>NC_059156.1:300264-1500264 GCF_020740605.2 Lemur catta
GCTCACAGCAACCTCAAACTCCTGGGCTTAAGCGATCCCACTGCCTCAGCCTCCCGGGTAGCTGGGACTACAGGCATGTGCCACCATGCCTGGCTAATTTTTTCTATATATATTTTTTAGTTGGCCAGATCATTTCTTTCTATTTTTAGTAGAGATGGGGTCTCTACCTTGCTCAGGCTGGTCTTGAACTCCTGACCTTTAGTGATCCACCCGCCTCGGCCTCCCAGAGTGCTAGGATTACAGGTGTGAGCCACCGCGCCTGGCCTAAGTTTTTAATGCATTTTGAGCTACTTTTTATATATGCTGTGAGATAGGGGTCTTGTGTCATTGTTCTGCATGTGGATATCCAGTTTTTCTGATATCATTTTCAAGAAACTATTCTTTCCCCATTGTGTTTTCTTGTCACCTTCGTCTAAAATCCGCTAGTGTTAAATGCTCAGATTTATTTCTGGACTCCCTATTCTCCATTGGCCTATGTGTTTGGTTTTGTTGTTGTTTTGCCAATTCCGTACTGCCTGGGTTACTATAGCTTTATAGCATATTTCAAAGTGAAGTAGTGTGATGACTTAAGCTTTGTTGTTTTTGCTATATTTCTTATACTATTCCGATTCTTTTGTAGTAATATATAAATTTTAAAATTTTTTTGTGTTTTCTGGCCGGGCACGGTGGCTCACGCCTGTAATCCTAGCACTCTGGGAGGCCAAGGCAGGAGGATCGCTCTAGGTCAGTAGTTCGAGACCAGTCTGAGCAAGAACCCATCTCTACTAAAAATAGAAAGAAATGATCTGGACCGCTAAAAAATATATATATATACAAAATTAGCCGGGCATGGTGGCACATGCCTGTAGTCCCAGCTACTCTGGAGGCTGAGGCAGTAGGATTGCTTGAGCCCAGGAGTTTGAGGTTGCTGTGAGCTAGGCTGACACCACGGCACTTTAGTCCAGGCAACAGAGCAAGACTCTGTCTCAAAAAAAAAAAAAATTGGGGGGGGGGTTTCAGTGAAGAATATCGCTTCATATTTGATGGAGATTGCATTGAATCTTTAGATTAGTTTGTGTAGTATAGACATTTTAACAATATTCTGCCAATTGATGATGAAGGGATATCTTTTCACTTATTATTGTTTCTTCAATTTCTTTTTCTTTTTCTTTTCTTTTTTTTTTTTTTTTTTTGAGACAGAGTGTCGCTTTGTTGCCCTGGATAGAGTGAGTGCGGTGGCGTCAGCCTAGCTCACAGCAACCTCAAACTCCTGGGCTTAAGCGATCCTAGTGCCTCAGCCTCCCGAGTAGCTGGGACTACAGGCATGCACCACCATGCCCAGCTAATTTTTTTTCTATATATATTTTAGTTGGCCAGATAATTTCTTTCTATTTTTAGTAGAGACGGGGTCTTGCTGTTGCTCAGGCTGCTCTCGAACTCCTGACCTTGAGCAATCCACCCGCCTCGGCCTCCCAGAGTGCTAGGATTACAGGTGTGAGCCACCGTGCCCGGCCTTGTTTCTTCAATTTCTTATCTCAATGTTCTTTAGTTTTGAGCATGCGGATGGATGTTTCACTTTTTTGGTTAAAATTATTTCTAAGTTTTTTTTTAGCTATTGTGATGGGCTTTTTTTCTTGATTTCTTTTTCAGATAATTCATTTTTAGCATATAATAATTGTAGTCCCTTTTGCATGTTGATTTTGTCCTCTGCAAATTTACTGAATTTGCTCATTAGTTTAAAAGTGTTTATGTAGAGTTTTTTTTAAAGTTTTCTATACACAGATATAGAGTCTGAAAACAGACAGTGTAACTTGTTTGTTTTCATTATGGATGCTTTTTTATTTCCTTTTGTAATTGCTCTGGGTTGGACACCTGGTACTATGTTGAGTAGAAGTAGCAAGAGTAGTTGTCCTTGGCTTGTTCCAGGTCTCAGTGGAAAAGCTGACAATGATTTCCCATTTACTGTGTTGTTAGCTGTGGGTTTGTCATACATGGTGTTTGTTGAATTGAGGTGCATTTATTCTATGTCATTTTTGATGAGAGTTTTTGTCATGGGGGGGATGTTCAATTTTGTCCAGTCGTTTTTCGGCATGTATGAAATGTTCTTGATGGTCCTGGGTTGTGTCACTCTCGTAAAGATTTGTGTGGGTGCACCCACACCTAGAGGAGACCCTGAGGAAATCACAGCCCACCTTCTGTGGACATGACCTTATGATGTCTACAGTGAGCATCTAACTCCCCAAATATAATTGAGGCCCAGGGATTTTTGTCTTTTGTTTATTAAATTATTCCAAAGATTTACACAAGTGACTACGCAAATTAGGTGCTTAATATATGTGTGTTAAACGAACGGACCCCAACCAGAACCTTCCCAGATATGTACATGGGCCTGGGTCCTCTCTTCCAGCAGCCGGGGACCCCCATTCTGTCTGTGTCAAGTACAAACACCAGCTATAAGGAATCTGAAATGTACTTTACAAAAGCAAAAGTAGGTTTGCTTACTTAAGTGTTTTTTCCAAACATAGAGGGACATGGACCACTGAAGCATGAAGCAGTTTTTTCAGCTAAGGGAGAGAGAAAAATAATACAAGTGAACAATGAGAGCAGGCTCAGCAGCCTTTCTGTAGGAACCCATTTGCCATGTCTCATACCATTTAGTCCCTACAAGACTGCTTTGAGGTTTATCTTCTGACCACCCCATTTTTGGAGGAGCAAACTAAGGTTCAGAGGGTTGCAGTGACAACCCCAAGACACATATAGCATGTGGCAAATTCACCACTGTACTTTGGAGGGGACAGGTGTTTACCTGATGAACAGCTGCTCCAGGGTACGCTAGACAAAGAAAACTGGACTGTTTGCTTCAGGGCTGTGTGCTGAGGACACCACCCCCCCCCACACACACACACTGCCCCTGCATGACTACCCAGCCTGTTTTGCTTACCACGGCGGCTGTGCCTTCTTTCCTGGAAATCCACCCCAGCAGCAGAAACAAATGGGGCAATCAGGTGGCGGATAGGCAGGGCCTGGTGCCCTTAAAAATCGGGTGGCCACAGTGCCATATCAGATTGGACAAGGACTGTTTCAAATTCAGATGTGGTGAACTGTGCAGGCAGGGGCTAGGTACCTGTGTAGGTAAGCACTTACTAACATAGGCAGAGTATTTGGTATCTTTTTCATTTCTTCCTTCCCAGTGTCTGGTCTGTAATCTGATATTTGGCCTTACGTAATAATTTCTTTCTTTCTTTTTTCAGTCTTTTCTTTGTAGAGACAAGGTCTCACTCTGTCATCCAGGCTGGTGTTCAATGGTGAGATCATAGTTCACTGCAGCCTTGAACTCCTGGGCTAAAGCAATCCTCCTGCCTTGCTTTCCCCTTGCTGACTTTTTCCTAGATTCACTGGGTTCCTTGCTGTTTCTCAACACATAGACAGGCCCTTGCTAGTCTGTTTGCCTGGAACACTTAGACACCCACAGGACTTGGTCCCTTGCTTCCTTCAAAGTCTTTGCTCAAATATGTCCCTCATGAGGCCTTCCCTGACCCCATGCCCTGCTTTTTTCTCCTCTATGACACTCACTCATCATTGAATATGTTACATCATTTAGTTATTTCAAAAGTTGCATTACAATATCAGCTGCATAAAGAAGTGATTTGTGTTTATGTGCTCATTGATGTATTCCCAACTATTCTAGGCCTCAGGTGTAGTGGGTGCTTTATAAATATTTGTTGAATAAGTGAATTAATGCAATTCTTCATACACAAATTCCCTTATTTAGATGGAAAGGTCTTACTTTCTGAGAAGAAAGGATAAATCCTTGGTGGCTTAAAAAAGTTCCCTTTGTTTCCCCCTGACCCATCCAGGTTTATTAAGGTATAATTGACAAATAAAACATTGTATGCATTTATGGTGTACAGTGTGATGGTTTGATACATGTATACAGGTGAAATGATTACCACAATTAAGCTAATTAACATTTCCATCACCACATGTACTTGTTTTTTTCTTGGTGCAAACACTTATGATCTACTCTATTAGCAATTGTTAAGTATGTGATACATTATTGTTAACTATGTAATCACTAAGCTGTCTGATAGATCTCTAGAATGTATTCTTCCTGCCTAACTGAAACTTTGTACCCTGGAAACTTTGTATGCAGTGGTGTTGTTTTTGAAGTTCCCTCCTATGGTAAGGTAAAGCTTTTCTGTATGTTAAATATGTGTGGCATAAGTACTGTCCCTCTTTCTCCCCCTTATGTGCACCTCCATCCTTTTAGACATTAAATACACCCCTTGCCACACAGAAGGAATTCAACTGATACAGCCTGAAGTGAGCCAAATCAAGCTGATAGGCTTCATGTCCTTCCCCAGAACAGAGCAAAGTCACTCATTTTAGTGGGTTGCCCTTGTGTCCTTTCTTGCCTGGCAGTCTTTCCTTGCATTTTATTTTATTTTGTTTTATTTCATTTTATTTTTATCTAAAGACTATGGTTATAGGGATAAAAGGAAATGAAAATTGACATTTTTATTTAATAAAATCCTTCCTGCTGTTCATATTCGTCTTCTGGGTTACTTTCAGATTGAATAATTTGAAGGTGCTTCCCTGGAACATGCAGCAGGAATTTGCTCTGCACTCTCAAGTCCCAAAGGGCAGAGTTTCAAAATTTACAGAAACTAGAGCTCAGTAGCAACCAGCCTTTCTCTATATTCCTAGAGAGAAATAGCCCAGAAGAATGTTATTACCAGTGGTTCCCAGATCCGGTTTCCTGAGGGGCTTAGGCGGTACAGAAGTCTGGGGTTCAGTCTAGGTCTCGCGTGGCCACGTAGGTGCTGCAATCCGAGGGGCCCTTGCTGCAGAGACCTCCCCTGGGCTTTCCTGGCCTCCCGGAGGGACCAGTGATGGGCAACCCCGAGTGTCTCTCTTCACCCTCTGTGCCCACCGAGCCCAAGAGAGCAGCAGCGAGGGCACCGCCCAAGGGCTGTGAGTGCCAAAGGAGGGACGGGGCATTTTCCCGCCTGGTGAGCACTGTGGGGGAATGATGGCAGTACCCTTCAGATTGCATTAAGCAAAGACCGTGCACAGGGCTCTTAGACGGCCATGACTCTATAAAATATATGAGTGTGTGTGTGTGTGTGTGTGTGTGTGTGTGTGTATACATACACATCTTTTTTTGAGACAAGGTCTCCCTCTGTCACCCAGGCTACAGCACAGTGGTGTCATCATAGCTCACTGCAATCACAAACTCCTGGGATCAAGTGATCCTCCTGCCTCAGCCTCCCCAGTAGCTGGTGTGCACACACCCTATGCCTGGCTAATTTTTCTATTTTGTATAGGAATGGGAGTCTTAATCTTGCTCAGGCTGGTCTTGAACTCCTGGCCTCAAGTGATCCTCCTACCTTGGCCTCCCAAAGTGCTAAGATTACAAGTGTGAGCCACTGTGCCCAGCCTATAAAATATTTTTAATGCAACTTACAATTTTCATATTTTGCCTGATCAAAAAGACATCTAAATTAAAGAAATTTTAGAAAAAAACGCTTTTTAAACATAAAGTAGTTGATCATTTAATAAGTCCTTAAGTTAACAATGGGACTCAGTGTTTATGGGATTAACTTTATGAACAGATAAAAATTATTTCAAATTAGCAGGCACATGTATAAAATGATGTTTCAATAGGGCATGATAGATAATCTACTTCTTAGGTACCTAAAACATTCCCTCTACAAGTCTTTTAATATCTTAATAAAAAATAACTAAGAGGACAAATTTCACCTCAGCCTTTTTAAAACTTCCAAATTACTGTGGGTTCTCTTTCTCTTTTTCTCCTTGCTTCTTAGCTTTTATTATTTATGTACACTTATATTTTTATCCCTTCTCCTATTATTAATACATGCTGCAAGACTTTGGAGCCTGTTTCCTATGTCTCTCCCTATTGGTCAGTGCTTACTCCTCTGTGCTGTATACCTCATACTGAATTAGTGAGCAAGGGTGCAACAGTGTAATTTTATCCTGTGACTGGTACTAAAGGCTTTAAAAAAAAAAAACTTGTTATCCTTAAAATAGCTTCTTTGTTCTGTTGTCTTATGTAGGGCTGACGTTTGATGGACAGGCTACATACAGAGTGTGGTAAAACCTCTGGTTCTGGGGATTGAGTCCGATTCTGTCACTAGCTGGGTAAACAGGGGAAACTCAATCCCTTTAAGCAGCCACCTTCCAATCCATAAAACTGGGGAAATAATGGCACATGTTTAGATTTTGTGTGGATTAAATATGACAATGCATGTAAAATGCTTAGGACATCATGAGCTTAATAGGTGGGGCTATAATTTTTTGAAGATTTATGAACTCTCAGAAGATGAGGAGGAAGGGGATCTTTTTGGACCTGGAGGTTGCAGCGAACAATCTTCTCAACTGTGTCAGAGCAAGGTTGTTTGTGTTCCCAGTTGAGAGTCTGTTCTTAGGCATCTTCTGACTTTCATTGCACATCCCCTTGCCTTCACCATATGCTGTGTTGCATTACAGTTAGTTTATAGCTATCTTTTCTCTTACTAGGACTATAAACTCCTTGATGCTCTAAGCACATCCGTGCTGATCACTATTGCTCACACATAGTCATACTAAACTCATGAGTTGGATGAATCCATCCAATAATGTGGCCAAGGACTATACCCCTGATCCTCTTAAAATCAAATTCCTTTCATGATTTCAATGTGGAGAAGCAGTATTTACTTTCTAATACATTTGTTTCTGGGATGCATATGACAGAAAAAAAAACAGGCCTTCTGGTGCAGTAGATCCTCATTTCTTCTCTATGACTGACTTAGGCAGATTTGGATTTCTACACATTCATACTGACTCTTACACTGTTATTGCAAATCCAGTGATGAATTTTGAGAACTACGGGAATAGATGAAAACACCACCTTCTGCCCAGTGTAGGACTGTGGAAGCATTCACATGCTCAGCTGGGAAGAGCTAGAGCAGAGAAAGGGCTGTGGTTTCTGGAGGGAAAGAAATGCTGGCCAGAGTGATTAGCTGTTGGGAAATGATTACATGGCTAGTTCTTATCTTCAGGGTGGCTGAAAAATTAGGGGAGGTAACAATTTGGCAATAGCTAAGAGGGGTTTCTAAAGAGTTCTTACCATCTGTGAGAACTTGGGCAGCTGGAAATTTTGGCCTGAGGAGTTTCTGTGATGTGTTTGGGGAGGGAAGTTGGAAGAGGATGAGTTGCTGGGAAGGCCTGCGAGGGAGACTCTTCCACGGGAAGGGTTAGCCAGCTGGGAGGGAATGCCGCAGCTCGACGGGTTAGCCTTCCATCAAGGGGAATGGCAGGGCTGCAGCAGCTGGGAATGCCCAGACCAGGCGATTTTAAAGAGGAACAGAAGCCAAGACTGAGGAGGGAAAGGTGGCACCAGCGTTGCTCAGCCTGCCTTGTGCAGCATCTTTTTTCCACATTGGCAATGAGTCCAGCCTTTCCTCTTTAGGCAAATCTACCTGCCATCCCTCCAAGGGCTCTCCCCGATGTGCTCATTTTTCTCCTGGATCTTCTACATGGAAATTGCCATTTATCTCTTTTGTAATAATTCTGCAGAAGCAGTTGAATTAGTTAAAAATATTAAAATACTTATACATTAGCCTTTGTAGAAGGTGATACCCATATTTAACATAAATATTAGAGATGTAAATAATGTACAGCAATACTTTGTGATAGTGTTCCTGGAAAAGCTTTGTATAAATAGAGTTTTGGTCACTTGAATCACATTTAAATTTTACGATAAGAGTGTTATTTAGTTTTAAAAGTGTACAATATGTGATTAGCACTGTGCTAGGCTAAAGCAAATAGTTCTTTGGAATGCAATGACCATGAGTGCTATTTAGTATGATTTATAGGTTTGAATATTTTTAGCCATTATAATTTTGAAGTATAATGCAATTCATAAAAGTGAATAAAACAAATGTATGGTATAATTAATTACTATAAAGTGAACACCTATGAAATCATCACTCAGATCAAGAAAAGAACACTGGCTGGTCAAAGTTTCTCACTCTTGTAATCTCAGAGCTTTGGGAGGCCAAGACAGGAGGATCGCTTAAGGCCAAGAGTTTGAGACCAGCCTGGGCAGCATAATGAGACCCTGTCTCTACAAAAAATTTTTTTTAAAAATAGCCAGAGTGGTGGCACATAGCCTATAGTCCTAGCTACTTGGGAGGCTGAGGCAAGAGGATCACCTGGTCCTAGGAGTTTCAGGTTACAAGCTATGACCATGACATTGTACACCAGCCTGAGCCACAGAGCAAGATCCTGTCTCAAAAAATAAAATAAATACAATGCAATACAATAAAACACAATAAAAGAAATAGAACATCACCTGAACATCAGAAGCTCCCCATGGCCCCTTTCCTTGCAGAATGCAACAATTATTCTCCCTCTGCCATTTAACACTGCTTAATTTTTTCTATTTCTAAACTTTGTTTTTTCCATTTCTAAGCTATCAACGTAGACAGTTTATATTCTGTGTGTGCCTTCTTTCACTCCTCATTTAGTTGGGAGATTCACTCTTGTTGCTCATTTTCTTCATTGAATAATATATATTCCCAAACTAACTAATCCATTTTGCTGTTGTAGACATTTAGATGGTTTTCAGTTTTGGGTTCCTGTAAAATTGCTGTTGCACATGTCTGTACACACACAGAAATGCATGTATTCACTGACAGAAATGCATGGATACACACATAGAGACGCATGTGTTCATGTATAGAAATGTACAGGTGCACACGGAGAAATGCGTGTGTACACCATATGTCCCAGGTGGCACAGTTACAAGATGCAAACAGATGGGATCCTTGAGTCACCACTTGGAAGGGAGCTGCCTTAGAAAGCCACTTGATCTGCTGTGGATTTGCATGACCAACCAATCGGCTCTTATGTTTTAGACATGGAGATTTTATTCATTACTGCAGCACAGCGTAACCTAATCTGACTAGTAAAAGCAATAGAAACATTTCATTTTCAGAAAATTTTTTTACAATCAAAGTTAATGATTAATTTTCACATCTTAAAATTTCATGATGCCAATGGAAGCTCTTAATGTATTCATCCTAGTTACCAACAAGGTGATGGCAAGTGACAAAGGGACATCTGGAGGCAGGGAAACCAATATGAGCACATCAAACAATGTGCCCTGGGCCCTTACCATGACACTAGCTGATGTTTGTGATTACTGCCAAGGACCCACTGGTAGCCCAGCTGGTGGTTTGGTGACATGATTTTCCCATCTTCTCTAGTGAAAAATGTCAGCTATTTTCCTTGTCTTTTTTTCCCCTAGGATCACACCCTCAGGGGAAAAAAAGGATCAGTTAGGGCTCAGTCAGGAAATCAGAGCAACTCCCAGGCACAGGGATAAGGAAGGAGAGTTTCCATGAGTTCAGGAGTCGCTGGGGAAAGTTCAGAGGGAAGTTCAGAGGGAATCCGTGCCTAATCCCATCCAACTGAAGCCCTTGTGCAGGGTACCAGCTGGAGCTTGGAGAAAAGCCAGTAAGCGACATAGGTGTGGCTGCCAGCCATCCGCCAAAGGGGAGCTTGAGGCACAGGGCGTGGGAGCTGCAGCTTCAGTGGGCCCAGTGACCGAACAAGGGCTGGGGGCTGCTCTGAGCCAGCAGAGCCCGCAGGCAGATGCGGGAGGCAGGTGAGGACATGCTGGCACCTCTGCAGTGTCCATTATAGTGTTTGACAACAGGACCCTCCACTACTTCCCATCTCGTTGGACAACTTTAGCCCAGAACCACACAGAGAAGGGAATTTGCAGAGTAGTGAGGCCATGTTGGCAATGGACACTCCACCTTAGAATCTGCAGTTTAAGAAAAATAATTTTCTAACTGATGACCTCTTATAGGATATTAGAAAACTGGAGCACCGCTGAAGTAAAGAAACAAGAGTAATGTGTCCAAGACAGAGGGTTATAGCTTAAAGAATGAACACACATGGGTATATGAAAGATCCAGAAACCATGCTCTTCTGATTTGATTCTCTGCTGTTACTCAGTTATGGAAGATGGATAAATAGTAAAAAGTTATAAATAGTAGGAAAAACAGCTTTATATTGAATTTGGTGATGGAAATGACACCCTGGTGAGGAATATATCAAGCAATTAATCATGTATTTTAACACATTTCTTAAATATGTCAAAAGATACAAAAGTGGCCAGGCGTGGTGGCTCAAGCCTATAATCCTAGCATTCTGGGAGGCCGAGGTGGGAGGACAGCTTAAGGTCAGGAGTTTGAGACCAGACTGAGCAAGAGTGAGACCTGGTCTCTACTAAAAATAGAAATTAGCTGGACAACTAAAAATATACAGAAAAAATTAGCGGGACATGGTGGTGCATGCCTGCAGGCCCACCTGCTTGGGAGGCTAAGGCTGAAGGATTCCTTGAGCCCAGGAGTGAGCCCAGGAGCCCAGGTTACTGTGAGCTGGGTTAATGCCACGGCACTGTAGCCTGGGCAACAGAGCAAGACTCTGTCTCAAAAAAAAAAAAAAAAAAAAATTAGGTGCAAAAATAAATATTTATTTCAGTGAGAAATGCATCACAAGTTATAAATTTTAAAATTAGGCTAATGACATAAACTTCAACAAAATCCATAAGAAAAATGTTTTAATGAACTGTTTGAAACACCTCTGTAATACTATTTTTGCCTCCATTTTTCTGTTGTATACCCTTTTATCACTTCTTCAGTTTTATAACATATTTTCTGTAGGAAGAGTAGAAAGATATTTCGTACACAGGTGAACTTTCTCTTTGTGGTGCTATGACAGGTTTATGTCCTTACAAACAGGAAGAATTCAGATCAATTCTATTTCATGTGAGCCCCTCCAAAAATGTATGGTGCATTTATAATTGCATCTGCTGCACTTAGAGTACAGGCATATTCCTTGCAGGAGAGAATTTCCCTTTTAAACAGATTTAGTTGAGAAAGCCAAGCCTTCTCTAACAATGCTATGTGTTTTATGATGAAAAGAATTGTCACAGACTAGCTTCCGGCTCTGTTCCTCTAAAACTCTGCTAGTCCTTTGCTATTGGAACCGTCCCATGGCTGGGGAGGGTAGGGCAGTTCAGGTAGACGCCAGTGCGGCTCTCAGAGAGGGCAGCAGGTGTGTCACTGGGAGCCATTCCTGTATCTGGATGGCTAGCAATGACACAGCTGCACAGAACTGTAAACCACATAGACGGAGCCCAGCAAGGCCAGGGAGAGGGCGAGGCGAGCCAGGCACCTGCAGCTCAAAACTTAAGGGAGCTCAGATTCACGCAGTGCAACATTCATCCTGAGAGCAAGAGTGCCCTGAAAATTTGCACCCTGGACACTTCCCTTACCTCACCCTCATCCTGGCTCTATATCGTATTAACCCAAACAAAATGTCTCCCCAAATTCATTTTCCTTGGCTTCATCCCCGAAATGGATGTGTTTACTCGAAAGCTCCTCCATGTGAGGGTAGAGTTACCCTCTAAAAAGGCACTGTGCACTTAACTTGTGGTGCTTAAAATATATCTGTTTGCAAAATTTACAGAAATATATTACCATGTACTCACATTGCTGGGTCTCCCAGGGCATTGGAAGATGCTTTCTGTAAGTCAGGGGCCCTGGATTCAAGCTTCTAGCTTCTTGATAAATCCATCTCTGCATTCCAGCTACAGAAGTACTTCCAAGTCTGACTTTACCACAACGGCTTATTTTTGCCTTCAAGATCTTGGTTAGAAGCTCAGGCTGTGGAGCTAGACTCCTTGGGTTTAGATCCTGGCACTCCCACTTACTAGCTTATGGAATCCGAATACATTACTTCATATCTCAGTGCCTCAGGTGTTCTCATCTGTAAAATGGGTATAAGGAATGCTATGATTAAAGGAATTAGTTCATGCAGAGGGCTTACAGCAGTGTCTGGCACATTATAAAAGCTCAATATTTATTACCTATTGTTATTTTTACTGCTACTAGTAATAGTATTGCATCCGTATTAATAGTATGTGGCTTTCCTCACACCACAGTGTAAATCCCCAGCAGTCTTTGTATTCTGTCTAGGCCTAGAAAAGACATCTCATTTTTTGAATGGACTGTTGGCTACCTGTAGGAGGAAGGCAGAGAGAGAAAGGAGTCAAAGATAAACGGAATATTTTTTTCAGGTAATATTAATGTCTCCATATTACATTTAAGTAAATGAAGGAATGGGGGCCATAAGGAAATCTGCTGGGCCATCCACACATAGAGGTGTATGGTATCCCAAAAGGAAAAGTCCAATGAGCATTAACAATGGGGCTGGCACGCTTTTGCTTTAATATGAAAAAAAAAAAAAAAAAAAAATCACACGACCAGCAGTAGACTTAAAAAAAAAAAAAAGTTGTTAATTCAGTCTCATTTACAGGACGTGCCGCCAGGACACTTCACTGTCCCCCTTGGGTGGAGCGCCGTGGCGGGCGGGCGGCCGCACCGAGGGGAAAGGAAGCAGCTCGGGTTTCCCGGCTCCATGGGCGCCAGAGAGCGCAACCGCGCGGCCAGTCGAGCTGTGGTCGCCGTCTCCGGAGCTGGGGAGGAAGCCGGCCAGAACGTGCGTTCCAGGTCCCCTGGAGCCCTTGTCCGCAGCCCCGCCTGCCCGGCCGCGCCGCCTCGGGAGCGGGTGCAAGGCCGAGGCGCGCTCACCGGTGGCGCTTGGCCTCGCTGCGGGCCGATCCGCCCGGCCGGACCCGCCTCTTTCCCCTCCCCGCCCGCCCGCCCCCCCACACGTTGTGTCGCTGGGAAGCCGGGCGGAGACAGAGCGCTCGCGCCGCGGTCCTCCAGTCGCGCGGGGCAGAGCCGGCTGGCGCCGCTGCAACGCGGAGGCGCGACCCTCCCCGGCCACCTTTGTCTGCAAGGCGTGCGGCCTGGAACGGCGGCCTACGGGGGCGGGGGACGCGCCCGCGGCGATCGGTGACAGCTCCTCCCCCCCGCAGCCCTCGGTGGCGGAGGGGCGGTCGGGCAGGGCCCCGCTCACTCGCTCCTGCACGTGGGCGCGCGCGGACCGATGCCCCCGCAGCAGGGGAACCCCGCGTTCCCAGGCCGCTGCGAGGCGCCTCCCGTGCCGCCGCGCCAGGAGCGCGGGGGACGCGGGGGGGGGGGCGGGACCGGGGACCCGGGGGGCAGGGGGCGCGCGGGCGGCGCCGAGGGGCGCGGCGTCAAGTGTGTGCTGGTCGGCGACGGCGCTGTGGGCAAGACGAGCCTGGTGGTGAGCTACACCACCAACGGCTACCCCACCGAATACATCCCCACGGCCTTCGACAACTTCTCGGGTGAGCGGGGCTCGCGCGCCGGGGGCAGGGCTGGGGGCGCGTGGCTGCTGCCCGCCGGGGGCTCCTAAGGCCCAGCTCCAGCCGGAACCGGGCCAGCGCGGACTGCAGGACGTTTTCTGGCCTCAGGGACGGCGCAGGCACCGAGCCACTGGAAGAGACTGAGGCGGAACGTAGTGACAGACTAGCGGGAGTCAAGCGCGTGGAATTCAAGCCACCCGGTCACTTGGCTGCATGGAGAAGTTTCACCAGGGCGACGTTGCTGGCGCCACTGCCGAGTTTCAATCGGAAGGCGATGCGCAGGTGCTTTCACCTGTGGCCTTGAGTGTCGATCCCTCTCTTTCAGGCGACTGAGCTCGCAAGGGGCGTCTCCACTTTAAAGAGCCGCAGAGACACCGGGAAATACTTGCTTTAGTGAAACAGCCTGAGCGGCCCTGGTGAAGCCACAGGTCTGCATGAAACCTGGAGAGAAAACAGCATTTCTTTCCCTTCTGCGTCCTACCCCGCCCCTGTTCCCACTCGCCCGCCTTGGCTCTGTCTCTGACTGCCGCTGTCTTTTCAGTATCTCTTTAAGCTGCTTAAAGCTCTCCTGTGTGGGGTGCTATTTTATTTGGTTTGGTGGATACAAAGACAGAGGAGGCCTTTATCTTGATTTTTCAGATCTTTTTGAAATTTAAGAAAAAGTAAAAATTCCAGACGCTAGTGTGAGGCATTTACTGTGTTGCTCAAAAAAAAAAAAAAAAAAAAAAAATGCTTCTCTGATCTTTCTTTCAACTCAAAGTTGCCCTACATAAAAAAGTGCTATTCTAGTGGGTTCCCACCACAGGATATTGTTTCTTTTCTTCCCCCCACTCCCAGCTGATTAGTATAAACATTTATAAACAATCAGAAAGTTGTGTAGAAAGAGATGAAACTGAGTGCTTAGTTAAAATAGACACTTCTCGTGACTCACTGTGCTGCAGACCTCTCCCCCTCCCCAAGGACTCAAATCCTAGAGGAAGGTGGCCAAGCTTTCTTTCCTTTTTTTTTTTTTTCTTTAGACAGAGTCTCAGTGTGTTGCCCAGACTAGAGTGCCATGGCATCAGCCTAGCTCACGGCAACCTCAAACTTTTGGGCTCGAGAAATCCTTCTGCCTCAGCCTCCTGAGTACCTGGGACTACAGGCATGCACCACCATGCCCAGCTAATTTTTTTCTATATATTTTCAGTCGTCTGGTTAATTTCTTTCTATTTTTAGTAGAGAAGGCATCTCACTCTTGGTCAGGCTGGTCTCTAAATCCTGAGCTCAAACAAGAGCCCCAACCTCCCAGAGTGCTAGGATTACAGGCATGAGCCACCATGCCAGGCCCTCTTTCGATTTTTTATTTTCTTTTGAAATCCTCTCTTTGAACTGACAGAGAGATAAGGAGTGACCTCTTTGTCAAACAGGACAACGTGA
The DNA here is from genome assembly GCF_020740605.2 of Lemur catta. Lineage (NCBI taxonomy): Eukaryota > Metazoa > Chordata > Mammalia > Primates > Lemuridae > Lemur > Lemur catta. The sequence goes on from NC_059156.1 coordinate 314,978, forward strand.
GCACCTGTGTTTTCACAAGTTCTTAAAACAAACTAGCATGGTATGATAAACCCTGAAGTCGGGGAGCATTTCCCCAGGGAAGACAGAATTATTTGTGAGGTTTTCCATTGATTTCAAACTGGAGAATTGGTTCCCACCTACCCCCTCCCCCAGTGTTGTTTTTAGGTCCGTTGAAACAAGTGTGACAGGAAACTAAATTTCGGGGACGATGAAAGGGCTCAGGGACTTGCTGCCTCTTTGGAGGCAGAGGAGTGAATTGCCGGCCCTGGAAGTTTCGTGTACAAAAATGCCTCCAAGCGGCTTCCCTGATTTAGGCAAGTCTTTAATTCACCAGAGGACTTAGAATAGGAGCTGAGGGGTTTGGAGTGAGAATCACAGGGCAAGCTGAAACTAGCAGTCTTCTGAAAGGGGTTAAAAGCCACCTCCTGATTGTCATTTGGGTCTTGTTTTTAAGCTGTGGTGTCTGTGGATGGGCGGCCTGTGAGACTCCAGCTCTGTGACACCGCGGGGCAGGTCAGTATCACGTTACAGCCCAGCGCTGGGAAAGGAAACAGGCTTTTAGAGGTTTCCAAACAACCTTTGAGAGTTTCCAAATGATTCCCGAAGTAACTGGGTCATTCTAAAGTGGCATGAAGTAGACCCACCCCTGCTGTTGGCCCCCGGGGCAGGGGAGGGCCAGTGAGGACACAGAGGAAGATAACTCCGAACTAGTAACACAGGGTTTGGCCCAGCTCTGTATGGCCAGGAAAGGAGGAAGCAGGGTCAGCAACAGCTCTTACCTTGTAGGACTTTCTGATATTACTTTCTGGTTTTTATAGGAAGTTTCAATCATGCTTTGTAATCATTTCTCAAAGTAAGTTAGTGATAACTTATAATTATTAAAGGTCAACGAGCCAGATATTTAAGAAATTTGCTCAAGAAAAAGATGGTGCTCATGTCCATAAGTGTTAAACCTTCCCTTCCTGAGCTGTCGGTGGGCTCACTAGCACCAGCCCCATCCCTTGCAGCGGAGGTACATTCGTCGGAGCAGTCCTAAGCTGCAGGAATGAATGAACTGGGCTTATTGTTTCCAGATCATGAGCATTTACTCTTGGCTCACTGGCCGGCCAGGGCCTTGGAGGAAACAGCCAGGCAGTGATAAAGAGGGTACAAATGTGGGAATCCCCCTTGGTGCTCCCCAGAAGAACTTGTCATCAACTAACCTCCCTTGGTGGGCGCTCAGGTCACTGAAGTCACGCTGTGCCTTGTGAGCACACAGGGTGCTTGAGTTTGCCAAAGCCAACAGTTAATGGACTTCTTGTCTCTCCAGAACTTTCTGGAGCTCAGTAAAGTGCTGGGGGTACTTTGTTGGTAGGTAGGAGAGCCCACTTCACTTTTGGAGGTGCCATCCCATCACCATCTGCATTTATGAAGTAGGCTTTCGATGTGAAAAGGGTGAATTTTATGGTCTTTGGATTCCATGTCAAGAGGCAGGGAGATATTCTCATCCCTACGTGGGAGCTGAATGTTAAAAACAATCAATCTCACTGAGACAGAAAGTAGAATGGCCCTTACCTGCAGCCAGGAAGGGCAGCACAGGGTGGGGGTGAGGGTCAGTGGGTAAAGTGAGGATGGCTCACAGGTCTGAAACTATAATCAGATAGAGAAAATGAATAATATCAATGAGCACGACAAAGTGACTCAAAGGAACTATCAGTTCGGTAGGGTATAATCTGAAACATCTCCAAAGAGTGCAATCGGAATGTTCCCAATACAAAGAAATGTTAAATGCCTGAGGTGATGAGTACCCCAATTACCCTGATTTGATGAATTCACATTATATGTGTAAGGTTGGTGGGGGGCCATTTAGCCCCCTCCCCTGCTACAAACCCCTCTGCCCTAAGCAGTGAGTCAGCTCCACTTTTCTGCTTGAACAAGCACCTGGCCCAGCCACATCCTGTGACTGGCAGCACACCCAGCCCCCACGCTGTCTACACAACCCTGGAGACATCCTGTTGCAGCCCAAGAGATATCCTGATTACTGAGAACTTGATAATCCACTTAAAACAAGTACCCTCATCTAAAAGCAAGCCCCCTCCATTTATGCCCTTCACCAAATATAAAAATCCTTGCCTCAGTCCCAGATGACTGCGACTTCCCGAGCCTCTTTGCTTTCTCCTGGGGCCCTGGAACCTCACCAGGGTGCCTCCCTTGGGACTTGTTACCTTCACTCAGGAGCTCCCCAAATAAAACCTCTTTGCTTAACCCTTTCGACTCTGCTTGTCTTTCTTTCTCTGGTGCCGACCATCAAAAAACCGTACAATATGCCTGTATGAAAACTTCACATGTACCATGTAACGACATAGAGCATTATGAGGCCGGGTGCGGTGGTTCATGCCTGTAGTCCCAGCACATTGGGAGGCTGAGGCAGGGGGATTGCCCAAGTTGAGCAGTTGGAGAGGATCCCGAGCAATATACTGAGACCCCATCTGAAAGAAGAAAGAAAAGAAAAGAAGGAAGGAAGGAAGGAAGGAAGGAAGGAAGGAAGGAAGGAAGGAGAGAGAAAAAAAGACAGATGGAAAGGAAGGAAGGGAAAGAGAGAAAGAAAGAAAAGAAAGGAGAGAGAAAGAAGGAAGAAACATGCATGAGGTGAGTATGGTGGCACAGGCCTGTAGGCCCAGCTACTCGGGAGGCTGAGGCAGAAGGATCGATTAAGCCCAGGTGTTTGGGGTTGTGGTGAGCAAGGATGCACTCTACCCTGGGCAAGAGAGGGAGACAGACCCTGTCACCCACTTGAAAAATATACAACTATTAGGTACCCATAAAAATTAAAAATTAAGAGAAAGGGACTTGGCCAGGTGTGTTGGCTCAGGCTTGTAATCCTAGCACTCTGGGAGGCCAAGGCGGGAGGATCACCCAAGGTCAGGAATTCAAGATCAGCCTGAGCAAGAGCCAGACCCCATCTCTACTAAAAATAGAAAGAAATTATCTGGACAACTAAAAATATAGAAAAAATTAGCCAGGCATAGTGACACATGCCTATAGTCCCAGGTACCGGGGAGGCTGAGACGGAAGGATTCCTTGAGCCCAGGAGTTTGAGGTTCCTGTGAGCTAGGCTGATGCCATGGCACTCTAGCCCGGGCAACAGAGTGAGACTCTGTCTCAAAAAAAAAAAAAAAAGAAAAAGAAAGAAAAAAGAAAACAAAGGTACCAGATCCATCGGTGGGTACTCAGAAGCGTGAGGATGGAGCGTTCAGCTGCACGTGTGAGATGTGTCTTTTCCCTCACACTGTGTTTCATTCACACACATCACCCATGTGCCGCGAAAAAAGCAACAAAAAGAGAGAAAGAGATTAAAAAGGGAAAATGGAAACAGGGAAAAAGAGGAAGGAAGAAAAAAGGAATTTTGAAAAACGAGACCACAGTCACAGGGAGAAGGAAGAATACTGAGCCCGGAGCGACACCTGGTGACCACGTCGTCAACGGCACACTGCGGCCCCAATTCGCCAGAGACATCTGGTGGAGCCCAGGGCACTGTGCCAAGGGAGGCCGAGGGCAACATGCCGCGGACCCGGGGCCACGGCGTCTGCAGCCGATTCCCAGGCGGGCACAGGAGCCGGGGAAACTCATTCTCAGCGCGGGGGGAGGGGAGGGGAAAGAATTGCAAAGTCACCCAGACAGAGCCCTTTCTAGTTCATAAACGTGGTGATTGCGTGTTCACACGCCCGTGTGAGATGTGCGTCCTGGTGTGTGGGCACATCCCCCGCGTGACGTGAAACCATGAATGCAGGGGGAAAAAGCCGGCAGGAAAAGGCAAAGAGAATAAATAAAATGAAGGGCAAAAAAGAAAGTCACACAGTTGGTCACGTAATGGACTGAGAGCAAGTCAAGAAACCGCAGACACAAACTCCCAGAGGAAAACTCTGGTCGGTGCGCCCCTTGCCCTGCACCTGAACAATACCGATGGGAGGGTGACCCTTAGGGGCAGTGGGGCCAAAGAGACCAGATCCATCCTGAAGCCTCTCCCCTACGATGGCTGCCACAGACCAGACATCTGGTCGACCAGCCAGGGTGATCATTTCCATTGGGGGGGGTGGGGACGGGGGGAGGCGGCTGACAAAAGTCATGCCAGGTCCCAAGATAGTTCGTGAGCGTGATCATTGCGTGTGTTTGGAGGAAAAAAGCAGGAGGTGGAAGAGGGGCAAGCCATGGGGGCAGGCTGGGTCCGGACCAAACGACCCCCCCACCAACGCGTGTCCCAGGTGAGGGTAACAGGCCCCAAGGAAGGGGGCCCAGGCAAGGTTTCCAGGTCCTGGGAGAAACCAGGGACTCAAGAAGTCACAGTCTGAGGCAAAGAGTTTTATATGTGGTGAGGGGCATAAGCAAAGGGAGCTTGCTTCTTAGGTGTTTAAGTGGATCAAGTTCTCAGGAAGCAGGATGTCTGTGGGGCTGCAACAGGATGTCTCCAGGGTCAGGTAGGCAGCATGGGGACTGGGCTTTGGTGGGGCCAGGTGCTTGTTCAAGCAGAAAACAGGCTGACGCAGTGTTTGGGTCAGAGGGGTTTATAGCAGGGGAGGGGGCAACACAGCATCCCCCACCAACCTTACAGTATATCACCAATGGCCCCTGAGCCCAGGGGACCCCACCCCACCCCTCATGAGAAACAGGGGGAGCACTAGGTGCCTTCCACTTACTCTGCACTGCTCATGTCTCTTCACCATGTCAGACTAGTCAAGCACAACAGGGTCCTCTTTCCCCACTGATTCTGCCAACACCATTCCCTTGGCTGTGGTTTCAATGGACAGTAGGTAGGCACAGTGGGAATCTCCTTCATCCATTCACGCACATCACTAATTAGATGACGAGGCATTTGGCTACCTCATAGTTACTCCCGCCATTTATCCACACTGCATTGAATTTCCTCACGTTGACATTCAGAGCACTGGGCAGAAATCACATCCGTCAACACCCGCCGCCGGCCTTCGCGATGCTTTGTTTTAAACAGTCGGATTCCCCTTGTCTGCACCACTTCTAAGTCCGCTGCTAGGCGCCAGCCCAGACGAGGCTCTGCGCAAAACAACGGCACCAGGGGAGACCCAGCAGGCGGAACCAGTGCACACCAACCCCCACCCCCTGGCAGCGCACGAAGCGAGGAGAGGGGAAGGGGTTGGGCGCGGGGAACACCCGCCGTCCAGCCTCTCCACCCACGATGCGCGCGACAGGGTGAGAGCCAGCGCTGGCGCCCGCCAGGCTCCCCAGGGGAGGCCGCAACACCCACCGCAGCTGGGGTGATCCACAGGAAGCGCCCAGCCCTCGTCCAGAGTCACCGCCGCGGTTAGCCCCCTTGCTGCGTAGACCAGGACCCCCGCCGCCCCCGGCCCCCCACCGCGGCAGCGCTCGACCCGCTCCCCCCCCCCACGTCCATGCCATCTCTTCCGGCCCCGCCCGATAACACCCGTGGAGGGGACCGCGGGGGGGTTGGCGAGTAGGGGAAAGGGAGAGACAGCGCGAGGGAGCAGAAGGGAGGGAGGGGCCAGGACCAAACGGCGGCAGCGAAGGGAAGTTCTAGGAGCCAGGGTGGAGAGGGCCATAGACGAGTGACCTGGGCGTGGGGTGGCGGCGGCAGCACCTCATCCAGCCACAGCGCACACCCAGCCCCTCTTCACGCCCCAGCCCAACCGATCGAGCCCTTAGAGCAAATCCTTGTCCCAAAATTCTGTATCCAGCTTGCCAACTTCCCTTAACTACATTGTTCCAACATGCCAGAGGCTATTCACCTTGGAGACCTGCTGTGGATATGGACATGGCCCAGCAGCAAGATTTACACCCTCCTCCACGATTTTCAAAGGCCAGCGAGAGCTCACCAGACACCACCAGAACCACAACACTTTCCAAGGCACAAGCCCCTCTCTCACAGGAAACCCATTCCAGGGCACCGTGCCCTTCACAAAGGAAAGAGAAGTCTCCCCAGGGCTCCCAACAGCTTCTCCAGGATCAGTCACATTAATGCACTGGACGCCTTGTGGCACCTATCTCCACCACTCCAAATCTCGGGATCTGAACCCAACTCCCTTTCAATCAGCTGAATGCAACAGAGGCCATCACTCATCCCTTCAGAATGGCACTTGCCCATCTCTTAGGGCCAACTGACCCGTGTTCAACTGCTGTTCACATGGAACCCTTCTCCACTTCGGCCTTCAAAAGTTCTCATTTCAATATTTGCTACCACCACCACCATCTGGAGTGGCTCCACCCAGGCCCACACCCTAGGCTTCAAGGCTCACCACAGCAGCCCTCCTACTCATTGTGGCATAGCATCCACAGGGCTCAGGGCAGCACAAACCCCCTTCCCCACACCCACCCAACCCCCCCATTGAGAGGAGAGGCAAGTGGGGCACGAGGTGGCAGTGGGGGACAACAGCCCAGCCACCACTCCCATCCACTCCCAACTGCTGGCAATGGCCAGGTATGGGCCTGATCCTCCAGCACCATCCATTTTCGGGGCTAGTTGATTCAGCAGGTGGGTTAACACACAGGGGATTCTGACTTCCATGGCCACCATCCTACCATGGAAGGTGGCCAACCAACACCTTTTGTGGGGTCTGATGAGCATCAGCATTCAGTTCATCCCACAGCACCAGTTCTGCTTACCAAAAGTGGCCTACTAAGCACTTGCATTCCATGCCCAGCTCCACACCAGCCACCCAGGCTTCTTACACATTTAAAGTTTGAGATCATTTCAGCCCCAAGACCTCTAATCATTCACTTTATCAGATAAAACTGCAGTGACAAAGAGGGTTTGCAACAGCACCAGCTATCCTGAGGGAAACTTCAGAGGGAATCAGCTACTAGATGGTTCAATTAGTCTTTCACCCCTGTATACCCAGGTCAGATGGCTGATTTGCACGTCAGGACTGCTACAGACCTCCACCAGTTTCCTCTGGCTTCGCCCTGCCCAGGCATAGTTCACCATCTTGCAGGTCCTAACATGTGCACTCGTGCTCCACCTTCCCCACACACAGGACGAGACAGGCCAGTGTTGCACCATCAGACTGCAAAGGCCTCAGGAGCCCACCTTGGCCAGTGAGCAGCATGGGCCTTCACCTTCATTGCACCACAGTGGCTTTCATGCGAGCCCCTGACCCTTGCACAAGTTAGCCTCCTTGGTCTGTGTTTCAAGACGGGTCAGGTGTGTAGCCAACATAGCCACCAACCCCGTGCACTCGCTTGGGTTTGAGAAACTTCCAGTATGGCCCTTGGAGAGAAAAAAATTCCCCAGGCTCAAGGGCATGACCCACCCAGGTTGCACTGTGGACAGTCCACCCCATCCCCAGCTACACAGTACCCCTGGAAGCCCCCGGGAGGGAGGTCTGGGGAGAGCACAGAGGGGGTGGGGGAGAGGTTACACCGTGGGAGAGGCGGCCCGGCCCCCCATAGAGCCATAGGCTCGCCTGCGGAAGGGAGCCCCCTTGCTGGGGGAACCCCCATAGGGGTGGGGGCCAGCAGGAGGAGCAGAGAGCAAAGCGACAGGTCCCACTTCCTCAGCCCTGGGATTCGGCGAGTGCTGCTGCCAGGTGGGCTGTAACACTCGGGGGATGGGCCTGCCGCCCACACCACCCCCTCCTCTCAGGAGAGGGAGGGCACCGGAGAGGAAAGGGACCCCTGCACCACCTTCCCAGCCATCCCGGAGCCGGCTGCAGGGCACCAACAGCAGTGAAAATGCGCCCAGCCGCAGCCGGTCGCTGGCCAGGGGCGGTCTCCGACCGGCCCCACCCCCACACACGCCAGAGCCAATACCCGCAGGAAGGAGGGATAGGACGGTAGGCGGGGAATGGGGATGGGCAGGGGGCTATGGAGGAACGGGGGAAAGATCCACCAGACCGCCAGCACAGCCAGAACATGCCGTCAGGTTGAATCCTCCAGGCAGACTGTGCAGACGCCAGCCGTTTACCTCTTCACGGGTTAACACCCTCTTGAACTCTCTTCAAAGTTTTTTTCAACTTGCCCCTACAGTACTTGTTAAATATCAGTCTCATGCCATTTATTTATCCTTAGATGGAGTTTACTACCCGCTTTGGGCTGCATTCCCAAGCAATATGACTCTAGGAAGACCCAGGCTGGCACGCCAGCGGCCACTACTGTCCTTACACTACCCAGGGGCTGAGCATCAATCAGAAGGACTTGAGCCCCCCACGAGCATTGCCAGGGGGTGGGGTCTTCCATAATCCACATTTCCCGTGTCCCACCGCAGGGCAGGGATTCGGCGCTGGGCTCTCCCCTGTTCAGGCGCCATTACTGAGGGAATCCTGGTTAGTTTCTTTTCCTCCACTAACTAATATGAGTAAATTCAGCGGGTCACCAGATCTGATCTGAGGTTACATCTCAGAGGGGAGGCATGGCGGCATGGCGGCGGAATGACGGCACATCCCACCACGCCAGATGCCCAGGAAGGCGAGGGGAAAGGCGGGAGCAGCCGCATACACTCGAGGGAGCAGGCGGCGCCACAGTCAACCGCCGTCCCCAGCCCTCCAGACACACATCCACTGCCGCACACCCTCCAACGACCCCAGCAGCAGCCGAGGTGTGTCAGTCGCAAAGGCCAGCGGGAAAGCAGAGCATGTCAGAGGACGCGAGTACGATGGGATATAGCACTGGCTGGCAGGCACAAAACCGGGCGGGTGGCGAGAAGACCGCGCCTCAACCGCCCACCACCACCCCCGACCCCGAGGGGCACACCATGAGGCACGAGAGAGGGGGTCTTGGAAAGGGGCGCCCGCCGGCCGCGGACGGGGCCGGGGGCCAGCGTGAGGTCCCCTCTTCCCTCTCTACCTCCCGACGACACCAGACCACCCCCCCCACCAATGGACAGCCCTTCTCTCACCAGGCGCCCTCGGCGTCCGTAGGCCAGGCGGGGACCGGCCAAGACACGGCATCAACCCCATCACAATCTCCACACTCGGGCTCCGGACAGGCAGCCAACACAGGGGTGGACGCATGATCCCCGACAACGCCGCGGCCTCCCGTGGGGCGCGCGGCCCCGAACGGGCAACACAACGGCGGGGACGTGACCCAGCTGCCCATAGGTACAGGGCAGGTTCAGTTGGCGATGCCAGGGAAGAGGAGGGGGCGGGGAGGAGTCGGGCCAGACCACCGGGCCGCCACCGTGGGCGGAGGTTAAACGATGGCGACCCAGACACGAAACCCTTATGCACCCAAACCTCATCCCCAACACCCAGCACCAACCCAACCACCAACGCAAGCAATGGGCATGGGAACTCCCCCATCGGGCTCTCCCAGGTAAACCCCGAGAAGAGGGACAGTCTGCCCACGCCTGCCACAAGGAAGCTCCAGAGAAGATGGGACCAGGCAGCCACGGGAGAAAGCTCGGCGTGAGACAGCCCTCCCGGTCTCTCTCCCTCGTCGAGGCCAGTGGCCTGTCGCCACCACCCCACACACCAACGTGGGGCTTATGTCAGGGGAATCAGACAGAAGAGGAGGGGCACACCGCCAAGGTCTGCACTTAGGGGTGAGGGAGGCCCCTTCAGCGGGTCCCTGCGAGGGAAACCAGCAGCCCAGCAAGCCTGTGGAGGCCCGGAGGCACACCCCAGGGGCGATTGATCATCAAGCAACGCTCAAGCAGGCATAGCCCTGGTAAGAACCCAGTGCCACAAGTGCATTCAAAGTGTCAATGATGAATGTGTCCTGCAATTCACATTAATTCTTTCAGCTGGCTGCGTTCTTCATTCACGCACGAGCCCAGTGACCCATCGCTAAGAGTCATATGAGGTTTGATGGTCAAGAGCCTTCACAGAGGGAGGCTGTCCCTGGCACACCTTCCCCAACCCTCAAAGGAGGAAGGAATTGAGTCAGGCCGGCCAGTCATGATGACAGGACCAGACACCAAAAGGTCAGAAGTTGTCACAGGAGGCACCCGGTACACGTGCAGGGACATCCCACAGGCACGGGGGGTGGGGGGCTGTTCCCGGTCCCACAGCACAGAGCTCAGGCACAGCATGCCGGCAACAGGCGCAACAATGACAGCCGTGTTCAAACCCCCTTTCTCCACGACAGCACAAACCACCAATGGTGGGCCCACACACACACCCGGCACCCCAGCCCGCGGACGGAATCCGGGTGACACGGAAGGAGGAGAAGAGGTCTTGGGGTCTGCTGGAGCAAGGCCAGGCCCTCCAAACCTTCACCGCCTCCACCCAAAGAACGCCAGGCCCACAGTCCCCTGACCCACGGGTAGACAGGCGACCCCCAGGGGTCTTCAAATCTCCACGTCGGGACGCACTAAGTACTTGGACAGGGGTGGCAGAGGTGGAGGGAAGACGGCAGCGTCCACCCTTCACCACCAACAGCCACATCACCACCACCTCGCGGGTTCCAGCCACGGCCGCTGGCAGGGTGCAGGTCACGCGCTGCTACCATGGCCCGTGATGGCCCAACCCAATCCCCCCAACCACCACACGAACAGACCGCAGAGGACCGGTGAGGGAAAGGGCGGGACACGTCCCAGGCGGACAGCCGCGGGAGACAGTAGGACACGGTGAGACTCCTGGTGGCCCAGAGTCCTTGGTCCACCCAGAACTCCAGCAAACTCCACACGGATGGGACCTGCCACACCCTCAGCTGGCATCCCCAGACGCAACAATGGCGGCCCACGATGTGGGACAGTCACAGACGGGGCCAGAAGGTGGAGTGGGCAGGGGTGCTCGGTGGCCAGCAGGCGGGCAAGGTGGCAAGAGGTGCGCCCGCGCGGTCCCCCGAGCCTCAAACCGCCCTAGCTGGAAGGCTGGGCGATGGCACAGCACCGCCCCACACCTGCACTGCGCACGTGAAGAAACACACACAACCAGCCTCTCATGGATTGCTGGCTCAGCGACAGACTGTGGGGGCCTCTCATTAACGATCCTTTCGCAGATTCATCTAGGGAAACCTTTTTACGACTTTTACTTCCTCTGGACCGTCGAGTTCAGTCATCTTCTCAGTGCTCCGCCAGGGCTGTGGGAGCTGGCCCACGCAGGGCCAATCCAAGGGCCTCACTAAACCTTCCAATGGGTCATAGCGATGGGCGGTGTGTACAAAGTGCAGAGACTTGAGGCAAGCTATGATCCACACTAAACCGGGAATTCCTCATTCATGGGGAATAATTGCAATCCCTGATCCCCATCACGAATGGCATTCAACAGCTTACCCACACCCACCATCCTAGGGTAGGCACACCCCAAGCCAGTCATTGTAGTGCACATGCAGCCCCAGACATCTAATGGCATCACAGACCTATTATTGCTCAATCTCTGGTGGCTGAACACCACTTGTCCTCTAAGAAGTTGGGGGACACCAGCCACTCAGGGGTCAGGTAACTAGTTAGCATGCCAGAGTTGTTCATTAAGAGAATTAACCAGACAAATCACTCCACCAACTAAGAATGGCCATGCACCACTACCCACAGAATCGAGAAGGAGATATCAATCTGTCAATCTTGTCCGTATCCGGGCCGGGTGAGGTTTCCCGTGTTGAGTCAAATTAAGTCACAGGCTCCACTCCTGGTGGTGCCCTGTCAATTCCTTTAAGTTCCAGCTTTGCAACCATGCTCCCCCCAGAACCCAAAGACTTTGGTTTCCCAGAAGCTGCCCAGCAGTTTAGGGGAATAACGCTGCCACATCACCAGTCAGCATAATTTTTGGTTGGATCTACAATGCTATCTGATCGTCTTCAAGCCTCCAACTTTAGTTCTTGATTAACGAAAACATTCTTCACAATGCTTTCACTCTGGTCCCCCTACACCAGTCCAAGAGTTTCACCTCTAGCAGCACAGTACAAATGCCCCCAGCCATCCCTCTTAATCATGGCCTCAATTCCAAAAACCAGCAAAATAGCACCGCAGTCCTATTCCATGATTCCTAGCTGGGGTATCCAGGCGGCTCAGGGCTGCTGTGAACACTCATTTTTTCAAACTAAATGCTTCAGGCCCCACAGGACACTCAGCTAAGAGCATCAAGGGTGTGCCGAGAGGCAAGGGGCAGGACAGGCAGTGGCTCACCTCACAGTCAACTGCCCACCCACTCCCAAGATCCAACTACAAGCTCTTTAACTGCAGCAACTTTAATATACACACTATTGGAGCTGAAATTACTGCAGCTGCTGGCACCAAACTTGCCCTCCAATGGATCCTCCTCCTTAAAAGGTTTAACGTGGACTCATTCCAATTACAGGGCCTCAAAAGAGTCCTGTATTATTTTTCCTCACTACCTCCCCCAGGTCAGGAGTGGGTAATTTGCACACCTGCTGCCTTCCTTGGATGTGGTAGCTTTTCTCAAACTCCCTCTCCATAATTGGATCCTGATTCCTCATCACCCGTGGTCACCATGGTAGGCACAGCAACTACCACCCAAAGTTGATAGGGCAGATGTTCAAATGTGTTATCACCACCTCATGAGGCATGCTATTGGCCCAAGGTTACCTAGAGTCACCACCACCACCACCAGCCCACCACCCCAGCCTGGGGCCTGATGAGGAGCTCACTGGGTTGGTTTTGATCTGATAAATGCACGCATCCCCCCCCCCCACGAAGGGGGTCAGCGCCTGTCGGCATGTATTAGCTCTAGAATTGCAAGTTATCCAAGTAGGAGGGGAGCCAGCAACCAAAGGAACCATAACTTATTTAATGAGCCATTCAGTTTCACTCTACCCAGCCATACTGTACTTAGACAAGCATGGATAATCTTTGAGAGAAGCATATGATACTGCCAGGATCAACCAGGTAGGAAAGCACTGTGAGCTGAGAAGCAACACCCCAACAAGAGAGGGGCCGTTTTCACCAGTGTCTTTTGGGGGCCCAACAATACGGGAGCCACGAGGGCGGGGCCGCCCAGAGCAGAGCAGCCCGGGGCTGGCCCCACAGAGATGGACGCCGCCCCGACGTCCTGGCTTGCGCTCCTCCCGTGGTGGACCCATGGTGGACCTCCGGAGCACACAAGAGCCCACCCACGAACGAAACGCACCCTGCACACAAGGGCACGGGGTGGACTTGGAGCGGTAGGAGCAGGGCCTCCGCACAGACACGAACCCCCGGGAACCCAGTTGCGTGGGCACAGAGAGACAGGCCGGGGCTCAAACCCTGCGGCCAATTGGCATCATGACGGTAGCCGCCAGAGCCCATCCCACCCAGAACGAGGCTCGGGCAGGGCTGAAGCCCGTCCTGGCCCTGCCGCGGGCGTCCAGGCTACTGGGGGTAATAGCACGATGGCTGGCCAGAGGAGAGAGACTGCCAGGACTCGCACGCTCAGGCATGCCAACCCCGCTGACGGGGGAGATGGCCACCACGGGGAACAGAGACCCATACATCGTACACACGCAACGTTGCCACAGGTAAGCGGGCAGGCAGCGACAGAGGAGGGGCCGCTATGGACACACAGGAGCCATGCACACTGGCGCACAGACCCCAGATCGGAAAGCCAGATGGTAAAGGACTAGACGGCTCAAGGGGGTAACGAGCAGGAAGCCGTCCAGCAGGGCGTAAGGCAACGACGGGGGAAATGGGCCAGCGGCCAACCAGGAGGCCTGAAGGGGGCAAGTTTCAAACAACCGACTAGCGAGGACACGCACGAGATCTCACCGCCAGTGACCTCCCCGCACAAGGTCTGTCCCGCAACACCTGGAACGAAGGGCTGCGCCTTTGGGGAAACCCTGCCCCCGTATGCCTGGCAAGGCCCAGGCTCCAACTGCCGCCACAGTCGACTGCAGCTCACGAGAAACCCCCTTGCACGCACACGCGACCAGCCGCCCCCCACACTGTTTGGCTCGCCACACAAAGGCCTGCCAACCATTCAACTGAGGCACGGCGCCCTGGGGACGCCATCCATCCAGGTCTTAGGGGCCAGAGCTACGCCCCCCTCACGGCGGGGTCACGTCTGGACAGCGCAGTCGGGCGAACACTCCTCCGGTGTGGTCGGTAGTGGTGAAGAACAGAAAGAGGAAGCACCCTGTACAGGATGAGACCCCCGAGGGCAAAGCACGAGAGCCCAAGAGAGGAGAGACCTCCACCACGACCGGGCCACCGGGGAAACAACACCACAGGATCCCAGCGCCAGAAACTTGAGAGCAGTCCCACAATGCGCACGTATCACCAGCCAGCCGTCTTCGGCCCCTCAACCCTCCCACAGGCCAGGTCCTCGCCACCCGGTGTCCCAGAGCAACCTCGCTCCTCAACCCCGATGGCGTCGTGCCTAATCCCATGCTGCTCTGTTCCCAATCCTTTCTCTCTCCAGGGAGACCACACCCCCATGGAACGACCCTAGGGCCCGACATCCCCAAGCCACGGTCAACATCAACACGCACCAGCACGGTACATCTATCCATCCGTGGGTTGTCACGAGAGTGGGTGGAAAGCTGCATGCTCTCAGAAGAAGGGGGCGCGAGACATACGCGGGCGCCCTCAAGGCTGGAACGCCAGCCCGGCGTGACCCTCCCCCAGGTCAGAGGGGAGAAGCACGAGCCACGTGAGGTGAAGAATGGCACTCAGCCCCCACCGCGGGGGGCCGGTGGACCCCTCCCCCCACGGCAGGGGAGGAGGTAACACTGCCCAGGCACAACTTGCAGCCGCAGGGGCAGCGGCTGACGACACACAGAGAGGCGGTGGGCTGGGGGATCCAGTAAACCCCAGAAGAGGAAGCCTCAGGATCGCTAGAAAAAATGATTTATCGTCAAAGGTGGCTCGCCCCCGACCCTCAGTCGTCCCCGTCGGGGCCCTGGCGGAGGTGCTCAAGCACACCCCGGGAGTTATGTGGTGGTTAGTGGGATACAGTAAAACCACACGTGGCAAATCCTGAGCATTCGCGGGTCGTGGCCCCATCATGCAAAACCCGCCTTGTTTCAAACAGAACGCCCTCCCACAGGTACGGAAAAAGGGTTCACACTGAGGCAGATCAGACCAGGTTAGTGGCCCCCCTGTGGGGCCCAGGTGGGACCCCATCGCCAGCCTGGCCCCATCACAATCACCCACAACCACCGTACAAGAATCCCCTCGGGCGGGGAGAAAAGAGCACAGGCTGCAGGCGCTTGCCTTTTAAAGTCCGCCACGCAACATCGTAGGTCCGCTGAGGCAAAATCCCCCCACCTGCCCACCCGGCACGGTGGGTTGCCTCTTGACTTACCTTCCTAGACCCCCAACAAACTGCTCAGAGATGCACACACACAGCAGACGCTGCACCGGCGACCAGAGGGCTACACCGGGAACAAAAATGACAACCACCAATGGGTTGCGGGCACCATAGGTAACAACCCTGTGCACTCCAGGGGCTCCGCAAAAGGGCCACGCACACCAGGCAGCCACACGCTGAGGGGAGCCAGCGACCAGGCAGGATGGTTCCCCGCCCATGGGGGGGGGAAGGGTGACCCCACCATGCAACAACTACAAACGACGAGCAAGGGATGCCAGCTCCATCAAAAGGACCCATGATCCCCACCCACACCACAAGGCAAAGGGCAGGGTGAGCGAAGCCCAGCGGGGTAGTCTTGCACTCATGCCTCCCACCCACTGCCGCCTGCGCGAGGAGAGATAAGACGTCCACAGGCAGAACGAGAAGAGCTGGCCCCACTCACCCCTCGCCTGGCATGCAGCTTAAGGCCCGAGAGAGCATGACATCACCACATCGACTAGGCCTTAAATAACAGGGAGAGTGTGGAGATCAATCACGCCAGCAAGGACAGCGATCAGAAAAGCCCCCTTCAGCCTCGCCAGCCCCACCTTCACAGGAGGGCAACAAACAACCCAAAGACGAAGACCGCCTGACACAGACCGCACACAGCCAGTGGGGTGGGGGGAGGATTATCACAAACGCCCCCATTGTCCATGAAGACGCCAGAAACCAACCCCAGGTAAGCACCGCCGTTGGGACACTCTGACTCCCTAGAGCCGGCGCGCAGGCCCGGGCAGTGAAGCTCAAGGAGAACAGACCAAGGCGCTAGGTCACCAGGAAATCTGGAAACCCTGCCAGCATGCGGAAAACCCAACCCCTCCAGTGACAGTCGCTGGAAAACAGCGTGTGAGCACTGACCTGGAGGTAGAAGATAACGATATGTGGTGACCAATAATACCACCCCGGGAGACAGGGATGAACCACTTGACCATGGCTGCTCCCCTGATACTCGACACGGCCACCTGCCCCCAGCAGGTCCCCAGCGCCAGCAGACAAGGAGCACTCAGGGACATTTGGTCAACTCCAAGGACCCCCGTGGCATAAAGCGCCAGGGAGGCCCTCCCCTCCACCCGCGCCACCCAGGGACCAGTCCCCCCTCCCCAGTAGGACTCGAAAGAAGCCATGGACAACTGGGATCAGGGGAGAGGCCCAGCCACCCATGCCACCCACAGGGCTGTCCCTGCCTCCTGAGCAGGACACAGGGAAAATGGGTAGGAAAGGGTAGAACAAGGGCCAGGGACACAAATGCATGGGGCAGCGGCCGGTCGCTGGACTCCCTCCTCTCCCGTCCACCTGTGTCTCCGTTCGGTCCACGGCAGGGTGGGTCCAGTAGCCAAAGCTGGGACAGCGTGCTGGTCAATATGCCAGGCAGCCCCACAAGCTGCCTGGCTGGCTGAGCCTGGAAGCGCGGCGGCAGCCTCCTCCCAACACTAACCTGCACCCAAGCTCTGGCTCATAGATGTCCCAGCCGGCGTCCAGGAATGAACCAGATGGCCCTACGAAGGCTGCTTGCTTCCCGGAACTCAGCCTCGCTCACATCAGGGACTCTCCCCTGCTTTGGCTAATGCGCCAGAGCTTCAGAGGACAAGACACTTGTAGAAAAATGGCCGCCGGGTGAAGCCCGACCACAACCGCCGCCAGCCACCAAAGGTCTCCAAAACACGGGACAAACAGTAAATAAGAAAAGACAGGAAGAGAGAGAGAGGAAAGAAAGAAGAAAAGGAAGGAAGGGAGGGAGGGAGGGAGAGAAGGAGGAAGGGAGGAGATAGGAAACATAGAAAGGCAGAAGGAAAGGAAAAAGAAATAACGAAAGAAAAGACAGGCAGAAAGAAAGAGCATGAGAAGAAAGGAAGGAGAAGAAAGAAAAGAAAGAAGAAAGAAAGAAAAGAAATTAAGAGAGAAAAAGAAAGAAGGAAAGATGGAAAGAGAAAAAGATGGAAGGAAAGAGAAAATAGAGAATGAGACAGAAAGAAAGAAGGAAAGAAGAATGGAAAGACAGAAAGAAGGAAGGAGAGAGAGGAGAGAATGAGAAAGAAGGAAGAAAGGAAAGAAAAATGGAAATAAATAAGGAAGGAAGGGGGAAGGAAGGGACTGAGGCAGGGAGGAAAGAGACAAGCAAGAAAAGAGAACTAGCCCACCACACATCCAAGCATCATGAAATCCTCCAAGTTCTTAAAATACATCCAATGTTCTACTGCTTCACACTGTACCAATTGCCCAAACCTGGTCCAAGTTACAGTCATCTGCTGCCTGGATTATTACAATGGCCTCCACCACATGTCCTCTCTAGAGCTGATTCTCAATAAAGTAACCAGAGGGAGGCACTAAAGGGAAATCAAAATGAAGGAGACCAGCTCTGGTCAGTAACGTTTAAAGCAGCATCAAACATTGACACCTACTACTATCTTCTCTCAACATCCCAAGTACTATCTTTATGTGTACACTCCCAGGTAACAATACCAAATATGCTGTGCCTTTGGCAATAAAATCACCAACCACACCACATGTCCTTGCCTGAAGGCCTGCGGTGCCTTCTCAGATGCCCAAACACCAGGCCACTGGGGGTCTTCCTTTCAGTTCCCAGAGTCCAGCAATATTTCCTCATCCTTTTTATTATCTCAGAACTATATAATGTTGCTGCTTCCTGTAGATATCCATCTCTGGGTTATCTAAATGCCCTTTTTTTTTTTCTTTTGGGCTTTCAACATCTGTTGACCCCAAATGGTATAAACTATATAGAAAACAATTGCAAAATGGCAGAAGTAAACTCTTTCTTACTTACATTTAAAGTAATTGCTTTAAATGTAAATACATTAAACTCTCCAACCAAAACAGAGAGACTGGCATAATGAATAGGAAAAACAGTAATCCAGTTATATGTTTTCTGCAAGAGACTCATTTTAGATCCATAGAAATGAATATGATAGAATATATTTCATTTAATATAGTAACACAAATAGAACTGAGGAAGCTATTCTGACAGACAAAATAGACTTTAAGTCAAAAACTTTTACAGGAGACAAAGTAGGACACTGTATTTTAAATGTGTCTGTTAGAAACCCAATTTATCAATAAGATATAAAATTGTAACTATATAAGCACTTAAAAACAGAACCCCAAAATATATAAAACCAAAATTGACATAAATGAAGACAGAACTGGCTTTCTATGGTAACAGTTGAAGACTTCAATACCTCCTCCCTTCAATAATGGAGAAAGAGGCATAGATCTCAGTCTGCCACAATGCTAGAGGATTGCTCCCCCACAAGAACAGCAGTGGGAATCCACGGAGAATCAGCGTGGGACACAGAGAGCAAGAAAAGACTGAGATGAACGGGAAATCAGATCCTGAAAATCTGGAGAGTGCAAGATGGAAAACAGAGAAGGGAGCGTGGGACAGTTGTACACGCCTCACCAGCGAGTGAGGTGGGTTCAGCCCCACAGGAAAGTGGCATGTTTCCCCAGTGACCTCCACACCCACTCAATTAGGGATCTCCCTGAAGCCAGTGCAGAATCATGGGAGACGCGGGGCTCTGTGGAGAGGAGACAAGAGCGGGAGGCGTTTTGGACTCCGGAGCTCTGTGGGCGGACTGCAACTGGAGGGAGAGGGTTCGCGCTGGGCTGCAGCGAAAGACACCTGGGGGGTGCAGAACTGTCTCCTTTACACGGGCAGCTGGGCTCCCTCAATCCCCGGCTTCCCTGGTCCCTGCCAGACCCTGAACATTTGCCCCCAGCGCCAGCGACCAGCGGGCAGGCAGCCGCCATTGTCGGGGTCCACAGCCTAGCCGCTGAGGAGCGATTGGGAACAGGGCAGGTCCCTGGGCAGCTCCCTCCCCTAGTCCGTGGCCCCCCACTAGGAGCTCCACCATTCTGTGAACACTGAGTGCTTCCCCGGTCGCAAGGGAGTGGAGAACGGACCTTGCAGTCATTGGGGCGGGGCGGACCATTGCCGCGGGAGCAGCAGCAGCCAGGGCACTGGGCAAATGAGGGCACCGCCCCCTCTCCCTAGCCACTGTCTTTCACACAGAGAGAGACAGAAACCACCTCAGGAGAGGAAGAGGCAAGGAAAAAGTCACTTTCCCTATGCAATCAGAATAGCCCAGTGATGGGACTCTCAAACTGGATTCGGGCCAAGTTAATTCTCTGGGGCTTGACCCAACAGGAGCAGCCCCCCAGCTGAGGCAGCAAAATCCTGAACAACACGTAAAGGGCTCCCCCTAGTGACAGAGGAGGCAACTTACCTGGGCTGCTGCACAGCCCAAGATCAGCACGCGTGGGGTTCCTCTATCCAGCCTAAAGCTGAAAGAAGGGAGCTAAGGATTGATCCAGATGGGAAGGGCTCAGTGAAAGAACTCTAGGAGTATAAAGAATCAAGCTGAAACCTTGCCCTCAAAGAGGATTGCTAGTTCTCTATCATTTGACACAAACCAGACGCGATATAGGAACATATCACAGGAAGAATTTCAAACATGGATCATAAATAAGCTGAATATTATGCAAGAAAAATGGATAACCAACACAAAGAAACCACAAAAAAGATCCAGGACATGGAAGAAAAATTCGCTAAATAAATAGAAATATTGAAGAAAAATCAAACTGAACTCCTGGAAATGAATAATTTATTCAGGGAGCTAAAAAACACACTGGAAAGTCTCAAGAGAAGGGTAGATCAAACAGAAGAAAGAATCTCAGAGATCAAAGATAATACTCTCCAATTAAATAAGTCAGTCACAGAGATGGAGCAAAGAAATAAGAGAAAAAAGACCAGAGTCTACAAGAAATGTGGGATTATGTGAAGAAGCCTAACATGAGAGTTATCGGCATTCCTGAGGGCGAAGAAGACAATAAGAAAGGGTTGGATAAGTTATTTGAAGACATAATTGAGGAAAATTTCCCAGGCCTTTCCAAAACTCTAGATATACAGGTTCAAGAAGCTCAAAGAACCTCTGGGAGATTCATACCAATTAGGAAGACACTGCGTAATGCATTTATCAGACTGACCAAAATTTCTACTAAAGAGGCCCTTCTTCAAGCTATAAGGAAAAAGAAACAAGTAACATACAAAGGAAAATCCATCCGAATTATGCCAGATTTCTCAACTGAAACTTTACAAGCAAGAAGAGACTGGGGCCCCATCTCACTCTTCTGAAACAGAATAATGCCCAGCCTGGAATCTTATACCCAGCTAAGCTCAGCTTTATATATGAAGGTGAAATTAATACATTCTCAGATAAACAAAAACTCAGAGAATTCACCAAGACAAGACCAGCTCTCCAAGAAGTACTCAAAACAGAGCTACACATGGACCAGCACAAGAAGGACCCATGAATATAAAATTACTCAAGAGAAGATAAAAACCCAGTTATCACAATGGCTCAAGTGAGAAAACAGAATAATGAAATTCAAGCCAACATGAGGAACAGAAATCAGTCTCACTTATCAATTCTCTCAGTAAATGCGAATGGATTGAATTCACCACTCAAGAGACATAGACTGGTCTAATGGTTAAAAAAATACAAGCCAAGTATCTGCTGTCTCCAGGAAACTCATCTAACCTGCAAAGATGCATTTAGACTGAAAATAAAAGGGTGGAAATCTATATGTCAAGCAAATGGAAGCCAAAAGAAAGCTGGTGTGGTGGTTTTAATCTCCAAATAACTTAGTTTTTAAATCAACAAAAGTAATGAAAGACAAAGATAATTACTATATACTGGCGAAGGGTAAAATTCGACAAGAAGACATAACTATTCTTAATATATATGCACCCAAATAGGTGCAACCAGATTCATAAAGCAGACCCTACTTGATCTGAACAAAATGATAGATAACAGCACTTTAATAGTCGGAGACTTTAACATGCTGCTGAAGTAAAGGACAGATCCTCCAAACAAAGAATAAACAAAGAAAGAATGGACTTAAATAGAATGCTAGAACAAATGGACCTGACTGACATCTACAGGACATTCTACCCAAAATCCACTGAATATACTTTCTTCCCACCAGCTCAAAGAACATTCTCCAAGATTCACTGTATCCTAAGACATAAAGCATGTCTTAAAAAATTAAAAAAAAATAGAAATTATTCCAGGCATCTTGTCAGATCACAGCAGAATAAAAGTAATAATGAAGCCTAAATGAAATTGTCATTCCTACTCAAAGTCATGGAAACTAAACAAC
The DNA here is from genome assembly GCF_020740605.2 of Lemur catta. Classification (NCBI taxonomy): domain Eukaryota; kingdom Metazoa; phylum Chordata; class Mammalia; order Primates; family Lemuridae; genus Lemur; species Lemur catta. The sequence continues at coordinate 336,340 of NC_059156.1, forward strand.
CTTCTCCTGAACGATTATTTTCTAAATGAAGAAATCAAGAGGGAAATCAAAAGATTCTTTGAATTAAACGATAAAAGAGACACAACTTATCAAAATCTATGGGACACAGCTAAAGCAATCCTAAGAAAAAAAATTATTTCCATAAATGCCTACATCAAAAAGACAGAAAACTTACAAACAGACAACTTAATGAATAGACTCAAAGAGCTGGAGAAAGAAGAACAGACCGACCCCAAACCCAGCAGAAGGAGAGAAATTATTAAGATCAAATCAGAACTGAATGAAAAGGACAACAAACAAATCATAAGGGAGATTAATAAAACAAAAAGTTGGTTCTATGAAAAGATAAACAAAATAGACACACCTCTGGCTAGAGTAACCAAGAGCAGAAAAGAAAAAACTCTAATAACCTCCATCAGGAACAGGAAAGGAAAAATCACGACCGATGCCACAGAGATACATGATATCATCTGTGAATTCTACAAAAATCTTTATGCACACAAATCGGAAAATGAGGAGGAAATGGACAAATTTTTGGAAACACACAGCCTTCCTAGGCTCAACCAGGAAGAAATAGAATTCCTGAATAGACCAATATCTAGATCTGAAATCGAAACAGCAATAAAAAACCTTCCCAAAAGGAAAAGCCCTGGACCAGATGGGTTCACACCTGTATTTTACCATACCTACAAAGAAGACCTGGTGTCCCTCCTACATAAACTATTCTCCAATATCGAGAAAGATGGAATTCTCCCCAACACATTTTACCAAGCCAACATAATTTTAATACCAAAACCAAGAAAGGATGCAACAAAAAAAGAAAGCTACAGACCAATATCCCTTATGAATATAGATGCAAAAGTTCTCAATAAAATCCTAGCAAATCGAATCCAAGTGCTTATCAAAAAATTAATACATCATGACCAAGTGGGCTTCATCTCAGAGATGCAAGGATGGTTTAACAAATGCAAATCTACAACTGTAATTCACCCCATAAATAGAAGCACAAATAAAGATAATATCATCCTCTCCATAGATTCAGAAAAAGCATTTGACAAAAGTCAACACCCTTTTATGATAAGAACACTTAACAAAATAAGCATAGACGGGGCCTACCTAAAAATGATACAAGCCATATATGACAAACCCACAGCCAACATCATACTGGTTGGGGAAAAATTGAAAGCATTCCCACTTAGAACTGGAACCAGACAAGGCTGCCCACTGTCCCCATTACTTTTCAACATAGTATTGGAAGTCCTTCCAAGAGTTATCAGGCAAGAGAGCAGAATCAAGGGAGTGCAAATGGGGACAGAGGAGATCAAACTCTCACTCTTTGCTGATGATATGATGTTATATCTAGAAAACCCCAAGGATTCAACCAAGAGACTCCTAGAATTGATTAATGAATTCAATAAAGTCTCAGGATACAAAATCAATACACATAAATCAGAGGCATTCATATATGCCAATAACACTGAAACACAGAACCAAATTAAGGACTTAATACCCTTCAAAGTAGCAACAAAGAAAATAAAATATCTAGGAATATATTTAACTACGGAGGTAAAGGACCTCTATAGGGAGCCCTACGAAACACTGAGGAAGGAAATTGCAGAGCACGTAAATAGGTGGAAAACCATGCCATGCTCATGGATTGGAAGAAACAACATTGTTAGAATGTCTATACTGCCCAAAGTAATCTACAAATCAATGCAATCCCTATTAAATTACCAACATGATTTTTCACAGATATAGAAAGGATAATTTTATGGTTTGTATGGAACCAGAGAAAAGCCCCTTTAGGAACAGCAATTTTAAGCAACAAAAACAAAATCGGAGGTATTAATTTACCGGAGTTCAAACTATACTACAAAGCTGAGATTATTAAAATTGCTTGGTATTGGCATAAGTGCAGGGACACAGACAAGTGGAACAGAACAGAAAATCCAAATAGGAAACCATCCTCATATAGTCATCTAATCTTTGACAAAGCAGACAAAATCATACTCTGGGGAAAAGATTCCTCATTTAGTAAATGGTGCTGGGAAAACTGGATAGCCACATGTAGAAGACTAAAACGGGACCCACAGATTTCACCTCTCCCAAAAATCAAATCACGGTGGATAACAGACTTAAACCTTAGGTGGGAAACTATTAGAATCCTAGAAGAAAACGTAGGAAGGACTCTTACAGACATTGGACTAGGCAAAGAATTTATGAAAAGACCCCTAAACCAATCACAGCAACAACAAAAATAAATGAATGGGACCTGATCAAATTAAAAAGCTTTTGCACAGCCAAAGAAACAGTCATGAGAGTAAACAGACAACATACAGAATGGAAAAAATTTTTGCATACCACATATCAGATAAAGGACTGATAACAAGAATATATTTAAAACCCAGGAAAATCAGTTAAAAAAATCAAAATACCCTATCAAAAAGTGGGCAAAGGACATGAATAGAAATTTTTCAATGGAATATATAAAAATGGGTAACAAACATATGATAAAATGTTCAACATCTGTAATCATCAGGGAAATACAAATCAAAACCACAATGAGATACCACTTTACTCCAGTGAGAATGGCCTTTATTAAAAAATCCCAAAAGGATACATGTTGACGTGGATGCGGAGAGACAGGAACACTCATACACTGCTGGTTGGACTGTAAACTAGTGTAAACCCCTATGGAAAACCATATGGAGATATCTTAAGCAGATTCAAGTAGACCTACCATTCAATCCAGCAGTCCCATTATTGGGCATCTACCCAGAAGAACAAACGTCATTCTATAACAAAGACACTTGCACCCGAATGTTTATAGCAACACAATTCACAATTGCAAAGATGTGGATGCAACCCAAATGTCCATCAATCCACAAATCCATTAGTAAATTGTGGTATATGTATATCATGGAGTATTACTCAAGTATAAGAAATAATGGTGATACGACATCTCTGGTTCTCCTGAAAAGAGTTGCAACCCATTATATTAAGTGAAGTATCCCAAGAATGGAAAAACAAGCATCACATGTACTCACCAGAAAATTGGTTTCCCTGATCATCACCTAAATGCACATTGAGGAATGATACCAAGTGTATATCAGACTGAGGCAGGAGGTAGGGGTAGGGGATAGGTGTATGTCTGCATGATGAGTGCGTTGCGCACCGTCTGGGGAATGGTCATGCTTGAAGGTGCTTACTTGGGGAGGTGTGGTAGGGGGAGGGGATGGATGTATGACTGCATGGTGAGTGCCAAGCACACTGTCTGGGCAATGGACATGCTTGAGGCTCTGAATCTGGGGGATGGGTGGGACATGGGCAATATATATAACCTGAGCTTTTGTACCCCCATAGTAAGCTGAAATAAAAAAAATGTTTAATGTTATTTAGTGAGAACCTTGAGCTAATGGTTTCACGATTTTGATCCTAACGTGGCTAACTTAGATTTACTCTGTTGCGTGACTGCAGACCACCAGCTATGACATCCCATTACACTCGTAACCACAAAGCATTTCAAACCCTTGACCATAGAGTTGGCCCAAGAGCTGGCAGTTTACCTGATCCAGGCCAATCAGAATCATTCTGTGAAATGATAGACGAGGATACCATTTCTTTTCTTAGTCATAGGTCGTGAGGATACTACCCTGAAGATCTCTGTGGCTATGCTACATTTTCTTCAACACGTGGAGAAAGCCTATCTATTACAGGAAGCAAACACACCAAATAGAAACAGAACCAAGAAATAGAGGACAGATAAACTGGAGAGACAGCAAGAAAAAATATCATTCTTTGAATCCATAGTGTTTCTCATTTCTAAAGACAGTCTCACCCTCTTAGACTTCTTAGTTGTGTGCACGATTCGGTAAATTCCCTCTTTTAAAACTAATTTATTTGGGTTTCTGGCATTTTCAAAATAATGATACCTTGGTCATATAATTTAGCCTCCTTAAGCAAAAATAGGAGTCAGATTTTTAATGCATGTCATAAAGATTATTTTGAAGAGTCAATCACTACAGCCATATGGCATAAATGGATTTAGATTATCTCTTCAAAATATAGTACAGTTCAAATGGAAAGTTCTATTACAGTAATTATGAGCACACTTTTTCTCACCGCCAGAATCTACCCAAACATCCCTTGCCTTTGGGTATGGATTATTATATAACAAAATTTCGAAACTTTCTTACAGGAAAGGAACAACTCACTTTCACATAGTCTTTGAGTTTGCCAGTTTATAGGAATAATTAGTTTTGAAATAATAAAACTTTTATCCTCTCTTCTAGAGGTGAACAATGCAATATTTTAAGAAATTTGTTTTAATTGGTGGTACAGTATAGTGTGTTGAATAGAGGCCCCCAGAATGTATATTCACATGGCACTTCAAAATATGACTTCATTTTAGAATAAACGACTTTGCAGATGAACTAAGATAAGGATCTGAAGTTAAAATCATCCTGGATTATGGTGCCCTAAATCCAATGACAGGCATTCTTAGACAGAAAAAGAAAAGACAGAGCGACACAAAGAAGGTCATGTGAAGATAGAGGCAGGGACTAAAGTGATGCAGCTGCAAACGAAGGACTACCACAGTTTCTGGGAACCACTGGGAGCTAGAAGGAAGAAAGGAAGGATTCTTCCCTAACGTCTTCAGAGGGAGCATAGCGCTACCAACACCGTGATTTTGGACATCTAGTCTCCAGAACTGTGGACAAATACATTTCTCTTGTTTTAAGCCAGCAAGTTGTGGTCATTTGTTACAACAACCCTAGGAATGAATACGTATAGAAATGTGTATTTCCTGTAATTAATTTGAGTTCTTTCTGATGGCTTCCTGGCAGCTATCAATGTTAGGTTTTCAACACTATTCTTAGAAAATGTACCATAACATGAGTGAAAGTTTCTGGAAGTTTTGACCTCTTTCTCCCTGGATGACTAAATTTTTTATTAAATAATTTCCCTGTAAGAGCATGGACCTACCTATATTCTGCAGCTAAACTATATATTTCAACTGTATTGTTACAACTGGTTTTCTCAAACTTTATATTTAAATAAGATGTCTGCTGAATATCAATTTGTACTGTCATTCAGAAAGTATGTGTTAAGTCCTATAGTTAGCGATTCTATAAACAATTTGTTTCTGCTTTAGATCAGGTTTGTTTTAGGGTCTTTGTGAGTTTGTAAATCCTGTTTCCTGTATAGTAGTCTCATGACTCCTTTGCTCCCTGTTCTCTTCCTTGGCTTAAGTTTTCCAACATCAAGGTAAAAATAAAAATAACGTTGGAAACACATTTTGCTATGTGCAAGGCATTTCTGTATACAATATGCCATTCAGTATAATTAAGTGTAACTAATATAATTCTATCTTTTTAATATTTGGGATCTCTGGTTTTTAAATAAACTAATAACGTAGATAAGTCTTCTGGGTTTCTTGTGGTTTGATTGTCATATATTATAGATGTGCCAGTGCCTACAAAAGTGCTTTCTATATAATAAATACCTAATACATGTTTGTTTAATGAACAAATAAATAAATAAATGATCTTCCAGTTTTACTCCAGAGACAAATGCAGCCTCAAATTCAGTACTTCCCTCCCACCACCACGTTGTTTGCTATAGATGGCAGTGAGAAGAATGCCCTCAGTGGAGTTAGGCAACAATGAAGGCTCTAGTTTTCCCCAGACCTTCCAAAAAGTAACAAGGATGGGTGGAATCACAGGTCCACAAGAGGCATGAAAGGAAATCAAGGCAGCCATCATTGGGGACTACCTAACACCCAAACAAGGAAGTAGAAAATGCTCCAAAGCACTGGAAAATGTCTATTTTATCCAAAAATTTATTCACTGCGTCCATCCCACAAAAGAAATTTTATTTACATGATAGTAGGATTCTAGGCCAAATTAGAAATATCTTAAGATTGACTGGAAAACAAGGACATGAAGACAGTGAGTATAGATTACTTTGTTGATAAAAAAGGAAATGGGAGAAGGTTCCAGATAGATGGGGGGTAACATAAGGAAAGGTTTTCAAATTATGGAAAAGAACTGAAATATGTATAAGCTCAGGAGACAGAGCCATTAAAAACAATTAAAAAACAAAAACTATAAGGAAGAATTAAATCTGTAAATGTAAGAAATAAAATCACAAAAGTAAACAAAAAGTAATATAATAGTTTTAGAACTTCAAAGTAGAGAAAGGACATCTTAAATTGACAAAAGTAAGAAACCGAAAAAGTAACCACACAGAGATGATTTAAAAGACAAATTACTGACCAGAAGGAAATATCTGCTAGATGAGTATTCCATAATACTTACCAATTTCCAACTATCAGTAAAAAAAAAAAGGTAAACAATTCATATGAAAAAAAAGAGAAAAGACTCTTTAACACAAATGGACAAGACAAAAATAAGATGTAAATGTTACTAATAAGCAATGAAAACATGCCCAATCCTACTAGTAGTCAGGGAAGTATGACATTGGTGCAAAAGTACTTGTGGTTTTGGATCCTGATTGTTAAATCATTACAGCTAGACTCAAACATATCTTTATCGATCAAAATAGGAACCATTATAATCAAGACATTTTTGACAATGAGAAATAAATGCGTTTATTCCTGTAGCATAAAAATCCATGCTTTGGGATTCTACAAACTCTTGGAAAGCATTTTCTGCATCCCACTGGTTGTGGAAGCATTTTCCCTGCAAAAAGTTGTTGAGATGCTTGAAGAAGTGGTTGGTGAGAGGTCAGGTGAATATGGCAGATAAGACAAAACTTTGTAGCCCAATTCGTTCAACTTTTGAAGCACTGGTTGTGTGACCTGCAGTTGAGCATTGTCATGGAGAAGAATTAGGTTTTTTTTCTGTCGACCAATGCTGGCTGCAGACATTGAAGTTTTGGGGCATCTCATTGATTTGCTGAGCATACTTCTCAAATGGAATGGTCTCGCCAAGATTCAGAAAGCTGTAGTGGATCAGACCGGCAGCAGACCACCAAAGAGTGACCATGACCATTTTTTGGTGCAAGGTTGGCTTTGGGAAGTGCTTTGGAGCTGCTTCTCAGTCCAACCACTGAGGTGGTTGTTGCTGGTTATTATACACCATCCACTTTTTGGCGCGTGTCACAATCCCATCAAGAAATGCTTCATTGTTTTGTGTACAATAAGAGATGACACTTCAAAAATGATGATTTTTTTGATTTTCAGACAGCTCACAAGACACCCACTTGAGCTTTTTCATCTTTCCAATTTGTTTCAAATGCCAAATGACCATGCAATGAATGGTCAACATCGAATTATTTGGCAACTTCTCCTGTATTTGTAAGAGGATCAACTTTGATGATTGCTCTCAATTGGTTGTTGTCAACTTCTGATGGGCGGCCACTGCACTCCTCTTCTTCAGGACTCTTGTCTCCTTGCAAAACTTCTTGAACCACCACTTCACTGTACATTCCTTAGCAGTTTTGGGGCCAAATGCGTTGTTGATGTTGTGAGTTGTCTCCACTGCTTTACAACCCATTGTGAACTTGAATAAGAAAATCACTTGAATCTGCTTTTTGTATAATTTCATTTCCATAGTCTAAAACAAACATAAAATAAACAGCAAATAGTAAGTCCTTAGCAAAAAACATAAAGTGAGAAATGCGGATTAAAATAATGTATAACATAACCATATTTATTCAAGAATGTAGTGCAATATCAAACCACAAATGTAAAACAATGCTAAAACCACAATTACTTTTGCACCAAGCTAACACAAATTAAGTAATAATAAGTATCTTTTTTCCTCTTAAAATTGACAAAAACTAAAAATATTCATAATATCCAGTGATGATGGTGAAGAAATGAGGAAGTGGATATTTACACATTCTTGGTTGTAGTATAATTGGAACAAATTATTCAGAAATAATTTGGTAGTACTTGCTATAATTCAAAACAAGCACATCATTTGCATCAGCATTTCAACTTCTAGCAATCTAGTTTATGAAAATAAAAGCCTAAGTGTGTAAGGGTATATATGTGCACATGGATTTTTGCATTATAAGCAATATTGAAAAAATGGAGACAATCTAAATATAAACAAAGGAATGACTGAATAAACTACAATGCCACCATATACTTGAATATTATGCAACCAACATAAAAAACAAACCTACATATTGACTTGTTAGGGTAAAAACCAAATTTTAGCTCAGTAAGCACATAATGACTCCATTCTTGGAAACATAAGTGTATGGTTATTTATACATATAGATTTCTTGCATGTACTCAAGAAAATGTCAGAAAGGAACTTAACATAGGTCACCTTTGGGAAGATGGAATTGAGGAGTGGGTGATAGAAGAAATGTTCACTTAACAACTTTAGATAATTGTTTTAAAGTAGTGGAATTACAAATTATTTTTGTTGTTGTTTCCTAGCATTTTTCTGAAATAGAGAGCATGTAATTGCTGGATCAGGATCCTGGAGTAGACTGGAGAGGATCAAACACAATGAATACTTCGCTCTGCAAGTGAGCAACAAGAGGGAAGAATTGGCAGGGATACACATCAGCAGGGGTGCAGGAGGTAGGGTCAGAGAGCTAGGAGTGGAGACATCTTCCTTGATGGTCCTGCTTTCTCAGTAAAAATGAGAAGGAAACCTGGGTGAAGGTTTGGAATAGTCAAAGAGGAAAAGAGGAAAGGATGCTCACCAAATACAAGTGAGGAAAAATGCACCTGTGTAGTTTTTCTTATCTATGTCTATCAGTGGCCCCTAACTGCAAGACACTAACTGTAAGGCTAACGATTTCTTGGTTTCTTGCCAGAGAGAGGAGAATGGAGTTGGTGGACTGCCATCATTCTGTGCCACACTGTGGCTACCTTAGATGTTTTCTGTAACACAGGTCACTTTTCCTACCCCCTCATGCATCCATATTCAATTTTACACTCATCCATCCTCTTTAAAATTCCTTTTTTAAATGTTATTATTTATTTTTTTAGTTGACAAAATTGCATACATTTACAATGTACAACATAATGTTTTACAGTATATATATATTGTGGAATGGCTAAATCAAACCAACGAATGCATTACCTCATTATACTTTTTGTGGTGAGAACACATAAAATCTACTCTCTTAACAATTCAAGTTTTTTTAAATGAAGACATCATATACTTATTGTGGCTAAAAATGACCTTTGAAATAAGCATTGTATCCATTAAGGAAAAATTAGTTCTATGGATATACATAATATAAACATATTGAAAATAATTTTATATGAAATGCATAAAAGACCATGGGTGAATAATTTGAACTGATGAATTTTTTTAATCCCAGGAGCTTCACCAAATTCTAAAATTTGCACCGCATTCAAGATCTTCAAAACGCTATCCAAGGATAGATACACCATGCTTTGGGAAGGACTACACTGCCCTCTGCAGCTTCAGCATAAATAATACCATTTGTGGGGGAAAAACAGCCTTTGAAACATCAATACGGAAGCGTGTGCCATTAACACGCCTCAGAAATTCATTTTTCCTTCTTGAACTGAATGAAAATATTAAAATTTTAATAAAATTTAATAAATTTTATTTATTTTGATAAATAAAATAAAAATATTAAAATAAAGATCACATTTTAAGCAAAGTGTACTACAGTATGTATAGCAGGTAACTATGTAACAAGATATGAAATATAGAAGAAGATGCATATATATGCATATCTGTAGATTATTTTGAGGAGAACCCTTTAGGAAATGACACAGTTGTCTACAGGCAGACAAACTGGCACCTTAGGGGTTAAATGTGAGAAGATACATTTTTCACTGTGAATCTTATTGTAATACTTCAACTTTTTGATCATATGCATTCATTAATTTTTCAGGTAAGAAAAACGTTAATCAGTAAAAGTTTTATTAATAATTACCTACTAGACCAGCCTGAGCAAGAGTGAGACCCTGTCTCTACTAAAAATAGAAAGAAATTATCTGGCCAACTAAAAAATATATATAGAAAAAAATTAGCCGGGCATGGTGGCACATGCCTGTAGTCCCAGCTACTCAGGAGGCTGAGGCAGTTAGGACCGTTTAAGCCCAGGAGTTTGAGGTTGCTGTGAGCTAGGCTGACGCCATGGCACTCACTCTAGCCAGGGCAACAAAGCAAGACTCTGTCTCAAAAAAAAAAAAAATAATAATGATAATTACCTACTAGAGAAGTTTTATATGCATCCAAATTTTAAGGATCTCTTTCCAGAAATTCCATAACTTCAGATAAGTTATGTAGTCTGTGCCTGCCCTGACCACTCAATTTAAATTAAAGCATACCTTCCTTACTCTAGATTACCTTATTAGTTACAGCCCAACATCTTCACAATATAGCCACAAAAAGGTTAGTGTGTACTAGCTCACATTTGGAAGGCCTAGCGGCCTTCTCTCACTGAATGTAAGTGCTTTCATATGTAAGTACTTTCCAGCTAAAATTACCCTCTCCGTACAAAATGACTTTCTCTACCTTAGGTGCGTTTGCCTAGAAACTCTACATATTGTGTCTATTCCCAAGGTTAAGCAAACATATGAAGAGTCATATGACTAGATGCATCCCTTAGTGACTGTGTCTTCATATGTAACTCCTTTCTGGCTGAAAATTACCTTTTTCACACAATATGACATTCTCTTAGGAATGTTTGTAAAAAAGCTCTACACAAACTTCAGCTTCCAGAATTAAGCAAATATATAAAGAATCCAGTGACTAGGTGTGTTCCCTCAGTGAATTTAAGTGTCTTTGAATGTAACTCCTTTCTGGCTGAAAATTACCTTTTTCATTGAAATTATTTTCTGTCTCCTCAGTGCATTTGCCAAGAAACTCTACACACCTCTTTGGTTCTCACAGCTAAGGAAATGTATAAAAAACTGAATTTCCAGCTGCTTTCAGTCAGTGAATGTAAGTCATTTATGATGTAACTCTTTTCCAACTGAAAATTGTCCTCTTAGAACGAAATGACATTCTCTCTCTTTGGTACATTTGCAAAGAAACTCTACACACTACTACAGATTCTAGAGTGAAACAAACATATAAAGAACCGAATGTCTACGTGCTTTCCCTCAGTGAATGTGTCTTCACATGTAACTGCTTTCTGGCTGAAAATTACCCTCAGGGTACGAATTGACTTCCTCCATGTTATGTGCATTTGCCAAGAAACTCACACACTGCTTGGGTTCCCAGAGTTAGGTAAACATGTAAAGAAGTGAAACACTAGCTGCATTCCCTCAGTGACTGTAAGTGTCTTAATATGTAACTTCTTTCTAGCTATAAATCACCTTCTTCATATGAAATGACTTTATCTCTATTAAAGTATGTTTGCAAAGAAGCTCTACACATTACTTGGGTTTTGAGACGTAAGCAAACATAAAGAACCAAATGTCTGGGTACTTTCCGTTTCTGGCTGAAAATTACCATCTTGGTACAAACTCACTTTCTCTAGATTAGGCCGTTTGCCAATAATCTCTGCAGAGTGCTTCATTTTTCTGAATTAAGATTACATAGAAGCAACCAAATTTCTAGGTGCCTTTGTTCAGTGAATGGAACTATTTGTTTCTCTTTTCTTTTTATTTCATCTTATTAAGAGGGTACAAAAGTTCAGGTTCTATATATATTGCCCATGTCCCGCCCATCCCCCTGAGTCAGAACTTCAAGCGTGTCCGTTCCCCAGACAGTGCACCTGGCACTCACCATGTAGTTATACCTCCATCCCCTCCCCCCACTCCCATCTCCCCTAGTCAGCACCTTCAAGCATGACCCTTCCCCAGACGGTGTGCAATGCACTCATCATGTAGGCATACACTCATCCCCTCCCCTACCCCCCATCTCTGTATGATATCCAGTTGGTATCATTCCCAAATGTGCATTTAGGTGACGATCAGGGAAACCAATTTTCTGGTAAGTACATGTGATACTTATTTTTCCATTCTTGGGATACTTCACTTAATATAATGGTTTCCAAATCTCTCCAGGAGAACCAAAGAGATGTCATATCACCATTGTTTCCTATAGCTGAGTAATACTCCATGGTATACATACACCACAATTTACTAATCTATTCGTGAATTGATGGGAATTTGGGTTGTTTCCCCATCCTTTCAACTGTGAATTGTGCTGCTATAAACATTCGGGTACAGGTGTCTTTGTCACAGAATGACTTTTGTTCCTTTGGGTAGATGCCCAATAATGAGATTGCTGGATCGAATGGTAGGTCTACCTGAATCTGTTTAAGATATCTCCATAATGCTTTCCACAGGGGTTGCACTAGTTTGCAGTCACACCAGCAGTGTATAAGTGTTCCTGTCTCTCCACATCCACGCCAACATGTGTTGTTTTGGGACTTTTTGATAAAGGCCATTCTCACTGGAGTTAAGTGATATCTCATTGTGGTTTTGATTAGCATTTCCCTGACGATTAGGGATGTTGAGCATCTTTTCATGTTTGTTAGCCATTCTTATATCTTCTTTTGAAAAATTTCTATTCTTGTTGTTTGCCCACTTTTTGATAGGGTTGTTTGATTTTTTTGTGCTGATTTTCCTGAGTTCTAAATAGCTTCTTGTTATCAATCCTTTATCCGATGTGTAGTATGAGAAAATTTTTTCCCATTCTGTAGGTTGTCTGTTTATTCTCATGATTGTTTCTTTGGCAGTGTAAAAGCTTTCTAATTTGATCCAGTCCCATTCATTTATTTTTGTTATTGCTGTGATTGCCTTAGGGGTCTTCTCCATAAATTCTGTGACTAGGCCAATGTCTGTACCAGTCTTTCCTACATTTTCTTCTAGAATTCTAAGCATTTCCTACCTAAGGTTTAAGTCTGTTATCCACCATGATTTGATTTTTGTGAGAGGTGAAATCTGCGGATTCTGTTTCAGTCTTCTACATGTGGCTATCCAGTTTTCCCAGCACCATTTATTGAACAGAGATTCTTTTCTCAAGAGTATGTTTTTGTCTGCTTTGTCAAAGATTAGATGACTATATGAGGATGGCTTTATATTTGGATTTTCTATTCTGTTCCACTCGTCTGTGTCCCTGCACTTGTGCCAATACCAGGCAGTTTTAAGAACCACAGATTATAGTATAGTTTGAAGTCTGGCAAATTAATACCTCCCATTTTGTGTTTATTGCTTAAAATTGCTTTTGATATACAGAATCTTCTCTGATTCCATATAAAGTGTATAATTATTTTTTCTATATCTGTGAAAAATGATGTTGATAATTTAATAGGGATTACATTGAATCTGTAGATTACTTTGTGTAGTATAGACATTTCAATAATGTTGATTCTTCCAATCCACAAGCATGGTATGGTTTTACATGCTCTACGATTTCCTTCCTCAATGTTTCATAGTTCTCCCTATAGAGGTCCTTTATCTCTTTAGTTAAATATATTCGTAGATATTTTATTTTCTTTGTTTCTATTTTGAAGGATATTGAGTCTTTAATTTGGTTCTCTGATTCACTGTTATTGGCATATATGAATTCCTCTGATTTGTGTGTATTGATTTTGTAACCTGAGACTTTACTGAATTCATTAATCAATTCTAGGAGTCTCTTGGTTGAATCCTTGGTGTTTTCCAGATATAAAATCATATCATCAGCATAGAGTGAGAGTTTTATCTCTTCTTTCCCTATTTGGACACCATTGATTCTGCTCTCTTGCCTAATACCTCTTGCAAGGACTTCCAATACTATGTTGAAAAGTAATGGGGACAGTGGGAAGGCTTGTCTGGTTCCAGTTCTAAGTTGGAATGCTTGCATTTTTTCCCCATTCAGTGTCGTGTTGGCTGTGGGTTTGTCATATACGCTTTGTATCATTTTTAGGTAAATCCCATTTATGGCTATTTTGTTAAGCATTCTTATCATAACAGGGTGTTGAATTTTGTCAAATGCTTTTTCTGCATCTATTGATACGATCATATGATCTTTATTTTTGCTTCTGTTTATGTGGTGAATTACATTTATAGATTTAAGTATGTTGAACCACCCCTGCATCTCTGAGATGAAGCCCACTTTGTCGTGTTGGATTGTTTTTTTGATAAGCACTTGGTTTTGATTTGGCAGGATTTTATTGAGAATTTTTGCATCTATATTCATAAGGGATATTAGTCTGTAGCTTTCTTTTTTGTTTCATCCTTTCCTGGTTTTGGTATTAAAAGTATGTTGGCTTGGTAAAATGTGTTGGGGAGAATTCCATCCTTCTCGATATTGGGTAATAGTTTATGTAGGAGGGGCACCAGTTCTTCTTTGTATGTGTGGAAAAACTCGGGTGTGAACTCATCTGGTCCAAGGCTTTTCTTTTTGGGAAGGATTTTTATTGGTGTTTTGATTTCAGTTGTTAATATTGGTCTATTCAGGGATTCTATTTATTCCTGATTAACCTTGTGAAGGCTATGTGTTTCTAAAAAATTGTTCATTTCCTACATATTTTCCAGGTTTTGTTCCTAAAGATTCTTATAGAATTAATAGAGGATATTGTGTATCTCTGTGGCATTGGTTATGATATCTCCTTTCATGTTCCTGTTGGAGGTTATTAGAGATTTTTCTTTTCTGCTGTTGTTTAATCTAGCCAGAGGTGTGTCTATTTTGTTTATCTTTTCAAAGAACCAACTTTTTGTCTTATTAATTTCCCTTATGGTATTTTTGTTGTCCTTTTCATTTAATTCTGATTTGATCTTAATAATTTCTCTCCTTCTCCTGGGTTTGGGGTTGGTCCATTCTTCTTTCTCCAGCTCTTTGAGTCTATACGTTAGATTGTCTGTTTGTAAGTCTTCTGTCTTTTTTGATATAGGCATTTATGGAAATGAATTTTCCTCTCACGACTGCTTTAGCTGTGTCCCATAGATTTTGATAAGTTGTGTCTCCTTTATCATTGAATTCAAAGAATCTTTTGATTTCCGACTTGATTTCTTCCTTTATAAAATAGTCATTCAGGAGAAGGTTGTTTAGCTTCCATGACTTTGAGTAGGAATGAGAGTTTCTATTGGGGTTCATTATTACTTTTTTATTCAGCTGTGATCTGAGAAGATGCATAATATAATTTCTATTTTTAAAAATTTTTTAAGACATACTTTATGTCCTAGGATATGATCAATCTTGGAAAATGTCCCATGAGCTGAAAGAGGAAAGTATATTCAGTGGATTTGGGGTAGAATGTCCTGTAGATGTCAGTCAGGTCCATTTGTTCTAGCACTCTATTTAAGTCCATTATTTCTTTTTTTATGTTTTGTCTGGAGCATCCGTCCTGTACCATCAGTGGCATGTTAAAGTCTCCGACTATTAAATTGTTGTTATCTATCATTCTGTTCAGATCAAGTAGGGTTTGCTTTATGAATCTGGGGGCACCTAAGTTAGGTGCATATACATTAAGTATAGTTATGTCTTCTTGTTGAATTTTACACTTCACCAGTATATAGTGACCATCTTTGTCTTTCATTACTTTTATTGATTTTAAAACTAAGTTATTGGAGATTAAAACCACCACGCCAGCTTTCTTTTGGCTTCCATTTGCTTGACATATCGATTCCCACCCTTTTATTGTCAGTCTAAATGCATACTTGAAGGTTAGATGAGTTTCCTGAAGGCAGCAGATACGTGGCTTGTATTTTTTCAACCATTTGGCCAGTCTATGTCTCTTGAGTGGGGAATTCAATCCATTCACATTTAATGAGAGAACTGATAAGTGAGACTGATTTCTGTTCCTCATGTTGCGTTGAATTTCATTATTCTGTTTTATTCCTTGAGCCATTGTGATAACTGGATTTTTATCTTCTCTTGAGTAGTTTTATATTCGTGGTTCTTTCTTGTGCTGGTCCATGTGTAGCTCTGTTTTGAGTGCTTCTTGGAGAGCTGGTTTTGGAGAACTCTCTGAGTTTTTGTTTATCTGAGAATGTCTTAATTTCACCTTTATATATAAAGCTGAGCTTAGCTGGGTATAAGATTCCAGGCTGGGCATTATTCTGCTTCAGAAGAGTGAGATGGGGCCCCAGTCTCTTCTTGCTTGTAAGGTTTCAGTTGAGAAATCTGGCATAATTTGAATGGATTTTACTTTGTATGTTACTTGTTTCTTTCTCCTTACAGCTTGAAGAAGGGCCTCTTTAGTAGATATTTTGGTCAGTCTGATAACTGCCTGACGTGGTGTCTTCGTATTTGGTATGAATCTCCCAGGGGTTTTTTGAGCTTCTTGAACCTGTATATCTAGTGTTTGGTAAGGCCTGGGACTTTTCCTCAATTATATCTTCAAATAGCTTATCCAACCCTTTCTTATTGTCTTCTTCACCCTCAGGAATGCCAATAACTCTCACATTAGGCTTCTTCACATAATCCCACATTTCTTGTAGACTCTGATCTTTTCTCTTATTTCTTTGCTCCATCTCTGTCACTGACTTATTTAATTGGAGAGTGTTATCTTCGATCTCTGAGGTTCTTTCTTCTGTTTGATCTACCCTGCTCTTGAGACGTTCCATGGTGTTTGTATCTCCCTGAATAAATTCTTCATTTCCAGGAGTTCAGTTTGATTGTTCTTCAATATTAAATTTCTTTAGTGAATTCTTCTTTCAATTCCTGGATTTTTTTTGTGGTTTCTTTGTGTTGGTTATCCATTTTTTTCTTGTATAATATTCAGCCTACTTATGATCCATGTGTGAAATTCCTCCTGTGACATGTTGCTATTTTGAATCTGGTTTGTGTCAACTGGTAGAGAACTACTAATCCTCTTTGAGGGCAATATTTCAGCTTGATTATTTGTATTCCCAGAGTTCTTTCTCTGAGCCCTTCCCATCTGGATCAATCCTTAGGTCCCTTCTTTCAGCTTTAGTCTGAGTAGAGGCACGTGGTGTGCGCTGATCTTGGGCTGTGCTGCAGCCCAGGTAAGCTGCTTCCTCTGTCACTAGGGGGAGCCCTTCACGTGTTGTTCAGGATTTTGCTACCTCGGCTGGGGGCCTGTTTCTGTTGGGTCCATCCCTAGAGAATTAGTTTGACCCGAAACCGGTTTGAGAGTCCCATCACTGGGCTGTTCTAATTGCAGACAGAAAGCAGCTTTTTCCTTGCCTCTTCCTCTCTGGAGGTGATTTCTGCCTCTCTCTGCATGAAAGACAGTGGCTAGGGGGAGGGGGCGGTGCACTTGTTTGCTCCGTGCCCAGGCTGCTGCAGCTTCCGTGGGTGATGGTCCACCCTGCCCCAATGTCTGCAAGGTCCACGCTCCACTCCCTCGTGACTCTCAAACACACTTAAGAAAGGAGGCAACTCATAGGAGGCCAGTAACATTCATCCAGATAGGAATTATATATGGAAACGCTTATGTTCACTTAGGGAAAGCACTATATATTGGGTTGATATAGATTTGCTGAAGTCTAAGAACCAAAGCTGTGTGCAGAGTTTCCTCCAAAGCACAGTTAAGAAAGTAGCAGTCATGTCATTAGAACACTATATCAATTAGCCGGAAAGGAGTTATATATGAAATCGGTCACATTCACTTAGAGGAACCAGCTAAACATTTTGTTGTCTATAGGTTTGCATAACTCTGAGGACTACAAAAGTATGTAGTTTTTCCTGTCGAGCATACCTAGAAACAAGAAATCACTTCTTTTGAAGAAGGAAACTTTTAGCCAGAAATGAGTTACACATGAAAATGCTTACATTCGTTTAGATAAAGCAGGTAGACATTACATAGTTTTCAGCTTTGTTCAACTCTGAGAAGCAAAGTAATGTGTAGTGGTTGCTGTCAAACACACTTAAGAAAGAAGTCACTTCACAGGAAGTGGTAATCATTAGTCAGAAAGGATTTATGTTTGGAAACGCTTACATTCACATAGACAAAGCAAACACACCTAAGAAAGTAGAGGTCATTTTGTTAGAAGATGGTAAATTTTAGGCAGATAGGAGTTACATATCAAAGCAGCTAGACATTGAATTGTCCATAGATTTGGTTAACTCTGAGGGCCAAAGAACTGTGTAGTTTTTCTTGGCAAACACAAATAAGAGAGAGGACGTCATTTCCAAGGAAGAAGGTAACATTTAGTTAGAATACAGTTACATATAGAAACACTTACATTGTCTTGGAGAAGCATGTAGATATTCAGTTGACTATAGGTTAGCGTAACTCTGAGAACTGCAGCTGTTTGTAGAGTTTACTGTAAATCACAGCTAAGAAAGTAGAAGTGATTCTGTAAGATGATGGAAAGTTTTTCCCAGGAAGAGTTACATATGGAATCGCTTACATTCACTTAAAGAAAACAGCTAGATATTGTGTTATCTGTAGGTTTTCTTAACTCTGAGAATCGAAGCAGTGGTAAATATTGCTGTCAAACACACTTAAGAAAGAAGGTCACATCAGAGAAGAAGGCATGGATCTCGACCTGCCACAATGCTAGAGGATTACTCCCCTGCAGGAATGGTGGTGTGAACCCACGGAGAACCACCGTGGGACACAGAGAACAAGAAAAAACAGAGGCAAATGGAAATCAGACTGAGATAATTTGGAGAGTGCGGGATGGAAAATAGACAGCAGAGTGCAGGACGGCTGTACCCGCCTCACCGAAGAGTGAGGTGGGTTCAGTCCCACAGCAAAGTGGCTTGTTCTCCCCATTGACTTCCACACACACTCAATCAGGGATCTGACTGAAATTGGTGCAGAATCACCGCGGGAGATGTGGCTCTCCCAGGACAGGTGATATAAGCGGGAAGGAGCTTAGACTCTGGGGGGTTTCCGCGGCCACCTAACACTTAAAGGAACAGGCGTGGAGCTGCACTGAGGTGAGGGACCATGATCGTGAAATATTAAAGCGGGTTTTTTTGTTCTCTTTCTCTTCTTTGGTAGCCCCCCGGCCAGAGGGCTGCTGTGGGCTCTGGCGCCTGCCGAGCTCCGAACATTCTCCCCCAGCGCCGGCGACCAGTGGGTGCTCGATCGCCATCTGGGGTCCTACAGCACAGCCGCTGCGGATCCATAGGGTGCCTCGTGGGTCCCCGCGCAGCTCCCTTTTATAGTCCGTGACCCCACGCTAAGAGCTGTGGCTCTGTGTGAACTCTGTGGATGGGAGACATCAGCAGGAAAGAGCTTGGACTCTGGGGGATCCCTGCAGGGACAAAGTGATTAGGGGGAAAGGGGGCAGAGCTGCGCTGAGGCTAGGGACTGTGATCATGAAATATTAAAGCGGGTTTTATTTTGTTCTCTGTTTCTTGTTCGGCAGTACCCCTGGCTGGGAAGCTGCTGAGGGTTCTGGTGCCTGCCGAGCTCTGAACATTCTCCCCCAGTGCCAGCAAGCAGGGGGCGCGTGGTCATCATCTGGGGACCACAGCTTAACTGCTACGGATCCATAGGGGGCTGCATGGGTCCCCGAGCAGCTCCCTTTTATAGTCTGTAACCCCACGCCAAGAGCTGTGGCTCTGTATGAACTCTGTGGACAGGAGACATCAGCGGGAAAGAGCTTGGACTCTGAGGGATCCCTGCGGTAGGCAGCAATTAACGTGAAAAGGGGCGGAGCTATGCCAAGGCGAGGGACCGCGATAGTGAAATTATAAAGTGGTTTTTTTTTTCTTTTTTGTTTTTCTCTTTTCTTTCTCTCTTTCTTCTTCAGCAGCCCCCCGGCCGGGCAGCTGCTCTGGGCTGTGGTGCTCGCCAAGCCCTCAGCTCTGGGGCCAGCTGAGCTCTGAACATTCTCCCCCAGTGCCGGCGACCAGCAGGCGCCTGGTCGCCATCCGGGGGTTCACAGCGTAGCCACTGCAGATCCATAGGGGGCCATGCGGGTCCCCACACACCTCCCTTTTATAGTCCGTGACCCCACGCTAAGGGCTGTGGCTCTGTATGAACTCTGTGGACAGGAGACATCAGTGGGAAAGAGCTTGGACTCTGGGGGATCCCCATGGTGCACAGCAATTAATGTGAAAAGGGGTGGAGCTACCACAAGGCAAGGGATCGTGATCATGAAATTATAAACTGGTCTTGTTTTTCTTTCTTTTTTCTTTTCTCTTTTCCTTCTACAGCAGCCCTCTGGCTGGGGACCTGCTGTGGGCTCTGAGGCCTGCCGAGCTCTGAACATTCTCCCCTAGCACTGGCCACCGGCGGGCGCGCAGTCACCATCTTGGGTCCCACAGCATAGTCGCTGTGGATCCATAGGAGGCCGCGCAGGTCCCCACGCAGCTCCCTTTTATAGTCTGTGACCCCAGGCCAAGAGCTGTGGGTCTGTGTGAACTCTGTGGATAGGAGACATCAGCGGGAAAGAGCTTGGACCCTGGGGGATCCCAGGGGGAACAAAGTGATTGAAGGGAGAGGGGGCGGAGCTGCACCAAGGTGAGGGACCACAATCGTGAAATTATAAAGTGGAGTTTATTTGTTGTTGTTGTTTGTTTGATTGTTTGTTTGTTTTTCCTTTCCTTTCTCTTTTTCTTCTTCGGGAGCACACCAGCCGGGGAGCTGCTGTGGACTCTGGGGCCTGCTGAGCTCTGAACATTTCCCCCCAGCAACAGCAACCGGCAGGCGTGCAGTCGCCATCATGGGTCCCACAGCGTAGCCACTGTGGATCCACAGGGGGCCGCGCGGGTCCCCGTGCAGCTCCTTTTTATAGTCCGTGAACCCATGCCAAGAGTTGTGGCTTTATATGAACTCTGTGGACAGGAGACATCAGCAGGAAAGAACTAAGACTCTTGGTCATGGAATAACAGGTTTTTTCTTTCTTTCTTTCTTTCTTTCTTTCTTTCTTTCTTTCTTTCTTTCTTTCTTTCTTTCTTTCTTTTTCTTTTTCTTTTCTTTCTTGTTTTCTCTTTTTATTTTTATTCATATTGCTTTTAAAATATTATTATTATTATTATTATTGTTAGTGTTTTTTGTTGTTTGTTTTGTTTTTCTTTTTCTTTTTTTTCCTCTTTCTTTCTTTTTCTTTTCTCCTTTTCGGTGGCTCTCTAGCCCAAGAGCTACTGTATACTCCCGAGCTCTCCAGGCCCCCAGCACTGGTTCCTACCGGACCCTGAAAATTTTCCGCCAGTGCCGGTGATCTGCGGGTGGGCAGCCGCAATTGTGCGGTCAAAGGTCTAGCTGCTGCAGAGCCATAGAGTGCCAGGCGGCTCCACAGAAGGCTCCATCCCCTGGTCTGTGGACCCTCTCCATGTCCCCTTACCCGGTGTAAACACTGAGTGCTTCCCCAGACACAAGAGTGTGGAGACTGGACCTTGGGGACATTGAGACAGGGTAGACCTTTGCCCATGGGAGCTGCAGCAGCTGGGGCACTGAGCGAGCAAGAAAACCATCTCCTCCCCCTAGCCAGTGTCTTTCCTGTGGAAAGAGACAGAAACCACACATCTAGAGGAAGAAGCAAAAGATAGGGGAAAAAAGAAAAAGAAAAAAAAAGAAGGAGAGACTTTCTGCTTGCAAATAGTATGAATCCTGCCTGCTAACTGAAAGTCCACAACACAGTGACTTAACTTGGCAAACTGGTCTTAGGTCAAGCCAATCCTCTGGGGGTGGACCCATCAGAAGCAGTCCCCCAACTGAGATAGAAAAAACTCTAAACAATACACAACAGTCTCCCCCTCTAGACAAAGGAAGCAACATATCTAGATAGTTTCACAGCCTAAGAACAGAGTACAAGGCGTGCTGTTAGCCAGACTAAAGCTGTGAGAAAAGATCTAATGATAGAGCCAGATGGGAAGGGTTCAGTGGAAAAATATGGGGAGCACAAAAAATCAAATGGAAACCTCGCTCCTAAAGAGAAATACCAGCTCTCCTCCAATTGGCACAAGCCAGATTCAGAATACCAACAAGTTACTGGAAGAATTTCAGTTTTGGATTATAAATAAGCTGAATAATATACAAGAAAAAATGGATAACCAACATAAAGAAACCAAAAAAAAAAAAAATACAGAATTTGGAAGAAAAATTCACTAAGGAAATAGAAATATGGAAGAAAAACCAAACTGAACTAGAAATGAAGAATTTATTCAGGGAGGTACAAAACACAGTGGAAAGGCTCAAGAACAGGGTAGATCAAACAGAATGAAGAATCTCAGAGACTGAAGATAATTCTTTCCAATTAAATAAGTCAGTCACCGAGGTAGAGCAAAGAACTAAGAAAAAAGATCAGAGTCTTCAAGAAATGTGGGATTATGTGAAGAAGCCTAACGTGAGAGTTATGAGCATCCCTGAGGGTAAAGAGGATAATAAGCAAGGGCTGGATAAACTATTTGAAGACATAATAGAAGAAAATTTCCCAGGCCTTGCTAAAACTCTAGATATACAGGTTGAAGAAGCTCAAAGAAGCCCTGGTAGATTCATAGCAAATAGGAAAACACCACACCACATAGTCCTCAGACTGACCAAATATCCACTAAAGAGACCCTTCTTTGAGCTATAAGGAGAAAGAAACAAGTGACATACAAAGGGAGGCCCATTAGAATTATGCCAGATTTCTCAACTGAAACTTTACGAGCAATAAGAAGTTGGGGCCCCATTCTCACTCTTCTGAAACATAATAATGCCCAGCCTAGAATCTTGTACCCAGCTAACCTAAGCTTTCTATATGAAGCAGAAATTAAGACATTCTCAGATAAGCAAGGTCTGAGAGAATTCACCAAGACAAGACCAACCCTCCAAGAAGTACTCAAAAGAGAGTTACACATGGATCATCCCAACAAAGACCCATGAATGTAAAACCACCCAAGAGCTAAAGATCAAATTCCAGCCACCACAATGGCTCAAGAGAGAAAACACAGCAATGAAGTTCTACTTAATAAGATGAACAGAAATCTGTACAACTTATCAGTTCTCTCACTAAGTGTCAATGGCCTGAATTCCCCACTCAGGAGACATAGACTGGGCCAATGTATAAAAAAAACACAAACCAAGCATGTGATGTCTTCAGGAAACTCACTTAACCTGCAAAGATGCATTTAGACTGAAAATAAAAGGATGGAAATCGATATTTCAAGCAAACGGTATCCAAAAGAAAGCTGGTGTGGCAGTTTTAATTTCCAATAACTTAGTCTTTAAACCAACAAAAGTAATAAAAGACAAAGACGGTTACTACATACTGGTGAAAGGCACAATTCAACAAGAAGACATAACCATACTTAATATATATGCACCCAACCTAGGCACACCCAGATTCATAAAGCAAACCCTACTTGATCTCAATCAAATGGTAGACAACAAGACTTTAATAGCTAGAGACTTTAACACCCCACTGACAGCACAGGACAGATCCTCCAAGCAGAAAATAAGCAAAGACATAGTAGACTTAAACAGAATGCTAGAACAAATGGGCCTCACTGACATCGACAGGACATTCTACCCGAAATTCACTGAATATACATTCTTCTCATCAGCTCACGGGACATTCTCTAAGATTGACCATATCCTAGGACATAAAGCATGTCTTAAAAAATTTAAAAAAATAGAAATCATACCATGCATCTTCTCAGACCACAGTGGAATAAAAGTAATAATGAACCCTAACAGGAGCTGTCATTCCTACTCAAAGTCATGGAAGCTAAACAACCTTCCCCTGAATAACTATTTTGTAAAGGAAGAAATCAAGTCAGAAATCAAAACATTCTTTGAATTAAATGACAAAGGAGACACAACTTATCAAAATCTATAGGATGCAGTGAAAGCGGTCCTGAGATAAAAATTCATTTTCATAAATGCCTATTTCAAAAACACAGAAAACTTACAAATAGACAATCTAATGAATAGATTCAAAGTGCTGCAGAAAGAAGAACAGACTGACCCCAAACCCAGCAGAAGGAGAGAAATTATTAAGATCAAATCAGAATTAAATGAAAAGGACAACAAAAATACTATAAGGCAAATTAATAAAACAAAATGTTGGTTCTTTCAAAAGATAAATAAAATAGACACACCACAGGCTAGACTAACCAAGAGCAGAAAAGAAAAACCTCCAATAACTTCCATCAGGAACATGAACGGAGAAATCATGACCGATGACACAGAGATACATGACATCATCTATAAATTTTACAAAAATCTTTATGCACACCAATTGGAAAATGAGGAGGAAATGGACAAATTTTTAGAAACACACAGCCTTCCCAAGCTCAATCGGGAAGAAATAGAATTCTTGAATAGACCGATATCAAGAACTGAAATTGAAACAGCAATAAAAAACCCTCCCAAGAGAAAAGCCCCGGTCCAGAAGGCTTCACACCTGAATTTTACCTCACATACAAAGAAAAACTGGTGCCCATCCTACATAAACTATTCTCCAATATCAAGAAGGATGGAATTCTCCCCAGCACATTTTACGAAGCCAATATAACATTGATACCAAAACCAGGAAAGGACGCAACAAAAAAAGAATACTGCAGACCCATTTCTCTCATGAACATAGATACAAAAATTCTCAATAAAATCCTAGCAAAACGTATCCAAGTGCTTATTAAAAAAAGTAATTCATCACGACCAAGTAGGCTTCATCCCAGAGATGCAGGTGTGGTTCAACATACGAAAATCTATAAATGTAGTTCACCACATATATAGAAGCAAAAATAGAGACCATATGATCTTCTCAATAGATGCAGAAAAAGCATTTGACAAAATTCAACACCCTGTTATGATAAGAACGCTTAACAAAATAGGCATAAATGGGACCTACCTAAAAATGATACAAGCCATATATGACAAACCCACAGCCAGCACCATACTGAACAGGGAAAAATTGAAAGCATTCTCACTCAGAACTGGAACCAGACAAGGCTGCCCACTGTCCCCATTACTTTTCAACATAGCATTGGAAGTCCTTGGGAGAGCTATCAGGTAAGAGAGCAGAATCAAGAGTGTCCACATAGGGACAGAAGAGATCAAGCTCTCACTCTTCACTGATGATATGACGTTGCATCTGGAAAACCCCAAGGACTCAACCAAGAGACTCCTGGAATTAATTAATGAACTCAGTAAAGTTTCAGGTTACAAAATCAATACACACAAATCAGAGGCATTCATACATGCCAATAACATTCAATCAGAGAAATAAATTAAGGACTCAATACCCTTCAAAATAGCAACAAAGAAAATAAAATATTTAGGAATATATTTAACTAAAGAGGTAAAGGACCTGTATAGAGAGAACTTTGAAACACTAAGGAAGGAAATTGCAGAACACGTAAATAGGTGGAAATCCATACCATGCTTGTGGATTGGAAGAAACAACATTGTTAAAATGTCTATACTACTCAAAGTGATCTACACATTCAATGCAATCCCTATTAAATTACCAACAGCATTTTTCACAGATTTAGAAAAAATAATTATACACTTTGTATGGAATCAGAGAAGACCCCGTATAGCAAAAGCAATTTTAAGCAATAAAAACAAAATGGGAGGTATTGATTTGCCAGACATCAAACTATACAACAAAGCTGTGCTTCTTAAAAGTGCCTAGTATTGGCACAAGGGCAGGGACACAGACCAGTGGAACAGAACAGAAAACCCAAATATAAAACCATCCTCATATGGCCGTCTAATCTTTGACAAAATAGACAAAAACATACTCTGGGGACAAGAATCGCTATTCAATAAGTGGTGCTGGGAAAACTGGATAGCCACATGTAGAAGACTGAAACAGGACCCACAGATTTCACCTCTCACAAAAATCCAATCATTGTGGATTACAGATTTAATCCTTAAATGGGAAATGATTAGAATTCTAGAAGAAAACATATGAAAGACTCTTACAGACATTGGTCTAGGCAAAGAATTTATGAAGAAATCCCCTAAGGCAATCACAGCAACAACAAAATTAAATGAATGGGACCTGATTAAATTAAAAAGCTTCTGCACAGCCAAAGAAACAATCACGAAAATAAACAGACAGCCTACAGAATGGGAAAAAATTTTCGCATGCTACACATCAGATAAAAAGACTGAACACAAGACTCTGTTTAGAACTCAGGAAAATCAGCAAGAAAAAAATCAAACAATCCTATCCAAAAGTGGGCAAATGACATGAATAGAAATTTTTCAAAAGAAGATATAAAAATGGCTAACAAACATATGAAAAAATGCTCAACATCCCTAATCATCAGGGAAATGCAAATTAAAACCACAATGGGATACCACTTAACTCCGGTGAGAATAGCCTTTATCAAAAAATCCCGAAACACATATTGGGGTAGATGTGAGAGACAGGAACACTCATACACTGCTGGTGGCAATGCAAACTAGTGCAACCCCTGTGGAAAGCAATATCGAGATACCTTAAACAGATTCAAGTAGACCTACCATTCGATCCAGCAATCCCATTATTGGTCATATACCCAGAAGGACAAACGTCATTCTGTAACAAAGACACCAGTACCCGAATGTTTATAGCACCACAATTCACAATCGCAAAGATGTGGAAACAACCCAAGTGCCCATCAATCCACGAATGGATTAGTAAACTGTGGTATTTGTATACCATGGAGTATTACTCAGCTATAAGAAATAACGATGATACGACATCTCTTTGGTTCTCCTGGAGAGAGCTGGAACCTGTTATATTACGTGAAGTATCCAAAGAATGGAAAAACAAGCATCACATGTACTCACCACAAAACTGGTTTCCCTGATCATCACCTAAATGCACACTGGGGAAGGATACCAATTGGATATCAGACTGAGACAGGGGCGGGGTGGGGGGAGGGGATGGATGTATGCCTACATGATGAGTGCATTTCGCATCATCTGGGGAATGGTCATGCTTGAAGGTGCCGACTCAGGGAGGTGGAGGGGGAGGGGATGGAGGTATGACTACATGCCTGGTGCACTGTCTGGAGAATGGACACGCCTGAGGCTCTGACTCAGGGGATGGGCCGGACCCAGAGAACGTATATAATCTGAGCTTTTGGACCCCCATGCAGAGCTGAAAAAAAAAAGAAAGAAAGAAAGAAAGAAAGGAGATCACATCAAAAGAGGCAGGCAACATTTACCTGGAGAAGAGTTACATACGGAAACACATACATTCACCTAGAGAATGCACTGGACTTTGGGTGAGTATACATTTGCCTAAGAGTGAGAATCGAAGCTCTGTGTAGAGTTTCTTCCAAAGCTTAGCTAAGAAATTAGTAGTCATGTTATTAGCAGAGGATAACTTTTTATTAGAATGGAGTTATACATGAAATCGGTCACATTCAATTAGAGAAACCAGCTACAGATTGCGTTGTCTATAGGTTGCATAACTCTGAGACCCAAAGCAGTGTGTAGAGTTTCCTGTCAGACACAACTAGGAACAACTACTCACTTCCCTAGAAGAAGGGAACTTTTAGCGGAAAAAAAGTTACACATGAAAACACATACATTCATTTATAGAAATCAGGTAGACAGTATGTTGTTTATGACTTTGCTTAACTCTTCAGAACCGAAACAGTGTGTAGGGATTGCTGTCAAACACACTTAAGTAAGATGTCACTTCGCAGAAAAAGGATTACCATTAGCCAGAAAAGAGTTACTTATCACTCTGAGTACAGAAGCACTGTGTAGAGTTTAAAGTACGGCACACCTAAGAAAGTAGAAGTCATTTCATTACAAGAGGGGAAGTTTTACTGGGAAAGGATTTACATATGGAATCGCTGATATTCACTTAGAGAAAGCAGCTAGAAATTAGGTTGCTTATGGGTTTCCTTAACTCTGAGAACTGAAACAGTATTTATGGGTTGCTGTCAAACACAAGAAAGAAGAAGTCACTTCGCGGGAAGTGGGCAACTTTAGTCAGAAAGGATTTACTTATGGAAACACTTAGATACAGTTAGAGAAAGCAGGTAAACATTGGGCTGATTATACATTTGCTTAACTCTAACACCAAAGCAGTGTGCAGAGTTTCCTGACAGGCACAACTAGGTACAAGAAGTCGCTTCTTTAGAAGAAGGAAACTTTTAGCTGGAAAGGAATTACACATTAAAATCCTTACGATCATTTAGAGAAAGGAGCTAGACTTTCTCTTGCTTACAGCTTTGCTTAACTCTGAGAACTGAAGCAGTCTGCAAGGACTGCTGTCAAACACACTTAAGAAAGAAGTCACATGATAAGAGGCAAGTAACATTCACCCAGACATTAGTTACATGTGGAAAGTCTTACATTCCACAGTTCCAAAGAACTGAACTTTGGGTTGACTGTAGGTTTCCTTAAGTATGAGAAACAAAACTGTGTGTAGAGTTTCCTCTAAAGCACAACTTAAAAAGGGGCAGTCATCTTGTTAGAAATGGCAACTTTTAGCCAGAAAGGAGTTTTATATGAAATCAGTCACATTCACTTAGGGAAAGCAGGAAGACTTTTTTTGTCTATAAGTTTGCATAACTCTGAGAACCAAAATAGTGTGTATAGTTTCCTGTGTGACATATCTGAGAACAAAAAGTCACTTCTTTAGACGAAGGAAACTTTTAGCTGGAAAATAGTTACATATGAAAACATTTACATTCATTTTGAGAAATCAGCTAGATATTACATTGTTTATGTCTCTGCTTAACTCAGAACTGAAGCAGTGTGTAGGGATGGCTGTCAAACACGCTTAGGAAAGAAGAATTCTCTTCACAAGAAGTGGGTAACTTTTAGCCAGAAAGGATTTACATTTTGAAATGCTCACATTCACTTAAAGAAAGCAAACACACCTGAGAGAGTAAAAATCGTTTTGTTAGAGGAAGGTAAATTTTAGCCACAAAAGAGTTACATATGAAAGCAGCTAGACATTGGCTTGTCCATAGGTTTGGTTAAATCTGAGAAACGAACCACTGTGTAGTGTCTCTTGGCAAACAAATTTAAGAAAGAAGACATCATTTCCATGGAAGAGGGTAACTTTTAGCCAGAAAGGAGTTACATATGGAAACGCTTAGATTGAGTTAGAGAAAGAACCTAGACATTGGGTTGATGATATGTTTGATTGACTCTGAGAACCAAAGCTGTTTGTAGAGTTTACTGTGAAACACAGCTAAGAAAGCAGAAGCAATCTGTTAGAAGGTGGTAAAGGACTGATAACTAGAATCAATTTAGAACTCAGGAAAATCAGCAAGAAAAAAACCAAACAACCCTATCAAAAAGTGGGCAAAGGACATGAACAGAAATTTTTCAAAAGAAGACAGAATAGCCAAAAAACATATGAAAAAATGCTCAACATCTCTAATCAGGGAAATGCAAATCAAAACCATAATGGGATATCACTTAACTCCAGTGAGAATTGCCTTTATCAAAAAGTTCCACAACAATAAATGTTGGCATGGATGCAGAGAGACAGGAACACTCATACACTGCTGATGAGACTGCAAACCAGAGCAACCTCTGTGGAAAGCAATATGGAGGCATCTTAAACAGATACAAGTAGACCTACCATTCAATCCAGCAATCCCATTATTGGGCATCTACCCAAAAGAATAAAAGACATTGTATAAAAAGACATCTGCACCTGAATGTATACAGCAGCAGAATTCACAATTGCAAAGATGTGGAAACAACCCAAATGCCCATCAATGTATGAGTTGATTAGTAAAATGTGGTATATGTATACTACGAAGTATTAGCTATAAGAAATAATGGGGATGTAGAATCTCTTATGTTCTCCTGAATAGAGTTGGAACCCATTCTACTAAGTGAAGTATCCCAAGAATGGAAAAATAAGCACCACATGTACCACCATCAAATTGGTTTCACTGATCATTACCTAAGAGCACATTCAGGAATAACATTAATTGGGTGTCAGGTAGATGTGGGGCGGGGAGGGGATGAGTGTATATCTACATAATGAGTGCTATATGCACTGTCTAGGGGATGGACACGTTTGAAGCTCTGACTCAGGGCGGGGGTAGGAGGGCAAGGGCAATATACAAAACCTAAAGTTTTGTACCCCCATAACTTCCTGAAATAAAAAAAAACACTAATCTTCACTGACATAAAGCAGCTAAACATTCGTTTTTTTACATGTTTGTTTAGTCTGAGTACCAAAGAACTGTGCAGTTTTTCGGTAAAGGTGCCTATGAGACAGAAAGTCTTGTTGTACAAAGAGGATGATTTTCAGCCAGAAAGGAATTATATCAGAAAAGAGTTACATTCACTGACTAAAAGCAGGTAGACATTCGGTTGCTTCTACATATGCTGAGCTAGAACAACAGAAGTAGTGTGTAGAGACTTTTTGCAAATGAAGCTAATTTAGGGATAGTGATTTCATACCAGGAGCCTAATTTTCAGTAACATGGAGTTAAATATGAAGACACTTACCTTAACTGTGGAAAAGTATGTAAACATTCAGTTCTTTATATGTTAGCTTAATTCTGGAAATCAAAGTAGTGTGTAGGGCTTTTTTGCAAATACACATAAGAGGGGAAATTTTCAGCGGGAAATAGGTTACAACAGAAAAGAATTCCATTCACTGACCAAAAGTAGCTAAAAATTGGGCTCCTTATATGTATCCTTAATTCAGACAAACCAAGCAGTGTGTAGAGATTCTTGACAAATGCACCAGAGAAAAAGAAAGTCGCTTATTATGAAGAGAGGGTAATTTTCAGCCAGCAATGAGTTCCCTCTGAAAACTGTTACTTTCACTTATGGAAAGCATTAGATATTCATTTGTTTATGGTTGATTAACTCTGGAAACTGAAGTAATGTGCAAAGTTTCCTCACAAACATACCTAAGAGAGAGAGAGTCATTTCTTTCTAAGAAAGCAATTTTCAGCTAGAAAAGAGTTACATCAGAACACACTTGCATTGAATGATGAAGAGCAGCTAGATATGTGGTTGTCTGTACGTTCCCTTAGCTCAAAGGACAGAAGAGGTGTGTAGAGTTACTTGGAAAATACATGAGATAGAAAGTAATTTTGAATGAAGAAGGTAATTTTCAGCCAGAAATGAGTACCATGTGGACATGTTCACTGAAGAAACACACCTAGGCATTTGGTTTTTTATACGTTTGCTTAATTTAGGAAAGTGGAGTAGTGTGTAGAGTTTCTTTGCAAATACACCTATGAAAGCAAAATTAATGTTTTATCAAGAGGGCGATTTTCAGCATGAAAGGAATTATATCAGAAAAGAGTTGCAGGTAGAATCCAGATGGCAGAGGAGAAAAACCACCAGCAACAGTGTCTGAAAGAAAGATAGATTTTAGAAGAAAGTGAAAAAAATATAATCAGGCAGACGAACATAGATCAGATGAGGATCAGAAGGAACAGTACCTGAAACTACAGTAGATTCAATGGGAAGAAATTGCAGAGGAGAACTGGAAGGAAAGAGGCCCCTAGGAGGCATGGAGTCCAGTAGCAAGAGTAGGTGGAGCAGCTACATTACCCCTCCCTTGCATTCTGGACTGTAGGTGGGCTCCTGAGTGGAGAGAGCTGCCAACACCAACCCAGAGATAGCTGTAAACCTCCTGTGGACAGGGCACCAGGCTCTCATCTCCCTCGGGGCACCCCCGGTCTGCAGACCAAAGCCAATTGGCAGGTGCCATATTGCTTCTTTCTCCCCTCCCCTTTCCCTACCAGCAATTGCCAACAAAGACAATTTAGCCACCACCTGGAGGCTGTGCAGGGAATGGGATCTGTCCTTTTGGGGACCTATAGTAGACTGAGGGGTGCTCAAATAGTGAGTTCCCTACCCACTATCCCTCCCAGGTGCTGCTTGCCTGGTGACCCCAGGAGAATGGGGCAAATCCCAAGGCAGAGAGAGGTTGATCCAGTTTGGGCACCCAGTAGGTGATTTGAGACCAGCACTCCTCTCCCTGGAAGGATCAGGGATTGACCTCCAGGGCCCATGGGATAGGCCTGCAGAGCAGATCCCGTACACCCAGGTCTCAAATGCATTGCCCTGGGACACAGAAGGGATATTTGTGAATGATCCTATTGAATGTGTGTGCCTTCAGGGGCAGATCAGTGTGCCTGAGGGGAAACCTTCCTCTCACAGGAAGGCCATGCACCCAGCCCACGTTGCAATCCTGGGCAAGGAACCTCCTGGCCTGCATGACTGCCAGAGTAGATCCACTGGCGCGGTCCTGCCTGCTGGCAGAGGGCCTGGAGAAACTGCAGAATACGGGAGGGTGGAAAGGAGCAAGGCCAACTCTAGACTGTAGGTCTCAGATGGCCCCACCTCTACATACAGATGTTTCTGCTGAGAGGGGCCATTCCAGCCCCTCCCTGGCAGCTTTGCCCAGAGGTAAAGAACAGACCTCTTACCCCTGCTAACGGCATTTGTGGAGATTGAGGGGAGGCTCACCCAACCCAGCTCTGCCTAGACTCAATCCCTCACCTTCCCCCACTGAGGTGCAGAATAAGGACATATCTGGAAGTCCCAGGGCCCTACCCACCATGTGAGGCACTAGAGTACCTCTTCAGAGCAATGAGAGATGGTTACAGTACCCTAAAATAACACTGCGGTTTGTGCCTCCCAGGAAGTGCTACCTACTAACAGGGAGATCATTCTGCACACCCTTTTACTGCATCTACTGACTCATCATATAGGGTGTGGTCAAATCTCACCCACAAACACCACCTCAGAGACTAATAGGGTGGGTCATCATCCAAACTAAAATCTAAAGGCAAGAAGCAGCATCTGATCGAGATTGGAAGGAATCAGCACACCACGAAAGAAAAACACCAGCTCTCTAGCAATGGACATTAACCAAACTCAGAACACCAAAATGACAGAAGAAGAATTTCAAACATGGATCATCAGAAAACTGAATGATATGCAAGAAAAAAATGGATAACCAAAGAAAAGAAGCCACAGGAAAAAAAAAATTCCAACACTAGGAAGAAAAATTCACAAAAGAAATCAAAATATTAAAGAAAAATCAAACCAAACTCCTGGTAATGAAGAATTTATTCAAGGAAGTACAAAACACAGTGGATAGCCTCAATAGCAGAGTAGATCAAACAGAAGAATCTCAGAGATTGAAGATAACTTTTTCCGATTAAGTAAGTCAGTCACAGAGACAGAGCAAGAAAATAAGAGGAAATACCAGAGTCTTCAAGAAATGTAGGATTATGTGAATAAGCCTAATGTGAGAGTTATGAGCATTCCTGAGGGTGAAGAAGATAATGCACAAGTGCTGGATAAGCTATATGAAGATATAACAGAGGAAAATTTCCCAGGCCTTGCTAAAAAGCTAGATATACAGGTACAAGAAGCTCAAAGGACCCCTGGGACATTCATTGCAAATAGGAAGACACCATGTCATTCAGTCATCAGACTGACCAAAATATCCACTACAGAGGCCCTTCTTCGGGCTGTAAGGAGAAAGAAACAACTAACATACAAAGGAAAGTCCATCTGAATAACACCAGATTTCTCAATTGAAACCTTATAAGCAAGAAGAGACTGGGACCCCGTTCTCACTCTTCTGAAACAGAGTAATGCCCAGCCTAGAATCTTGTACCCAGAAAAGCTAGTTTTTGTATACAAAGGAGAAATTAAGTCATTATCAGATAAGCAAAGACTGAGGGAATTCACCAAGACAAGACCAGCCTTCCAAGAAGTACTCAAAACAGATTTGCACACAGGCCAGCAAAAGAAAGACCAACGAATGTAAAACTACTCAAGAGCTAAAGATAAAAGACCAGCCACCACAATGGCTCAAAAGAGAAAACATAGCAATGAAGTCGACTCAACGAGAGGAACAGAAATCTGCCCCACTTATCAGTTCTCTCAAAATGTGAATGGCTTGAATTCTCTATTCAAGAGACATAGGCTGGCCCAATGGATAAAAAAATACAAGCAAAGTATCTTCTATCTCCAGGAAACTCATCTAACCTGCAAAGATGAATTTAGACTGAAAATAAAAGAGTGGAAATCAATATTTGAAGCAAACAAAAGACAAAAGAAGTCTGATGTGGCAGTTTTAATCTCAGACAACTTAGTTTTTAAATCAAAAAAAGTAAGAAAAGACAAAGATGGTCACTATATACTGGTGAAGGGTAAAGATCAACAACAAGGAATAACTATACTTAATATATATGAACCCAACTTAGGCGCACTCAGATTCATAAAGCAAACCCTACTTGATCTAAAGCAAATGATGAACAGCAACACCATAATAGCCAGAGACTTCAACACCCCACTGACAGCAGAGGACAGATTCTCCACACAGAAAATAAACAAAGAAATAATGAACTTGAACAGAACACTAGAACAAACGGGCCAGACTGACATTTACAGGACATTCTATCCAAAATCCACTGAATATACATTCTTCTCATCATCTCATGGGACATTCCCTAAGATTGACCATATCCTATGACACAAAGCATGTCTTAAAAATTAAAAAAAAAAAAGAAATTATACCATGGATCTTCTCAAATCACAGTGAAATAAAGGTAGAAATTAACCCTAACAGAAACTCTCATTCCTACTCAAAGTCATGGAAGCTAAACAACTTTCTCCTGAATGATTATTTTATAAATGAAGAAATCAATACTGAAATCAAAAGATTGTTTGAATTAAATGACAAAGGAGACACAAGTTATGAAAATCTGTGGGAGACAGCGAAAGCAGTCCTGAGAGGAAAATTCATTTCCATAAATGCCTATATCAAAAAAGACAGAAGACTTACAAAGAGACAATCTAATGTATAGACTCAAAGAACTGAAGAAAGAAGAATAGACCAATCCAAAACCCAGAAGAAGGCGAGAAATTATTAAGATCAAATCAGAACTAAAGGAAAAGGACAAAAAAAAAACCATAACAGAGATTAATAAAACAAAAAGTTTGTTCTTTGAAAAGATTAACAAACTAGACATATTTCTGGCTAAACTAACCAAGAGCAGAAAAGAAAAATCTCTAATACCCTCCATCAGGAACATGAAAGGAGAAAACACAACTGATGTCACAGAGATACATGATATCATCTATGAATTTTACAAAAATCTTTATGCACGTGAACTGGAAAATGTGGAGGAAATGCACAGATTTATAGAAATACTTAGCCTTCTCAGGCTCAACCAGGAAGAAACAGAATTCCTGAATAGACGAATACTAAGAACTGAAATCGAAACAGCAATAAAAAAAAACCTTCCCAAAAACAAAATTCCTGGATGAGATGAGTTCACACCTGAATTTTGCCACGCCTACGAAGAAAAACTGGTGCCCATCCTACATAAACTATTCTCAACTATCGAGAAGGATGGAATTCTCCCCAACACATTTTACCAAGCCAACATAACATTGATACCAAAACCAGGAAAGGATGCAACAAAAAATGAAAACTACAGACCAATATCTCTTATGAGTATAGATGCAAAAATTTTCAATAAAATCCTACCAAATTGTATCCAAGTGCTTATCAAAAAAATTATCCATCACGACCAAATGGGCTTCATCCCAGAGATGCAGGGATGATTTAACATATGCAAATCTATAAATGTAATTCACCACATAAATAGAAGCAAAAATAGAGACCATATGATCCTCTCAATAGATGCAGAAAGAGCATTTGGCAAAATTCAACAACTTTTATGATAGGAACACTTAAGAAAATAGGCATAGACTGGGCCTATCTAAAAATGATACAAGCCATGTGTTACAAACCTTCAGCAAACATTATACTGAATGGGGAAAAATTGAAAGCATTCCCACTTAGAACTGGAACCAGACAAGTCTGCCCACTGTCCCCATCACTTTTCAGCATAGTATTGGAAGTCCTTCCGAGAGCTATCCGACAAGAGAGCAGAATCAAGGAAGTCCCAATAGGGACTGAAGACATCAAACTCTCACTCCTTGCTGACGATATGATGTTATATCTGGAAAAACTCAAGAATTCAACCAAGAGACTCTTGGAATTCATCAATGAATTCACTAAAGTCTCAGGTTACAAAATCAATACACACAAATCAGAGGCATTCATATATGCCAATAACAGTTAAACGGAGAACCAATTTAAGGACTCAATACCATTCACAATAGCAACAAAGAAAAAATATCTAGGAATATATTTAACTAAGGAGGTAAAAGACCTCTGCAGGGAGAACTATTGAACACTGAGGAAGGAAATTGCACAGCATGTAAACAAGTGGAAAACCATACCACGCTCATGGATCAGAAGTATCAACATTGTTGAAATGTCTATACCACCCAAAGTGATCTACAGATTCAATGCAATCCCTATTAAATACCAACATCATTTTTCACAGATATAGTAAAAATAATTATACGCTTTGTATGGAATCAGAGAAGACACCATGTAGCAAAAGCAATTATAAGCAATAAAAACAAAATGGGAGGTATTACTTTGCCAGACTTCAAACTATACTACAAGCCTGTGGTTCTTAAAACTGCTTGGTATTGGCACAAGTGCAGGGACACAGACCAGTGGAACAGAACAGAAAATTCAAATATAAAACCATCCTCATTCAGCCATCTAATCTTTGACAAAGCAGACAAAAACTTACTCCAGGAAAAAAATCTTTGTTCAATAAATTGTGTTGGTAAAATTGTATAGCCACATGTAGAAGACTGAGACAAGACCCACAGCTTAAACTTCTTACAAAAATCAAATCACGGTGAATAACAGACTTAAACCTTAGGTGTGAAATGATTGGAATTCTAGAAGAGAATGTAGGAAAGACTCTTACAGACACTGGCCTAGGCAAAGAATTTATGAGGACCCCTAAAGTAATCACAGCAACAACAAAAATAAATGAATGGGACCTGATTAAATTAAAAAGCTTCTGCACAGCCAAAGAAATAGTCATGAGAATAAACAGACAACCTACAGAATGGGAAAAAATTTCCACATACTACATACACATCAGATAAAGGACTGATCACAAGAATCTATTTAGAAATGAGGAAAATCAGCACGAAAAAAATCAAGCAACCGTATCAAAAAGTGGGCAAATGACATGAATAGAAATTTTTCAAAAGAAGATATAAGAATGGCTAACATATGAAAAAATGCTCAACATCCCTAATCATCAAGGAAATGGAAATCAAAACCACAAAGAGTCCAGTGGTAATGGCCTTTATCAAAAAGTCCCAAAACAACACATGTTGGCGTGGATGCAGAGAGACAGGAACACTCTTACGCTGCTGACGGGACTGCAAACTAGTGCAACCCCTGTGGAAAGCATTATGGAGATACCTTAAACAGATTCAAGTAGACCTACCATTCGATCCAGCAATCTCATTATTGGGCATCTACCCAAAGGAACAAAAATCATTCTATAAAAAAGACACCTGTTATAGCCTAATGTTATAGCAGCACAACTCACAATTGCAAAGGTGTGGAAACAATCCAAATGTCCATCAATTCATGAGTGGACTAGTAAATTGTCGTATATGTTACAATGGAGTACTATTCAGTTATAAGAAATATCGGTGATATAGAATCCCTTTTGCTCTCCTGAAGAGAGTTGGAATCCATTCAACTAAGTGAAGTGTCACAAGAATGGAGAAGCAAGCATCACATGTTCTCAGCAGCAAATTGGTTTCCCTGATCATCACCTAAGTGCACATTTGGGAATAACATCAATTGGGTATCAGACTGAGGTGGTGGGTAGGGAGAGGGGATGGGTGTATATCTATATGATGAGTGCGTTGTGCACCGTCTGGGGAATGGTCATGCTTGAATGTTCTGACTCGGGAGGAAGGTGGTGGGAGGAGGGGATTGGGGTATAACTACATGATGAGTGCAATGTGCACTGTTTGGTATTGGACACTCTTGAAGTTCTGATTCGGGGTGATGGGCAGGACGTGAGTAATATATATAACCTTATTATGTACCCCCATAATAAGCGGAAATGAAAACAAAAATTAAAAAAAAATAGAAATCATACCATGCATCTTCTCAGATCACAGCAGAATAAAAGTAGAAATAAACCTTAACAGAAATTCTCATTTGTACTAAACATCATGGAAGCTAAACAACCTTCTCCGGAATGAATACTTTATAAATGAAGAAATCAAGATAGAAATAAAAAGATTCTTTGAACTAAATGAGAAAGGAGACAGAAGTTATCAAAATTTTTGAACACAGCTAAAGCAATTCTGAGAGAAAAATTTATTTCCATAAATGCCTATATCAAAAAGACAGAAAACTTACAAATAGACAATCAAATGAATAGACTCAAAGAGCTGGAGAAAGAAGAACAGATCAACTCCAAAACCAGCAGAAGGAGAGAAATTAATAAGATCAAATCAGAACTAAATGAAATGGACAATAGAAAAACCATAAGGGAGATTAATAAAATAAAAAGTTGGTTCTTTGAAAAGATAAACAAAATTGACATGCCTTTGGCTAGACTAACCAAGGGCAGAAAAGAAAAATCTATAATAACCTCCATCAGGAACATGAAAGGAGAAATCATAACTGATGCCACTGAGATACAAGATATCATCTATGGATTCTACAAAAACCGTTAGGTGTACAAACTGGAAAATGTGGAGGAAATGGACAAATTTTTAGAAACACACAGTCTCCCTAGGCTCAACCAGGAAGAAATAGAATTCCTAATGTACCAGTATCAAGAACTGAAATCAAACTGTATCCAGGAGAACATAAGAGATTCTATATCACCGTTATTTCTTATAGCTGAGTAATACTCCATGATATACCGGGTGTGTGTGGGGGGGAGACAAAGGCAATATACATAAGCTAAACTTTTGTACCCCTGCTATATGCTGAAATAAAAATAGAAATAAATAAATAGAAATAAATAAAAACAATTTAGAAAAGAAATTTAAAAATAAAAAATTATAAAAACAAAAGTCATTGTAAAAGAAAAAAATAAAGAACTTAAATTGAAACAGCAATAAAAAACTTTCCTAAAAAGAGAAGCTCCGGACCAGATGGTTTCACACCCAAATTTTACCACACCTACAAGAAAGAACTGCTGCCTATCCTACAAAAGTTATTCTACAACAGCAAGAAGGACAGAATTCTCCCCCACAGATTTTATGAAGCCACCATAACCCTTATACCAAAACCAGGAAAGGATGCAACAAAAAAAGAAAACTACAGACCAATTTCTCTCATGAACATAGATGCAAAAATTCTCAATAAAATCCTAGCAAATTGAATCCAGGTGCTTATCAAGAAAATAAGCCATCACAACCAAGTGGGCTTCATCCCAGAGATGCCGGGTTAGTTCAACATAGGAAAATTTGTAAATGTAATTCACCACATAAATAGAAGAAAAATCAAAGACCATATGATCCTCTCAATAGACACAGAAAAAGCATTTGACAAAATTCACTGAGGAAAAGAACGTAGACATTTGATTGTTTCTATGTTTGCTGAACTCTGGAAGCAGAAGTAATGTGCAGAGCTTCTTTGCAAACACACCTAAGAGATGGAAAATCATTTTGAATGAAAAAGGTTATTTTCAGCCAGAAAAAAATTACAACAGAATAGAATACTTTTCACTGATGAAAAGCAGCTAGAAATTTGGTTGCTTATACTTATTCTTAATTCAGACAAATGAAGCAGTTTGTAGAGATACCTGGAAAATGCACCTAACAAAGAGAAAGTCACTTCACACGAAGCGGGTAATTTTCAGCTGGCAAGGCTTTACCTCTGAAAACAATTACTTTCACTGACCAAAAGCAGCTAGAAATTCGTTTGTTCAAAGGCAATATTTAGGCAGGAAAAGAGCTGGATCAGAACACACTTGCATTCAGTGACCAAAATCAGCTAGATATTCAGCTGTTTACATGTTTCCTTAGCTCTGAGAACTGAAGAGGTGTGTAGAGTTAGTTGGGAAACTCACACATGGGACAGAGAATTATTTAGTATGAAGAAGGTAATTGTAAGCCAGAAAGGAAGCACAGTAGTATGTAGATTTTCTTGAAAAATGCACCCGTGGGACATAAAGTCATGTGGTACAAAGTGGGTAATTTTCATGGCGAAAGGAATTCCATCAGAAAAGATTTACATTCACTGACCAAAAGCAGGTAGACATTGGGTTGCTTCTACATATTGTGAGCTACGACAACAGAAGCAATGTGTAGAGACTCTTGGTAAATGCAGCTAATTTAGAGAAAGTGATTTTGTAACAAGAGCTTAATTTTCAGCCACATGCAATTACATATTAAGAAACTTACATTCACTGAAGGAAAGCATGATGACATTCAGTTATTTATGTTTGCTTAAGTCTCGAAACCAAAGCAGTGTTTAGAGCTTCTTCATTTGTTTATACTTTCCCTTACCTCTGAGAACTGAAGAGGTGAATGCACCCATGAGACAGAAACTAATTTTGTTTGAAGAAGGCAATTTTCAGTCATAAAGGAATTACATGTGAAGACACATTCACTGAGGCAGCACACCTAGATATTTGGTTTTTTATATATTTGCTTAACTCTGGAAACCCCAGTAGTATGTAAAGATTGTTGGCAAAAGCACTTACGGATAAAAAGTCATGGGGTATAAAGAGGGTAACTTTCAGCTGGGAAGGAGTCAGCTCTGAATAGTTACTTTTACTGACCGAATACTGCTAGAAATTCATTTGTGATTATGTTTGATAAACTCTGGAAACCAAAGTAGTGTGCAGAATTTCTTCGCAAATGAACCTAAGAGAGAGAGTCATTTCCTTTTAAGAGGGCAATTTTCAACTGCAAAAGAGTTACATCAGAACACACTTACATTCAGTGACCAACAGCAGCTAGATATTCGGCTGTTTACATGTTCCCTGAGCTCTGAGAACTGGAGAGGTGTGTAGAGTTAGTTGTCAAACTCACACATGAGACAGAGAATTATTTGATATAAGAAGGTAATTGTAAGCCAGAAAGGAATTACATGGGAAAACCCTTACCTTCACTGAGGGAATGCACCTAGACGTTTGGTTCTTTATACCTTTGCTTAAATAAGGAAATGCAGCAGTATGTAGACTTTCTTGAAAACTGCACCTGTCTGACAGAAAGTCATGTAGCCCAAAGAGGATAATTTTTTACCCAGAAAGAAATTACATCATAAAGAATTACATTCGCTGACTAAAAGCAGGTAGACATTCAGTTGCTTCTGTGTATTCTGAGCTAGGACAGAGGAAGTAGTGTGTAGAGACTCTTGGCAAATGCAGCTAATTTAGGGAAAGTGATTTCCTACCAAGAGTGTAAGTTTCAGCCCCATGCAGTTACATATAGAGACACATTCACTGAGGGAAAGTCCATAGGCCTATGGTTTTTTATATATTAGCTTAATTCTGGAAACTGAACTAGTGTGTAGAGCTAATTTGCAAACACACCTAAGAGAGGGAAAGTCATTTCATATGAAGAAGGTAATATTGAGCCAGAAAGGAGTTACACCAGAAAGAGATCCATTCACTGACCAAAAGTAGCTAGAAATTAGGTTTCTTATACGTATCCTTAATTCAGACAAACCAGGCACTGTGTAGAGATTCTTGACCAACTCACCTAAGAAAAAGAAAGTTACTTTTTATGAAGAGGGTACATTCATCCAGCAAAGAGTTACCTCTGAAAACAGGTACTTTCACTGACCTAAAATAACTAGACATTCATTTTTTTTATACGTAGGAATAACCATGAAAACCAAAATATTGTGCAGAGTTTCTTTGGAAACATACCTAAGAGAGAGAAAGTCATTTCTTTCTAGGAGGGCAATTTTCAGCCGAAAAATAGTTACATCAGAACACATTGCATTCAGTGACAAAAAGTCGCTAGATATTCAGTTGTTTATAATTTCCCTTACCTTTGAGAACTAAAGAAGTGTTTAGAGTTACTTGGCAAAGGCACCTATGAGACTGAAAGTAATTTTGTATGAAGAAGGTAATTTTCAGCCAGAAAGGAGTTACATGTCAGGACACTTAACATTCATGGAGGGAACTCACCTAGACATTAGGTTCTTTATATGTTTGTTAATTCAGGGAACCACAGTGGTGTGTAGAGTTTCTTTGCAAATGCACCTATGTGATGGAAAGACATATGACACAAGGATGGTAATTTTCAGCTGGAAACGACTTACATCAGAAAACAGTTACATTCCCTGACCAAAACCACCTAGACAATTGGTTGCTTCTACTTATTCTTAGCACGGAATGGAAGCAGAATGTAGAGATTCTTGGCCAACACACATAAAAAACAGAAAGCCACTTTTGTATGAAGAGGGTAAATTCACCCAGCAAGGAGTTACTTCTAAAAACTGTTACTGTCACTTACTGAAAGTAGGTAGACATTCGTTTGTTTATATGTCACATTAACTCTGGAAACCTCAGTAGTGTGCAGAGTTTATTCACAAAGGGACCTAAGAGAGAGAGAGTCATTTTGTTCTAAGACGGTAATTTTCAGCCGGAAAAGAGTTACATCAGACCACACTTGCCTTCACTAACAAAAACACCTAGTTATTCCGTCGTTTCTACTTTCCCTTAGCTCTGAGACCGAAGAGGTGTGTAGAGTTACTTGGCAAACATGAGACCGAAAGTAATTTTGTATGAAGAAGGTAATTTTCAGCCAGAAAGGAGTTACACGTGAAGACACAGATTCACTGAGGGAACGCACCTAGATATTCGGTTCCTTATACGGTTTGCTTAACTGAGGGAACCACAATAGTGTGTAGAGTTTCTTGACAAAGGCCCCTTGGGACAGAAAGTCATGTTGTGTGAGGAGGGTAATTTTCTGCAGGAAAGCA
Organism: Lemur catta; assembly: GCF_020740605.2. NCBI lineage: Eukaryota > Metazoa > Chordata > Mammalia > Primates > Lemuridae > Lemur > Lemur catta. The sequence continues at coordinate 378,881 of NC_059156.1, forward strand.
ATTACATCAGAAATGAGTTACATTCCCCTACCAAACTAGCAAGCCATTCGTCTGCTTCTATGTATTCTTAACTTGGGGAGTGGAAGCAGTGTGTAGAGAGTCTTGGCCAACACATCTAAGAAAGAAAGTCATTTTGTACAAAGGGTGTAATTTTTACCCAGCAAGGAGTTACCACTGAAAACTGTTGCTTTTAGTGGCCAAAAGCAGCTAGATATTTCTTTGCTTATGTGTTCAAATAACTCTGGAATCAGAAGTAGTGTGTATAATTTCTTCTCAAAAGTACCTAGGAGAGAGAGTCATTTCATTGTTAGAGAGCAATTTTTAGCCAGAAAAGAGTTACATTAATACACACTTGCCTTCACTGAACAAAAGCATCTAGATATTCAGTTGTTTATACTTTCCCTTGCCTCTGAGAACAGAAGAGGTGTGTAGAGTTACTTGGCAAATGAACCCATGAGACAGAAACTAATTTTGTTTGAAGAAGGTAATTTTCAGTCAGAAAGGAATTACATGTGAAGACACTTATATTCACTGAGGGAATGCACCCAGATATTCAATTCTTTATACATTTGCTTAATTCTGGGAACCCCAGTAGTATGTAAAGTTTCTTGGCAAAAGCACTTATGGGACTAAAGGTCATGAGGTATAAAGAGGGCAATTTTCAACAGGCAAGGAGTTAGCTCTGAATACAGTTACTTTCACTGACCAAAAGGTGCTGGAAATTCATTTGTGCATATGTTAGATTAACTCTGGAAACCAAAGTAGTGTGGAGTTTCCTCACAAGGATACCTAAGAGAGAAAGTCATTTCATTCTAAGTGGGCAATTTTCAGTGGAAAGAGTTACATCAGAACACCCTTACCTTCACTCACCAAAAGCAGCTAGATATTCAGTTGTTTATACTTCCCTTAGCTCTCAGAACCCAAGAGGTGTGTAAAGTTACTTGGAAAAGGCAGCCATGTGACAGAAAATCACTTTGAAGAAGGTAATCGTCAGTTAGAAAGGAGTTATATGTGAAGACACCTACATTCACTGAGGGAACACACCTAGACATTCGGTTCTATATACGTTTGCTTAACTCAGGGAACTATAGTACTGCGTAGAGTTTCTGAGCAAATGCACCTATGGGACAGAAAAACATGTGGCACTAAGAAGGTAATTTTTAGCAGGTGAGGAATTACATCAGAAAAGAGTTACAACCCCTGACCAAAACTAGCTAGATATTCAATTGCTTCTACTTAATCTTAACTCAGACAATGGAAGAAATGTGTAGAGATTCTTGGCCAACGCACCTAAGAAAGAGAAAGTGATTTTGTACGAAGAGGGTAAATTGAGCCAGAGAACAGTTACTTCTGAAAACTCATACCTTCACGTATCAAAAGTAGGTTTATATTTGTTTGTTTATATGCTGGATTAATTATGGAAACTGCAGTAGTATGCAGAGTTTCTTTGCAACCGGTCCTAAAAGAGAGAGTCATTTCATTCTATGAGGGCAATTCTCAGTCGGAAAATAGTTACATCAGAACACACTTGCCTTCAATGACCAAAAGCAGCCAGATATTTGGTTGTTTATACTTTTCTTTTGCTCTGAGAACCAAAGAAGTGTGTAGAGTTACTTGGCAAAGGCACCCAGGAGACAGAAAATAATTTTGCATGAAGAAGGTAATTTTCAGCCAGAAAAGAGTGGCCTCAGAAGAGAGTTTCATTCACTGACAAAGAGAAGCTAGAAATATGGTTGCTTATATGTATTCTTTTTTTTTTTTCATCGAGATACTGATTTTATTTCCTTTGGTTATATACCCAGAAGTGGGATTCCTGGGTCATAAGGTAGTTTTATATTTATTTATTTATTATTGTTTTTATTCTTTTTTTTTTTATTTCAGCTCATCATGGGGGTACATAAGTTCAGGTTATATACAATGTCCATGTCCTGCCCATCCCCCCAAGTCAGAGCCTCAAGTGTGTCCATTCACCAGACAGTGCCCCTGGCACTCACCATGTAGTCATACCTCCATCCCCTCCCCCCACCACCACCTCCCCGAGTCAGCACCCGCAAGCATGACCATTCCCCAGACGGTGCGCAACGCACTCATCATGCTTTTGAACAAATGTAGCAGTGTGTAGAGATTTTTGGCAAATTAACCTAACAAAGAGAAAGAAACTTCGTAAGAAGAGGGTACTTTTCAGCTGGCAAAGAGATACCTCTGGAAATTGTTACTTTCACTTATGAAAAGCAGCTAGACATCCTTTGTTGACATGTTTTAATAACTTTGGAAACCGAAGTACTGTGGAGAATTTCTTCAGAAACATACCTAAGAGAGAGAGTCATTTCGTTCATAGTGATCAATTTTCAGCCATAAAAGAGTTACATGAGAACATACTTGACTTCACTCACGGAAAGCACCTAGATATTCAGTTGTTTATACTTTCCCTTACCACTTAGAACTGAAGAGGTGTGTGGAGTTAGTGGGCAAATGCACCTATGAGATAGAAAAATTATGTAGGGAGAAGGTGATTTTCAACCAGAAAAGAGTTACATGTTAAGACACTTAAATTCACTGAGGAAATGTACCTACACATTCGGTTCTTTATAAGTTTGCTTAACTCGGGGGCCCGCAGTAGTGTGTAGAGTTTCTTCACGAATGCACGTATAAAACTGAAAATGAGGTGGTACCGAAAGCATAATTTTAAGCCAGAAAGTAATCACATCAGAAAAAGAGTCCCCTGACCTAAACCAGCTAGACATTCGGTTGCTTTTATGTACTCTTAGCTCGGACAGTGGAAGAAGTGTGTTGAGATTTTTGGAAAATGCACCTAATTTATAGAAAATGATTTCTCGAAAGAGGGTAATTTTCAGCTAGAATGTAGTCACATATGAAGACACATTCATTGAGGGAAAGCATGTAGACATTCGGTTCTTGACATGTTTGCTTAAGTCTGGAAACTGAAGTAGTGTGGAGAGATTCTTTGCAAACACACTGAAGGGACACAAAGTCATTTCATATTTAAAAAGTACGTATAAGCTGGAAAGAAGTTACATCAGCAGAGTTCCATTCACTGAACAAAAGTAGCTAGAAATTAGGTTGCTTATACATATTCTTCATTCACACAAACGAAGCACTGTGTAGAGATTCTTGGTAAACAAACCTGAAAAAGAGAAAGTCACTTCATATGAAGAGGTTAATTTTCAGCCAGCAAGGAGATACCTCTGAATACTGTTACTTTCACTTACAAAAAGCAGCTGGACATTTGTTTTTTTTTTTCTTATTTCAGCATATGGGGGTAGAAAGGTTTGGGCTATGTAATTGCACTTGCCCCCCATATCCCCAAGTCAGACCTTCAAGAATGTCCATTCCCCAGACAGTGTGCATTGCACTCATTATGTAGGTATACACCCATACCCTCCCACCCCAACATCTGCCCAACACGCAATTATTGTTATTCCCAAATGTGCATTTAGGTGATGATCAGGGAAACCAATTTGATGGTGAGTACCTGTGGTGCTTATTTTTCCATTCTTGAGATACTTCACTTAGTAGAATGGGTTCCGACTCTATTCAGAACATAAGAGCTTTTATATCACTGTTATTTCTTTTTTTTTTTTCTTTTTCTTTTTTTTTTTTTTTTGAGACAGAGTCTCATTCTGTTGCCCCGGCTAGAGTGAGTGCCGTGGCATCATCCTAGCTCACAGCAACCTCAAACTCCTGGACTCAAGCGATCCTTCTGCCTCAGCCTCCCGAGTAGCTGGGACTACAGGCATGTGCCACCATGACTGGCTAATTTTTTCTGTATATATATATATATATATATATATATATATATATATTTTTAGCTGTCCATATAATTTCTATTTTTAGTAGAGATGGGGTCTCGCTCTGGCTCAGGCTGGTCTCGAACTCCTGAACTCCAACAATATGCCTGCCTCAGCCTCCCAGAGTGCTAGGGTTACAGGCATGAGCCACCGCACCCGGCCACCATTATTTCTTATGGCTGGGTAATATTCTATGGTATACATATACCACATTTTACTAATGCACTCATAAATTGGTGGGCATTGGGTTGTTTCCACATCTTTGCAATTATGAATTGTGCTGCTGTAAACATTTGGATGCAGATGTCTTTTTTACAGCATGTCTTTTGTTTTTTAGGGTGGATGCCCAATAATGGGATTGCTGAATCAAATGGTAGGTCTACTTATATCTGTTTAAGGTATCTCCAATATTGCTTTCCACCAGGGATTGCAGTAGTTTGTAGTCCCACCAGCAGTGTATGAGTGTTCCTGTCTGTCTGCATCCATGCCAACATTTATTATATTGGACTTATTGATAAAGGCCATTCTCACTGCAGTTAAGTGGTATCTCATTGTGGTTTTGATTTGCATTTCCCTGATGATTAGAGATGTTGAACATTTTGATGTTTGTTAGCCATTTTTATATCTTCTTTTGAAAAATTTTTATTCATGTCGTCTGCCCACTTTTCGATAGGGTTGTTTGATTTTTTTGTGCTGATTTTCCTGAGTTCTAAATATATTTCTGTTATCACTCATCTGTTGTGTAGTATGCGAAAACTTTTTCCCATTCTGTAGGTTGTCTGTTTACTCTCATGACTGTTTCTTTGGCTGTGCAGGAGGTTTTTAATTTGATCAGGTCCCATTTACTTATTTTTGTTGTTGCTGTGATTGCTTTAGGGGTCTCCTTCATAAATTCCATAAATTCTTTGCCTAAGCCAATGTCCGTAAGAGTCTTTCCTGCATGTTCTTCTAGGATTCTAATAGTTTCCCACCTAAAGTTTAAGTCTGTTATCCACTGTGATTTGATTCTTGTGAGAGGTGAAAGCTGTGGGTCCTGTTTTAGTTTTCTACATGTGGCTATCCAGTTTTCCCAGCACCATTTGTTAAATAAGGAATCTTTTCCCCAGAGTATGTTTTTGTCTGCTTCGACGAAGATTAGATGGCTATATGAGGATGATTTTATATTTGGATTATCTGTTTTGTTCCACTGGTCTGTGTCCCTACACTTGTGCCAATACCAAGCAATTTTAATAATCACAGCTTTGTAGTATAGTTTGAAGTCTGGCAAATCAATACCTCTCATTTTGTTTTTATTGCTTAAAATTGCTTTTGCAAAACAGGGTCTTCTCTGGTTCCATATAAAGCATAAAATTATTCTTTGTATATCTGGGAAAAATGATGTTGGTAATTTAATAGGGATTGTGTTGAATCTGTAGATAACAGGGCAGTATAGACGTTTTAACAATGTTGATTCTTCTGATCCCTAATTTGGTTCTCCGTTTGACTATTATTGGCATATATGAATGTCTCAGATTTGTGTGTATTGACTTTGTATTCCGAGACTTTACTGAATTAATTGATCAATTCCAGGAGTCTCTTGATTGAATCCTTGGGGTTTTTTAGATATAACATCATATCATCAGCAAAGGGTGAGAGTTTGATCTCTTCCTTCCCTACTTGAACACCCTTGATTCTGCTCTCTTGCCTGGTAGCTCTCGCAAGAACTTCCAATATTAAGTTGAGAAGTAATGAGGACAGTGGTCAGCCTCGTCTGGTTCCAGTTTGAAGTGGGAATGCTTTCAATTTTTCCCCGTTCAGTTTGATGATGGCTGTGGGTTTGTCATAAATGGCTTGTATCATTTTTAGATATGCCCCGTCTATGCCCATTTTGTTAAGTTTTCTTATCATAAAAGGGTGTTGAATTTTGTCCAGTGCTTTTTCTGCATCTATTGAGAGGATCATATGATCTTTATTTTTGCTTCTATTTATGTGCTGAATTACATTTATAGATTTTCGTATGTTGAACTACCCCTGAATCTCTGGGATGAAGCCTACTTGGTCGTGATGAATCATTTTTTTTAATAAGCACTTGGATATGATTTGCTAGGATTTTATTGAGAATTTTTACACCTGTGTTCATGAGAGAAATTGGTCTGTAGTTTTCTTTTTTTGTTGCGTCCTTTCCTGGTTTTTGTTGGTAAAATTATGGTGGCTTGGTAAAATATATTGGGGAGAATTCCATCCTTCTCGATATTGGAGAATAGTTTATGTAGGATGGGCACCAGTTCATCTTTGTCTGTGTGGTAAAATTTGGGTGTGAATCCGCCTGGACAAGGGCTTTTCTTCTTCGGAAAGTTTTTTATTGCTGTTTCAATTTCAGTTCTTGATACTGGTCTATTCAGGAATTCTATTTCTTCCTGATTGAGCTTGGGAAAGCTGTGTGTTTCTAAAAATTTGTCCATTTCCTCCACATTTCCCAATTTGTGTGCATAAAGATTTTCGTAAAATTCATAGATGATGTCATGTATCTCTGTGGCATTGGTCGTGATTTCTCCTTTCATGTTCCTGATGGAAGTTATTAGAGATTTTTCTTTTCTGCTCTTGGTTAGTCTAGCCAATGATGTGTCTATTTTGTTTATCTTTTCAAAGAACCAACTTTTTGTTTTATTAATTTCCCTTATAGTATTTTTGTTGTCCTTTTCATTTAATTTTGATTTGATCTTAATAATTTCTCTCCTTCTGCTGGGTTTGGGGTCAGTCTGTTCTTCCTTCTCCAGTTCTTTGAGTCTATTCATTAGATTGTCTATTTGTAAGTTTTCTGTCTTTTTGATGTAGGCATTTATGGGTATAAATTTTCCTCTCAGGCCTGCTTTAGCTGTGTCCCACAGATTTTGATGAGTTGTGATTCATTTGTCGTTTAATTCAAAGAATCTTTTGATTTCCATCTTGATTTCTTCATTTATAAAATAATCATTAAGGAGAAAGTTGTTTAGCTTCCATGACTTTCAGTAGAAATGAGAATTTCTGTTAGGGTTCATTATTACTTTTATTCTGCTGTGATCTGAGAAGATGCATGGTATAATTTCTAGTTTTTTAAATTTTTTAAGACATGCTTTATGTCCTATGATATGGTCAGTCTTGGAGAATGTCCCATGAGCTGATTAGAAGAAAGTGTATTCAGTGGATTTTAGGTAGAATGTCCTGTAAATGTCAGTCAGGCCTTTTGTTCTAGCATTCCATTTAAGTACCTTATTTCTTTGTTCTCTGTTTGGAGGATCTGTCCTGTACTGTCAGTGGCGTGTTAAAGTCTATCATTTTGTTCAAATCAAATAGTGTTTCCTTTGTGAATCTGTGTGCACCTAAGTTGGGTGCATATATATTAAGTATAGTTGGGTCTTCTTGTTGAATTGTACCCTTCACCAGTATATAGTACCCATCTTTGTCTTTCATTACTTTTGTTGATTTAAAAACTAAGTTATTTGGAGATTAAAACCACCATGCCAGCTTTCTTTTGGCTTCCATTTGCTTGACATATCAATTTCCACCCTTTTATTTTCAGTCTAAATGCATCTTTGCAGGTTAGATGAGTTTCCTGAAGATAGCAGATACTTGGCTTGTATTTTTTTAACCATTGGACCAGTCTATGCTTCTTGAGTGGGGAATTCAATCCATTCACATTTAATGAGAGATTTGATAAGTGAGACTGATTTCTGTTCCTCATGTTGGCTTGAATTTCATTATTCTGTTTTCTCACTTGAGCCATTGTGATAAGTGAGTTTTTATCTTCTCTTCAGTGGTTTTATATTCATGGGTCTTTCTTGTGCTGGTCCGTGTGTAGCTCTGTTTTGAGTACTTCTTGGAGAGCTGGTCTTGTCTTGGTGAATTCTCTGAGTTTTTGTTTATCTGAGAATGTCTTAATTTCACCTTCATATAAAAAGCTGAGCTTAGCTGGGTATAAGATTCTAGGCTGGGCATTATTTTGTTTCAGAAGAGTGAGAATGTGGCCCCAGTCCCTTCTTGCTTGTAAGGTTTCAGTTGAGAAATTTGGCGTGATTCGGATGGATTCTCCTTTGTATGTTACTTGTTTCTTTCTCCTTACATCTAGAAGAAGGGCCTCTGTAGTGGAAATTTTGGTCAGTCTGACAACTGCATGATGTGTTGTCTTCCTATTTGCTGTGAATCTCCCAGAGGTTGTTTGAGCTTCTTCAACCTGTGTATCTAGAGTTTTGGCAAGGCCTGGGAATTTTCTTCAATTATGTCTTCAAATAGCTTATCCAACTCTTGCTTATTGTCTTCTTCACCCTCAGAAATGCTGATAACTCTCACGTTAGACTTCTTCACACAATCCCACATTTCTTGTAGACTCTGGTCTTTTCTCTTATTTCTTGCTCCATCTCTGTGACTGACTTATTTAATTGGAAAGTGTTATCTTTGATCTCTGAGATTCTTCCTTCTGTTTGATCTACCCTGCTCTTGAGACTTTGCACTGTGTTCTGTAGCTCCCTGAATAAATTCTTCATTTCCAGGAGTTCAGTTTGATTTTTCTTCAATATTTCAGTTTCTTTAGTGAATTTTTCTTCCAAGTCCTGCATCTTTTTTGTGGTTTCTTTGTGTTGGTTATCCATTTTTTCTTGCATAATATTTAGTTTTTTATGATCCATGTTTGAAATTCCTCCTGTGACATATTGCTATTTCGAGTCTGGTTTGTGTCAATTGGTAGAGAACTAGTAATTGTCGTTGAAGTGGAGGATTCAGCTTGATTCTTTATACTCCCACAGATCTTTTGCTGAGTCCTTCCCATCTGGATCAATCCTTAGGTCCCTTCTTTCCGCTTTAGGCTGAATTATAGGCACAATGTGCATGCTTGACCTTGGGCTGCGCAGCAGCCAGTTAAGCTGCCTCCTTTGTCACTAGGGGGAGCCCTTTACGTGTTGTTCAGGTTTTTGCTACCTCAGCTGGGGGGCTGCTCCTGTTGTATCCAGCCCCAGAGAGTTAATTTGACCTGAAACTGGTTTGAGAGTCCCGTCTCTGGGCTGTTCTAATTGCAGACAGAAAGCTACTTTTTCCTTGCCTCTTCCTCTCGTGAGGTGATTTCTGCCTCTCTTTGTGCAAAATATAGTGGCTAGGGGTAGCGGGGGTGCCCTTGTTCACCTAGCACCCCAGCTGCTGCAGCTGCTGAGGGCGATGGTCTATCCCACCCCAATGTCTGCAAGGTCCACGCTCTGCTCCCTTGGTACTGGGGAAGCACTCAGTGTTCATGCAATGATGGAGCTCCTAGTGGGGGTCCATGGACGAGGGGATGGAGCCACTCGGTTCCCAATCAGTCCGCAGTGGGTAGGCTGTGGAACCCGACAAGGGCGGCTGCACCCCCTGCCGGTCTCTGGTGCTGGAGGTGAATGTTCAGGGTCCAGCAGGGGCCGAAGGAGCTGAGGATTGAGGAGCCCAGCCACCTGTGTAAAGAAGACAGTTTGGCCTCTCCCAGGTGTCTGTTGCTACAGCCTAGAGCAAACCCTCTCCCACCAGTTGCAGTCTGCCCACAGGGCTCCAGGTTTCAAAATGCCTCCTGCTATTGTCTCCTCTCCACAAAGCCCCGTGTCTCCCACGGTGATTCTGCACCTGCTTGAGGCAGATCCCTAATTGAGTGGGTGTGGAGCTCAGTGGGTAGACAGGCCACTTTCCTGTGGGGCTGAACCCCCCTCACTCGCTGGTGAGGTGGGTACAGCTGTCCCATGCTCCCCTCTCTATTATCCATCCTGCACTCTCCAGATTTTTGCGGTCTGATTTCCCGTTCACCTCAGTCTTTTCTTGCTTTCTGTGTCGCATGCTGATTGTGGATTCACACCACTGTTCTTGTGGGGGAGTGATCCTCTAGCATTGTGGCAGACTGAGATCCATGTCTTCCTCTCTGGGAGAACAAATCCAGGAGGTCACCACCACTCTGTCATCTTTCTCTCCCTGTGGTCCTTTACCTCTTTAGCTAAATATATTCCTAAATATTTTATTTTCTTTGTTGATATTTTGAAGGGTATTGAGTCTTTAATTTGGTTCTCCAATCGAATGTTATTGGCATATATGAATGTCTCTGATTTGTGTGTATTGATTCTGTAACCAGAGACTTCACTGAATTCATTAATTATTTCTAGGAATCTCTTGGCTTAATCCTTGGGGTTTTCCAGATATAACATCATATCATCAGCGAAGAGTGAGAGTTTGATCTCTTCTGTCCCTATTTGGACTCCCTTGATTCTGCTCTCTTGCCTGATAGCTCTCGCAAGGACTTCCAATGCTATGTTGAAAAGTAATGGGGAAAGTGGGCGGCCTTGTCTGGTTCCAGTTCTGTGTGGGAATGCTTTCAAATTTTCCCCATTCAGTATGATGTTGGCTGTGGGTTTGTCATAAATGGTTTGTATCATTTTTAGGTAGATCCCATTTATGGCTATTTTGTTAAGCGTTCTTATCATAAAAGGGTGTTGAATTTTGTTAAAAGCTTTTTCTGCATCTATTGAGAGGATCATATGGTCTTTATTTTTGCTTCTATTTATGTAGTGAATTACATTTATAGATTTGTGTATGTTGAACTACCCCTGCATCTCTGGGATGAAGCCTACTTGGTCGTGATGGATTATTTTTTTGATAAGCACTTGGATTCGATTTGCTAGGATTTTATTGAGAATTTTTCCATCTATATTCATAAGGGATATTGGTCTGTAGCTTTCTTTTTTTGTTGCATCCTTTCTTGGCTTTGGTATTAAAATTATGTTGGCTTGGTAAAATGTGTTGGGGAGAATCCATCCTTCTGGATATTGGAGAATAGTATATGTAGGAGGGACACCAGTTCTTCTTTGTAGGTATGGTAAAATTCTGGTGTGAACCCATCTGGACCACGGCTTTTCTTTTGGGAAGGTTTTTTTTTTTTTTTTTGCTGTTTCTATTTCAGTTCTTGATATTTTTCTATTCAGGAATTCTGTTTCTTCCTGATTGAGCTTAGGAAGGCTATGTGTTTCTAAAAAATTTTCCATTTCCTCCAATTTTCCAATTTGTGTGCATAAAGATTTTTGTAAAATTCATAGATGATATCATGTATCTCTGTGGCATCAGTTGTGATTTCTCCTTTCATGTTCCAGATGGAAGTTATTAGAGATTTTTCTTTTCTGGTCTTGGTGAGTCTAACCAATGGTGTATCTATTTTGCTTATCTTTTCAAAGAACTGACTTTTTGTTTTATTAATTTTCCTTATGGTATTTTTTGTTGTCCTTTTCATTTAATTCTGATTTGATCATAATAATTTCTCTCCTTCTGCTGGGTTTGGGGTCCTTCTGTTCTTCTTTCTCCAGCTCTTTGAGTCTATTCATTAGGTTCTCTATTTGTAAGTTTTTTGTCTTTTTGATATAGGCATGTATATAAATGAATTTTCCTCTCAGGACTGCTTTAGCTGTGTCCCACAGATTTTGATAAGTTGTGTCTCCTTTGTCATTTAATTCAAAGAATCTTTTGATTTCTGACTTGATTTATTCCTGTATAAAATAATTGTTCAGGAGAAGCTTGTTTAGCTTCCATGACTTTGAGTAGGAATGAGAGTTTCTGCTAGGGTTCATTATTACTTTTATTCCGCTGTGATCTGAGAAGATGCATTGTATAATTTCCATTATTTTAAATTTTTTTAAGACATGGTTTATGTCCTAGGATATGGTCAGTCTTAGAGAATGTCCCATGAGCTGATGAGAAGAATCTATATTCGTTGGATTTTGGGTAGAATGTCCTCTAGATGTCAGTCAGGCCTATTTGTTCTAGAATTATATTTAAGTCCATTATTCCTTTGAGTATTTTCTGTTTGGAGGATCTGTACTGTACTGTCTGTGGGGTGTTAAAGTTTCCAGCTATTACAGTATTGTCTATCATTTGGTTCAGATCAAGTAGAGTTTGCTTTGTGAATCTGGGGGCACCTAAGCTGGGTGCATATATATTAAGTATGGTTATGTCTTCTTGTTGAATTGTGCCTTTCTCCAGTATACAGTAACCGTCTTTGTCTTTTATTACTTTTGTTGGTTTAAAGACTAAGTTATTGGAAATTAAAACTGCCACACCAGCTTTCTTTTGGCTACCGTTTGCTTGAAATATCTATTTCCATCCATTTATTTTAACTCTAAATGCATCTTTGCAGGTTAGATGTGTTTCCTGAAGACATCACATACTTGGTTTGTGTTTTTTTTATCCATTGGGCCAGTCTATGTCTCTTGAGTGGGGAATTCAGGCCATTGACATTTATTGAGAGAATTGATAATGGGACAGATTTCTGTTCATCTTGTTGGGTAGAACTTCCTTGCTATGGTTTCTCTCTTGAGCCATTGTGGTGGCTGGAATTTGCTCTTTAGCTCTTGGGTGGTTTCACATTCGTGGGTCTTTCTTGTGCTGATCCGTGTGTAACTCTCTTTTGAGTACTTCTTGGAGGGCTGGTCTTTTCTTGGTGAATTCTCTCAGTCCTTGTTTATCTGAGAATGTCTAAATTTCTCCTTTCTATAAGGAGAAACTTAGCTGGGTACAAGATTCTAGGCTGGGCATTATTCTGTTTCAGAAGAGTGAGAATGGGGCTCCACCTTCTTATTGCTTGTAAAGTTTCAGTTGAGAAATCTGGCATAATTCTAATGGGCTTTCCTTTGTATATTACTTGTTTCTTTCCCCTTACAGCTCAAAGAAGTGTCTCTTTAGTGGATAATTTGGTTAGTCTGATGACTACGTGGCAGTGGTGTTTTCCTATTTGTTATGAATCTCCCAGGGGTTCTTTGAGCTTCTTGAACCTCTATATCTAGAATTTTAGCAAGGCCTGTGAAATTTTCCTCTATTATGTCTTCAAATAGCTTACCCAGCCCTTGCTTATTACCTTATTCACCCTCAGGGATGCCGATAACTCTCACATTACGCTTTTTCACATAATTCCACATTTCTTATAGACTCTGATCTTTTTTCTTATTTCTTTGCTCTATCTCTGTGACTGACTTATTTAATCTTAACAAGTTATCTTCAATCTCTGATATTCTTGCTTCTGTTTGATCCAACCTGCTTTTGAGACTTTCCACTGTGTTTTGTAGCTCCCTGAATAAATTCTTCATTTCTAGGAGTTCAGTTTGCTTTTTCTTCAATATTTCAATTTTCTTAGTGAATTTTTCTTCCAAAGCCTGGATTTTTTTTGTGTGTGTGGTTTCTTTGTGTTGGTTATCCTTTTTTCTTGTGTATTATGCAGCTTATTTATAATCCATAACTGACATTCTTCCTTTAACAATTTGGTATTTTGAATCTGGTTTCTGTCAATTTGTAGAGAGCTGGTATTTCTCTTTGGGGGTGAGGTTTCCGTTTGGTTCCTTGTGCTCCCCATATTTTTCCGCTGAGCCCTTCCCATCTGGATCTATCGTTAGATCTTTTCTCACAGCTTTAGTCTGGCTAACAGCACGTCTTGTTCTCTGTTCTTAGGCTGTGAAACAATCTAGGTATGTTGCTTGCTTTATCCGGAGGGGGAGACTGTTGTGTGTTTAGAGTTTTTTCTATCTTGGTTGGGGAGCTGCTTCTTATGGGTCCAGCCCCAGAGGATTGGTTTGACCTAAGAATGGCTTGGCAGGTTAAGTCACTGTGTTGTGGACTTTCAGTTAGCAGGCAGGATTCACACTATTTGCAAGCAGAAAGTCTTTCTCTCTCTCTCTCTCTCTCTCTCTCTCTCTGTCCCTTTTTTTTTTTTCCTTGTCTTTTGGTTCTTCCCCTAGAGGGGTGGTTTCTCCCTCTTGTTTCTGGCTAGGCTTTCTGGTGGTTTCTGGTTAGGCTGTGGACCCCAAGATGGCGACCATGCACCCACCGATCGCCAGTGCTGGGGGAGAATGTCCAGAGCTCGGCAGGCGCCAGAGCCGGGGGCCTGGTGACCACCAGAGCCCGCAGCAGCTCCCCAGCTAGAGGGCCACTGAAGAAGAAAAAGAAAAAGAAACACAATCTATAATTCCGCGATCGCGGCCCCTCACCTTAGCGCAGTTCCACACTTTTCCCTTTAAACGTTGCGTTGCTGCAGAAATCCCCCAGAGTCTAAGCTCCTTCCTACTGATGTCACCTGTCCACAGAGCTCCACGTCTCCCACAGTGATTCGGCACCAACTTCAGTCAGATCCCTGATTGAGTGGGTGTGGAGGTCACTGGGGAGAACAAGCTGCTTTGCTGTGGGAGCTCACTGGTTGGTGTTTCTGCTGTCTATTTTCCATCCCACACTCTCCAAATTATCTCGGTGCTATTTCGCATTCACCTCTGTTTTTTCTTGTTCTCTGTGTCCCATGTTGATTCTCTGTGGGTTCACACCACTGTTCTTGTGGGGGAACGATCCTCTAGCCTTGTGGCAGGTCGAGATCCATGCCTTCCTCTATGGGAGCATGAATCCAGTAGGTCACCTCCACTCTGCCATCAGAATTTGCCTTTTCAAAAGAGAGAAAATGGAATTAGAAGTAAAGAGACTGCAGGCAAAGAGACAATGAAAATAATAACAGCATTTATTAAACACTTACTACGTGCCAGGTACTACATTAAGCCCTTTATATCCCGTCGTTGAACCATCTCAGTAATGATGTCAGTACTATTTATATCTACCATTCTACGTAAAGGTAAACTAAGTCTCAGAGTGGTAAATTATCTTACCCAAGATCACACAGTATGTGGCAAAGCCAAAGTCTGAACCCATGTCTGTATTAATCAATCCTAACCGTAACACCATGCTGCCTCTTAACTACAATTAAAGAAGTTATTATAATAGTCAAGGTGAGAAATGAGTCCTGAACAATGCAGTGGCAGTGAGGATAAAGGGTTGGGCCTAGATTTTACTTAAATTAAGGAAATATAGTGGCCAAGACTTGGTTACTATTGAATGTGGGAGATAGGAGATGAAGGGGTTGAAGACAACTCCCAGATTTCTTGACTGGGCAACTAAGTGGATAGTAATGAGTGGTGCTATTCAGTAGATAGGTAATACAGAAGGAAAAACCTGTTTGGAAGAAAAGAATTAGTTCAGCTTTGAATACTTTTATGAGTTTCAGATGCCTGCAGGCATCCAAATAGTACATGTAAGTAGAACAGTCAAGCAGGAAGTTAGAAATACTGGTCTACGACTCATGGGAGAAGCAAGCAAAAAAAAACACTTTATGTCAAAACCTATGAGACCAGCTTTTCTTATTTCCCGTAAGTTTTGATATAAGGTGTACTCTTTACAGTAGAATAGTCTGTGTCCTTTTAATTCCCTCTTTGATCTAAGAGTTATCCATAAGTATGTTTCTTAATTGCCAAGAAATTAACATTTTGTGTCACATTTTCTATTAGGTTCAGAGAATTTAGCCTGGAAATCTTTACCGCATTAAAGTCATTAAGGTTGTCTTTGTGGCCAAATCTATGATTGATATTTGAAAGTGTTTCCTGGACATACCAAAAAATGTATATTCTTTATTTGAATGATATAAGAGGCTCTAAATGAATATCTAGAATGTCTTTTCTTACTGTCTAGTAGATGTGTGCAGCCTTCGAAGAGGTGTATTGAAATTCTCCATCATAAATGTGTTTATATCACATTCCCATTGCATTTCTAATAGGTTTTTTGCATTTAGGCTCTTCAAGATGTTTAATCCTCGGTATTGCTGGAAACCATGGAGTTATATATTTTTTTAGATGTTGCATTATAGGCCAGGCACGGTGGCTCACGCCTGTAATCCTAGCACTGTGGGAGGCTGAGGTGGAAGGATCACTGAAGGTCAGCAGTTCAAGACCAGCCTGAGCAAGAGTGAGACCCTGTCTCTACAAAAACAGAAAAATTAGCCAAGGGTGGTGGTTTGTGCTTGCAGTCCCAGCTACCCAGGAAGCTGAGGCAGGAGGATCACTTCAGCTGAGGAATTTGAGGTTGTAGTGAGCTATGATGAGGCCACCACACTCTAACCAGGGCAACAGTGTGAGACTCCGTCTCAAAAAAAAAAAGAAGTTGTATTAGTTATCTAATCCTGAGTAACAAATTACCCTAAAACTTGGCAGCTTAAAAAAAATTATCTTCCAGTTTCTATGGTCAGGAATGCAGGTAGCTTAGTTAGGTGATTCTGACTCAGGGTGTCCCATGAGGTTATAGTCAAGATATAATCCAGGGGTGGTGCGGTCATCTGAAAGCTTGACTGGGACTGGAGGATTCACTGCCAAGGTGGCACACTCAACAGGCTGTTGGCAAGAGGCCTCAGTTCCTCACCATGTGGTCCTCTCCATTGGACTTTCTGAGTATCATCATGATATGGCAGATGGCTTCCCCCAGAGCAAGTGATCCAAGAGAGAGGGGCTGAAGTTACAATGTATCTTATGACCTTGTCTCAGAAGTTACACATCATCACTTCCATCATATGCTATTCATTACAAGCAAGTCACTAAGTCCAGTCCATGCTCAAGGGGAAGAGAATTAACCTTCACCCTTTGGAGGGAGGAGTTTCAAAGAATTTGTGGACATATTCTAAAACCACTACAATAGTATTATCTTCACACTTAATTTATCAGGCTTGCACACTATTAATTCCAGCTCCTACCTTTCCAAAATGAAACACATGTAAAAACATACTCACCCACAAAGAAACTCAAGAAGTTATATCAAATTTAAGTAAAGCTTTTAAAACAGATCATTGGAATTTATTGGTTACTCACAATACACTTTACATTTATTGTGAAAAAGTAAATACCAAATTACCTTGACTTTGAATCAGCTCTAATTGGTAATACTACTTTCTATTCAGACCATTCTGTTTGTCTAAGACTTTCATGTAGTCATATTTTTGCATAACTGTTATATACCATTCCAGGATTCCTATGGATATGTTCTATATGAAGGTTTGCTCTAATATCCTTATCCAGATATATTCACCAAAATCCACTTATGGAACTAGATGTTACACAAACATGTTAGACAGTGTTTGAGTGGGAAGAGATTAATGACATGAAGACTAATGAAAAAACTTTGAGCAAATACATATATCAAACAATTTATTCAACAGATAAATGGTATTGAGTGCTTTCTCTGTGCTACGAACCAAAAGCCAGTCATTCTAAAACAAGGTGTGGTAGCTCACTCCTGTAATCCTAGCAATTCTGAAGGCCAAGGCAGGAGGATTGCTCGAAGTCAGGAGTTAGAGACCGGCCTGAGCAAGAGTGAGACCCCGTCTCTAATAAAAAAAAAAAAAGAAAGAAAGAAAGAAAGAAATGATCTGGACAGGTAAAAATATATGGAGAAAAAAAACTATCCGGGCATAGTGGTGATTGCCTGTGGTCCCAGCTACTCGGGAGGCTGACGCAGAAGGATTGCTTGAGCCTAGGAGTCTGAGGTTGCTGTGAGCTAGGCTTAGGCCATGGGACTTTAGCCTGGCCAACAGAACAAGACTCTGTCTCAAAAAAATAAAAAATAAAACAGCATAGGAAATTCTATATAACAAAAGGGTGCTTTGGGGGCACTGACAGAGGATGCCTAGGCGGATTGCCAGGAAGACTCTCTGGAGGAGGTGACACAAGCTGAACTAACCCTAAAGGATGGTAAATTTAAAAGAGGGACACTAGACTTGCAGACAAATGAAATTAGTAATGGCAAAGGCCCTCAGGTGTGAAAAACATGACACGTTTAGGGAACTGAGTGTTGTTCAGTACCTCTGGACTACAGAATACATGGCCAGAGATTAGAATGGCAAGGTTGGCAATGGCCCCTGGTTTTAAGGTATATTTCGTACCTCTCCGGAAGTCCTTGGAGAGTCAAAACAGAGGGAAACAACAGCGAGTAAAGACCTAGTAAGGTAGGTTAATTACCATTTTACAAGTAGCTTGTAAAAGATACCAACAAATAATAATTTTGTTTTTCTGTCTGAAAATTGGCTTGCAGCTCAGACAATCATCGCTCCTCATGATTCACCAAAAAAGTAAGTATGTAATTAATTACGACCAGAACATAGAATAGAATATTGTGATACCTAGAAAAGGGCTACATCTAATTTGGTATTGAATATGATCAGAAAACTATAATTTTCATCCATCCTTATCAAATAACGATCTGTAGATGTTTTCCTACTATGGAGCAGGAGGAGGAGACTAGGAGTTTTGAGGAGGTGGGTAGAAAGTGAATTATGAGACAGCTCTGATCAAGCAGAGCAGGTAGAAGGGACTCACCCATCTTCTCTCCCTCCAATCCCGTGTTCTCCTCAGCTCACTACAAACTCAACATAACTAAGGTGGATCAAGAATGTATTATCAGAATTTGAGGGAACATTCCATAAATTATTAGCCCTAAGTTATAAAATCAACCTCTCTTGACTTCTCAGACAACAAAGCAGCCATCAAAACTACTGTCAAGAAAAAGTACGTATGATGAAATTCACTGAAAAAGCAACATATTAAGGATATTTTCTAATACAGTATAAGAGAAAAATATGTGAGTCAGACACCCAACAATCATCTGTTGACAGTCATTCTCCCTCTTTGCCCTTTTCTCTTCCTTGACTTTCACTCTCAGCTAATCTTAGGTTTTGCAGGGGTCCAAAGTTATTGTTAAAAGAGAGTGTTGGCTCTTTGAGCAAGGGGGCTCAAGAGGGTAGGTTAGGGAGCTTTAGGAGGTCTAGCTATCACAGGAGGAGCATCACATACCACAAATCCATTCCATAGTGGGAAGCCATTCAGGAAAATGCCTTTGCAGACCACTCCAGACCTGGCTCAGGGATGAGCATCCCGTGCCTCAAGCAGGTTAGCCAGGATGCCTGGATCTGTCTCTTAATTTTCCGGAGAGCAAGAAGAATCTTAGGTTGGGTACTCTTCGTGGTCACCTGAGAGCTGATTTTGGACCAGGCCAAGATAAGAGGGTGAATTTGATAAGCCCCAACTCTGGGGCTAGACAGCTAACATGAGCAAAAGAGGGGTTCCAGGAAGTAGCACACTCTTTCACACAGACACCAGTTCAACTTATAGACCATGCAACAAACACAAAGACACACTGGCACCAAAAGAAGGATATTTCTCAGTTTAATAGTGTAGTGAAGATAAGCTGAAAATCAGATTCTATTTATCACATTTCACTTCATCAAAAATTCATTTAAGAATGCCCCTATTTTGTATATCAAGGTTATAAATGCTTCTTCTCAGCTATCCTAAGAGCAAAAATGTAGGTATGCTATACATGATCTCTGGTAATAAGAAAATAATACATATTGAAATCTCAGTTCATATGTAGTGGAATGGATTTAGATCAATTTCGACCAAGAATGAGTAACTTCTCTGTTAATGTTTGGATGTTACTCTTAGAAGTATTTGCTTTACTACGTGTTGATGTAAAACAAGTGTTTTTCAACCGCATGCTATCATCCCAAAGTATGTTTTACAAACTCAATTGCCATTTTCCAGTCGGTGGTAAAAAAAAAAAAGTGCAGTGAAAGAACTAGATAGTTGTGACGGCTGCACAGCATTGTGACTGTGTGTAATGCCACTGAACTCTTTTCTTTAAAATGGTAAGATAATAAATTATATATCGTGTGTATTTTATTACAACCGAAACGTATTAGGAGTTGAATAAAATGACTCATCCCTGTGTTGGCTTTCAACTCTCTAATGGATCAGGAAAGCGTATGCTACATACAGCAAGGTGTTAACTTTTCTTTCAATGTTGGCCTACACCTGAACAATCTGGGAGCTAACTCTGGAGATAATTGGGGTGGGGGGGGCAACAAGTACATTATATGGATCCTATCATTCCCCCTGGTGCCCAAAGGCCAGGCATTCAGGCTTTGCTGCCACTGACTTGTAACTATAGCCTTGAGGACTACAGTTCCTATGGAAGGTAAGTACTCTTGGTCTGGCTGCCTGGAGTGTAACAACTTAAAAACATACTATGAGCTGGGGAAGGGAGGCCAGTCCTTAGACAGCAAAGCTGAAGCTGTCCCCTGAGGGTGCCAGTCCCACTGCTTGGTCCTGTGAATCACCCCAGGGAAAGGGGCTCACGGATGATCTTCCAGGGCCACAGGCTGTGAGTGAGGAGGAATCCTATCTCCAGAGCCACTTTAAGGGGTCTCAAAGTTTCAGTGTCAGTGGAAGTAGTCAACCACCTGTTCCCCTGTCCTAACCCCATGGCAGTGTCTCTGGGTCCTCACTCCTCATCAATAAGGTCCATGAGAAATCCTGACAGTTTTTGCTCAGTCTCCTGGAATGGAAGAATTTTTAGTGTGAAGATCAGTGAGGGTTTCAGTGTAACTCTCCTAATGAATGTAGATTCTGTTGGTGTATTGGCCTGTCTCTCTCTATCTGTCTGTGTCCGTCTCTCTCTCTCTCTCTCTCTCTCTCTCTCTCTCTCTCTCTCTCTCTCTCTCTCTCTTTCTCCCCATTGGCCTGTCGCTCTGTCTCTCCCTCTCTCTGCCTTCCCCCTTTCTCTCACCCTCCACTCTCACATGTCACTCAACTGAACTCTGTGTCTCTTTCTCTCACCAACTCTGGAAGTCCATCTATCTGAATTCTTCCATGCCCTGCATGTCTAACATTTCTGCTTTTATGTCCATATCCCAGTCAGTGGACTTATCCTACCTGGCTTGCTATCACTTTTGTCACTTCCACTGTTCCTCTCAGCTTGCATCTGGCATATCACCAATGCCACAGAGTGAAATCTTTTCATGTCAACTAAGTCACCTGTTTGCTGTACTTTAGAGTTTCTGCCTGGATAAGCGGTAGGGATACTTTGCTTTGGGGAATGGCCCACCGGGACACTAAAACATGGCACGTCTCTGGCAAGTATCCCAGAGGAAGCCGTCATTCAGACATCCTTTCTGGATGGAAAGACCTGTTTGTTCTGTGAGAATGTTTTATTTTTTCTATTTCAGCTCACCATGGGGGTACATAAGTTCAGGTTATATACATTGTCCATGTCTCGCCCATCCCCCTGAGTCAGAGCCTCAAGTGTGTGCATTCTCCAGACAGTGCGCCTGGCACTCACCATGTAGTCATACCTCCATCCCCTCCCCCCCACCTCCCCGAGTCAGCACCTTCAAGCATGACCATTCCCCAGAGGGTGCGCAACGCACTCGTCATGTAGGCATACACCCATCCCCTCCCCCCACCCCCCATCTCAGTCTGATATCCAGTTGGTATCCTTCCCCGATGTGCATTTAGGTGATGATCAGGGAAACCAGTTTTTGGAATGTTTGAATTATTTGTTTTCAGGAGCAGGAAGGAAGGTAATTCAATAGAAAAGCCAATTTCATGTTGTCTCTTGGAATCCTCTTTGAATTCTAATGACATAGAAAAATTCACTGGAAATGTGTCTGAATTTTAAATAACTTCTACTTAATACACACCTCAGTGCCACCCTAGCATCAAGAACCCTCAAGAATATTTACTCAGAAAATTTATTCTTGGGTTTTGTGCATCAAGGAGTGCATTATTTAGAGACAACTGGTTTCCTGTGATTGCCTCCAGTTTACTAGCTAGGAGAAGTCCTACGTATAGAACAAAGGCTACACTGGCCAAGCAGGACAACAGCACCTCTCCAGAGCATGGTCTGGTGGGGATGAATGCCTGTCAAGGGCTTCACAAAGACAGAGCAGGATCCCAGGCTCACAGCCGACAAAAGAGTGGTGATCCCAGTGTGGTATGCTAGGAGTAGAGGGACCTGCATGGAAAAAATTGTGTGATGATTGTCTACTTTGCCATGTTAACCTGTCCACGGCAACAGGTACCAAGTCACAGGGCGGGGGGGGGGGGGCGGCATTACAGAAGTAGGGGCATAGAGCTTTTCTTTGAGCATCCGGCCTTGTTGCCAGAGTCCCTTTCACCATGAAAGCCTGATATGTGGAAGATTATGCTTCCTACATGGGCCAGGAAATGCTGCCAAACATTCTCCAAAATGAGCTTGGCCCGGGGGAGAAACCCCCTGACACAGGGGTGCAAAAATGCTAAACCATCAGGTCAGAAGCTGCCAAGCCGAGAACCTCAGTCACTAAACATCTCATGAGTACAACTATGCTCAATAGCCTATTTCCATTTCTGAGGCAAGAGGCCTCCTTACAGTGGTAAGGAGGAGGAGGAGACCTGCAGTACAGCCTTCCTGCATGGACCCACTAAACAAACCAAGACACAAAGGGAATATCCTGCACAGAAATGTCCTCCCCTCAGGCACACATGGCAGGCCCTTACCTCATGGGAGATGGGACCATCGTCTGAAGAGTAGACATAGGAGAAGTTTTATTGAGATTATGTTATGGTGACTGTATTATCATATCCCACACATACTTACCTCTTAGAACACACTATATTGTTTTTCTTCCCTTGAACTTCATCGGAAAATGTCAGGTGTCAGGATGATTCTGGATATGGCTGCACAGGGCCCTCTGCTGAAGGCCTGACAGGTTGGCGGAATAGCAAGACACAGGTGTCTCCAGAAGGAATGCGGAAGGACCCAATTAAATTACCTGCGGTGTTCTGGGCATAAAAAAGTCCCTTCAACTGCGCTGCATAGGGTGGGCACCTGTGAACACTATAGTCTGGAGGCCACACTTCTTCCATGCCCCTCTGCCCCCGTTTTCAAAGCAAGCTTTAGGAATTGGGCTATCTAGCCCCCTCAGAGCCATCTCACTGTCTCATTCTGTGTCCTTTCTACTGTTCCCACTCTTTCCCCCCATCTTCCTCTGTCTCCATTCTGTCTCTCCTTGTATTCAACTTCTGTCCCTTCCTCAGCCTCTGTCCCTGTCCCTAACCTCATTCTATCACTGAACTGTCCTGTGGGTGGAGTTGGGAGCCATCCACACCCACTTCCATCTGGGCCCTGACTGGAAGTTGCACCCTGAGCTCTCTTGTGTCATAGCCATTGGCACCTGGACAGGCAGGACACCATGGGATCTACTGGGTCTCCACTCAGGGAATCATCTGGCTCCCTTCCAATCTGGCCCATTGTCTACAATTGTAGACACAGGCTCAAGTATATTTGCCACAGGAAAGCCCCAGCAGCAGCTGTAGCATGTCCCTCTTGGTCTGACAAAAACTGGGCATGTAGAAGCCAGTCCATGTGGGTAGTGACACCATATCCCAGTATCCAGATTCCCACGTAGCTAAGTGATACCCACTTGCCCCTGTCACGCTGATATTTGCATGGACTGAGGTGCATAAATGTCTGCACCCCAGAAATCGGGGATACCGCTGGGTCACCTCTGGTCAGCCACCATCACAGGAACAGGGGCCATTGTGTTGTCCTGGGAAGCAAGCTGGTGTCATGTGGCAGGGTTGTGGATATACCATTTGTGCTTCATGTTTTGGGACCTCGTCCAGTCCTGAGACAGTGATGGCCTCTGGAGCCAAGCTATCCCACTCTCGCCAGGCACAAGATGGCTCTCCTCTATGAGCCCCACAGCAGCGATGGCCTCCTTTCTGTTCTCCTGCTGTGGCCTCTCCAATGCCATGTGGTGTGCATGCTTTCTGCCAATAAATGCTTGCTGGGTTCCCTCTAGGCCAACATCACAAGATACATGTAACAACTTTTATAAACCTAAAAAGTTTTGCCCGAGAATGTTTTTAGTTCACTGAAATGTCAAGTAACTTTTCAGTGCTCACATTATGGCCGGGGCTGGCACCTCTAAATGGCCGTGCCAGAAAGATCTATCTCAGCCACGGTGATTTAGCAGCTACACTCTACATGAGGCTGAAAATAGACAATTGTATGGCCAAACTGAAATACCAGAACATTATAACTTTGTGGTGTACTAATGCATTGTCTTTTGCGTTTCTTTGGCAGGAAAATTTGCACCTTCTCCCACCACCTGCTTGGCGGGAACTGTCAGTGTAAGCGATATTCCACCCAATAGCTGTACCTAAAAACGCACTGAGCATGTGCACGAGGCTGAAACAACAGCGAATATTCCCCGCAGTTCACTTAAAGCGTCTGCCTAGGAGGGCCTTCGCCATCATGTTTTCATCACGGGACATATGTACGAGCATATTTTCTCAGTACACTTGCCTGCCCGGCGCTACACCTGACCACGCAACGGTGCTCACACCCCTAACGCATTCTTGAGTTCGCTCCCTGTTGGGCAGGGAGGTGCATTTGGGACAGTCCCTACCTCCCCTCTGCATTAACGCACCCACGGAAATAAATGCAATCCTCCTGAAGATTCCTCAGTGTCTCAGTGATTGACTTTCTGTGCGGAGGGCAGCTCCCAACCCCCCCAGTGAGTTGCTTAGCATTCCCAGGGATGCGACCAGGTGGAAAGGGAGCAGACGTGCACTTTCCACTCTCCCGAAAAGCAGACAGCAGAGGCCTGCACTGCAGCTGACAACACCCCATGCCGGCCGCAAGGTGCTCGGGTATGTTGGGACTCAGAGGCCCAGGGCGCATGCTGAGTCAGCAGCCCCAAGGCCACAGCTTCGGCCCCAAAGCGAGGCGTGCCCTGCGGGATGGCTCACAGGCGGGTGGAGGGGCGGGACCAGCCAGCTTGAAGGCCTCCATCCTCCCACCGATTGGCGGCAGTGAGAGACAGGCAAGCCGCGGGTGGATCCGGGAGCTTCCGACCAATCCGGCAGCCTGACGGCACCAAGGCCGGCGTGCGCGTGCGTGCTGACTATAGGCCCGCGAGGGGGCTCCAGCCAGGGCCGGGCCGTGTGCGCTCCAGGCGTCTCTCAGGCCTAGCGTGGGCCTGCAGCCGCTGGGTTCTGCCAGTCCGCTCTGGGACCTGCCTGCCTGCCCTTCCGTCGCAGCTGACGCTAATCAGCACCAGGGCCACATGGCGGGTGAGACGGGGCCCGGGGCCAGCGAGCCTCCCCGGGAAGCCTGGCACGGCCCAGGTCTGGGCAGGGCCCTTCAGGAGGCTGAGGCCCAGGGCCCTGCCGGGGAGCCGGCCCCGGGGGCCTGTGGGGCCCGTGCGGTGTGCTGGGCGGTGCAGCTGTCGGTCTGTGGGACGACCGAGGGGGGCGTTGTGCTCAGCGTGGGGGGTCTGCCGGAATGTGTGACCCTGGCGGAGCCCACAGGGGAGGAGGAGGTTCTGGTGGTGGAGGACATATTGGAGGCCGTGGAGGTGGTGGCAGAAGAGGAAGAAGACGACAATGACGATGACAAGGAGGATAATGAAGATGAGGACAGTAGTCAGGCGCAGGCCGGGCGCTGCGTCTCGGCTTCAAGTTCCCCGCTGGAGGCGCTGGAGTTGCTGGAGTTGGAGCTGAGCACCGCGAATGCTGCAGACAGCAGGGTCTTCGCTCGGCTGAAGCTCAAGCTCCGGCAGAGGCAGAAGGCTTACCTTGACCGCAGGAGGGCCATCATCCACGCCATCCCTGGCTTCTGGGCCAGAGCTGTATCCTTACCGCTTCGGAATCAGCAGGTGGCCACCTAGGGGGATGGGTAAAGAGCATGCAGGGAGCCACGCAGGAGGGGAAGGGGTCTGCAAAAGGCAGAAGAGGGAGAGCGGCAGTGGGGCCGGACCCCCAGGCCTCCCTCATGCCAATGTCAGCACCCGCTGTGGGGGGATCCTGTGAGCCTGTAGAAAGTGTGGGAACACATGGTCGGGACGAGCAGCAAAACAGGATTCCCCAAAATGGGGGAAAATGTCAAAAGAAGCCTTTGCCACAGAGCAGAACTTTGAAGGACAGGTAACTGAGGAACACCCCAGAGAGCTGGGAGTCCCCATAGCTTTTGCAGCCATGGAGATCCACTGTGACTCACTGCACCTAGCAATCAGCCTCCACAGGATGTGGTGAAACTCTGGGGCTCACCTTAAGAAACCTACTCTACTCTGTAAAGCACGAGGCGCAAAGAATGCTTTTGGTTTCTCTTGTGCATTTCTCCGTGGCATATGTCTGGGGCATAGGGCACACGTGCCCTCCTGGGCACCAACACAGGCAGCTGCCCCTCATGCTCACAGTGGTACCTTCAAGGGACAGGCCCACGCCTAGGGAGGAGCCCAAGGTGACAGAGGGCGTGAGGAGAGGACAGAGCCCATGCAGATGTCAGCAGTGTGTGTCCTGCAGCCAGCACACGAGGGCCACCTGGGGCTCAGGGGGCCTCAGGAAACAGCCCTCCCTGACTCGGTGCAGGATTCTCAGACTTACCCACGCCCAAGAAAACCCTAGTCCTGAGCATGTCTGGGGCCAGGCAGGGGCTGAGGAAGGCCACGGGAGGGCTGGAAGTGTGGGGCTCTGGGGGCTCCCCTGCCCCCACCCTCCCTCGTTCTCCATGCTCTCCAGACATGCTGCATGGCTCCTGGCCTCTTTTCTTAGTGTGGAAAGGCTCCTTGACCTCAGGCAGATTGTGTACCATCCCCAGCTGTCAGCTGTGATCACAGAGAAAGACAAAGACGTGCTCCGCTACATGATCAATCTGGAGGTCAGGCCTGGGGGACCGAGTCTGGCTGGGGAGGGTCAGTGGGACAGGATGGGGAAAGCTTGAGTGGCAGAGCTGGCAATGGTAAAGGACTCATACAAACATCAAGAAGACCACCTGAGCACAGACTCCTCCTCCCCTACCCTATTTTTCCCTGGCAGGTGGAGGAAGTAAGCCTGGAGAATTACCTCTGTAGGATGAAGTTTTTCTTCCTTCCCAGCGCCTACTTCCGGAATCAAGTGATCGTCAAGCAGTATCACCTTGATATCACTGATGGGACATGCCCGCCGGGTCGTGGTGGGGGGGGGGCACGGAGGTTGCCTAGGCTGTGCAAGACTACTTCCCTAAGTTTTGGGGTTTTTTTGTTTCTTTGTTTGTTTCTTTAGGTTACCGGGCATCTCGTTCTTCTGCCATTGAGTGGTTCTGGGATTATGAGGGTGAAGCCCCATTCAGGGAGCAGGACTCCACCGAAGTAACCTTCTTCGGCTGGTTGTGTGAACACAACTGCCCGGGCTCTAACTGGATTGCTGAGGTGGGCCTCCTGTGGATGTCTTCAGAGGTCACCTCCGTGGGTTTCTCGGGTTCTGGTGATGTGGGTTTGATCCTTGGGTGGACCTGTCCCTGTTGCCCTGCCACAGCATCAGCGA
This sequence comes from Lemur catta, assembly GCF_020740605.2. NCBI lineage: Eukaryota > Metazoa > Chordata > Mammalia > Primates > Lemuridae > Lemur > Lemur catta. The sequence goes on from NC_059156.1 coordinate 405,666, forward strand.
GGACCTGTGGCTCACTCCCTTGCACTACTACCCCAGGGATGAAGACCTGGTGTGAAGAAACACAGAGGGCACCAGGTGAGTAGACCAAAGTATGGGCCAAAACCCTTGCTTCTCGGTTACCTGGGAAGTTGTAGAAATCCTGAGAGTCAGAGTGACCGCAGTGAGCAAACCCAAGTCACAGGGAGGTGGGATAGAAGCTGGCAGTGGGGAACTGAGAAGACAACAGGTCAAGATTGGGGTACCTCAAGCTGCAAGAACCCCAGAGGAAGCCGGGCATAACTGGAAACTGTGTTTCCCTGAACTGTCATGCGATGGCATCCACCCCACCCTGAGGCCTGGTAGCAACCACACAGTGGGGCCCCGGTCCCTGTAATCCAGCAGGCAGATGTCTGCATGTTGCTGCCCATGGTGATGCCCCTCTGTCACTGTCTGAGTTGAAAATCCAAGCCTCATCTCGATTTTCTCCTCGATGCCCACACCTGCACTGCAGCCCGGGCAGACAGCACGGGCCATTGTCTGGGAAATTGGGAAACACACTGGGGGCCCATGGGATGCAGACTTGAAGCGATCACAGAATGGCAAGGCATAGTAAGTCCTGGGGAACGAATATGGGAACCAACAGCTATGGGCTCCCCTTGTCTTCAGAGACACATACTCTCCTTTGAACCTGTGCCAGTGTGTATGTGTATATTATGTGTGTGTTCAAATATTTGAGAATGTGTTTACATGAATGGGTGTACGTGTTTGTCTGTGTATTTGTGTGTGTCTGTATGTGATCCCTATGCTTTACACACAGCTTTTTAGATGTTAGCGATGGAAACCTGGGGAGCTTCTGCTACTCAGAGAGTTTAATAGTCTACTTGGTTCTCCCAGGAGGAAGACTCCACAAGAACGGACGGCTGCTGTAGGATACAGAGATGCCCTACATCTGCAGTGGCCCTTACATGGCAATAAACTCTTGTCAATTTCCGTTGTGTCCCTGAGTGCTTCCCTGGGAAACTGGGAGGAGGCTGTGAGTAAATGGGACCTGGGAGGGGTGCCCTTGAATTCCATGTGAGTCCCTGTGTGTTTCAGTGGGCTGCCCCTGAAAGAGGAGGAAGCCCTGGACACGACAGGCACAGACTTGGCAGGGAGGCTGGCCTTCTCCGTACTGTGGCGTGGGCAGGGGAAAGCACTGGTCAGTTGGGAGATGTAACACGCGGGCATGTGGCAGTCTAGGCCTGGTGACAGGTGTGTGTGTGGCTGGCAACACCTCCTTTCTAGTGTTCCATTGGCATGTGGGTGATTCCCCCAGGACCCTCCCTGAAATGGTCACAGGGGCTGAGGGGAAGAAAACAGGGCAACACTCACCTGAGGACTTATTGTGACCCACTTGTCCTCGCAGGAACATGCATGCACACTGCCCTCAGGGTGCCCAGTCCAAGCCCCCGGGAGGAGCATTCCCAGCAAAGGTGCTGAACGCGCCAGTGGGAGGTGCGTGGATGCGGGGCTGGAGAGTGACGGGGCATGTGGCCGCGCTGTGGGGTCCCAAGGATCACTGGCCCTCTCCCGCTTCCTGTAGGGCCCAGGGCCATAACGAGGAAGAGGCACATGCCCTGGCAATTCCACAGGCCCCTGAGCATCCTTTTTATTTCTGGAGTTGTACCCTCACACCCACATAGAGACAGGAGGAAGTAGGGACTGAGCAAACAGGGGCGTGAGGCATGAGCAAGCTGTGTGCCCCCCGGGATTGTCTTGCGCAGAGGATGCCATCCTGGAAGTTCCTGCTATTGCACACAAGGTACAGGGACCGAGTCTTCAAGCCTCACCCTGGCCATGGCCAGCTCCCCCGGGGCTCATCCGTACAGGGAGCCACTTCCAGAAAAGTCCTGGAGCCTGGCGACAACGTGACGGTGTAACCGTGCCACAGCTGGCTAGGGGTGATCCCAAGGGGTGGCCCAGGTGTGTCTGTGGCCCTCGTGTAAGACAGGCATCTCCCTGGCCAGGCAGCAGGCTGAACTTCTCCCGTGTAGACCTGCCTGCCCCCTTCTCACCACACTTTCTTGCTTCTTATGCTCTATTTGGGGGCCCAGCAGGTATTTTCACAGTAAGAGATTGACAGCCACATGTGCCATTACTTCTACTCTCCTGCAAAGAAGTCCAGAAACTTCCTGCATTTTGGGGGGCTTTTGGCCTCAGATCTGACTGCTGGATTTGTGCCAGCCACGCAGGGCAGGTGGCTGAGGCTCTAGAGAGGGAGCCCAGACCAGCTCTGACCTCTGCACCGTGCACATCTACACCCTTGCAGACACGGTAGGCATCGGCACAGATCTTCTGTGCTCTGTGGAGTTACCCTTGAAGGACCCTGGCTTCTCATGCCTGTCGGTGTCTAGGATGGGTTCATTTGGGGAAAGGGAACTGTGTTCTGAGGAGTGTGCAGTGAGTGGGACTGCGATTTGGTTTGGCCCCAGAGCAACAGAGACTGGCCCATCCCTGCTCCTGTGGGTTTCCTTCTGCTCCTCTCAGGGCTCCACAGCAGGATTGAGCCAGGTGCCACAGAACACAGGAAAGCCTGTGCAGGGGCCTTCAGCTGCCCAGCAAATGCCAGTGCAGGCCCACAACAAATAGACTTCCACACTGCCTGCCAGGTGGTGGAGGTGGTGAAGAGAGGGCAGACCTCACACAGCAAAGCTGAAACTGCCCTCTGAAGGTTCCGGTCCCAGAGCTTGCTCCTATGAATCACCCCAGGGAAAGGGGCCCACACATGTTCTTCCTGGGCCTCATGCTGAGAGGCAGGAGTGGTCCTGTCTCCACAGCTATTTTAAGAGGTGAAAACATTCGTTTTGCTCTGAATACAAGTAGTCGCCCAGCTGTGTCCCTGTCCTGACCCCATGGCAGTGTTTCTGGGTCCTGATTCCACACCAATAAGGTGCGCATGGTATCATGACACTTTGTGCTCAGTTTGCTTGAATGGAAGTATCTTCAGGCTGAGAGTTAGTCAGGGCCCAAGTGCAAGTCTCCTTATGAATGCACACTGTGAATTTGTATTGGCCTCTCCCTCTCTCTGTGTGTGTGTTTGTGTGTGTGTGTGTGTGTGTGTGTGTGGGTGGGTGTGTACGTCGCTTCCCTCAGCCTCCACTCTCACAAGTCTGCCCCTTCAACTCTGTACCTCTTTCTATGACCAACTCGGGAAGCCCATCTGTCTGAAGTCTTCCATGCCCTGCATGTGTAATATTTCTGCCCTTTCTGTCCATATCCCACTCAGTGCTCTCATGCTACATGGGCTGCAATTGCATTTTTCAGTCTGACTATTCACCTTGGCTTCTTGTGTCATCCCGCCATTACCACGGAGTGAAACCCTTTCATGTCAACTAAGCCATCTCTTTGTTGGTGTTTGTAGTTTCTGGCTGGGTAAGCAGTAGGGACAATTTTCTTTGCTGCATGGCACACCAAGACACCCTTTGAAGACTGAAATAGAGCACGTCTCTGCCAGGAATACCAGAGGCAGCAGTCATTCAGCGATCCTCTCTGGATGGAATAACATGTTTGTTCTGGGAACAATGTGAAAAGTCTGTGTTTCCAGGAGAATGGAGGAGAGTAGTAAATAGAAAAGCCAAGTTCATATCGTCTGCGGTATTCCTCTGTGAATTCTAAAGTAGACAGGAGGAGATTCACCAGATATGTACCCAAATTTTATATAACCTCTGGTTTCCACTGGCTGCAGTGCCACCCTAGCCTCAGGAACCCCAAGAGATATTTACCCAGACAAGGTATTCTTGTGTTTTCCGTGAACCAAACGTGCCCAATAGACAGAGAGCTGGTCCTTTAGGCCCTCTCTAGCTTGCTAGGTAGAGAAAGGCTCATGTTTAGGATATGGGCTACACCATCACAGCACCACAGCAGGACATGTCCAGGGGATGGTCACGTGGGGTTGAATGCCTGTGAATGGCTTCACAAAGACAGAGCATCATCACATGATCACAGGCCAGGAAACAGTGCTGTGGCCAGTGAGGTGTCCCGGGAGCAGATGGATGTGTAAGGAAAGGAAGGTGTGATGAGTGTCTAATCTGCAGTTGTTCACGTATGAGTGAAAAGCGGACAGAGCAGAGGGGTGGGGACATTACACAAGCAGGGGCATAGAGGTTGTCTTTGAGCATCTATCCTTGCTGGCAGGGTACCTTCCACATCACCACCCTGGCACGTGGAAGCTCAGGTTTGCAACTGAGGACAGCCATGGGCTGCTGTCGAACACGAGGGAGCCAGCAAACACAGGGCTGCACATGCGCTCTACCACCAGGTCGGGAGATGCCAAGCCAGGAACCTCAGTCACCAAAGATGTCATGAGTACAACTGTCCTTGGTAGACTCTTTCCCTCTCTGAGGTAACAGGCCTCAATACTGGGGTAAGGAGGAGGAGGAGGAGACGTGCAAGATAGGCTTCCTGCATGGACCTGCAAAACACACCAATGCAAAAAGGGAACATCCCTCACAGAAATGTCCTTCCACTCATGTGCACGTGGCAGGCACATTCCCCATGGGAGATCAGACCTTCTCCCAAAGAGTAAAGATAGGAGATATTTTCGTGAGGTTATGATACGGTGACTGCATTATCATATCGTACATACTTACCTCTTAGCACGTCTCAGTTTTTTCTTCCTCCCTTGAACTGCATCTGAAAATATTGTGGGTGAGAATGATTTCTGATATGTCTGGGCAAAGCCTGTGCCGAAAACCTGACAGGTTGGCGGCAGAGCGGGATCCAGGTGTTTGCGGGAAGGAAGGTGGAAGGATCCCCTTAAATTACCTGTGGTGTTCTGGGCATAAAGAAGTCCTTTCAGCTGAGCTGAGTCTGGTGGGCAGCTGGGAAGGCTGCAGTGTGGACGCCACGCTTCCTCCTTGCATTGCTGTGGTTGTTTTGAAAGCAACCTTCAGGAAGGGTCTGATCCAGCCACTCACAGAGCCAGTGCCACTGCCTCATTTTGTGTCCTTTCCATCTGTGTCCATTCTTTCCCTCAATCTCCTTGCTCTCCCTTATCTCTGTCTTTCTATTCCAATTCTGTCCCTTGCTCTGACTCTGACCCTGGCCCTCAGCTCATTCACTAGGCCAAGTGCCATTACAGGGGGTGCTGGACATGATCCCGACGCACCTCCATCTGGGACCTGGCTGAAAGTTGCAGCCTGAGCTCCCCTTTGTTATTAGCACTGGTTCCTGGACTGGCAGGACACCATGGGGTTTACTGGGTCTCCACCCTGGGAATCATCAAGCTCCCTATTGACCTGGTCCAGGGTCAATGACTGCAGAGAGTGTCCTGAGGATATTTGCTACAGGGCACAGCTGGCAGCAGCTGTGTTATGTTTCTGTGACACTCACAAGGCCCTGGACTTCCACAAGGCCAGCCCACGTGGAGAGTCATGCCAAGTCCCACCAACCACATTCCTATCAATTAGTAGACAGCCACCTGCCTCTGGCAGCTCTCTCTTCCCAGGACCGAGCTGCACACTGGAACCAGGAGGGAGATACGACAAATTTTATTGAGGTTATGATATGGTGACTGCATTATCATAACCTACATACTTACCTGTTAGCACATCTCAGTTTTTTTTCTTCCTCCTTGAACTTCCTCTGAAGATATTGTGGGTGAGAATAATTTCTGATATGGCTGGACAAAGCCCTGTGCTGAAAGCCTGACAGGTTAGCGACAGAGCAGGACACAGGTGTTTGCAGGAAGGAATGTGGAAGGACCCACATAAATGACCTGTGGTGTTCTCGGCATAAAGAAGACCCTTGAGCTTAGCTTCGTCGCGTGGGCAGCTGGGAAGACTACAGTGTGGATGGCACCCATCCTCCTTGCCTTCGTGCCGTCATTTTGAAAGCAAGCTTCAAGAAGGGTCCGATCCAGCCGCTCACAGAGCCAGTGCTGCAGCCTCATTCTGTGTCCTTTCCACCTGTGTCCACTCTTTCCCTCAGTCACGTTCCTCTCCCTTCTCTCTGTCTTTCTATTCCAGTTCTGTCCCTTCGTCTCCCTCTGACCCTGGTCCTCAGCTCATTCACTAGCCCAAATGCCACTGTGGGGGGTGGTGGCAGCGATCCCCACGCACCTCCGTCTGGGACCTGGCTGGAAGTTGCAGCCTGAGCTCGCCTGTGTTATTAGCACTGGTACCTGGACTGGCAGGACACCATGGGGTTTACTGGGTCTCCACCCTGGGAATTTCTTGTTGTTTTTCATGAAGACAACACTTCTCACTTCTGTGGTTAGAGTTATTCGTAAGGATTGATTTCTGAAATTATTTTGCTGCCTTATTTTTCAGACAGATTACTGTTTATGTATACAAACTCTACTGATTTTACAAGCTTATTTTGAATTTTACAACATCACAGAATTTCTTCATTTTTACTGGTTTTAGTTTTTTCTATATATAAATAGCACATTGTAGGGAAACAAGGAATATTTACCTTTTTCCTTTTGATTATGTTTCCTTCCATTTTGTTTTGTTTGTTTTGGTTTTGTTTGGTTTTCCTCCTGTCTTATACCTTTGGCTAGAAATTGCAGGGTTTCATTGAACGGAAGTAGGGACTTGTGTCCATTCTTGTCTTTTTCCAGATATTAGACAAAATGTTCCAACTTTTCTCCATTCACATTGATGTTTTCCTAGGGTTGTCACAAGTGACTTTTATAGTTTTCAGGTACGTTATTTTGTATATAGTTTGTTGACAGATTTTACCTTGAAGAGATGTTGAATTTCGTTAAATGGTCTTTCTTCATCTATTGAAATGACCATATAGATTTTGCCCCTATTCTGCTACAGATATGCATCATATTCTTTGGTTTCCGTGAGTTGAACCTTTCTTCTACCTCTGGGAGAAATGCTACTTGACCATGGTGAATGATGTTTTTAATGTGCTGAAATTCAATGAAACTCAATTTTCATGCATCTGTGAAATGTCAGAGGGGCCTCACACTGATGTTGCTTTCTACTTTTAGATCACTGTGTTGAGAAAATGTACTTGGTATGGAAGAAAGGAAGGGGGGAAAGGGAGAGTAAGAAAAGAGAGACAGAAAGAAAGAAGGAAGGAAGGAAAGAGAGAAACAGTGGGAAAAAAGAGAAACGAAGGAAGGAAGGAGCGGGAGAGAAAGAAAAGAGAGACAGAAAGTAAGAAGGAAAGAGAGAAAGGAAGAAAGGAATGAAGGAAGGAAGGCAGGAAAGAGAGAAGCAAAGAGAATAAAGAGAAAGAAAGGAAGGAAAGAAATAAAGAAAGAAAGAAAGAAAGAAAGAAAGAAAGAAAGAAAGAAAGAAAGAAAGAGAGAAACCAAGAAAGAAACAAAGAAAGAAAGAAAGAAAGATAGAAAGAAAGGAAGGAAGGAAGGAAGGAAGGAAGGAAAGAAAGAAAGAAAGAAAGAAAGAAAGAAAGAAAGAAAGAAAGAAAGAAAGAAAGAAAGAAAAAGAAAGAAAGAAAGAAAGAAAGAAAGAAAGAAAGAAAGAAAGAAAGAAAGAAAGAGGACGGAGAAAGAAGGAAGAAACATGCATTAGGCGAGTATGGTGGCACAGGCCTGTAGTCCCAGCTAGTTGGAAGGCTGAGGCAGGAGGATGAATCGAGCCCAAGAGTTTCAGGTTGCGGTGACCAAGGATGCACTCTACCCTGGGCAAGAGAGGGAGACAGACCACTCCAAAAATATACAACTATTCGGTACCCACAATAATTAAACAGTAAGAAAAAGGGACTTACCATAAAAAGCAGGAAGAAGGCAGGGAGAGAGAGGAAAACAATATCTATGTCCATATGGGGATGGGGAGGGGGAATATTACCATGAGGACATGGGGTGTAATTCTGAGTACTTTATTTGCCTTGTAGGCTACTCGACTCTGTGGAGGTCAATGAAGACAGATCACCCAAATGAGAATAAGTGGTATATATGCCGTGTGTGTGCGCACCTGTGTGTGAATAAATAGACAGACATTAGACATTCATTCATTCATTCATTCTCAAGAGAGTCAGTGTCACCACTGCCGCCGCCATCACCGCCAGCAGCGCTTTCTTTGCCTTTGGCAGAGAGTCTAAGGCAGGCAAAGGAGTGGGAAAGCCCTGCGGGGGAGAGAGGGGAAAGGCAGGCCCTGACGGGAGGCGGTTGGCACGCTTGAGGAAGCTGAATACCGGCCGGCTCCAAGAAGGGCGTCCCACGTGAGGGGCCGTGGGGTGCATCCGTGGCTCTCCACACCCCTCCAGTCGGTCCAAAGTTGGGAGCAGGGACGAACGTGAGGGAAGGCACGCCCTGAGGGCTTTAGCCTTGGGGGAGTGGGGCGACAGATAGCTGCAAATGTGCGTTAGGTCAGGCTTGGTGGGCCGGTCCCACGGGTGGCTACAGAGGTGGTGGGTGTGGCGTCACCAGGGTCAAGGGCAGACTTTGAAAATTCTATCGCCCAGCCCAGAAAGGCTCCCTTATCATCTGCAGGCAAACCGACACCTTTCGTGCATAGAGAAACGTCGTTCGGTGTTTTTACGGAGGCGGTGGCGATGAGGACGACCATGACAACTGCTCCTGTCCCGCTCCTGCCGCTGCCTACACAGGTTGGGAAATGCGTTAAAATCTTCACCCCTCCCTCTCCCCAGCAGGCTGAATGGATGGATCGATCCCCCCACTCGTGGCCAAGGGAACCCCAGGAAGACCCTAAGAAGATGACTGCTTGGCCCTGAGAAGGCAGGTCAGACATACCCGGTCACGCCCCCTCCCTTCTCAGAGCTATCCTTCGCTAACTCGTCAGCCGGCCTGAGGCTATCTGTCTGCGAGACAGAGCTTCCATCACAGCTGCGGGTCATCCCTTGACTTAACAGCGTCCCGTGAGTGAGTGGCTCGGATGAACGGACTTCCTTAGCTTAAAAGATCGCAAGCGTTTAGACAAAGCTGCATCTTTTTTAACCCATTACCCATCCAAGTATCAGTGTAAACCCCGTCATCCCCCGCTTCGAGATGGCTCGCGTTTGGGGTGGGGGTGGGGGGCAAACCAGCGTACACCGTGTCCCCGTATCGATCCATGACTTCACACAGAATTCCCATGTCCCTGGAATGTAGAAAACCAAACTGTAACCGGACCACGGCAATAGCACTCACTCCTTGCTTCTCGGCGTGGCTCTCCGGGCCACGGTCAGGGACATCCATCTTACTGAGTTTGGCTTCTTTACCAGGGACAGACCTATACGTGTGCACGTCAGTTTGTGTATAAATAATGCATGCTAAAATTGTACAACCGGAACAACTGAAAAAGTCATTCAGCACTTTTCACAGACGATCTGGTGTGCCTGCCTGCCAGCGTGCGTGCTGGCGGGCGGGCCGGCTCCATGCTTTATTTTTTGATTTTCACGTTTTCATGTTTTCCATCTGACATGAGTGAGTGGTGTGTGTATTGAAACACCCAGACGCTGGCCTTCCTCGCCTCAAAGGGGAAAATGTCTAGGATTCATTCCCCTTCCCCACTGGCCTTTGAGAGTCGTTGAGGCCCATCCTATGGAAGGACAGATTGGGCCTCCATGGAACAGCTTCATAGAAAAAGAAGTTAGGAAGTCATCTTTGATTTCTACAATGACAAATTCAAAAAGTTAAAATCCCCCAATCAGGGCCGGGTGAGGTGGCTCATGGCTGTAATCCTAGCACTGTGGGAGGCCGAGGCGGGTGGATCGCTCGAGGTCAGGAGTTCGAAGTTAAGCCTCAACAAGAGCAAGACCCGATCTCTACTAAATAAAAAATAGAAAGAAATTATCTGGCCAACTAAAACATACATGCAGAAAAAAATTAGCCGGGCATGGTGGTGCATGCCTGTAGTCCCAGGTACTCAGGAGGCTGAGGCAGAAGGATTTCTCGAGCCCAAAAGTTTGAGGTTGCCGTGAGCTAGGCTGATGCCATGGCACTCTAGTCTGGGCAACACACTGAGACTCTGTCTAAAGAAAAAAAAAAAAAGGAAAGAAAGCTTGGCCACCTTCCTCTAGGATTTGAGTCCTTGGGGAGGGGGAGAGGTCTGCAGCACAGTGAGTCACGAGAAGTGTCTATTTTAACTAAGCACTCAGTTTCATCTCTTTCTACACAACTTTCTGATTGTTTATAAATGTTTATACTAATCAGCTGGGAGTGGGGGGAAGAAAAGAAACAATATCCTGTGGTGGGAACCCACTAGAATAGCACTTTTTTATGTAGGGCAACTTTGAGTTGAAAGAAAGATCAGAGAAGCATTTTTTTTTTTTTTTTTTTTTTTTTTGAGCAACACAGTAAATGCCTCACACTAGCGTCTGGAATTTTTACTTTTTCTTAAATTTCAAAAAGATCTGAAAAATCAAGATAAAGGCCTCCTCTGTCTTTGTATCCACCAAACCAAATAAAATAGCACCCCACACAGGAGAGCTTTAAGCAGCTTAAAGAGATACTGAAAAGACAGCGGCAGTCAGAGACAGAGCCAAGGCGGGCGAGTGGGAACAGGGGCGGGGTAGGACGCAGAAGGGAAAGAAATGCTGTTTTCTCTCCAGGTTTCATGCAGACCTGTGGCTTCACCAGGGCCGCTCAGGCTGTTTCACTAAAGCAAGTATTTCCCGGTGTCTCTGCGGCTCTTTAAAGTGGAGACGCCCCTTGCGAGCTCAGTCGCCTGAAAGAGAGGGATCGACACTCAAGGCCACAGGTGAAAGCACCTGCGCATCGCCTTCCGATTGAAACTCGGCAGTGGCGCCAGCAACGTCGCCCTGGTGAAACTTCTCCATGCAGCCAAGTGACCGGGTGGCTTGAATTCCACGCGCTTGACTCCCGCTAGTCTGTCACTACGTTCCGCCTCAGTCTCTTCCAGTGGCTCGGTGCCTGCGCCGTCCCTGAGGCCAGAAAACGTCCTGCAGTCCGCGCTGGCCCGGTTCCGGCTGGAGCTGGGCCTTAGGAGCCCCCGGCGGGCAGCAGCCACGCGCCCCCAGCCCTGCCCCCGGCGCGCGAGCCCCGCTCACCCGAGAAGTTGTCGAAGGCCGTGGGGATGTATTCGGTGGGGTAGCCGTTGGTGGTGTAGCTCACCACCAGGCTCGTCTTGCCCACAGCGCCGTCGCCGACCAGCACACACTTGACGCCGCGCCCCTCGGCGCCGCCCGCGCGCCCCCTGCCCCCCGGGTCCCCGGTCCCGCCCCCCCCCCGCGTCCCCCGCGCTCCTGGCGCGGCGGCACGGGAGGCGCCTCGCAGCGGCCTGGGAACGCGGGGTTCCCCTGCTGCGGGGGCATCGGTCCGCGCGCGCCCACGTGCAGGAGCGAGTGAGCGGGGCCCTGCCCGACCGCCCCTCCGCCACCGAGGGCTGCGGGGGGGAGGAGCTGTCACCGATCGCCGCGGGCGCGTCCCCCGCCCCCGTAGGCCGCCGTTCCAGGCCGCACGCCTTGCAGACAAAGGTGGCCGGGGAGGGTCGCGCCTCCGCGTTGCAGCGGCGCCAGCCGGCTCTGCCCCGCGCGACTGGAGGACCGCGGCGCGAGCGCTCTGTCTCCGCCCGGCTTCCCAGCGACACAACGTGTGGGGGGGCGGGCGGGCGGGGAGGGGAAAGAGGCGGGTCCGGCCGGGCGGATCGGCCCGCAGCGAGGCCAAGCGCCACCGGTGAGCGCGCCTCGGCCTTGCACCCGCTCCCGAGGCGGCGCGGCCGGGCAGGCGGGGCTGCGGACAAGGGCTCCAGGGGACCTGGAACGCACGTTCTGGCCGGCTTCCTCCCCAGCTCCGGAGACGGCGACCACAGCTCGACTGGCCGCGCGGTTGCGCTCTCTGGCGCCCATGGAGCCGGGAAACCCGAGCTGCTTCCTTTCCCCTCGGTGCGGCCGCCCGCCCGCCACGGCGCTCCACCCAAGGGGGACAGTGAAGTGTCCTGGCGGCACGTCCTGTAAATGAGACTGAATTAACAACTTTTTTTTTTTTTTAAGTCTACTGCTGGTCGTGTGATTTTTTTTTTTTTTTTTTTTCATATTAAAGCAAAAGCGTGCCAGCCCCATTGTTAATGCTCATTGGACTTTTCCTTTTGGGATACCATACACCTCTATGTGTGGATGGCCCAGCAGATTTCCTTATGGCCCCCATTCCTTCATTTACTTAAATGTAATATGGAGACATTAATATTACCTGAAAAAAATATTCCGTTTATCTTTGACTCCTTTCTCTGCCTTCCTCCTACAGGTAGCCAACAGTCCATTCAAAAAATGAGATGTCTTTTCTAGGCCTAGACAGAATACAAAGACTGCTGGGGATTTACACTGTGGTGTGAGGAAAGCCACATACTATTAATACGGATGCAATACTATTACTAGTAGCAGTAAAAATAACAATAGGTAATAAATATTGAGCTTTTATAATGTGCCAGACACTGCTGTAAGCCCTCTGCATGAACTAATTCCTTTAATCATAGCATTCCTTATACCCATTTTACAGATGAGAACACCTGAGGCACTGAGATATGAAGTAATGTATTCGGATTCCATAAGCTAGTAAGTGGGAGTGCCAGGATCTAAACCCAAGGAGTCTAGCTCCACAGCCTGAGCTTCTAACCAAGATCTTGAAGGCAAAAATGAGCCGTTGTGGTAAAGTCAGACTTGGAAGTACTTCTGTAGCTGGAATGCAGAGATGGATTTATCAAGAAGCTAGAAGCTTGAATCCAGGGCCCCTGACTTACAGAAAGCATCTTCCAATGCCCTGGGAGACCCAGCAATGTGAGTACATGGTAATATATTTCTGTAAATTTTGCAAACAGATATATTTTAAGCACCACAAGTTAAGTGCACAGTGCCTTTTTAGAGGGTAACTCTACCCTCACATGGAGGAGCTTTCGAGTAAACACATCCATTTCGGGGATGAAGCCAAGGAAAATGAATTTGGGGAGACATTTTGTTTGGGTTAATACGATATAGAGCCAGGATGAGGGTGAGGTAAGGGAAGTGTCCAGGGTGCAAATTTTCAGGGCACTCTTGCTCTCAGGATGAATGTTGCACTGCGTGAATCTGAGCTCCCTTAAGTTTTGAGCTGCAGGTGCCTGGCTCGCCTCGCCCTCTCCCTGGCCTTGCTGGGCTCCGTCTATGTGGTTTACAGTTCTGTGCAGCTGTGTCATTGCTAGCCATCCACATACAGGAATGGCTCCCAGTGACACACCTGCTGCCCTCTCTGAGAGCCGCACTGGCGTCTACCTGAACTGCCCTACCCTCCCCAGCCATGGGACGGTTCCAATAGCAAAGGACTAGCAGAGTTTTAGAGGAACAGAGCCGGAAGCTAGTCTGTGACAATTCTTTTCATCATAAAACACATAGCATTGTTAGAGAAGGCTTGGCTTTCTCAACTAAATCTGTTTAAAAGGGAAATTCTCTCCTGCAAGGAATATGCCTGTACTCTAAGTGCAGCAGATGCAATTATAAATGCACCATACATTTTTGGAGGGGCTCACATGAAATAGAATTGATCTGAATTCTTCCTGTTTGTAAGGACATAAACCTGTCATAGCACCACAAAGAGAAAGTTCACCTGTGTACGAAATATCTTTCTACTCTTCCTACAGAAAATATGTTATAAAACTGAAGAAGTGATAAAAGGGTATACAACAGAAAAATGGAGGCAAAAATAGTATTACAGAGGTGTTTCAAACAGTTCATTAAAACATTTTTCTTATGGATTTTGTTGAAGTTTATGTCATTAGCCTAATTTTAAAATTTATAACTTGTGATGCATTTCTCACTGAAATAAATATTTATTTTTGCACCTAATTTTTTTTTTTTTTTTTTTGAGACAGAGTCTTGCTCTGTTGCCCAGGCTACAGTGCCGTGGCATTAACCCAGCTCACAGTAACCTGGGCTCCTGGGCTCACTCCTGGGCTCAAGGAATCCTTCAGCCTTAGCCTCCCAAGCAGGTGGGCCTGCAGGCATGCACCACCATGTCCCGCTAATTTTTTCTGTATATTTTTAGTTGTCCAGCTAATTTCTATTTTTAGTAGAGACCAGGTCTCACTCTTGCTCAGTCTGGTCTCAAACTCCTGACCTTAAGCTGTCCTCCCACCTCGGCCTCCCAGAATGCTAGGATTATAGGCTTGAGCCACCACGCCTGGCCACTTTTGTATCTTTTGACATATTTAAGAAATGTGTTAAAATACATGATTAATTGCTTGATATATTCCTCACCAGGGTGTCATTTCCATCACCAAATTCAATATAAAGCTGTTTTTCCTACTATTTATAACTTTTTACTATTTATCCATCTTCCATAACTGAGTAACAGCAGAGAATCAAATCAGAAGAGCATGGTTTCTGGATCTTTCATATACCCATGTGTGTTCATTCTTTAAGCTATAACCCTCTGTCTTGGACACATTACTCTTGTTTCTTTACTTCAGCGGTGCTCCAGTTTTCTAATATCCTATAAGAGGTCATCAGTTAGAAAATTATTTTTCTTAAACTGCAGATTCTAAGGTGGAGTGTCCATTGCCAACATGGCCTCACTACTCTGCAAATTCCCTTCTCTGTGTGGTTCTGGGCTAAAGTTGTCCAACGAGATGGGAAGTAGTGGAGGGTCCTGTTGTCAAACACTATAATGGACACTGCAGAGGTGCCAGCATGTCCTCACCTGCCTCCCGCATCTGCCTGCGGGCTCTGCTGGCTCAGAGCAGCCCCCAGCCCTTGTTCGGTCACTGGGCCCACTGAAGCTGCAGCTCCCACGCCCTGTGCCTCAAGCTCCCCTTTGGCGGATGGCTGGCAGCCACACCTATGTCGCTTACTGGCTTTTCTCCAAGCTCCAGCTGGTACCCTGCACAAGGGCTTCAGTTGGATGGGATTAGGCACGGATTCCCTCTGAACTTCCCTCTGAACTTTCCCCAGCGACTCCTGAACTCATGGAAACTCTCCTTCCTTATCCCTGTGCCTGGGAGTTGCTCTGATTTCCTGACTGAGCCCTAACTGATCCTTTTTTTCCCCTGAGGGTGTGATCCTAGGGGGAAAAAAGACAAGGAAAATAGCTGACATTTTTCACTAGAGAAGATGGGAAAATCATGTCACCAAACCACCAGCTGGGCTACCAGTGGGTCCTTGGCAGTAATCACAAACATCAGCTAGTGTCATGGTAAGGGCCCAGGGCACATTGTTTGATGTGCTCATATTGGTTTCCCTGCCTCCAGATGTCCCTTTGTCACTTGCCATCACCTTGTTGGTAACTAGGATGAATACATTAAGAGCTTCCATTGGCATCATGAAATTTTAAGATGTGAAAATTAATCACTAACTTTGATTGTAAAAAAATTTTCTGAAAATGAAATGTTTCTATTGCTTTTACTAGTCAGATTAGGTTACGCTGTGCTGCAGTAATGAATAAAATCTCCATGTCTAAAACATAAGAGCCGATTGGTTGGTCATGCAAATCCACAGCAGATCAAGTGGCTTTCTAAGGCAGCTCCCTTCCAAGTGGTGACTCAAGGATCCCATCTGTTTGCATCTTGTAACTGTGCCACCTGGGACATATGGTGTACACACGCATTTCTCCGTGTGCACCTGTACATTTCTATACATGAACACATGCGTCTCTATGTGTGTATCCATGCATTTCTGTCAGTGAATACATGCATTTCTGTGTGTGTACAGACATGTGCAACAGCAATTTTACAGGAACCCAAAACTGAAAACCATCTAAATGTCTACAACAGCAAAATGGATTAGTTAGTTTGGGAATATATATTATTCAATGAAGAAAATGAGCAACAAGAGTGAATCTCCCAACTAAATGAGGAGTGAAAGAAGGCACACACAGAATATAAACTGTCTACGTTGATAGCTTAGAAATGGAAAAAACAAAGTTTAGAAATAGAAAAAATTAAGCAGTGTTAAATGGCAGAGGGAGAATAATTGTTGCATTCTGCAAGGAAAGGGGCCATGGGGAGCTTCTGATGTTCAGGTGATGTTCTATTTCTTTTATTGTGTTTTATTGTATTGCATTGTATTTATTTTATTTTTTGAGACAGGATCTTGCTCTGTGGCTCAGGCTGGTGTACAATGTCATGGTCATAGCTTGTAACCTGAAACTCCTAGGACCAGGTGATCCTCTTGCCTCAGCCTCCCAAGTAGCTAGGACTATAGGCTATGTGCCACCACTCTGGCTATTCTTAAAAAAATTTTTTTGTAGAGACAGGGTCCCATTATGCTGCCCAGGCTGGTCTCAAACTCTTGGCCTTAAGCGATCCTCCTGTCTTGGCCTCCCAAAGCTCTGAGATTACAAGAGTGAGAAACTTTGACCAGCCAGTGTTCTTTTCTTGATCTGAGTGATGATTTCATAGGTGTTCACTTTATAGTAATTAATTATACCATACATTTGTTTTATTCACTTTTATGAATTGCATTATACTTCAAAATTATAATGGCTAAAAATATTCAAACCTATAAATCATACTAAATAGCACTCATGGTCATTGCATTCCAAAGAACTATTTGCTTTAGCCTAGCACAGTGCTAATCACATATTGTACACTTTTAAAACTAAATAACACTCTTATCGTAAAATTTAAATGTGATTCAAGTGACCAAAACTCTATTTATACAAAGCTTTTCCAGGAACACTATCACAAAGTATTGCTGTACATTATTTACATCTCTAATATTTATGTTAAATATGGGTATCACCTTCTACAAAGGCTAATGTATAAGTATTTTAATATTTTTAACTAATTCAACTGCTTCTGCAGAATTATTACAAAAGAGATAAATGGCAATTTCCATGTAGAAGATCCAGGAGAAAAATGAGCACATCGGGGAGAGCCCTTGGAGGGATGGCAGGTAGATTTGCCTAAAGAGGAAAGGCTGGACTCATTGCCAATGTGGAAAAAAGATGCTGCACAAGGCAGGCTGAGCAACGCTGGTGCCACCTTTCCCTCCTCAGTCTTGGCTTCTGTTCCTCTTTAAAATTGCCTGGTCTGGGCATTCCCAGCTGCTGCAGCCCTGCCATTCCCCAAGATGGAAGGCTAACCCGTCGAGCTGCGGCATTCCCTCCCAGCTGGCTAACCCTTCCCGTGGAAGAGTCTCCCTCGCAGGCCTTCCCAGCAACTCATCCTCTTCCAACTTCCCTCCCCAAACACATCACAGAAACTCCTCAGGCCAAAATTTCCAGCTGCCCAAGTTCTCACAGATGGTAAGAACTCTTTAGAAACCCCTCTTAGCTATTGCCAAATTGTTACCTCCCCTAATTTTTCAGCCACCCTGAAGATAAGAACTAGCCATGTAATCATTTCCCAACAGCTAATCACTCTGGCCAGCATTTCTTTCCCTCCAGAAACCACAGCCCTTTCTCTGCTCTAGCTCTTCCCAGCTGAGCATGTGAATGCTTCCACAGTCCTACACTGGGCAGAAGGTGGTGTTTTCATCTATTCCCGTAGTTCTCAAAATTCATCACTGGATTTGCAATAACAGTGTAAGAGTCAGTATGAATGTGTAGAAATCCAAATCTGCCTAAGTCAGTCATAGAGAAGAAATGAGGATCTACTGCACCAGAAGGCCTGTTTTTTTTCTGTCATATGCATCCCAGAAACAAATGTATTAGAAGGTAAATACTGCTTCTCCACATTGAAATCATGAAAGGAATTTGATTTTAAGAGGATCAGGGGTATAGTCCTTGGCCACATTATTGGATGGATTCATCCAACTCATGAGTTTAGTATGACTATGTGTGAGCAACAGTGATCAGCACGGATGTGCTTAGAGCATCAAGGAGTTTATGGTCCTAGTAAGAGAAAAGATAGCTATAAACTAACTGTAATGCAACACAGCATATGGTGAAGGCAAGGGGATGTGCAATGAAAGTCAGAAGATGCCTAAGAACAGACTCTCAACTGGGAACACAAACAACCTTGCTCTGACACAGTTGAGAAGATTGTTCGCTGCAACCTCCAGGTCCAAAAAGATCCCCTTCCTCCTCATCTTCTGAGAGTTCATAAATCTTCAAAAACTTATAGCCCCACCTATTAAGCTCATGATGTCCTAAGCATTTTACATGCATTGTCATATTTAATCCACACAAAATCTAAACATGTGCCATTATTTCCCCAGTTTTATGGATTGGAAGGTGGCTGCTTAAAGGGATTGAGTTTCCCCTGTTTACCCAGCTAGTGACAGAATCGGACTCAATCCCCAGAACCAGAGGTTTTACCACACTCTGTATGTAGCCTGTCCATCAAACGTCAGCCCTACATAAGACAACAGAACAAAGAAGCTATTTTAAGGATAACAAGTTTTTTTTTTTAAAGCCTTTAGTACCAGTCACAGGATAAAATTACACTGTTGCACCCTTGCTCACTAATTCAGTATGAGGTATACAGCACAGAGGAGTAAGCACTGACCAATAGGGAGAGACATAGGAAACAGGCTCCAAAGTCTTGCAGCATGTATTAATAATAGGAGAAGGGATAAAAATATAAGTGTACATAAATAATAAAAGCTAAGAAGCAAGGAGAAAAAGAGAAAGAGAACCCACAGTAATTTGGAAGTTTTAAAAAGGCTGAGGTGAAATTTGTCCTCTTAGTTATTTTTTATTAAGATATTAAAAGACTTGTAGAGGGAATGTTTTAGGTACCTAAGAAGTAGATTATCTATCATGCCCTATTGAAACATCATTTTATACATGTGCCTGCTAATTTGAAATAATTTTTATCTGTTCATAAAGTTAATCCCATAAACACTGAGTCCCATTGTTAACTTAAGGACTTATTAAATGATCAACTACTTTATGTTTAAAAAGCGTTTTTTTCTAAAATTTCTTTAATTTAGATGTCTTTTTGATCAGGCAAAATATGAAAATTGTAAGTTGCATTAAAAATATTTTATAGGCTGGGCACAGTGGCTCACACTTGTAATCTTAGCACTTTGGGAGGCCAAGGTAGGAGGATCACTTGAGGCCAGGAGTTCAAGACCAGCCTGAGCAAGATTAAGACTCCCATTCCTATACAAAATAGAAAAATTAGCCAGGCATAGGGTGTGTGCACACCAGCTACTGGGGAGGCTGAGGCAGGAGGATCGCTTGATCCCAGGAGTTTGTGATTGCAGTGAGCTATGATGACACCACTGTGCTGTAGCCTGGGTGACAGAGGGAGACCTTGTCTCAAAAAAAGATGTGTATGTATACACACACACACACACACACACACACACACACACACACTCATATATTTTATAGAGTCATGGCCGTCTAAGAGCCCTGTGCACGGTCTTTGCCTAATGCAATCTGAAGGGTACTGCCATCATTCCCCCACAGTGCTCACCAGGCGGGAAAATGCCCCGTCCCTCCTTTGGCACTCACAGCCCTTGGGCGGTGCCCTCGCTGCTGCTCTCTTGGGCTCGGTGGGCACACAGGGTGAAGAGAGACACTCGGGGTTGCCCATCACTGGTCCCTCCGGGAGGCCAGGAAAGCCCAGGGGAGGTCTCTGCAGCAAGGGCCCCTCGGATTGCAGCACCTACGTGGCCACGCGAGACCTAGACTGAACCCCAGACTTCTGTACCGCCTAAGCCCCTCAGGAAACCGGATCTGGCAACCACTGGTAATAACATTCTTCTGGGCTATTTCTCTCTAGGAATACAGAGAAAGGCTGGTTGCTACTGAGCTCTAGTTTCTGTAAATTTTGAAACTCTGCCCTTTGGGACTTGAGAGTGCAGAGCAAATTCCTGCTGCATGTTCCAGGGAAGCACCTTCAAATTATTCAATCTGAAAGTAACCCAGAAGACGAATATGAACAGCAGGAAGGATTTTATTAAATAAAAATGTCAATTTTCATTTCCTTTTATCCCTATAACCATAGTCTTTAGATAAAAATAAAATGAAATAAAACAAAATAAAATAAAATGCAAGGAAAGACTGCCAGGCAAGAAAGGACACAAGGGCAACCCACTAAAATGAGTGACTTTGCTCTGTTCTGGGGAAGGACATGAAGCCTATCAGCTTGATTTGGCTCACTTCAGGCTGTATCAGTTGAATTCCTTCTGTGTGGCAAGGGGTGTATTTAATGTCAAAAAGGATGGAGGTGCACATAAGGGGGAGAAAGAGGGACAGTACTTATGCCACACATATTTAACATACAGAAAAGCTTTACCTTACCATAGGAGGGAACTTCAAAAACAACACCACTGCATACAAAGTTTCCAGGGTACAAAGTTTCAGTTAGGCAGGAAGAATACATTCTAGAGATCTATCAGACAGCTTAGTGATTACATAGTTAACAATAATGTATCACATACTTAACAATTGCTAATAGAGTAGATCATAAGTGTTTGCACCAAGAAAAAAACAAGTACATGTGGTGATGGAAATGTTAATTAGCTTAATTGTGGTAATCATTTCACCTGTATACATGTATCAAACCATCACGCTGTACACCATAAATGCATACAATGTTTTATTTGTCAATTATACCTTAATAAACCTGGATGGGTCAGGGGGAAACAAAGGGAACTTTTTTAAGCCACCAAGGATTTATCCTTTCTTCTCAGAAAGTAAGACCTTTCCATCTAAATAAGGGAATTTGTGTATGAAGAATTGCATTAATTCACTTATTCAACAAATATTTATAAAGCACCCACTACACCTGAGGCCTAGAATAGTTGGGAATACATCAATGAGCACATAAACACAAATCACTTCTTTATGCAGCTGATATTGTAATGCAACTTTTGAAATAACTAAATGATGTAACATATTCAATGATGAGTGAGTGTCATAGAGGAGAAAAAAGCAGGGCATGGGGTCAGGGAAGGCCTCATGAGGGACATATTTGAGCAAAGACTTTGAAGGAAGCAAGGGACCAAGTCCTGTGGGTGTCTAAGTGTTCCAGGCAAACAGACTAGCAAGGGCCTGTCTATGTGTTGAGAAACAGCAAGGAACCCAGTGAATCTAGGAAAAAGTCAGCAAGGGGAAAGCGAGGCAGGAGGATTGCTTTAGCCCAGGAGTTCAAGGCTGCAGTGAACTATGATCTCACCATTGAACACCAGCCTGGATGACAGAGTGAGACCTTGTCTCTACAAAGAAAAGACTGAAAAAAGAAAGAAAGAAATCATTACGTAAGGCCAAATATCAGATTACAGACCAGACACTGGGAAGGAAGAAATGAAAAAGATACCAAATACTCTGCCTATGTTAGTAAGTGCTTACCTACACAGGTACCTAGCCCCTGCCTGCACAGTTCACCACATCTGAATTTGAAACAGTCCTTGTCCAATCTGATATGGCACTGTGGCCACCCGATTTTTAAGGGCACCAGGCCCTGCCTATCCGCCACCTGATTGCCCCATTTGTTTCTGCTGCTGGGGTGGATTTCCAGGAAAGAAGGCACAGCCGCCGTGGTAAGCAAAACAGGCTGGGTAGTCATGCAGGGGCAGTGTGTGTGTGTGTGTGTGGGGGGGGGGTGTCCTCAGCACACAGCCCTGAAGCAAACAGTCCAGTTTTCTTTGTCTAGCGTACCCTGGAGCAGCTGTTCATCAGGTAAACACCTGTCCCCTCCAAAGTACAGTGGTGAATTTGCCACATGCTATATGTGTCTTGGGGTTGTCACTGCAACCCTCTGAACCTTAGTTTGCTCCTCCAAAAATGGGGTGGTCAGAAGATAAACCTCAAAGCAGTCTTGTAGGGACTAAATGGTATGAGACATGGCAAATGGGTTCCTACAGAAAGGCTGCTGAGCCTGCTCTCATTGTTCACTTGTATTATTTTTCTCTCTCCCTTAGCTGAAAAAACTGCTTCATGCTTCAGTGGTCCATGTCCCTCTATGTTTGGAAAAAACACTTAAGTAAGCAAACCTACTTTTGCTTTTGTAAAGTACATTTCAGATTCCTTATAGCTGGTGTTTGTACTTGACACAGACAGAATGGGGGTCCCCGGCTGCTGGAAGAGAGGACCCAGGCCCATGTACATATCTGGGAAGGTTCTGGTTGGGGTCCGTTCGTTTAACACACATATATTAAGCACCTAATTTGCGTAGTCACTTGTGTAAATCTTTGGAATAATTTAATAAACAAAAGACAAAAATCCCTGGGCCTCAATTATATTTGGGGAGTTAGATGCTCACTGTAGACATCATAAGGTCATGTCCACAGAAGGTGGGCTGTGATTTCCTCAGGGTCTCCTCTAGGTGTGGGTGCACCCACACAAATCTTTACGAGAGTGACACAACCCAGGACCATCAAGAACATTTCATACATGCCGAAAAACGACTGGACAAAATTGAACATCCTCCCCATGACAAAAACTCTCATCAAAAATGACATAGAATAAATGCACCTCAATTCAACAAACACCATGTATGACAAACTCACAGCTAACAACACAGTAAATGGGAAATCATTGTCAGCTTTTCCACTGAGACCTGGAACAAGCCAAGGACAACTACTCTTGCTACTTCTACTCAACATAGTACCAGGTGTCCAACCCAGAGCAATTACAAAAGGAAATAAAAAAGCGTCCATAATGAAAACAAACAAGTTACACTGTCTGTTTTCAGACTCTATATCTGTGTATAGAAAACTTTAAAAAAAACTCTACATAAACACTTTTAAACTAATGAGCAAATTCAGTAAATTTGCAGAGGACAAAATCAACATGCAAAAGGGACTACAATTACTATATGCTAAAAATGAATTATCTGAAAAAGAAATCACAATAGCTAAAAAAAAACTTAGAAATAATTTTAACCAAAAAAGTGAAACATCCATCCGCATGCTCAAAACTAAAGAACATTGAGATAAGAAATTGAAGAAACAAGGCCGGGCACGGTGGCTCACACCTGTAATCCTAGCACTCTGGGAGGCCGAGGCGGGTGGATTGCTCAAGGTCAGGAGTTCGAGACCAGCCTGAGCAACAGCAAGACCCCGTCTCTACTAAAAATAGAAAGAAATTATCTGGCCAACTAAAATATATATAGAAAAAAAATTAGCTGGGCATGGTGGTGCATGCCTGTAGTCCCAGCTACTCGGGAGGCTGAGGCAGTAGGATCGCTTAAGCCCAGGAGTTTGAGGTTGCTGTGAGCTAGGCTGACGCCACCGCACTCACTCTATCCAGGGCAACAAAGCGACACTCTGTCTCAAAAAAAAAAAAAAAAAAAAGAAAAGAAAAAGAAAAAGAAATTGAAGAAACAATAATAAGTGAAAAGATATCCCTTCATCATCAATTGGCAGAATATTGTTAAAATGTCTATACTACACAAACTAATCTAAAGATTCAATGCAATCTCCATCAAATATGAAGCGATATTCTTCACTGAAACCCCCCCCAATTTTTTTTTTTTTTTTGAGACAGGGTCTTGCTCTGTTGCCTGGACTAAAGTGCCGTGGTGTCAGCCTAGCTCACAGCAACCTCAAACTCCTGGGCTCAAGCAATCCTACTGCCTCAGCCTCCAGAGTAGCTGGGACTACAGGCATGTGCCACCATGCCCGGCTAATTTTGTATATATATATTTTTTAGCGGTCCAGATCATTTCTTTCTATTTTTAGTAGAGATGGGTTCTTGCTCAGACTGGTCTCGAACTACTGACCTAGAGCGATCCTCCTGCCTTGGCCTCCCAGAGTGCTAGGATTACAGGCGTGAGCCACCGTGCCCGGCCAGAAAACACAAAAAAATTTTAAAATTTCTATATTACTACAAAAGAATCTGAATAGTATAAGAAATATAGCAAAAACAACAAAGCTTAAGTCATCACACTACTTCACTTTGAAATATGCTATAAAGCTATAGTAACCCAGGCAGTATGGAATTGGCAAAACAACAACAAAACCAAACACATAGGCCAATGGAGAATAGGGAGTCCAGAAATAAATCTGAGCATTTAACACTAGCGGATTTTAGACGAAGGTGACAAGAAAACACAATGGGGAATGAATAGTTTCTTGAAAATGATATCAGAAAAACTGGATATCCACATGCAGAACAATGACACAAGACCCCTATCTCACAGCATATATAAAAAGTAGCTCAAAATGCATTAAAAACTTAGGCCAGGCGCGGTGGCTCACACCTGTAATCCTAGCACTCTGGGAGGCCGAGGCGGGTGGATCACTAAAGGTCAGGAGTTCAAGACCAGCCTGAGCAAGGTAGAGACCCCATCTCTACTAAAAATAGAAAGAAATGATCTGGCCAACTAAAAAATATATATAGAAAAAATTAGCCATGCATGGTGGCACATGCCTGTAGTCCCAGCTACCCGGGAGGCTGAGGCAGTGGGATCGCTTAAGCCCAGGAGTTTGAGGTTGCTGTGAGCTAGGCTGACGCCACGGCACTCACTCTAGCCCAGGCAACAAAGCAAGATTTTGTCTCAAAAAATAATAATAATAATAAAAAATAAAAAAACTTAAATGTCAGACCTGAAACTCTGAAACTGCTGTAAGAAAACATAGGACGATAAGTTCATAACATTGGTCTGGACAAAAATTTTTTGCATTTAATCTCAAAATCCCAGGCAACAAAAGTAAATATAGACAAATTAGATTACTTCAAACTAAAACATTTCTACACAACGTGAGATGAAATCAACAGAATGATAAGACAACATATACACAGGAGAAAATATTTGCAAATTATACACCTAATAAGGGATTAATATCCAAAATATGAGAAACACAACTATAAAATAAAACTACAGTAACTATCTAAGAAAATGTGCAAAAGATCTAAATAGACATTTCTTAAATGACAGGAGATATACAAATGGCCAAAAAATATTTTTAAAAATTGCCCCACATCAATGATCATCAGAGAAAGACAAATCTAAAGCACACTATCAACTCACTCCTGTTAGAATGACTAGTATTAGTAATACAGAAGACAGTAAGTGTTGGAAAAGATGGACAGAAAAGGGAACACTTGCATGCTGTTGACGTGACTGTAAGGCAGTAAAGGCATTATGTAAAATGGTATGGAGATTATTCAAAAAATTAAAACTGTCATATAATGCAGTAGTCACACTATTATTAGTCCGACAAATGAAACCAGCATATTGAAGAGACATCTGCACTCCCATGTTTATTGTAGCCCTATTCACAATAACCAAGATATGGAATCAACCCTAGTGTCCATCATTAAATTAATGGATAAAGGAAATATGGTCTATAAACAGAATTGAATACTGTTTAGCCATAAAAATAAAAATTCTGTCATTTTCTATCACATGGATGAAACTGCAGGACATCATATTAACTGAAAAGAGCCACATACAGAAATATAAACACCTGATGATCTCACTCTACTGTGGAATCTACATCAGCTTATCTCATTGAATTAGAAAGTAGAATGATATCACTAGAGGCTGAGGTTCTCAGGAGGGAGGGGCATTTGGGGAGATGTCTGTCAAAGGATACAATATACAGTTAGATAAGACAAATAAGTTCATGAGATCTATTGTACAGCCTGGTGACTAAAGTTAATGACATATCATCTTTGAAAAATGCTAAGACAATTGATGTTAATTGTTCTCACCACAAATAACTATGAGTTAATGTATTTACTATTTAGCTAGCATTAAGTATTTGACAATGTACATATTCTTAATAATGTTTTATGTGATAAATACAATTTCATTTGTCAATTTGAAATGAATTAATTTTAAAAATATCATGGTAGGACAGCAGTATTCCAAATACTGTATCTGTGACTATCATAAGCATAGCTAATCTGCATCAAAAATATGTAGATTTTGTGATATTTTCGTCATTGTACTTTTTAGTTACAAGTATAGGAACTCTGATATTTACCAGCATGTATAGGACCCTACACACAACATGGAAGGTGCCAATGTACGTTATGACTTTTACTTTAACTGTGAGTCACCTGAATTTCCTAATGGTGATGGTATGGAAAACACAAAAGTGGCAGGTGGTGCTAACAGTTCCATCTCTGGCCAGTCTGTGAATATAAAAAACAAGACTGCATCCAAAATCACTGAAGGAATGTTTCAAACCCAGACCTGCTAATACCTTTCAGATTTTTCTAGAGAGAATGAACAAGGACTTATCTATAGTTAGGTGACTAAGAATGAAAACAGTGGACTGTGAACTGCTCAAATTAAAATAAAGAAAGAAAAAATGAGAAATTCCCCAAGATTGCAGTATCAATCGGTAAAAGAAAAATCATACCAAATTTTTAAATCCAGAGATACCATTCTAAGTATACACACCCAAAAATAGAAGATTTTGCATAGAACCATAAGTTGTACAATACGTATTTCATTAAAAAAAACTAAATTTAAAATTTATCACTTACCATTAATTGTCTGAAGATTTCCAAGATGTTTAATCTTAGGAAATTTCCAAGTTCTGATGTGTTTCTGCACATACCATTTACAACATGTTATAATCTACTGATATTGAAGCTGTAACTATTCCAACTAACTTAATACTTACCACACTTTGGATTGGGGTCAAATAATATTTTCCTTTAAGAAACAATGACAAATAATGCTAACTGCCTGATTTAACTTTCTGTCTGGTCCATGGACACTGCATCCTTCCTATCTCAATGAGGTAATCATAATGTTTCATTTATACCTTATAAATTATTTCAAACTCTCCAGAAAGAAAGCAATTTCTCACATTAAAAATAATCCAAAATTCTCACCAAAATCTAAAATGTACTGTGGGAAATGACATGGGGTGGGGGAGAACTGTAAGAAATCTGTTAGCCATAACAGAGGAGAAGAACGGAAGGGTTGAGGTGCATGGGTAGCTGGAGATGAACATAAATAGACACCAAAAAACTGGAAATAATTAGGAATGAAAGAAGCAGAATTCCTATTTCTAAATTCAGATAGAATCAACTGTGTAGCCTGGGAAGAGATGTCTTCATTGCCCATGAAGATTCAGTGAAATTTCTACATGTGGATATTGTCTATCTCTTACATGGAACCACAAACTCACTCCACCAAGAACACTTACTGCTATTTATGGAACATCTATTGAACACCTAGTGCTATCTTGTGTTTCTCTACTTACTATAAATGTCAAAATAACCTCCCCAGTTTTACCCAAACAAATTGGCCCAATAAAGTCAACCAACGTAGTTACGTGAATTTTAAAAAGTGAAAGAAATAACAACTAAAGAAAAATGAGCTCAAATAAGATTCTCTAATTAAGAAGAAAAAATGGAGTGTACAAATGAATACAACTTAATTTAATACACTCACTGTGGAATTACTTATATCTTCAAACTATTTTGTAAGCACTATTAAATTTCATAAAAATAATTCTTCTAATCTCTGAGCAGGTCAAATAAAGAATACTTTATGAACTTTGGAACGTGAAAATTACATATTAGGTCCAGCATAAGTAAGCGACAATTAAAAACACAGGATTTTCAGGAGGATGTTTTGAACCAGGAGCCATGATTTTAGAGAAATGAATTCAACACAAAGAATAGAGAATATAATTACTGACAGAATCTTTGGGATTTCTGCTTTGGCAATAAATTATCAATAATTTTCAAATTACCTGTTTTGTTCCAATGTATTTCTTCTCTTCTCAAAACAGGTACACACTCACATAAACACAACTACTTTCTCCATAATCCTTTTACAACTAAAGTTTATCTTTATAGTCATATACTTTTATATTTGATTCCACGTGAATACAAATAAAATATGTATTCATTCTGCAGGCCAGAAGGGTCACATGTTCAAATAAAAATGTAGGATAAAATCATATAGTCATTCATTCAAAAATGTATGGATTTTGAATACAGTCCTACATAATCTTCATTACAACCACCATCATGACACTTTATCTACATAAAGAATAAAAACATAATATATGGAAATAATATTCTTCAAATTCTTTTAAGTTTAAAGCCTATTGGAATAACTCCCTATTGGAATAATTCACTAAAGATGTTCCATTATGTTAGCCTATAGGAATCGTTAACCATCTATCACATACAACTCTGAATAGGGTGGGATAGGTTAAGATTAGGGGCAGGATGACGATTCCTTATATGCACAACCCAAAACACAAACATGATTTTGTTTTATTAAAATCAATTCAGTTCACACATACTCTTTAAAAAAGCATTTCAAAGTCTACATTTACTACCTTAATATTCAATTGGGAAAACATTTCACTTCTAAAATTCAAATTGTTCCTAACTGTAACACAGGAATAGTACCCAGAACACCTATCTGACATTACTTACAACACTCCTATAAGTCAGTAACAAAAAAAATCTCTCCAGTTAGATTTTCTTCAGGCATCTTGCATTTCAGTGTCCTTCATACTCCCGAATATATGAATGATGCCCCCTAATTTAGAAGGACCTTCCATAGTTTTACTTCAGCCACAATTCACCACACACTTTCTCAGAAACACTCAGAATGAAGGTACAGCATCAAGTCATTTGAATTGAATTACAGCATTCAGTCTCCTAAATAATCTAAAATCTTAATGCAAAAAGTGTACTTTGAATGTAATTATAATTCACTATAAAGTTAATCCCCTGCTCCTTTTAGACATAAATATACATAAATTAACTATTTTAATTTTGGGTTGTCCTCTATAATCACATTCTACTTTAGAGTAACATCTGAAAGTATTAGTGCCTTAAGTGCTTTCTATTGTTATTCCTCTGCTGTGTATCTAGATTTGATTTTTGACTAAATATTTTTTAATTGTGGCATCACTAAACTATCTTTTAGTATAAATTCTGCTGTTTCTAATGTGTGTTTTTGAACAAATGTTTTTCTGCATTTATTAGACTCGTGGAATTCTCTCCAACCCAAGTTCTCTAAATTAAGTTTGAGCAAGTGATGAAAGGTTTTATTCCGCTATAAATTCTCTTGGGCACAGTAAGCTCTGTGATAGAAGTAACGGTATTGCACCACTCTTTACAGTTGCAATTTTTTTTCTCAGAATAAATACTCTGGTGAACTCTGAGACTTTTGTTTTCTGAAAGGTGTTATATAGTTGGTATATTTATATCAGTGTTACCCAGTATGACTCTCCGATGTAGAGTAATATGTGACAAGTTACTAAAGGCTTTCCCACAACCTTTATGATTGCATAATTTTGCTTAGGTATGAATTCTCTCATATGTAGTGAGGTAAGGGCATTAGGTAGAGGTTTTCCCAAATTCTTCACATTTGTAAGATTTCTCTTATATGAATTCTCTTATGTTTATAGAGGTTTGAGTACTGGTTAAAGACTCTGCCACATTGTTCATATTCATAGGATTTCTCTCCAGTATTAATTCTCTTATGTTTAGTAAGGTCTGACCATGAGATAAAATCTTTCCCACATGCTTCCTATTTGTGGGGTTTCTCTCCAGTATGAATTCTCTTAAGTGAAGTAAGGACTGAGCACCACTTAAAGGCTTTGCCACACTCTTCATATTTGTAGGGTTTCTTTTCTGTAAGAATTCTCTTATGTTTAGCAAAGTATGAACAAGAGTTAAAACCTTGGCCACATGCTTCACATTTGTAGGGTTTCTCTCCAGTATGAATTCTTTTATGTATACAAAGGTATGTGCATTGGTTAAAGGCTTTGCCACATTCCTCACATTTCTAGGGTTTCTCTCCTATATGAATTCTCTTATGTTTACTAAGGTATGAACAATAGTAAAAAGCTTTGCCACATACCTCACATTTGTAGGGTTTCCCTCCTTTATGAATTCTCTTATGTTTGGTAAGGCACAAACCACAGTTAAAAGCTTTGCCACATTCTTCACATTTATAGGGTTTCTCCGCATTATGAATTGTCTGATGTGTAGTAAGGCGTGACCACCACTTAAAAGCTTGACCACATTCTTCACACTTGTGAGGTTTCTCTCCAGTATGAATTTTCTTAAATTCAGTAATACGTGAACATTGTTTAAAGGCTTCCCCACTTTCTCTACAAAATTTCTCTACAGCATACCTCAATTTATGTCTATGTAGATTTGACAATTTTTCCAAGACTTTCAAACATTTATTACATTAGAATATTTTGGTGTGGGTAGTTGGTGAACATTAGTTAAGTCCATTATAACATCCGTTCTGCTGCTTACACTCACTGACACTTTCACAGTCTTTCATTAAGTTTAAATTTTCTAGGCCATCACTTCCATATCTTCTCAGTAGCATTTTACATATTTCTAAATGTAAACAGGTGAATACATGAAAGCATCTCTGACAAAGAACCAGAGATGAATATTTTAAATAACCGTCTAATGCTGAACGTTACAGAAATTTCAAAATCACAAAGGTGAAAATGATGACTTTGTATCTGGGACTATTTGTATACAAATATTTGGTATACAAAATTGTACTGTCAATACATTCAATTTAATAAAAATAATTCTTATAATGTCAGAACAGGCCAAACAAAAATACTTCATTAAGCTTAGAAAAAAATCATGTATTAATTGTAGCATGAGTAAGAGAGAATTAAAACCAAAGAATATTAAAACCAAAGAATATTCACGCTGAAATTTTGAAACAGGAGCCATAACATTTTAGAGAAATGAATTCAGTGTAAAACAAAATATAGGCTGGGCACAGTGGCTCACGCCTGTAATCCCAGCAATCTGGGAGGCCAAGGTGGGAGGATTGCTTGAGGTCAGGATTTCGAGACCAGACTGAGCAAGAGCGAGACCCCGTCTCTACTAAAAATATAGAAATAAATTAACTGGACAACTAAACATATATATAGAAAAAATGAGCCGGACATGTTGGTCCATGCCTGTAGTCCCAGCTACTCAAGAGGCTGAGGCAGTAGGATTGCTTGAGCCGAAGAGTCTGAGGTTGCTGTGAGCTAGGCTGACGCCACGGCACTCTAGCCCGGGAAACAGAGCAAGACTGTCTCAAAAAAAAAAAAAAAAAAAAAAAAAAAAAAAAAAAAAACCACACACACACATATATATATGTATATATATGTGTGTGTATATGTATATATATATACTTACAGAATCTTTGAGGTTTCTACTTTCCTAATAAATCGTTTGAAATTACCTATTTCACTCTAAAGTGTTTTTTTCTCAAAAGTAATATGCACACAAAAATAACTACTTTCTCCATAATACTCTTACAACTAAAGTTTTCCTTTAGCATGAGATAATAATCTTTTTCATTGCATGTAAGTAAAAAATAAAAGTATGTATGTGTTTTGTAGGCCAGAGTGGCCACATGTTCAAAGAGAAACATAGCATGACATTTTGCAAATAGTCATTCAGGATTCTGAAATGTGTGGATTTTAATTATACTCCCATAACACTTCATCATAAGCATTATAATGACCCTTAAGCTATATAAAGAATAAAAATATAACCTATAGAAATAATATTCTTAAAATTATTTGCACTTTAAAGCCTACTGGAATAAAATCACTACAGATGTTATTCTACTATGTTCCCCAGGAGTATATTGCTACCATCTGGCACCTACAACCTTGAATAAGATGGGATACGTTAATGTTGGTGGCATGATAATACTTTATTTTTGCACAACAGATGACAAATTAAACAAAATTTTGTTCTATTACAACAAATTAAGTTCACAATACTCTTCTAAAAAGGCATTGCAAGATCTACTATGTTTTATTACCTGAATTACCCTAATACAATTTGCAAAACAATTTACTTCTGAAATTCAAATGGTTTGTAATTATAATGTAGAAGAATATTACTCATCACACCTACTTCTGACATCACTTACAAGGCTCTTAACAAGTCAATCACACAGAGACTCTACAGTTAGACTCTCTACGCATCTTACCTTTCACTGTCCTTAATATTCCTTAGAAAAGTAAGCTAATAATTCTCACCTAATATAAAAACCTTTCATTTTACAAAAACTCTAAGCCATAGCATCAAGTAATTTGCATCAATATTTAGTTTTCAAATATCTAAACTTTTTAATGCAAAACAGGATATTTTCAGGATAGTCGTAACTCACCATAAATCAATCTCTTCCTTTTAAACCTACATACACATAAATTTTCTAACTATTTTAACTTTGAATCATTCTCTATAGCCAACACTCTGCTGTAGAGTAATTTCTGAGTATACTGGTGCCTTAAGTCTTTCTACCAGGAATCCTCTAATGTTTACCTAGACTGGATTTTTGATTAAATACCTTTTCACATTGTGGCATCTGTAAAATATCTTTTAGTATCAACTCTGGTGTTTTCTAAGATGTGTTTTTTGAACAGATGTTCTGCATTTATTACATTTGTAGAGTTCCTCTCCACTCCAAATTGTCTCAACTTAAATAAAATTTGAGCAATTAATGATTTATTCTGGTATAGATTATCCTATGCACAATAAGATCTGTGATACAAGTAAAAGTCTTCCACTACTCTTTAAAGTTGTACTACTCTTCCCAGTATATTCTCATGACACTCTAAAACTTCTACCTTCTAAAAGACACTTTGAAAGTTGTACATTTATATCATTGTTACCCAGCATGACCGTCTGATGTTGAGAAATATGTAACCAGTTAACGTTATTAAAGACTCTCACACTTTGTTTACAATTCTAGGATTCTGCCCATGTATGAATTTTTTGATGTACAGGAAGATAAGAGCACCAGGTAAAGGCTTTGAAACATTCTTTATATTTGTAGGGTTTCTCTCTTGTATGAATTATCGCATCACTAGAAAACCTTAAGCAATATTTAAAGACTTTCCTGCATTCTTCACATTTGTAGAGTTTCTTGTCTATGAATTCTCTTATGTACAGTACGAGATGCGCGCTGGCTAAAGGCTTTGCCACATTCTTCACATTTGTAGGGCTTCTCTCCGGTATGAACTACCTTATGTACCTTTAGCTGAGAGGTATGGCTAAAATCCTTGCCACATTCTTTACATTTGTAGGGTTTCTCTCCAGTATGAATTCTCTTGTGTGCAGTAAGGTATGAATACCAATAAAATGCTTTGCCACACTCTTCACATTTGTAAGGTTTCTCTCCAGTATGAATTTTCTTATGCATAGTAAGATATGAGGACTGGGTAAAGGCTTTGCCACACTGTTCACATTTGTAGGGTTTCTCTCCAGTATGAATTCTTTTATGCACAGTAAGATACGAGAACCGCTTAAAGGCCTTGCCACATTCTTGACATTTGTAGGGTTTCTCTACAGTATGAATTTGTTTATGCATAGTAAGATATGAGCAGTAGAAAAAGGCTTTGCCACATTCTTCACATTTGTAGGGTTTCTCTTTAGTATGAATTCTCTCATGTTTAGTAAGGTATGAGAACTGCTTAAAGTTTTTGCCACATTCTATACATTTGTAGGGTTTCTCTCCAGTATGTATTTTTTTATGAACAGTAAGATATGAGCAGTAGATAAAGGCTTTGCCACATTCTCCACATTTGTAGGGTTTCTCTCCATTATGAATTTTCTGATGCTTAGTAAGATATGAAAACTGGTTAAAGGCTTTGCCACATTCTTGACATTTGTAGGATTTCTGTCCATTATGAATTCTCTTATGCATAGTAAGATATGAGCAGTGGGTAAAGGCTTTGCCACATTGTTCACATTTGTAGGGTTTCTCTCCAGTATGAATTCTCTTGTGTGCAATAAGGTATGAACACCAGTTAAATGCTTTGCCACACTCTTCACATTTGTAAGGTTTCTGTCCAGTATGAATTCTCTTATGAATAGTAAGATATGAGCAGTGGGTAAAGGCTTTGCCACATTCTTCACATTTGTAGGGTTTCTCTCCAGTATGAATTCTCTTATGCATAGTAAGATATGACAACTGGGTAAAGGCTTTGCCACATTGTTCACATTTGTAGGGTTTCTCTCCAGTATGAATTCTCTTGTGCGCAGTAAGGTATGAAAACAAGTTAAATGCTTTGCCACACTCTTCACATTTGTAGGGTTTCTCTACAGTATGAATTCTCTTATGCATAATAAGATTTGACAACTTGGTAAAGGCTTTGCCACATTCTTCACATTTATAGGGTTTCTCTCCAGTATGAATTCTCTTATGCATAGTAAGATATGACAACTGGTTAAAGGCTTTGCCACACTCTACACATTTGTAGGGTTTCTCTCCAGTATGGACTGCCTTATGTGTACTAAGATACGAGAAGTGGTTAAAGGCTTTGCCACATTGTTCACATTTGTAGGGTCTCTCTCCAGTATGAATTCTCTTGTGCGCAGTAAGGTATGAAAACCAGTTAAATGCTTTGCCACACTCTTGACATTTGTAGGGTTTCTCTCCAGTATGAATTCTCTTATGAATAGTAACATGTGACAATTGATTAAAGGCTTTGCCACATTCTTCACATTTGTAGGGTTTCTCTCCAGTATGAATTCTCTTGTGTGCAGAAAGGTATGAGCACCAGTTAAATGCTTTTCCACACTCTTCACATGTGTAGGGTTTCTCTCCAGTATGAATTCTCTTATGCATAGTAAGATATGACAACTGGTTAAAGGCTTTGCCACATTGTTCACATTTGTAGGGTTTGTCTCCAGTATGAATTCTCTTATGCGTAGTAAGATAGGAGAACTCCTTAAACGCTTTTCCACACTCTTCACATGTGTAGGGTTTCTCTCCGGTATGAATTCTCTTATGCCTAGTAAGATGTGCCAACTGATTAAAGGCTTTGCCGCATTCTTCACATTTGTGGGCTGCCTCTCCAGTATGAATTGTGTTATGATTAGAAAGACTTGAGCAAGATTTAAAGACTTTGCCACATTGTGTACATTTGTAAGGTTTCTCACCATCATTAATTTTCTCACGTTCAGTAATATGTGAGCATTGGTTAAAGCCCTCCCCACATTGTTTACTTTTAAGAGGTTTCGCTACAGGATGTCGCATCTTGTATCTATGTATATTTGAGAATTTTTTGAAGACATTCAAACGTTCATTACACTGGAAGATTTTGGTGTGGGTAGTCGGTGAACATCGGTTAAGTCCATTATAACACTGTATCTGTTCCTTACACTGACCCACACTTTCACAATCTCTCATTAAGTTTAAATTCTCAAGGCCACAGCTTCCGTATCTTCTCGGTATCACTTTTTGAAATGAAATATTTATGCTCTGTTCTGGCAAACGGTGTTGGGTGAAATGAGAAGACATAGCTGAAAGAAATTTAAAAAATAACAAATTATTCCACTTGTGTCTTTTTTTCTGAATCAGATTAATATACATTACAAATTCAACATGTAAAATTATACCAAGCACATTAGCAAGATGGCATAATACAATATACAGACCCTAATTCTCTTTTAAATAAATAAATAGAACAAAATTATACTGACAAAATTGCCTTTGTGGGAATTCTAATTGCTAGGTCAGAGTTTGCAGCACACCAGGTGAGCACAATGCCAAGAGCCACACAGAAGAGAAAGAAGAGTCTGTTATATTTACCCATCATGGCCTTTCCTCCTTAATATAACACAGTGCATACAAAAGTAAATTCCCAAACCCCAGTTTCTCCCTTAACAGAGAAAGAAAATAGTGACAGCCGTGACCATCCTTCTGGCTTTTTGGGGCACTTACAAAGACTGGTTTCTATCTACCATAAGACAGGGTGCTTCAAAGAACAGTGCTATGATTTGAAGGGCAGACTCGGTGTTCTGAAACCAAAGGTAAAAGATTGTTACAGCAGCAGAGGGACTTTAATACCACAGACAGGGAACAGGTGTAGCAAATGATGACAGGCTCTTCCGAAGAAATGTGAGAAAATTGTTTTAACTGGAAAATAAACACAAAATTCCACAGAAGAAACATCTTCAGAGCAGATTTGGGGCTTCTTCTATCTCTAGTACAGTCCATTGTTTCCAGAGTTTCCCAAGAGAAAGTCACTTTGATAAAGTTTCTGAAAAGTGGCTTTTTTTAATCCTCAAATCTCTACCAAAGATTACAACACACATAAAATATCAGGGTACCATAGCCCAATCAAACAAACAACATAATCAGAAATAAACCACCAAGGAATGGAAATGTATAAAGTAACTGAAAAAAAAATTAAAAATAAACATCTGGGCTGGGCCCAGTGGCTCACTCCTCCAATCCTAGCATTCTGCGAGGCTAAGGTGGGAAGATGACTTGAGGTTGGGAGTTTGAGATTAGCCTGAACAAGAGTGAGACCCTGTCTCTACCAGGAATAGAAAAATTAGCTAGTGTGTTGGTGCAAACTGGTAGTTTAAGCTACTGGAGATGATAAGGCAGGAGAATTGCTTGAGCCCAGGAATTTGAGGTTGCTGTGACCTATGATGATTCCCCTGGCACTCAAGCCAGGGTAACAGAGCAAGACTCTGTCTCTAAAATTAAAGAAAAATAAAAAAATAAAATAAAATAAAATAAAATAACCATGTGAATGATGCTTAATGAGTGAAATGAGAATACTGACTACGAAATGAAATCAGGAAAATGAGAATATCAATGAAAAATAAAATCATAAAAAGAAATTAAATTGTTTAGCTGAAGCATATGATAATAAATGACTGAGAAATTTTCTAATGTAAGAATAAAGACATAAAAAATCAAGAAGCTCAACATACTTCAGCTAGGAGAGACACCAAGGGACACCTAACAAGGCAGATAATAAGCAAAGTTTTGGAAATCACACACAACAAGAGAATCTTGAAAGCAGCGGAGCAAAAATGATGTGTCAATTGCAAAAAGAATAAAAACTTCAAAGCAGAAACAACATATTAAGCAAAACTGCCCATTTAAATAAAGAAAAATAAAGACTGATCAAGATAATTAGATTCTGAAAAGGTTTATCACCACTAGACATGCCCCACAAAAAAATGCCAAAGAGAGCCCCTTGCATTGAAAATAAAAAGATGCTAGAAAACAACACAAACTCACATGAAAATAGATAGCTTTCCTGGAAAAATACATAAGTACACTTAAGTAAAATTCTGTAGTATTATAATGAAAGTACAGAAAACACTTTTAGTCATGCTCTAATACTTGCAAACAAAAACAAAAAAATACCACTAAACCTCCATTAATGGGTGTACAATGTAAAAAGATATAATTGGTGATATCAATAACAAAAGTCGAGGGCAGAAGTAATGACGAAGAATTTTTATATACAACTAAAGTTAAGGTGTTACCAGTTTAAATAGATTCTTGTAACTATAAGAAGCATTGTATAATCACTAACCACAATATCTATAACGACACACTAAAATAATAAGAATTGAGTCAAAGCATGTGACTACAAAACACAATGAGACACAAAGATAGAAAAATGGGGCAAAATAGCTACAAGAATCAAAATAATCATAATAATAAGATGGCAATAGTAAGTCCTTCTCTTTCAGAAATTTATATAAATATTCAGGGGCTGAAATTCACAATCAAAAGACAATTGAATAAAGACAGGAATTTAAGAAAATCAAAAAAAGCAACTCTGTATTGTGTGCAAGAGACTCATCATCAATCAAATGAACAAAATGGACTAAAATTGGGAGGACAGAAAAAGACATTCCAAGCAAATTTTAGTCCAATGACAGTAGGGGAGGTCACAATTAGGCATATACAGTATATTTTGAGGCAAAAATTCTCCTATTTCATAAAATATACTTCAAGTAAAAACTGTTATAAAAGACAAAGAAAGATATTAAATAACAAAAAAGTATTCATTCACTGGGAACCTATCATTTATTTTTATATATTTATATATATAATGTTATATATCTATCTGTATAAAATCAGGGTTGCCAAACATGTAAAGCAAACATTCACAAAACTGAATCAAGAAATACATAGCAATATAATAATGTTAGGATATTTCCATACCCTACTTTTGGTAATGAATAATAATGTGGCCGGGTGCAGTGGCTCACGCCTGTAATCCTGGCACTCTGGGAGGCCGAGGCGGGTGGATCACTCGAGGTCAAGAGTTCGAGACCAGCCTGAGCAAGAGTGAGACCCCGTCTCTACTAAAAAAATAGAAAGAAATTATCTGGCCAACTAAAAATATATATAGAAAAAAATTAGTCGGGCATGGTGGTGCATTCCTGTAGTCTCAGCTACTCGGGAGGCTGAGGCAAGAGGATCACTTAAGCCCAGGAGTTTGAGGTTGCTGAGAGCTAGGCTGATGCCACAGCACTCACTCTAGGCCGGGCAACAAAATGTGACTGTGTCTCAAAAAAAAAAAATAATAATAATAATAATAATAATAATAATGCAAGACACAATATTAATCAGGGAACAGAAAACTTGAAAGCACTATAAAACAAGTATATCTAATACGTATTTAAAGAACACTCCACACAACAGCACAATACACAATCTTTTCAATAGTTCATAAGACACTCTTTTGGACTGAACATCTGTTAGGACACTAAACAATTCTTTATAAACTTTTACAAATTAAAAGCTTACAGATTATTGTTTGTGACCAACCAAAATGGAATGAAAGTAGAAATCAATAACAGAAGGCAAGCCAGAAAATCCACAAATAAATGGAAACTAAATCACACATTCTTGAGAATGCTCTTGCTCAAGGGTTGGAGGACTCACTATCGTAAATATGTCCATACTGCCCAAAATGATCTACAAATTCCATGCAATCTCTTTAACATTTTCAATGTCATACTTTGCAGAAAAAGAAAAAGCAGTTCAAAAATCATGTGGAATGCCAAAGTACATGAAGAGCCCAACAATCTCCAAAAAAAGAAACAATGTTGGACGCACCACACCTTCTGACTTCAAGACATGTTACAAAGGCACAGTAATCAAAGCAGTGCGCTACTAGCGTAACGGCAGACAACGAGACCAAGGAAAAAAAACAGGGCAGATATAAAACTATCACATAAACGGTCATATGAAGAGTTATTTGGACACACATATTCCTTGTAACATTATTCATAAAAGCCAGTATGTGAAAACAAACCAAACTTGCCTCACAAAACGAATAGATAAATATAATTTGGCATATAAAAATAATGGAATACTACTCTGCTTTTAAAAAGCAGGAAATTTTCTAACATCTATGATAAAGAAAAGTCTTGACATTGTTAAGTGAAATAAGCCAGTCTCCCCTAAAAAACAGATACTTCACAAATCTACTTATATAAAAAATATAAAGTAGTTACATTTTTAGAGACAAAAAAATAGAATAGTGTTTGTAAAGGACAGTGGGGAAAATAGGTAGTTGGTTCATGTATGTTGAGTTTCAGTTTTACAAGACAAAAATGTTCTAGAGACTTATGTTGCATAACAATGTCAACATACTTTACATGACTAAAGCATATAATCAAAATATTTAACACTGTAAATTTCATGTGTTTTTTTACAATGAAAAATAAACAATAATACCAAAAACAGTGTTTTCAAGCTTTTCAAAAATTATCTTCAAATGTTTCACACAAGGATAATATATATTCACCAATAAATACCTGTTGAAATTAATAAAATTTTCATGGCTATTCACCTAGACACAGGATAAAATAACCACTGACCACCAACCAAGAAAAAAATACTATTCATAAATAAATTAGGAGTAATATTTATACAGGCAAACAAACACAAAGAAAATCACATTGGCAAACATGACTGATTTATACTTGACTTTTGCTACACAATGTCTTAAAGTGTACAGGTAAAAACTAAAAACATAACTAACTGATGTGAGGTAACCTACTTTAAAAATGAAACAGAACTATAAAACTACAAAACAAAATTTAAAAAAATTTTAACCCATGAAATTCTGAATAAGCGTAGTGTATTACTGAAGAATTCTAGATAACTATAATTTTCAAGAATGACTGGGCATCCATGAAGAGCACAGATTTTAAATCATTACCATAAGGTTAGGGCAGTATTACTTCACAAAAACATATTATAATCTTTCATAAAAAAGCTTTGATAAAAAAATTTTAAAGATTAGGCATTCAAATGACACTAGAGCAACTGCTGTCTTATGTTATTAATATATTGCTGCTCTTACACAAAAGAGAAAGGCTGACTCCAGGTTTCAGAAGCAAAACAAAAGTGTTAAATTTCTTAATACAGGTAAAATATGGATGTTGTAAAATATGGTGTGAAACTCATATATAAGATGCACAATTAGGAATAAATTATGTTATCATTCAGATAAAGGTTGGTAACATTGGATGAAAATGCTAATATTTGCAGGCAACAAATTGAAAGATACGAACCAGTCATTTTAATAAATGTGAGGTGCATGCTAATTATCTAATTCAGATTTTATAAAACATAAATTTCAGCACACTATTTCAGAAATCTGAAAGTTCTCTATTAATACATGCACAATATAAAATAATATAATTTTTCACGTTAATAACAAAGTGGGGGTGTAAACAGCTGTGGTTTTTTTATTTCAAATGAAGTTAAGTTGCTAATGTTTCTGTACTCTCCATTTGTCCAGGTGTTCAAAAAGAAACTACCTATATATCTATATATGTTATGCAAAAGAAAACAAAAACAATCAAAGAAGGTAATACAAAAGCAATAAAATGAAGGCATTAAGAGAAGAAATGAGGGTAACGACACAAGAACTGAAGAGTAATTTCACTTCTTTCAATAATTACTTTAAATATAAATGGACTAAACTCTTTAATATAAAAAAGATAGTATGAGTGAATGGATTAAGAATACATGAGTTTTGGCTGGTCCGAAGGTAGTGAGTTATCTCACTTGATTGTTCACAGTCAGTTACAGATTAAACTCCTGTTCTACTACTTTCTCCCTTCTCACTACTGCACTTGACTAGTCTTTAAAAAAAAAGTAAAAAGATTTAAATATACTTTAAAAAATGAAAGAAAAAAAGAAGAATAAATGAGTTTCTACAATATTCTGTCTACAAGAGACTCATTTTAGCTCTAAGGTGTCAAATAGGCTGAAAATAAAAAAATAAAAAAAATATATTCCATGAAAATAGTAACTACAAGTGGGCGTAGGGGGCATAATTATATTAGACAAAATATACTTTATGTCTAGGTATGGTGGCTCATGCCTGCAATCCTAGCACTCTGGGAGGCTGAGGCAGGAGGATCGTTTGAGCTCCGGAGTTTGAGGACCAGCCTGAGC
Organism: Lemur catta; assembly: GCF_020740605.2. Lineage (NCBI taxonomy): Eukaryota > Metazoa > Chordata > Mammalia > Primates > Lemuridae > Lemur > Lemur catta. Next base: position 446,594 of record NC_059156.1, read on the forward strand.
AAGAGTGAGACCCTATCTCTACTAAACAGAAAAATTAGGAGGGCATGGTGACATATGTCTGTAGCCTCAGGTACTTGGGAAGCTGAGGCAGGAGGATCACTTGAGCTGTGGAGTTTGAGGCTGCAGTGAGCTATGATGATGTCACTGTAATCTAGCCAAGGTGACAGAGCAAGACTATCTCCAAAGGAAAAAAAAAAAAATACACTTTTGGTCAAAACTGTCATGAGAAACAAAGACTGATATTACAAAATGATAAAATGAGTCCATTTACAGGAATCTATAACAGTAAAATATATATGTATGTAAGTGTATCTAAAAGCACATGTATAGGTTACATATATTATATAATGTGTTGTATAATATTACATCACATGTATATATGACATTACATATTTCAAATATATGAAACAAATATTGGCAGAAGTGAAGCAAGAAATACACTGTAACACGGTGACTAAGACCCCACTTTCAAAAATGAATAGAAAAATCAGATATGAGCTCAATAATAAAATAGAAAACTCAAACAGCATTATACACCAATTAAACCTAACAGACATGTACAGAACTCTCAAGTCAAAAGCAGCAAAATATACAATGTTTTCAATTACACATGGTATCTTATATTAGAACACATCAAGTCTGATCAAATTTAAGATGACTGAAATCATACAGTGCATGCTGACCAAAATGAAATGAAACCAGAAATGAAAAGCAGAAGAAAAACTGGCAAATCCAAAAAGATGTGGATATTAACCATACTCTTAAACATATTCTTGCTCAAGAATTGGACTACTTGATATTATTAACATGTCAGTAATACCCACAGTGATAAATTCAATGTAACCTCTCTCTCACAATCCCACTGGCACCTTTTTTTACAAAAGTATTTTAAAAATTCTAAAATTTATTTAGAAACTAGGATTAGCCAAATACCCTTTAAAAAGAAGAACCAAGAGACAATACACTTCCTGATTTCAAAATGTATCACAAAGCTACAAAAATAAAAACAATGTGATACTGGCATAAAGACAAATAGATCACAAAACAGAATAGAGAGCCCAAAAAACTGGTTTTCACAGGGGTGCCCATGACCACCCAATGGAAAAAGAGAGTCTCTTCAACAAATGCTGTTGACAACTGGATACCTATATAAAAAAAAACTGAAGTTGGACTAATCCCTTGCACCACGTACAAAAATATTTTTAAATGGGTTAAATACTTAAAACATAAAAAATATAACTAATAAAACTCTTAGAATATATAGGAAAAAGATCATGACATTAGTCTTAGCGTTGTTCTTTTGGATATGACATCAAATGCATAAGCAAAGGAACAGAACAGAACAGTGGGACTAAACGATATTTCAGAATTTATGTACATAAAAGAAAACATTCAGTTGAATGAACATGCCACCTAAGAAATGGGTCAAAATATCTGTAAGTCACATATATGATAGGAGTTAATACTCAGAATACATAAACTAAAATAAAACAAAAACTGAATAACTCAATTAAAAAATGAACAAAGAATTGAACTGACATTTTCCCAAAGATACACAAGCGTGCAGCAAGCATTTGAAAGGATACGCAATATTACTAAATTTTAGAGAAATGCAATGCAAAGTCAGTGAAATATCACCTCACACTCAGAACGGGCAATATAAAAAAAAGTTTGTCAAAGATATACAGGAATGTTTTTTGAAATACTGGTGGGAATAAATGATGCAGACATGATGAAAAATATATGAAGAATACTAAAAAAATTAAAAATGAAAAGTAACATATGATCCAGAAATCCCAAGTCTGGGTCTCCATCCCAAGTATGCAGTGCAGAAGCTAGAGATGTGTGCACACCCACGTTCACTGTAGCATCACCCCACACACGCCAGAGGCATGGATAACAGATGTCACTCACATGATGAACAGATAAAGACAATGGAATATTATTAAGCCTTAAAAATAAAAATCTTAGGCCAGGTGTGGTGACTCATGCCTATAATCTTAGCACCTTGGGAGGCCAAGGCAGGAGGATTGCTTGAGGCCAATAGTTTAAGGTCACCCTGAGCAAAATATTGAAACTGTTGTCTTGTCAAAAAACAGAAAAATCAGCTGGGCATGGTGGTGTGTGCTTGCAGTCCCAGCTACTCTGGAGGCTGAGGCAAGAGGACCACTTAAATGCACTATACCACAGGCTACAGACTGAGACCCTGCCTCCTGTCTCAAAAAAAAGAAGAAAAGAAAAAGAAAGAAAATATTGCCAAATTCTATAAAGACAAACCATGACATTATCCGGCTAACTGAAATTAGCCAGTAACAAGGTGACAGAGAGTTTCGGATTGCACTTAATATGATGTATTTTAAGCAGTCAAATTCAGAAACTGAAAATAGAATGAGTTTTGCCAAGGGCTGGAGAGAGGGTAAAATGGGCAGTTGTTACTTAATAGGTGTTTAGTTTTAGCTTTGCAAGACGTAAAAGTCCAGAGGTCTTGTGCATAACAATAAAAATACACCTACTATTAATCAAATGTACACTTAAAAACATTTAAGGTGGTAAATGTTCTTATTTTTAAATAATTCAAAAAGATAGCTAAAGTAGCTATGCATTTTTTAAAATGACCTTTTTTTTTTTTAAACAACAAGAGGTATATTTATTGAGTTTAACAATGAACAACATAAAATGCGCCATTAAGGATGTGGGCAAAAAGGTGCAAGCCCCAACTGCGGGGTCTGCAGCCGCCGCGGAGCGACCCTCGGCCCGCACTGCCGCCGGCTGCGCGCTCCCCGTGGGCCGTGCGATCCAGGTCCCGCAGCCGTGGGGCCCGTCCAACTGCGGTTTTCCACGCGTGTCTGCACGCGAGCGACCAGGCCCCGGCCCGCGGAGGGCCCGGCGAGCTCGCAGCCCACGCGGGCGCGGGGAAGGGCAGTGCCGCGCTCACGCGGGACACACACACGAGGCCCTTGCCCACCTGCCCGCCTGGCAGCCCGCCTCGGCTCCGCACCCACAGCCACACCCGCACCCGCCAGGCGCCACCCGCACCGCACCCACTCCCGCACCCGCACCCGCCGGGCGCCACCCGCACCGCACCCACACCCGCACCCGCACCGCACCGCACCCACACCCGCACCCGCACCGCACCCACACCCACACCCGCCAGGCGCCACCCGCACCACACCCACACCCGCCAGGCGCCACCCGCACCGCACCCACACCCGCACCCGCACCGCACCGCACCCACACCCGCACCCGCCAGGCGCCACCCGCACCACACCCACACCCGCACCCGCACCCGCCCCCGCCGGGCGCCACCCGTCTGGAATGCGACGCAACAGTTGCCTCCGAAACGCACTGAAGCGCAGGAGCGTCTCCCTCCTACCAAGCCGACACGCATTCCTCACGAAGTGCACGGCGCGTTTAAGACTAGCTCCGTGACTGCTCACCCAGACAGGACGAAACCACCATGGAAAACCAGCCAGAAAAAGAAATACACAGAATAGTCATAGCCAAACTTGGGGTAATATTTGTAGAGACAAACTCACATACGTTATTTTTAATATACACGGCACATTCATATTTTAAACACACATTGCCTTAGAAGTGTTGTGATTTCATCCAAAATTTTAATACAACAGGGAAAGCAAACACACAAAAAAACTGACGTGTAAAAAAGAAACACAGTAATATGGAATCGCAAAACGAGAATAAAAGAAATGTTTAGACATAAAATCCTGTGTGAAATATTGCTTTACCATTAAAAAAATTTTTTTCTGGATAACTACAATGTTCAACTATGACTGTAAACCCATGTACAGCAGGTTTTTTAAATCATTGCTATGCTATACAGCAATAAAATTTCACAAAAAATGTATTAAAGGCCGGGCACGGTGGCTCACGCCTGTAATCCTAGCCCTCTGGGAGGCCGAGGCAGGTGGATTGCTCGAGGTCAGGAGTTCGAGACCAGCCTGAGCAAGACCCTGTCTCTACTAAAAAAAAAAAAAATAGAAATAAATTATCTGGCCAACTAAAAATCTATATAGAAAAAATTAGCCGGGCATGGTGGCGCATGCCTGTAGTCCCAGCTACTCGGGAGGCTGAGGCAGGAGGATCGCTTGAGCCCAGGAGTTTGAGGTTGCTGTGAGCTAGGCTGACGCCACAGCACTCACTCTAGCCAGGGCAACAAAGTGAGACTCTGTCAAAAAAAAAAAAAAAAAAAAAAAAAAAATGTATTACAATCATTAACAAAGGGATCTAATCAGAATATCTAAGCATTTAAAAACATTAAAGATAACTTTTATTATGTTATTACAGTATTCATGCTATTCTTACAAAAACTGAAAATGCTGTAATTCATCCTTGGCAGCAAAGAAAAGCTTATATTTGAGCATAAAGTAAAAATAAATTTTGAAAAATATGATGGGAGTCACTGCCATGTAAAATAAACATTTGGCAAAAATTATATTATAATTTAGATATCGGTTGAGAAAAGAGGATGACAATTCTCCCATCCAAGTACTAACCAGGCCCGACCCTGCTTAGCTTCCGAGATCAGGCACATTGGGGGTGTTATGGCCGTAGATGACAATTCTAATGATTCGTTTTTGCCTGCAGTAAACTCAAACGTTCAAGTGAACCTTTTAATTATTATGGGATACCTATGGATTATCTAATTTATTTCTTGCATAATGTGAAATTCTAGCATATTATTCTGAATTTTTGAAACTAAAATTGTAGAAAATTTAATATAGAATAAAATGGAAAGTGAAAATACACAGAGTGTGAAATCAGGAAGATGATGGAATAAAAAGCCCCCCGCTTGTTTATCTCCCCATAACAACGAACATTTGGCAGCCACCTATGACAAAAGTGCCTCTATGACAGCCCAACACAGTGGCTCACACCTGTAATCTCGGCTACTAGGAGGCTGAGGTGAGAGGATCACTTCAGTCCAGCAGTTGGAGATGAGCCTGGGTGATATAGTCAGATCACTCTTAAAACCGTGCTTTTATGAGAGCTTCAGGATCCAGAGAGAAGGGCGTAAAACCCTGATAAAGCCCTATACCAAGGAGGGTTATTTTAAGAAGGCAGGCCCTCATTCATGTGGCAAACTTGGGAAACCCTCGTCTTAGCTACAGAACAGGAAATGGCCCACTCAACTTGGTCCCGCTGAGAGTTATGCAGTGACTACGTAGGCACCTCCAGCTTCTCCCAGTCATGGTCTGGGAGTGGTGCTGCCTATCCAGAGACCTGAGAAGCGATGACCGTTTGTGGTCATGGAGACAGTCCTACAGACCTTAGTTCTCACTGTGGCCTCTGAAGCAGCTCTGTGACTCAGTTCCATCCCTCTTAGCCACAGTCCTAGGCCAGTCCTGCCCACCACGGTACCCAGGCAGTGAGCTGGGGCAACCCTCTGACGTCCTCAGCGGGAGCAACGCTCATCCGTACACCTGATACCAGGCCTGCCCCAGGCAGAACCAACTGCACGTGCCTCCCCCACAGATCAGTGTCCTGAAGGCTCATGAAGACAGGATTTACAGCTACACCAGCCCCTGCTAAGAAGCCCACATTAAAGACAGACCTCACTGCATACCTGGCAGCAGAACTGACACCCAGCTATAACCCATCTTATCTGTAAACCCAAAGGAGATCCCATCAGCCAAGAAGGGAAGGGTACCAAGAGGGAACATCTCTACCTGCTGGAACTGGCTCATAAGCTGGAAAAGGTGTTAGTTCCTTCAATGCACAGACACCAATGCAAGTTGTATTATGCCCATTCTTAATGCTTCTATTTTAACATATATATATATATATATTTTAGTTGTCCAGCTAATTTCTTTCTATTTTTAGTAGAGACAGGGTCTAGCTCTTGCTCAGGCCGGTCTCAAACTCCTGAGCTGGAGCGATTCACCCACCTCGGCCTCCCAGACTGCTAGGATCATAGGCGTGAGCCACCGCGCCTGGCCAGTGTTCTGGAATTTCTAAACCAAATACCAATATCACCACTACACTCACACATTTCACATATGATGAAAAAAGGAAAATTAAAAACTGGTTTAACAGAGTTTCTCAAAACATACATAGATATTCCCATGTCCTGAAAAACAATGCAAGAGCAGTGAGATCCTGCAGTCTCTTATAAGCCATCAACAAGACTTGGCTTTTCACTGTAACCTCAAAGGAAGATCACTGAAGGGAAGGTCAAGTCCTTCGATAGCTTAAGAACAAGGGACAGAGATGCCCAAATGTGAGAACAAGAGAAAGAAGCCCAGGCTGTTCAGAAACCATTTCCATTGGAGCAGAGTTTTCCAAACCACACTTTAAGGTCTGGCTTCCTCCTTAACCTGTGGACCTCTCACCTGTGTCATCTGCTTCACTCACTTCCACCTACCTGGGTGTTCTGCTACTGTCTCATGTCTCTTCACCTTCCAGGGCTCTTTCCTTTGCTCCAGACAGGTGATCAGGTCTGGCTTAGAGGCTGCAAGACCTGTTTTATTAGAAAAATTTATATCACTCTTGCTGGTATTCTCCAGTTACCAACCGAGTACTCTGCTCAGTAGAGAAGAGAAAATGTTATGGAAGATTTTAGAAAATTAATCAAAAAGTATCATTTTCTGATAGAATCTTGACAATATTTAAGAACTGTTAAAAGTTGTGGGTCCTTACATCTATTACCCAGTCCTAGTGAATTAAAAACGGATGGTGGAAATGGGATTTAAGGGTGTGGACAACAATATTTTATACCACTAAATTTCTGGGATTACCACTAATCTAGAGTGAAAGATACAGATCAGCTCAAAAAAGAGTAAGATTAATGTCCAGATAAAGAATGTTGAAGATTTTTTTTTCTATACCAACAAATCCCCCAGTTTTCCTTAGAAAGAATAATCTGAAACTCATTCATATAAAGCAGAAACTCCCAGAAAACATTCCACAAGGGAGGGTTATGAAATCCTTAGTGTGGAATAGAAATTGTGTATTGAATTGATCCTCACCCAGGGAGAACAGGTTTCTGTAGTTCTCTAACATCACATCCCTATACAAATTCCGCTGGGCAGGGTCCAGGCACTCCCACTCCTCCAAGGAGAAATTTATGGACACATCCCCGAATGTCAACAGTTCCTGAAAGAAAAACACATATTTACAATGTGGCTGTGGGAAGAGTTCTTAACGTGACTCCAGGTGAAGTGAGAGAGGGAGAGGACTGGTTCTCACTCAAATGAGTGACTGCTATTGTTTAAAAGGACAATTTTTAACATAGAAATATTCTCTAAATCTGAGGAAGGAGGATGACATAAGATCCACAAAACCAGTGTAGATACTATAGTTTTCTAGATGATACAGTTGTAAAATTCAAAGCACCAGCAACCATGTACATTTTTGAGTGCTGCATTTACATCATACAGGATTAGCTATATAATATATATATTCCAGATACAAAGTAACGCTGAGTTAAAAGGTACCTCTCAAACTTTAATGAGTGAAACAATGAACTGGAGATCTTATTCAAATGCAGATTTTCATTCAGGAGATCTGGGGTGAAGCCTGAATTTCTAACAATCTCACAAGTGATGTCAAAGCTCCTGGTCCATGAGGAATGCCTTTCAAACACCCAGTAAGTGGCAAATCCCAGTTTATCTGACCAGAAAATGAAGATGAGAGCCTTCATTTTCCAAAGTAAGCTATATGCAAAGAGAATCTAAAAAGAAAAAGGAGCTTCCAAATTAAACGTGACAGTTTACACACATCAGTTGGTAAATCTTCACGAGGTAATTAACTCTACGGTGGAAAAATCTGTCAGACAGAACGTTAACCAAGTGAATAAAATTAGCAACAACTGCAGTAGGACAGTTGTTTTGATGCACACAGGAAGACACACGTTCACTGAAAGTTCAGTAAATGAAAATAACTATATATCATATCAATATGACCACACAGAGGAAACTCTAGTTGACTTTAAAGTCCAGTACACTAATAGGGAATGTTTACTGAGGTATACATGTTCTATCTGTACCAGACATTCAAAATGACATAATTTCCAGGTTTTAGAAACTGATGCTAAACATATAAATACAGGAAGCTTCCAATATGCTTTTACAATGTAGTATTACCTGAAGTAAAAAGTGAATAAAGTCAGCAAAGACAACTTGAAGTTAATTGCAACTGTCAAATTAGGTACTGAAGTCCTAAAAAATAAGATTACATTCAACCCAGAATTTCACTAAAAATTAATACATTGTATATGTATGTGTTATTGAAATACAAACATAAAGATGAAAAATATGTTATGTGGAGTTGATTTAAGACATAAAAAATCTAAACATTATTCACTATTGTGAAAATAGCATTTTCTAAACAAATATGCATTTTTATCTATACCTGTCTATATGATCTATTTATATATTATCCATCCATCCAGAGGATGTATGAGAAATAAACTTAAAATAAATGGGAGTGGTCTAATAAAAGATGCGTTTGAAATGTATGAGGAAAGTTAGATTATTACATAGCGTCCAGAGACTTGCATATCACATCAGAAAAGTGAGATTATTGCCTCAAATCTTTCAGATGACTGAAGAGAATATGGCAAAAAAAAAAAAAAAAGCTGCACTTAGGATTATTACCTTACAATAAGGGAAATCATGTTCATTTGTATGGGGAATAAAAGTCCTTCTTAAACTGAATATAAAATATAAAAAGTATCATTGAAAAAGTCTGACAAAGTAGATGATCTCAAAAATAAACGTCTCTGTACCATTGTGCCTGGACCTATGAACAAAGTTCAGCGATCTATATATGTTTTATAATCCTCTCCCTCTGATGTTTTACATTCTCAGGCCAGTAGGGCTTCATTACCAGAACCCTCTAACTTTCAACTAACTATTTGACTTTTTTGAGTTTTTTCCCAGAACTGGCAGAATTTCTGAGAGACAAAGGAATTGAAGGCCCTTGCTCAGGAATCCTGATGCCAAGACTCACCATCCCTCACTAACCTGCTCCAATGCATGTAGTACCTCATCACTTTTAACACAACCTGCCCCAATGCATACAGTCTTTTGTTTTTTTGGGTTTTTTTATGCCTTTTTATTATTTTAAACACAAGGTACTTTGTTAGTAGCATATAGTCTTTTGTTAAAAATCTTGCCCCTTCTGTGAACTGGGAAGTGTGAAGAAGTAAACACACACACACACACACACACACACACACACACACACACACACACAAAACTTGCCTTTATGACTTGCAGGAAAAGAAATACAGGAATCGTTGTTTGTAACAGAAACTGGTATTCTCCACACTGTGGCTTTTTTGAGCACCAAATCTGTAGACATATCTTATCCAGTTTTTTCAAACCCAATTTTACTTAATTTTCACAAGATCTTTTCAAGCTCTACTAATTCTTAAAAATGCATGGTCTGGTTTACATTTTAAAAAGAATTTCCCTCGTTAGTCTAAATAATATAAATGCAGATGTCATGCTATCCCAGCAACTGCAGGAAAATATGAGAAGACTGGTTTCATGATAATCACTTTCCTTTGTCTGATGAATTCTGCAGCTATTTCAGAATACTCATGAAACCTCCCAGATAACAGTACACTAATCCCACAATAAGCCTACTAAGCTACTAAATAATGTATTCCTACTTTTATGGAAATAGCAGTATTATTTATTATGAGAGCTTCTATGGATATTCTTAGTCTACAGTTTAAAAGACAAGCATACATAACTCTACAAACCAGTTTACAGACCAACACATATGTAAGGAATAATTACACTACATATAAATTTCTCCTGTAAAGAAAATAAAAATCTCAGAACCCCCTCCCGCCGCTTATGTAAAAGGGAAGCTGAAGTCTGGAGGCCGAGTCATGCAACATCTGCTTCCAAATGAACAGCTCTTACTAACGTTATGCATCAGCCAGATCCCCGTGAGAAGTAAAAGGGCTCAGGTATCCAGGTATCTACAAGGACTGACCCCACAGATCATTCACGAAGAAATTCTTAGCTGGCCTCCCATAAACAAAGACATACAAATTGTAACTTTAGGTTTGCAGGCTAAGTCTACTCCTCAATCTGAAGTCTGTCTGATTCCACAGAAATGTTGATTACAGGCTTATCTTCCCAGGTACAGGGGACAGAGGACAAGATCAAGCATTCTTCCAACTACCCAGGGACATCTACATAATTGGTTCTTCCTTTACTCTCTTTTTTTCTTCAAAAATTCACCTTACCTTATGTAAAATGGAGATTTCCTGGGCACTGAGAAAAGTCTAACAAGAATGTAACCACTTACCTCACTTCCCCCCTGCTTTTTATTTCTGTGTGCCCACTTCTGTTAAATACCGAGTTTCCACATCACCTTAATGTGAAACAGACCACAGATGCTTCTGTGGTTTGTGCTTTTCCCAGGAACATCTCAAACTTTGGTGTAATAAACCTCAACTGATTGAGATCTTTGCCTAAGTCACTTGTTGTGGGTTCTCATAACAAAGGTCATATCCAGGGTTACATGAGTCCGAGTCTTCCAGGGAGCTGTCCTCACCTTCACTCAAGTAAATTATTTAGACTTTCTTTCTCAAGCTTCTTTCTTTACGTTGACATTTCTGGGGCTCTAACCAAGATGCTGAGTGACCTCCTTTCCTGCAAACATCAAATACTCCTCCCGGACTCAGTACCTGGCCAGCCAGAAGCCCGAGTTCCTCTGGCTCCAAATACATTCTTGCATATAAGGCATGAGTCCTCTTGAATTCGGTTACTCTTTCAGGAGGTCTAGAGCTTACGTAAGCTCTCTTTCTTTCAGGACTCCCTTTCTAGAGCAGAGACTTCTGTCTCTGACTACAGAAAGGATATGCAGCTTTCAAGATTTTAAAAAACCTTCCTTCCCTGCCTCTTCCTCAGAAAGGAAGGTCTGGTTAATAGTACTGACAATCTATTAATAGTACTGGCAGTTCCAGTTTATTTTGGCATAAAATCATATAACATCCTTTTAAAATTGCAGCTGCTCTCTACCATTTATAATTCAGACCTTTTTTAAAAAATTTGTTGCCAATTCTTATTACATTCAAACCAAAAAATGCATGTGGATTAATCCTCTAACCCCCAAAAGAAGCAGCAACTGCTCCCTGTGACCCACGTATATGTGGTGGGGAACTAGAGATCTTACTGAGATGCTGGGACATTTCTCACGGATGTGTAGCAGTCTCAGGGCCTCCCTACAAGGATGTCTGCCAGGGACTTTCAGCTCAGCTGGAAGCTGCACATACAGAGTGGTCACCAAGCACCTTCACACTCTTCTACCACAAGCTGATCAGCGATTCCAAGAGAAGTAAAAGGGCAATTCACAACTTTTTAATATTTAATTTTCTTTTTACCTTTTTTTTTTTTGAGACAGAGTCTCACTCTGTTGCCTGGGCTAGAGTGCCGTGGCATCAGCCTCGCTCACAGTAACCTCCAACTTTTGGGCTCAAGCAATCCTCTTGCCTCAGCCTCCTGAGTAGCTAGGACTACGGGCATGCGCCACCATGCCCGGCTAATTTTTTCTCTATATATTTTTAGCTGTCCGTATAATTTCTTTCTATTTTTAGTAGAGACGGGGTCTCGCTCTTGCTCAGGCTGGTCTCAAACTTCTGAGTTCAAACAATCCGCCCACCTTGGCCTCCCAGAGTGCTAGGATTACAGGCGTGAGCCACCGCGCCTGGCCTCTTTTTACTTTTTAAATTTCAGAATATTGGGGTACAAACATTTTGGTTACATATATTACGTTTGCCTCACACAAGCATGCCCTTCCCCCATATAGTGCACTAAGCACCCATTAGTTGTGAGTTTACATACCCCCAAAACCCCACCACCACCTGACCAGCACCCAGTGAATATTACTTACATGTGAGCACCTTAGTGTTGATCAGTTAGTACCAATTTCATGGCCAGCACATGTGGTGCTTGTTTTTCCATTCTTGTGATACTTCACTTCAAAGGATGGGCTCCAGCTCTATCCAGGATAATACAAGAGGTGCTAGATCACCATTGTTTCTTGTGGCTGAGTAGTACTCCATAGTACACATATACGACATTTTATTAATCCACTCATGTATTGATGGACACTTGGGTTGTTTCCACATCTTTGCAATTGTGAATTGTGCTGCCATAAACATTCAAGTCCAGATGTCTTTATTATAGAATGTCTTTTTTTCCTTTGGGTAGATGCCTAGTAGTGGGATTGCTGGATCAATTGGTAGTTCTACTTTTAGCTCTTTGAGATATCTCCAAGTTACTTTCCACAGGGGTTGTACTAATCTGAAGTCCCGCAAGCAGGCAATGTAAGAGTGTTCCTACCTGTTCACATCCACACCAGCATTTGTTGTTTTGAAACTTTTTGAGAAGTCATTCACACTGAAGTTAGGTGATATCTCATTGTGGTTTTGATTTGCATTTCCCTGATGATTAGACAGGTTGAGCACTTTTTATATGTTTGCTGGCCATTATTCTATCTTCCTCATCTTTTCGGTTCATGCCCTTTATCCACTTTTTGATGGAGATGTGTGATTTTTTTTCTTGCTTATTTTCTTAAGTTGTATATAGATTCTTGTTATGAGCCCTTTTTCAGATGTGTAGAAAACAAATATTTTTTCCCATCCTGGAGGTTGTCTATTCACTCTAATGATAGTTCCCTTGGCTGCGTAGAAACTTTTTAATTTGATCAGGCCCCATTTATTTATTTTTGCTGCTGCTGTGATTGCTTTGGGGTCTTCTTCATAAATTCTTTGCCTAGGCCAATGTCTATAAGAGTTTTCTCAACATTTTCTTCTAGAATTCTTAAGGTTTCACACCTTAGGTTTAGATCTGTTATCCATCATGAGATAATTTTTGTCAGAGGTGAGAGGTGGGGATCCAGTTTCAATCTTCTGCATGTGGTTATCCAGTTTTTTGAGCACCATTTGCTGAATAGAGATTCTTTTTCCCAGTGTATGTTTTTGTCTACTTTGTCAAGGATTAGCTGACGATATGAGGAAAGTTTTATCACTGGGTTCTCAGCCTTGTTCCAAGGATCTATATCTCTGTTCTTGTGCCAGTTCCATGCTGTTTTCATTATCATAACCTTGTAGAAAAGCTTGAAGTCTGGTAGATTAATGTCCCAATTTGTTCTTTTTGCTTAAGATTGCTTTGGTTATACCAGGTCTTCTCTGGTTCCGTATGAAGCAGAGAATTAATTTTTTTCTAGATCTGCAAAGAATGATGGTGGTATTTTGATCGGGATTGCACTAACTCTGTAGGCCACTTTGGGTAGTACATTTTAACAATATTGATTCTCCCAATCAATGAGCATGGTAGGGTTTTCCATCTGTGTACATCTTTCACAATTTCTGTCCTCATCATTTTGTAGTTCTCCCTATATAGGTTTCTCACCACCTTCGTTAAATATATTCCTAAATATTTAATTCTCTTTGATACTGTTATGAAAGGTGTTGCATCCTTGATTTAACTTTTGGCTTCACTGTTATTGGCATATATGAATGCCACTGAATTATGTGCATTGATTTTATATCCTGAGACTTTACTGAATTCATTTATTAATTCCCAAAGTCGCTTGGTGGAACCCTTGGGATTTTCTAGATATAATATCATATCATCAGCACAGAGTGAGAGTTTGACCTCTTCTGCCCCCATTTAGAGACCCTTAATTCCCCCCTCTTGACTGATTTCTCTGGCAAAGACTTCCAGCACTATGTTGAATATAAGTGGAGATAGTGGGCAACCTTATCTGGTTCCAGTTCTAAGCAGGAATGCTTCCAATTTTTCCCAATTTAGTATGATATTGGTTGTGCGTTTATTGTATATGGCTTTAATAATTTTAACATATGACCCATCTATGCCTCTTTTGTTAAGATCTTTCATCATAAAAGTATGCTCGATTTTGTCAAGTGCTTTTTCTGAATCTATTGAGAGAATATGGTTTTTGTTCTTGCTTTTATTTATGTGGTGAATTGCATGCGTAGATTTGTGTACGTTGGACATTATCTTCAAGCTCTGAGATTCTTTCCTCTGCGTGATCCACTTTATCATTAAGGCTTTCCACTGTGTTTTGTTCTTCCTTGAATGCCTCTTTCTTTTCTAGTATTTCTGTTCTGTTCTTTCGTAAAACTTGAATTTCTTTAGAGATGTTTCATTTATTTCCTCTATTGTTCTTATGGCTTCTTTGTGTTGGATTTCTATTCCATTGAGTTTTCTTACAATCCATATTTGGAATTCTTCCTATCATTTTAATCATGTCACTTAAGTTGGTGTCCGTTGCTGAGGATCTAATGATTGCTCTGGGGATCATTTTTCTCTATGATCTTTCATGTTTCCTGCATTCTTTTGCTGATTGCTTCTTATCAGGCTACTTGGTCAAGAAGTGAGGGTGCTAGGGCTGGATGATGGTCCTGTCTCCTTATGGGTCAAGGCCCCCTGGAAACATCAGCTAAACTTATGTGTATTATCGGTGGAGCTCCATCCTGCAAATGCCTAGTTAAATGGACTCACATGACTCTAGATGACTCAAAAACATAATGGCCAAAATTGGGTTCTCTCGAAATTATTGCATTATTACATTTCAATGCACAACTGGAAAAATCGGGTTTTAAAACCAAATTTTGGAGGATGCCTATATTCTATTTCTCCTGGCTGAAATCTGACAATAAGGAATTTAAAAGTATTTTTGTAGAGGGCTCTCCTTTAACTCCTTCAGAAAACAATTTAAATTCTCAAACTGGCTCTTTAACCTTGTGGAAAGACAGCTACAGTTTTCTTATTCTACTGACTGTCTTTTAATCTCTCTGCACTTTGTGGGTAGATGGTGAGATTAGAAGCTGGGCCTTATAAAATATGCCCTGAAGATATTGGTTGCATTTCCTTCAAACCAGCCAAACTGTCTTCAAGCTGCCCTTGGCAGGGGTCTGGGTGTTGGAAGGGTTGGAACTTTTTGCTACCGCTGGGAAGAATTTGGTTAATGCCACAAACGACTTCTTGGTTTGGCTCTTATGCATGTTTCTTTGTGTTAGTTTTGCGTTATTTGTTCAGGTGTAACTTGATTTATATTTAGAGTGTGATAAGGACTTGTCTTTGTTGTTGTTTTATTGGTTTAGCCTTCTCTCCTAAGCTAAATAAAACTATATACTCAGAAAGAAAGGAAACAGTTTGTTAAAACATTTCAAAGACAAACAGCTTAAATAGTGATTATCCTCATACACAAATAAGCCCCACCTCTAAAACCCCTTCTTGGTGCAAATTTCAAAAGGAAAATCCACCAAACAGAAGTTGTTACTATTTACATGAAAAAGTTTTCTAAAAACTCCATTGTCAAAAGTTCATTTATTTATAAACAATATTTAGGCTATGTGTATATATATGTACACACATACATACAAATATATTTACTTGAGGCCTATATTCTCTCAATAAAAGCTTCTCAGTCAACTTAATTTCTCACTTTTAAACACCTGTTAAATACATGTGTTCCCAGTGTCTGTTTCTCCTCTTACTGATGTGATTTTGGCCAAAGATAATGTAAAACTTTATTGGCCTTTTGGAAAACAAGGTCTTCTCCAATTAGTTCTCATTAGAACTTATTCATCCATGTACTTCGTCTGTCTCTCCTTCTCCTTGCCACCCTTGACACCATGCGAAGGGACCTAAAGGAAACTCCTATCAGCAGCAGCCAGGGAGCCACTTGAGAAACACAAAAAAGGCACCACAGATTCCACCTTTTCTGGCAAGAAACCACTTTTTTCCTCATAGAACCCTAGACTTGTGGGTAGACAGGTTCCTCTCTGGGATAAAGTTCTGCTCTCCTCTACAATTAATTCTTCATTTTCCTTGGCGTTTAGATGCATGCATGTGTACTTAAGTTTATATCTACGTGAATGTATACGTTTATACATGTGTTTGTATATTGTCTACATGGTACCAAATTAACTTAAAGGTAAATGAATGCTCATAAATTAAACAAGCCCAAATATTTTTCAAGTTTATGTGACTTGAGTAAATATTTTAGTCAATATGACTAGTTAAATATTGTTAGTTTAATGAAAACAACTATGTCTTCTCACTTATCAGCAAAATATGCATGTACTTAACTTTAAGGTGATTGCTTTTATGATAATTTCCTAACAGTATATAAAAATGGTTAATAAAAAGTTCAACCGGAGATGATGGCCAGATTTAATGTCTCATCAGATTATACAAACAATTCTTAACAATGAATATATAAAACAGACATAAATGGAATAAAAGTTTATAAATGAACTTATAAAAATAATTATGTTTCATAATATATTTACATAAAAATGTTTTTCAACTCTTTTTTGGTAACTATACCCTTAGAGTTTTCCTAAGCTAAAGTAAATGAGGGATAGTCACTGAAAATAGATCATCTCCAAATAAGATATAATGCTAACACATTAATTACTAAATATGAGTTTAAGCTTATATATGATACTTTAGGCTTTTTATTTCAGAGGTAAGAAGTATTTAGATCTGTTAGTAAATACGCTTTTTCACATTAAAAAATTATTCCATTACAAAGTCTATGCTTGTAAAATCATAAAATACATATTCATAAATTATTAGTATGTGAGCCACAGTTAAAACTTCCCAGCTTCTTAGGTTTTCACAATGAATTAATGTTACTAAGACTTAAAATCCTTGCTAACACATGGTAACCGAAACTAGAGAAAAGAAGAGAAACCATTCTACATGCAGAGTGTATAAAGAAAATAAGATGTGTTTTTTTGTGTAAAAGATTATAAAAAATAGAAATAAGGATGTCATTTCTGGTAAAAAAATTAACTTTGCCTAGTTTAAAGGGCATTTAAAGGTTGAAGTCAACTGAAAGAATAAAAGAAGAAGAAAACAAAATAGATAACCTAAGTGGGCATACAAAGACGAAAAAAGAGAATGGAAAAATTCTAAGAGATTATAAAAGGTATAAAGAAATCTTACCTTATGTGGTCAAAGCCAATTGAGATTGGATAAATTTGTTTATAAGATCTTATTAAAATTAGCTTTAATATTAATAATACAAAACTTCAGGGGTGAACTTTGGCTTTCTCATTTAAACAAGATTTTCGTAAAGTATTATTAGGAGATAATGAAAGAATTTGGTTCACCTTTCCAATAAACTGTTAAAAAACAAACAAAATGACCAAATTACTTTGTGGACTGTGTCTTTAGCTATGACAACTTTTAATCTCTTCTAATTCCTTCTTGAGGATTTTCTTCTGAGATACTGGGAAACTCCTTTCATTTGTCAAACAATTCAGTCTATTTGCAACATATGGCCAAATTTTCAGCATTTCCATTGTGCATACCACCCTCAGGCCTCCAGACCAATGGAATATACAAATGGGGTAATACAAAATCAACTGACAAGAGTTTACAGAAACTTTTAACCTTCTCTGTCCTGAGACTCCTCTGTTGGTATGTTTAACCTATATTCTACCCGACCTGGGAAACATCAGATTTATCTTTTTAAAATAACAACAGAAAAGTCCATGCACCTGGATTAAGTTGCATATAAACAAGATCTCCTTAAAAGTGATATGTGTCTTTTTTATAAAGGCCTTACAAAGCTTTTCACTGAAAAAATTAAATCAATCAAAGAATCTTTTAACATCAAGCCCCCAGGATATGTAGACATCAAAGATCATGACCTCCAGCCTAGAAGATAAGTTTATTGAAAATACCATCAGAAAATGATTCCCTCTAACACTGGTGGAAGAAACCATATCAGCTACAGTTAACCAACTCGGTGATGCTAAATTGAAGGCCAATGTCTCTTATAATATTTGGTCACCCCTCTGTCTATTGATAGCTCAAAGGAAACCCAACGCTGGACTTCCTACCTCAAACTTTTCTCTAGGCATGACCACCAATCTATTTTAGATGGAGATTCTGTTTGGGGAAAACCTGCTAATTACCTGCCTATCCATCAAGAAGACAGCTACGTGCATTTTAGAATGCTTTTGCCTTAATGGGGTGCCACTTCCAATGAACATATGATTAGAAATCATCCTATAACCTCAGGAACAATTACCAGTTGCATCAAACTGGTACCTTCATCACAGATCAACAAAAGCAATTGGTTCACTGGCTGAGGTTGTACTAGCCATTACATTGCTTTACCTTATATATCACCTGAGCAAGGAGATGTATGTATGGTGGAAAATACCTCTGGTTGTGCAAACATAAATAGTTTCCATGAAATAAAAACCCATCTAGGAAAAATGAAAAAAGGAGCCACTTGGCTACAACAAGTCTCTAAAGAAGAACCTAGATTTAATTTTACTCCTGATATTTTTAGTTGACTTCCTAATGGAAGACGGTTTTGTTTTCGCCATTCTAACATACTTGTTAACCAAATATGGCCTAAGTTACTCTCCTTCTGCCAGGCCCCTAAACTTACACGCCCCTTCACTCTTAGCCAGCACACAACCCCTCTCTATGCCCCTCCTAAGAACAGTCTGACTTCAGGGTAAATCATTTTCTGATTTACCATCTAAAGTTGCTACCCTACATCCTGCCCTCCCCCCAACCTGTCTTCTAATTTTATTTACTCCTGCCCGTGAAAGAAAGCCTATTTCTGCTTAACCTTTAAGATGCTTGTAGATCTTATAGTAGACAGTGCTTTCCCCATTTCAATACTCCTTTACAATAAAGTCACTTCTCACCCAAATCTGAATTTACTTGATTTGTCAATGTTTGAAAACAGCCAAGATAATAACAATTGCAATCTCATAAGGGGCATCCCGCACTCTTTCCATTGCAAACCCAACTAAACCTGCATGTAGACCCAGATTTCCAGTCATCTGTAGCTCCTCTTAGTATAAACGTTCCCTCCATGATGGTGTGAGCCAGCTGGGACACCTCTCAGGGTGACTCCCCAGACAAAAAGAAATGACTGGGACATCAATGACCTCCTTTTGCAAGCTGAAGATTAGTCTTGAACTTCTGACTCTGCTTCTCAGTCAGAGTTACTCATTTAATTGCAAATGACAAAATACCCAGTGTTTCAAGAATCAGGCAAATCACTTAAAGTCAGTGTTTTATGTTTATAGAAGGGAAGGACGTTCTGAAGAGAAAAATCTCAAACCTCACGTTTTTTTCCCTCTGCTCTCACACAACAAGCACCAACACAGAAGACTTCTGTGATCAAATGTGTGCAAATCTCTCCCTTTACCAATGAATCGGCAATCAATTTTGCAGAAGACACCAGCTAAATATCTTCAAATACAGTTCAATTCTGACACCATCTACCTGGAGATAGCATCAAATCACACAGGTTGAGAACTCAGTCCCACAAGACTGGCCCCCTGTGGTCCTGACCTACAAAAGTTCTGACCAACCAGCTTGAGATAAGAGTTCCATGACCCTCTCTGTGGATTTGATTAATTTGCTAGACCAACTCACAAAACTCAGGGAAACTTATATTTAAGTAATTATAAAGAATATCTTTAAAGATATAAACAGCCAGATGAAGAGATACATAGGGCAAGGTATGGGGGAAGGGGTGCAGAGATTTCAAGCCCTTGCCAGGCTCGCCACCTTCCAGAAACCACGTGTTCAGCCATCTGAGAGCTCCCCAAACCCTGTCCTTCTGTTTTTTTATGGAAGCTTTATTTCATAGGCATAATTAACCATAGGCCATTTTCCATCAACTTAACCTTCAGCTTCTGTCCCCTCACAAGAGGTTGGGAATGAAAATGAAAATTCCATTTCTGTAAACACCTGGCTTGTTCCCCTGGCAACCAGTCTCCCTTCAGGTGGTTTCTAGGGTCTTTGCAAAATCTACTTCATTAACATAAGCTCAGATGTGTTTGAAAGGCTTATTGTAAATAACAGAAGACTTTCACCTTTACCATTGAGGGGCTACTTCAGGAACCAAGAAAAAAAAGACTAACTATTTTAAGAAAAGATATTACTCTAATCACTTAGCAAATAACAAGGCTTACAGGAGCTGAAAGCCAGAAGTCATGGACAAAAAC
The DNA here is from genome assembly GCF_020740605.2 of Lemur catta. Classification (NCBI taxonomy): domain Eukaryota; kingdom Metazoa; phylum Chordata; class Mammalia; order Primates; family Lemuridae; genus Lemur; species Lemur catta. The sequence continues at coordinate 466,605 of NC_059156.1, forward strand.
CAAATATATCTATCATGATATCACAAAAATTATAAGGCATTTAAATTTTACACCTCAGTGAGAAAATCAAAAGTATCTAGCCCTTCCAGAAAATAAGCACGTCATTTTTTATTTCCATGGTAACAAAATATTCAGTAAACAATATGTGAACACTTTTTGGAGTTGCCAAATCCAATCTCATAGGATTTACCATTAAACTCCAATATCCAGATAACACGATACAGAACAGAGTTATCAATGTCACAAATTCTCCCCCTGCACCAGAAAAAACTAATGTTTTCGTAAATCTTTGTAATTCACCGATTTTTCTACCACACTTTCTTCTGGAAATGTATTCATTTTTCTGCAACCAAAATGGAAGAGATTTTTTTCTTTCTATTTCCTTCCCTGGGTACCATTCCCAAAGCTGAGTCCGGAAATTAACTTGAAAATTACTTCCAAATAAGAGGTATCTCCAAATAAGAGATACCTGTAATCCTGGCACATAGAGAGCCCAAGGTGGGAGAATTGCTTGAGGTCAAGAATTTGAGACACATCTCGGGAACATAGTGAGACCTGTCTCTACAAAAAATAAAATAAAACAAAAAAACAGCCACCTTGGTGGCACATGCCTGTAGTTTTAGCCACTCAGGAGGCTGAGGCAGAAGGATTGCTTGAGCCCAGGCATTGGAGGCTGCAGTGAGCTATGATCGTGCCACTGCAGTCTCTAGGGTGTGTAATTAAATCTCTGCCTCAAAAAACCAAAACAAAACCAGACCTGAGAAACTTACTATACTTACTCTAGGGAAGAAAACAGTTAAATCATAATTTTTGGCCAGGCGTGGTGGCTCACGCCTGTAATCCTAGCCCTCTGGGAGGCAGAAGCGGGTGGATCGCTCCAGGTCAGGAGTTGGAGACCAGCCTGAGCGAGACCCCATCTCTACTAAAAAAAATAGAAATAAATTATCTGGACAACTAAAACTATATATAGAAAAAATTAGCCAGGCATGGTGGCGCATGCCTGTAGTCCCAGCTACTCGGGAGGCTGAGGCAGTAGGATCGCTTAAGCCCAGGAGTTTGAGGTTGCTGTGAGCTAGGCTGACGCCACGGCACTCACTCTAGCCCAGGCAACAAAGTGAGACTCTGTCTCAAAAAAAAAAAAAAAAAAAATCATAATTTTTAACAAACGGAATATATGACTAGCTTTTTTCCTGAAATATGCCTTTTTCATGCCTCTCTGAAAGTATTTTCTTATCTTTTAAGGTCTACTGCTAAAGTTCATTTTACTGTTAATAAAAAACTGAAGTTGAAATGAATAAACAAATCTTTCCAAGGTGACAAACCCAGGGAGGAGCAGTGGTGACAGCAACACAGACATGTCTGAATCAAGTGTCAAGTCAGACCATCCTATTACTTGGAACATACACCCACCCCCATTCTGCTTGCTATAGTGCTCAAAGACCACCCACCCAGAAGCATCTGTGCTGTGCCTGCAGCCCACTGTGTGCCTGAACTGCAAATTGCTTTGCAGGTTCTTGTACCACCTCGCTGGGGAGTGTTTTCCTTGTCCTAGGGGATAGTTTTTCTCCCTTCACAAGTGTGAGAAGATCCAGAGAAATGGAAACCTTTCTGTCTTTTCCCCTCAAAACCAACAACCGATTGGCTGGCCACCAACGTGTCTGCAAGAAATGGAAACTGGGGTTGGGGGAAGAAAATCTTGATGTCGCAAGGGGCTAGCTTTTTAGATGACAGGTACACCAGAAGAGTCCTCTCAGCCCCCGGGGCATCCAGCAAGCTGCTCCCCAGAGACTCCTGCCCCATACCTCAAGCTGTCCTCTGCAAAGAGATGACACAGAGCTAGTATTCACTAGACACTCCAGGAGGCATGGCTGGGGTGGGCATCCTGGGTCATCCTCCATAGCTGTGAAACCCATGACCAGGAAACCACAGGAAGGTGGCTGAGGACACATCACCCTGTAAAGTATCCCAAGAAAAAACTCACCCTAAAGACGTTCTGGTAAGATATCTGTGCCTAGGAAAGATAAAAGGAGGAGAGGCACAAAGATATTTTACAGTGTGGTGTCAAGTGAATATCCTGATTTCCTCTCACGTGCACTTTTCAGGAAGAGGAAACAACTTTTTTAAAGAAAAATACTGTTCTGTGAAAGAATAATAAACAATTAAAATACTCTGTCTCTTTCAACAATACAATAAAGAATAGCTGAAAATTTTGTGAATTGGTGAGGGGAAGTTGTCATTTGGAAATGTCGGGAAAGAACTAGGAATTCAGGATTTTACTGCAAGCCCTAGAAGAGTTATGGCGGGAGAACGGTGTTGGACTTGAGAGCCTCCATGCCACCCATACACTTGGAAAACGTATGCGGAAAAGCAGACTCTCGGTGAAATCCTAAAATAACTAAATAGGAGGCAATTAGACCGAAGTGACTCTAGTGCCTTGGGTTCCTACCTAAGAATACAGGAATATAACCCAAATACATTTTCTGTAAATTATTAACTTAGAAGCAAAATTAGGCCTAACAAACCACAAAGCACCAATTAACCTCTGCTCACATAACCAAGAAACTAGCCACCGTGACAATCCAATAAAAGCGAATACAAAATTATAACCAATCAAGTACTGAATTCGGATGGCTTCTTCATGCACCTCTTAAAGCCTTTCCTTCAAGACCCTCCGGTGGACCCCAAACCCCAAACCCCAAACCATGGCTGGGTGCTTCCGGATTCATAAACTCCGGTTTGCTCTAATGAACTCTTTAAAGTTTTAATAGTGTCTTAGTTTAATTGTTAACAGGAGGGAGGACTGGGACCCCACGGGCCACCGAACTCCTCCCGCGCACGAGCCCCGCACAGCGACCCAGGATCCTCCCCCGAGGGCCCTCGCGGCGTCACCGCGCTGAGCGGGAAAGACGCGGGGCTGCGGGCTCGGAGCCGCCCACACGGGGCTCCGACTGCGCCAAATATGCCTGGGAGGACGGGACAGGGCGCCCGGGGTCCCGGTTGCCGGCCCGGCCCTGCCCCGCGCCGTTCCTGCCGGGACCGGTCCGCAGACCCCACGGCGCACCGCAAGGCCGGTCCCCACCGCCGGTTTCAGTGGCTTCCCGCTACCCCGCCCCTCGGGACGGGGCCCACACTCACCGGTTCCCGGCCCCCGGCGGGTCCCTCCATCCTCCACACGGACCCCCGGCACGCGCGGCCCGCACGACGGCGGGGGCCGCGCCGCGCGTCCGCACCTCCCGACCCGGCAATGGAGGCCGAGCGGCCGCCCCGACCGGCTTTTAAGGCTGGCGCCAAAGACAAAGGCCCCGCCCCCGTGCAGGACCCGCCTCTTCCGCTGCGCGGCTGATTGGACGTTCCCACAGCCCTGATTGGACAGGGCCCCGCGGGTCCTGAGTGACAGGTCACGGGATCCCACTCGTTCCTGGCGGCAACCCGGGCTTCCTGTCTGCTCTGGGACCTGGCACTTCCCGGAAGACCTTAGCATTTGGCGTTGTGTGTAAGGTTATAGCCACATATGACTAATATGTATGATATTCCAAATTGAAAACAATATAATGACAATTACTTTTAAATTTCAGATTTTCTAACCTTTTGAAGAGGCAGCCTGAGTTTGAAAAAGCGAGGTGATCCCCTCGGGCAGCAGTGCCTATTAGGAACAAAGTGTGAGCCACGTGTGTCACTTTAAGGTTTCTAGCAGCAACAGAAAAGAAACACACAAAGAAACACGTGCAATTGATTGTAATTATTTAACCTAATATATCCAAATTATTGTTTCTACATGTGATCAATATAGTATTATTAATGAAGTATTTTTTTTAGTTTGGTACTCAATCTTTCAAACTTGCTCTGTATTTTAGACTTCCAGCTCATCGGGATTCAGAAAGCACATTTGGATGCACGTCTGGGTTTTCCACTTTTATTTATGTTAAGATTGATCAGTGGATCTCAGAAATGTCTGCCTGTTTCTTTCACATAATTGTTTAGCATTTATTGATTAATAGTTTTCTAATTTCATTTATTTTGCTGAGGGTTGACATTCTTGTGGCTATATTCCGTTGTGTATATGTTCCATGATATGTTCATCCTTCATCCATTGATGGGCCCTTACGTTGATTACTAATCTTGGCTGTTGTGAGTAGTGCTGTAGTAAACATGCGAGTGCAGCTATCATTTTGCTATACTGGATTCCCCTCCTTTGGATATATACCAGCAGTGGGATTGCTGGGTCATATGGTAGTTCTGTTTTTAGTCTTTTGAGGAAGCTCCATACTGTTCTCCATAGTGGTTGCGCTAAATCACGTTCCCATCAACAGTGTGCAAGGGTTCCCCTTTCTCCACATCCTTGCCAGCATATGGCGAGGGCTATAGGCTGAATAAAAAGACTAATGGTTTCAATAATTATCAGTATAGAGATAAGTGGTACAGGAGTTCCTTCTGGTAATAAATGGCCTAGTGATGTTGTCTGGTGGCAAAAGGCTGTGATGACGGTGGCTGCTCATAGGGAGACAGCTGTTCCTAGGTTTAGTGATGGTTGGGTAATGGGAGTAAATGAATGAGGTAATGGGCCCAATAGATTGGTTGAGCCAATAAATAGAATTAGTGAAATTAACATTAGAGATCAAGTTTGCTTTTAATATTATGTATAATCATTAGTTGTTTTAATTCTAGTTGAATTAGTCATTGTTGTAAAGAGGTTAATCAATTGTTAATAAGACGGGTGGGCTTGGGAAATAGGATGTTAGGAAACATAATAATTAGGACAACAATAGGAAGGCCTATAATTGTTGGGGTAATGAAAGAGGTGAATAGATTTTCATGCATTTTGCTTCTCAAGGGTTATGATATTTTTGTATTTCAGCATTCTTTGGCAAGGCCGGGCACGGTGGCTCACGCCTGGAATCACAGCACTCTGGGAGGCCGAGGCCGGTGGACCGTTTGACCTCAGGAGTTCAAGACCAGCCTGAGCAAGAGCGAGACCTAAGGGTATGCAAGAAAAATCTGCAGGTCCTCAATTTACACAACAAATCTATGTCTGGTAGCTTATCTCTGATAAACAGCTCCTATGTTAAAACAGTGCAAGCCTTTAGACAAAACTTCATGTCTTTAACCAATTACAAGCCAAAGAATCTTTAAACCCACCTATAACCTCTAAGCCCTCGCTTTGAGGTGTCCCACCTTTTGGGCCAAACCAATGTATGCCTCCCATGTATTGATTTATGACTTTACCTGTAACCCCTGTCTCCCTGAAATGTATAAAACCAAACTGTAACCCAGCCACAGCAAGTCCACCTGCTCAAGGCTTCTTGGGCGTGGCTCCGGGTCATGGTCCTCAAATTTGGCTCAGAGTAAATCTCTTTAAAATTATTCTACAGAGTTTGGCTTTTTTGTTCCATTGACATGAGATTGTGAAGGTTATTACTGGTGTTTTATTTCATAAATCTGATAGTGATAACATAGTAGTATTTGTCATCAGGTTAAATATTATGAACATTGCAATTGTCAGTATTAGGTAAATTAATAGTTTCAGATTGTTGTGGAAAGATTATATATAAGGATGGCTATTATTCAGCCCATGTGAGCGATGGATGGATAGGCTAGGGTTTTCCAAGTTGTTTTTGATTGAGTCCTCCTCAGCCTCCAGTTAGGGTTGAGAAGAGGGCAAATGTTAGTAGGATGTTGAGGTTTATTGATGGATAAATTTGGAATAGAACAGAGGCTGGGGCTAATTTTTGTCATGTTAAGAGGATTGTGACCAATGCTAGTGAAATTCCTCGTGTTACTTCTGGGACTCAAAAGTGGATTGAGGATAAGCCACGTTTTATTGCTGGTGCGATGACAAGCATTAAGGAGGCTGCCTGGTTAAAGACTGTCGTGACTGTTCCTTGTCCACAGTATATTGTGTTAGTGGCAATAGCTATTATTTTTATTATGGATGCTATTGCTTGTGTAAGGAAATATTTGGTAGTAGCTTCTGTGGACCGAAGATTTGCTTTTTTAGTTAAGATGGAGAAGATAGCTAATTTATTAATTTCTAATCCTATTAAGGTTAGAAGTCAATGAGAGCTGATTATTATCATTATTGTTCCTAGAAAGAGGGTACGAATGAGAACGGTGGGTTTCATTAGTAGGGGAAGAGTATAAGCCAACATTTTCAGGGTGCGTACCTGATAGCTTATTTAGCTGACCTTACTGTATGAATATAGAAGGTGGTATACTAGGTGACATGAAGAATTTTGAATTCTTAGGAGTAGGTTCAATGCTTATGATTCTCAAAATAAGAGGACTTAAACCTCTATTATTTACTCTACCGAAGTAACTCTTTTGTAGAACATATTTCTATATTTGTGGTGGAATGCTGGCTAATAAAATGGGCAGTGAAACCTGTCACATGCATATTGCTAGGGTTAGTGGCAGGAAATTTTTCCATAGGAGATGCATGAGCTGGTCATATTGAAATCATGGGTATGGTGCTCGCACGCATAGAAATAGTGCAGTTAGGAGGAGTGTTTTGGTAAAAAAAAAATTAATTGTATATATTTTGGGTATGTGAGTGTCATATAGTGCTCCTAGAAAAACAGTAGTAGAGCATTTATTATAATAATATTAGTACATTCTGCTATGAAGAATAAGGCAAAAGGGCCTGTGGTGCATTTGACATTAAAGCCGGAAACTAGTTCTGATTCACCCTCTGTTAAGTCAAATGGGGCTTGGCTTGCTTCTGCTAGTGTTGTGATCAATCATATGATGGTCAAGGGTCATGACGGAATAATTAGTCACATGTATTCTTGCGCTGTGATGAGGGTGCATGGGGTAAATGACCCACTTATCAGTAGGACTGATGAGAGGATGCTGGCTAAGGTAACTTCATGTGAAATTGTGCTACTGCTCATAGAGCACCAATTCGGCCATATTTTGAGTTGGATGCTCAACCTGACCGTAGGACTGAGTGTGTGGCTAGGCTGGATGCAGCTAGGATAAACAGTAGTCCTGGATTTATAGTGATTAGTGGCTGGGGGTGCAGAGGACTTCGTATAACAAGTGCAGCGGACAGAGCGAGTGTTGGTGCAATGGTGTAAAGGAGTGAGGACGGTGTTCGTGGTCACAGCGGTTCTTCAATAAATACTTCCATTGCATCAGCAAAGGGTTGAAGCAGGCCATGGGGACCCATAACGCTGGGTCCTTTCTGGAGTGTATGTAACCTAAGATTTCTCGTTCGAATAATGTGAGGAATGCCACACAGTTATTCTACTAACGGGAATAATTAGTAGAAGGAGATTAATATAAACATGTTGTTAAGAAGAGGAATCAAACCTCTGATTATAAAGTTTTAAATTGCATGCAATTACTGGGCTCTGCCACCTTAAGCCCTGTCTGGGGGCAGGGCATTGGGTAATATAGTAGATTAAGATTATTTTATCTATTAGATTAAGGACACTCTATTAAGTTGGCTCTATCTCTCTTGTCCTTTCGTAGTGGGAGAAATATTAAATAGACAGAAATTGACCTGGTTTACTCCAGTCTGAATTCAGATCCCATGGGACATTAATCGTTGAACAAAGAAAACGTTAATAGCAGTTATACCATTAGGGTGTCCCAATCCAACATCAAGATCATAGACCCTATTGTCCGTATGTGTTCTAGAGTAGGACTGCACTGTTACCCCTAGGGTAACTTGTTCCATTGATCAAAATTATTTGGGTCAATAAATGATATTTTGCTTTGACTGGCGAAGTCTAGGCTAAAATCATTCGGAGGTTGTGTTGTACTCTGAGGTCACCCCAACCGAAATTTTTAATCCAGAGGTTTTAAGTATCATTCCTTGGATGTTAGGTTAGTCCATGATTTATTTGGATTAATAAATTTGAGCTCCATAGGGTCTTCTTGTCTCATTATTCTATCCCTGCCTCCTCACAGGGAGGTCAATTTCACTGGTTAAAAGTGAGAGACACTTGAACCCTCCCGTGGCCATTGATTTGAGTCTCTAATTAGAGAATAAGTGATTATGCTACCTTTGCATGGGCAGGAGACCGTGGCCGTGAACATGTGTCATTGGGCGGGTAGTGGCTCTAATACTGGTAATGCTAGAGGTGATGTTTTGGTAAACAGGTGGGGTTTTTTGTTTTTTTTTTTTTTTCCCCAAGTTCATTTTACTTTTTTAAATCTTTCCTTGGTGCATGCCTGTGTTGGAGTAACAATTTAGGTTAATCTAGGGAAGAGCCATAGGCTGGGAAAGTTAGAAGTTTCTGTAAATGTTGCCAGTTGATTATTTACTACCCTATTTGTGCTTTCCACCGGTCAGAAGACTGAGGGTGGTATGCACAGCAGAAATGCTGAAAAATCAGTCATATATTACAAACAGATTGAATTATTTGACCAGCAGAAGGGGTTTCTTGGTTTCTGTGAAGCTCAGAAGGAACTCCCCAAGAAGGACTAGAACAAGACTTAAAATGGTCATGGTTAAGGATGCCATTGACAAAGAAATTTTTTTTTATAGTTTATTCAAAAAGTGAACCAAAGTCATCTATTACTTCTTATTAATTCAAGAAAATTTTATTTGAAAGATAAAACCAAATTTTACTCTTGTATTGTATTACTAAACAAAATTTTAGTAAAGCCTTAAACAGATCTATCCAATCTCAATCATCTTTGACCACACATGGTAAGATTTCTATAAATATTTTATAATCTCTTGCTATTTTTTCCATTATCTTTCTTTTTCCAACTTTCTATATCCATTCAGTTTTTCTATCTAATTTTTCCATCTTTAATGTAATGCAACCTTTAAATAACCTCTAAACTAGGAAAATTATATCCTGTTTCTTTTTTTATAACTTTTCACCAGAAAACACATTTACTTTATATACACTGTATATAGAATATTTTTCTCTTCTTATCACTAGTTTTAGTCACCACGTTAGTCACAATTTTAAGACTTAGTCCTTTATGGTGAAAATCTAAGATGTAAGGAACTTTAACTATCAGTTGCATACTAATATTTTATGAACATACATTTTTATAACTTTTAGAATGTAGGCTACTAATGGAACAACTTTTCAATGTGGAACAGGATATATTTACTAACAGATTCAAACATCTTTTGTTCTTCTGAAATAAAAACCCAAAAGTATGTAAGCTTAAACTCATATTTAGTAATTAGTATTTTAGCATTGTATCTTATTTGGAAAAACCTATGTATTTAATGAATATCCATTATTTAGTTCAGCAGAAGTCTAAGAATATAGTTACCAAAATATCTGAGAAACCTTTTTAAGTAAACATATTATAAAACATAATATTATTATAAGTTCATGTATAAACTTTAATCCCATTTACATCTATTTTATTTATTGATTCTTAATAACTGTATTTGGAAAATCTCAGGAGCCATTAGACTAATCTATCAATTACCTCAAGTTAAATTTTGTATTAACCATTTTTATATTAGTGAATTTTAGGCAAGTATCATAAAAGCAGTCACCTTAAAGTTATTAATAAATACACACATTTTTCTGATAAGTCAGTTAACATAGTTTATACTAAACCAACAATACTAAAAAGTTATGTTTACCAAAGGATTTACTCAAATCACGTGAACTTTAAAGATATTTATTTATTTAACTTAGGAGTACTCATTTATCTTTAATTTGGTACTATGTACAAACAATAGAAACACATGTATAGACTTACACACACATGTAGACACAACATAAAACTTCCATGTACACATGTGTGCATCTAAAAGCCAAAGAGAATGAGGAATTGGATGTAGAAAAGTGTGGAGCATTAGACCTTGGGGAAACCCGCCAACCCACAACTCTTTAGGTTCCCTGAGGAAAACAGGTCCTGCCCAAATACTCAATGCTCACTAAGGAACAACTGCCCGTTTTACCCCCTCTCCAGCCCTTGATAAACACCAGTGTGTTTGCTTTTGCTGTGAGTCTGACTACTTAAGAAATCTTATGTATGTGGAAGCATATACAGTCTGTCACTTTGTTCATGGCTTATTTCAGTTAACATAATATCCTCAAGGTTCATCCTTATCATATAATGGAATGTGACAAGATTTACTTTTTTAAGACTGAATTTACTTCATTGTATGAATATGTCACATTATATTTCATTGTTCCTCATCTGAGGGACATCTACCTTTTGGGTTTTGTGAGTAATCCTGCAATATGCATGGATATGCAAATCTCACTTCTAGCTCCTGTGTTGAATACTTTGGATATATACTTTAAAGTGGGATTGTTGATCATAGAATTCTATTTTTAATTTTTTGATGAAGCTCCATACTATATTTCATAGTGACTGCATCATTTTTTACTCTTGAACAGTTCACAAGGGTTCTGATTTCTCCACATCCTCAACAGATTTTTTTAATATAGTGGCCATTCTAATGAGTGTAAGGTGTTATCTTATCGTGATCTTGCTTTCCATTTCTCTATAAATTGGTAATTTTGAACATCTTTTTAAATGGTTGCTGGCTATTTGCATATTCTCTGGAGAATTGACAGTTCAATCCTTTGTTCATTTTTTAGTCAAGTTCATTTTTTTTCTTTTTGAGTTTCAAAAGTTGTTTATATATTTTGGATATTAGCTCCTATCAAATATGATTTTCAGATATATTTACCCACTTAATATGTGATGTTTTCACTTCACTAATTCATTCTTTCTGTGTGCAGAAATGTTGAAATTTGATGTAGTTCCATTTTTCTATTCTTTCTCACTTATGCATCTGATATCATATCTAAGAAAATAATTCCAAGACTAATGTCATGATCTTTTTTCCTAAATTTTATTCTAAGAGTTTTGTTAGTCACATTTCTTATATATTTAATGCATTTAAAATATTTTTATATATAGTCCAATGGAAGAGTCCAACTCTGCTTCTTCCATGTAGATATCTAGTTTTTCAACACCATTTGTTGAGAGGATTCTCTTTTCCCCGTTGGGTGATGATCATGGCAACCTTGTGGAAGATCATTTGATCATATACATACAGACTTATTTCTGGGCTCAGTTGTCTTCTGCTCACAGACACAAACAAGCCAAGAGAAACCTAACAGAAACTTTACTCTTCAACTCCATTCCTGGCAAGAGGCCCGACTCGGGTCAAGGCTCAGACCTTCCTGGTAGAGGAGCTGAGGTTTGGCCCCGGGAGAGTGGAGGGTGGGAGCCCACCGGGAGTGGACCACGGGGTCTGAGGCCAGTGGAGTCCAGGACACCACGAGCAGGAGCTGAACAGTGAGGGAGAGGAGGATGGAAGGGCAAGATCGGCACAGACCGAATCAGGGGCGTTCCAGGGGCCAGGGAAAGGGGAAAGGACTTTTCCCCTCGCCCCACCTGGAAGCCTCGGGCCTGCAGCGGGACACAGGGCTCTCGTCCCGTGGGGGAGACAGACCGAGCCTGCCTGGGGTCCGGGGAGGCCGAGTGGCTGAGCTGCCCCGGGGGGTGGGGAGCACACCCGGCCCAGCCTGCCTTGGGCAGAGTGGCCGCCACTGCTCAGAGAGGAGGATGTCACAGGCCATGGAGTTCTACTCAGGCACAAAACACAATGGTGATCTAGCACCTCTTGTATTATCCTGGATGGAGCTGGAGCCCATTCTACTAAGTGAAGTATCACAAGAATGGAAACACAAGCACCACATGTACTCCCCATCAAATTGGTACTAACTGATCAACACTTATGTGCATATATGATAGTAACATTCATCAGGTGTCGGGCAGATGGGGGGAGGGGATGGTATATTCACACCTAAAGGATGCGGTGAGCACTGTCTGGGGGATGGGCACACTTGTAGCTCTGACTCAGGTGGGGCAAAGGCAGTATGTGTAACCTAAACATTTGTGCCCCTGTAATATTCTGGAATAAAAATAAATAACAAACTAATAGCAAAAAAGATTTTAAAAAGCAAATATTATGTATAAATTAAAATATATATAAATTAATCCGTATTGACAAAAATAAATGTTTTATCAAATAAATGGAGGAAACAATGACAAAATTTTCTTACAGAAGAATTTCTAATAACATATGCAAACACTCTTGAAGGTAGAGATTAAATCCTTAACCCCGTGAGTGCAGACTGGACTTAGAATTCTCTTTCAAAGAACAGAGTATGAAAAGGATATAACAATAATTTTAAAATAAAAAAGTCCTTACCAACAGTACCTTAACTAAGTGATAAAGGTTAACAATACCACTGATAACTTATGTTGCTAGCATGTACTCCCTCATATGAAACAATATCATCTATGTGGTAATCTTTCCTGAAACAGATCATATCAGTCTAGTCATTGCAAAACCTCAGGGAAACCCAGATTGTAGGACATTGTACAAAACATCTGACAGATACTCTTCAAAACTGTTAAGGTCATTAATCAAAGTAAGAAAGATTGAGAACCTGTCGTAAACCAGAAGAGACTAAGAAAACATAAAGACTAAATAAAACAAAGTATCCTGTGTTTGATCCTGGAACAACAATAAAAAAAGCATTAGTGGAAAAATTGGAGAACTCCAAATAAAGTCTGGAGTTTAGCTAATAGTAACATACCAATGGTAATTTCTTAGTTTTAAAAAATTTGCTATGATTAACATCAAGGGGAGCTGCTATATGGGAATTCTCAGTATTATCCTTGTTTCTTTTCTGTACATCAAAAATTATTTCAGAATAAAGTTTATTTTGCTTTATTCTTTTTTGTTTTGTTTTTGTTTCTTAAAACAGTTTATTTTTAAAAACTAAAAATAAAACATAGAGAAAGTCGTGCATGTGTATATTGAATAGCAAAAGATTGGAAAGATATATACCTATTTGCTACCATTGTTACTTCCACAGAAAGGGGTGGAGATGGGTTGGACAATAAGACTCTTAATAATTACTCCTTGTATTTGTGTATTTTTAAAAACTTTTTACCTGTAGTATGTTTATATTTTACTTGTGCAAAACCATCAAAACATTGCTGGAGAAACAAGATAGTCATAAATCTTGCATGATGGTGAATACCTACATTTGTTCTTAGGGGTAATACTGTTTGATCATGCAAGAGAAAAAAATCTGTTCCACATGTGGCTGCTACTGGAAGTGAATTTTCCCATCTTCCTGTAAGTTCAGTGAGTGTCATAGCTTGTTGAGAAATCAGAAAAGCAATACAAGAAAATGATATCCCAAGAGGGACCAAAATATGAGACATCTTTAGGCAACCCAGGAAAATAAAGTCCTGGATAAACAGTGTCGTTTTCCCCATCGAGTCTTGTTTGGGCAGAATCCAGTGCAATGGAGGTAAACAAGCCAATTAATAGATGCCTAGGGACTCACCTCCCCTGTGGGCGTCTGTTTGCCACAAGAATCCTCTGGGTCACTTGCTATTGTCATGTGTACTTATAATTGTTGATATTAATTCAAAAAATAATGCCTGCATGTAGCAATCAGAACGTCCAACTCTCCCAGCACCAAGCCCTCTTCAGAAAGTAGTCGGGAACATCACTGCCTGGAGCAGCGTGGCCTGGTGATGTAAACCCGTGTGTAGCACAGACGCAGGTAACGTCGGGGAGAGGCTGGCCTGGCTTTCAGGAATCCCATCTGCTGCTTTCCCCTCTGCAGGGTAGTCTTCCCCATAAAGAGCCCTTTGTAGCAACTTGAGAGGTCAGAGGTCAATATTTAGTTCAAATAACTGGGTGCAACTTTAAGAATATGGGCTAACATTAAAAACATTTTTCCTAAGTTAAATTACCTCCTGGATCTGGCTCTTTCTTCAACTTCGACCTCCTTGACCCCAAGAGCTTTTCATCCCCTCTCCCTGAAAATGCAACAGTCAGCTCTAGGAAGACACAGTGAGTGGGTCCCTGAAGTGAATGAACCTAATAAATATCTACAGAGCAGAATTAACAGAACGTTCTCAGTGCACTTGCACATTTTCAGTAGGCATGTACAGCCATCACTGTCGCCACCAGCAACCTCCACTAGTCAGGTCTGGCTGGGGCAGTGCACAGTCTTCCTGGATCCTCGTGTGCTGATTAGAGTTTTCCTTTGGGAATCTGCCCTCTCCCCAACCCTCAACTGCATTTCTTACCCTACGGGCTTGTTGTGGCTTTACGTGTTTTCTCAATTGCATAAGTGCCATCTGCATAATTGGTTGCATGGTCACAAAAAATACATTCCAGGCTTAGTTTTTAAATACCTATTCCAGGATGTGTACAGTAGAATCTCCTTCATTTCTACTGCCATAGTCTTGAGGGTAGGGCTTTCTTTCCACTTCAACATGGCAACAATCTAATTTCTCACTTACAGTTTATGAAATTTGATTTAGTAATTATTTCCGATTTTGTGCTGGTGTGGTTTATATCAGGGTGCTATGAGTAAATCTAAAGGAAAGCACAGGCTGGGCGCGGTGGCTCACGCCTGTAATCCTAGCTCTGGGAGGCCGAGGCGGGTGGATCGCTCGAGGTCAGGAGTTCGAGACCAGCCTGAGCAAGAGTGAGACCCCGTCTCTACTAAAAATAGAAAGAAATTATCTGGACAACTAAAAAATATATATACAAAAAAAAAATTAGCCGGGCATGGTGGCTCATGCCTGTAGTCCCAGCTACTCGGGAGGCTGAGGCAGTAGGATCGCTTAAGCCCAGGAGTCTGAGGTTGCTGTGAGCTAGGCTGATGCCACGGCACTCACTCTAGCCCGGGCAACAAAGTGAGACTCTGTCTCAAAAAAATAAAAAATAAAAAAAAATAAAGGAAAGCACAATACTAACTACATCATTTCCTTCCTTGGCTGATGTGCCCTCTTATAGAAAATGACCTCCCCCATTCCATTCGGCTGCAGGAATTCATCATTTTACTGTATTTCACACCCATCTAGAGCTTCGTCCATGGATATAGATAATCAGATCCACAGGTACAGGAGCACAAGGAAAAGAATTTATATATTTACCTAATGTATGTTTGGCTGTGGATAGATTCAATGGCTATATGTAATCTCAAGTCATTTTCCATAGTGAAATATGTTTGAGATCACAGGAACAAATAGGTCCCTATCATCATCATCATCATCATTCAGAGGTAAAGTCTTGCTCTGTCACCCAGACTGGGGTACAGTGGCAAGACCACAGCTCACTGCAGCCTCCAACTCCCGGTATTAAGTGATTCCCCCCACCTCCTCAGCCTCCTGAGTAGCTGAGACCATAGGCAAACACCACCACATTTGGCTGACGGGTCTCCAGTGTTAGGTTTACTAGACCACATTAAACAGAAGACTAACAATTGACTTATAAACTATCTGAAAACCCAGAATCTACACCAGAACATTGAGGAGAGCCACAGTAGCAGTTTTGAAAAGCATTAATTAATTGCCCAATTGCTTTCAGTTTTTTCTTCACTTCTCATCTCTGTTATGATGCCCTGTGGATGGAGTTTAGTTCCCTGCTACAATGACCTTTGGCTTCAACACGTGACTTTCCGTAGTCAGTGGAATGTGGCTGAAAGTCACAGAGTCGATCCAAAGCTCAGGCCTTTGGAAAAATCATACAGTTCTGCCTGCCCCTTTTTGGCTTTTACCATCCTCCAGGAGAAGAGCAGTTGCCAAAATGTGAGACAGGTGGAGGAGTATGTCTGTACATGACCATTCACGTAGAGCAAAATGCCTCTCCTGACCTACAGATGTAGGAGCAAGAAAATACAGGTTTATTGTTATAAATACTGAAATCTGGACAGTCATAGTTTACATCACAGCATTGAAGCAGTAGCTGACCAATAAAACATATGTCAAGAGGTCTTATAAAATTTCATTCGACTTTTGTTCTGTTTGCCTTCTTCTTTTGGTTCCACCAGATGAGTCACAGCCATGGAGGGAGGAAATGAGACATTAACAACAGATTTTATTCTCCTCGGACTCTTCCCCGGTATGAAGCATGTCAGCATCCTGGTCTGTGTTATCATCCTGGTCTACGTGCTGCCGTCACGGGGAATGTCATCCTGCTCCTGCTGATATGGGTGGACGTGAGGCTCCACACTCCAATGTACTTCCTGCTCAGCCAGCTTTCGGTCGTAGACCTGGCCCTCATCCAGCAGCACTGTTCCCAAGATGGCCATCAACTTTTTCTCTGGAAAGAGGAACATTACACGTCTCGACTGTGGAACACAGATATTTTTCTTCTTTACTCTTGGGGGTGCTGAATGCATCCTCTTGACGCTCATGGCCTATGACCATTACGTAGCTGTCTGCAACCCCCTGAGATACGCAGTCGTCATGAACCAGGACGTCTGTCTGAAAATGGCGATAACATCCTGGATGGGGGGCATTTTAGCTTCTACAGCCCACACACTCTATACCATGAATCTTCCTATCTGTGGCTCCAGGAAAATCCACCATTTCTTCTGTGAGATGCCAGCAATCATGAAGATCTCATGCAAAGACACGTCCACCTACGAGCTTGTGGTCTTTGTGATGGGCATTGCATTCATCCTCATCCCCTTTGTACTTATCATGTCCTCCTACAGCCTCATTCTCCTCACTGTCCTTCATATGAAGTCTCCCCAAGGCAGAAACAAAGCCCTGGCCACCTGCTCCTCTCATCTCACCGTGGTGAGCCTTTATCTTGGACCATGTGTTTATATGTATATGACGCCTGGCTCGTCCCACAGCGCTGAGCAGGAGCAGGCAGTTTCTGTATTTTGCACTGTCCTCACGCCCATGCTCAACCCCCTCATCTACAGTCTGAGGAACAAGGATGTGATGGGGGCTCTTCAGAAAATACTGGGAAAACATCCACTCTCTAAGCACAACTCATAAAATGAAGCTAGAAAAAAAGCTATCTAGAAGGTCAAGAGGTGAAGACTTCGGAAGCATTTATAATTGCCTCTCCTAGGATGAGGAACTTTACTGCAGCCCTATGGACAAACCACATGGGTGGATTCAATCTAAAATATTAAGTAAATCATAAAAAACGTTTGTTAAGGGCTTTTTATTGATCAGTTTCTAACCTTTTGTTTCCAAAGATGATTAAACTGCTGTGCTTCAAACCTGTTCACAGCATAGACAAAGTACCAATCTTCTCTCTTCATACCTGAAACATCTA
Source organism: Lemur catta (assembly GCF_020740605.2). Classification (NCBI taxonomy): domain Eukaryota; kingdom Metazoa; phylum Chordata; class Mammalia; order Primates; family Lemuridae; genus Lemur; species Lemur catta. The sequence continues at coordinate 483,670 of NC_059156.1, forward strand.
TTAGCATCCTTGAGACTCATCTTTGTTAAGTGTTATTGGTAATTCAGTTCTTGTAAAGTTTTACTGTTATAAGCACCGGATTTTCAGGATAAATGTGGCCGGTATGTAAAACGAGTGGATCTTATCAGAAGCTATCACAGTATAACTTTCTATCTATCCATCTATCTATCTATCTATCTTGTATTGGCAAACCCAACATGTTGGACTATTCTTTCTGCATGTCTTGGGTGGAAACACTGCTGGAAATTCTCTGATAATCAAAATTCATCAGCTCCTGTATACAATTTAGAAATTAGCACACCTAACTTTGGACAATAATAGCAAGTGTATGGTGGGCAAGTTGGATGCAGTTGCCTTTCCTCTCGACTTGGCAGGTTCCAAGCCACTGTCTCTAGCTCTAGATTCAGACCCTTCCTCCAGTGACTTCAGCAGGAACTCAGAAGACAGAGTGGAGGTCAGGGTCTGAAAATGCTTCACTGACGTGTCACCCATCTACCTGGCCACAGCTAGTGCTCAACAGTACCTCTGGAATCAGCACATAGTCACAGCTAAGTCTTTTCAGGGAATATTTTAATGTCTTATAAGACCGCAATTTGGCTGGGTGCGGAGGCTCACGCCTGTAATCCTAGCCCTCTGGAAGACCGAGGCGGGTGGATCGCTCGAGGTCAGGAGTTTGAGACCAGCCTGAGCGAGACCCCGTCTCTACTAAAAATAGAAAGAAATTATCTGGACAACTAAAAATATATATATAGAAAAAATTAGCCAGGCATGGTGGCACATGCCTGTAGTCCCAGCTACTCAGGGGGCTGAGGCAGAAGGATGGCTTGAGCCCAGGAGTCTGAGGTTGCTGTGAGCTAGGCTGACGCCACGGCACTCACTCTAGCCCGGGCAACAAAGTGAGGCTCTGTCTCAAAAAAAAAAAAAAAAAAAAAAAAAAAAGACTGCAATTTATCTACATAAATGTATAAATATATCACCATGGAACACAGGGATAAAAGTGACTGAAATCACTTCGAGGTTTGACAGTGAAGGTGAAGTAGTCACCCTAGAAGCAAACAGACTGGAAGAAACAGAGGGTCGTAAGTAAGGTTTATGTGACCGATTGACATAAGGAAAATTTTTGTTGTTATACAGAATCAGGAAGTTGTTGTGTTGGGACCTCAGGAGGTGCTCGGTGACTGCATCTGGAAGAGACGCAGATTGCTGCCTAAGGCCAGAGTGGAGACGGCCTTCCCACACAGGTAGCAGAGCAAAGGCAGAGGGCCAACCAGATGCCACTGCGACCAAGGGCCGCAATGGACACAACCAGGCAAGGATTGCTCTGGCTTTGTGACAGTTGCCTCGAGGACAATTTCATTTGTCTCATGAAAAAAGACAATAAACTTCTGCTGGAACTGGTGAACCCAATGCTATGGCCCTACTAAAGTTTCCCTTGATGTGGAAAGATTGTCTTGAGCTTTTCATGTCTAATGAAATTGCAGTCATGAAGTGGTTGTCAGCCCACATCAATCATAAATTAATTTTACAATTGAATTGTATTGAAACAATCATTGTCAACAATAATCCTTCATGATGCACAGGCAATACAAGTTAAATTGCAGTATATATTATTTAACATCTCTTAGGACATCAAAAACAAAACAAAAACTCTAAAATCCCTTGGCAGATAGAATGTGTGGAAAAGTGCACCCTTATGCATTTCTGGTATAAATTGCAGTGTTATACCTTTTTAATGGAATTCAATTTAATAAAATTAAAGCTTGTTTGCCCTTCTCCTCAAAAATTCTAATTTTGGAAATTTTTCCAAATACATGAAATAGAAGTCTTAGTAAATCACATACATACATGGAACTATTTTGTGTATTAGTATTATTATTATTTTTGAGGCAGAGTCCCTCTCTGTCACCCTGGCTAGAGTGCCGTGGCGTCAGCCTAGCTCACAGCAACCTCAAACTCCGGGGCTTAAGCCATCCTTCTGCCTCAGCCCCCTGAGTAGCTGGGACTACAGGCATGCGCCACCATGCCCGGCTAATTTTTTCTTTATATTTTTAGTTGTCCAGCTAATTTCTTTCTATTTTTTAGTAGAGACGGGGTCTAACTCTTGCTCAGGCTGGTCTCGAACTCCTGAACTCAAATGATCTGCCCACCTCGGCCTCCCAGAGTGCTAAGATAAGAGGCATGAGCCACCGCGCCCAGCCTATGTATTATTTTTTAAGTCTGACAGTAACCAGCATAATAATGACTGAATCAACTGTGGTACAGCCATATCATGAAGAATCATATGGATATTATGAAGAATGACTGGAAACTATACAAGATAACTATAAAAATCTCCACAAGAAATTTTGACTCAGAAAACAAGATGCAAAATGAAAATGCGTATAATAAAAGTCTTTTGTTTATAAACATTGACCCAAAACCTGCTGTGTCTGTGTGTGTATTGTGGGGATGAGTATGTATGTGTGTTTATAATCTTATTAAAGAAAGTAACTGGATGATTTTCCAGGAATTTAGAGCCTGATCTGGAAAGAAAAGGAAAAGGGCAAAAAGGTGCTCATAATTACAGAAAAATTAAGTCATGTGTGTTTCCATCTCAGTTACGCAAATTGTGTGTGTGTGTACCTAAGGTGAATAAGAGTATGCAAGCGGCGTTAACAGTGGTTATCTATGACTGATGAGATTGCAGGTGATCTTTACTCTTTCCATGTATTTTTACTTTATTTATTTATTTATTGACAAATATTATATATGTTACACAACGTGATGTCTTGGTACATATACAATGTGAGATGGCTAAATCAATCCAATTATATTACCATATATATTATTACCACATGTATTTGTTTTGTTATGGTAATAACACTTAAATGTTTATTTTCTTAGCAATTTTCAAGTATACATTGCTAGTAATTATAGTCATCAATTTGTGCAACAAATCTCTTGAACTTTTTCTTCCTCGGTAATTGACATTTTATATTTTTTGTCCAACATCTTTTCATCTTTTCCTTCCCCAGCTCCTTGTTATCACCATTCTGCCCTCTGCTTCAATTAGTGTTACTTTTTTAGATTCTACATATAACTGAGATTATGCAGTGTTTATCTTTCTGTCCATGGCTGTTTTACTTAAGAGAATGTCATGTAGGTTTATTCATGTCACAAATAACAGGATTTATTTCATTTTTTTAAGATTCAAAAGTATCCCATTCTGTATGATATTATATTATCTTTGTCCATTCTTTTTTCCTTTTCTTTTTTTTTTTTTTTTTTGAGACAGAGTCTCACTTTGTTGCCCGGGCTAGAGTGAGTGCCGTGGCATCAGCCTAGCTCAAAGCAACCTCAGACTCCTGGGCTTAAGCGATCCTACTGCCTTAGCCTCCCGAGTAGCTGGGACTATAGGCATGTGCCACCATGACCGGCTAATTTTTTCTATATATATTTTTAGTTGTCCAGATAATTTCTTTCTATTTTTAGTAGAGACGGGGTCTTGCTCAGGCTGGTCTCGAACTCCTGACCTTGAGCAATCCACCCGCTTCAGCCTCCCAGAGTGCTAGGATTACAGGCGTGAGCCATCGCGCCCGGCCTGTCCATTCTTCATTGATGAGTACTACAGTGGATTCCTTATCTTGTCTATTACGAATAATGCAACAAATATGGGAGTGCACATATCTCTGATGTTCTGATTTCCTTTTCTTTGAATACATACCCATTACCAAATTGCTGGATCATGTAGTAGTTCTATTTTTAATTTCTGTAGGTATCTTCATATTGTTTTTCATAATGCTTTCACTAATGTACAATCCCAGCAACAGTGTACTATGCTTCCCTTTTCCCACATCCTCCTCAATAGTTGTTTTGTTTTTCATAGCAGCTATATCAACATGTGTGAGGAAGTATCTCATTGTGGTTTTAATTTGCATTTTTCTGATGTGTAGTGATATTCATCATTTTTTCACATAACTGTTGACCATTTGTATGTATTCTTTGTAGAAATGACTTTATGTTATTTGCCTATTTTTAAGGAATTATTTGTTTACTTGCCATTGAGTTGCTTGAGTTCCTTATCTATTTGAATGTTAATCCTCTACTAGATGTATGGACTGAAAATATTTTCTCTCATTCCATGGGTTATCTCTTCACTCTGTTGATTGCTTCTTTTGCTGTGCAGATGTTTTTTATCATCATGGAATTGCATTTGTCTGTTTTTGCTTTTGGGGTCATATCGAAAATATTTTTGCATAGACCAGTGTTCTAAACTTTTCCACTGTATTGTCTTACTGTAGTTTTATACTTTCAGGTCTTAACATTTAAGTTCAATCCATTTTTAAGGCAATTTTGTATCTGGAATGAGATAAGAATTGAACTTCCTTCTGCAGCATGTGAGAATGCAGTTTCCCCAGCATCATTAATTGAAAAGACTTTCCTTTCTTTTTTTTCTTTTTTTTTTTTAGCCAGACAGTGGCTGGAAGGACTTTCCTTTTTCCATAGTACCTTCTGGATGGCCTTGTCAAAAATTAGTTTACTGTGTACACTTCAGCTAACTTGTTCCATTAATGTATTTGCCTGGTTTTAAGACAGTACTGCACTGTGTTGATTACTGTGGCTGTGTAGTACATTTTGCTATCCGGTAGTGTGGGTGTCCCAAGCTTTGTCTTCTTGCTGAAGATTTCTTTGGCTCTTCAGGATTTTTTGTTGTTTTATACAAATTATAGAATTGTTTGCTATGTCTTCAAAAAATGTCCTGGGAAATTTGATAGAGATTGTTTTGAAACTTTATATCATTTTGGTGAGCATGGATAAATATACAGTATTAATTCCCGCAATCCAGGAACATGGGATGTCTTTCTATTTATGTACTTCAATTTCTCTCATTAATGTTTAAAGTTTTTAGTACATATCTTTCACCTCCTTGACTAAATCTACTCCTAAGCATTTTAATCTATTGTAAGTGGGATTGTTCTCTTGATTTCTTTATTGGATATTTCATTGTTAGTGTATTAAAATGCTACTGATTTCTGTATGTTTTGTATCCTGAAATCTAATTGAATTCATTTATTAGTTCTAACAAATTTTTTGACACAGTCTTCAGGATATTCTATACATAAGATCATATCATCTGCAGACAGAAAATCTATATTCTTCCTTTCCTTTCCAATTTGAATGCTTTTATTTCTTTTTTGCCTAATATCTCTGGCAAGAACTTCCAGTGCCATGTTGAAAAGAAAGTGAGAATATTTTGTTTGTTTCTGAAATTAGAGAAAAAGCTTTCAACTTTTTGTTTGAGTATGATGTTAGCTATGGGCTTGTGATATATGCTTTTATCACACTGAAATACATTCTTTCTACCCCTAATTTGTTGAGAGGTTTTATTACTAAAATGTTGAATTTTTTTTTTTTTTTTGAGACAGAGTCCTGCTCTGTCACCCTGGCTATAGTGATACCCTGGCTGAAACCTCCACTATAATATTGAATAGAAGTGGTAACAGTAGACATTCTTGTCTTGTTCCCAAACTCAGGTGTGAAAGTTGTCACAAAAATTGGGTCCTTCTTGTCATATCTAACTAAAACAGAATTGAGAAACCAGAGGGAAAGCACTCAGGGTACAAAAATCACTCCGACAATGTAATTTTCTGGAATCCTGACTACTGAAAGTACTAATTGTAACCTGAAACCAGTTTTATCTACAGCTCCTGATTTAACCTGCTGTAACTCTAGGACTGATGTTCTCAGCACCATCCCTCACCAGCCAGGGCTGGCCGGCTCCCCAAACCCATACAAGTGCCAACAAACCTGCTTAAAGAGCTACACATAACATTTCTTCTTTCTATAGCACCTTAGCCTTTGTTCCTCAGACGTACCAAAGACCACCCGGTCTGCATGTGGGCCTCAAATTACACTTCTTTTCTTCTAGATAAAACATTAAATTCAGAGATTTGTCTCTACATTTGTATTTTGACTTTGACAAACGTATAAAGCACTCAGGTTTTCAATATGACATATGTTATTAGCTGTAGATTTTTCACAGGTGCCCTCAGCAGTTCCAGAAAATTCCCTTCTATTCCTGGTTTTCCGGGTGTGTGTGGTTATTATGAACAGGCATTGAACTTATCAAAAGCTCATCTGTCTCAATCAAAATAATTTTTTGTACTTTATTCTATTATTATGATGTATTGCATTGTTTGTAGTTGTTAAACCATACTTGCGTTTGTCAGATAAAAATTTGGTGAATGCGTCCAATCATGTTTATATGTTGTTGCATTGAGTTTGCTACTATACTTGAGAATATGTGTCTGTATTTTTAAGAGATAATGGTCTATACATTTCTGTCCATGTGATGCTTTTGTCTGGCTTTGTTATTTGGGTAACAATGGCTTCATAGAATAAATTTGTTTTCCCTTTTAGTATTTAACTTACTTAAATTGACAAATAAAATTGAACATATTCACGTGTACAATATAATGTTTTGAAATACGTTACAATGTGAAATCGCTAAATCAAGCTAATTAACATATGCATTACACCTCACATGCTTATCATGTTTTGGTGTGAGAACACTTAAAGCTACATAGGGCGAAACACCTGTTACTCGGCCTCCTTCAGCCCTGGTTTGACCGCGTCTCCCGTCACTCATGGCCGGAGGGGTGGGGCCTAGAGCCTTATCCAATCCGGCGTGCCGACGTGAGAGCTGTCCAATCAGATGCGCAGCCGGGAAGAAGGAGGCGGCTTCCGGGATCTGGCGCGGCCTTTGTCTCTTCCGCCGGGCTCGGAGCAGCGTCCGCGCTCCGCTGTCGCTCCTGCAGGGGGCCCAGGTGTCTCTGCCGCAGCCCGTGTCACCCGTGACCTGCAGGTACTGGGGGTCCCTAGGGAGGACGCGGGGACGCCCCGGAAGCTGGGACGGGGCGAGTGTGCGGTCGGCGCTCCGAGGGGGCGGGGGCCGGGCGGGCGGCCGGAAGCGGCTGTGGGGACGCGGCCTCCCGGCTTCGCCTCCGGAGTCCGGGACCGAGGTCGGGCCGAGGCGCGCCGGGGCGTTCGGTCCCCTCGGTCCGCGGGGCGGGGCCGGGCCGGGCGGGCAGCGGGGCCCTGGGCGTCCTGGCCCGGCCCGGCGTGTCCTGCGGCCCCAGCCCGAGCGGCTCCGGGCGGCCGCGCGTCTCCCCAGGTTGTGCGGGGACGACGGGAGGGTCCTCCGGGGACGGCGGCGACGCTGTGCGGGGCTGGTGCGGGAGAGGAGGCGTAGTCCGTGAGGGCCTCGTCCCTCCTCCGTCCTGTTAACAGTTAAACTGGGGAAGCGTGGAAACTTAGAATCGTTTATTTAAGCAAATAGTAATTGGTGAATCTGCACGTCCCCAACCGTGGTTTGAGGTCTTGGGGCCACTGGAGGGGCTTGGCTTGCAAGAAAGGCGTTGATAAGGTGCTTGAGGAATGGAAGGAATTTAAATAATTGATTGGGTACAGTTATGTAGCGGCTTCTTTGGAGTATCCCTGTGGCTGTTTTCTGCTTATGTAATCGGAGCTCTATTGGCAGTTTGTGTATGTTGTGATTTACGGGAAATGCATTTGAGTTAGAACTAAATTTCCATACGGAGGAGCCGGGGACACTGTGGCCGGTTCAGTCTAGTTGCTCCCTGACTCAGGGGACCGGTTTCCCCTGCATTTTCCAGATGTGTGGCCAGCAGGGTCTCAAATCCAGTTTGCTCAGCCAGCTGTTCTAACGGGGCCTGTTGGAAATCTGAAATTTCTAGTTCTTTTCCTATGTTCCCAAATGCCTCCTTCCGCTCCCCAACTCATAACATTATGAACTGTTTGTTCCTTATTTATTTTTCAAGCAGACACACTATTGTGCTTGTTGAACATGTTTTTCCCACAGGACTCTGGGTGGCTCTTTTTAAAATATTTGTTTTCTGTTTCTGAACATTTCAGGTAACAGGAAAGCAGAGAATAATCACCTGACACTCCCTGTAAAATTCTTTGTGCTTCTGCTCCTGTTGTCTTCCCTGGGCTCACACACCTTACCAGCTTATCTTTAGGTTGAGGTCCCCGTTGAAAACTTTACAGGGTGACGTGTCCTCAGCCATCCGTGTGTCTTTTCCTGGAGCTGGTTTCACACTGTCTGGGGATGACCCAAGATACCCACAGTGACCGTGTCTCCTGGAACGTGTGGTGAATGTCAGTCCTGTGTCATCTCTGTCCAGAGCACAGGCTGAGGATGGGGATGGAGCCTTGCAGGGGTGGGGAACCTGCGGCCTTCTGATTTCAAGTTTGTTCATTTTTAAGCAGCAAAGGAGGCAAGAAAAGCTTCACCTTTCTCTGCTGCACCCCTTTTAATAAAAGGATTTGTTCTGTACAATTTGGATTCAGTCAAAAGGCCATACTTAAGGTCCTAGAGGGCCACATATTGTCTTAAGGCCGCAGGTTCCCCACTCCTGCAGGGGGAACAGCTGGGTGCCCTGTGGCTGACAGGAGCCTCCTGTTGTAGCCTTCATCTATAAAGCCAATCCATTGGGATAGTAAGGTTTTCTTTCCTGAACCTGAGCTTCCATTCCTTGGAGAAACGCTGGTGCTCAGCCAATAGGATGCTGGTATCGAGAGGAAAGGGCAGAAATGGCTCCTGCCCTCTGGACTCTTTCTCAAAGGACAAGGAAAACTCACCCGAGTGAGGCAGTGCAGGAGCCGGCAAAGCAGTTTGCACTTCAGGCGCACAGAGGCCCAGAGCAGTGTCTGCTGGGACGTGGTCGTTGAGTTTTTCCAGGGAACAGGGTGGGAGTGGGGGAACGTCACACGCGACAGGACGGTCTGACTTGGCCCGGGAGTCACACGTGTCTGTCCTGCAGTCAGCCCCACCCCTCCCTGAGTTTGTCACCTTGAAAAGATTTACTCCTTAACAGTAAAATATATTTTATCAGTAGAGCTCAAAACATAAGAAAATATTTCCAGTGAGGCAAGAAGGAGGTGGCTATGGGGGGGAAAAAATCCAGTCTTACAATATTGCTTTTGTTAAAAATTCTTATTTACCGTTTTCTTTCCCAGAGTGAGTGCTGTAAGGTTCTGAGTTCTGTTCTAGTTTTGGGTGACTTCAATCAGAACCCCAGGGCTTAGCTTTGGGAATGCCACCAGGGAGAGAAAAGATGGGGAAAATATCTCTACAATCATGGCTGCAGGAAAATGAATACCTTTCCACAAGAAAGTGTGGTAAATAAATTGGTGAGTAGGAAATGTTCACCAAGACGTGAGTTCCTCTCTTATGCAGGCTGGAGAATGTTTGATAGTGGATGACTCTGTTCTGTGTCCTGTGATCTGCGTGTCAGAGTTTATAGCTAAATTTATGTGGCAGGACTTGGCAGTTACTAGAAGTGTTCACGTGTGATTCATTATTTACCAAACGATTTGTTATAATAGAAATAGCGATTAAAAGACATGTTTATTGTCTGAAAGGGGTAGATGGTTTTGCTTTTCTTCTTGAGATGTAAAATGTAGGTGCCGTATCATTTTCTTCCCTTCTATAATCATAAACAGGTAGTTTGAGGGATTTTGTTGGATTCTTCTAACACTTGCTGTTTTCTCATTTAAAACTAAGTGAATACTTTTTGCGCCCTTCCTTGGGCTCTCTCTCTGCTGCGACAGTGGGTCTGGTCATCATCTGTGATGTATGTGTCATGCTCTGTAAATCTGTATCTTGCTCTTGCCGTATAATCCTATCTGGCTGTCCTCAATAAACCTCATTTTCGTGCTTGTCTAAAGAAAAAAAATTAATAAGAAAAAAAAAAACTAAGTGAATAATAACCTCACTTGGGAAGCAGAGACCTGGGCTTGGATACTCCAAGCAAAGGTCAATCCTGACCTAGCAGAAGGGGGTCACTGAAGGCCCCGTTAGTCCTTCCTGGGAGCCTCCCCCTCCCAAGTGTCCCAGTCTGTTCACAGCAACCCTGGAAGGAGCCCTTTATAGTGAGAGAAGCTGCAGAGCCCTGGGAAGCTGGGGGTCCGCAGGCAGATGTGGTCGGGGTGGAGGTGGGGGTGTGATGCCCTGTCTGGGGGTGTAATTGTTGTTGTCCTGGGGCTGTTTTAGACAGTAACAAAATACGTTCTAATTTACGTTAGAGGTAACTTTCTTGTAAAGAAGTCTCGGTGTAAAAGCACCAAGGATGACATCTGCAAATGTCTCCGAGGTTAGGCAGACAAGGGCTTTTCTTCACAGCGAAGAGCAAACAAGAGTGGACAGAAGGTGGGAGGGAGGGCAGGATGGGGGTGGCGGGGTCCGGTCCCAGATCAGAGAGGTTTCCCGCTGAAGTCAGCCTGTTCTCAGGGGAGGCAGACCCAGGCCTCTCTGTTGGCTCAGTCTGAGCTTGGTCAAAGTGCAGCAGCCTCGGAGGAGGCGAGAAACTGAAGGAAAGTTTGGTTAACAAATAGTTTGTTCTAATCACTTGAGGATACAACTGTTCAGCACATTGTTTATAAGGCAAAAGTAAAACTTTGTGGTCTGTCTGGCTTTGTGATAGGTGAAAAATAGAGCGTAATCTAAACCAAATGGAAAAGGCCTCGTCTGCAGTCGGCTGCTCTCACTGAACATAGAGGCTGTGGGATTTCTTCACTCACACTGTTCTCCAGGACATCCATCCTGTTCCCCTGCCACATTTCCTCGTCCCCTACGGCTCTTTCACTCGGCTGTTCCTTAGCCGTATCCTTACAGAAAACTAGTAACAATAATTACAATGTTTTGCTGAGTTCTGTGAGTGCCTCTGTCCAGTTATTGGACTTGAGGAGGGCGACAGAAGCCCCTGATTCATGGGCAGTTGGTCGGAGGCATCGATGGGCCCCAGGGCTTGCCACTGGCATCTGCAGTGGCGACGGTGTTGTGGGACTGAGCCCTGAACTTGTGGGCTGTGTGCGGACTCTGGGTGGCGTCAGTATTGAATTGCTGGACACGCAGCTGGTGTGGAGACTTGGTAGGTGTTCAGCAATCCCCGCACACGCGGTGTCAGGAAAGAGGCATCACAGGTCAGACCTCAGAGTGACTCTCGGTGTTTGGCTGCTGGTGAGAACTGTGACCGTGGAGGAGGGTGAGTGTCCACGCTGCCAGGAGGGGACAGGATGTGTGGGGCTCCCAGAGTTAAATTTCCCAGCTGTTGAGGTTTCTGTCTCTCCCCAGGAGGGAGCCACCCTGGACTACGTCTCCATGGTGCTTGTGGTCCCCAAGGTGGGGACCCTGGTCAGCCTCCTGAGTGTGGGGTTCCTTGTGAACTGTGGAGGAAACAGGCTGCTCACCTGAGCTGATTCCATTTTGTTTCTTTTATAAAATCTTGCTGCCATGTACTTTTAGTTCATCCAAGCATTTAACAGTTTTTAATTTTTTTTTTTTTTTTTTTTTTTTTGAGACAGAGTCTCACTCTTTTGCCCTGGCTAGAGTGCCGTGGCGTCAGCCTAGCTCACAGCAACCTCAGACTCCTGGGCTCAAGCGATTCTCCTGCCTCAGCCTCCTGAGTAGCTGGGACTACAGGCATGCGCCACCATGCCCGGCTAATTTTTCTATGTATATTTTTTTGGTGTCCATATAATTTCTTTCCATTTTTTAGAAGAGACGGGGTCTCACTCTTGCTCAGGCTGGTCTCGAACTCCTGAGCTCAAACGATCCACCCGCCTCGGCCTCCCAGAGTGCTAGAGTTACAGGCCTGAGCCACTGTGCCCAGCCCATTTAACAGTTTTATTCCATGATTTGAGTGTGAGATTTGTTTTCTTACTTGAAAATGTGAGTGGATTGAGTCATATGGTGTGAAGAAGCAAAGAAGGTTCTCGAGATAAACAGTTTTATGCTGTGTGCAAACACTAAGAATGTAACCCCCATGGACTCAGCGCAGGGAGAACAGACAGCCGTGGCAGCCCCGGGGGTCCCCAGATGTCGCCTACCTTCCGCACCCTGAGCCAACTGCAGGGCTGGTTCTTACTGTGCTTTGTGAGTTCACCGTCGAGTTGTTGTGAAGCAGTTTTGCTCGGTCTTTCCTGTTGTGAGTTTTCAGTGGCTTAATGCCACCTTTAATATTCCATGAATATTATGCTGAAAAGGTTTTTTGTGGTTTCTGTGGCTGGCTCTGTGGCTGCTGTGCTGCCCTCCGGGGCTGTGTGTCACTCAGTGTACTCCCCCTTGCACAGCTAGTGGGACTTTAGTGTTTGAAGTTTGTTAAGGGTTGTTGAGAAGGCCATTTTTGTTTTGTCCCCAAGTGCTAATCCTTTATGAGTTTTTTTACCTAAAGGGAGAAACGGAGGCACAAAATATAATTTCAGAGTTTACTTGAGCCAAGGTGGGAACAGTTGCCTGGAAGACTGAGACCAGAGTAACCGTGGATGTGAGCTCTGTTTGGTCTTTTTTATAAGCAGACTTTTAAAGTCAAAAAGGGGGAGAAGGAGTGGAGCAATATGAAGTTGTCCCAGGAATTGTCATCAGTTTGCAGAAACGACATTGATTAGTGACTGGCTCTACACTGTTGAACTACAGGGTGTGAGTTACGGTGCTCAGCGTGTGGCTTTGTTAGTGACTTTGTAGCTACTTGTGCTGTCAGAGTCCACACAGGAAACAGGGTTTGCAGATGATTTCTTAGTTCAGGGGTCGGTGGGGAGTGGGCATGGCTGCTGTCACAGTCCTGTGCCCTTCTGGGCCTAATAATTTAGAGAAGGCGGCATTCCTGAACTGACACTTTGTTTTCTTTATAATTTCCCCTTTTTGATCACAATCCTTCTTTTTAAAAACATTGATTAAATTCTGACTGTTAAGATGTTCTTCACTGTCGGGAAGGCTCGTGGCCATGTAGTCCTATCCTACGTTGGGATGGCGTTAGAGGAGACATTTCAGTGAGGAATTAAAGAGCAGCAAACAGCCAAACTGGGATGCTCTCAATAGAGTGGCAGAAATGAGATTTTAGCCAAATCACTGATTTACATAGCTGGTGTTGCTTATTTTAAATTTTCTACTCTTTGGAATACTATAATTTTAATTTTCCTAGAAGTAAAACAGCAATGCATGTGTTAATAATTTGAATAGCAAAAATACTAAAAGAATGCCAGAACAATAAGAAAATACTTATTTCATTAGGGATCCAGCTAAAAACATCAGCAGGAAAATTCAATCCAGGGTTTTTATAGACCCTGTTGTAGGTCAAGTAGCTTCTTTTCTAATTTTTCCTGGATGAGATTCTACTTCATGGGGACTATTTATATATATATATACAACAAAGGTGTTTGCCACCACACATACACCTCCTTGCTCCGGCAATATATAATCTAAAGCAACGTGCTTGCCTAGTACCTCCTCGGCCAGTGAATCAGTAGCTATTTGTTGAGCTGTGATGGAGGGAGTAGTTTCATCAGCATTTTTTCTTTAGGTTATACAAAGATTTCTAATCATGTGTTGATGAGAATTGACAGCCACCAAGGCACAGGTGCCCACCCTGTGAAGTGCATGGAGCTATCTCCTTGGTGGCTAGGAAGATAATTAGCATTTGCCCCCAGTAGAAGTTGATCTAAGTCATGCCTAGAGAAAAGTCTGAGGGAAGTAGCAGAGTGTTGGTTTTCCTCAGATCTATGTAGAGATAGAGGGGTGATAAAATATCCTAAGAGACTTTGTCCCTTAATTTAGCAGCACAGGGATTGTTCAACAACACCTGATACTTTTTCAAACAGTGCTAGAGTGAATCTTACTTGATGGTGTTTCTAGTAAATAAAGTATCCATGTTGCAGGCCATGATCTTTGATGTTTACATCACCAAAGAGCACCCTGTTCAAAGAAGTTTTTGTTTTGTTTTGTTTTGTTTTAAATATGAACGCTTCCCGAATTTCCGTGTCATCCTTGCACAGGGGCCATGCTAATCTTCTGTGTGCTGTTCCAATTTTAGTACATGTGTGTGCTACCGAAGCAAGCATGGAAGAAACTTTAATTAATTTAAAATTTTTAGTGAGGAGCTTTGTAAGGCCTTGGCAGTAATGAAGAATATCGGCTTTGAGGAGAGCTGGCTGTAGGCTACTTCAGCCGGGTGGATGCACCTTCCTGCTGCTATTTTAAGGGAGAAGGTTGATGTTTTCCAAACGGGGTAAAACGTAAGTTCAACAGAACTAACAGAAGAGTCTTAGGCCAGGGAAGGTTCAAAGTTTCTATAAACTTTGCCAGTTGATTTTGTATTAGCCCATGTATATATTCCACCAGTCTGGAAGAATAAGGGTGATATGCACAATGGAAATGCTAAAAAGTTGGCCCTGTATTACAGATAGACAAATTATTTTACAGTAAAAAGAGTCTGTCAATCTCTGAAGATGAGAAGGAAGTCTCCAGGAAGAAACAGGACAGCACACAATTGATGAAGAAATTTTGTCATTTTATTTCTTTTCATAGTTTACTCAAAAGGTGAACCAAAGTCTTTTATTATCTCTTATCAATACTTCATGAAAATCTTATTTAAAAGATAAAACCAAATTTTATCTTTATCATTGTGAAAGCCAATTTTAATAAAACCTTATGAAAAGATCTAGCCAATGTCAATCAGCTCTGACCACACAAGATTTGTATAAACCTTTTATAACCTCTTATATTTTTCCCATTCTCTTTTTTCTCCAGTCTTCTACATCCATTTAGTTCACTTCATGTTTTTCTTCTTGTATTCTTTTTTTTTTTTGAGACAGAGTCTCACTTTGTTGCCCGGGCTAGAGTGAGTGCCGTGGCGTCAGCCTAGCTCACAGCAACCTCAAACTCCTGGGCTTCAGTGATCCTACTGCCTCAACCTCCCGAGTAGCTGGGACTACAGGCATGTGCCACCATGCCCGGCTAATTTTTTCTATATATATTTTTAGTTGTCTAGATAATTTTTATTTAGTAGATAATTTTTATTAGTAGAGACAGGGTCTCGCTCAGGCTGGTCTTGAACTCCTGACCTCGAGTGATCCACCCGCCTCAGCCTCCCAGCGGGCTAGGATTACAGGGGTGAGCCACCACGCCCAGCCCTTGTATTCTTTTAATGCCACTTTTAAATAAACTCTGTCCTAGGGAAAATTAAATTTTTTGGGAAAAAATACATCTTTATATCTTTTTTATAACCTTCTTCACCAGAAAACACATCTTATTTTCTTCATATGCTCTGTATGTAGAATTCTTTCTGTTCTCATCTCTAGCTTTAGTTACCATATGGTAGTCAGAATTTTAACCCTTGTTAATCTTAGTTTATAGTGAAGACCTAAGAAATAAGCAACTTTTGGGGGACAGGGTCTCAGTCTGTTCCCTGGGCTAAAAGATGGTGGCATAATAATGGCTCACTGCAAGACTTCTGGGCTCAAGTGATCCTACAGGCACGGCCTCCTGAGGAGCTAGCAGTCCAGGTGCATGCAGTCATGCATGGCTATTTTTTTTAATTATTACTTTTTGTAAAGACAGGGTCTTCCTGTCTTGGGCAAGCTGGTCTCAAACTCCTGGGGTGAAGCAATCCTCCTGCCTCAGCCTTACAAAGTGCTAGGTTGACAGGTGTCAGCCACTGCACCTATTTGTCACATGCTAACACTTCATGGGTACATCTTATCTAGTTTTCAGACAGGGTCTCACTCTGTCACGCAGCCTAGAGTACGGTGGCATGAACATAGCTCACTGTCACCTCAAACTCCTGGGCTCAAGTGACCCTTCCAGCTCAGCCTCATGGGAGCTGGGATTACAAATGCGTGCTTCCACACCCAGCTACTTTTTCCATTTTTGTTTTGTTTTGTGTAGAGACAAGTTTTCACTGTGTTGTCCAGGCTGCTCTTGCAGTCCTGACTCAAGCTGTCCTCCTGCCTCAGCTTCCAAAGTGCTAGAATTACAGATGTGAGCCACCACACCCAGCCAACATTTATAATTTTTAAAACTGAGTTTTCTAGTGTCCCTGCCTCTTTATGGACTACAGTCGCTCCTAGAGCACAGTTAGACCAAATTCCCACAAAACCACTCCCACAGGGTCACAGTCAGCAGTCCCGGCCCTGTCGTTCAGTGCCCCTGGCGTCTTCAGACTCGAAACCGACCCAGACACCCTGGGGCTCCGCCACCCACCCAGCAGGGTACACGCACGCCAGGTCAGCCCGAGAACCTCCAGCTCTGCTGTGTCATCCTGCCCAAACGCCAGGCAGTGTGCAGCAGGTGCTGCTTCCCCACCTCTCTGGGCTGTAAATCTGCAGCTTCAGATTCTGAATCCAAGGCCAGGGATCGTTCAGGATGCTCTAGAGCTGCCTGCAGGAGGGCCCCTCCCGCCAGTCTTCCTTCTTCAGCGTGAAACCCAAGGATTCGGAAGCAAGTGGGATTTCTCCTTGAATATACACACAAGACGTGGCCTCCACTTGGGCTTCACAAGACAGGGCCAGACTTCACGCTGGGGATGTACGAAATGCCCACGGTGGGGTAGTGCCTGCGGCAGGAGAGACTAACCTGAAAGACTTCTCTAGGTGGAGCTCCTGTAATTTTCCAGATCTTCTCCAGTCACCTGCTTTAACTGTGGGTGTGGCTTCCAGTGGTCAGTATAAAATCTGGAAGTGAAAACAGTCATCAGCATTGAATCCAACACTTCCATGGACACCAGATCCTACCTTGAACAACATAAGAAGGGAGAAGGTCGATTACCATTGAAAGGTCAGGACCACAAAATATCTAGAGCCATGACCAGAACTCCCCCTGCCTGTACCCGGTGTCACTGGGGCAGTGTGTTCCTCCTTTTCCCCGGGGTTGGCTGGTCAGGGACACATGATATGACACCTTTATCCACAGTCAGCTGCTCCACCAGGGCAGGCTGCTTCCCCGTCCTGACCCCACAGCGTCAGCCTGAGTCTCTCCTGCCTGCATCACCATGGAGACATCAGCCCAAGCTCACTAGGGACCCTGTCACCAACACCCGGAAGTCTTGGAGAGACTGAGGATGTCCTGTGCAGATTGAGGTCAGGATGACAACAGGGTCGAATTCTCCTTCCATCCAAGAGGGATAGCGATGTGTCATCCAGGATTTTTCTCTCCTTTCACAGAAGGGATGGCCTAGGTTGGTCCCCAGATGGGAGTGACTCCAGTTTCCTGGCACTTGAGTAAAGAACAAGGAAGGGGTTTAGAGACTCAAACTGAAACATAAACCAGCTGGCTTCCGTAACTTCAAAGGGCCATGAGAAAAGCAGTGGGAAGCAGTCATGGTTGCTGCTGTTCAGGAACTTTCAGTCTAGAGCACGTGGGTAAATGGCTGAATTCAGCATCAAGTGGTCAGTACACAGAAGGGGAGGTTCTCTTAATGGAAGAATTTATCAGTATAAGCTTTTGCATCACAGAGGTTCTGGTTTGTTCTCTTCCGAATTTCCCGTGTCTCAAGGTATCTTTTATATGCCTCTCGGTTGTTTCTTTGACCCTTTAGT
This sequence comes from Lemur catta, assembly GCF_020740605.2. Classification (NCBI taxonomy): domain Eukaryota; kingdom Metazoa; phylum Chordata; class Mammalia; order Primates; family Lemuridae; genus Lemur; species Lemur catta. The sequence goes on from NC_059156.1 coordinate 501,043, forward strand.
TGTTTAGGAGGTTGTGGTTTAATGTCCACAGACAGAGTAGCAAAATAAATCTTCCAGTTTTCTTCCTGCTGTTGATTTCCAGTTTTATCCCATTGTGATAAGAAAAAAAGCATGATATGATTTTCATTTTCTTAACTTCAAAAGTATTTTTTCTCTTGGTCCAACTTTTGATCTGTCCTGGAGAACATTCCATATGTTCTTAGAGGAATGTGTATTCTCATACTATTGGATAGAATATTATATGTATGTCTGTTAGGGCCATTTTGTATTAAAGTTCCTATTATTGAATTTCTGTCTATTTCTTCCTACAGTTTTGTTAGTGTTCACTTTTAAGCCATCCAGTAAAGTTGTAGATCACAAAATCAGCATTCAAAAATTATTTGCATTTCTATACACTAAAAAACTGTCAGAGAAAATTTAAGATAACAATCCCATTTACAAAAGCATCAAAAATTAACAGTTGTTATGACTCAGTTTAACAAAGAGTTGAAAGTTCTGTTCAGCAGGAATATATAACATATTGATGAAAGTAACTGAAGAAACAAATGGAAGGATACCCCTTGTTTATAGATTGAAAATTTATTATTTATAAAATACTCATAGTACACAAAGCAAACTACCTGTCCAATGTCATTCCTACTAAAATGTCAACGGCATTTTTCACAGAAATAGGAAAACATTCTAAAATTTCTATGGAACCACAAATGACCCCAAATAGATAACAGAATTTTGAGAAAGAAGAGCAAATCTGAAGGCATCACATTTCATATATTTAGGTGGTCCAGTGTTGGGTGCATGTATATTTTTAGTTGTTATGTCCTTGTCACAAATTAACCTTTTTTATTATACAGCAAACTCTTTGACCCATGCGAGAGGTTTTGCGTGGAAGGGCATTTTTTCTAATATGAGTATTATCACCCCTGCACTCTTTTGGTTATCATTTGCACGGAATATCCCTTTCTATCCTTTCACTTTTAACCTATGTTTCTCCTTAAATCAGAAGTGAGATTTTTGTGAAGAGCAGAAATACTTAATTTTTTTGTATTTATTTAGCCACTCTGGCAGTTTTACTTCATTTTCTGCTGCTCTAACAGAATAACAAAGACGGCGTAAATTATAAAGAACAGAAGTTTATTCGGGTCATGATTCTGGCGGCAGGGAAGACCAATGACCAATAATGTGGCACTGGCATCTGGTGACATCCTTTTTGCTGTGACATTAGGGGCTGAAGACAAGGGGGGGAGGGGGACAGTGTGCCAGAAAAGCACAGCCCTGGTGGCCTGATCACTTCTTGAAGCTCTTGTCCCTTAATTCCATCTCAATGGCCATTAAATGTAGCTTAAAGGTGGAAGGCAACATTTAACCAATGGCTGTCTTTTTATTGGATAATTTAATCCTTTTATTTGTAAAGTAATTATTGATAGGAAAGGACTGGCTAATGTGATTTTCTTGTTTTCTGTCTGGCTTATAGTTCCTTTGTTTCTTTCTTCCTTTTGTGCTGCATTCCCTTGGGTTGCCTTTTGTGTATTGTTTTTGCTGTTATGAGCTTTGATTACTTTCTCTTTTTATTTTGTATCTCTCCTGCAGTTTATTCTTCTTAGTGGTTATCATGAGACTTTCATAAAACAACTAACAATCTAATTTAAGACAGCAATTTAACTTTTATGCATAAAAAGTTCACCTTTCTTCCCCTCCACACATTTTATGTTAATACTATATATGCTATACTTTTATTTTGACATTATATATCCATTAACAAAATAGCTGTAATTATTTTTAATACTTTTGTAGCTTTTGTACTAGAGTTGAAAGTGATTTATGCACCACTACTACAATATTAGACCATAGTGAATTTTACTATTTGTTTAGCATTTCTAGTGAGATAAATACTTTCAAGGTTTTATATTGTTAGCATTCCATCATTTTAACTTGAGTAATTCCCCATAGCATTTCTTATAAGACAGATCTATTGGTAATAAATTACCTCAGTTTTTTGTTTTGTTGAAGAACATGTTGACCTCTCTCAAAAGACAGCTTTCTTAAATATACTTGGCAGGGGTTTTTCTACTGCTCTTGTAGCATTTTGCATATATTGTATACCTCCTACCTGGCCCGCAAGATTTCTGCTGGAAAATATGTTGGGAACATTGTAGATGTCTTCCTGCTTTCAACTTGCTCACTTTGTCTTTGAATCTTGACATTTTAAATATAATGTCTCTTTGGGCAATCTTCATTAGGTTTTTCCTGCTTTAGGTATTCTGAGCTTCATGAAACTGGATGTCAGGGCCAGGTGCGGTGGCTCACGCCTGTAATCTTAGCACTCTGGGAGGCCGAGGCGGGTGGATCGCTCGAGGTCAGGAGTTCAAGACCAGCCTGAGGGAGACCCCGTCTCTACTAAAAATAGAAATAAAAAAATTATCTGGACAATTAAAAATATATATAGAAAAAATTAGCCGGGCATGGTGGCGCACGCCTGTGGTCCCAGCTACTGGGGAGGCTGAGGCAGTAGGATCGCTTAAGCCCAGGAGTTTGAGGTTGCTGTGAGCTAGGCTGACGCCACGGCACTCACTCTAGCCTGGGTAACAAAGCAAGACTCTGTCTCAAAAAAAAAAAAAAAAAAAAAAAAAAACTGGATGTCAATTTGATTTTCTATAATAGATTTGAAGAGTATTAAGACATTATATCTTTTAAAAATCACTTTATTCTTTTTCCTTCTCTTCTTCTGAAAATCCAAAAATGCATATATTTGTTCACTTTATGAGGCACTATAAAGGCCATGTGCTTTCTTTACTTTTTCTTTTTTTTCCCCTAATTGGCCAGTTTCAAATGACCTATATTTGAGTTTGCTGAAGTTTTATTCTGCATGATTGAGTCTCCTCTTAAAGCTTTTAATTACACGATTTAGTTCTTCAGTTGTGTACTTTATCATCAAGATTTGTTTGAGTTTTTTTTATGGTTTTCATTTCTCTATCAAAATTCTCATTTTGTTCATGCATTGTTACAGAAACCTTTTTTATTATCTATGTTCGTCTTTTATCTGATTGAAATTTCTTTAAAGTTGATAATTTTAATTTTTATGTTAGCCAATTCCTGTATCTCCTTTTTTTTGCAGATGATTACCACAGATTCATTAGTTTTCTTTGGTGGTGATCAGGTTTGCCCGATGGTTTATGATTTGTGTATTCCTGTGTTTGTGTCCCTGACTATGAAGGAGCACTCCCCTCTTTCAGTCATTATCGACTAGTTTGAGAAGTTAAATATCTTGCCATATTTCATCCATGGGCTGATGATATTTTCACGGAGATTCCAGTCAGTTGAGTTTGGAGCCAGGTCCCATGACTGCTACTGGGACTGTAGCGGATTCGTGGTTGGCAGAGCACTCAGTTATCAGGGCATCGTACACTCATGCATCCTGTCTATTCCCTGGGGAGACTGAGCTTTCTTCGAGATCTTGCTCAGTAGGACTGGCGCTGAGACGAGGAACTGCAGTGGTTTCTGCAGATCAGGGGCTTCTACAATAGGTGTGGCAAGTTTGTCTCAATGACAGGCTTCTGAGAGTGCTGTCACCCAGGTCTCTGGATGGGCAGGACTGACCCCTGATCCCAGCTGAGGGGGCTGTGACTGATTCACGGGGCTGCTGCAGCTGGGACCTCAGTCTTCGGTTCTGTCTCTTGGTCCATGGCGTGTCTCCCTGCAGGTGTTGGCGTGGGCAGGGCTGCTTCCAGACCTTGGCTGACAGGGACTGGAACTGAGTTCCAGGGATTCTTAGATCCACAGTGAGACTTGCGTTAGCAGGCCTGCCTTCATGGACGCAGACGGATGCGCTTCCAGACTGCTCCCAGGTTAGCCAGCCTGCTCCTGGGCTGTGACTACCTGCAGCTGGAGGCAGCCGGGTTCCAGTGTTGCTTCAAGATCCACATTCAGGGCTCGGTGTGGTGGCTCACGCCTGTGATCCTAGCACTCTGGAAGGCTAAAGCGGAGGATTGCTTGAGATCGGCAGTTTGAGACCAGCCTGAGCAAGAACGAGACCCTGACTGTCCTAAACACAGAAAAAATGTGTCGGGCGTGGTGGCATGTACCTGTAGTCCCAGCTCCTGGGGAGGCTGAGGCAGGATGATGGCTTGAGGCCAGGAGTTGGAGGTTGCTGTGAGCCAGGCTGACGCCACGGCACTCTCGCCCGGGCAACAGAGTGAGACTCTGTCTCAAGAAAAAAAAAAGATCCACATTCAGATCAGATTTGGTGGTGCTACATACAGGTCACAGATGGATGTTTCTCCCTGAAGATCCCAGTGCGGGCGGGAGTTCTTTTCCCCCGACCATTAATGAGAGGTGAAGAAAGTGGGTTTGGGGCTGAGTCAGGGGCCACAGACAAGACCAAGGGCATCAGGCCTCACCTGAGACACAGGTGGCTCTGAATCTTCCTGGGTATCTTGGCAGATGGTGCTAATGGCGAGACCAAGGGAAAGCGGACCGTAACTAGGTCCCCAGTGAGATGTTGCTACCTTTTGTTCTGTAGCTGGGACTGTGATTAGGCAGCCTGTCACATGGGTGAGGACCTGCCCTCTCACAGCGGCCTTACTGCTTGGTTTTGAGCTGCCCTAGGGCACCACAAGCTCAGTTCTGGATCCCGAAGCTCCCACAAAAGCAGTTTCATCTGGGCACGGCTGCTGCATTGCGCTGTAGGGTACAAATGGGGGGGAGGTCCTGTTCTGTCATCTTGGTGACGTCCTCTCCTGTGAGTTTCACTTTTGTAAATGTTGCATGTCAGTTTGTCTGGGACTTTTAGATTCAAAAGTTCTGAAGCAAAATGCTCACATTTACATGTAATATAAGAATTGAATTAGATTATGAGCAGACACCACATGTGTTAAAATGTTGGAATGTAAGTTTAAGTTTACTGGAAGGAATAAGGAATCATGGAAATTTATATATCTCTTTTCTCAGCCTATATCTAAATGATGGTATAATTTCATCCAATATGTTTGTTTTATTTCAGTAATTCTCATGATATTTTATAATGTTTATGTTGTTCCTTTATGTGGAAACAGAAAACGTTGCTTAGCTTCTAAAGACTAGATTATAGCCTTTATGATATGTAAGAACAGCCCCAGTATATTAACAACATAAATATCTTTTCATTTAAATAATCTCAGTATAGCCTTTTATTAATGAATATAATGCATTTTAGATGAAATTTCACTGCCATACATTCAATAGCAACGATTCAAAATATCTGTTCCTCATGGATGCACACAATTTAAAATTGTAGGTATGTAAACAATTACTTTTCAATAGTATCTCTATGTTGTATTCAGTATTTCATCCATTAAATTTTTTTGTCATTTTCAATTCCAGATTACTGCATTTCTTTTATTTTCAGGTATGTTTCTTGAGATCAACTAATAGTGTTTGTGCTTTTTACCCCTGATATGAATGGGATGATAATTTTCAAATCTGTACTCTTTAAGACAGCATGCTGTTTTATTTATATAGAAATTAGGCATATGTCTAGGAACTATAAAAACATCTATTTTTTGCCTGTATAAGTATTGCTGCCACTTTGTTTATACCTTACGTTACAAGTAGTCTTAACTTCACAATCTGTTTATGGTTTGAATCTATATCATTATGTGAGAGAAACCCTTTTGATACTTGAAGATAATTTCGGAAAAAGAAATTTAACTGTATCTCTTAGGTAGCCTTAAATTTTTTATTGTGGTGATAAGTATAAAATTCTCACCTCAAACATTTTTAAGCATATAGTTTGGTAGTGTTGTTTATATTCACGGTGTTTTGCAACAGATTTCCACATCTTTTTTATCTTACACAAGTGAGAGTGAATACCTATTAAACAGCAAATTGCCGCTTCGGCTGCTATCCAGCTCCTGAGGAACACTGTTCTGCTTTTGCTTCCTATGAGTTTGGCTACTCTACATATTTTATGTAAGTCTAATCAAACAGTGTCTGTTTCTTTTAAACTCTCTTATTTTGCTTCACATGATGTTCTCAATGTTTGTCCTTCCTTACTGTAATATGTGTCAGGATGTCCTTTTTTCAGGCTGAATAATATTCCACTGTAGGTATTTACCATGTTTTCTGTATCTACTCGTTCATAAAAGGGCACTTGGCTTGCCTCCAGGTATTGAGTGTTGTGAATAATGTTGTAATGCACATGGGTGTGCAAATGTCTGCTCCGTGTCCTGGCTTGAATATGTTTGGGATATTTTGGATACAGCGATGTAGTACCATGTGATCTTTATGTTATGTCCAAGAAATGATTGCCAAAGCCAATTGTCATGAGGTTTCCCCCTTACCTATTCTTTTAGGAGTTTTATAGTTGTAGGCCTTATGTTAAATTCTTAGTCCATTTTTTAAATTAACATACAATTGTACATATGTATAGGGTATCATAATTGCACGTTTATAGGGTACTATTTGATGTTTGTATGTATACAGTATAATGACCAATCAAACCAGTGTATGTACTGTGTCTGTCACCTCATGCATTATTTCTTTGTGGTAACAGTGTTCATGTAATATACAATACCTTTTTGTTAACCATTGTCATCTTACTGTGCACTGAAACAACAGCACTTATTTCTCCTTTCTAAAGAGTTAAAACTTTGTACCTATTATCCAAACTCTTCTTCTCCTTTTCCCCCATCAGTCTCTGGTAACCATGGTTCTGCTCTCTGCTTCTATGATATCAGCTCTCTGGTTTTATAGTTTTAGATTTCACATAATGGAACTAGAAGATATTATGTGGTGGTTCTTTTGTTTGTTTTGTTTTGTTTTTTGAGGCAGAGTCTCGCTCCATTGCCTAGGCTAGAGTGCCATGGTGTCAGCCTAGCTCACAGCAACCTCAGACTCCTGGGCTCAAGCAATCCTCCTGCATCTCACCCCCCGAGCCTGTGAATGGCTTCACAAAGACAGAGCATCATCACATGATCACAGGCCAGGAAACAGTGCTGTGGCCAGTGAGGTGTCCCGGGAGCAGATGGATGTGTAAGGAAAGAAAGGTGTGATGAGTGTCTAATCTGCAGTTGTTCACGTATGAGTGAAAAGCGGACAGAGCAGAGGGGTGGGGACATTACACAAGCAGGGGCATAGAGGTTGTCTTTGAGCATCTATCCTTGCTGGCAGGGTACCTTGCACATCACCACCCTGGCACGTGGAAGCTCAGGTTTGCCACTGAGGACAGCCATGGGCTGCTGTCGAACACGAGGGAGCCAGCAAACACAGGGCTGCACATGCGCTCTACCACCAGGTCGGCAGATGCCAAGCCAGGAACCTCAGTCACCAAAGATGTCATGAGTACAACTGTCCTTGGTAGACTCTTTCCCTCTCTGAGGTAACAGGCCTCAATACTGGGGTAAGGAGGAGGAGGAGGAGACGTGCAAGACAGGCTTCCTGCATGGACCTGCAAAACACACCAATGCAAAAAGGGAACATCCCTCACAGAAATGTCCTTCCACTCATGTGCACGTGGCAGGCACCTTCCCCATGGGAGATCAGACCTTCTCCCAAAGAGTAAAGATAGGAGATATTTTCGTGAGGTTATGATACGGTGACTGCATTATCATATCGTACATACTTACCTCTTAGCACGTCTCAGTTTTTTCTTCCTCCCTTGAGCTGCATCTGAAAATATTGTGGGTGAGAATGATTTCTGATATGGCTGGGCAGAGCCTGTGCCGAAAACCTGACAGGTTGGCGGCAGAGCGGGACCCAGGTGTTTGCAGGAAGGAAGGTGGAAGGATCCCCTTAAATTACCTGTGGTGTTCTGGGCATAAAGAAGTCCTTTCAGCTGAGCTGAGTCTGGTGGGCAGCTGGGAAGGCTGCAGTGTGGACGCCACGCTTCCTCCTTGCATTGCTGTGGTTGTTTTGAAAGCAACCTTCAGGAAGGGTCTGATCCAGCCACTCACAGAGCCAGTGCCACTGCCTCATTTTGTGTCCTTTCCATCTGTGTCCACTCTTTCCCTCAATCTCCTTGCTCTCCCTTATCTCTGTCTTTCTATTCCAATTCTGTCCCTTGCTCTGACTCTGACCCTGGCCCTCAGCTCATTCACTAGGCCAAGTGCCATTACAGGGGGTGCTGGACATGATCCCGACGCACCTCCATCTGGGACCTGGCTGAAAGTTGCAGCCTGAGCTCCCCTTTGTTATTAGCACTGGTTCCTGGACTGGCAGGACACCATGGGGTTTACTGGGTCTCCACCCTGGGAATCATCAAGCTCCCTATTGACCTGGTCCAGGGTCAATGACTGCAGAGAGTGTCCTGAGGATATTTGCTACAGGGCACAGCTGGCAGCAGCTGTGTTATGTTTCTGTGACACTCACAAGGCCCTGGACTTCCACAAGGCCAGCCCACGTGGAGAGTCATGCCAAGTCCCACCAACCACATTCCTATCAATTAGTAGACAGCCACCTGCCTCTGGCAGCTCTCTCTTCCCAGGACCGAGCTGCACACTGGAACCAGGAGGGAGATACGACAAATTTTATTGAGGTTATGATATGGTGACTGCATTATCATAACCTACATACTTACCTGTTAGCACATCTCAGTTTTTTTTCTCCCTCCTTGAACTTCCTCTGAAGATATTGTGGGTGAGAATAATTTCTGATATGGCTGGACAAAGCCCTGTGCTGAAAGCCTGACAGGTTAGCGACAGAGCAGGACACAGGTGTTTGCAGGAAGGAATGTGGAAGGACCCACATAAATGACCTGTGGTGTTCTCGGCATAAAGAAGACCCTTGAGCTTAGCTTCGTCGCGTGGGCAGCTGGGAAGACTACAGTGTGGATGGCACCCATCCTCCTTGCCTTCGTGCCGTCATTTTGAAAGCAAGCTTCAAGAAGGGTCCGATCCAGCCGCTCACAGAGCCAGTGCTGCAGCCTCATTCTGTGTCCTTTCCACCTGTGTCCACTCTTTCCCTCAGTCACGTTCCTCTCCCTTCTCTCTGTCTTTCTATTCCAGTTCTGTCCCTTCGTCTCCCTCTGACCCTGGTCCTCAGCTCATTCACTAGCCCAAATGCCACTGTGGGGGGTGGTGGCAGCGATCCCCACGCACCTCCGTCTGGGACCTGGCTGGAAGTTGCAGCCTGAGCTCGCCTGTGTTATTAGCACTGGTACCTGGACTGGCAGGACACCATGGGGTTTACTGGGTCTCCACCCTGGGAATTTCTTGTTGTTTTTCATGAAGACAACACTTCTCACTTCTGTGGTTAGAGTTATTCGTAAGGATTGATTTCTGAAATTATTTTGCTGCCTTATTTTTCAGACAGATTACTGTTTATGTATACAAACTCTACTGATTTTACAAGCTTATTTTGAATTTTACAACATCACAGAATTTCTTCATTTTTACTGGTTTTAGTTTTTTCTATATATAAATAGCACATTGTAGGGAAACAAGGAATATTTACCTTTTTCCTTTTGATTATGTTTCCTTCCATTTTGTTTTGTTTGTTTTGGTTTTGTTTGGTTTTCCTCCTGTCTTATACCTTTGGCTAGAAATTGCAGGGTTTCATTGAACGGAAGTAGGGACTTGTGTCCATTCTTGTCTTTTTCCAGATATTAGACAAAATGTTCCGACTTTTCTCCGTTCACATTGATGTTTTCCTAGGGTTGTCACAAGTGACTTATAGTTTTCAGGTACGTTATTCTGTATATAGTTTGTTGACAGATTTTACCTTGAAGAGATGTTGAATTTCGTTAAATGGTCTTTCTTCATCTATTGAAATGACCATATAGATTTTGCCCCTATTCTGCTACAGATATGCATCATATTCTTTGGTTTCCGTGAGTTGAACCTTTCTTCTACCTCTGGGAGAAATGCTACTTGACCATGGTGAATGATGTTTTTAATGTGCTGAAATTCAATGAAACTCAATTTTCATGCATCTGTGAAATGTCAGAGGGGCCTCACACTGATGTTGCTTTCTACTTTTAGATCACTGTGTTGAGAAAATGTACTTGGTATGGAAGAAAGGAAGGGGGGAAAGGGAGAGTAAGAAAAGAGAGACAAAGAAAGAAGGAAGGAAGGAAAGAGAGAAACAGTGGGAAAAAAGAGAAACGAAGGAAGGAAGGAGCGGGAGAGAAAGAAAAGAGAGATAGAAAGTAAGAAGGAAAGAGAGAAAGGAAGAAAGGAATGAAGGAAGGAAGGCAGGAAAGAGAGAAGCAAAGAGAATAAAGAGAAAGAAAGGAAGGAAAGAAATAAAGAAAGAAAGAAAGGAAGACAGAAAGAAAGAAAGAAAGAAAGAAAGACAGAGAGAAAGAGAGAAACCAAGAAAGAAACCAAGAAAGAAACCAAGAAAGAAAGAAAGATAGAAAGAAAGGAAGGAAGGAAGGAAGGAAGGAAGGAAGGAAGGAAGGAAGGAAGGAAAGAAAGAAAGAAAGAAAGAAAGAAAGAAAGAAAGAAAGAAAGAAAGAAAGAAAGAAAGAAAGAAAGAAAGAAAGAAAGAAAGAAAGAAAGAAAGAAAGAGGACGGAGAAAGAAGGAAGAAACATGCATTAGGCGAGTATGGTGGCACAGGCCTGTAGTCCCAGCTAGTTGGAAGGCTGAGGCAGGAGGATGAATCGAGCCCAAGAGTTTCAGGTTGCGGTGACCAAGGATGCACTCTACCCTGGGCAAGAGAGGGAGACAGACCACTCCAAAAATATACAACTATTCGGTACCCACAATAATTAAACAGTAAGAAAAAGGGACTTACCATAAAAAGCAGGAAGAAGGCAGGGAGAGAGAGGAAAACAATATCTATGTCCATATGGGGATGGGGAGGGGGAATATTACCATGAGGACATGGGGTGTAATTCTGAGTACTTTATTTGCCTTGTAGGCTACTCGACTCTGTGGAGGTCAATGAAGACAGATCACCCAAATGAGAATAAGTGGTATATATGCCGTGTGTGTGCGCACCTGTGTGTGAATAAATAGACAGACATTAGACATTCATTCATTCATTCATTCTCAAGAGAGTCAGTGTCACCACTGCCGCCGCCATCACCGCCAGCAGCGCTTTCTTTGCCTTTGGCAGAGAGTCTAAGGCAGGCAAAGGAGTGGGAAAGCCCTGCGGGGGAGAGAGGGGAAAGGCAGGCCCTGACGGGAGGCGGTTGGCACGCTTGAGGAAGCTGAATACCGGCCGGCTCCAAGAAGGGCGTCCCACGTGAGGGGCCGTGGGGTGCATCCGTGGCTCTCCACACCCCTCCAGTCGGTCCAAAGTTGGGAGCAGGGACGAACGTGAGGGAAGGGACGCCCTGAGGGCTTTAGCCTTGGGGGAGTGGGGCGACAGATAGCTGCAAAAGTGCATTAGGTCAGGCTTGGTGGGCCGGTCCCACGGGTGGCTACAGAGGTGGTGGGTGTGGCGTCACCAGGGTCAAGGGCAGACTTTGAAAATTCTATCGCCCAGCCCAGAAAGGCTCCCTTATCATCTGCAGGCAAACCGACACCTTTCGTGCATAGAGAAACGTCGTTCGGTGTTTTTACGGAGGCGGTGGCGATGAGGACGACCATGACAACTGCTCCTGTCCCGCTCCTGCCGCTGCCTACACAGGTTGGGAAATGCGTTAAAATCTTCACCCCTCCCTCTCCCCAGCAGGCTGAATGGATGGATCGATCCCCCCACTCGTGGCCAAGGGAACCCCAGGAAGACCCTAAGAAGATGACTGCTTGGCCCTGAGAAGGCAGGTCAGACATACCCGGTCACGCCCCCTCCCTTCTCAGAGCTATCCTTCGCTAACTCGTCAGCCGGCCTGAGGCTATCTGTCTGCGAGACAGAGCTTCCATCACAGCTGCGGGTCATCCCTTGACTTAACAGCGTCCCGTGAGTGAGTGGCTCGGATGAACGGACTTCCTTAGCTTAAAAGATCGCAAGCGTTTAGACAAAGCTGCATCTTTTTTAACCCATTACCCATCCAAGTATCAGTGTAAATCCCGTCATCCCCCGCCTCGAGATGGCTCGCGTTTGGGGTGGGGGTGGGGGGCAAACCAGCGTACACCGTGTCCCCGTATCGATCCATGACTTCACACAGAATTCCCATGTCCCTGGAATGTAGAAAACCAAACTGTAACCGGACCACGGCAATAGCACTCACTCCTTGCTTCTCGGCGTGGCTCTCCGGGCCACGGTCAGGGACATCCATCTTACTGAGTTTGGCTTCTTTACCAGGGACAGACCTATACGTGTGCACGTCAGTTTGTGTATAAATAATGCATGCTAAAATTGTACAACCGGAACAACTGAAAAAGTCATTCAGCACTTTTCACAGACGATCTGGTGTGCCTGCCTGCCAGCGTGCGTGCTGGCGGGCGGGCCGGCTCCATGCTTTATTTTTTGATTTTCACGTTTTCATGTTTTCCATCTGACATGCGTGAGTGGTGTGTGTATTGAAACACCCAGACGCTGGCCTTCCTCGCCTCAAAGGGGAAAATTTCTAGGATTCATTCCCCTTCCCCGCTGGCCTTTGAGAGTCCTAAGGCCCATCCTAGGGAAGGACAGATTTGGCCTCCGTGGAACAGCTCCAAAGAAAAAGAAGTTACGAAGTCATCTTTGGTTTCTACAAAGACAAATTCAAAAAGTTAAAATCCCCCAATCGGGGCCGGGTGCGGTGGCTTACGCGTGTAATCCTAGCACTGTGGGAGGCCGAGGCGGGTGGATCGCTCGAGGTCAGGAGTTCGAGATCAGCCTCAACAAGAGCGAGACCCGGTCTCTATTAAATAAAAAATAGAAAGAAATTATCTGACCAACTAAAACATATATACAGAGAAATATTAGCCGGGCATGGTGGCGCATGCCTATAGTCCTAGCTACTGGAGAGGCTGAGGCAGTAGGATCGATTCAGCTCAGGAATTTGACGTTCCTGTGAGCTAGGCTGCCGCCACGGAGCTCACCCTAGCCCAGGCAACATAGCCAGACTCTGCCTCAGAAAAAAAAAAAAAATCCCGCAATCGAACAAGGTATAGAAATATTATGGTGCTGGTGCTATTGAGTGGGGGCGGGGAGCGGGGGGCTGCTGGTGTGGGGGTCGTGACGGTGCCGGTGCCGGTGCAGCCGTCATCCTCCTATTAATAACACGGAGAGCAGAATAAAGTTCTGAGACATAAAGATCATACTCGGCTGAGGGAGCCACCGGTGGAGCGAGGGAATGTTTCTTCTACAGGACCAGTATTTCCTTTGCCCCCCCAATGCCCTAAATAATATGTCGATGAGGACGTACACAGCGTTGTCCCTGGTTGTGGGTCGGGGTGGGGGTGGCGGTGGGGGCGGGGGCGTGGCAGGGAGTAAAATCAAGTGATGTTTTTGTAATAAAGAGACATACCGACCCCCGGGCTACAGGCTGGGGACTTCATCCGTCAGCTCTAAGGAGAACACAGGTAGGCAGTGCTCACCGTCAGTCTCAACTAACTAAAAAAAAAAAAAAGATAGAAAATAGAAAAAAGGGGCGGGCACGGTGGCTCCCGCCTGTAATCCTAGCACTCTGGGAGGCCGAGGCGGGAGGATCGCTCAAGGTCAGGACTTCGAGACCAGCCTCAGCAAGAGCGAGGCACCGCACCAGCCCTGCCCCGTCCCGCCCCGTCCCGTCCTGTCCCCACTAAGAAAGAAAAAGAAATACTCTGGACAACTAAAAACAGGTATAGAAAACCTCAGCCGGGCATGGTGGCTCCTGCCGGTAGTCCCAGGTATTCGGGAAGCTGAGGCAGAAGGATCGCTTAAGCCAAGGAGTTTGAGGTTGCTGTGAGCTAGGCTGACGCCATGGCACTCTAGCCAGGGCAACAGAAGGAGACTCTGTCAGAAAAAAAAAAACAAGAAAGAGAGAAAAAAAAAAAAGGAAGGAAGGAAGGTAGGTAGTGAGGGAGGGAGGGAGGGAAGAGAAGGAGGGGACGAGAGGGGGTGAGTGAGAGAGAGAGAGGAGAAAACTATTAAAAATTCGGTACCAGGGTGTTCCCCGCGCACGTGGGAGATGTCTCTTCTCCCTCACGCCCTGTTTCCTCCACACACACACATCACCCGTGTGCCGCAAAAAAAGCAACAAAAAGAGAGAAAGAGATTAAAAAGGGAAAATGGAAACAGGGAAAAAGAGGAAGAAAGAAAGAAATTTTGAAAAAAGAGACCAAAGTCCCAGGGAGAAGGAAGAATATTCATCCCAGAGCGACACCTGGTGACCACACCGTGAACGGCACATTGCGGCCCCCAATTCGCCAGAGACATCTGGTGGAGCCCAGGGCACTGTGCCAAGGGAGGCCGAGGGCAACATGCGGCGGACCCGGGGCCACGGCGTCTGCAGCCGATTCCCAGGCGGGCACAGGAGCCGGGGAAACTCATTCTCAGCGCGGGGGGAGGGGAGGGGAAAGAATTGCAAAGTCACCCAGACAGAGCCCTTTCTAGTTCATAAACGTGGTGATTGCGTGTTCACACGCTCGTGTGAGATGTGCGTCCTGGTGTGTGGGCACATCACCCGCTGCCGTGAAACTATGAATACGGGGGGAGAAGGGGGGGCAGGAAAACCCAAAGAGAGAATAGATAGATAAAATAGGGCCAAAAAGAAAGTCACACAGTCGGAGAGGTAGTAGGGGAGTGAGAGCAAGTCGGAGACGGCACACAGAAACTCCGAGAGGAGGGGAACGCTGCGATGCGCCCCTCGGCCCGCGCCGGAAGAATACGCATCGCGGGGCGACCCCTGGGGCCGGCGGTGCCAGAGACACCAAATCGGTCCCGAACACACCCCGCCGCCAGGGCAGCCACAGGACCGGACATCCCGTCAAGCGGGAACCAACGCGGAGGCCGCCTGCACCAGGCACATCTGGACGAACAGCCAGTGTGCTCTCTGCCAGGAGGTGGTGGGGGGGGTGCGATGAAAGTCACGCCAGGTCCTTGGGATAGTTCGTGAGCGTGATAACTGTGCGTGTGCGGAGGAAAAGAGGGGGCGGAGGCGGGGAAGTTACACTATCCGCCACGTAGCGAGGCAGGGAGGCGGAGGGAGTCGAGAAGCCTGCGACGCCAGAGCCCTCTGGTGGTGACCGGTCGCATAGCGTCCACTAGCCGGGACCCACAGAGACTTGTGTGACGGAGACATCTGGTCGGCCCCATGTACCATGGCGTCCGCGGCCAGGCTATGGTGAGGGGGTGGGCGCGCGGGGATACGGTCTGTCCTTCGAGGACGCCGGGGAAGGTGCGGGGGGGGCGCAACCCGGGGGGACACCATCCCCTCCACGTGGCGCCCGACGTCCCGACTTGGGGTACGCCATCCTCCGCCCACCAGTCCGCCTCCTCCCCGCGCACCCCGCCGAAGCTGGTCCCCCAGGCTGGGACTGGGTTTCTGGGGAGGAGCACGGTGGTGGTGGGGTCCAGACAGGGCGACCGAGGAGCAGGCGGTCGACGGCGGGGCGGGCACGGTGCAGCGCCGCCCCTGTGCTCGGGGATGGCGCCGCGCGGGCCTGGTGGGGGCGCCCATCCAGCCGCGGCCCTCTCTCCCGCCCCGGGGGCGGAGGGGGTCGTCGTCTGGTGGAGACCCGGCCTGCCCCCCCCTTCTTTCCCCGGAGAGTCGGGGTCGACCAGCTGGCCGCCGGCCGGCGAGCCCCCGTGCGAGCAGATAGGGAGAGTCCCGCGGGCGCGGCGCTAGCGCCTCCACCAGTGCCGCGCGCGGACGCCATGATACATGCGGTCGACCAGATGTCCCCGTCACACAGTCTCTGCGGGGCTGGGCTCGTGGACGTCATGCGAACGGTCACCGCCACAGGGCTCTGGCGTCGCAGGCCTCTCGACTCCCTCCGCCTCCTTTCCTAGCTACGTGGCCGACAGTGTGCCTTCCCCCACCCTCGTTTGCTCTTCCTTTCTTTGCGTCCCCCCCCGCCCCCCTCTTTTCCTCCGCACACGCACAGTTATCACGCTCACGAACTATCCCGGGGACCTGGCGTGACTTTAATCGCAACCCCCCCCCACCACTCCTGGCAGAGAGCACACTGGCTGTTCGTCCAGATGTGCCTGGTGCAGGCGGCCTCCGCGTTCGTTCGCCGCTTGACGGGATGTCCGGTCTTGTGGCTGCCCTGGCGGCGGGGTGTGTTCGGGACCGATTTGGTGTCTCTGGCACCGCCGGCCCCAGGGGTCGCCCCGCGATGCGTATTCTTCCGGCGCGGGCCGAGGGGCGCATCGCAGCGTTCCCCTCCTCTCGGAGTTTCTGTGTGCCGTCTCCGACTTGCTCTCACTCCCCTACTACCTCTCCGACTGTGTGACTTTCTTTTTGGCCCTATTTTATCTATCTATTCTCTCTTTGGGTTTTCCTGCCCCCCCTTCTCCTCCCGTATTCATAGTTTCACGGCAGCGGGTGATGTGCCCACACACCAGGACGCACATCTCACACGTGCGTGTGAACACGCAATCACCACGTTTATGAACTAGAAAGGGATCTGTCTGGGTGACTTTGCAATTCTTTCCCCTCCCCTCCCCCCGCGCTGAGAATGAGTTTCCCCGGCTCCTGTTCCCGCCTGGGAATCGGCTGCAGACGCCGTGGCCCCGGGTCCGCCGCATGTTGCCCTCGGCCTCCCTTGGCACAGTGCCCTGGGCTCCACCAGATGTCTCTGGCGAATTGGGGCCGCAGGGTGCCGTTCACGGTGTGGTCACCAGGTGTCGCTCTGGGCTCAGTAGTCTTCCTTCTCCCTGGGACTTTGGTCTCTTTTTTCAAAATTTCTTTCTTTCTTCCTCTTTTTCCCTGTTTCCATTTTCCCTTTTTCATCTCTTTCTCTCTTTTTGTTGCTTTTTTTGCGGCACACGGGTGATGTGTGTGTGGAGGAAACAGGGCGTGAGGGAGAAGACACATCTCCCACGTGCGCGGGAACACCCTGGTACCGAATTTTTAATAGTTTTCTCCTCTCTCTCTCTCACTCACCCCCTCTCTCCCCCTATCCTTCTGTCCTCTTCCCTCCCTCCTTCCCTCAATACCTTCCTTCCTTTCTTTTTTTTTTCTTTTTTTCTATTTCTTCTTTTCTTTCTGACAGAGTCTCCTTCTGTTGCCCTGGCTAGAGTGGCGTGGCGTCAGCCTCGCTCACAGCAACCTCAAACTCCTCGGCTTAAGCGATCCTTCTGCCTCAGCTTCCCGAATACCTGGGACTACCGGCTCGTGCCACCGTGTCCGGCTAAGTTTTTCTATGTCTGTTTTTAGTTGTCCAGAGAATTTCTTTCTCTTTCTCAGTAGGGACGGGACGGGCCAGGGCGGGTACGGTGCCTCGCTCTTGCTGAGGCTGGTCTCGAACTCCTGACCTTGAGTGATCTTCCCGCCTCGGCCTCCCAGAGTGCTAGGATTACAGGCGGGAGCCATCGCGCCCGGCCCTATTTTCTATTTTCTATGTTTTTTTTTTTTTAATTAGTTGAAACTGACGGTGAGCACTGCCTGCCTGTGTTCTCCTTAGACCTGACTGATGAAGTCCCCAGCATGTAGCCCGGGGGTCAGTATGTCTCTTTATTACAAAAACATCACTTGACTTTACTCCCTGCCAAGCCTCCACCCCCATCGCCACCCACACCCCGACCCACAACCAGGGACAACGCTGTGTACGTCCTCATCGACATATTATTTAGGGCATTGGGGGGGGCAAAGGAAATACTGGTCCTGTAGAAGAAACATTCCCTCGCTCCACCGGTGGCTCCCTCAGCCGAGTATGATCTTTATGTCTCAGAACTTTATTCTGCTCTCCGTGTTATTAATAGGAGGATGACGGCTGCACAGGCACTGGCACCCGCACACCCCCACACCAGAAGCCCCGGCTCTCCCCCCCACCCCAATTGCATCAACACCATAATTTTTCTATACCTTGTTCGATTGGGGGATTTTTTTTTTTTTCAGGCAGAGTCTGGCTATGTTGTCCCGGCTAGAGTGAGTGCTGTGGCGGCAGCCTAGCTCACAGGAACGTCAAATTCCTGAGCTGAATCGATCCTACTGCCTCAGCCTCTCCAGTAGCTGGGACTATAGGCATGCGCCACCATGCCCGGCTAATTTTTTTCTGCATGTATGTTTTAGTTGGCCAGATAATTTCTTTCTATTTTTTATTTAGTAGAGACCGGGTCTTGCTCTTGTTGAGGCTGATCTTGAACTCCTGACCTCGAGTGATCCACCCGCCTCGGCCTCCCACAGTGCTAGGATTACAGCCATGAGCCACCTCACCCGGCCCCGATTGGGGGATTTTAACTTTTTGAATTTGTCATTGTAGAAATCAAAGATGACTTCCTAACTTCTTTTTCTATGGAGCTGTTCCATGGAGGCCCAATCTGTCCTTCCATAGGATGGACCTCAACGACTCTCAAAGGCCAGTGGGGAAGGGGAATGAATCCTAGACATTTTCCCCTTTGAGGCGAGGAAGGCCAGCGTCTGGGTGTTTCAATACACACACCACTCACTCATGTCAGATGGAAAACATGAAAACATGAAAATCAAAAAATAAAGCGTGGAGCCGGCCGGCCCGCCAGCACGCACGCACGCAGGCAGGCACACCAGATCGTCTGTTAAAAGTGCTGAATGACTTTTTCAATTTTTCCGGTTGTACAATTTTAGCATGCATTATTTATACACAAACTGACGTGCACACGTATAGGTCTGTCCCTGGTAAAGAAGCCAAACTCAGTAAGATGGATGTCCCTGACGGTGGCCCGGAGAGCCACGCCGAGAAGCAAGGAGTGAGTGCTATTGCCGTGGTCTGGTTACAGTTTGGTTTTCTACATTCCAGGGACATGGGAACTCTGTGTGAAGTCATGGATCGATACGGGGACACGGTGTACGCTGGTTTGCCCCCCACCCCAAACGCGAGCCATCTCGAAGCGGGGGATGACGGGATTTACACTGATACTTGGATGGGTAATGGGTTAAAAAAGATGCAGCTTTGTCTAAACGCTTGCGATCTTTTAAGCTAAGGAAGTCCGTTCATCCGAGCCACTCACTCACGGGACGCTGTTAAGTCAAGGGATGACCCGCAGCTGTGATGGAAGCTCTGTCTCGCAGACAGATAGCCTCAGGCCGGCTGACGAGTTAGCGAAGGATAGCTCTGAGAAGGGAGGGGGCGTGACCGGGTATGTCTGACCTGCCTTCTCAGGGCCAAGCAGTCATCTTCTTAGGGTCTTCCTGGGGTTCCCTTGGCCACGAGTGGGGGGATCGATCCATCCATTCAGCCTGCTGGGGAGAGGGAGGGGTGAAGATTTTAACGCATTTCCCAACCTGTGTAGGCAGCGGCAGGAGCGGGACAGGAGCAGTTGTCATGGTCGTCCTCATCGCCACCGCCTCCGTAAAAACACCGAACGACGTTTCTCTATGCACGAAAGGTGTCGGTTTGCCTGCAGATGATAAGGGAGCCTTTCTGGGCTGGGCGATAGAATTTTCAAAGTCTGCCCTTGACCCTGGTGACACCACACCCACCACCTCTGTAGCCACCCGTGGGACCGGCCCACCAAGCCTGACCTAATGCACTTTTGCAGCTATCTGTCGCCCTACTCCCCCAAGGCTAAAGCCCTCAGGGCGTCCCTTCCCTCACGTTCGTCCCTGCTTCCAACTTTGGACCGACTGTAGTGGTATGGAGAGCCACGGGTGCACCCCACGGCCCCTCACGTGGGACGCCCTTCTTGGAGCCGGCCGGTATTCAGCTTCCTCAAGCGTGCCAACCGCCTCCTGTCAGGGCCTGCCTTTCCCCTCTCTCCCCCGCAGGGCTTTCCCACTCCTTTGCCTGCCTTAGACTCTCTGCCAAAGGCAAAGAAAGCACTGCTGGCGGTGATGGCCGCAGCAGTGGTGACACTGACTCTCTTGAGAATGAATGAATGTCTAATGTCTGTCTATTTATTCACACACAGGTGCGCACACACACGGCATATATACCACTTATTCTCATTTGGGTGATCTGTCTTGATTGCTCTCCACAGAGTCGAGTAGCCTACAAGGCAAATAAAGTACTCAGAATCACACCCCATGTACTCATGGAAATATTCCCCCTCCCCATCCCCATATGGACAGTCCACATCTGAGCCCCCCTTCCCATCTGGATAACCAAGACCAGAACCCACGTAAAACCAGTCACGGTAAGCTGTCAATTTGATTGCATTCCCAGGCCTTAATGGAGAAGACAACCATACATATGAGCCCAAACATTAGTCCCCTAGTTGGGTTCCCTGGACTGGCAAACTTGCAGAAAAACCTCAACAGTAGTAAGAAAGCAAGAGGCAGAGCAATGCAAAGGGAGAATGGCCTTTTCTGAATTTAAAAGCAGCAGCTTCCAGTGAAACTCTACGTCCTATCCTGGTGACGTGCACTCTCTGCTGCTGTAGGGATGTGGCGTGACACTGGCGGGGCAGCCGCCAGCCCTAGTGTGCGCGAGCAACAGCGAGTGTGGACAGTGTCAGAGAGGAAATGGAAACAGACCAGCGCGCCTGGAGTCAGGGGACTGTGTGAGCAGTCCTGTGCCGCTGCACACTCGCCACGGACATAAGGCAAAACACGCGTCTTTTATTCCGATACCACCCAGCAGTCCTCTCTTGGTATGCCCGAACACAAACCAGTACCTACGGAAGACGGTGCATTATTACATTTCAACTGTGTCCATGTGAACTGTGTGAACCTAACCTGCAACCCAACCTCACTGTACCCATTTCCACAATTCACAACCCACTTTCCATTCGAGACAGGCTGGGTGAAAGGGGAACGTAGGCTGTAAAAGAACACGGACGTTTCTATCCTAAAAAGTGGGTAGAATGTTTCAGGCTAAAGTGTCCAGTGCATCTGACCGTCCCATCGTCCCTCCCTCTCCCAGCGCCCCAAACAGAGCATGGATGACATGACTGACTGACAGCATGAGTGGCAATAAGAGGGGTCCGTGCCACCTGTGGGCCGGCTTTCCTGGAGGGTCACCCGCCTACAGCAGATATCACCTGAGCTGGGGTTATACTCTGCATAAGTGCACGGGGGTCACACACACAGCTCCCTGGGAAACTGGGACTGTGTGTGACGGCGGCACACCTTGCTTACTCTGCCCAGCTCAGTCGCCCAGCGGCATCTTCGTCTCAAACACTTACTCTGACAACACGACATGTTAAAGCTACGCCCACAAAATTGAACTCATCCACCACCCCATCTCCTGCCACTAAAGCTGATCGAGGTCTGAAGAACTGCGACAATCTCAAACTCCAAACAGCACCTGGTCCGCACACTGCCCAGTAATTCCCAACCATGGGGACAGAACCCACCACCCTGACAATCAGCAACTGACAATATCCCCAAAGTACCCATCCCATCTATGTCACATTTGGCCATACGACGACACCCCTTGTAACTACCTGTGACTCAGAGTCAGTGCTGTGAGCTCAGTTCAGCCTGCTTCTCACATGGCAAAAGTGTTTCCCATATACGCTTTCCAGTACGTTCCATCCGCCTCTCTGAGAGACACAGCACGGTCACGGTTGTTCTGTCTCCACGTCTCCCACAGTGCTCACCGCCTGACTTAGTGCTCTGGGCTCCTGGCACCACTTTCCTCTTATTTCAATTCAGTGCTCTAAACCGTGTGTATAAAACCAACGCATGTCTTCAAACTCTCCCAGTCAGAAACAAATTATCATTGTATCACGAAAACTTCATACCAATCCTCAGAACGAAGCCCTGCGTGAGACGACGTGACACCGGAGAGCAGTGAGAAGGACGCAGCCACAACACGGGCCAAGAGGGAGAAGGGCTGTGGTGCACACGCAGGTGGGGATAAAATAAAAGAGAGAGAAAAGCTGGAGACGATCACAAAATTGTACAAGATGCATTTTCTTTCTAAATTCAGAGAGTCAGCTGCGCAGCCTGGCAACAGATGTCCCCTCTGCACGTGCAGAGCTGATGCCAGTTCTCCACTCTGGACATTTCAGTCTCTTACCTACATCTACAAACTCACCCCAGTAAGAACGTTTTGCTCCATAATATTAAGCATCTATTTCACATAGAGCACTGCCCTGTGTGTTTCTTACTTTTATATAAATGTCAAAACAACTGCATGATTTTTGAAGCTTCTGTTTCTATCTGAAAAAGTCAGTCCAGTAAAATCAGTACATTTGTCTTAAAAGGAAGACAACAATTAAAAAAAAAAGCTTGGCTAGGTAGTTTCATTCTCTAATTGAAAATGGAGAAAATAAAGTATATTAAACAAAGCATAACTAAATATATCACTGCAGAATTGCTCATATCTTCAAATTAATTTCTGAGAATGATTAGATTATATAAACTATTAGCTTAGCATATTTAGATATTGCATTCTAAGTAACTTAAAATAAAAAGAAGATTCTATGCATTTGACTCAGAGAGCATGTGCAAAAAATTATGGGGCAAAACTATATAAATAGTGATTTAGGATCTAAAAAGTATGTTTTCTAATTATACTCCCACAGAAACTTTATTATAACTATCACAATATCCCAGTGATTACAAAAATGAGAAAAGAATACAAAATAGTAACTATGACAATATCCTCCCAGTATAGGAATTTTAAGTCCCGAGGGAATTGAGATTACTAGAGAAATCATGCCACTCTGTCACCCAATACAATGTTATTTCCACATGTTATCCACAGTCTTAGACATGATGAGACAGTGTAAAGTTGATGACAGGATAACAATTCCTTCTTTACATATCTGTGTTAAACTTTAAAAATCAGTTAGTTATATCGATTCAAACAAATTATGTTCAAACAGTCTTCAGAAAGCATCCGAAAATCCAGTATATGCTCCCTGGTAATACACAGTTGCAAGAACTCCAGGAGCATTTTTCTCGAGGTATCACGTGGTGGGGGCATCCGTGGTCTTCTGATTTCAAGATTGTTGTTTTTAAAGCACCAAATGAGTAAGAAAAGCTTCATCTTTGTCTGCTATACCGCTTTTAGTAAAAAAATTTGTTCCGTAAATTTCAGATTCTGTTAAAAGGTCACACTTAAGAATCGACAAGGCCACATAGGTTGCCTTAAGGCCACAAGTTTCCCACCCCTGTGAGGCTAATTATTTACTGAATGTTGATTGGAAATAATTTATAACATTCCAGATAGGAGTAATCTTTACTTTTGACTGATATCTGTGAAGGCATATTAATTTCTATCACATTAAGTAACATTCAACACTTCTACTATGTCTTCTATCACACCAAATAATACTCAAGACTTCTACTTGATTCTACTATGAAAATAACTCAGCATTTTAAGTGGCTAGTTTGTTCCGTGTAAGGACCAACTGGAAAAAATGATTTATTTAGTAAATTCAGATTGGTCCCCTCACTTAAACTCAGAAGAGTCACGTTCTCAACATGCACCATATGCTTATATCCATGAATGTTTTATAATATAAGTCAAAGACAAGCTGCATCTTCCTTTAGATTTTCATCATGGGTTTTACATCTTAATTATACAGCCATGGAAAAATTCATATTAATTATATCCACTTAATATAGAATAATCTCTAGTAGTTCTGATGCAGAGAAAAGATCATATATTTTCATATGAACACTAGAAATTAAGGCACAGCATCAACTGAATTGAGAGCTGAATTACATCAATACCTGCTTTTCAAGCAAGTCAAATACTGTCAACACAAATAAAGTATCGAATGACTATGTTCTTGCTTTTTTTTTTTTGAGACAGAGTCTCACTCTGTTGCCCAGGCTAGAATGAGTGCTGTGGCGTCAGCCTAGCTCACAGCAACCTCAAACTCCTGGGCTCAAGCGATCCTACTGCCTCAGCCTCCCGAGTAGCTGGGACTACAGGCATGCGCCACCATGCCCGGCTCATTTTTTCTATATATATTTTTAGTTGTCCAGATAATTTCTTTCTATTTTTTTAGTAGAGACGGGGGTCTCGCTCTTGCTCAGGCTGGTCTCGAACTCCTGATGGTGAGCGATCCACCCACCTCGGCCTCCCAGAGTGCTAGGATTACAGGCGTCAGCCACCACGCCCGGCCGTTCTTGCTCCTTTGAACCATATGAAAAAATCATATAATTGCTTTGAATTTGGATTATTCTCCATAATAGATATTCTGTTTTGGTATAAAATTTCAAAGTGTTTGTGCTTTAGTTTTTTTATTCTGGGAATCCCCCAATAGAATGAAATTTGCATTTTAATTAAATGCTTCCATTTATTTTATCCGTAAGGTTTCCTTTTCTGTCATATTTTTGGTAATTTCTACGTTATGTATTTTGGATATTATTTTCTTATTTGCTATATCTATAGAGTCTTTCTACTATGAATTCTCTGATGCCGAGTAAGGTATGACCTACAGTTAAAGGCCTTGCCACATTCTTTACATTTGTAGGGTTTCTCTCCAGTATGAATTCCTTGATGTCGAGTAAGGTATGATCTACAGGTAAAGGTTTTCCCACAGTCTTTACATTTGTAGGGTTTCTCCCCAGTATGAATTCTATGATGTCGAATAAGATGTGAACTATTTTGAAAGGCTTTTCCACATTCATCACATTTGTATGGTTTCTCTCCAGTGTGAATTCTGTGATGTTGAGTAAGACTTGAGGAATGAATAAAAGATTTGCTACATTTATTACATTTATAAAATTTCTCTCCAGTGTGAATTCTCTGGTGCTTTGTAAGATGTGAACTATACTTAAAGGATTTGTCACATTCTTTACATTTGTAGGGTCTCTCTCCAGTATGAATTGTCTGATGAACAATAAGATGTGAAGAACGAATAAAGGATTTACTACATGTTGTGCATTTGTAAAATTTTTCTCTGGTATGAATTCTCTGGTGCTGAGTAAGTTGTGAACTGGTTTTAAAGGCTTTACCACATTCCTTACATTCATATGGTTTCTCTCCAGTATGAATTCTCTGGTGTACAATAAGACTTGAGGAATAAGTAAAACATTTGTTACATGTATTACATTTGTAAAATTTTTTTCCAGTATGAATTCTCCGGTGCACAATAAGACTTGAGGAATGAGTAAAAGATTTGCTACACGTACTGCATTTGTAAACTTTTTCTCCAGTATGAATTCTGTAGTGCTTTGTAAGAAGGGACCTATACTTAAAGGCTTTCCCACATTCCTTACATTTGTAGGGTTTCTCTCCAGTATGAATTTTGTGATGTTGTCTAAGGATTGAAGGCCAGATAAAGGACAAGCCACATTTTTTACATTTGTAGGGTTTCTCTCCAGAATGAATTTTCTGATGCACAACAAGATTTGAGGAATGACTAAAGGATCTGCTACTTGTTTTACATTTGTGAAATTTTTCTCCATTATGAATTCTCTGGTGCTGAGTAAGACGTGAACTACAGTTAAAGACTTTGCCACATTCTTTACATTTGCAGGGTTTCTTTCCAGTGTGAATTCTCTGATGCACAATAAGACTTGAGGATCGAGTAAAAGATTTGCTACAAGTACCACATTTGTAAAATTTTTCTCCAGTATGAATTCTCTGATGTTTAACAAGATGTGAAATATGATTAGAAGATTTGCCACATTCTTTACATTTGTAGAGTTTCTCTTCAGCATGGATTATGTTATGTTCCCTTTGATTTGATGATCGACTCAAGACTTTCTCACATTTACTGAATCTGTATGAATTTCCTCCAAAATGGATTCCAAGATGCTGAGTATGTTTTGAAGGCTGGGTATAAGCTTCTAAACCTTTATTGTATTTGTAAGGCTTCTCTTGAATATGGATACACTGATGAACAATAAGCTTTGAGTATTGAAAAAAGACTTTCTTACATTTGTTACATTTGTAATCGTTCTCTTGAACATGCATTTTCGGATATTTTCTAGAACTATACACTTCATTAGAGGTTTTCTCAGAGTTACGGCAGTGATTATTTCTGTCTGCAATGTAAATATCTTGGTCATTATTTAGGGTAGAACCCTGGCTAAAGGGCATCAAAGTTTTATTGTAAGTGTGATATTTTCCCAAATTATCTATTCCATGATATTGATTAGATGAACAAGTGAAGACTTTCCCATAGTGATTACTGTTGGAGATTTTGGTAGAAGAAGGTATTATGTTTTGGTGGAAAAATAATAAACTTTTAACAAATGACCTATCAAATCGATCATATTTAGAAATCTCACCTTCATTTTTAGATATCACATCTTCAGAAATGTTTGACTGAACATTTAATCCAATTCTGTATTTTAATTGGTCCAAATTATTATTTGGAACATTCATCACACCACAGTCTAGAATTTCCAAATTTTCTTTCTGATAAAAGTTATGCTCCAAAAATTGATGCTGATATTTACTTAGAGAAACATATGGTTCAGCAGAAGTATCTGATATAAATGAAGCTTTTTTCCAAAATGTTTTATGCTCTTGACCTATAGTATCACTGATATTTTCATTATGGGTGGTTGTTCTACACTTGTTCTGTCCATCATAACATCCATTCTGCCCTTCACACTCATCTGCGCTTTCCCAGTCTTTCCGTACGTGTAAATTTTCAAGACCACAACTCACAAACCTTCCCAGTATCACTTTCTGGAATGGAGCTTCTATGCACTTCTTTGTCCACAGGACTTGGGTGAAATGAGAAAATATATCTGAAATATACCAAAAAAATTTAAAATTCCGATTACTATATACTTTACAAATAACATATAGAAAAGTATTCCAAGCTGAAGACATCAGCATGATGACTGAATCAAAAACTTCAGGCCTTTGTTTCTCCATTGATACACCAACTTAACAAAACATGCTTAAAAAAAAAAAAAAGTACAATTTGCAGTACCCCCACAGTGAGCACAAAGCCAAGAAGAATGAAATTAAGAAAGAATGAAATTAAGTCTGTTACCTTTCTGCACCACAGCAGAATGGAATCAGGAAAAAAATCTTCCCAGACCTTGTTTCTCTCTCAGAAAACAAAGAAAAGAATGGAACATGTGTCCAAAGCTCTCAGGTTTTCTGGGGCTACCTAAAGACTGGTTACTGCTTCCTTTAGTATGGAGTGTTAAAGGGAATGGAAAAGACAGGTTGAGTCTCCTGAAAACAGGCATATTGAATCAATGCTATTTAAGGTATGGTAGTAAAATTTCCCATAAAATGCATTATAATCATTAATAAAAGGCCATACTGAGAAAATTTAAGTGAATGAAACTTTCTTATGTTGTTGAGTGTATTGGTACTACTTTTATACAACATACAATGGCTATAATACAGTCCTTAGTAGCTAAGCAAAGTTTTATGTTTCCAAATAAAGGAACAACATAAACATTATAAAATGTCATGTAATTACTGCCATAAAACAAACATTTTGGATTAAATTATACCATCATTTAGATATAGGCTGAGAAAAGAGATATATAAATTTCCATGATTCCTTATTCCTTCCAGTAAACTTAAACTTTCCAACATTTTAACACATGTGGTGTCTGCTCATAATCTAATTCAATTCTTATATTACATGTAAATGTGAGCATTTTGCTTCAGAACTTTTGAATCTAAAAGTCCCAGACAAACTGACATGCAACATTTACAAAAGTGAAACTCACAGGAGAGGACGTCACCAAGATGACAGAACAGGACCTCCCCCCCATTTGTACCCTACAGCGCAATGCAGCAGCCGTGCCCAGATGAAACTGCTTTTGTGGGAGCTTCGGGATCCAGAACTGAGCTTGTGGTGCCCTAGGGCAGCTCAAAACCAAGCAGTAAGGCCGCTGTGAGAGGGCAGGTCCTCACCCATGTGACAGGCTGCCTAATCACAGTCCCAGCTACAGAACAAAAGGTAGCAACATCTCACTGGGGACCTAGTTACGGTCCGCTTTCCCTTGGTCTCGCCATTAGCACCATCTGCCAAGATACCCAGGAAGATTCAGAGCCACCTGTGTCTCAGGTGAGGCCTGATGCCCTTGGTCTTGTCTGTGGCCCCTGACTCAGCCCCAAACCCACTTTCTTCACCTCTCATTAATGGTCGGGGGAAAAGAACTCCCGCCCGCACTGGGATCTTCAGGGAGAAACATCCATCTGTGACCTGTATGTAGCACCACCAAATCTGATCTGAATGTGGATCTTTTTTTTTTCTTGAGACAGAGTCTCACTCTGTTGCCCGGGCGAGAGTGCCGTGGCGTCAGCCTGGCTCACAGCAACCTCCAACTCCTGGCCTCAAGCCATCATCCTGCCTCAGCCTCCCCAGGAGCTGGGACTACAGGTACATGCCACCACGCCCGACACATTTTTTCTGTGTTTAGGACAGTCAGGGTCTCGTTCTTGCTCAGGCTGGTCTCAAACTGCCGATCTCAAGCAATCCTCCGCTTTAGCCTTCCAGAGTGCTAGGATCACAGGCGTGAGCCACCACACCGAGCCCTGAATGTGGATCTTGAAGCAACACTGGAACCCGGCTGCCTCCAGCTGCAGGTAGTCACAGCCCAGGAGCAGGCTGGCTAACCTGGGAGCAGTCTGGAAGCGCATCCGTCTGCGTCCATGAAGGCAGGCCTGCTAACGCAAGTCTCACTGTGGATCTAAGAATCCCTGGAACTCAGTTCCAGTCCCTGTCAGCCAAGGTCTGGAAGCAGCCCTGCCCACGCCAACACCTGCAGGGAGACACGCCATGGACCAAGAGACAGAACCGAAGACTGAGGTCCCAGCTGCAGCAGCCCCGTGAATCAGTCACAGCCCCCTCAGCTGGGATCAGGGGTCAGTCCTGCCCATCCAGAGACCTGGGTGACAGCACTCTCAGAAGCCTGTCATTGAGACAAACTTGCCACACCTATTGTAGAAGCCCCTGATCTGCAGAAACCACTGCAGTTCCTCGTCTCAGCGCCAGTCCTACTGAGCAAGATCTCGAAGAAAGCTCAGTCTCCCCAGGGAATAGACAGGATGCATGAGTGTACGATGCCCTGATAACTGAGTGCTCTGCCAACCACGAATCCGCTACAGTCCCAGTAGCAGTCATGGGACCTGGCTCCAAACTCAACTGACTGGAATCTCCGTGAAAATATCATCAGCCCATGGATGAAATATGGCAAGATATTTAACTTCTCAAACTAGTCGATAATGACTGAAAGAGGGGAGTGCTCCTTCATAGTCAGGGACACAAACACAGGAATACACAAATCATAAACCATCGGGCAAACCTGATCACCACCAAAGAAAACTAATGAATCTGTGGTAATCATCTGCAAAATAATGGAGAACTGGCTAACAAAGAATTTAAGGTAATCATCTTTTTGAAATCTCAGATAGCCTGATTGGCCCGAGTGTGTGATGTTTACAACTAATTGATCAGAAACAGTTACAGATTCCTTTGTTCCTTCTCCACTCCTACTGCTTCACTTAACCAGCCTTTAAAAAATAAAAATAGGCCAGGCGCAGTGGCTCACGCCTGTAATCCTAGCCCTCTGGGAGGCCGAGGCGGGTGGATAGCTCGAGGTCAGGAGTTCGACACCAGCCTGAGTGAGATCCCGTCTCTACTAAAAATAGAAAGAAATTATCTGGCTAACTAAAAATATATATAGAAAAAAATTAGCTGGGCATGGTGGCGCATGCCCATAGTCCCAGCTACTCAGGAGGCTGAGGCAGGAGGATCGCTTAAGCCCAGGAGTTTGAGGTTGCTGTGAGCTAGGCTGACGCCACGGCACTCACTCTAGCCTGGGCAACAAAGTGAGACTCTGTCTCAAAAAATAAATAAATTAATTAATTAAAAATAAAAATAAAAATAAATAAATAAAATATCAGATAGAAAAGAACACTGAACTATAACAAAAAAGTTTTCTGTAAAAATGCATGAACAAAATGAGAATATTAATATAGGCATGAATACCACTAAAAAACAAACCCTCAGGGTGAGGTACACCAACGTAGAACTAAAAAATGTAATTGAAAGCCTTAAAAGGATACTAAATCATGGAGAAAAGAATTCAGCAAACTCAAAGACAGTTCATTTGAAAGTAGCCAATTAAAAGAAAAAAAATGCAAAGGTAAAGAAAGCATATGGGCTTTACAATGTATAATAAAGCAAATATATGCACTTTAGGATTTTCAGAAGCAGAAGAGAAAAAGAAAAAAGTGATTATTTAAAGATATAATATCCTTATACTCTCCAAATCTAGAAACGAGTATTGAAATCCAATTTCATAAGGCTCAAAATACATAAAGAGAAACCTAATGAAGACTGCCCATGGAGGTAATTCATCACCAGTAGACCAGTCTTACAAGAACTGGTAAAGGGAATTTTTCAAGTTAAAATGATGGAATGTGGCTGGGCATGGTGGCTCACACCTGTAATCCTACCACTCTGGGAGGCTGAGGCGGGAGGATCGCTCAAGTTCAGGAGTTCGAGACCAGCCTGAGCAAGAGCAAGACTCCGTCTCTACTAAAAATAGAAAGAGATTATCTGGCCAACTAAAAAATATATATAGAAAAAATTAGCCGGGCATGGTGGCGCATGCCTGTAGTCCCAGCTACTCGGGAGGCTGAGGCAGGAGGATCGCTTAAGCCCAGGAGTTTGAGGTTGCTGTGAGCTAGGCTGATGCCACGGCACTCACTCTAGCCCGGGCAACACAGTGAGACTCTGTCTCAAAAAAAAAAAAAAAAAAAAAAAAGATAAAAATTATATCAAGTTTTTTTTCTTATCACAATGGTATAAAACTGGAAATCAATATCAGGAGTAAAACTGGAAAACTCACAAATACGTGGATAATAAATGTGTTCCTGAACAACTAAAGGGTCACAGAAGAAACCAAGAGGGAAATAAAAGGTACCTTGAGACACATGAAATTGGGAAGACAACAAACCAGAACTTCTGGGATGCAACAAAGTAGCTCTAAGACAGAAGTTTATACTGATAAATTCTTACATTAACATAAAAATAAAGATTTTAAATAAATATCTTAACTTTAAACCCCAAGGAACCTAAATAAGAACAAAATAATCCCAATGGTAGTATAATGAAGGAAATAAAGGTTAGAGCAAAAAAATTAAATAGAGACTAGAGAGCCAATGGAAAAGGTCAAAAAGACTGTTGAGTTTTTAAAAGAAAACAAAATTGACAAACTTCTGGCTAGATTAACCAAGGGAAAAAAAAGAAGATTCAAAATATTATAAATGAAAGAGAAGATATTATAACTAATGCCACAGAATTCAAAAATATATATTAAAAGACTAACCATTATATGAAAACAAATTGGATATATTAGAATAAATTCCTAGAAACATGGCCAGGCGCGGTGGCTCACGCCTGTAATCCTAGCCCTCTGGGAGGCCAAGGCGGGTGGATCACTCGAGGTCAGGAGTTCGAGACCAGCCTGAGTGAGACCTCGTCTCTACTAAAAAAATAGAAATAAATTATCTGGCCAACTAAAAATATATATAGAAAAAATTAGCCAGGCATGGTGGCGCATGCCTGTAGTCCCAGCTACTCGGGAGGCTGAGGCAGTAGGATCGCTTAAGCCCAGGAGTCTGAGGTTGCTGTGAGCTAGGCTGACGCCACGGCACTTACTATAGCCCGGGCAACAAAGTGACACTCTGTCTCAAAAAAAAAAAAAAAAAAAAAGAATAAATTCCTAGAAACAAGCCCACCAAGATTAAATTATGAAGAAACAAAAATACTAAACAGACCAATGAGAAAGGCAATTGAGAGAATAAATAAAAATCCCTCAAAGAACAAATTTCAAGGCCGAGTGAGTCCCTCAGTGAATTTTATAAGCATTTGAAGAATTAATGTCAATACTTCTCAATCACTTCCAAAAAATTAAAGGGAGGAAACACTACCAAACTCATTTTACAAGGCTATCAATACCCTCATACTAAAGCCAGATAAGGACACTAAACAAACAAACAAAACCTACAAGCCAGTATCCCTGATGAAGACACAAGCAAAAGGTCTCAACAAAATATGAGAAATCAAATTCAAAGAATCACACACCATGATCAAATGGGATTTATCTCTGGGATGCAAGGATGTTTCAACATACACAAATCAATAAAAATGATATACCATAAAAACAGAATAAAAAATAACAATAATATAATCATCTTAAAAGTTTTATTAAAAACATTTGACCATATTAAACATACTTTCATAATAAAAACTCAAAATAATATACATTCAAATGTATGTACCTGAACATAATAAACGCCATGTATAAGAAGCCCTTGGATACCATTATACTCAACAGTGAAACACTGTAAGTTTTTCCTCTAGCATCAGGAACAAGACAAGGAAGCCCAATCTCACCACTTTTATTCAGCATAGTACTAGAAGGCTGAGACGCAGTAGTTAGGTTAGGGGAAAAAAAGGGCATTCAAATCAGAAATGAGTAAGTAAAATTCTCTCTGCTGGGACATGAGGTAATCTTCTCTCATAAATATAAAACCCTAAAGACTATACCAAAATCTATTTAGAATAAATCCATCAAGTTGCAGATCACAAAATCAACATGCAACAATCAGTTGCATTTCTATACACTAAAATAAACAGAAAAAAGTAAACAGTCCCATTTACAAAAGCATAAAAAAGTTTAAAATTCTAATGTCAATTTAACAAACAGGTGAAAGATCTGTTAGCAAAATCTGTAACATATTGATAAAAGTAAATAAACAAATAAATGGAAAAATACCCCTTGTTCATTGATTGGAAAAAATAATATTGATAAAATGTTCATAGTACACAAAGCTACAGATCCAATGCAATTCCCATTAAAATTTCAATGGCATTTTTCACAGAAATAGAAAAACATTCTAAAATTTCTGTGGAACCACAAATGACCCCAAACAGACAACACAATTTTGAGAAAGAAGAACAAAGATGCAAGTATCACACTTCTGAAGGAAACTATTACAAAGCTATGCTAATCAAGAGTGTGGTACTGACATACAAACAGACACACAAACCAATGAAACAGAAAAGAGAAAGCAGAAATAAACCCATGTGCATACAGTCAACTAATTTTTGAAAAGGGCACCAAGATACAAAAAGGGGAAAGTATTCAATAAATGATGTTAAATAGTACCTATCCACATGTAAAATGAAATAGAAGACAAAAAAAATTAACTGAAAAGGGATTAATATCAAATGTCAGACCAAAAACTGTATAACTTCTCAGAGAAAGCATAGGGAACAAACTCTTTCACACAAGCCTCATCAATGACGTTTTGGATACAAAACCAAAAAAGCACATGCTACAAAACAAGAAAACAAAAGCAAAAGCAAATGGGAATACATAAAACTAAAGTTTCTGCACGGTACAGGAAACAAGGAACAATGTGAAAAAAAAAAAAAACAACCCAAAGAGTGGAAGAAAATATATCTGATGAGAGTCAGTGGAACGGCCCTGCAAGAAATGCTAAATTGAGTCCATTATGTTGAAAAATGAAATGATGCTAAACACCATAATAAAATCACACAAAATTATAAAGTTCTCTGCTAAAGGTAAATCTATACACAGATATAGAGTTCTCCACTATCATAATGATGGTATACGAAACTTTTAAAATTTTACTATAGAATTTTTTTATAGTGGAAAATTCTGTTAATAGATGCACAATACAAAAAATTACAATTTGCGACATTCATAATGAAGGAAGGGAATGTAAAGAGGTATAGTTTTTGTATTCAGTGGAAGTGAAGTTTTATGAAATTAAAGTATATTGCTATAACTTTAAGATGTATGATATAAATTCCATTTCTCAAGGTGATCACAAAGAAAATGCCATAGAAAGTAAGTAAAAAGTCATGGCTTATCTTCTGATGCTGGGAAAAGAATAAAAAGAAAGTAAAAACAAAAACAAAAAAATAAGCAAGCCAAAGGAAATGGGAAAGGAATCAAAGCTTGCCACTACAAAATCAAAAGGACAAAAATTAAGGCACTCTGAGTGGAAATGGGGGAAAATATAGCTACAAGAAACAGAAAACAATTCACAAAATGTTGATAGTAACTTCATTTCCTTCAGTAATTACTTTAAATAGAAATGAATTATACTCCCTAATGACAAGAAATAAAATGGCTGTATAGATTAACAACAAAGAAGACAATATAACATGCTGCCTAAAAAAGATTCACTTTAGCTGTAAGGAGTAAAATAGGCTGAAAATAAAAGGATAAAATTTATTCCATGCAAATAATAACCACAACAGGGTCAGGTGGCCATAATTAGATAAAATGCACTTTTAGGTCAAAAAACTGTTGCAAAGGCAAAGGTTAATATTATGTAAGGGTACAGCTGATCCATTTACCAGCAATCTATAACACATAGACACACACACAGAGTTCCCAAATATACAAAGCAAATATGGACAGAAGTACAAGTAATACACAGCAACACAATAATTGTAGGAAACTTCAAGCCCCACTTCCAATAATGAATAGGAAAGTCAGATAGAAGACCAATAAGAAACAGGAAATTTGAACAATTTTATAGGCCAATCAAACGGAATAGAAATACACAGAACTACAGTCAAAAGCAGTGGCATATACAATATACTACTCATATATGGCACATTCTCTTTGGACTCATAACAAGTCATCAAATTTAAGAAGACAAATCATACAATTTTTCTTTTCTGAACAAATGAAACTAGAAATCAAAACAAAAGAGAAACTGGCAAATCCAAAAATATGTGAAGGTTAAAGCCACTTTGAAACTTTGAACAAATTCTTTCCCAAGAGTCCAATGACTTAATATTGTTAAGATGTCAGCATAACACACGGTGTTGAACCAATTCAAGGGAATCTCTATAAAAATCTCAACGGTGCTCTTTCCCCGCTGCCGCACAGTGCTGCGGTGGTGGAGGCTCAGGTGCAGTCAAGATTCGGCTGCTCCCGTAACCCGTGGGCACGGCTGAGCAAGGCATGGCTGCTGGAGGTGGAGTGGACACTAGAACTGCACACAGGGCTGCTGGAGGCCACCCTCACCCACGATGGCCTTGCCTGCATGTGACATTCACAAATCTGCCAACGCCTCAGACGAGGGCCACACCCACCTTTGTGTGCTTGTATCCAACTACCCGGAACCTACGTATGTCAAGTTTGTAGAGGACCTTCGTGCTGAACACCAAATCCACCCAACTAACACTGATGACAACAAGAAAGCGGGGGAATGGGTAGGCCTGTGTAACACAGACAGACAGAGAAAACCCTGTACAGTGCTTGGTCGTAGTCGTGTAGTAGTTAGGGATTCTGGCAAAGAGTCTCAGCCCAAGGATGTCATCAAAGACAACTTCGGATGCCAGAAATGAACGAATACAACTGTGGCTCATGGTCCTCAAATAAAAAAAATCTCAATGGTACTTTGACAGAAATACAAAAAACTTCCTAAAAGAAATTGTAGAGACTGTGAATAGCCAAATCCTCTTTACAAAAAGAGGAACTACCCTTTCTGATTTCAAAACAAAGCTACAGAAATAAAAACAATGGGGTCCTGGCTCAAAGACAGATGCACAGATGATGGAAAAGAATAGAGAGCCCAACAGAAAACCCTGTGTATACAATCAAATCATCTTTCACAAGATTGCCATGGCCACACCATGGGAAAGGAGAGCCTTTCAACAAACGGTGTAAAAACTACACGTCTACATGGAAAAAGTCGAACCTTACCCATGCATCATATACAAAACATATCTAAAACGGCTTAAATACTTAAACATGAGAAATATAGCTACAAACCTGTTGAAGGAAAATATAGAGGAAAGATCATGATATTAATCTTTGCACATTTTCTTGGATATGACATAAAAAAGGGACATCAAACTCCAGAACTTCTGCACATGAAAGAAAACATTTTGTGGAGTGAAAATACTACATAAGATATTGGTGACAATATTTTCAAATCACGTATTTGATAAGTGTTAATATCTGGAATATATAAAATATCTTAATGCTCAAAACAACAGAAAGTGAATAACTTGATAAAAAATAGACAAAGGATTGGACTGATATTTCTCTAAAGAAGAGATAAAAATGGGTAACAAGGATTTGAAACGATGCTCAAAATTAATAGCCTTTAGAAAAATACAAATAAAAACCACAGTAAGATATTACTTCACAACTATTAAAGTGGCCACAAAAAAATAACCAAAGACTAACAAAGCTATTGGGAATGTGGAGAGATTGGTATGCTCGTGGGGAAGAATGAGCAGCCACTATGAAACACGACATGGGGGTTCCTCAAAACATTCGAAATGAAATTATCATCCGATCCCACAATCCCACTTTGAGTAGGTATCCAAAGTATACAACGTAGGAGCTGGAATTGATATCTGTATACCCGGGTACAAAAGTAAAAGGTGGAAGCAACACAGATGTCCCTCGACTCATGACCAGTTAAAGAAAATGTGGCACCTGCATACAATGCAATATCACTCAGACTTGGAAGAAAACAATCTCACCACAGGCTACAGTGAGGAGAAACTTTGAGAATATTATGTCAACTGAATAAGCCAGTACCGAAATGACAGATAATGTATGAGATATCTTCAACAGCCAAAATCATAAAAACAAAGTAGAATGGTGTTTTTCAAGGCCTGGAAAGAGGGTAAAATGGGCAGTTCTTCAATGGGCACCAAGTTTTAGTTCTGCAGGATATAAAAGTTCTAGAGGTCTTGTGAGTAACAATGTGAATATAATTAACACTACTGATCTTTACACTTAAAAATTTAACATGGTAAATTTTACATTTTTACCACAATTAACTTTTTAAATGGATAACTAAAAGAGATACAAAGTTAAAAAGCTTTCCAAAAATTAGCTTCAAAGCACAAAAGTATTTCTCTCACATGAAGAAAATGGAGGTTCATCAGTAAACACAGAGAAATTAAGACTATTGCCATGACTACTCACCGAGGCAAGATAAAACAGACTGTTGACAACAAGCCAGAAGAAGAAATATACAAGAAAATCCATGAACAAAGTTAGAGTCATATCTATAGAGACAAACAGACACACACACATAAAATTTAGTTGATAGAACTATGCCTGATTCATATTTTAATTAAGCTCCACATTGACATAAAAGTATATAAACAAAGTTGTAAATCTTTCTTCAAAAATTATAATAAACAGGTAAAACCAAAAACACAATAAACTGATGCCAAGGAAATGACCCCCCGCCCAAAAAACCCAGTAATATGATAATGCAAAGGAAGAATAAAGGAATATTTATGAATAAAATTCTGCATGCAATATTGTTATGAATTTAGAAAACATTTTTCTAAATAACTACAATGACTGTGGACTCCTGGGGAATAGGAATCTTGAATCCTTGGCATGCAGTGTGCAGCAGTAAAATTTTACAGAAAATGCATTACAATCATTAATGAAAAGCTCTAAGGAGAAAGCTGTAATAAATAAGCATTTAAAAGACACTAATGGCCCGGGCGCGGTGGCTCACGCCTGTAATCCTAGCACTCTGGGAGGCTGAGGCGGGTGGATCGCTCGAGGACAGGAGTTCGAGACCAGCCTGAGCAAGAGCGAGACCCCCGTCTCTACTAAAAATAGAAAGAAATTGTCTGGCCAACTAAAATACATATATGTAGAAAAAAATTAGCCGGGCATGGTGGCGCATGCCTGTAATCCCAGCTACTCGGGAGGCTGAGGCAGTAGGATCGCTTAAGCCTAGGAGTTTGAGGTTGCTGTGAGCTAGGCTGATGCCACAGCACTCACTCTAGCCCGGGCAACAAAGCAAGACTCTGTCTCAAAAAAAAAAAAAAAAAAAAAAAAAAAGTTCAAAGTGGGAATCACATTCTATGATGCCTAATGACACAGTACATTTAAGAAATCTAGGAAGGAGTGGATACACTTAGATGCATTACAGTTCAGGAAAATGGAAATATAGTTTAAATTATTAATCTCAGTTTATACCATACTATAAAAATTTGAAGTTAAAATATCATTTTTATATTTAGGGAGATTCTTAGTATTTTAATGAAATTACTGGGTATGAATTCCGACAACATAGCAATGGAAACCTCCACATGACAGGAAAATACAAAACAGAAAATGAGCGTCTGTCGCTGGTGCTCCTGGGATTTCTGAAGCAAATATCAATAACACCACTACTCACACACGTTTCAGACACCATGCAATAAGGGAAGGTAAAAAATACTTCCAAATGGAGTTCCTCAAAACTATGCAGATATTCCCATGTCCCCAAAAGCAATGGAAGAGGACGCAGATCATGCAGTTTCTCATAAGCCACGAAGAGGACTTCGGCTCTCACTGTAACCCTGAGGGAAGGTCACTGAAGGGAAGTAGGGTCCCTAGAGAATGCAAGAGCATGGGGCAGAAGATGCCCCTAGGTGACAGCCAGAGAAAGAAACCCAGGCTTCTCAGAAACCATCTCCATTCGAGCAGAGATTCCCAAACTACATTTTAAGGTCTGGCTTCTTCCCTGAACTTTGGCCCTCTCACCTGTGTCATCTGCCGCATTCACTCCCACCTACCTGGGTGTGTGGCTCCTGCCTCATGTCTCCTCACAGGCCCGGGCTCTTGCCTGTGCTCCAGACAGGAAATCAGGTCCAGCTCAGAGGCAGCAAGACCTGTGTCATTAGAAAGAGGCAACGTGACTCGTGCCAGGATTCTCCAATTACCAACCTCGTACTGTGCTTAGTAGAGAAGAAAGAACATTGTAGAGGTTCTGGAAAATTAAACTCCAAATACTGTTTCTTCACAGAACCAGGAGGATATTTAGAAATTATTTAAAACTTTGTGAGTTCTTAGTTCCACTATCTAGTATTTAAATGAAACACTGGTGGTCAAAATTGAATTTTAAGGTCTGGAGAACAATGTTTTATGCTACCAAATTTTTAGACTTGTCACCCATCTGGAGTGAAGTATACAGGCCAGCTCACGAAAGGGAAGGTTCATATCAAGATAAAACAACTTGAAGATTCTCCTTTCTACACCAGCAAGCCCCAAAGTGTTCCTTGAAAGCAGTTCTTGTTCTGAAAGTCATTCATGCAAAGCAGAAATTCCCATACAACATTCCATAAGAAAATAAAACCCTTAGGGTGCATTAAGACTCCTAAAGGAAGTCATCCTCACCCACAGAGACCAGGTTTGCGTAGTTCTCTAACATCACATCCCGATGCAAATTCTGCTGAGCAGGGTCCAGGCACGCCCACTCCTCCACAGAGAATTTTATGGCCACGTCCCTGAATGTCAACAATCCCTAGGGGGAAAAACGTATTTACCAAACAGCCATGGCCAACGCTCTTAATTTCACTAAAGGTGAAACGAGAGAGGGAAGAGAAGTGGCTTTGACTTACGTGAGTGACTGGAATTACCCAGCAATTAACACAGTAACATCCTCTAATGCATTCTCTACTCTGGGGACAGAGGGCAGCAAAGAGATCCACAAAACATGCAGATACTGTACTTTTGTGCATGATAAAGTATTCATATAAATTAAGGGCATCCACAGAGGCATATACATTTTTGAGTGCTGTATACATATACACATCATATACAATAAGC
Organism: Lemur catta; assembly: GCF_020740605.2. NCBI lineage: Eukaryota > Metazoa > Chordata > Mammalia > Primates > Lemuridae > Lemur > Lemur catta. The sequence goes on from NC_059156.1 coordinate 540,427, forward strand.
TGTATATGTTTCTCATGTGGAAAAGTCAAGGTGAGTTAGAAAGGCATGACTGAAATTTCAATGTGCACGGCTGTGAACTGGAGATCGTACTGAAGTGCAGATTCTGATTCAGGAGATCTGGAGTGGGGCCTGAGTTTCTGCATTTCTCACACACTCACCAGTAATTCCAACTCTTCCAGCCCATAGAAAATATCTTGTCAAACATACAGCAAGTAGTAGAACCTGGGTTTTATCCTGGTTCACCTGACCAGTACACAAAGATGAGAGCCTTCATTCTCCAAAGCAAGCTATAAGCCAAAAAGCAAAACCAAGAAAAAGGAGAACTGCCAGATGAAATGTGATGATTTATGTACCTCCCTGAGTAAAACTCCCCATGATACTTACTGACAATTTAGAAAATCATCACTACAGTAGAGGAGTCTGTCAGAGACCGCTTTAACCGAGTAAGTAAACTTCACACCAACTGTTAAGACCGTAAGTTTGTGTCAGGTGCTGATGTGCACAGGACACCACATCACTGCTGTGACATTACTGGCCACCAATAAATACCTATACTGTGAATCCAATCATAAATAATATCAGTTTTATGCCAAGTTCAAACCACATATATATTTCCCATGTTCTGTAATCGCTAATGGTTTATTTTATTTAAATAGTCCCGCAGCATCCTACAGAGCACAACTCTTCCAATTAAACTGTTTTCCAGAAATTTCTGAGTTATCTGGGGCAATTTATACCATCCTCTTTGAATGTGCCTTTTAAAATCCTGTTTGGCATAAGGATGACGGGGCATCCACATGCGACCTCACAGGACAGGTCCCCCCACTGACAGCTGAGGACCCAGCCCCGTGCCCCAGAGGATTCTCCGGTATCCACATCTTCCCGTGCTGCTCTGTCAGAAAGGGAGCATGCTCAGTCCTGCAGGCCACAAACTCACGGTGGGAACTGTGCAGGCTATGTGAACAGCCTGCATGGAGAGAAGGCAGAGAAGGCTCTGCTATGCAGGGGAGGAGGATTTTAAGGAGCCCTTGAGTATCTGAAGAAGAATGGAAACTAAGTAGTTGAGACAATCTTGTTCGGCAGAACCACCAGAAGCAGAGAAGCAAAGGTTTGCAAATCCCAAATACAGGACATTCTAGCAGTGAAAGTGGACACAGCCCCTGACCTGGGAGAACTTACCTGAGAACCAGCCATTTCTTCCTCTTCCTCCGGCCTCTCTAAGGCGCCCTCTCAGCTGAGGTCATCTGCACAGGTCACAGCTGCATCTTGAGAATGTGCATGTCAAGGCCTCAGCGCGACCCCTCCATCTGCTACCACCACACCCGCAGGCGGAAGGACCCTGAAGCGCAGAAAATACGACATTCACCTGCCCTTTGTCACAGTAGAGAATCGGGGACACCGAGCTCCCACATAAATACCAAAATGTGCATTTCTCCTTCCCTGCCCTCAGGTGCCCTCCCCTGCCACAGACACCGGCAATTTCTGCTGCAGCAGCGGGAATACGGGCCACACTGGTTTCCCCCCAAGCAAACCCAAGCAGCGCCGGTCCTGTGACCTCGACTTTGGAAAAAAGGCTGGACTCAACTCTCATGAACTGATCTGGGAGCCCACATGCTTGACCCTGGCCTCACCTCAGAATCACATGAGGCAGGTAATTAAAACCACATGGATGCTCCCACCCTGACGAATAGAATCTGCAGGGTGGGCACAGGTGACCGTGTTCCTTCAACCTGGCCATGGAGTAGAGCTGAAAGCCTGGGCTGTGCTACTTAGCTGAGCATCACGTCTCAAGCTTCAGTGGACACATAAATCAACTGTTATTCCAGGTCCCACTTTAAGCAATGTGATTCAGCAGGTGTGGAGGTGGTCCATGGATTGGGCTTTATTCACAAGTCTCCTGTTAATGCTAATGTTGCTTCCTCAGATATGTGAACAGTCTCCGCCAGCTAGAGACAGCAGGCACAGCACCAAGTTCCTTACACCCAACACTTCCATCACAACATAAATAATTCTGGTCCAAATGAAGACCACCACCCACCGTCCTGAAACATTCTCTGCTGGCCCTTTCAGGTTTACGGAGGCTGCAGAAGGCAGCTCTATCTGAGGAAGCCATCTGGAAAACTGCATGGACACGTGCATTAAGGCGATGCTGACTGACCACGCCCTGAGTGCTCCCAAGTATGCTGCCTGCGGCGTGCTGGGACCTCACGTTCACTGTGTGAGTTCACCCTCCTAACACCCTGGGGGTCAGGCACTAAGCGTCCCATAATTCCTAGCAGAATCTAGACTTTCGGCCCAGCTTTTTCATTTTTCTTCTCTGCCACTGATGAAATAAAAACTGTACAGAATAAAAGATATTTCTTTTCCCTGGTAGCATTCCCAAAGCTAAGCTCTGGGATTCTGTTTGAAATACCCCAAAATTGAACTGAACTCAGAACCTTACACCACTGACTCTGGGGAAGAAATAACATAAAAAAGAATTTTTTAACAAATGGGATATACGACTAGATTTTTTTTTCCCTGAAAGCCACCTTGTTCTTGCCCCTCTTTGGAAATATTTTATTATCTTTCAGGCTCTACTGATAAAACACAGTTTATAATTAATGAATAAATCTTTTCAAGGTGACGTATTCAGAGAAAGGTGATGGTGAGTGCAGCACAGATACGTGTGACTCCAGTGTCAAGTCAGACCATCTGATCACTCTGGAAATCCTCCCACCCTCATCCTGCTCATTGAAGGACTCAGTGACCACCATCCCAGGGGACACTGTGCTGTGCCTGTGTGCCGGAAGTGCAAATGTCTTTGCAGATTTTTGCACTGCCTGACTTGAGCATGTTTTCCTTGTCTTTTGGTACAGTTTTCCCTCCCTTCAAAAGTCTAAAAGAACCCAGAGGGCAGGAATCATTTCTGCCCTTTCCTCCCAATACCAGCACTTTACTGGCTAAGCACCAATGTGTCTCCAAAAAAATGGAAGCTCAGATTTAGGAAAGAAAACCTTAATGTCCCAGTGGGTTAGCTTTTCAGATGAAGGGTACAACGGTAGACTCCTATCAGCACCAGGGAATACAGCTGTTCTCCCTAGAGGAAACAGCCCCACTCCTCAGACTGTCCTCTGGGAGAAACTGACACAGAGCTGACATGCACCACATGTTCCAGGAGACACGGTCACTGTGGGTATCTTGGGTCATCCCCAGACAGTTGTGAAACCAGGACCAGGAAAAGACACAAGGATGGCTGAGGACACGTCACCCTGTAAAGTTTTCAAAGGGGACCTCAACCTAAAGATAATCTGGTAAGGTGTGTGAGCCCAGGGAAGATAAAAGGATGAGGAGCACATACAATTTTTACAGGGGAGTGTCAGGTAATTTATTCTCTGCTTTACGGTCCTGTGAAATGTTTAGAAACAGAAAACAAATATTTTAAAAAAGCCACTCACAGCCCTGTGAAAAAATAATTAAAATATTTTGTCTGCTTGAAAAATAAATATAGGACAAATAGTTGATAATGTTATGAGTTGGGGAGGGGTAGCAGGCATTTAGGAATGTGGGGAAGGAACCGGAAATTTGGGATTTCCAACAGGCCCTGTTAGAACAGTTAGGCTGGGCAAACTGGATTTGAGTCTTGGATTTGAGACCCTGCTTCCCATATATTTGGAAAATGCAGGGAAAAGCAGTCCCTTTAGGGAATTTTAAGATAATTAAATAAGGAGCAATTAAACTGAAGGGGCCATACTGCTCTGGTTCCTACCTATGGAAACCTAATTCTGACTCAAACGCATTTCCTGTAAATACAACTTAAAAGGAAAAAAACTTAGGCAAACAACTACAAAATGCCCTAAAACTCTGATTACAAAACCCGAAAACAACCACGTGGATAGTCCAAATAAACCCGCTATAACCGTACCCAATAAATTGTTTAATTTGGTTTGCTTCCTCGTCCGCCTCATAAGTCTTTCCTTCAAGCCCCTCCAGTGGCCCCAAGACCTCAAACCACGGTTGGGGACGTGCAGATTCACCAATTACTGTTTGCTTAAATAAACGATTCTAAGTTTCCACGCTTCCCCAGTTTAACTGTTAACAGGACGGAGGAGGGACGAGGCCCTCACGGACTACGCCTCCTCTCCCGCACCAGCCCCGCACAGCGTCGCCGCCGTCCCCGGAGGACCCTCCCGTCGTCCCCGCACAACCTGGGGAGACGCGCGGCCGCCCGGAGCCGCTCGGGCTGGGGCCGCAGGACACGCCGGGCCGGGCCAGGACGCCCAGGGCCCCGCTGCCCGCCCGGCCCGGCCCCGCCCCGCGGACCGAGGGGACCGAACGCCCCGGCGCGCCTCGGCCCGACCTCGGTCCCGGACTCCGGAGGCGAAGCCGGGAGGCCGCGTCCCCACAGCCGCTTCCGGCCGCCCGCCCGGCCCCCGCCCCCTCGGAGCGCCGACCGCACACTCGCCCCGTCCCAGCTTCCGGGGCGTCCCCGCGTCCTCCCTAGGGACCCCCAGTACCTGCAGGTCACGGGTGACACGGGCTGCGGCAGAGACACCTGGGCCCCCTGCAGGAGCGACAGCGGAGCGCGGACGCTGCTCCGAGCCCGGCGGAAGAGACAAAGGCCGCGCCAGATCCCGGAAGCCGCCTCCTTCTTCCCGGCTGCGCATCTGATTGGACAGCTCTCACGTCGGCACGCCGGATTGGATAAGGCTCTAGGCCCCACCCCTCCGGCCATGAGTGACGGGAGACGCGGTCAAACCAGGGCTGAAGGAGGCCGAGTAACAGGTGTTTCGCCCTATGTAGCTTTAAGTGTTCTCACACCAAAACATGATAAGCATGTGAGGTGTAATGCATATGTTAATTAGCTTGATTTAGCGATTTCACATTGTAACGTATTTCAAAACATTATATTGTACACGTGAATATGTTCAATTTTATTTGTCAATTTAAGTAAGTTAAATACTAAAAGGGAAAACAAATTTATTCTATGAAGCCATTGTTACCCAAATAACAAAGCCAGACAAAAGCATCACATGGACAGAAATGTATAGACCATTATCTCTTAAAAATACAGACACATATTCTCAAGTATAGTAGCAAACTCAATGCAACAACATATAAACATGATTGGACGCATTCACCAAATTTTTATCTGACAAACGCAAGTATGGTTTAACAACTACAAACAATGCAATACATCATAATAATAGAATAAAGTACAAAAAATTATTTTGATTGAGACAGATGAGCTTTTGATAAGTTCAATGCCTGTTCATAATAACCACACACACCCGGAAAACCAGGAATAGAAGGGAATTTTCTGGAACTGCTGAGGGCACCTGTGAAAAATCTACAGCTAATAACATATGTCATATTGAAAACCTGAGTGCTTTATACGTTTGTCAAAGTCAAAATACAAATGTAGAGACAAATCTCTGAATTTAATGTTTTATCTAGAAGAAAAGAAGTGTAATTTGAGGCCCACATGCAGACCGGGTGGTCTTTGGTACGTCTGAGGAACAAAGGCTAAGGTGCTATAGAAAGAAGAAATGTTATGTGTAGCTCTTTAAGCAGGTTTGTTGGCACTTGTATGGGTTTGGGGAGCCGGCCAGCCCTGGCTGGTGAGGGATGGTGCTGAGAACATCAGTCCTAGAGTTACAGCAGGTTAAATCAGGAGCTGTAGATAAAACTGGTTTCAGGTTACAATTAGTACTTTCAGTAGTCAGGATTCCAGAAAATTACATTGTCGGAGTGATTTTTGTACCCTGAGTGCTTTCCCTCTGGTTTCTCAATTCTGTTTTAGTTAGATATGACAAGAAGGACCCAATTTTTGTGACAACTTTCACACCTGAGTTTGGGAACAAGACAAGAATGTCTACTGTTACCACTTCTATTCAATATTATAGTGGAGGTTTCAGCCAGGGTATCACTATAGCCAGGGTGACAGAGCAGGACTCTGTCTCAAAAAAAAAAAAAAAATTCAACATTTTAGTAATAAAACCTCTCAACAAATTAGGGGTAGAAAGAATGTATTTCAGTGTGATAAAAGCATATATCACAAGCCCATAGCTAACATCATACTCAAACAAAAAGTTGAAAGCTTTTTCTCTAATTTCAGAAACAAACAAAATATTCTCACTTTCTTTTCAACATGGCACTGGAAGTTCTTGCCAGAGATATTAGGCAAAAAAGAAATAAAAGCATTCAAATTGGAAAGGAAAGGAAGAATATAGATTTTCTGTCTGCAGATGATATGATCTTATGTATAGAATATCCTGAAGACTGTGTCAAAAAATTTGTTAGAACTAATAAATGAATTCAATTAGATTTCAGGATACAAAACATACAGAAATCAGTAGCATTTTAATACACTAACAATGAAATATCCAATAAAGAAATCAAGAGAACAATCCCACTTACAATAGATTAAAATGCTTAGGAGTAGATTTAGTCAAGGAGGTGAAAGATATGTACTAAAAACTTTAAACATTAATGAGAGAAATTGAAGTACATAAATAGAAAGACATCCCATGTTCCTGGATTGCGGGAATTAATACTGTATATTTATCCATGCTCACCAAAATGATATAAAGTTTCAAAACAATCTCTATCAAATTTCCCAGGACATTTTTTGAAGACATAGCAAACAATTCTATAATTTGTATAAAACAACAAAAAATCCTGAAGAGCCAAAGAAATCTTCAGCAAGAAGACAAAGCTTGGGACACCCACACTACCGGATAGCAAAATGTACTACACAGCCACAGTAATCAACACAGTGCAGTACTGTCTTAAAACCAGGCAAATACATTAATGGAACAAGTTAGCTGAAGTGTACACAGTAAACTAATTTTTGACAAGGCCATCCAGAAGGTACTATGGAAAAAGGAAAGTCCTTCCAGCCACTGTCTGGCTAAAAAAAAAAAAGAAAAAAAAGAAAGGAAAGTCTTTTCAATTAATGATGCTGGGGAAACTGCATTCTCACATGCTGCAGAAGAAAGTTCAATTCTTATCTCATTCCAGATACAAAATTGCCTTAAAAATGGATTGAACTTAAATGTTAAGACCTGAAAGTATAAAACTACAGTAAGACAATACAGTGGAAAAGTTTAGAACACTGGTCTATGCAAAAATATTTTCGATATGACCCCAAAAGCAAAAACAGACAAATGCAATTCCATGATGATAAAAAACATCTGCACAGCAAAAGAAGCAATCAACAGAGTGAAGAGATAACCCATGGAATGAGAGAAAATATTTTCAGTCCATACATCTAGTAGAGGATTAACATTCAAATAGATAAGGAACTCAAGCAACTCAATGGCAAGTAAACAAATAATTCCTTAAAAATAGGCAAATAACATAAAGTCATTTCTACAAAGAATACATACAAATGGTCAACAGTTATGTGAAAAAATGATGAATATCACTACACATCAGAAAAATGCAAATTAAAACCACAATGAGATACTTCCTCACACATGTTGATATAGCTGCTATGAAAAACAAAACAACTATTGAGGAGGATGTGGGAAAAGGGAAGCATAGTACACTGTTGCTGGGATTGTACATTAGTGAAAGCATTATGAAAAACAATATGAAGATACCTACAGAAATTAAAAATAGAACTACTACATGATCCAGCAATTTGGTAATGGGTATGTATTCAAAGAAAAGGAAATCAGAACATCAGAGATATGTGCACTCCCATATTTGTTGCATTATTCGTAATAGACAAGATAAGGAATCCACTGTAGTACTCATCAATGAAGAATGGACAGGCCGGGCGCGATGGCTCACGCCTGTAATCCTAGCACTCTGGGAGGCTGAAGCGGGTGGATTGCTCAAGGTCAGGAGTTCGAGACCAGCCTGAGCAAGACCCCGTCTCTACTAAAAATAGAAAGAAATTATCTGGACAACTAAAAATATATATAGAAAAAATTAGCCGGTCATGGTGGCACATGCCTATAGTCCCAGCTACTCGGGAGGCTAAGGCAGTAGGATCGCTTAAGCCCAGGAGTCTGAGGTTGCTTTGAGCTAGGCTGATGCCACGGCACTCACTCTAGCCCGGGCAACAAAGTGAGACTCTGTCTCAAAAAAAAAAAAAAAAAAGAAAAGGAAAAAAGAATGGACAAAGATAATATAATATCATACAGAATGGGATACTTTTGAATCTTAAAAAAATGAAATAAATCCTGTTATTTGTGACATGAATAAACCTACATGACATTCTCTTAAGTAAAACAGCCATGGACAGAAAGATAAACACTGCATAATCTCAGTTATATGTAGAATCTAAAAAAGTAACACTAATTGAAGCAGAGGGCAGAATGGTGATAACAAGGAGCTGGGGAAGGAAAAGATGAAAAGATGTTGGACAAAAAATATAAAATGTCAATTACCGAGGAAGAAAAAGTTCAAGAGATTTGTTGCACAAATTGATGACTATAATTACTAGCAATGTATACTTGAAAATTGCTAAGAAAATAAACATTTAAGTGTTATTACCATAACAAAACAAATACATGTGGTAATAATATATATGGTAATATAATTGGATTGATTTAGCCATCTCACATTGTATATGTACCAAGACATCACGTTGTGTAACATATATAATATTTGTCAATAAATAAATAAATAAAGTAAAAATACATGGAAAGAGTAAAGATCACCTGCAATCTCATCAGTCATAGATAACCACTGTTAACGCCGCTTGCATACTCTTATTCACCTTAGGTACACACACACACAATTTGCGTAACTGAGATGGAAACACACATGACTTAATTTTTCTGTAATTATGAGCACCTTTTTGCCCTTTTCCTTTTCTTTCCAGATCAGGCTCTAAATTCCTGGAAAATCATCCAGTTACTTTCTTTAATAAGATTATAAACACACATACATACTCATCCCCACAATACACACACAGACACAGCAGGTTTTGGGTCAATGTTTATAAACAAAAGACTTTTATTATACGCATTTTCATTTTGCATCTTGTTTTCTGAGTCAAAATTTCTTGTGGAGATTTTTATAGTTATCTTGTATAGTTTCCAGTCATTCTTCATAATATCCATATGATTCTTCATGATATGGCTGTACCACAGTTGATTCAGTCATTATTATGCTGGTTACTGTCAGACTTAAAAAATAATACATAGGCTGGGCGCGGTGGCTCATGCCTCTTATCTTAGCACTCTGGGAGGCCGAGGTGGGCAGATCATTTGAGTTCAGGAGTTCGAGACCAGCCTGAGCAAGAGTTAGACCCCGTCTCTACTAAAAAATAGAAAGAAATTAGCTGGACAACTAAAAATATAAAGAAAAAATTAGCCGGGCATGGTGGCGCATGCCTGTAGTCCCAGCTACTCAGGGGGCTGAGGCAGAAGGATGGCTTAAGCCCCGGAGTTTGAGGTTGCTGTGAGCTAGGCTGACGCCACGGCACTCTAGCCAGGGTGACAGAGAGGGACTCTGCCTCAAAAATAATAATAATACTAATACACAAAATAGTTCCATGTATGTATGTGATTTACTAAGACTTCTATTTCATGTATTTGGAAAAATTTCCAAAATTAGAATTTTTGAGGAGAAGGGCAAACAAGCTTTAATTTTATTAAATTGAATTCCATTAAAAAGGTATAACACTGCAATTTATACCAGAAATGCATAAGGGTGCACTTTTCCACACATTCTATCTGCCAAGGGATTTTAGAGTTTTTGTTTTGTTTTTGATGTCCTAAGAGATGTTAAATAATATATACTGCAATTTAACTTGTATTGCCTGTGCATCATGAAGGATTATTGTTGACAATGATTGTTTCAATACAATTCAATTGTAAAATTAATTTATGATTGATGTGGGCTGACAACCACTTCATGACTGCAATTTCATTAGACATGAAAAGCTCAAGACAATCTTTCCACATCAAGGGAAACTTTAGTAGGGCCATAGCATTGGGTTCACCAGTTCCAGCAGAAGTTTATTGTCTTTTTTCATGAGACAAATGAAATTGTCCTCGAGGCAACTGTCACAAAGCCAGAGCAATCCTTGCCTGGTTGTGTCCATTGCGGCCCTTGGTCGCAGTGGCATCTGGTTGGCCCTCTGCCTTTGCTCTGCTACCTGTGTGGGAAGGCCGTCTCCACTCTGGCCTTAGGCAGCAATCTGCGTCTCTTCCAGATGCAGTCACCGAGCACCTCCTGAGGTCCCAACACAACAACTTCCTGATTCTGTATAACAACAAAAATTTTCCTTATGTCAATCGGTCACATAAACCTTACTTACGACCCTCTGTTTCTTCCAGTCTGTTTGCTTCTAGGGTGACTACTTCACCTTCACTGTCAAACCTCGAAGTGATTTCAGTCACTTTTATCCCTGTGTTCCATGGTGATATATTTATACATTTATGTAGATAAATTGCAGTCTTTTTTTTTTTTTTTTTTTTTTTTTTTTGAGACAGAGCCTCACTTTGTTGCCCGGGCTAGAGTGAGTGCCGTGGCGTCAGCCTAGCTCACAGCAACCTCAGACTCCTGGGCTCAAGCCATCCTTCTGCCTCAGCCCCCTGAGTAGCTGGGACTACAGGCATGTGCCACCATGCCTGGCTAATTTTTTCTATATATATATTTTTAGTTGTCCAGATAATTTCTTTCTATTTTTAGTAGAGACGGGGTCTCGCTCAGGCTGGTCTCAAACTCCTGACCTCGAGCGATCCACCCGCCTCGGTCTTCCAGAGGGCTAGGATTACAGGCGTGAGCCTCCGCACCCAGCCAAATTGCGGTCTTATAAGACATTAAAATATTCCCTGAAAAGACTTAGCTGTGACTATGTGCTGATTCCAGAGGTACTGTTGAGCACTAGCTGTGGCCAGGTAGATGGGTGACACGTCAGTGAAGCATTTTCAGACCCTGACCTCCACTCTGTCTTCTGAGTTCCTGCTGAAGTCACTGGAGGAAGGGTCTGAATCTAGAGCTAGAGACAGTGGCTTGGAACCTGCCAAGTCGAGAGGAAAGGCAACTGCATCCAACTTGCCCACCATACACTTGCTATTATTGTCCAAAGTTAGGTGTGCTAATTTCTAAATTGTATACAGGAGCTGATGAATTTTGATTATCAGAGAATTTCCAGCAGTGTTTCCACCCAAGACATGCAGAAAGAATAGTCCAACATGTTGGGTTTGCCAATACAAGATAGATAGATAGATAGATGGATAGATAGAAAGTTATACTGTGATAGCTTCTGATAAGATCCACTCGTTTTACATACCGGCCACATTTATCTTGAAAATCCGGTGCTTATAACAGTAAAACTTTACAAGAACTGAATTACCAATAACACTTAACAAAGATGAGTCTCAAGGATGCTAATAGATGTTTCAGGTATGAAGAGAGAAGATTGGTACTTTGTCTATGCTGTGAACAGGTTTGAAGCACAGCAGTTTAATCATCTTTGGAAACAAAAGGTTAGAAACTGATCAATAAAAAGCCCTTAACAAACGTTTTTTATGATTTACTTAATATTTTAGATTGAATCCACCCATGTGGTTTGTCCATAGGGCTGCAGTAAAGTTCCTCATCCTAGGAGAGGCAATTATAAATGCTTCCGAAGTCTTCACCTCTTGACCTTCTAGATAGCTTTTTTTCTAGCTTCATTTTATGAGTTGTGCTTAGAGAGTGGATGTTTTCCCAGTATTTTCTGAAGAGCCCCCATCACATCCTTGTTCCTCAGACTGTAGATGAGGGGGTTGAGCATGGGCGTGAGGACAGTGCAAAATACAGAAACTGCCTGCTCCTGCTCAGCGCTGTGGGACGAGCCAGGCGTCATATACATATAAACACATGGTCCAAGATAAAGGCTCACCACGGTGAGATGAGAGGAGCAGGTGGCCAGGGCTTTGTTTCTGCCTTGGGGAGACTTCATATGAAGGACAGTGAGGAGAATGAGGCTGTAGGAGGACATGATAAGTACAAAGGGGATGAGGATGAATGCAATGCCCATCACAAAGACCACAAGCTCGTAGGTGGACGTGTCTTTGCATGAGATCTTCATGATTGCTGGCATCTCACAGAAGAAATGGTGGATTTTCCTGGAGCCACAGATAGGAAGATTCATGGTATAGAGTGTGTGGGCTGTAGAAGCTAAAATGCCCCCCATCCAGGATGTTATCGCCATTTTCAGACAGACGTCCTGGTTCATGACGACTGCGTATCTCAGGGGGTTGCAGACAGCTACGTAATGGTCATAGGCCATGAGCGTCAAGAGGATGCATTCAGCACCCCCAAGAGTAAAGAAGAAAAATATCTGTGTTCCACAGTCGAGACGTGTAATGTTCCTCTTTCCAGAGAAAAAGTTGATGGCCATCTTGGGAACAGTGCTGCTGGATGAGGGCCAGGTCTACGACCGAAAGCTGGCTGAGCAGGAAGTACATTGGAGTGTGGAGCCTCACGTCCACCCATATCAGCAGGAGCAGGATGACATTCCCCGTGACGGCAGCGACGTAGACCAGGATGATAACACAGACCAGGATGCTGACATGCTTCATACCGGGGAAGAGTCCGAGGAGAATAAAATCTGTTGTTAATGTCTCATTTCCTCCCTCCATGGCTGTGACTCATCTGGTGGAACCAAAAGAAGAAGGCAAACAGAACAAAAGTCGAATGAAATTTTATAAGACCTCTTGACATATGTTTTATTGGTCAGCTACTGCTTCAATGCTGTGATGTAAACTATGACTCTCCAGATTTCAGTATTTATAACAATAAACCTGTATTTTCTTGCTCCTACATCTGTAGGTCAGGAGAGGCACTTTGCTCTACGTGAATGGTCATGTACAGACATACTCCTCCACCTGTCTCACATTTTGGCAACTGCTCTTCTCCTGGAGGATGGTAAAAGCCAAAAAGGGGCAGGCAGAACTGTATGATTTTTCCAAAGGCCTGAGCTTTGGATCGACTCTGTGACTTTCAGCCACATTCCACTGACTACGGAAAGTCACGTGTTGAAGCCAAAGGTCATTGTAGCAGGGAACTAAACTCCATCCACAGGGCATCATAACAGAGATGAGAAGTGAAGAAAAAACTGAAAGCAATTGGGCAATTAATTAATGCTTTTCAAAACTGCTACTGTGGCTCTCCTCAATGTTCTGGTGTAGATTCTGGGTTTTCAGATAGTTTATAAGTCAATTGTTAGTCTTCTGTTTAATGTGGTCTAGTAAACCTAACACTGGAGACCCGTCAGCCAAATGTGGTGGTGTTTGCCTATGGTCTCAGCTACTCAGGAGGCTGAGGAGGTGGGGGGAATCACTTAATACCGGGAGTTGGAGGCTGCAGTGAGCTGTGGTCTTGCCACTGTACCCCAGTCTGGGTGACAGAGCAAGACTTTACCTCTGAATGATGATGATGATGATGATAGGGACCTATTTGTTCCTGTGATCTCAAACATATTTCACTATGGAAAATGACTTGAGATTACATATAGCCATTGAATCTATCCACAGCCAAACATACATTAGGTAAATATATAAATTCTTTTCCTTGTGCTCCTGTACCTGTGGATCTGATTATCTATATCCATGGACGAAGCTCTAGATGGGTGTGAAATACAGTAAAATGATGAATTCCTGCAGCCGAATGGAATGGGGGAGGTCATTTTCTATAAGAGGGCACATCAGCCAAGGAAGGAAATGATGTAGTTAGTATTGTGCTTTCCTTTATCTTTTTTTATTTTTTATTTTTTTGAGACAGAGTCTCACTTTGTTGCCCGGGCTAGAGTGAGTGCCGTGGCATCAGCCTAGCTCACAGCAACCTCAGACTCCTGGGCTTAAGCGATCCTACTGCCTCAGCCTCCCGAGTAGCTGGGACTACAGGCATGAGCCACCATGCCCGGCTAATTTTTTTTTTGTATATATATTTTTTAGTTGTCCAGATAATTTCTTTCTATTTTTAGTAGAGACGGGGTCTCACTCTTGCTCAGGCTGGTCTCGAACTCCTGACCTCGAGCGATCCACCCGCCTCGGCCTCCCAGAGCTAGGATTACAGGCGTGAGCCACCGCGCCCAGCCTGTGCTTTCCTTTAGATTTACTCATAGCACCCTGATATAAACCACACCAGCACAAAATCGGAAATAATTACTAAATCAAATTTCATAAACTGTAAGTGAGAAATTAGATTGTTGCCATGTTGAAGTGGAAAGAAAGCCCTACCCTCAAGACTATGGCAGTAGAAATGAAGAAGATTCTACTGTACACATCCTGGAATAGGTATTTAAAAACTAAGCCTGGAATGTATTTTTTGTGACCATGCAACCAATTATGCAGATGGCACTTATGCAATTGAGAAAACACGTAAAGCCACAACAAGCCCGTAGGGTAAGAAATGCAGTTGAGGGTTGGGGAGAGGGCAGATTCCCAAAGGAAAACTCTAATCAGCACACGAGGATCCAGGAAGACTGTGCACTGCCCCAGCCAGACCTGACTAGTGGAGGTTGCTGGTGGCGACAGTGATGGCTGTACATGCCTACTGAAAATGTGCAAGTGCACTGAGAACGTTCTGTTAATTCTGCTCTGTAGATATTTATTAGGTTCATTCACTTCAGGGACTCAGTCACTGTGTCTTCCTAGAGCTGACTGTTGCATTTTCAGGGAGAGGGGATGAAAAGCTCTTGGGGTCAAGGAGGTCGAAGTTGAAGAAAGAGCCAGATCCAGGAGGTAATTTAACTTAGGAAAAATGTTTTTAATGTTAGCCCATATTCTTAAAGTTGCACCCAGTTATTTGAACTAAATATTGACCTCTGACCTCTCAAGTTGCTACAAAGGGCTCTTTATGGGGAAGACTACCCTGCAGAGGGGAAAGCAGCAGATGGGATTCCTGAAAGCCAGGCCAGCCTCTCCCCGACGTTACCTGCGTCTGTGCTACACACGGGTTTACATCACCAGGCCACGCTGCTCCAGGCAGTGATGTTCCCGACTACTTTCTGAAGAGGGCTTGGTGCTGGGAGAGTTGGACGTTCTGATTGCTACATGCAGGCATTATTTTTTGAATTAATATCAACAATTATAAGTACACATGACAATAGCAAGTGACCCAGAGGATTCTTGTGGCAAACAGACGCCCACAGGGGAGGTGAGTCCCTAGGCATCTATTAATTGGCTTGTTTACCTCCATTGCACTGGATTCTGCCCAAACAAGACTCGATGGGGAAAACGACACTGTTTATCCAGGACTTTATTTTCCTGGGTTGCCTAAAGATGTCTCATATTTTGGTCCCTCTTGGGATATCATTTTCTTGTATTGCTTTTCTGATTTCTCAACAAGCTATGACACTCACTGAACTTACAGGAAGATGGGAAAATTCACTTCCAGTAGCAGCCACATGTGGAACAGATTTTTTTCTCTTGCATGATCAAACAGTATTACCCCTAAGAACAAATGTAGGTATTCACCATCATGCAAGATTTATGACTATCTTGTTTCTCCAGCAATGTTTTGATGGTTTTGCACAAGTAAAATATAAACATACTACAGGTAAAAAGTTTTTAAAAATACACAAATACAAGGAGTAATTATTAAGAGTCTTATTGTCCAACCCATCTCCACCCCTTTCTGTGGAAGTAACAATGGTAGCAAATAGGTATATATCTTTCCAATCTTTTGCTATTCAATATACACATGCACGACTTTCTCTATGTTTTATTTTTAGTTTTTAAAAATAAACTGTTTTAAGAAACAAAAACAAAACAAAAAAGAATAAAGCAAAATAAACTTTATTCTGAAATAATTTTTGATGTACAGAAAAGAAACAAGGATAATACTGAGAATTCCCATATAGCAGCTCCCCTTGATGTTAATCATAGCAAATTTTTTAAAACTAAGAAATTACCATTGGTATGTTACTATTAGCTAAACTCCAGACTTTATTTGGAGTTCTCCAATTTTTCCACTAATGCTTTTTTTATTGTTGTTCCAGGATCAAACACAGGATACTTTGTTTTATTTAGTCTTTATGTTTTCTTAGTCTCTTCTGGTTTACGACAGGTTCTCAATCTTTCTTACTTTGATTAATGACCTTAACAGTTTTGAAGAGTATCTGTCAGATGTTTTGTACAATGTCCTACAATCTGGGTTTCCCTGAGGTTTTGCAATGACTAGACTGATATGATCTGTTTCAGGAAAGATTACCACATAGATGATATTGTTTCATATGAGGGAGTACATGCTAGCAACATAAGTTATCAGTGGTATTGTTAACCTTTATCACTTAGTTAAGGTACTGTTGGTAAGGACTTTTTTATTTTAAAATTATTGTTATATCCTTTTCATACTCTGTTCTTTGAAAGAGAATTCTAAGTCCAGTCTGCACTCACGGGGTTAAGGATTTAATCTCTACCTTCAAGAGTGTTTGCATATGTTATTAGAAATTCTTCTGTAAGAAAATTTTGTCATTGTTTCCTCCATTTATTTGATAAAACATTTATTTTTGTCAATACGGATTAATTTATATATATTTTAATTTATACATAATATTTGCTTTTTAAAATCTTTTTTGCTATTAGTTTGTTATTTATTTTTATTCCAGAATATTACAGGGGCACAAATGTTTAGGTTACACATACTGCCTTTGCCCCACCTGAGTCAGAGCTACAAGTGTGCCCATCCCCCAGACAGTGCTCACCGCATCCTTTAGGTGTGAATATACCATCCCCTCCCCCCATCTGCCCGACACCTGATGAATGTTACTATCATATATGCACATAAGTGTTGATCAGTTAGTACCAATTTGATGGGGAGTACATGTGGTGCTTGTGTTTCCATTCTTGTGATACTTCACTTAGTAGAATGGGCTCCAGCTCCATCCAGGATAATACAAGAGGTGCTAGATCACCATTGTGTTTTGTGCCTGAGTAGAACTCCATGGCCTGTGACATCCTCCTCTCTGAGCAGTGGCGGCCACTCTGCCCAAGGCAGGCTGGGCCGGGTGTGCTCCCCACCCCCCGGGGCAGCTCAGCCACTCGGCCTCCCCGGACCCCAGGCAGGCTCGGTCTGTCTCCCCCACGGGACGAGAGCCCTGTGTCCCGCTGCAGGCCCGAGGCTTCCAGGTGGGGCGAGGGGAAAAGTCCTTTCCCCTTTCCCTGGCCCCTGGAACGCCCCTGATTCGGTCTGTGCCGATCTTGCCCTTCCATCCTCCTCTCCCTCACTGTTCAGCTCCTGCTCGTGGTGTCCTGGACTCCACTGGCCTCAGACCCCGTGGTCCACTCCCGGTGGGCTCCCACCCTCCACTCTCCCGGGGCCAAACCTCAGCTCCTCTACCAGGAAGGTCTGAGCCTTGACCCGAGTCGGGCCTCTTGCCAGGAATGGAGTTGAAGAGTAAAGTTTCTGTTAGGTTTCTCTTGGCTTGTTTGTGTCTGTGAGCAGAAGACAACTGAGCCCAGAAATAAGTCTGTATGTATATGATCAAATGATCTTCCACAAGGTTGCCATGATCATCACCCAACGGGGAAAAGAGAATCCTCTCAACAAATGGTGTTGAAAAACTAGATATCTACATGGAAGAAGCAGAGTTGGACTCTTCCATTGGACTATATATAAAAATATTTTAAATGCATTAAATATATAAGAAATGTGACTAACAAAACTCTTAGAATAAAATTTAGGAAAAAAGATCATGACATTAGTCTTGGAATTATTTTCTTAGATATGATATCAGATGCATAAGTGAGAAAGAATAGAAAAATGGAACTACATCAAATTTCAACATTTCTGCACACAGAAAGAATGAATTAGTGAAGTGAAAACATCACATATTAAGTGGGTAAATATATCTGAAAATCATATTTGATAGGAGCTAATATCCAAAATATATAAACAACTTTTGAAACTCAAAAAGAAAAAAAATGAACTTGACTAAAAAATGAACAAAGGATTGAACTGTCAATTCTCCAGAGAATATGCAAATAGCCAGCAACCATTTAAAAAGATGTTCAAAATTACCAATTTATAGAGAAATGGAAAGCAAGATCACGATAAGATAACACCTTACACTCATTAGAATGGCCACTATATTAAAAAAATCTGTTGAGGATGTGGAGAAATCAGAACCCTTGTGAACTGTTCAAGAGTAAAAAATGATGCAGTCACTATGAAATATAGTATGGAGCTTCATCAAAAAATTAAAAATAGAATTCTATGATCAACAATCCCACTTTAAAGTATATATCCAAAGTATTCAACACAGGAGCTAGAAGTGAGATTTGCATATCCATGCATATTGCAGGATTACTCACAAAACCCAAAAGGTAGATGTCCCTCAGATGAGGAACAATGAAATATAATGTGACATATTCATACAATGAAGTAAATTCAGTCTTAAAAAAGTAAATCTTGTCACATTCCATTATATGATAAGGATGAACCTTGAGGATATTATGTTAACTGAAATAAGCCATGAACAAAGTGACAGACTGTATATGCTTCCACATACATAAGATTTCTTAAGTAGTCAGACTCACAGCAAAAGCAAACACACTGGTGTTTATCAAGGGCTGGAGAGGGGGTAAAACGGGCAGTTGTTCCTTAGTGAGCATTGAGTATTTGGGCAGGACCTGTTTTCCTCAGGGAACCTAAAGAGTTGTGGGTTGGCGGGTTTCCCCAAGGTCTAATGCTCCACACTTTTCTACATCCAATTCCTCATTCTCTTTGGCTTTTAGATGCACACATGTGTACATGGAAGTTTTATGTTGTGTCTACATGTGTGTGTAAGTCTATACATGTGTTTCTATTGTTTGTACATAGTACCAAATTAAAGATAAATGAGTACTCCTAAGTTAAATAAATAAATATCTTTAAAGTTCACGTGATTTGAGTAAATCCTTTGGTAAACATAACTTTTTAGTATTGTTGGTTTAGTATAAACTATGTTAACTGACTTATCAGAAAAATGTGTGTATTTATTAATAACTTTAAGGTGACTGCTTTTATGATACTTGCCTAAAATTCAGTAATATAAAAATGGTTAATACAAAATTTAACTTGAGGTAATTGATAGATTAGTCTAATGGCTCCTGAGATTTTCCAAATACAGTTATTAAGAATCAATAAATAAAATAGATGTAAATGGGATTAAAGTTTATACATGAACTTATAATAATATTATGTTTTATAATATGTTTACTTAAAAAGGTTTCTCAGATATTTTGGTAACTATATTCTTAGACTTCTGCTGAACTAAATAATGGATATTCATTAAATACATAGGTTTTTCCAAATAAGATACAATGCTAAAATACTAATTACTAAATATGAGTTTAAGCTTACATACTTTTGGGTTTTTATTTCAGAAGAACAAAAGATGTTTGAATCTGTTAGTAAATATATCCTGTTCCACATTGAAAAGTTGTTCCATTAGTAGCCTACATTCTAAAAGTTATAAAAATGTATGTTCATAAAATATTAGTATGCAACTGATAGTTAAAGTTCCTTACATCTTAGATTTTCACCATAAAGGACTAAGTCTTAAAATTGTGACTAACGTGGTGACTAAAACTAGTGATAAGAAGAGAAAAATATTCTATATACAGTGTATATAAAGTAAATGTGTTTTCTGGTGAAAAGTTATAAAAAAAGAAACAGGATATAATTTTCCTAGTTTAGAGGTTATTTAAAGGTTGCATTACATTAAAGATGGAAAAATTAGATAGAAAAACTGAATGGATATAGAAAGTTGGAAAAAGAAAGATAATGGAAAAAATAGCAAGAGATTATAAAATATTTATAGAAATCTTATCATGTGTGGTCAAAGATGATTGAGATTGGATAGATCTGTTTAAGGTTTTACTAAAATTTTGTTTAGTAATACAATACAAGAGTAAAATTTGGTTTTATCTTTCAAATAAAATTTTCTTGAATTAATAAGAAGTAATAGATGACTTTGGTTCACTTTTTGAATAAACTATAAAAAAAAATTTCTTTGTCAATGGCATCCTTAACCATGACCATTTTAAGTCTTGTTCTAGTCCTTCTTGGGGAGTTCCTTCTGAGCTTCACAGAAACCAAGAAACCCCTTCTGCTGGTCAAATAATTCAATCTGTTTGTAATATATGACTGATTTTTCAGCATTTCTGCTGTGCATACCACCCTCAGTCTTCTGACTGGTGGAAAGCACAAATAGGGTAGTAAATAATCAACTGGCAACATTTACAGAAACTTCTAACTTTCCCAGCCTATGGCTCTTCCCTAGATTAACCTAAATTGTTACTCCAACACAGGCATGCACCAAGGAAAGATTTAAAAAAGTAAAATGAACTTGGGAAAAAAAAAAAAAACAAAAAACCCCACCTGTTTACCAAAACATCACCTCTAGCATTACCAGTATTAGAGCCACTACCTGCCCAATGACACATGTTCACGGCCACGGTCTCCTGCCCATGCAAAGGTAGCATAATCACTTATTCTCTAATTAGAGACTCAAATCAATGGCCACGGGAGGGTTCAAGTGTCTCTCACTTTTAACCAGTGAAATTGACCTCCCTGTGAGGAGGCAGGGATAGAATAATGAGACAAGAAGACCCTATGGAGCTCAAATTTATTAATCCAAATAAATCATGGACTAACCTAACATCCAAGGAATGATACTTAAAACCTCTGGATTAAAAATTTCGGTTGGGGTGACCTCAGAGTACAACACAACCTCCGAATGATTTTAGCCTAGACTTCGCCAGTCAAAGCAAAATATCATTTATTGACCCAAATAATTTTGATCAATGGAACAAGTTACCCTAGGGGTAACAGTGCAGTCCTACTCTAGAACACATACGGACAATAGGGTCTATGATCTTGATGTTGGATTGGGACACCCTAATGGTATAACTGCTATTAACGTTTTCTTTGTTCAACGATTAATGTCCCATGGGATCTGAATTCAGACTGGAGTAAACCAGGTCAATTTCTGTCTATTTAATATTTCTCCCACTACGAAAGGACAAGAGAGATAGAGCCAACTTAATAGAGTGTCCTTAATCTAATAGATAAAATAATCTTAATCTACTATATTACCCAATGCCCTGCCCCCAGACAGGGCTTAAGGTGGCAGAGCCCAGTAATTGCATGCAATTTAAAACTTTATAATCAGAGGTTTGATTCCTCTTCTTAACAACATGTTTATATTAATCTCCTTCTACTAATTATTCCCGTTAGTAGAATAACTGTGTGGCATTCCTCACATTATTCGAACGAGAAATCTTAGGTTACATACACTCCAGAAAGGACCCAGCGTTATGGGTCCCCATGGCCTGCTTCAACCCTTTGCTGATGCAATGGAAGTATTTATTGAAGAACCGCTGTGACCACGAACACCGTCCTCACTCCTTTACACCATTGCACCAACACTCGCTCTGTCCGCTGCACTTGTTATACGAAGTCCTCTGCACCCCCAGCCACTAATCAC
The DNA here is from genome assembly GCF_020740605.2 of Lemur catta. Classification (NCBI taxonomy): domain Eukaryota; kingdom Metazoa; phylum Chordata; class Mammalia; order Primates; family Lemuridae; genus Lemur; species Lemur catta. The sequence goes on from NC_059156.1 coordinate 561,836, forward strand.
TATAAATCCAGGACTACTGTTTATCCTAGCTGCATCCAGCCTAGCCACACACTCAGTCCTACGGTCAGGTTGAGCATCCAACTCAAAATATGGCCGAATTGGTGCTCTATGAGCAGTAGCACAATTTCACATGAAGTTACCTTAGCCAGCATCCTCTCATCAGTCCTACTGATAAGTGGGTCATTTACCCCATGCACCCTCATCACAGCGCAAGAATACATGTGACTAATTATTCCGTCATGACCCTTGACCATCATATGATTGATCACAACACTAGCAGAAGCAAGCCAAGCCCCATTTGACTTAACAGAGGGTGAATCAGAACTAGTTTCCGGCTTTAATGTCAAATGCACCACAGGCCCTTTTGCCTTATTCTTCATAGCAGAATGTACTAATATTATTATAATAAATGCTCTACTACTGTTTTTCTAGGAGCACTATATGACACTCACATACCCAAAATATATACAATTAATTTTTTTTTTACCAAAACACTCCTCCTAACTGCACTATTTCTATGCGTGCGAGCACCATACCCATGATTTCAATATGACCAGCTCATGCATCTCCTATGGAAAAATTTCCTGCCACTAACCCTAGCAATATGCATGTGACAGGTTTCACTGTCCATTTTATTAGCCAGCATTCCACCACAAATATAGAAATATGTTCTACAAAAGAGTTACTTCGGTAGAGTAAATAATAGAGGTTTAAGTCCTCTTATTTTGAGAATCATAAGCATTGAACCTACTCCTAAGAATTCAAAATTCTTCATGTCACCTAGTATACCACCTTCTATATTCATACAGTAAGGTCAGCTAAATAAGCTATCAGGTACGCACCCTGAAAATGTTGGCTTATACTCTTCCCCTACTAATGAAACCCACCGTTCTCATTCGTACCCTCTTTCTAGGAACAATAATGATAATAATCAGCTCTCATTGACTTCTAACCTTAATAGGATTAGAAATTAATAAATTAGCTATCTTCTCCATCTTAACTAAAAAAGCAAATCTTCGGTCCACAGAAGCTACTACCAAATATTTCCTTACACAAGCAATAGCATCCATAATAAAAATAATAGCTATTGCCACTAACACAATATACTGTGGACAAGGAACAGTCACAACAGTCTTTAACCAGGCAGCCTCCTTAATGCTTGTCGTCGCACCAGCAATAAAACGTGGCTTATCCTCAATCCACTTTTGAGTCCCAGAAGTAACACGAGGAATTTCACTAGCATTGGTCACAATCCTCTTAACATGACAAAAATTAGCCCCAGCCTCTGTTCTATTCCAAATTTATCCATCAATAAACCTCAACATCCTACTAACATTTGCCCTCTTCTCAACCCTAACTGGAGGCTGAGAAGGACTCAATCAAAAACAACTTGGAAAACCCTAGCCTATCCATCCATCGCTCACATGGGCTGAATAATAGCCATCCTTATATATAATCTTTCCACAACAATCTGAAACTATTAATTTACCTAATACTGACAATTGCAATGTTCATAATATTTAACCTGATGACAAATACTACTATGTTATCACTATCAGATTTATGAAATAAAACACCAGTAATAACCTTCACAATCTCATGTCAATGGAACAAAAAAGCCAAACTCTGTAGAATAATTTTAAAGAGATTTACTCTGAGCCAAATTTGAGGACCATGACCCGGAGCCACGCCCAAGAAGCCTTGAGCAGGTGGACTTGCTGTGGCTGGGTTACAGTTTGGTTTTATACATTTCAGGGAGACAGGGGTTACAGGTAAAGTCATAAATCAATACATGGGAGGCATACATTGGTTTGGCCCAAAAGGTGGGACACCTCAAAGCGAGGGCTTAGAGGTTATAGGTGGGTTTAAAGATTCTTTGGCTTGTAATTGGTTAAAGACATGAAGTTTTGTCTAAAGGCTTGCACTGTTTTAACATAGGAGCTGTTTATCAGAGATAAGCTACCAGACATAGATTTGTTGTGTAAATTGAGGACCTGCAGATTTTTCTTGCATACCCTTAGGTCTCGCTCTTGCTCAGGCTGGTCTTGAACTCCTGAGGTCAAACGGTCCACCGGCCTCGGCCTCCCAGAGTGCTGTGATTCCAGGCGTGAGCCACCGTGCCCGGCCTTGCCAAAGAATGCTGAAATACAAAAATATCATAACCCTTGAGAAGCAAAATGCATGAAAATCTATTCACCTCTTTCATTACCCCAACAATTATAGGCCTTCCTATTGTTGTCCTAATTATTATGTTTCCTAACATCCTATTTCCCAAGCCCACCCGTCTTATTAACAATTGATTAACCTCTTTACAACAATGACTAATTCAACTAGAATTAAAACAACTAATGATTATACATAATATTAAAAGCAAACTTGATCTCTAATGTTAATTTCACTAATTCTATTTATTGGCTCAACCAATCTATTGGGCCCATTACCTCATTCATTTACTCCCATTACCCAACCATCACTAAACCTAGGAACAGCTGTCTCCCTATGAGCAGCCACCGTCATCACAGCCTTTTGCCACCAGACAACATCACTAGGCCATTTATTACCAGAAGGAACTCCTGTACCACTTATCTCTATACTGATAATTATTGAAACCATTAGTCTTTTTATTCAGCCTATAGCCCTCGCCATATGCTGGCAAGGATGTGGAGAAAGGGGAACCCTTGCACACTGTTGATGGGAACGTGATTTAGCGCAACCACTATGGAGAACAGTATGGAGCTTCCTCAAAAGACTAAAAACAGAACTACCATATGACCCAGCAATCCCACTGCTGGTATATATCCAAAGGAGGGGAATCCAGTATAGCAAAATGATAGCTGCACTCGCATGTTTACTACAGCACTACTCACAACAGCCAAGATTAGTAATCAACGTAAGGGCCCATCAATGGATGAAGGATGAACATATCATGGAACATATACACAACGGAATATAGCCACAAGAATGTCAACCCTCAGCAAAATAAATGAAATTAGAAAACTATTAATCAATAAATGCTAAACAATTATGTGAAAGAAACAGGCAGACATTTCTGAGATCCACTGATCAATCTTAACATAAATAAAAGTGGAAATCCCAGACGTGCATCCAAATGTGCTTTCTGAATCCCGATGAGCTGGAAGTCTAAAATACAGAGCAAGTTTGAAAGATTGAGTACCAAACTAAAAAAAATACTTCATTAATAATACTATATTGATCACATGTAGAAACAATAATTTGGATATATTAGGTTAAATAATTACAATCAATTGCACGTGTTTCTTTGTGTGTTTCTTTTCTGTTGCTGCTAGAAACCTTAAAGTGACACACGTGGCTCACACTTTGTTCCTAATAGGCACTGCTGCCCGAGGGGATCACCTCGCTTTTTCAAACTCAGGCTGCCTCTTCAAAAGGTTAGAAAATCTGAAATTTAAAAGTAATTGTCATTATATTGTTTTCAATTTGGAATATCATACATATTAGTCATATGTGGCTATAACCTTACACACAACGCCAAATGCTAAGGTCTTCCGGGAAGTGCCAGGTCCCAGAGCAGACAGGAAGCCCGGGTTGCCGCCAGGAACGAGTGGGATCCCGTGACCTGTCACTCAGGACCCGCGGGGCCCTGTCCAATCAGGGCTGTGGGAACGTCCAATCAGCCGCGCAGCGGAAGAGGCGGGTCCTGCACGGGGGCGGGGCCTTTGTCTTTGGCGCCAGCCTTAAAAGCCGGTCGGGGCGGCCGCTCGGCCTCCATTGCCGGGTCGGGAGGTGCGGACGCGCGGCGCGGCCCCCGCCGTCGTGCGGGCCGCGCGTGCCGGGGGTCCGTGTGGAGGATGGAGGGACCCGCCGGGGGCCGGGAACCGGTGAGTGTGGGCCCCGTCCCGAGGGGCGGGGTAGCGGGAAGCCACTGAAACCGGCGGTGGGGACCGGCCTTGCGGTGCGCCGTGGGGTCTGCGGACCGGTCCCGGCAGGAACGGCGCGGGGCAGGGCCGGGCCGGCAACCGGGACCCCGGGCGCCCTGTCCCGTCCTCCCAGGCATATTTGGCGCAGTCGGAGCCCCGTGTGGGCGGCTCCGAGCCCGCAGCCCCGCGTCTTTCCCGCTCAGCGCGGTGACGCCGCGAGGGCCCTCGGGGGAGGATCCTGGGTCGCTGTGCGGGGCTCGTGCGCGGGAGGAGTTCGGTGGCCCGTGGGGTCCCAGTCCTCCCTCCTGTTAACAATTAAACTAAGACACTATTAAAACTTTAAAGAGTTCATTAGAGCAAACCGGAGTTTATGAATCCGGAAGCACCCAGCCATGGTTTGGGGTTTGGGGTTTGGGGTCCACCGGAGGGTCTTGAAGGAAAGGCTTTAAGAGGTGCATGAAGAAGCCATCCGAATTCAGTACTTGATTGGTTATAATTTTGTATTCGCTTTTATTGGATTGTCACGGTGGCTAGTTTCTTGGTTATGTGAGCAGAGGTTAATTGGTGCTTTGTGGTTTGTTAGGCCTAATTTTGCTTCTAAGTTAATAATTTACAGAAAATGTATTTGGGTTATATTCCTGTATTCTTAGGTAGGAACCCAAGGCACTAGAGTCACTTCGGTCTAATTGCCTCCTATTTAGTTATTTTAGGATTTCACCGAGAGTCTGCTTTTCCGCATACGTTTTCCAAGTGTATGGGTGGCATGGAGGCTCTCAAGTCCAACACCGTTCTCCCGCCATAACTCTTCTAGGGCTTGCAGTAAAATCCTGAATTCCTAGTTCTTTCCCGACATTTCCAAATGACAACTTCCCCTCACCAATTCACAAAATTTTCAGCTATTCTTTATTGTATTGTTGAAAGAGACAGAGTATTTTAATTGTTTATTATTCTTTCACAGAACAGTATTTTTCTTTAAAAAAGTTGTTTCCTCTTCCTGAAAAGTGCACGTGAGAGGAAATCAGGATATTCACTTGACACCACACTGTAAAATATCTTTGTGCCTCTCCTCCTTTTATCTTTCCTAGGCACAGATATCTTACCAGAACGTCTTTAGGGTGAGTTTTTTCTTGGGATACTTTACAGGGTGATGTGTCCTCAGCCACCTTCCTGTGGTTTCCTGGTCATGGGTTTCACAGCTATGGAGGATGACCCAGGATGCCCACCCCAGCCATGCCTCCTGGAGTGTCTAGTGAATACTAGCTCTGTGTCATCTCTTTGCAGAGGACAGCTTGAGGTATGGGGCAGGAGTCTCTGGGGAGCAGCTTGCTGGATGCCCCGGGGGCTGAGAGGACTCTTCTGGTGTACCTGTCATCTAAAAAGCTAGCCCCTTGCGACATCAAGATTTTCTTCCCCCAACCCCAGTTTCCATTTCTTGCAGACACGTTGGTGGCCAGCCAATCGGTTGTTGGTTTTGAGGGGAAAAGACAGAAAGGTTTCCATTTCTCTGGATCTTCTCACACTTGTGAAGGGAGAAAAACTATCCCCAAGGACAAGGAAAACACTCCCCAGCGAGGTGGTACAAGAACCTGCAAAGCAATTTGCAGTTCAGGCACACAGTGGGCTGCAGGCACAGCACAGATGCTTCTGGGTGGGTGGTCTTTGAGCACTATAGCAAGCAGAATGGGGGTGGGTGTATGTTCCAAGTAATAGGATGGTCTGACTTGACACTTGATTCAGACATGTCTGTGTTGCTGTCACCACTGCTCCTCCCTGGGTTTGTCACCTTGGAAAGATTTGTTTATTCATTTCAACTTCAGTTTTTTATTAACAGTAAAATGAACTTTAGCAGTAGACCTTAAAAGATAAGAAAATACTTTCAGAGAGGCATGAAAAAGGCATATTTCAGGAAAAAAGCTAGTCATATATTCCGTTTGTTAAAAATTATGATTTTTTTTTTTTTTTTTTGAGACAGAGTCTCACTTTGTTGCCTGGGCTAGAGTGAGTGCCGTGGCGTCAGCCTAGCTCACAGCAACCTCAAACTCCTGGGCTTAAGCGATCCTACTGCCTCAGCCTCCCGAGTAGCTGGGACTACAGGCATGCGCCACCATGCCTGGCTAATTTTTTCTATATATAGTTTTAGTTGTCCAGATAATTTATTTCTATTTTTTTTAGTAGAGATGGGGTCTCGCTCAGGCTGGTCTCCAACTCCTGACCTGGAGCGATCCACCCGCTTCTGCCTCCCAGAGGGCTAGGATTACAGGCGTGAGCCACCACGCCTGGCCAAAAATTATGATTTAACTGTTTTCTTCCCTAGAGTAAGTATAGTAAGTTTCTCAGGTCTGGTTTTGTTTTGGTTTTTTGAGGCAGAGATTTAATTACACACCCTAGAGACTGCAGTGGCACGATCATAGCTCACTGCAGCCTCCAATGCCTGGGCTCAAGCAATCCTTCTGCCTCAGCCTCCTGAGTGGCTAAAACGACAGGCATGTGCCACCAAGGTGGCTGTTTTTTTGTTTTATTTTATTTTTTGTAGAGACAGGTCTCACTATGTTCCCGAGATGTGTCTCAAATTCTTGACCTCAAGCAATTCTCCCACCTTGGGCTCTCTATGTGCCAGGATTACAGGTATCTCTTATTTGGAGATACCTCTTATTTGGAAGTAATTTTCAAGTTAATTTCCGGACTCAGCTTTGGGAATGGTACCCAGGGAAGGAAATAGAAAGAAAAAAATCTCTTCCATTTTGGTTGCAGAAAAATGAATACATTTCCAGAAGAAAGTGTGGTAGAAAAATCGGTGAATTACAAAGATTTACGAAAACATTAGTTTTTTCTGGTGCAGGGGGAGAATTTGTGACATTGATAACTCTGTTCTGTATCGTGTTATCTGGATATTGGAGTTTAATGGTAAATCCTATGAGATTGGATTTGGCAACTCCAAAAAGTGTTCACATATTGTTTACTGAATATTTTGTTACCATGGAAATAAAAAATGACGTGCTTATTTTCTGGAAGGGCTAGATACTTTTGATTTTCTCACTGAGGTGTAAAATTTAAATGCCTTATAATTTTTGTGATATCATGATAGATATATTTGGTTTTTGTCCATGACTTCTGGCTTTCAGCTCCTGTAAGCCTTGTTATTTGCTAAGTGATTAGAGTAATATCTTTTCTTAAAATAGTTAGTCTTTTTTTTCTTGGTTCCTGAAGTAGCCCCTCAATGGTAAAGGTGAAAGTCTTCTGTTATTTACAATAAGCCTTTCAAACACATCTGAGCTTATGTTAATGAAGTAGATTTTGCAAAGACCCTAGAAACCACCTGAAGGGAGACTGGTTGCCAGGGAAACAAGCCAGGTGTTTACAGAAATGGAATTTTCATTTTCATTCCCAACCTCTTGTGAGGGGACAGAAGCTGAAGGTTAAGTTGATGGAAAATGGCCTATGGTTAATTATGCCTATGAAATAAAGCTTCCATAAAAAAACAGAAGGACAGGGTTTGGGGAGCTCTCAGATGGCTGAACACGTGGTTTCTGGAAGGTGGCGAGCCTGGCAAGGGCTTGAAATCTCTGCACCCCTTCCCCCATACCTTGCCCTATGTATCTCTTCATCTGGCTGTTTATATCTTTAAAGATATTCTTTATAATTACTTAAATATAAGTTTCCCTGAGTTTTGTGAGTTGGTCTAGCAAATTAATCAAATCCACAGAGAGGGTCATGGAACTCTTATCTCAAGCTGGTTGGTCAGAACTTTTGTAGGTCAGGACCACAGGGGGCCAGTCTTGTGGGACTGAGTTCTCAACCTGTGTGATTTGATGCTATCTCCAGGTAGATGGTGTCAGAATTGAACTGTATTTGAAGATATTTAGCTGGTGTCTTCTGCAAAATTGATTGCCGATTCATTGGTAAAGGGAGAGATTTGCACACATTTGATCACAGAAGTCTTCTGTGTTGGTGCTTGTTGTGTGAGAGCAGAGGGAAAAAAACGTGAGGTTTGAGATTTTTCTCTTCAGAACGTCCTTCCCTTCTATAAACATAAAACACTGACTTTAAGTGATTTGCCTGATTCTTGAAACACTGGGTATTTTGTCATTTGCAATTAAATGAGTAACTCTGACTGAGAAGCAGAGTCAGAAGTTCAAGACTAATCTTGAGCTTGCAAAAGGAGGTCATTGATGTCCCAGTCATTTCTTTTTGTCTGGGGAGTCACCCTGAGAGGTGTCCCAGCTGGCTCACACCATCATGGAGGGAACGTTTATACTAAGAGAAGCTACAGATGACTGGAAATCTGGGTCTACATGCAGGTTTAGTTGGGTTTGCAATGGAAAGAGTGCGGGATGCCCCTTATGAGATTGCAATTGTTATTATCTTGGCTGTTTTCAAACATTGACAAATCAAGTAAATTCAGATTTGGGTGAGAAGTGACTTTATTGTAAAGGAGTATTGAAATGGGGAAAGCACTGTCTACTATAAGATCTACAAGCATCTTAAAGGTTAAGCAGAAATAGGCTTTCTTTCACGGGCAGGAGTAAATAAAATTAGAAGACAGGTTGGGGGGAGGGCAGGATGTAGGGTAGCAACTTTAGATGGTAAATCAGAAAATGATTTACCCTGAAGTCAGACTGTTCTTAGGAGGGGCATAGAGAGGGGTTGTGTGCTGGCTAAGAGTGAAGGGGCGTGTAAGTTTAGGGGCCTGGCAGAAGGAGAGTAACTTAGGCCATATTTGGTTAACAAGTATGTTAGAATGGCGAAAACAAAACCGTCTTCCATTAGGAAGTCAACTAAAAATATCAGGAGTAAAATTAAATCTAGGTTCTTCTTTAGAGACTTGTTGTAGCCAAGTGGCTCCTTTTTTCATTTTTCCTAGATGGGTTTTTATTTCATGGAAACTATTTATGTTTGCACAACCAGAGGTATTTTCCACCATACATACATCTCCTTGCTCAGGTGATATATAAGGTAAAGCAATGTAATGGCTAGTACAACCTCAGCCAGTGAACCAATTGCTTTTGTTGATCTGTGATGAAGGTACCAGTTTGATGCAACTGGTAATTGTTCCTGAGGTTATAGGATGATTTCTAATCATATGTTCATTGGAAGTGGCACCCCATTAAGGCAAAAGCATTCTAAAATGCACGTAGCTGTCTTCTTGATGGATAGGCAGGTAATTAGCAGGTTTTCCCCAAACAGAATCTCCATCTAAAATAGATTGGTGGTCATGCCTAGAGAAAAGTTTGAGGTAGGAAGTCCAGCGTTGGGTTTCCTTTGAGCTATCAATAGACAGAGGGGTGACCAAATATTATAAGAGACATTGGCCTTCAATTTAGCATCACGGAGTTGGTTAACTGTAGCTGATATGGTTTCTTCCACCAGTGTTAGAGGGAATCATTTTCTGATGGTATTTTCAATAAACTTATCTTCTAGGCTGGAGGTCATGATCTTTGATGTCTACATATCCTGGGGGCTTGATGTTAAAAGATTCTTTGATTGATTTAATTTTTTCAGTGAAAAGCTTTGTAAGGCCTTTATAAAAAAGACACATATCACTTTTAAGGAGATCTTGTTTATATGCAACTTAATCCAGGTGCATGGACTTTTCTGTTGTTATTTTAAAAAGATAAATCTGATGTTTCCCAGGTCGGGTAGAATATAGGTTAAACATACCAACAGAGGAGTCTCAGGACAGAGAAGGTTAAAAGTTTCTGTAAACTCTTGTCAGTTGATTTTGTATTACCCCATTTGTATATTCCATTGGTCTGGAGGCCTGAGGGTGGTATGCACAATGGAAATGCTGAAAATTTGGCCATATGTTGCAAATAGACTGAATTGTTTGACAAATGAAAGGAGTTTGCCAGTATCTCAGAAGAAAATCCCCAAGAAGGAATTAGAAGAGATTAAAAGTTGTCATAGCTAAAGACACAGTCCACAAAGTAATTTGGTCATTTTGTTTGTTTTTTAACAGTTTATTGGAAAGGTGAACCAAATTCTTTCATTATCTCCTAATAATACTTTACGAAAATCTTGTTTAAATGAGAAAGCCAAAGTTTACCCCTGAAGTTTTGTATTATTAATATTAAAGCTAATTTTAATAAGATCTTATAAACAAATTTATCCAATCTCAATTGGCTTTGACCACATAAGGTAAGATTTCTTTATACCTTTTATAATCTCTTAGAATTTTTCCATTCTCTTTTTTCGTCTTTGTATGCCCACTTAGGTTATCTATTTTGTTTTCTTCTTCTTTTATTCTTTCAGTTGACTTCAACCTTTAAATGCCCTTTAAACTAGGCAAAGTTAATTTTTTTACCAGAAATGACATCCTTATTTCTATTTTTTATAATCTTTTACACAAAAAAACACATCTTATTTTCTTTATACACTCTGCATGTAGAATGGTTTCTCTTCTTTTCTCTAGTTTCGGTTACCATGTGTTAGCAAGGATTTTAAGTCTTAGTAACATTAATTCATTGTGAAAACCTAAGAAGCTGGGAAGTTTTAACTGTGGCTCACATACTAATAATTTATGAATATGTATTTTATGATTTTACAAGCATAGACTTTGTAATGGAATAATTTTTTAATGTGAAAAAGCGTATTTACTAACAGATCTAAATACTTCTTACCTCTGAAATAAAAAGCCTAAAGTATCATATATAAGCTTAAACTCATATTTAGTAATTAATGTGTTAGCATTATATCTTATTTGGAGATGATCTATTTTCAGTGACTATCCCTCATTTACTTTAGCTTAGGAAAACTCTAAGGGTATAGTTACCAAAAAAGAGTTGAAAAACATTTTTATGTAAATATATTATGAAACATAATTATTTTTATAAGTTCATTTATAAACTTTTATTCCATTTATGTCTGTTTTATATATTCATTGTTAAGAATTGTTTGTATAATCTGATGAGACATTAAATCTGGCCATCATCTCCGGTTGAACTTTTTATTAACCATTTTTATATACTGTTAGGAAATTATCATAAAAGCAATCACCTTAAAGTTAAGTACATGCATATTTTGCTGATAAGTGAGAAGACATAGTTGTTTTCATTAAACTAACAATATTTAACTAGTCATATTGACTAAAATATTTACTCAAGTCACATAAACTTGAAAAATATTTGGGCTTGTTTAATTTATGAGCATTCATTTACCTTTAAGTTAATTTGGTACCATGTAGACAATATACAAACACATGTATAAACGTATACATTCACGTAGATATAAACTTAAGTACACATGCATGCATCTAAACGCCAAGGAAAATGAAGAATTAATTGTAGAGGAGAGCAGAACTTTATCCCAGAGAGGAACCTGTCTACCCACAAGTCTAGGGTTCTATGAGGAAAAAAGTGGTTTCTTGCCAGAAAAGGTGGAATCTGTGGTGCCTTTTTTGTGTTTCTCAAGTGGCTCCCTGGCTGCTGCTGATAGGAGTTTCCTTTAGGTCCCTTCGCATGGTGTCAAGGGTGGCAAGGAGAAGGAGAGACAGACGAAGTACATGGATGAATAAGTTCTAATGAGAACTAATTGGAGAAGACCTTGTTTTCCAAAAGGCCAATAAAGTTTTACATTATCTTTGGCCAAAATCACATCAGTAAGAGGAGAAACAGACACTGGGAACACATGTATTTAACAGGTGTTTAAAAGTGAGAAATTAAGTTGACTGAGAAGCTTTTATTGAGAGAATATAGGCCTCAAGTAAATATATTTGTATGTATGTGTGTACATATATATACACATAGCCTAAATATTGTTTATAAATAAATGAACTTTTGACAATGGAGTTTTTAGAAAACTTTTTCATGTAAATAGTAACAACTTCTGTTTGGTGGATTTTCCTTTTGAAATTTGCACCAAGAAGGGGTTTTAGAGGTGGGGCTTATTTGTGTATGAGGATAATCACTATTTAAGCTGTTTGTCTTTGAAATGTTTTAACAAACTGTTTCCTTTCTTTCTGAGTATATAGTTTTATTTAGCTTAGGAGAGAAGGCTAAACCAATAAAACAACAACAAAGACAAGTCCTTATCACACTCTAAATATAAATCAAGTTACACCTGAACAAATAACGCAAAACACACACAAAGAAACAGGCATAAGAGCCAAACCAAGAAGTCGTTTGTGGCATTAACCAAATTCTTCCCAGCGGTAGCAAAAAGTTCCAGCCCTTCCAACACCCAGACCCCTGCCAAGGGCAGCTTGAAGAAAGTTTGGCTGGTTTGAAGGAAATGCAACCAATATCTTCAGGGCATATTTTATAAGGCCCAGCTTCTAATCTCACCATCTACCCACAAAGTGCAGAGAGATTAAAAGACAGTCAGTAGAATAAGAAAACTGTAGCTGTCTTTCCACAAGGTTAAAGAGCCAGTTTGAGAATTTAAATTGTTTTCTGAAGGAGTTAAAGGAGAGCCCTCTACAAAAATACTTTTAAATTCCTTATTGTCAGATTTCAGCCAGGAGAAATAGAATATAGGCATCCTCCAAAATTTGGTTTTAAAACCCGATTTTTCCAGTTGTGCATTGAAATGTAATAATGCAATAATTTCGAGAGAACCCAATTTTGGCCATTATGTTTTTGAGTCATCTAGAGTCATGTGAGTCCATTTAACTAGGCATTTGCAGGATGGAGCTCCACCGATAATACACATAAGTTTAGCTGATGTTTCCAGGGGGCCTTGACCCATAAGGAGACAGGACCATCATCCAGCCCTAGCACCCTCACTTCTTGACCAAGTAGCCTGATAAGAAGCAATCAGCAAAAGAATGCAGGAAACATGAAAGATCATAGAGAAAAATGATCCCCAGAGCAATCATTAGATCCTCAGCAACGGACACCAACTTAAGTGACATGATTAAGATGATAGGAAGAATTCCAAATATGGATTGTAAGAAAACTCAATGGAATAGAAATCCAACACAAAGAAGCCATAAGAACAATAGAGGAAATAAATGAAACATCTCTAAAGAAATTCAAGTTTTACGAAAGAACAGAACAGAAATACTAGAAAAGAAAGAGGCATTCAAGGAAGAACAAAACACAGTGGAAAGCCTTAATGATAAAGTGGATCACGCAGAGGAAAGAATCTCAGAGCTTGAAGATAATGTCCAACGTACACAAATCTACGCATGCAATTCACCACATAAATAAAAGCAAGAACAAAAACCATATTCTCTCAATAGATTCAGAAAAAGCACTTGACAAAATCGAGCATACTTTTATGATGAAAGATCTTAACAAAAGAGGCATAGATGGGTCATATGTTAAAATTATTAAAGCCATATACAATAAACGCACAACCAATATCATACTAAATGGGGAAAAATTGGAAGCATTCCTGCTTAGAACTGGAACCAGATAAGGTTGCCCACTATCTCCACTTATATTCAACATAGTGCTGGAAGTCTTTGCCAGAGAAATCAGTCAAGAGGGGGGAATTAAGGGTCTCTAAATGGGGGCAGAAGAGGTCAAACTCTCACTCTGTGCTGATGATATGATATTATATCTAGAAAATCCCAAGGGTTCCACCAAGCGACTTTGGGAATTAATAAATGAATTCAGTAAAGTCTCAGGATATAAAATCAATGCACATAATTCAGTGGCATTCATATATGCCAATAACAGTGAAGCCAAAAGTCAAATCAAGGACGCAACACCTTTCATAACAGTATCAAAGAGAATTAAATATTTAGGAATATATTTAACGAAGGTGGTGAGAAACCTATATAGGGAGAACTACAAAATGATGAGGACAGAAATTGTGAAAGATGTACACAGATGGAAAACCCTACCATGCTCATTGATTGGGAGAATCAATATTGTTAAAATGTACTACCCAAAGTGGCCTACAGAGTTAGTGCAATCCCGATCAAAATACCATCATCATTCTTTGCAGATCTAGAAAAAAATTAATTCTCTGCTTCATACGGAACCAGAGAAGACCTGGTATAACCAAAGCAATCTTAAGCAAAAAGAACAAATTGGGACATTAATCTACCAGACTTCAAGCTTTTCTACAAGGTTATGATAATGAAAACAGCATGGAACTGGCACAAGAACAGAGATATAGATCCTTGGAACAAGGCTGAGAACCCAGTGATAAAACTTTCCTCATATCGTCAGCTAATCTTTGACAAAGTAGACAAAAACATACACTGGGAAAAAGAATCTCTATTCAGCAAATGGTGCTCAAAAAACTGGATAACCACATGCAGAAGATGGAAACTGGATCCCCACCTCTCACCTCTGACAAAAATTATCTCATGATGGATAACAGATCTAAACCTAAGGTGTGAAACCTTAGGAATTCTAGAAGAAAATGTTGAGAAAACTCTTATAGACATTGGCCTAGGCAAAGAATTTATGAAGAAGACCCCAAAGCAATCACAGCAGCAGCAAAAATAAATAAATGGGGCCTGATCAAATTAAAAAGTTTCTACGCAGCCAAGGGAACTATCATTAGAGTGGATAGACAACCTCCAGGATGGGAAAAAATATTTGTTTTCTACACATCTGAAAAAGGGCTCATAACAAGAATCTATATACAACTTAAGAAAATAAGCAAGAAAAAAAATCACACATCTCCATCAAAAAGTGGATAAAGGGCATGAACCGAAAAGATGAGGAAGATAGAATAATGGCCAGCAAACATATAAAAAGTGCTCAACCTGTCTAATCATCAGGGAAATGCAAATCAAAACCACAATGAGATATCACCTAACTTCAGTGTGAATGACTTCTCAAAAAGTTTCAAAACAACAAATGCTGGTGTGGATGTGAACAGGTAGGACCACTCTTACATTGCCTGCTTGCGGGACTTCAGATTAGTACAACCCCTGTGGAAAGTAACTTGGAGATATCTCAAAGAGCTAAAAGTAGAACTACCAATTGATCCAGCAATCCCACTACTAGGCATCTACCCAAAGGAAAAAAAGACATTCTATAATAAAGACATCTGGACTTGAATGTTTATGGCAGCACAATTCACAATTGCAAAGATGTGGAAACAACCCAAGTGTCCATCAATACATGAGTGGATTAATAAAATGTCGTATATGTGTACTATGGAGTACTACTCAGCCACAAGAAACAATGGTGATCTAGCACCTCTTGTATTATCCTGGATAGAGCTGGAGCCCATCCTTTGAAGTGAAGTATCACAAGAATGGAAGAACAAGCACCACATGTGCTGGCCATGAAATTGGTACTAACTGATCAACACTAAGGTGCTCACATGTAAGTAATATTCACTGGGTGCTGGTCAGGTGGTGGTGGGGTTTTGGGGGTATGTAAACTCACAACTAATGGGTGCTTAGTGCACTATATGGGGGAAGGGCATGCTTGTGTGAGGCAAACGTAATATATGTAACCAAAATGTTTGTACCCCAATATTCTGAAATTTAAAAAGTAAAAAGAGGCCAGGCGCGGTGGCTCACGCCTGTAATCCTAGCACTCTGGGAGGCCAAGGTGGGCGGATTGTTTGAACTCAGAAGTTTGAGACCAGCCTGAGCAAGAGCGAGACCCCGTCTCTACTAAAAATAGAAAGAAATTATACGGACAGCTAAAAATATATAGAGAAAAAATTAGCCGGGCATGGTGGCGCATGCCCGTAGTCCTAGCTACTCAGGAGGCTGAGGCAAGAGGATTGCTTGAGCCCAAAAGTTGGAGGTTACTGTGAGCGAGGCTGATGCCACGGCACTCTAGCCCAGGCAACAGAGTGAGACTCTGTCTCAAAAAAAAAAAAAGGTAAAAAGAAAATTAAATATTAAAAAGTTGTGAATTGCTCTTTTACTTCTCTTGGAATCGCTGATCAGCTTGTGGTAGAAGAGTGTGAAGGTGCTTGGTGACCACTCTGTATGTGCAGCTTCCAGCTGAGCTGAAAGTCCCTGGCAGACATCCTTGTAGGGAGGCCCTGAGACTGCTACACATCCGTGAGAAATGTCCCAGCATCTCAGTAAGATCTCTAGTTCCCCACCACATATACGTGGGTCACAGGGAGCAGTTGCTGCTTCTTTTGGGGGTTAGAGGATTAATCCACATGCATTTTTTGGTTTGAATGTAATAAGAATTGGCAACAAATTTTTTAAAAAAGGTCTGAATTATAAATGGTAGAGAGCAGCTGCAATTTTAAAAGGATGTTATATGATTTTATGCCAAAATAAACTGGAACTGCCAGTACTATTAATAGATTGTCAGTACTATTAACCAGACCTTCCTTTCTGAGGAAGAGGCAGGGAAGGAAGGTTTTTTAAAATCTTGAAAGCTGCATATCCTTTCTGTAGTCAGAGACAGAAGTCTCTGCTCTAGAAAGGGAGTCCTGAAAGAAAGAGAGCTTACGTAAGCTCTAGACCTCCTGAAAGAGTAACCGAATTCAAGAGGACTCATGCCTTATATGCAAGAATGTATTTGGAGCCAGAGGAACTCGGGCTTCTGGCTGGCCAGGTACTGAGTCCGGGAGGAGTATTTGATGTTTGCAGGAAAGGAGGTCACTCAGCATCTTGGTTAGAGCCCCAGAAATGTCAACGTAAAGAAAGAAGCTTGAGAAAGAAAGTCTAAATAATTTACTTGAGTGAAGGTGAGGACAGCTCCCTGGAAGACTCGGACTCATGTAACCTTGGATATGACCTTTGTTATGAGAACCCACAACAAGTGACTTAGGCAAAGATCTCAATCAGTTGAGGTTTATTACACCAAAGTTTGAGATGTTCCTGGGAAAAGCACAAACCACAGAAGCATCTGTGGTCTGTTTCACATTAAGGTGATGTGGAAACTCGGTATTTAACAGAAGTGGGCACACAGAAATAAAAAGCAGGGGGGAAGTGAGGTAAGTGGTTACATTCTTGTTAGACTTTTCTCAGTGCCCAGGAAATCTCCATTTTACATAAGGTAAGGTGAATTTTTGAAGAAAAAAAGAGAGTAAAGGAAGAACCAATTATGTAGATGTCCCTGGGTAGTTGGAAGAATGCTTGATCTTGTCCTCTGTCCCCTGTACCTGGGAAGAGAAGCCTGTAATCAACATTTCTGTGGAATCAGACAGACTTCAGATTGAGGAGTAGACTTAGCCTGCAAACCTAAAGTTACAATTTGTATGTCTTTGTTTATGGGAGGCCAGCTAAGAATTTCTTCGTGAATGATCTGTGGGGTCAGTCCTTGTAGATACCTGGATACCTGAGCCCTTTTACTTCTCACGGGGATCTGGCTGATGCATAACGTTAGTAAGAGCTGTTCATTTGGAAGCAGATGTTGCATGACTCGGCCTCCAGACTTCAGCTTCCCTTTTACATAAGCGGCGGGAGGGGGTTCTGAGATTTTTATTTTCTTTACAGGAGAAATTTATATGTAGTGTAATTATTCCTTACATATGTGTTGGTCTGTAAACTGGTTTGTAGAGTTATGTATGCTTGTCTTTTAAACTGTAGACTAAGAATATCCATAGAAGCTCTCATAATAAATAATACTGCTATTTCCATAAAAGTAGGAATACATTATTTAGTAGCTTAGTAGGCTTATTGTGGGATTAGTGTACTGTTATCTGGGAGGTTTCATGAGTATTCTGAAATAGCTGCAGAATTCATCAGACAAAGGAAAGTGATTATCATGAAACCAGTCTTCTCATATTTTCCTGCAGTTGCTGGGATAGCATGACATCTGCATTTATATTATTTAGACTAACGAGGGAAATTCTTTTTAAAATGTAAACCAGACCATGCATTTTTAAGAATTAGTAGAGCTTGAAAAGATCTTGTGAAAATTAAGTAAAATTGGGTTTGAAAAAACTGGATAAGATATGTCTACAGATTTGGTGCTCAAAAAAGCCACAGTGTGGAGAATACCAGTTTCTGTTACAAACAACGATTCCTGTATTTCTTTTCCTGCAAGTCATAAAGGCAAGTTTTGTGTGTGTGTGTGTGTGTGTGTGTGTGTGTGTGTGTGTGTTTTTACTTCTTCACACTTCCCAGTTCACAGAAGGGGCAAGATTTTTAACAAAAGACTATATGCTACTAACAAAGTACCTTGTGTTTAAAATAATAAAAAGGCATAAAAAAACCCAAAAAAACAAAAGACTGTATGCATTGGGGCAGGTTGTGTTAAAAGTGATGAGGTACTACATGCATTGGAGCAGGTTAGTGAGGGATGGTGAGTCTTGGCATCAGGATTCCTGAGCAAGGGCCTTCAATTCCTTTGTCTCTCAGAAATTCTGCCAGTTCTGGGAAAAAACTCAAAAAAGTCAAATAGTTAGTTGAAAGTTAGAGGGTTCTGGTAATGAAGCCCTACTGGCCTGAGAATGTAAAACATCAGAGGGAGAGGATTATAAAACATATATAGATCGCTGAACTTTGTTCATAGGTCCAGGCACAATGGTACAGAGACGTTTATTTTTGAGATCATCTACTTTGTCAGACTTTTTCAATGATACTTTTTATATTTTATATTCAGTTTAAGAAGGACTTTTATTCCCCATACAAATGAACATGATTTCCCTTATTGTAAGGTAATAATCCTAAGTGCAGCTTTTTTTTTTTTTTTTGCCATATTCTCTTCAGTCATCTGAAAGATTTGAGGCAATAATCTCACTTTTCTGATGTGATATGCAAGTCTCTGGACGCTATGTAATAATCTAACTTTCCTCATACATTTCAAACGCATCTTTTATTAGACCACTCCCATTTATTTTAAGTTTATTTCTCATACATCCTCTGGATGGATGGATAATATATAAACAGATCATATAGACAGGTATAGATAAAAATGCATATTTGTTTAGAAAATGCTATTTTCACAATAGTGAATAATGTTTAGATTTTTTATGTCTTAAATCAACTCCACATAACATATTTTTCATCTTTATGTTTGTATTTCAATAACACATACATATACAATGTATTAATTTTTAGTGAAATTCTGGGTTGAATGTAATCTTATTTTTTAGGACTTCAGTACCTAATTTGACAGTTGCAATTAACTTCAAGTTGTCTTTGCTGACTTTATTCACTTTTTACTTCAGGTAATACTACATTGTAAAAGCATATTGGAAGCTTCCTGTATTTATATGTTTAGCATCAGTTTCTAAAACCTGGAAATTATGTCATTTTGAATGTCTGGTACAGATAGAACATGTATACCTCAGTAAACATTCCCTATTAGTGTACTGGACTTTAAAGTCAACTAGAGTTTCCTCTGTGTGGTCATATTGATATGATATATAGTTATTTTCATTTACTGAACTTTCAGTGAACGTGTGTCTTCCTGTGTGCATCAAAACAACTGTCCTACTGCAGTTGTTGCTAATTTTATTCACTTGGTTAACGTTCTGTCTGACAGATTTTTCCACCGTAGAGTTAATTACCTCGTGAAGATTTACCAACTGATGTGTGTAAACTGTCACGTTTAATTTGGAAGCTCCTTTTTCTTTTTAGATTCTCTTTGCATATAGCTTACTTTGGAAAATGAAGGCTCTCATCTTCATTTTCTGGTCAGATAAACTGGGATTTGCCACTTACTGGGTGTTTGAAAGGCATTCCTCATGGACCAGGAGCTTTGACATCACTTGTGAGATTGTTAGAAATTCAGGCTTCACCCCAGATCTCCTGAATGAAAATCTGCATTTGAATAAGATCTCCAGTTCATTGTTTCACTCATTAAAGTTTGAGAGGTAACCTTTTAACTCAGCGTTACTTTGTATCTGGAATATATATATACAGCTAATCCTGTATGATGTAAATGCAGCACTCAAAAATGTACATGGTTGTTGGTGCTTTGAATTTTACAACTGTATCATCTAGAAAACTATAGTATCTACACTGGTTTTGTGGATCTTATGTCATCCTCCTTCCTCAGATTTAGAGAATATTTCTATGTTAAAAATTGTCCTTTTAAACAATAGCAGTCACTCATTTGAGTGAGAACCAGTCCTCTCCCTCTCTCACTTCACCTGGAGTCACGTTAAGAACTCTTCCCACAGCCACATTGTAAATATGTGTTTTTCTTTCAGGAACTGTTGACATTCGGGGATGTGTCCATAAATTTCTCCTTGGAGGAGTGGGAGTGCCTGGACCCTGCCCAGCGGAATTTGTATAGGGATGTGATGTTAGAGAACTACAGAAACCTGTTCTCCCTGGGTGAGGATCAATTCAATACACAATTTCTATTCCACACTAAGGATTTCATAACCCTCCCTTGTGGAATGTTTTCTGGGAGTTTCTGCTTTATATGAATGAGTTTCAGATTATTCTTTCTAAGGAAAACTGGGGGATTTGTTGGTATAGAAAAAAAAATCTTCAACATTCTTTATCTGGACATTAATCTTACTCTTTTTTGAGCTGATCTGTATCTTTCACTCTAGATTAGTGGTAATCCCAGAAATTTAGTGGTATAAAATATTGTTGTCCACACCCTTAAATCCCATTTCCACCATCCGTTTTTAATTCACTAGGACTGGGTAATAGATGTAAGGACCCACAACTTTTAACAGTTCTTAAATATTGTCAAGATTCTATCAGAAAATGATACTTTTTGATTAATTTTCTAAAATCTTCCATAACATTTTCTCTTCTCTACTGAGCAGAGTACTCGGTTGGTAACTGGAGAATACCAGCAAGAGTGATATAAATTTTTCTAATAAAACAGGTCTTGCAGCCTCTAAGCCAGACCTGATCACCTGTCTGGAGCAAAGGAAAGAGCCCTGGAAGGTGAAGAGACATGAGACAGTAGCAGAACACCCAGGTAGGTGGAAGTGAGTGAAGCAGATGACACAGGTGAGAGGTCCACAGGTTAAGGAGGAAGCCAGACCTTAAAGTGTGGTTTGGAAAACTCTGCTCCAATGGAAATGGTTTCTGAACAGCCTGGGCTTCTTTCTCTTGTTCTCACATTTGGGCATCTCTGTCCCTTGTTCTTAAGCTATCGAAGGACTTGACCTTCCCTTCAGTGATCTTCCTTTGAGGTTACAGTGAAAAGCCAAGTCTTGTTGATGGCTTATAAGAGACTGCAGGATCTCACTGCTCTTGCATTGTTTTTCAGGACATGGGAATATCTATGTATGTTTTGAGAAACTCTGTTAAACCAGTTTTTAATTTTCCTTTTTTCATCATATGTGAAATGTGTGAGTGTAGTGGTGATATTGGTATTTGGTTTAGAAATTCCAGAACACTGGCCAGGCGCGGTGGCTCACGCCTATGATCCTAGCAGTCTGGGAGGCCGAGGTGGGTGAATCGCTCCAGCTCAGGAGTTTGAGACCGGCCTGAGCAAGAGCTAGACCCTGTCTCTACTAAAAATAGAAAGAAATTAGCTGGACAACTAAAATATATATATATATATATGTTAAAATAGAAGCATTAAGAATGGGCATAATACAACTTGCATTGGTGTCTGTGCATTGAAGGAACTAACACCTTTTCCAGCTTATGAGCCAGTTCCAGCAGGTAGAGATGTTCCCTCTTGGTACCCTTCCCTTCTTGGCTGATGGGATCTCCTTTGGGTTTACAGATAAGATGGGTTATAGCTGGGTGTCAGTTCTGCTGCCAGGTATGCAGTGAGGTCTGTCTTTAATGTGGGCTTCTTAGCAGGGGCTTGTGTAGCTGTAAATCCTGTCTTCATGAGCCTTCAGGACACTGATCTGTGGGGGAGGCACGTGCAGTTGGTTCTGCCTGGGGCAGGCCTGGTATCAGGTGTACGGATGAGCGTTGCTCCCGCTGAGGACGTCAGAGGGTTGCCCCAGCTCACTGCCTGGGTACCGTGGTGGGCAGGACTGGCCTAGGACTGTGGCTAAGAGGGATGGAACTGAGTCACAGAGCTGCTTCAGAGGCCACAGTGAGAACTAAGGTCTGTAGGACTGTCTCCATGACCACAAACGGTCATCGCTTCTCAGGTCTCTGGATAGGCAGCACCACTCCCAGACCATGACTGGGAGAAGCTGGAGGTGCCTACGTAGTCACTGCATAACTCTCAGCGGGACCAAGTTGAGTGGGCCATTTCCTGTTCTGTAGCTAAGACGAGGGTTTCCCAAGTTTGCCACATGAATGAGGGCCTGCCTTCTTAAAATAACCCTCCTTGGTATAGGGCTTTATCAGGGTTTTACGCCCTTCTCTCTGGATCCTGAAGCTCTCATAAAAGCACGGTTTTAAGAGTGATCTGACTATATCACCCAGGCTCATCTCCAACTGCTGGACTGAAGTGATCCTCTCACCTCAGCCTCCTAGTAGCCGAGATTACAGGTGTGAGCCACTGTGTTGGGCTGTCATAGAGGCACTTTTGTCATAGGTGGCTGCCAAATGTTCGTTGTTATGGGGAGATAAACAAGCGGGGGGCTTTTTATTCCATCATCTTCCTGATTTCACACTCTGTGTATTTTCACTTTCCATTTTATTCTATATTAAATTTTCTACAATTTTAGTTTCAAAAATTCAGAATAATATGCTAGAATTTCACATTATGCAAGAAATAAATTAGATAATCCATAGGTATCCCATAATAATTAAAAGGTTCACTTGAACGTTTGAGTTTACTGCAGGCAAAAACGAATCATTAGAATTGTCATCTACGGCCATAACACCCCCAATGTGCCTGATCTCGGAAGCTAAGCAGGGTCGGGCCTGGTTAGTACTTGGATGGGAGAATTGTCATCCTCTTTTCTCAACCGATATCTAAATTATAATATAATTTTTGCCAAATGTTTATTTTACATGGCAGTGACTCCCATCATATTTTTCAAAATTTATTTTTACTTTATGCTCAAATATAAGCTTTTCTTTGCTGCCAAGGATGAATTACAGCATTTTCAGTTTTTGTAAGAATAGCATGAATACTGTAATAACATAATAAAAGTTATCTTTAATGTTTTTAAATGCTTAGATATTCTGATTAGATCCTTTTGTTAATGATTGTAATACTTTTTTTTTTTTTTTTTTTTTTTTTTTTTGACAGAGTCTCACTTTGTTGCCCTGGCTAGAGTGAGTGCTGTGGCGTCAGCCTAGCTCACAGCAACCTCAAACTCCTGGGCTCAAGCGATCCTCCTGCCTCAGCCTCCCGAGTAGCTGGGACTACAGGCATGCGCCACCATGCCCGGCTAATTTTTTCTATATAGATTTTTAGTTGGCCAGATAATTTATTTCTATTTTTTTTTTTTTAGTAGAGACAGGGTCTTGCTCAGGCTGGTCTCGAACTCCTGACCTCGAGCAATCCACCTGCCTCGGCCTCCCAGAGGGCTAGGATTACAGGCGTGAGCCACCGTGCCCGGCCTTTAATACATTTTTTGTGAAATTTTATTGCTGTATAGCATAGCAATGATTTAAAAAACCTGCTGTACATGGGTTTACAGTCATAGTTGAACATTGTAGTTATCCAGAAAAAAATTTTTTTAATGGTAAAGCAATATTTCACACAGGATTTTATGTCTAAACATTTCTTTTATTCTCGTTTTGCGATTCCATATTACTGTGTTTCTTTTTTACACGTCAGTTTTTTTGTGTGTTTGCTTTCCCTGTTGTATTAAAATTTTGGATGAAATCACAACACTTCTAAGGCAATGTGTGTTTAAAATATGAATGTGCCGTGTATATTAAAAATAACGTATGTGAGTTTGTCTCTACAAATATTACCCCAAGTTTGGCTATGACTATTCTGTGTATTTCTTTTTCTGGCTGGTTTTCCATGGTGGTTTCGTCCTGTCTGGGTGAGCAGTCACGGAGCTAGTCTTAAACGCGCCGTGCACTTCGTGAGGAATGCGTGTCCGCTTGGTAGGAGGGAGACGCTCCTGCGCTTCAGTGCGTTTCGGAGGCAACTGTTGCGTCGCATTCCAGACGGGTGGCGCTCGGCGGGGGCGGGTGCGGGTGCGGGTGTGGTGCGGGTGGCGCCTGGCGGGTGCGGGTGTGGGTGTGGGTGCGGTGCGGTGCGGGTGCGGGTGTGGGTGCGGTGCGGGTGGCGCCTGGCGGGTGTGGGTGTGGTGCGGGTGGTGCCTGGCGGGTGTGGGTGTGGGTGCGGTGCGGGTGCGGGTGTGGGTGCGGTGCGGTGCGGGTGTGGGTGCGGTGCGGGTGGCGCCCGGCGGGTGCGGGTGCGGGAGTGGGTGCGGTGCGGGTGGCGCCTGGCGGGTGCGGGTGTGGCTGTGGGTGCGGAGCCGAGGCGGGCTGCCAGGCGGGCAGGTGGGCAAGGGCCTCGTGTGTGTGTCCCGCGTGAGCGAGGCACTGCCCTTCCCCGCGCCCGCGTGGGCTGCGAGCTCGCCGGGCCCTCCGCGGGCCGGGGCCTGGTCGCTCGCGTGCAGACACGCGTGGAAAACCGCAGTTGGACGGGCCCCACGGCTGCGGGACCTGGATCGCACGGCCCACGGGGAGCGCGCAGCCGGCGGCAGTGCGGGCCGAGGGTCGCTCCGCGGCGGCTGCAGACCCCGCAGTTGGGGCTTGCACCTTTTTGCCCACATCCTTAATGGCGCATTTTATGTTGTTCATTGTTAAACTCAATAAATATACCTCTTGTTGTTTAAAAAAAAAAAAGGTCATTTTAAAAAATGCATAGCTACTTTAGCTATCTTTTTGAATTATTTAAAAATAAGAACATTTACCACCTTAAATGTTTTTAAGTGTACATTTGATTAATAGTAGGTGTATTTTTATTGTTATGCACAAGACCTCTGGACTTTTACGTCTTGCAAAGCTAAAACTAAACACCTATTAAGTAACAACTGCCCATTTTACCCTCTCTCCAGCCCTTGGCAAAACTCATTCTATTTTCAGTTTCTGAATTTGACTGCTTAAAATACATCATATTAAGTGCAATCCGAAACTCTCTGTCACCTTGTTACTGGCTAATTTCAGTTAGCCGGATAATGTCATGGTTTGTCTTTATAGAATTTGGCAATATTTTCTTTCTTTTTCTTTTCTTCTTTTTTTTGAGACAGGAGGCAGGGTCTCAGTCTGTAGCCTGTGGTATAGTGCATTTAAGTGGTCCTCTTGCCTCAGCCTCCAGAGTAGCTGGGACTGCAAGCACACACCACCATGCCCAGCTGATTTTTCTGTTTTTTGACAAGACAACAGTTTCAATATTTTGCTCAGGGTGACCTTAAACTATTGGCCTCAAGCAATCCTCCTGCCTTGGCCTCCCAAGGTGCTAAGATTATAGGCATGAGTCACCACACCTGGCCTAAGATTTTTATTTTTAAGGCTTAATAATATTCCATTGTCTTTATCTGTTCATCATGTGAGTGACATCTGTTATCCATGCCTCTGGCGTGTGTGGGGTGATGCTACAGTGAACGTGGGTGTGCACACATCTCTAGCTTCTGCACTGCATACTTGGGATGGAGACCCAGACTTGGGATTTCTGGATCATATGTTACTTTTCATTTTTAATTTTTTTAGTATTCTTCATATATTTTTCATCATGTCTGCATCATTTATTCCCACCAGTATTTCAAAAAACATTCCTGTATATCTTTGACAAACTTTTTTTTATATTGCCCGTTCTGAGTGTGAGGTGATATTTCACTGACTTTGCATTGCATTTCTCTAAAATTTAGTAATATTGCGTATCCTTTCAAATGCTTGCTGCACGCTTGTGTATCTTTGGGAAAATGTCAGTTCAATTCTTTGTTCATTTTTTAATTGAGTTATTCAGTTTTTGTTTTATTTTAGTTTATGTATTCTGAGTATTAACTCCTATCATATATGTGACTTACAGATATTTTGACCCATTTCTTAGGTGGCATGTTCATTCAACTGAATGTTTTCTTTTATGTACATAAATTCTGAAATATCGTTTAGTCCCACTGTTCTGTTCTGTTCCTTTGCTTATGCATTTGATGTCATATCCAAAAGAACAACGCTAAGACTAATGTCATGATCTTTTTCCTATATATTCTAAGAGTTTTATTAGTTATATTTTTTATGTTTTAAGTATTTAACCCATTTAAAAATATTTTTGTATGTGGTGCAAGGGATTAGTCCAACTTCAGTTTTTTTTTATATAGGTATCCAGTTGTCAACAGCATTTGTTGAAGAGACTCTCTTTTTCCATTGGGTGGTCACGGGCACCCCTGTGAAAACCAGTTTTTTGGGCTCTCTATTCTGTTTTGTGATCTATTTGTCTTTATGCCAGTATCACATTGTTTTTATTTTTGTAGCTTTGTGATACATTTTGAAATCAGGAAGTGTATTGTCTCTTGGTTCTTCTTTTTAAAGGGTATTTGGCTAATCCTAGTTTCTAAATAAATTTTAGAATTTTTAAAATACTTTTGTAAAAAAAGGTGCCAGTGGGATTGTGAGAGAGAGGTTACATTGAATTTATCACTGTGGGTATTACTGACATGTTAATAATATCAAGTAGTCCAATTCTTGAGCAAGAATATGTTTAAGAGTATGGTTAATATCCACATCTTTTTGGATTTGCCAGTTTTTCTTCTGCTTTTCATTTCTGGTTTCATTTCATTTTGGTCAGCATGCACTGTATGATTTCAGTCATCTTAAATTTGATCAGACTTGATGTGTTCTAATATAAGATACCATGTGTAATTGAAAACATTGTATATTTTGCTGCTTTTGACTTGAGAGTTCTGTACATGTCTGTTAGGTTTAATTGGTGTATAATGCTGTTTGAGTTTTCTATTTTATTATTGAGCTCATATCTGATTTTTCTATTCATTTTTGAAAGTGGGGTCTTAGTCACCGTGTTACAGTGTATTTCTTGCTTCACTTCTGCCAATATTTGTTTCATATATTTGAAATATGTAATGTCATATATACATGTGATGTAATATTATACAACACATTATATAATATATGTAACCTATACATGTGCTTTTAGATACACTTACATACATATATATTTTACTGTTATAGATTCCTGTAAATGGACTCATTTTATCATTTTGTAATATCAGTCTTTGTTTCTCATGACAGTTTTGACCAAAAGTGTATTTTTTTTTTTTTCCTTTGGAGATAGTCTTGCTCTGTCACCTTGGCTAGATTACAGTGACATCATCATAGCTCACTGCAGCCTCAAACTCCACAGCTCAAGTGATCCTCCTGCCTCAGCTTCCCAAGTACCTGAGGCTACAGACATATGTCACCATGCCCTCCTAATTTTTCTGTTTAGTAGAGATAGGGTCTCACTCTTGCTCAGGCTGGTCCTCAAACTCCGGAGCTCAAACGATCCTCCTGCCTCAGCCTCCCAGAGTGCTAGGATTGCAGGCATGAGCCACCATACCTAGACATAAAGTATATTTTGTCTAATATAATTATGCCCCCTACGCCCACTTGTAGTTACTATTTTCATGGAATATATTTTTTTTATTTTTTTATTTTCAGCCTATTTGACACCTTAGAGCTAAAATGAGTCTCTTGTAGACAGAATATTGTAGAAACTCATTTATTCTTCTTTTTTTCTTTCATTTTTTAAAGTATATTTAAATCTTTTTACTTTTTTTTTAAAGACTAGTCAAGTGCAGTAGTGAGAAGGGAGAAAGTAGTAGAACAGGAGTTTAATCTGTAACTGACTGTGAACAATCAAGTGAGATAACTCACTACCTTCGGACCAGCCAAAACTCATGTATTCTTAATCCATTCACTCATACTATCTTTTTTATATTAAAGAGTTTAGTCCATTTATATTTAAAGTAATTATTGAAAGAAGTGAAATTACTCTTCAGTTCTTGTGTCGTTACCCTCATTTCTTCTCTTAATGCCTTCATTTTATTGCTTTTGTATTACCTTCTTTGATTGTTTTTGTTTTCTTTTGCATAACATATATAGATATATAGGTAGTTTCTTTTTGAACACCTGGACAAATGGAGAGTACAGAAACATTAGCAACTTAACTTCATTTGAAATAAAAAAACCACAGCTGTTTACACCCCCACTTTGTTATTAACGTGAAAAATTATATTATTTTATATTGTGCATGTATTAATAGAGAACTTTCAGATTTCTGAAATAGTGTGCTGAAATTTATGTTTTATAAAATCTGAATTAGATAATTAGCATGCACCTCACATTTATTAAAATGACTGGTTCGTATCTTTCAATTTGTTGCCTGCAAATATTAGCATTTTCATCCAATGTTACCAACCTTTATCTGAATGATAACATAATTTATTCCTAATTGTGCATCTTATATATGAGTTTCACACCATATTTTACAACATCCATATTTTACCTGTATTAAGAAATTTAACACTTTTGTTTTGCTTCTGAAACCTGGAGTCAGCCTTTCTCTTTTGTGTAAGAGCAGCAATATATTAATAACATAAGACAGCAGTTGCTCTAGTGTCATTTGAATGCCTAATCTTTAAAATTTTTTTATCAAAGCTTTTTTATGAAAGATTATAATATGTTTTTGTGAAGTAATACTGCCCTAACCTTATGGTAATGATTTAAAATCTGTGCTCTTCATGGATGCCCAGTCATTCTTGAAAATTATAGTTATCTAGAATTCTTCAGTAATACACTACGCTTATTCAGAATTTCATGGGTTAAAATTTTTTTAAATTTTGTTTTGTAGTTTTATAGTTCTGTTTCATTTTTAAAGTAGGTTACCTCACATCAGTTAGTTATGTTTTTAGTTTTTACCTGTACACTTTAAGACATTGTGTAGCAAAAGTCAAGTATAAATCAGTCATGTTTGCCAATGTGATTTTCTTTGTGTTTGTTTGCCTGTATAAATATTACTCCTAATTTATTTATGAATAGTATTTTTTTCTTGGTTGGTGGTCAGTGGTTATTTTATCCTGTGTCTAGGTGAATAGCCATGAAAATTTTATTAATTTCAACAGGTATTTATTGGTGAATATATATTATCCTTGTGTGAAACATTTGAAGATAATTTTTGAAAAGCTTGAAAACACTGTTTTTGGTATTATTGTTTATTTTTCATTGTAAAAAAACACATGAAATTTACAGTGTTAAATATTTTGATTATATGCTTTAGTCATGTAAAGTATGTTGACATTGTTATGCAACATAAGTCTCTAGAACATTTTTGTCTTGTAAAACTGAAACTCAACATACATGAACCAACTACCTATTTTCCCCACTGTCCTTTACAAACACTATTCTATTTTTTTGTCTCTAAAAATGTAACTACTTTATATTTTTTATATAAGTAGATTTGTGAAGTATCTGTTTTTTAGGGGAGACTGGCTTATTTCACTTAACAATGTCAAGACTTTTCTTTATCATAGATGTTAGAAAATTTCCTGCTTTTTAAAAGCAGAGTAGTATTCCATTATTTTTATATGCCAAATTATATTTATCTATTCGTTTTGTGAGGCAACTTTGGTTTGTTTTCACATACTGGCTTTTATGAATAATGTTACAAGGAATATGTATGTCCAAATAACTCTTCATATGACCGTTTATGTGATAGTTTTATATCTGCCCTGTTTTTTTTCCTTGGTCTCGTTGTCTGCCGTTACGCTAGTAGCGCACTGCTTTGATTACTGTACCTTTGTAACATGTCTTGAAGTCAGAAGGTGTGGTGCGTCCAACATTGTTTCTTTTTTTGGAGATTGTTGGGCTCTTCATGTTCTTTGGCATTCCACATGATTTTTGAACTGCTTTTTCTTTTTCTGCAAAGTATGACATTGAAAATGTTAAAGAGATTGCATGGAATTTGTAGATCATTTTGGGCAGTATGGACATATTTACGATAGTGAGTCCTCCAACCCTTGAGCAAGAGCATTCTCAAGAATGTGTGATTTAGTTTCCATTTATTTGTGGATTTTCTGGCTTGCCTTCTGTTATTGATTTCTACTTTCATTCCATTTTGGTTGGTCACAAACAATAATCTGTAAGCTTTTAATTTGTAAAAGTTTATAAAGAATTGTTTAGTGTCCTAACAGATGTTCAGTCCAAAAGAGTGTCTTATGAACTATTGAAAAGATTGTGTATTGTGCTGTTGTGTGGAGTGTTCTTTAAATACGTATTAGATATACTTGTTT
Source organism: Lemur catta (assembly GCF_020740605.2). Classification (NCBI taxonomy): domain Eukaryota; kingdom Metazoa; phylum Chordata; class Mammalia; order Primates; family Lemuridae; genus Lemur; species Lemur catta. Next base: position 591,649 of record NC_059156.1, read on the forward strand.
TATAGTGCTTTCAAGTTTTCTGTTCCCTGATTAATATTGTGTCTTGCATTATTATTATTATTATTATTATTTATTTTTTTTTTTTTTTGAGACACAGTCACATTTTGTTGCCCGGCCTAGAGTGAGTGCCGTGGCATCAGCCTAGCTCTCAGCAACCTCAAACTCCTGGGCTTAAGTGATCCTCTTGCCTCAGCCTCCCGAGTAGCTGAGACTACAGGAATGCACCACCATGCCCGACTAATTTTTTTCTATATATATTTTTAGTTGGCCAGATAATTTCTTTCTATTTTTTTAGTAGAGACGGGGTCTCACTCTTGCTCAGGCTGGTCTCGAACTCTTGACCTCGAGTGATCCACCCGCCTCGGCCTCCCAGAGTGCCAGGATTACAGGCGTGAGCCACTGCACCCGGCCACATTATTATTCATTACCAAAAGTAGGGTATGGAAATATCCTAACATTATTATATTGCTATGTATTTCTTGATTCAGTTTTGTGAATGTTTGCTTTACATGTTTGGCAACCCTGATTTTATACAGATAGATATATAACATTATATATATAAATATATAAAAATAAATGATAGGTTCCCAGTGAATGAATACTTTTTTGTTATTTAATATCTTTCTTTGTCTTTTATAACAGTTTTTACTTGAAGTATATTTTATGAAATAGGAGAATTTTTGCCTCAAAATATACTGTATATGCCTAATTGTGACCTCCCCTACTGTCATTGGACTAAAATTTGCTTGGAATGTCTTTTTCTGTCCTCCCAATTTTAGTCCATTTTGTTCATTTGATTGATGATGAGTCTCTTGCACACAATACAGAGTTGCTTTTTTTGATTTTCTTAAATTCCTGTCTTTATTCAATTGTCTTTTGATTGTGAATTTCAGCCCCTGAATATTTATATAAATTTCTGAAAGAGAAGGACTTACTATTGCCATCTTATTATTATGATTATTTTGATTCTTGTAGCTATTTTGCCCCATTTTTCTATCTTTGTGTCTCATTGTGTTTTGTAGTCACATGCTTTGACTCAATTCTTATTATTTTAGTGTGTCGTTATAGATATTGTGGTTAGTGATTATACAATGCTTCTTATAGTTACAAGAATCTATTTAAACTGGTAACACCTTAACTTTAGTTGTATATAAAAATTCTTCGTCATTACTTCTGCCCTCGACTTTTGTTATTGATATCACCAATTATATCTTTTTACATTGTACACCCATTAATGGAGGTTTAGTGGTATTTTTTTGTTTTTGTTTGCAAGTATTAGAGCATGACTAAAAGTGTTTTCTGTACTTTCATTATAATACTACAGAATTTTACTTAAGTGTACTTATGTATTTTTCCAGGAAAGCTATCTATTTTCATGTGAGTTTGTGTTGTTTTCTAGCATCTTTTTATTTTCAATGCAAGGGGCTCTCTTTGGCATTTTTTTGTGGGGCATGTCTAGTGGTGATAAACCTTTTCAGAATCTAATTATCTTGATCAGTCTTTATTTTTCTTTATTTAAATGGGCAGTTTTGCTTAATATGTTGTTTCTGCTTTGAAGTTTTTATTCTTTTTGCAATTGACACATCATTTTTGCTCCGCTGCTTTGAAGATTCTCTTCTTGTGTGTGATTTCCAAAACTTTGCTTATTATCTGCCTTGTTAGGTGTCCCTTGGTGTCTCTCCTAGCTGAAGTATGTTGAGCTTCTTGATTTTTTATGTCTTTATTCTTACATTAGAAAATTTCTCAGTCATTTATTATCATATGCTTCAGCTAAACAATTTAATTTCTTTTTATGATTTTATTTTTCATTGATATTCTCATTTTCCTGATTTCATTTCGTAGTCAGTATTCTCATTTCACTCATTAAGCATCATTCACATGGTTATTTTATTTTATTTTATTTTATTTTTTTATTTTTCTTTAATTTTAGAGACAGAGTCTTGCTCTGTTACCCTGGCTTGAGTGCCAGGGGAATCATCATAGGTCACAGCAACCTCAAATTCCTGGGCTCAAGCAATTCTCCTGCCTTATCATCTCCAGTAGCTTAAACTACCAGTTTGCACCAACACACTAGCTAATTTTTCTATTCCTGGTAGAGACAGGGTCTCACTCTTGTTCAGGCTAATCTCAAACTCCCAACCTCAAGTCATCTTCCCACCTTAGCCTCGCAGAATGCTAGGATTGGAGGAGTGAGCCACTGGGCCCAGCCCAGATGTTTATTTTTAATTTTTTTTTCAGTTACTTTATACATTTCCATTCCTTGGTGGTTTATTTCTGATTATGTTGTTTGTTTGATTGGGCTATGGTACCCTGATATTTTATGTGTGTTGTAATCTTTGGTAGAGATTTGAGGATTAAAAAAAGCCACTTGTCAGAAACTTTATCAAAGTGACTTTCTCTTGGGAAACTCTGGAAACAATGGACTGTACTAGAGATAGAAGAAGCCCCAAATCTGCTCTGAAGATGTTTCTTCTGTGGAATTTTGTGTTTATTTTCCAGTTAAAACAATTTTCTCACATTTCTTCGGAAGAGCCTGTCATCATTTGCTACACCTGTTCCCTGTCTGTGGTATTAAAGTCCCTCTGCTGCTGTAACAATCTTTTACCTTTGGTTTCAGAACACCGAGTCTGCCCTTCAAATCATAGCACTGTTCTTTGAAGCACCCTGTCTTATGGTAGATAGAAACCAGTCTTTGTAAGTGCCCCAAAAAGCCAGAAGGATGGTCACGGCTGTCACTATTTTCTTTCTCTGTTAAGGGAGAAACTGGGGTTTGGGAATTTACTTTTGTATGCACTGTGTTATATTAAGGAGGAAAGGCCATGATGGGTAAATATAACAGACTCTTCTTTCTCTTCTGTGTGGCTCTTGGCATTGTGCTCACCTGGTGTGCTGCAAACTCTGACCTAGCAATTAGAATTCCCACAAAGGCAATTTTGTCAGTATAATTTTGTTCTATTTATTTATTTAAAAGAGAATTAGGGTCTGTATATTGTATTATGCCATCTTGCTAATGTGCTTGGTATAATTTTACATGTTGAATTTGTAATGTATATTAATCTGATTCAGAAAAAAAGACACAAGTGGAATAATTTGTTATTTTTTAAATTTCTTTCAGCTATGTCTTCTCATTTCACCCAACACCGTTTGCCAGAACAGAGCATAAATATTTCATTTCAAAAAGTGATACCGAGAAGATACGGAAGCTGTGGCCTTGAGAATTTAAACTTAATGAGAGATTGTGAAAGTGTGGGTCAGTGTAAGGAACAGATACAGTGTTATAATGGACTTAACCGATGTTCACCGACTACCCACACCAAAATCTTCCAGTGTAATGAACGTTTGAATGTCTTCAAAAAATTCTCAAATATACATAGATACAAGATGCGACATCCTGTAGCGAAACCTCTTAAAAGTAAACAATGTGGGGAGGGCTTTAACCAATGCTCACATATTACTGAACGTGAGAAAATTAATGATGGTGAGAAACCTTACAAATGTACACAATGTGGCAAAGTCTTTAAATCTTGCTCAAGTCTTTCTAATCATAACACAATTCATACTGGAGAGGCAGCCCACAAATGTGAAGAATGCGGCAAAGCCTTTAATCAGTTGGCACATCTTACTAGGCATAAGAGAATTCATACCGGAGAGAAACCCTACACATGTGAAGAGTGTGGAAAAGCGTTTAAGGAGTTCTCCTATCTTACTACGCATAAGAGAATTCATACTGGAGACAAACCCTACAAATGTGAACAATGTGGCAAAGCCTTTAACCAGTTGTCATATCTTACTATGCATAAGAGAATTCATACTGGAGAGAAACCCTACACATGTGAAGAGTGTGGAAAAGCATTTAACTGGTGCTCATACCTTTCTGCACACAAGAGAATTCATACTGGAGAGAAACCCTACAAATGTGAAGAATGTGGCAAAGCCTTTAATCAATTGTCACATGTTACTATTCATAAGAGAATTCATACTGGAGAGAAACCCTACAAATGTCAAGAGTGTGGCAAAGCATTTAACTGGTTTTCATACCTTACTGCGCACAAGAGAATTCATACTGGAGAGAGACCCTACAAATGTGAACAATGTGGCAAAGCCTTTAACCACTTCTCGTATCTTAGTACACATAAGGCAGTCCATACTGGAGAGAAACCCTACAAATGTGTAGAGTGTGGCAAAGCCTTTAACCAGTTGTCATATCTTACTATGCATAAGAGAATTCATACTGGAGAGAAACCCTATAAATGTGAAGAATGTGGCAAAGCCTTTACCAAGTTGTCAAATCTTATTATGCATAAGAGAATTCATACTGTAGAGAAACCCTACAAATGTGAAGAGTGTGGCAAAGCATTTAACTTGTTTTCATACCTTACTGCGCACAAGAGAATTCATACTGGAGAGAAACCCTACAAATGTGAACAATGTGGCAAAGCCTTTACCCAGTTGTCATATCTTACTATGCATAAGAGAATTCATACTGGAGAGAAACCCTACAAATGTGAAGAATGTGGCAAAGCCTTTACCCACTGCTCATATCTTACTATTCATAAGAGAATTCATACTGGACAGAAACCTTACAAATGTGAAGAGTGTGGCAAAGCATTTAACTGGTGTTCATACCTTATTGCACACAAGAGAATTCATACTGGAGAGAAACCCTACAAATGTGAACAATGTGGCAAAGCCTTTACCCACTGCTCATATCTTACTATGCATAAGAGAATTCATAATGGACAGAAATCCTACAAATGTCAAGAATGTGGCAAAGCCTTTAACCAGTTTTCATATCTTACTAAGCATCAGAAAATTCATAATGGAGAGAAACCCTACAAATGTGGAGAATGTGGCAAAGCCTTTATCTACTGCTCATATCTTACTGTTCATAAAAAAATACATACTGGAGAGAAACCCTACAAATGTATAGAATGTGGCAAAAACTTTAAGCAGTTCTCATACCTTACTAAACATGAGAGAATTCATACTAAAGAGAAACCCTACAAATGTGAAGAATGTGGCAAAGCCTTTTTCTACTGCTCATATCTTACTATGCATAAACAAATTCATACTGTAGAGAAACCCTACAAATGTCAAGAATGTGGCAAGGCCTTTAAGCGGTTCTCGTATCTTACTGTGCATAAAAGAATTCATACTGGAGAGAAACCCTACAAATGTGAACAGTGTGGCAAAGCCTTTACCCAGTCCTCATATCTTACTATGCATAAGAAAATTCATACTGGAGAGAAACCTTACAAATGTGAAGAGTGTGGCAAAGCATTTTATTGGTATTCATACCTTACTGCACACAAGAGAATTCATACTGGAGAGAAACCCTACAAATGTAAAGAATGTGGCAAGGATTTTAGCCATACCTCTCAGCTAAAGGTACATAAGGTAGTTCATACCGGAGAGAAGCCCTACAAATGTGAAGAATGTGGCAAAGCCTTTAGCCAGCGCGCATCTCGTACTGTACATAAGAGAATTCATAGACAAGAAACTCTACAAATGTGAAGAATGCAGGAAAGTCTTTAAATATTGCTTAAGGTTTTCTAGTGATGCGATAATTCATACAAGAGAGAAACCCTACAAATATAAAGAATGTTTCAAAGCCTTTACCTGGTGCTCTTATCTTCCTGTACATCAAAAAATTCATACATGGGCAGAATCCTAGAATTGTAAACAAAGTGTGAGAGTCTTTAATAACGTTAACTGGTTACATATTTCTCAACATCAGACGGTCATGCTGGGTAACAATGATATAAATGTACAACTTTCAAAGTGTCTTTTAGAAGGTAGAAGTTTTAGAGTGTCATGAGAATATACTGGGAAGAGTAGTACAACTTTAAAGAGTAGTGGAAGACTTTTACTTGTATCACAGATCTTATTGTGCATAGGATAATCTATACCAGAATAAATCATTAATTGCTCAAATTTTATTTAAGTTGAGACAATTTGGAGTGGAGAGGAACTCTACAAATGTAATAAATGCAGAACATCTGTTCAAAAAACACATCTTAGAAAACACCAGAGTTGATACTAAAAGATATTTTACAGATGCCACAATGTGAAAAGGTATTTAATCAAAAATCCAGTCTAGGTAAACATTAGAGGATTCCTGGTAGAAAGACTTAAGGCACCAGTATACTCAGAAATTACTCTACAGCAGAGTGTTGGCTATAGAGAATGATTCAAAGTTAAAATAGTTAGAAAATTTATGTGTATGTAGGTTTAAAAGAAAGAGATTGATTTATGGTGAGTTACGACTATCCTGAAAATATCCTGTTTTGCATTAAAAAGTTTAGATATTTGAAAACTAAATATTGATGCAAATTACTTGATGCTATGGCTTAGAGTTTTTGTAAAATGAAAGGTTTTTATATTAGGTGAGAATTATTAGCTTACTTTTCTAAGGAATATTAAGGACAGTGAAAGGTAAGATGCGTAGAGAGTCTAACTGTAGAGTCTCTGTGTGATTGACTTGTTAAGAGCCTTGTAAGTGATGTCAGAAGTAGGTGTGATGAGTAATATTCTTCTACATTGTAATTACAAACCATTTGAATTTCAGAAGTAAATTGTTTTGCAAATTGTATTAGGGTAATTCAGGTAATAAAACATAGTAGATCTTGCAATGCCTTTTTAGAAGAGTATTGTGAACTTAATTTGTTGTAATAGAACAAAATTTTGTTTAATTTGTCATCTGTTGTGCAAAAATAAAGTATTATCATGCCACCAACATTAACGTATCCCATCTTATTCAAGGTTGTAGGTGCCAGATGGTAGCAATATACTCCTGGGGAACATAGTAGAATAACATCTGTAGTGATTTTATTCCAGTAGGCTTTAAAGTGCAAATAATTTTAAGAATATTATTTCTATAGGTTATATTTTTATTCTTTATATAGCTTAAGGGTCATTATAATGCTTATGATGAAGTGTTATGGGAGTATAATTAAAATCCACACATTTCAGAATCCTGAATGACTATTTGCAAAATGTCATGCTATGTTTCTCTTTGAACATGTGGCCACTCTGGCCTACAAAACACATACATACTTTTATTTTTTACTTACATGCAATGAAAAAGATTATTATCTCATGCTAAAGGAAAACTTTAGTTGTAAGAGTATTATGGAGAAAGTAGTTATTTTTGTGTGCATATTACTTTTGAGAAAAAAACACTTTAGAGTGAAATAGGTAATTTCAAACGATTTATTAGGAAAGTAGAAACCTCAAAGATTCTGTAAGTATATATATATACATATACACACACATATATATACATATATATATATGTGTGTGTGTTTTTTTTTTTTTTTTTTTTTTTTTTTGAGACAGTCTTGCTCTGTTTTCCGGGCTAGAGTGCCGTGGCGTCAGCCTAGCTCACAGCAACCTCAGACTCTTCGGCTCAAGCAATCCTACTGCCTCAGCCTCTTGAGTAGCTGGGACTACAAGCATGGACCAACATGCCCGGCTCATTTTTTCTATATATATGTTTAGTTGTCCAGTTAATTTATTTCTATATTTTTAGTAGAGACGGGGTCTCGCTCTTGCTCAGTCTGGTCTCGAAGTCCTGACCTCGAGCAATCCTCCCACCTTGGCCTCCCAGATTGCTGGGATTACAGGCGTGAGCCACTGTGCCCAGCCTATATTTTGTTTTACACTGAATTCATTTCTCTAAAATGTTATGGCTCCTGTTTCAAAATTTCAGCGTGAATATTCTTTGGTTTTAATATTCTTTGGTTTTAATTCTCTCTTACTCATGCTACAATTAATACATGATTTTTTTCTAAGCTTAATGAAGTATTTTTGTTTGGCCTGTTCTGACATTATAAGAATTATTTTTATTAAATTGAATGTATTGACAGTACAATTTTGTATACCAAATATTTGTATACAAATAGTCCCAGATACAAAGTCATCATTTTCACCTTTGTGATTTTGAAATTTCTGTAACGTTCAACATTAGACGGTTATTTAAAATATTCATCTCTGGTTCTTTGTCAGAGATGCTTTCATGTATTCACCTGTTTACATTTAGAAATATGTAAAATGCTACTGAGAAGATATGGAAGTGATGGCCTAGAAAATTTAAACTTAATTAAAGACTGTGAAAGTGTCAGTGAGTGTAAGCAGCAGAACGGATGTTATAATGGACTTAACTAATGTTCACCAACTACCCACACCAAAATATTCTAATGTAATAAATGTTTGAAAGTCTTGGAAAAATTGTCAAATCTACATAGACATAAATTGAGGTATACTGTAGAGAAATTTTGTAGAGAAAGTGGGGAAGCCTTTAAACAATGTTCACGTGTTACTGAATTTAAGAAAATTCATACTGGAGAGAAACCTCACAAATGTGAAGAATGTGGTCAAGCTTTTAAGTGGTGGTCACGCCTTACTACACATCAGACAATTCATAATGCGGAGAAACCCTATAAATGTGAAGAATGTGGCAAAGCTTTTAACTGTGGTTTGTGCCTTACCAAACATAAGAGAATTCATAAAGGAGGGAAACCCTACAAATGTGAGGTATGTGGCAAAGCTTTTTACTATTGTTCATACCTTAGTAAACATAAGAGAATTCATATAGGAGAGAAACCCTAGAAATGTGAGGAATGTGGCAAAGCCTTTAACCAATGCACATACCTTTGTATACATAAAAGAATTCATACTGGAGAGAAACCCTACAAATGTGAAGCATGTGGCCAAGGTTTTAACTCTTGTTCATACTTTGCTAAACATAAGAGAATTCTTACAGAAAAGAAACCCTACAAATATGAAGAGTGTGGCAAAGCCTTTAAGTGGTGCTCAGTCCTTACTTCACTTAAGAGAATTCATACTGGAGAGAAACCCCACAAATAGGAAGCATGTGGGAAAGATTTTATCTCATGGTCAGACCTTACTAAACATAAGAGAATTAATACTGGAGAGAAATCCTATGAATATGAACAATGTGGCAGAGTCTTTAACCAGTACTCAAACCTCTATAAACATAAGAGAATTCATATAAGAGAAATCTTACAAATGTGAAGAATTTGGGAAAACCTCTACCTAATGCCCTTACCTCACTACATATGAGAGAATTCATACCTAAGCAAAATTATGCAATCATAAAGGTTGTGGGAAAGCCTTTAGTAACTTGTCACATATTACTCTACATCGGAGAGTCATACTGGGTAACACTGATATAAATATACCAACTATATAACACCTTTCAGAAAACAAAAGTCTCAGAGTTCACCAGAGTATTTATTCTGAGAAAAAAAATTGCAACTGTAAAGAGTGGTGCAATACCGTTACTTCTATCACAGAGCTTACTGTGCCCAAGAGAATTTATAGCGGAATAAAACCTTTCATCACTTGCTCAAACTTAATTTAGAGAACTTGGGTTGGAGAGAATTCCACGAGTCTAATAAATGCAGAAAAACATTTGTTCAAAAACACACATTAGAAACAGCAGAATTTATACTAAAAGATAGTTTAGTGATGCCACGATTAAAAAATATTTAGTCAAAAATCAAATCTAGATACACAGCAGAGGAATAACAATAGAAAGCACTTAAGGCACTAATACTTTCAGATGTTACTCTAAAGTAGAATGTGATTATAGAGGACAACCCAAAATTAAAATAGTTAATTTATGTATATTTATGTCTAAAAGGAGCAGGGGATTAACTTTATAGTGAATTATAATTACATTCAAAGTACACTTTTTGCATTAAGATTTTAGATTATTTAGGAGACTGAATGCTGTACCTTCATTCTGAGTGTTTCTGAGAAAGTGTGTGGTGAATTGTGGCTGAAGTAAAACTATGGAAGGTCCTTCTAAATTAGGGGGCATCATTCATATATTCGGGAGTATGAAGGACACTGAAATGCAAGATGCCTGAAGAAAATCTAACTGGAGAGATTTTTTTTGTTACTGACTTATAGGAGTGTTGTAAGTAATGTCAGATAGGTGTTCTGGGTAATATTCCTGTGTTATAGTTAGGAACAATTTGAATTTTAGAAGTGAAATGTTTTTCCAATTGAATATTAAGGTAGTAAATGTAGACTTTGAAATGCTTTTTTAAAGAGTATGTGTGAACTGAATTGATTTTAATAAAACAAAATCATGTTTGTGTTTTGGGTTGTGCATATAAGGAATCGTCATCCTGCCCCTAATCTTAACCTATCCCACCCTATTCAGAGTTGTATGTGATAGATGGTTAACGATTCCTATAGGCTAACATAATGGAACATCTTTAGTGAATTATTCCAATAGGGAGTTATTCCAATAGGCTTTAAACTTAAAAGAATTTGAAGAATATTATTTCCATATATTATGTTTTTATTCTTTATGTAGATAAAGTGTCATGATGGTGGCTGTAATGAAGATTATGTAGGACTGTATTCAAAATCCATACATTTTTGAATGAATGACTATATGATTTTATCCTACATTTTTATTTGAACATGTGACCCTTCTGGCCTGCAGAATGAATACATATTTTATTTTTATTTACGTGGAATCAAATATAAAAGTATATGACTATAAAGATAAACTTTAGTTGTAAAAGGATTATGGAGAAAGTAGTTGTGTTTATGTGAGTGTGTACCTGTTTTGAGAAGAGAAGAAATACATTGGAACAAAACAGGTAATTTGAAAATTATTGATAATTTATTGCCAAAGCAGAAATCCCAAAGATTCTGTCAGTAATTATATTCTCTATTCTTTGTGTTGAATTCATTTCTCTAAAATCATGGCTCCTGGTTCAAAATATCCTCCTGAAAATCCTGTGTTTTTAATTGTCGCTTACTTATGCTGGACCTAATATGTAATTTTCACGTTCCAAAGTTCATAAAGTATTCTTTATTTGACCTGCTCAGAGATTAGAAGAATTATTTTTATGAAATTTAATAGTGCTTACAAAATAGTTTGAAGATATAAGTAATTCCACAGTGAGTGTATTAAATTAAGTTGTATTCATTTGTACACTCCATTTTTTCTTCTTAATTAGAGAATCTTATTTGAGCTCATTTTCCTTTAGTTGTTATTTCTTTCACTTTTTAAAATTCACGTAACTACGTTGGTTGACTTTATTGGGCCAATTTGTTTGGGTAAAACTGGGGAGGTTATTTTGACATTTATAGTAAGTAGAGAAACACAAGATAGCACTAGGTGTTCAATAGATGTTCCATAAATAGCAGTAAGTGTTCTTGGTGGAGTGAGTTTGTGGTTCCATGTAAGACATAGACAATAGCCACATGTAGAAATTTCACTGAATCTTCATGGGCAATGAAGACATCTCTTCCCAGGCTACACAGTTGATTCTATCTGAATTTAGAAATAGGAATTCTGCTTCTTTCATTCCTAATTATTTCCAGTTTTTTGGTGTCTATTTATGTTCATCTCCAGCTACCCATGCACCTCAACCCTTCTGTTCTTCTCCTGTGTTATGGCTAACAGATTTCTTACAGTTCTCCCCCACCCCATGTCATTTCCCACAGTACATTTTAGATTTGGTGAGAATTTTGGATTATTTTTAATGTGAGAAATTGCTTTCTTTCTGGAGAGTTTGAAATAATTTATAGGGTATAAATGAAACATTATGATTACCTCATTGAGATAGGAAGGATGCAGTGTCCATGGACCAGACAGAAAGTTAAATCAGGCAGTTAGCATTATTTGTCATTGTTTCTTAAAGGAAAATATTATTTGACCCCAATCCAAAGTGTGGTAAGTATTAAGTTAGTTGGAATAGTTACAGCTTCAATATCAGTAGATTATAACATGTTGTAAATGGTATGTGCAGAAACACATCAGAACTTGGAAATTTCCTAAGATTAAACATCTTGGAAATCTTCAGACAATTAATGGTAAGTGATAAATTTTAAATTTAGTTTTTTTTAATGAAATACGTATTGTACAACTTATGGTTCTATGCAAAATCTTCTATTTTTGGGTGTGTATACTTAGAATGGTATCTCTGGATTTAAAAATTTGGTATGATTTTTCTTTTACCGATTGATACTGCAATCTTGGGGAATTTCTCATTTTTTCTTTCTTTATTTTAATTTGAGCAGTTCACAGTCCACTGTTTTCATTCTTAGTCACCTAACTATAGATAAGTCCTTGTTCATTCTCTCTAGAAAAATCTGAAAGGTATTAGCAGGTCTGGGTTTGAAACATTCCTTCAGTGATTTTGGATGCAGTCTTGTTTTTTATATTCACAGACTGGCCAGAGATGGAACTGTTAGCACCACCTGCCACTTTTGTGTTTTCCATACCATCACCATTAGGAAATTCAGGTGACTCACAGTTAAAGTAAAAGTCATAACGTACATTGGCGCCTTCCATGTTGTGTGTAGGGTCCTATACATGCTGGTAAATATCAGAGTTCCTATACTTGTAACTAAAAAGTACAATGACGAAAATATCACAAAATCTACATATTTTTGATGCAGATTAGCTATGCTTATGATAGTCACAGATACAGTATTTGGAATACTGCTGTCCTACCATGATATTTTTAAAATTAATTCATTTCAAATTGACAAATGAAATTGTATTTATCACATAAAACATTATTAAGAATATGTACATTGTCAAATACTTAATGCTAGCTAAATAGTAAATACATTAACTCATAGTTATTTGTGGTGAGAACAATTAACATCAATTGTCTTAGCATTTTTCAAAGATGATATGTCATTAACTTTAGTCACCAGGCTGTACAATAGATCTCATGAACTTATTTGTCTTATCTAACTGTATATTGTATCCTTTGACAGACATCTCCCCAAATGCCCCTCCCTCCTGAGAACCTCAGCCTCTAGTGATATCATTCTACTTTCTAATTCAATGAGATAAGCTGATGTAGATTCCACAGTAGAGTGAGATCATCAGGTGTTTATATTTCTGTATGTGGCTCTTTTCAGTTAATATGATGTCCTGCAGTTTCATCCATGTGATAGAAAATGACAGAATTTTTATTTTTATGGCTAAACAGTATTCAATTCTGTTTATAGACCATATTTCCTTTATCCATTAATTTAATGATGGACACTAGGGTTGATTCCATATCTTGGTTATTGTGAATAGGGCTACAATAAACATGGGAGTGCAGATGTTTCTTCAATATGCTGGTTTCATTTGTCGGACTAATAATAGTGTGACTACTGCATTATATGACAGTTTTAATTTTTTGAATAATCTCCATACCATTTTACATAATGCCTTTACTGCTTTACAGTCACGTCAACAGCATGCAAGTGTTCCCTTTTCTGTCCATCTTTTCCAACACTTACTGTCTTCTGTATTACTAATACTAGTCATTCTAACAGGAGTGAGTTGATAGTGTGCTTTAGATTTGTCTTTCTCTGATGATCATTGATGTGGGGCAATTTTTAAAAATATTTTTTGGCCATTTGTATATCTCCTGTCATTTAAGAAATGTCTATTTAGATCTTTTGCACATTTTCTTAGATAGTTACTGTAGTTTTATTTTATAGTTGTGTTTCTCATATTTTGGATATTAATCCCTTATTAGGTGTATAATTTGCAAATATTTTCTCCTGTGTATATGTTGTCTTATCATTCTGTTGATTTCATCTCACGTTGTGTAGAAATGTTTTAGTTTGAAGTAATCTAATTTGTCTATATTTACTTTTGTTGCCTGGGATTTTGAGATTAAATGCAAAAAATTTTTGTCCAGACCAATGTTATGAACTTATCGTCCTATGTTTTCTTACAGCAGTTTCAGAGTTTCAGGTCTGACATTTAAGTTTTTTTATTTTTTATTATTATTATTATTTTTTGAGACAAAATCTTGCTTTGTTGCCTGGGCTAGAGTGAGTGCCGTGGCGTCAGCCTAGCTCACAGCAACCTCAAACTCCTGGGCTTAAGCGATCCCACTGCCTCAGCCTCCCGGGTAGCTGGGACTACAGGCATGTGCCACCATGCATGGCTAATTTTTTCTATATATATTTTTTAGTTGGCCAGATCATTTCTTTCTATTTTTAGTAGAGATGGGGTCTCTACCTTGCTCAGGCTGGTCTTGAACTCCTGACCTTTAGTGATCCACCCGCCTCGGCCTCCCAGAGTGCTAGGATTACAGGTGTGAGCCACCGCGCCTGGCCTAAGTTTTTAATGCATTTTGAGCTACTTTTTATATATGCTGTGAGATAGGGGTCTTGTGTCATTGTTCTGCATGTGGATATCCAGTTTTTCTGATATCATTTTCAAGAAACTATTCATTCCCCATTGTGTTTTCTTGTCACCTTCGTCTAAAATCCGCTAGTGTTAAATGCTCAGATTTATTTCTGGACTCCCTATTCTCCATTGGCCTATGTGTTTGGTTTTGTTGTTGTTTTGCCAATTCCATACTGCCTGGGTTACTATAGCTTTATAGCATATTTCAAAGTGAAGTAGTGTGATGACTTAAGCTTTGTTGTTTTTGCTATATTTCTTATACTATTCAGATTCTTTTGTAGTAATATAGAAATTTTAAAATTTTTTTGTGTTTTCTGGCCGGGCACGGTGGCTCACGCCTGTAATCCTAGCACTCTGGGAGGCCAAGGCAGGAGGATCGCTCTAGGTCAGTAGTTCGAGACCAGTCTGAGCAAGAACCCATCTCTACTAAAAATAGAAAGAAATGATCTGGACCGCTAAAAAATATATATATACAAAATTAGCCGGGCATGGTGGCACATGCCTGTAGTCCCAGCTACTCTGGAGGCTGAGGCAGTAGGATTGCTTGAGCCCAGGAGTTTGAGGTTGCTGTGAGCTAGGCTGACACCACGGCACTTTAGTCCAGGCAACAGAGCAAGACTCTGTCTCAAAAAAAAAAAAAAAATTGGGGGGGGGTTCAGTGAAGAATATCGCTTCATATTTGATGGAGATTGCATTGAATCTTTAGATTAGTTTGTGTAGTATAGACATTTTAACAATATTCTGCCAATTGATGATGAAGGGATATCTTTTCACTTATTATTGTTTCTTCAATTTCTTTTTCTTTTTCTTTTCTTTTTTTTTTTTTTTTTTTGAGACAGAGTGTCGCTTTGTTGCCCTGGATAGAGTGAGTGCGGTGGCGTCAGCCTAGCTCACAGCAACCTCAAACTCCTGGGCTTAAGCGATCCTACTGCCTCAGCCTCCCGAGTAGCTGGGACTACAGGCATGCACCACCATGCCCAGCTAATTTTTTTTCTATATATATTTTAGTTGGCCAGATAATTTCTTTCTATTTTTAGTAGAGACGGGGTCTTGCTGTTGCTCAGGCTGGTCTCGAACTCCTGACCTTGAGCAATCCACCCGCCTCGGCCTCCCAGAGTGCTAGGATTACAGGTGTGAGCCACCGTGCCCGGCCTTGTTTCTTCAATTTCTTATCTCAATGTTCTTTAGTTTTGAGCATGCGGATGGATGTTTCACTTTTTTGGTTAAAATTATTTCTAAGTTTTTTTTTAGCTATTGTGATTTCTTTTTCAGATAATTCATTTTTAGCATATAATAATTGTAGTCCCTTTTGCATGTTGATTTTGTCCTCTGCAAATTTACTGAATTTGCTCATTAGTTTAAAAGTGTTTATGTAGAGTTTTTTTTAAAGTTTTCTATACACAGATATAGAGTCTGAAAACAGACAGTGTAACTTGTTTGTTTTCATTATGGATGCTTTTTTATTTCCTTTTGTAATTGCTCTGGGTTGGACACCTGGTACTATGTTGAGTAGAAGTAGCAAGAGTAGTTGTCCTTGGCTTGTTCCAGGTCTCAGTGGAAAAGCTGACAATGATTTCCCATTTACTGTGTTGTTAGCTGTGAGTTTGTCATACATGGTGTTTGTTGAATTGAGGTGCATTTATTCTATGTCATTTTTGATGAGAGTTTTTGTCATGGGGAGGATGTTCAATTTTGTCCAGTCGTTTTTCGGCATGTATGAAATGTTCTTGATGGTCCTGGGTTGTGTCACTCTCGTAAAGATTTGTGTGGGTGCACCCACACCTAGAGGAGACCCTGAGGAAATCACAGCCCACCTTCTGTGGACATGACCTTATGATGTCTACAGTGAGCATCTAACTCCCCAAATATAACTGAGGCCCAGGGATTTTTGTCTTTTGTTTATTAAATTATTCCAAAGATTTACACAAGTGACTACGCAAATTAGGTGCTTAATATATGTGTGTTAAACGAACGGACCCCAACCAGAACCTTCCCAGATATGTACATGGGCCTGGGTCCTCTCTTCCAGCAGCCGGGGACCCCCATTCTGTCTGTGTCAAGTACAAACACCAGCTATAAGGAATCTGAAATGTACTTTACAAAAGCAAAAGTAGGTTTGCTTACTTAAGTGTTTTTTCCAAACATAGAGGGACATGGACCACTGAAGCATGAAGCAGTTTTTTCAGCTAAGGGAGAGAGAAAAATAATACAAGTGAACAATGAGAGCAGGCTCAGCAGCCTTTCTGTAGGAACCCATTTGCCATGTCTCATACCATTTAGTCCCTACAAGACTGCTTTGAGGTTTATCTTCTGACCACCCCATTTTTGGAGGAGCAAACTAAGGTTCAGAGGGTTGCAGTGACAACCCCAAGACACATATAGCATGTGGCAAATTCACCACTGTACTTTGGAGGGGACAGGTG
This sequence comes from Lemur catta, assembly GCF_020740605.2. Taxonomy (NCBI): domain Eukaryota; kingdom Metazoa; phylum Chordata; class Mammalia; order Primates; family Lemuridae; genus Lemur; species Lemur catta. The sequence continues at coordinate 608,272 of NC_059156.1, forward strand.
TTTACCTGATGAACAGCTGCTCCAGGGTACGCTAGACAAAGAAAACTGGACTGTTTGCTTCAGGGCTGTGTGCTGAGGACACCCCCCCACACACACACACACACACACACTGCCCCTGCATGACTACCCAGCCTGTTTTGCTTACCACGGCGGCTGTGCCTTCTTTCCTGGAAATCCACCCCAGCAGCAGAAACAAATGGGGCAATCAGGTGGCGGATAGGCAGGGCCTGGTGCCCTTAAAAATCGGGTGGCCACAGTGCCATATCAGATTGGACAAGGACTGTTTCAAATTCAGATGTGGTGAACTGTGCAGGCAGGGGCTAGGTACCTGTGTAGGTAAGCACTTACTAACATAGGCAGAGTATTTGGTATCTTTTTCATTTCTTCCTTCCCAGTGTCTGGTCTGTAATCTGATATTTGGCCTTACGTAATAATTTCTTTCTTTCTTTTTTCAGTCTTTTCTTTGTAGAGACAAGGTCTCACTCTGTCATCCAGGCTGGTGTTCAATGGTGAGATCATAGTTCACTGCAGCCTTGAACTCCTGGGCTAAAGCAATCCTCCTGCCTCGCTTTCCCCTTGCTGACTTTTTCCTAGATTCACTGGGTTCCTTGCTGTTTCTCAACACATAGACAGGCCCTTGCTAGTCTGTTTGCCTGGAACACTTAGACACCCACAGGACTTGGTCCCTTGCTTCCTTCAAAGTCTTTGCTCAAATATGTCCCTCATGAGGCCTTCCCTGACCCCATGCCCTGCTTTTTTCTCCTCTATGACACTCACTCATCATTGAATATGTTACATCATTTAGTTATTTCAAAAGTTGCATTACAATATCAGCTGCATAAAGAAGTGATTTGTGTTTATGTGCTCATTGATGTATTCCCAACTATTCTAGGCCTCAGGTGTAGTGGGTGCTTTATAAATATTTGTTGAATAAGTGAATTAATGCAATTCTTCATACACAAATTCCCTTATTTAGATGGAAAGGTCTTACTTTCTGAGAAGAAAGGATAAATCCTTGGTGGCTTAAAAAAGTTCCCTTTGTTTCCCCCTGACCCATCCAGGTTTATTAAGGTATAATTGACAAATAAAACATTGTATGCATTTATGGTGTACAGCGTGATGGTTTGATACATGTATACAGGTGAAATGATTACCACAATTAAGCTAATTAACATTTCCATCACCACATGTACTTGTTTTTTTCTTGGTGCAAACACTTATGATCTACTCTATTAGCAATTGTTAAGTATGTGATACATTATTGTTAACTATGTAATCACTAAGCTGTCTGATAGATCTCTAGAATGTATTCTTCCTGCCTAACTGAAACTTTGTACCCTGGAAACTTTGTATGCAGTGGTGTTGTTTTTGAAGTTCCCTCCTATGGTAAGGTAAAGCTTTTCTGTATGTTAAATATGTGTGGCATAAGTACTGTCCCTCTTTCTCCCCCTTATGTGCACCTCCATCCTTTTTGACATTAAATACACCCCTTGCCACACAGAAGGAATTCAACTGATACAGCCTGAAGTGAGCCAAATCAAGCTGATAGGCTTCATGTCCTTCCCCAGAACAGAGCAAAGTCACTCATTTTAGTGGGTTGCCCTTGTGTCCTTTCTTGCCTGGCAGTCTTTCCTTGCATTTTATTTTATTTTGTTTTATTTCATTTTATTTTTATCTAAAGACTATGGTTATAGGGATAAAAGGAAATGAAAATTGACATTTTTATTTAATAAAATCCTTCCTGCTGTTCATATTCGTCTTCTGGGTTACTTTCAGATTGAATAATTTGAAGGTGCTTCCCTGGAACATGCAGCAGGAATTTGCTCTGCACTCTCAAGTCCCAAAGGGCAGAGTTTCAAAATTTACAGAAACTAGAGCTCAGTAGCAACCAGCCTTTCTCTGTATTCCTAGAGAGAAATAGCCCAGAAGAATGTTATTACCAGTGGTTCCCAGATCCGGTTTCCTGAGGGGCTTAGGCGGTACAGAAGTCTGGGGTTCAGTCTAGGTCTCGCGTGGCCACGTAGGTGCTGCAATCCGAGGGGCCCTTGCTGCAGAGACCTCCCCTGGGCTTTCCTGGCCTCCCGGAGGGACCAGTGATGGGCAACCCCGAGTGTCTCTCTTCACCCTGTGTGCCCACCGAGCCCAAGAGAGCAGCAGCGAGGGCACCGCCCAAGGGCTGTGAGTGCCAAAGGAGGGACGGGGCATTTTCCCGCCTGGTGAGCACTGTGGGGGAATGATGGCAGTACCCTTCAGATTGCATTAGGCAAAGACCGTGCACAGGGCTCTTAGACGGCCATGACTCTATAAAATATATGAGTGTGTGTGTGTGTGTGTGTGTGTGTGTGTGTGTATACATACACATCTTTTTTTGAGACAAGGTCTCCCTCTGTCACCCAGGCTACAGCACAGTGGTGTCATCATAGCTCACTGCAATCACAAACTCCTGGGATCAAGCGATCCTCCTGCCTCAGCCTCCCCAGTAGCTGGTGTGCACACACCCTATGCCTGGCTAATTTTTCTATTTTGTATAGGAATGGGAGTCTTAATCTTGCTCAGGCTGGTCTTGAACTCCTGGCCTCAAGTGATCCTCCTACCTTGGCCTCCCAAAGTGCTAAGATTACAAGTGTGAGCCACTGTGCCCAGCCTATAAAATATTTTTAATGCAACTTACAATTTTCATATTTTGCCTGATCAAAAAGACATCTAAATTAAAGAAATTTTAGAAAAAAACGCTTTTTAAACATAAAGTAGTTGATCATTTAATAAGTCCTTAAGTTAACAATGGGACTCAGTGTTTATGGGATTAACTTTATGAACAGATAAAAATTATTTCAAATTAGCAGGCACATGTATAAAATGATGTTTCAATAGGGCATGATAGATAATCTACTTCTTAGGTACCTAAAACATTCCCTCTACAAGTCTTTTAATATCTTAATAAAAAATAACTAAGAGGACAAATTTCACCTCAGCCTTTTTAAAACTTCCAAATTACTGTGGGTTCTCTTTCTCTTTTTCTCCTTGCTTCTTAGCTTTTATTATTTATGTACACTTATATTTTTATCCCTTCTCCTATTATTAATACATGCTGCAAGACTTTGGAGCCTGTTTCCTATGTCTCTCCCTATTGTTCAGTGCTTACTCCTCTGTGCTGTATACCTCATACTGAATTAGTGAGCAAGGGTGCAACAGTGTAATTTTATCCTGTGACTGGTACTAAAGGCTTTAAAAAAAAAAACTTGTTATCCTTAAAATAGCTTCTTTGTTCTGTTGTCTTATGTAGGGCTGACGTTTGATGGACAGGCTACATACAGAGTGTGGTAAAACCTCTGGTTCTGGGGATTGAGTCCGATTCTGTCACTAGCTGGGTAAACAGGGGAAACTCAATCCCTTTAAGCAGCCACCTTCCAATCCATAAAACTGGGGAAATAATGGCACATGTTTAGATTTTGTGTGGATTAAATATGACAATGCATGTAAAATGCTTAGGACATCATGAGCTTAATAGGTGGGGCTATAAGTTTTTGAAGATTTATGAACTCTCAGAAGATGAGGAGGAAGGGGATCTTTTTGGACCTGGAGGTTGCAGCGAACAATCTTCTCAACTGTGTCAGAGCAAGGTTGTTTGTGTTCCCAGTTGAGAGTCTGTTCTTAAGCATCTTCTGACTTTCTATTGCACATCCCCTTGCCTTCACCATATGCTGTGTTGCATTACAGTTAGTTTATAGCTATCTTTTCTCTTACTAGGACTATAAACTCCTTGATGCTCTAAGCACATCCGTGCTGATCACTGTTGCTCACACATAGTCATACTAAACTCATGAGTTGGATGAATCCATCCAATAATGTGGCCAAGGACTATACCCCTGATCCTCTTAAAATCAAATTCCTTTCATGATTTCAATGTGGAGAAGCAGTATTTACCTTCTAATACATTTGTTTCTGGGATGCATATGACAGAAAAAAAAACAGGCCTTCTGGTGCAGTAGATCCTCATTTCTTCTCTATGACTGACTTAGGCAGATTTGGATTTCTACACATTCATACTGACTCTTACACTGTTATTGCAAATCCAGTGATGAATTTTGAGAACTACGGGAATAGATGAAAACACCACCTTCTGCCCAGTGTAGGACTGTGGAAGCATTCACATGCTCAGCTGGGAAGAGCTAGAGCAGAGAAAGGGCTGTGGTTTCTGGAGGGAAAGAAATGCTGGCCAGAGTGATTAGCTGTTGGGAAATGATTACATGGCTAGTTCTTATCTTCAGGGTGGCTGAAAAATTAGGGGAGGTAACAATTTGGCAATAGCTAAGAGGGGTTTCTAAAGAGTTCTTACCATCTGTGAGAACTTGGGCAGCTGGAAATTTTGGCCTGAGGAGTTTCTGTGATGTGTTTGGGGAGGGAAGTTGGAAGAGGATGAGTTGCTGGGAAGGCCTGCGAGGGAGACTCTTCCACGGGAAGGGTTAGCCAGCTGGGAGGGAATGCCGCAGCTCGACGGGTTAGCCTTCCATCAAGGGGAATGGCAGGGCTGCAGCAGCTGGGAATGCCCAGACCAGGCGATTTTAAAGAGGAACAGAAGCCAAGACTGAGGAGGGAAAGGTGGCACCAGCGTTGCTCAGCCTGCCTTGTGCAGCATCTTTTTTCCACATTGGCAATGAGTCCAGCCTTTCCTCTTTAGGCAAATCTACCTGCCATCCCTCCAAGGGCTCTCCCCGATGTGCTCATTTTTCTCCTGGATCTTCTACATGGAAATTGCCATTTATCTCTTTTGTAATAATTCTGCAGAAGCAGTTGAATTAGTTAAAAATATTAAAATACTTATACATTAGCCTTTGTAGAAGGTGATACCCATATTTAACATAAATATTAGAGATGTAAATAATGTACAGCAATACTTTGTGATAGTGTTCCTGGAAAAGCTTTGTATAAATAGAGTTTTGGTCACTTGAATCACATTTAAATTTTACGATAAGAGTGTTATTTAGTTTTAAAAGTGTACAATATGTGATTAGCACTGTGCTAGGCTAAAGCAAATAGTTCTTTGGAATGCAATGACCATGAGTGCTATTTAGTATGATTTATAGGTTTGAATATTTTTAGCCATTATAATTTTGAAGTATAATGCAATTCATAAAAGTGAATAAAACAAATGTATGGTATAATTAATTACTATAAAGTGAACACCTATGAAATCATCACTCAGATCAAGAAAAGAACACTGGCTGGTCAAAGTTTCTCACTCTTGTAATCTCAGAGCTTTGGGAGGCCAAGACAGGAGGATCGCTTAAGGCCAAGAGTTTGAGACCAGCCTGGGCAGCATAATGGGACCCTGTCTCTACAAAAAAATTTTTTTAAGAATAGCCAGAGTGGTGGCACATAGCCTATAGTCCTAGCTACTTGGGAGGCTGAGGCAAGAGGATCACCTGGTCCTAGGAGTTTCAGGTTACAAGCTATGACCATGACATTGTACACCAGCCTGAGCCACAGAGCAAGATCCTGTCTCAAAAAATAAAATAAATACAATGCAATACAATAAAACACAATAAAAGAAATAGAACATCACCTGAACATCAGAAGCTCCCCATGGCCCCTTTCCTTGCAGAATGCAACAATTATTCTCCCTCTGCCATTTAACACTGCTTAATTTTTTCTATTTCTAAACTTTGTTTTTTCCATTTCTAAGCTATCAACGTAGACAGTTTATATTCTGTGTGTGCCTTCTTTCACTCCTCATTTAGTTGGGAGATTCACTCTTGTTGCTCATTTTCTTCATTGAATAATATATATTCCCAAACTAACTAATCCATTTTGCTGTTGTAGACATTTAGATGGTTTTCAGTTTTGGGTTCCTGTAAAATTGCTGTTGCACATGTCTGTACACACACAGAAATGCATGTATTCACTGACAGAAATGCATGGATACACACATAGAGACGCATGTGTTCATGTATAGAAATGTACAGGTGCACACGGAGAAATGCGTGTGTACACCATATGTCCCAGGTGGCACAGTTACAAGATGCAAACAGATGGGATCCTTGAGTCACCACTTGGAAGGGAGCTGCCTTAGAAAGCCACTTGATCTGCTGTGGATTTGCATGACCAACCAATCGGCTCTTATGTTTTAGACATGGAGATTTTATTCATTACTGCAGCACAGCGTAACCTAATCTGACTAGTAAAAGCAATAGAAACATTTCATTTTCAGAAAATTTTTTTACAATCAAAGTTAATGATTAATTTTCACATCTTAAAATTTCATGATGCCAATGGAAGCTCTTAATGTATTCATCCTAGTTACCAACAAGGTGATGGGAAGTGACAAAGGGACATCTGGAGGCAGGGAAACCAATATGAGCACATCAAACAATGTGCCCTGGGCCCTTACCATGACACTAGCTGATGTTTGTGATTACTGCCAAGGACCCACTGGTAGCCCAGCTGGTGGTTTGGTGACATGATTTTCCCATCTTCTCTAGTGAAAAATGTCAGCTATTTTCCTTGTCTTTTTTTCCCCTAGGATCACACCCTCAGGGGAAAAAAAGGATCAGTTAGGGCTCAGTCAGGAAATCAGAGCAACTCCCAGGCACAGGGATAAGGAAGGAGAGTTTCCATGAGTTCAGGAGTCGCTGGGGAAAGTTCAGAGGGAAGTTCAGAGGGAATCCGTGCCTAATCCCATCCAACTGAAGCCCTTGTGCAGGGTACCAGCTGGAGCTTGGAGAAAAGCCAGTAAGCGACATAGGTGTGGCTGCCAGCCATCCGCCAAAGGGGAGCTTGAGGCACAGGGCGTGGGAGCTGCAGCTTCAGTGGGCCCAGTGACCGAACAAGGGCTGGGGGCTGCTCTGAGCCAGCAGAGCCCGCAGGCAGATGCGGGAGGCAGGTGAGGACATGCTGGCACCTCTGCAGTGTCCATTATAGTGTTTGACAACAGGACCCTCCACTACTTCCCATCTCGTTGGACAACTTTAGCCCAGAACCACACAGAGAAGGGAATTTGCAGAGTAGTGAGGCCATGTTGGCAATGGACACTCCACCTTAGAATCTGCAGTTTAAGAAAAATAATTTTCTAACTGATGACCTCTTATAGGATATTAGAAAACTGGAGCACCGCTGAAGTAAAGAAACAAGAGTAATGTGTCCAAGACAGAGGGTTATAGCTTAAAGAATGAACACACATGGGTATATGAAAGATCCAGAAACCATGCTCTTCTGATTTGATTCTCTGCTGTTACTCAGTTATGGAAGATGGATAAATAGTAAAAAGTTATAAATAGTAGGAAAAACAGCTTTATATTGAATTTGGTGATGGAAATGACACCCTGGTGAGGAATATATCAAGCAATTAATCATGTATTTTAACACATTTCTTAAATATGTCAAAAGATACAAAAGTGGCCAGGCGTGGTGGCTCAAGCCTATAATCCTAGCATTCTGGGAGGCCGAGGTGGGAGGACAGCTTAAGGTCAGGAGTTTGAGACCAGACTGAGCAAGAGTGAGACCTGGTCTCTACTAAAAATAGAAATTAGCTGGACAACTAAAAATATACAGAAAAAATTAGCGGGACATGGTGGTGCATGCCTGCAGGCCCACCTGCTTGGGAGGCTAAGGCTGAAGGATTCCTTGAGCCCAGGAGTGAGCCCAGGAGCCCAGGTTACTGTGAGCTGGGTTAATGCCACGGCACTGTAGCCTGGGCAACAGAGCAAGACTCTGTCTCAAAAAAAAAAAAAAAAATTAGGTGCAAAAATAAATATTTATTTCAGTGAGAAATGCATCACAAGTTATAAATTTTAAAATTAGGCTAATGACATAAACTTCAACAAAATCCATAAGAAAAATGTTTTAATGAACTGTTTGAAACACCTCTGTAATACTATTTTTGCCTCCATTTTTCTGTTGTATACCCTTTTATCACTTCTTCAGTTTTATAACATATTTTCTGTAGGAAGAGTAGAAAGATATTTCGTACACAGGTGAACTTTCTCTTTGTGGTGCTATGACAGGTTTATGTCCTTACAAACAGGAAGAATTCAGATCAATTCTATTTCATGTGAGCCCCTCCAAAAATGTATGGTGCATTTATAATTGCATCTGCTGCACTTAGAGTACAGGCATATTCCTTGCAGGAGAGAATTTCCCTTTTAAACAGATTTAGTTGAGAAAGCCAAGCCTTCTCTAACAATGCTATGTGTTTTATGATGAAAAGAATTGTCACAGACTAGCTTCCGGCTCTGTTCCTCTAAAACTCTGCTAGTCCTTTGCTATTGGAACCGTCCCATGGCTGGGGAGGGTAGGGCAGTTCAGGTAGACGCCAGTGCGGCTCTCAGAGAGGGCAGCAGGTGTGTCACTGGGAGCCATTCCTGTATCTGGATGGCTAGCAATGACACAGCTGCACAGAACTGTAAACCACATAGACGGAGCCCAGCAAGGCCAGGGAGAGGGCGAGGCGAGCCAGGCACCTGCAGCTCAAAACTTAAGGGAGCTCAGATTCACGCAGTGCAACATTCATCCTGAGAGCAAGAGTGCCCTGAAAATTTGCACCCTGGACACTTCCCTTACCTCACCCTCATCCTGGCTCTATATCGTATTAACCCAAACAAAATGTCTCCCCAAATTCATTTTCCTTGGCTTCATCCCCGAAATGGATGTGTTTACTCGAAAGCTCCTCCATGTGAGGGTAGAGTTACCCTCTAAAAAGGCACTGTGCACTTAACTTGTGGTGCTTAAAATATATCTGTTTGCAAAATTTACAGAAATATATTACCATGTACTCACATTGCTGGGTCTCCCAGGGCATTGGAAGATGCTTTCTGTAAGTCAGGGGCCCTGGATTCAAGCTTCTAGCTTCTTGATAAATCCATCTCTGCATTCCAGCTACAGAAGTACTTCCAAGTCTGACTTTACCACAACGGCTCATTTTTGCCTTCAAGATCTTGGTTAGAAGCTCAGGCTGTGGAGCTAGACTCCTTGGGTTTAGATCCTGGCACTCCCACTTACTAGCTTATGGAATCCGAATACATTACTTCATATCTCAGTGCCTCAGGTGTTCTCATCTGTAAAATGGGTATAAGGAATGCTATGATTAAAGGAATTAGTTCATGCAGAGGGCTTACAGCAGTGTCTGGCACATTATAAAAGCTCAATATTTATTACCTATTGTTATTTTTACTGCTACTAGTAATAGTATTGCATCCGTATTAATAGTATGTGGCTTTCCTCACACCACAGTGTAAATCCCCAGCAGTCTTTGTATTCTGTCTAGGCCTAGAAAAGACATCTCATTTTTTGAATGGACTGTTGGCTACCTGTAGGAGGAAGGCAGAGAGAGAAAGGAGTCAAAGATAAACGGAATATTTTTTTCAGGTAATATTAATGTCTCCATATTACATTTAAGTAAATGAAGGAATGGGGGCCATAAGGAAATCTGCTGGGCCATCCACACATAGAGGTGTATGGTATCCCAAAAGGAAAAGTCCAATGAGCATTAACAATGGGGCTGGCACGCTTTTGCTTTAATATGAAAAAAAAAAAAAAAAAAAAATCACACGACCAGCAGTAGACTTAAAAAAAAAAAAAAGTTGTTAATTCAGTCTCATTTACAGGACGTGCCGCCAGGACACTTCACTGTCCCCCTTGGGTGGAGCGCCGTGGCGGGCGGGCGGCCGCACCGAGGGGAAAGGAAGCAGCTCGGGTTTCCCGGCTCCATGGGCGCCAGAGAGCGCAACCGCGCGGCCAGTCGAGCTGTGGTCGCCGTCTCCGGAGCTGGGGAGGAAGCCGGCCAGAACGTGCGTTCCAGGTCCCCTGGAGCCCTTGTCCGCAGCCCCGCCTGCCCGGCCGCGCCGCCTCGGGAGCGGGTGCAAGGCCGAGGCGCGCTCACCGGTGGCGCTTGGCCTCGCTGCGGGCCGATCCGCCCGGCCGGACCCGCCTCTTTCCCCTCCCCGCCCGCCCGCCCCCCCACACGTTGTGTCGCTGGGAAGCCGGGCGGAGACAGAGCGCTCGCGCCGCGGTCCTCCAGTCGCGCGGGGCAGAGCCGGCTGGCGCCGCTGCAACGCGGAGGCGCGACCCTCCCCGGCCACCTTTGTCTGCAAGGCGTGCGGCCTGGAACGGCGGCCTACGGGGGCGGGGGACGCGCCCGCGGCGATCGGTGACAGCTCCTCCCCCCCGCAGCCCTCGGTGGCGGAGGGGCGGTCGGGCAGGGCCCCGCTCACTCGCTCCTGCACGTGGGCGCGCGCGGACCGATGCCCCCGCAGCAGGGGAACCCCGCGTTCCCAGGCCGCTGCGAGGCGCCTCCCGTGCCGCCGCGCCAGGAGCGCGGGGGACGCGGGGGGGGGGGCGGGACCGGGGACCCGGGGGGCAGGGGGCGCGCGGGCGGCGCCGAGGGGCGCGGCGTCAAGTGTGTGCTGGTCGGCGACGGCGCTGTGGGCAAGACGAGCCTGGTGGTGAGCTACACCACCAACGGCTACCCCACCGAATACATCCCCACGGCCTTCGACAACTTCTCGGGTGAGCGGGGCTCGCGCGCCGGGGGCAGGGCTGGGGGCGCGTGGCTGCTGCCCGCCGGGGGCTCCTAAGGCCCAGCTCCAGCCGGAACCGGGCCAGCGCGGACTGCAGGACGTTTTCTGGCCTCAGGGACGGCGCAGGCACCGAGCCACTGGAAGAGACTGAGGCGGAACGTAGTGACAGACTAGCGGGAGTCAAGCGCGTGGAATTCAAGCCACCCGGTCACTTGGCTGCATGGAGAAGTTTCACCAGGGCGACGTTGCTGGCGCCACTGCCGAGTTTCAATCGGAAGGCGATGCGCAGGTGCTTTCACCTGTGGCCTTGAGTGTCGATCCCTCTCTTTCAGGCGACTGAGCTCGCAAGGGGCGTCTCCACTTTAAAGAGCCGCAGAGACACCGGGAAATACTTGCTTTAGTGAAACAGCCTGAGCGGCCCTGGTGAAGCCACAGGTCTGCATGAAACCTGGAGAGAAAACAGCATTTCTTTCCCTTCTGCGTCCTACCCCGCCCCTGTTCCCACTCGCCCGCCTTGGCTCTGTCTCTGACTGCCGCTGTCTTTTCAGTATCTCTTTAAGCTGCTTAAAGCTCTCCTGTGTGGGGTGCTATTTTATTTGGTTTGGTGGATACAAAGACAGAGGAGGCCTTTATCTTGATTTTTCAGATCTTTTTGAAATTTAAGAAAAAGTAAAAATTCCAGACGCTAGTGTGAGGCATTTACTGTGTTGCTCAAAAAAAAAAAAAAAAAAATGCTTCTCTGATCTTTCTTTCAACTCAAAGTTGCCCTACATAAAAAAGTGCTATTCTAGTGGGTTCCCACCACAGGATATTGTTTCTTTTCTTCCCCCCACTCCCAGCTGATTAGTATAAACATTTATAAACAATCAGAAAGTTGTGTAGAAAGAGATGAAACTGAGTGCTTAGTTAAAATAGACACTTCTCGTGACTCACTGTGCTGCAGACCTCTCCCCCTCCCCAAGGACTCAAATCCTAGAGGAAGGTGGCCAAGCTTTCTTTCCTTTTTTTTTTTTTTCTTTAGACAGAGTCTCAGTGTGTTGCCCAGACTAGAGTGCCATGGCATCAGCCTAGCTCACGGCAACCTCAAACTTTTGGGCTCGAGAAATCCTTCTGCCTCAGCCTCCTGAGTACCTGGGACTACAGGCATGCACCACCATGCCCAGCTAATTTTTTTCTATATATTTTCAGTCGTCTGGTTAATTTCTTTCTATTTTTAGTAGAGAAGGCATCTCACTCTTGGTCAGGCTGGTCTCTAAATCCTGAGCTCAAACAAGAGCCCCAACCTCCCAGAGTGCTAGGATTACAGGCATGAGCCACCATGCCAGGCCCTCTTTCGATTTTTTATTTTCTTTTGAAATCCTCTCTTTGAACTGACAGAGAGATAAGGAGTGACCTCTTTGTCAAACAGGACAACGTGAGCACCTGTGTTTTCACAAGTTCTTAAAACAAACTAGCATGGTATGATAAACCCTGAAGTCGGGGAGCATTTCCCCAGGGAAGACAGAATTATTTGTGAGGTTTTCCATTGATTTCAAACTGGAGAATTGGTTCCCACCTACCCCCTCCCCCAGTGTTGTTTTTAGGTCCGTTGAAACAAGTGTGACAGGAAACTAAATTTCGGGGACGATGAAAGGGCTCAGGGACTTGCTGCCTCTTTGGAGGCAGAGGAGTGAATTGCCGGCCCTGGAAGTTTCGTGTACAAAAATGCCTCCAAGCGGCTTCCCTGATTTAGGCAAGTCTTTAATTCACCAGAGGACTTAGAATAGGAGCTGAGGGGTTTGGAGTGAGAATCACAGGGCAAGCTGAAACTAGCAGTCTTCTGAAAGGGGTTAAAAGCCACCTCCTGATTGTCATTTGGGTCTTGTTTTTAAGCTGTGGTGTCTGTGGATGGGCGGCCTGTGAGACTCCAGCTCTGTGACACCGCGGGGCAGGTCAGTATCACGTTACAGCCCAGCGCTGGGAAAGGAAACAGGCTTTTAGAGGTTTCCAAACAACCTTTGAGAGTTTCCAAATGATTCCCGAAGTAACTGGGTCATTCTAAAGTGGCATGAAGTAGACCCACCCCTGCTGTTGGCCCCCGGGGCAGGGGAGGGCCAGTGAGGACACAGAGGAAGATAACTCCGAACTAGTAACACAGGGTTTGGCCCAGCTCTGTATGGCCAGGAAAGGAGGAAGCAGGGTCAGCAACAGCTCTTACCTTGTAGGACTTTCTGATATTACTTTCTGGTTTTTATAGGAAGTTTCAATCATGCTTTGTAATCATTTCTCAAAGTAAGTTAGTGATAACTTATAATTATTAAAGGTCAACGAGCCAGATATTTAAGAAATTTGCTCAAGAAAAAGATGGTGCTCATGTCCATAAGTGTTAAACCTTCCCTTCCTGAGCTGTCGGTGGGCTCACTAGCACCAGCCCCATCCCTTGCAGCGGAGGTACATTCGTCGGAGCAGTCCTAAGCTGCAGGAATGAATGAACTGGGCTTATTGTTTCCAGATCATGAGCATTTACTCTTGGCTCACTGGCCGGCCAGGGCCTTGGAGGAAACAGCCAGGCAGTGATAAAGAGGGTACAAATGTGGGAATCCCCCTTGGTGCTCCCCAGAAGAACTTGTCATCAACTAACCTCCCTTGGTGGGCGCTCAGGTCACTGAAGTCACGCTGTGCCTTGTGAGCACACAGGGTGCTTGAGTTTGCCAAAGCCAACAGTTAATGGACTTCTTGTCTCTCCAGAACTTTCTGGAGCTCAGTAAAGTGCTGGGGGTACTTTGTTGGTAGGTAGGAGAGCCCACTTCACTTTTGGAGGTGCCATCCCATCACCATCTGCATTTATGAAGTAGGCTTTCGATGTGAAAAGGGTGAATTTTATGGTCTTTGGATTCCATGTCAAGAGGCAGGGAGATATTCTCATCCCTACGTGGGAGCTGAATGTTAAAAACAATCAATCTCACTGAGACAGAAAGTAGAATGGCCCTTACCTGCAGCCAGGAAGGGCAGCACAGGGTGGGGGTGAGGGTCAGTGGGTAAAGTGAGGATGGCTCACAGGTCTGAAACTATAATCAGATAGAGAAAATGAATAATATCAATGAGCACGACAAAGTGACTCAAAGGAACTATCAGTTCGGTAGGGTATAATCTGAAACATCTCCAAAGAGTGCAATCGGAATGTTCCCAATACAAAGAAATGTTAAATGCCAGAGGTGATGAGTACCCCAATTACCCTGATTTGATGAATTCACATTATATGTGTAAGGTTGGTGGGGGGCCATTTAGCCCCCTCCCCTGCTACAAACCCCTCTGCCCTAAGCAGTGAGTCAGCTCCACTTTTCTGCTTGAACAAGCACCTGGCCCAGCCACATCCTGTGACTGGCAGCACACCCAGCCCCCACGCTGTCTACACAACCCTGGAGACATCCTGTTGCAGCCCAAGAGATATCCTGATTACTGAGAACTTGATAATCCACTTAAAACAAGTACCCTCATCTAAAAGCAAGCCCCCTCCATTTATGCCCTTCACCAAATATAAAAATCCTTGCCTCAGTCCCAGATGACTGCGACTTCCCGAGCCTCTTTGCTTTCTCCTGGGGCCCTGGAACCTCACCAGGGTGCCTCCCTTGGGACTTGTTACCTTCACTCAGGAGCTCCCCAAATAAAACCTCTTTGCTTAACCCTTTCGACTCTGCTTGTCTTTCTTTCTCTGGTGCCGACCATCAAAAAACCGTACAATATGCCTGTATGAAAACTTCACATGTACCATGTAACGACATAGAGCATTATGAGGCCGGGTGCGGTGGTTCATGCCTGTAGTCCCAGCACATTGGGAGGCTGAGGCAGGGGGATTGCCCAAGTTGAGCAGTTGGAGAGGATCCCGAGCAATATACTGAGACCCCATCTGAAAGAAGAAAGAAAAGAAAAGAAGGAAGGAAGGAAGGAAGGAAGGAAGGAAGGAAGGAAGGAAGGAAGGAAGGAGAGAGAAAAAAAGACAGATGGAAAGGAAGGAAGGGAAAGAGAGAAAGAAAGAAAAGAAAGGAGAGAGAAAGAAGGAAGAAACATGCATGAGGTGAGTATGGTGGCACAGGCCTGTAGGCCCAGCTACTCGGGAGGCTGAGGCAGAAGGATCGATTAAGCCCAGGTGTTTGGGGTTGTGGTGAGCAAGGATGCACTCTACCCTGGGCAAGAGAGGGAGACAGACCCTGTCACCCACTTGAAAAATATACAACTATTAGGTACCCATAAAAATTAAAAATTAAGAGAAAGGGACTTGGCCAGGTGTGTTGGCTCAGGCTTGTAATCCTAGCACTCTGGGAGGCCAAGGCGGGAGGATCACCCAAGGTCAGGAATTCAAGATCAGCCTGAGCAAGAGCCAGACCCCATCTCTACTAAAAATAGAAAGAAATTATCTGGACAACTAAAAATATAGAAAAAATTAGCCAGGCATAGTGACACATGCCTATAGTCCCAGGTACCGGGGAGGCTGAGACGGAAGGATTCCTTGAGCCCAGGAGTTTGAGGTTCCTGTGAGCTAGGCTGATGCCATGGCACTCTAGCCCGGGCAACAGAGTGAGACTCTGTCTCAAAAAAAAAAAAAAAAAAAAAAAAGAAAGAAAAAAGAAAACAAAGGTACCAGATCCATCGGTGGGTACTCAGAAGCGTGAGGATGGAGCGTTCAGCTGCACGTGTGAGATGTGTCTTTTCCCTCACACTGTGTTTCATTCACACACATCACCCATGTGCCGCGAAAAAAGCAACAAAAAGAGAGAAAGAGATTAAAAAGGGAAAATGGAAACAGGGAAAAAGAGGAAGGAAGAAAAAAGGAATTTTGAAAAACGAGACCACAGTCACAGGGAGAAGGAAGAATACTGAGCCCGGAGCGACACCTGGTGACCACGTCGTCAACGGCACCCTGCGGCCCCAATTCGCCAGAGACATCTGGTGGAGCCCAGGGCACTGTGCCAAGGGAGGCCGAGGGCAACATGCCGCGGACCCGGGGCCACGGCGTCTGCAGCCGATTCCCAGGCGGGCACAGGAGCCGGGGAAACTCATTCTCAGCGCGGGGGGAGGGGAGGGGAAAGAATTGCAAAGTCACCCAGACAGAGCCCTTTCTAGTTCATAAACGTGGTGATTGCGTGTTCACACGCACGTGTGAGATGTGCGTCCTGGTGTGTGGGCACATCCCCCGCGTGACGTGAAACCATGAATGCAGGGGGAAAAAGCCGGCAGGAAAAGGCAAAGAGAATAAATAAAATGAAGGGCAAAAAAGAAAGTCACACAGTTGGTCACGTAATGGACTGAGAGCAAGTCAAGAAACCGCAGACACAAACTCCCAGAGGAAAACTCTGGTCGGTGCGCCCCTTGCCCTGCACCTGAACAATACCGATGGGAGGGTGACCCTTAGGGGCAGTGGGGCCAAAGAGACCAGATCCATCCTGAAGCCTCTCCCCTACGATGGCTGCCACAGACCAGACATCTGGTCGACCAGCCAGGGTGATCATTTCCATTGGGGGGGGTGGGGACGGGGGGAGGCGGCTGACAAAAGTCATGCCAGGTCCCAAGATAGTTCGTGAGCGTGATCATTGCGTGTGTTTGGAGGAAAAAAGCAGGAGGTGGAAGAGGGGCAAGCCATGGGGGCAGGCTGGGTCCGGACCAAACGACCCCCCCACCAACGCGTGTCCCAGGTGAGGGTAACAGGCCCCAAGGAAGGGGGCCCAGGCAAGGTTTCCAGGTCCTGGGAGAAACCAGGGACTCAAGAAGTCACAGTCTGAGGCAAAGAGTTTTATATGTGGTGAGGGGCATAAGCAAAGGGAGCTTGCTTCTTAGGTGTTTAAGTGGATCAAGTTCTCAGGAAGCAGGATGTCTGTGGGGCTGCAACAGGATGTCTCCAGGGTCAGGTAGGCAGCATGGGGACTGGGCTTTGGTGGGGCCAGGTGCTTGTTCAAGCAGAAAACAGGCTGACGCAGTGTTTGGGTCAGAGGGGTTTATAGCAGGGGAGGGGGCAACACAGCATCCCCCACCAACCTTACAGTATATCACCAATGGCCCCTGAGCCCAGGGGACCCCACCCCACCCCTCATGAGAAACAGGGGGAGCACTAGGTGCCTTCCACTTACTCTGCACTGCTCATGTCTCTTCACCATGTCAGACTAGTCAAGCACAACAGGGTCCTCTTTCCCCACTGATTCTGCCAACACCATTCCCTTGGCTGTGGTTTCAATGGACAGTAGGTAGGCACAGTGGGAATCTCCTTCATCCATTCACGCACATCACTAATTAGATGACGAGGCATTTGGCTACCTCATAGTTACTCCCGCCATTTATCCACACTGCATTGAATTTCCTCACGTTGACATTCAGAGCACTGGGCAGAAATCACATCCGTCAACACCCGCCGCCGGCCTTCGCGATGCTTTGTTTTAAACAGTCGGATTCCCCTTGTCTGCACCACTTCTAAGTCCGCTGCTAGGCGCCAGCCCAGACGAGGCTCTGCGCAAAACAACGGCACCAGGGGAGACCCAGCAGGCGGAACCAGTGCACACCAACCCCCACCCCCTGGCAGCGCACGAAGCGAGGAGAGGGGAAGGGGTTGGGCGCGGGGAACACCCGCCGTCCAGCCTCTCCACTCACGATGCGCGCGACAGGGTGAGAGCCAGCGCTGGCGCCCGCCAGGCTCCCCAGGGGAGGCCGCAACACCCACCGCAGCTGGGGTGATCCACAGGAAGCGCCCAGCCCTCGTCCAGAGTCACCGCCGCGGTTAGCCCCCTTGCTGCGTAGACCAGGACCCCCGCCGCCCCCGGCCCCCCACCGCGGCAGCGCTCGACCCGCTCCCCCCCCCCACGTCCATGCCATCTCTTCCGGCCCCGCCCGATAACACCCGTGGAGGGGACCGCGGGGGGGTTGGCGAGTAGGGGAAAGGGAGAGACAGCGCGAGGGAGCAGAAGGGAGGGAGGGGCCAGGACCAAACGGCGGCAGCGAAGGGAAGTTCTAGGAGCCAGGGTGGAGAGGGCCATAGACGAGT
This sequence comes from Lemur catta, assembly GCF_020740605.2. NCBI lineage: Eukaryota > Metazoa > Chordata > Mammalia > Primates > Lemuridae > Lemur > Lemur catta. The sequence continues at coordinate 625,789 of NC_059156.1, forward strand.
GACCTGGGCGTGGGGTGGCGGCGGCAGCACCTCATCCAGCCACAGCGCACACCCAGCCCCTCTTCACGCCCCAGCCCAACCGATTGAGCCCTTAGAGCAAATCCTTGTCCCAAAATTCTGTATCCAGCTTGCCAACTTCCCTTAACTACATTGTTCCAACATGCCAGAGGCTATTCACCTTGGAGACCTGCTGTGGATATGGACATGGCCCAGCAGCAAGATTTACACCCTCCTCCACGATTTTCAAAGGCCAGCGAGAGCTCACCAGACACCACCAGAACCACAACACTTTCCAAGGCACAAGCCCCTCTCTCACAGGAAACCCATTCCAGGGCACCATGCCCTTCACAAAGGAAAGAGAAGTCTCCCCAGGGCTCCCAACAGCTTCTCCAGGATCAGTCACATTAATGCACTGGACGCCTTGTGGCACCTATCTCCACCACTCCAAATCTCGGGATCTGAACCCAACTCCCTTTCAATCAGCTGAATGCAACAGAGGCCATCACTCATCCCTTCAGAATGGCACTTGCCCATCTCTTAGGGCCAACTGACCCGTGTTCAACTGCTGTTCACATGGAACCCTTCTCCACTTCGGCCTTCAAAAGTTCTCATTTCAATATTTGCTACCACCACCACCATCTGGAGTGGCTCCACCCAGGCCCACACCCTAGGCTTCAAGGCTCACCACAGCAGCCCTCCTACTCATTGTGGCATAGCATCCACAGGGCTCAGGGCAGCACAAACCCCCTTCCCCACACCCACCCAACCCCCCCATTGAGAGGAGAGGCAAGTGGGGCACGAGGTGGCAGTGGGGGACAACAGCCCAGCCACCACTCCCATCCACTCCCAACTGCTGGCAATGGCCAGGTATGGGCCTGATCCTCCAGCACCATCCATTTTCGGGGCTAGTTGATTCAGCAGGTGGGTTAACACACAGGGGATTCTGACTTCCATGGCCACCATCCTACCATGGAAGGTGGCCAACCAACACCTTTTGTGGGGTCTGATGAGCATCAGCATTCAGTTCATCCCACAGCACCAGTTCTGCTTACCAAAAGTGGCCTACTAAGCACTTGCATTCCATGCCCAGCTCCACACCAGCCACCCAGGCTTCTTACACATTTAAAGTTTGAGATCATTTCAGCCCCAAGACCTCTAATCATTCACTTTATCAGATAAAACTGCAGTGACAAAGAGGGTTTGCAACAGCACCAGCTATCCTGAGGGAAACTTCAGAGGGAATCAGCTACTAGATGGTTCAATTAGTCTTTCACCCCTGTATACCCAGGTCAGATGGCTGATTTGCACGTCAGGACTGCTACAGACCTCCACCAGTTTCCTCTGGCTTCGCCCTGCCCAGGCATAGTTCACCATCTTGCAGGTCCTAACATGTGCACTCGTGCTCCACCTTCCCCACACACAGGACGAGACAGGCCAGTGTTGCACCATCAGACTGCAAAGGCCTCAGGAGCCCACCTTGGCCAGTGAGCAGCATGGGCCTTCACCTTCATTGCACCACAGTGGCTTTCATGCGAGCCCCTGACCCTTGCACATGTTAGCCTCCTTGGTCTGTGTTTCAAGACGGGTCAGGTGTGTAGCCAACATAGCCACCAACCCCGTGCACTCGCTTGGGTTTGAGAAACTTCCAGTATGGCCCTTGGAGAGAAAAAAATTCCCCAGGCTCAAGGGCATGACCCACCCAGGTTGCACTGTGGACAGTCCACCCCATCCCCAGCTACACAGTACCCCTGGAAGCCCCCGGGAGGGAGGTCTGGGGAGAGCACAGAGGGGGTGGGGGAGAGGTTACACCGTGGGAGAGGCGGCCCGGCCCCCCATAGAGCCATAGGCTCGCCTGCGGAAGGGAGCCCCCTTGCTGGGGGAACCCCCATAGGGGTGGGGGCCAGCAGGAGGAGCAGAGAGCAAAGCGACAGGTCCCACTTCCTCAGCCCTGGGATTCGGCGAGTGCTGCTGCCAGGTGGGCTGTAACACTCGGGGGATGGGCCTGCCGCCCACACCACCCCCTCCTCTCAGGAGAGGGAGGGCACCGGAGAGGAAAGGGACCCCTGCACCACCTTCCCAGCCATCCCGGAGCCGGCTGCAGGGCACCAACAGCAGTGAAAATGCGCCCAGCCGCAGCCGGTCGCTGGCCAGGGGCGGTCTCCGACCGGCCCCACCCCCACACACGCCAGAGCCAATACCCGCAGGAAGGAGGGATAGGACGGTAGGCGGGGAATGGGGATGGGCAGGGGGCTATGGAGGAACGGGGGAAAGATCCACCAGACCGCCAGCACAGCCAGAACATGCCGTCAGGTTGAATCCTCCAGGCAGACTGTGCAGACGCCAGCCGTTTACCTCTTCACGGGTTAACACCCTCTTGAACTCTCTTCAAAGTTTTTTTCAACTTGCCCCTACAGTACTTGTTAAATATCAGTCTCATGCCATTTATTTATCCTTAGATGGAGTTTACCACCCGCTTTGGGCTGCATTCCCAAGCAATATGACTCTAGGAAGACCCAGGCTGGCACGCCAGCGGCCACTACTGTCCTTACACTACCCAGGGGCTGAGCATCAATCAGAAGGACTTGAGCCCCCCACGAGCATTGCCAGGGGGTGGGGTCTTCCATAATCCACATTTCCCGTGTCCCACCGCAGGGCAGGGATTCGGCGCTGGGCTCTCCCCTGTTCAGGCGCCATTACTGAGGGAATCCTGGTTAGTTTCTTTTCCTCCACTAACTAATATGAGTAAATTCAGCGGGTCACCAGATCTGATCTGAGGTTACATCTCAGAGGGGAGGCATGGCGGCATGGCGGCGGAATGACGGCACATCCCACCACGCCAGATGCCCAGGAAGGCGAGGGGAAAGGCGGGAGCAGCCGCATACACTCGAGGGAGCAGGCGGCGCCACAGTCAACCGCCGTCCCCAGCCCTCCAGACACACATCCACTGCCGCACACCCTCCAACGACCCCAGCAGCAGCCGAGGTGTGTCAGTCGCAAAGGCCAGCGGGAAAGCAGAGCATGTCAGAGGACGCGAGTACGATGGGATATAGCACTGGCTGGCAGGCACAAAACCGGGCGGGTGGCGAGAAGACCGCGCCTCAACCGCCCACCACCACCCCCGACCCCGAGGGGCACACCATGAGGCACGAGAGAGGGGGTCTTGGAAAGGGGCGCCCGCCGGCCGCGGACGGGGCCGGGGGCCAGCGTGAGGTCCCCTCTTCCCTCTCTACCTCCCGACGACACCAGACCACCCCCCCCACCAATGGACAGCCCTTCTCTCACCAGGCGCCCTCGGCGTCCGTAGGCCAGGCGGGGACCGGCCAAGACACGGCATCAACCCCATCACAATCTCCACACTCGGGCTCCGGACAGGCAGCCAACACAGGGGTGGACGCATGATCCCCGACAACGCCGCGGCCTCCCGTGGGGCGCGCGGCCCCGAACGGGCAACACAACGGCGGGGACGTGACCCAGCTGCCCATAGGTACAGGGCAGGTTCAGTTGGCGATGCCAGGGAAGAGGAGGGGGCGGGGAGGAGTCGGGCCAGACCACCGGGCCACCACCGTGGGCGGAGGTTAAACGATGGCGACCCAGACACGAAACCCTTATGCACCCAAACCTCATCCCCAACACCCAGCACCAACCCAACCACCAACGCAAGCAATGGGCATGGGAACTCCCCCATCGGGCTCTCCCAGGTAAACCCCGAGAAGAGGGACAGTCTGCCCACGCCTGCCACAAGGAAGCTCCAGAGAAGATGGGACCAGGCAGCCACGGGAGAAAGCTCGGCGTGAGACAGCCCTCCCGGTCTCTCTCCCTCGTCGAGGCCAGTGGCCTGTCGCCACCACCCCACACACCAACGTGGGGCTTATGTCAGGGGAATCAGACAGAAGAGGAGGGGCACACCGCCAAGGTCTGCACTTAGGGGTGAGGGAGGCCCCTTCAGCGGGTCCCTGCGAGGGAAACCAGCAGCCCAGCAAGCCTGTGGAGGCCCGGAGGCACACCCCAGGGGCGATTGATCATCAAGCAACGCTCAAGCAGGCATAGCCCTGGTAAGAACCCAGTGCCACAAGTGCATTCAAAGTGTCAATGATGAATGTGTCCTGCAATTCACATTAATTCTTTCAGCTGGCTGCGTTCTTCATTCACGCACGAGCCCAGTGACCCATCGCTAAGAGTCATATGAGGTTTGATGGTCAAGAGCCTTCACAGAGGGAGGCTGTCCCTGGCACACCTTCCCCACCCCTCAAAGGAGGAAGGAATTGAGTCAGGCCGGCCAGTCATGATGACAGGACCAGACACCAAAAGGTCAGAAGTTGTCACAGGAGGCACCCGGTACACGTGCAGGGACATCCCACAGGCACGGGGGGTGGGGGGGTGTTCCCGGTCCCACAGCACAGAGCTCAGGCACAGCATGCCGGCAACAGGCGCAACAATGACAGCCGTGTTCAAACCCCCTTTCTCCACGACAGCACAAACCACCAATGGTGGGCCCACACACACACCCGGCACCCCAGCCCGCGGACGGAATCCGGGTGACACGGAAGGAGGAGAAGAGGTCTTGGGGTCTGCTGGAGCAAGGCCAGGCCCTCCAAACCTTCACCGCCTCCACCCAAAGAACGCCAGGCCCACAGTCCCCTGACCCACGGGTAGACAGGCGACCCCCAGGGGTCTTCAAATCTCCACGTCGGGACGCACTAAGTACTTGGACAGGGGTGGCAGAGGTGGAGGGAAGACGGCAGCGTCCACCCTTCACCACCAACAGCCACATCACCACCACCTCGCGGGTTCCAGCCACGGCCGCTGGCAGGGTGCAGGTCACGCGCTGCTACCATGGCCCGTGATGGCCCAACCCAATCCCCCCAACCACCACACGAACAGACCGCAGAGGACCGGTGAGGGAAAGGGCGGGACACGTCCCAGGCGGACAGCCGCGGGAGACAGTAGGACACGGTGAGACTCCTGGTGGCCCAGAGTCCTTGGTCCACCCAGAACTCCAGCAAACTCCACACGGATGGGACCTGCCACACCCTCAGCTGGCATCCCCAGACGCAACAATGGCGGCCCACGATGTGGGACAGTCACAGACGGGGCCAGAAGGTGGAGTGGGCAGGGGTGCTCGGTGGCCAGCAGGCGGGCAAGGTGGCAAGAGGTGCGCCCGCGCGGTCCCCCGAGCCTCAAACCGCCCTAGCTGGAAGGCTGGGCGATGGCACAGCACCGCCCCACACCTGCACTGCGCACGTGAAGAAACACACACAACCAGCCTCTCATGGATTGCTGGCTCAGCGACAGACTGTGGGGGCCTCTCATTAACGATCCTTTCGCAGATTCATCTAGGGAAACCTTTTTACGACTTTTACTTCCTCTGGACCGTCGAGTTCAGTCATCTTCTCAGTGCTCCGCCAGGGCTGTGGGAGCTGGCCCACGCAGGGCCAATCCAAGGGCCTCACTAAACCTTCCAATGGGTCATAGCGATGGGCGGTGTGTACAAAGTGCAGAGACTTGAGGCAAGCTATGATCCACACTAAACCGGGAATTCCTCATTCATGGGGAATAATTGCAATCCCTGATCCCCATCACGAATGGCATTCAACAGCTTACCCACACCCACCATCCTAGGGTAGGCACACCCCAAGCCAGTCATTGTAGTGCACATGCAGCCCCAGACATCTAATGGCATCACAGACCTATTATTGCTCAATCTCTGGTGGCTGAACACCACTTGTCCTCTAAGAAGTTGGGGGACACCAGCCACTCAGGGGTCAGGTAACTAGTTAGCATGCCAGAGTTGTTCATTAAGAGAATTAACCAGACAAATCACTCCACCAACTAAGAATGGCCATGCACCACTACCCACAGAATCGAGAAGGAGATATCAATCTGTCAATCTTGTCCGTATCCGGGCCGGGTGAGGTTTCCCGTGTTGAGTCAAATTAAGTCACAGGCTCCACTCCTGGTGGTGCCCTGTCAATTCCTTTAAGTTCCAGCTTTGCAACCATGCTCCCCCCAGAACCCAAAGACTTTGGTTTCCCAGAAGCTGCCCAGCAGTTTAGGGGAATAACGCTGCCACATCACCAGTCAGCATAATTTTTGGTTGGATCTACAATGCTATCTGATCGTCTTCAAGCCTCCAACTTTAGTTCTTGATTAACGAAAACATTCTTCACAATGCTTTCACTCTGGTCCCCCTACACCAGTCCAAGAGTTTCACCTCTAGCAGCACAGTACAAATGCCCCCAGCCATCCCTCTTAATCATGGCCTCAATTCCAAAAACCAGCAAAATAGCACCGCAGTCCTATTCCATGATTCCTAGCTGGGGTATCCAGGCGGCTCAGGGCTGCTGTGAACACTCATTTTTTCAAACTAAATGCTTCAGGCCCCACAGGACACTCAGCTAAGAGCATCAAGGGTGTGCCGAGAGGCAAGGGGCAGGACAGGCAGTGGCTCACCTCACAGTCAACTGCCCACCCACTCCCAAGATCCAACTACAAGCTCTTTAACTGCAGCAACTTTAATATACACACTATTGGAGCTGAAATTACTGCAGCTGCTGGCACCAAACTTGCCCTCCAATGGATCCTCCTCCTTAAAAGGTTTAACGTGGACTCATTCCAATTACAGGGCCTCAAAAGAGTCCTGTATTATTTTTCCTCACTACCTCCCCCAGGTCAGGAGTGGGTAATTTGCACACCTGCTGCCTTCCTTGGATGTGGTAGCTTTTCTCAAACTCCCTCTCCATAATTGGATCCTGATTCCTCATCACCCGTGGTCACCATGGTAGGCACAGCAACTACCACCCAAAGTTGATAGGGCAGATGTTCAAATGTGTTATCACCACCTCATGAGGCATGCTATTGGCCCAAGGTTACCTAGAGTCACCACCACCACCACCAGCCCACCACCCCAGCCTGGGGCCTGATGAGGAGCTCACTGGGTTGGTTTTGATCTGATAAATGCACGCATCCCCCCCCCCCACGAAGGGGGTCAGCGCCTGTCGGCATGTATTAGCTCTAGAATTGCAAGTTATCCAAGTAGGAGGGGAGCCAGCAACCAAAGGAACCATAACTGATTTAATGAGCCATTCAGTTTCACTCTACCCAGCCATACTGTACTTAGACAAGCATGGATAATCTTTGAGAGAAGCATATGATACTGCCAGGATCAACCAGGTAGGAAAGCACTGTGAGCTGAGAAGCAACACCCCAACAAGAGAGGGGCCGTTTTCACCAGTGTCTTTTGGGGGCCCAACAATACGGGAGCCACGAGGGCGGGGCCGCCCAGAGCAGAGCAGCCCGGGGCTGGCCCCACAGAGATGGACGCCGCCCCGACGTCCTGGCTTGCGCTCCTCCCGTGGTGGACCCATGGTGGACCTCCGGAGCACACAAGAGCCCACCCACGAACGAAACGCACCCTGCACACAAGGGCACGGGGTGGACTTGGAGCGGTAGGAGCAGGGCCTCCGCACAGACACGAACCCCCGGGAACCCAGTTGCGTGGGCACAGAGAGACAGGCCGGGGCTCAAACCCTGCGGCCAATTGGCATCATGACGGTAGCCGCCAGAGCCCATCCCACCCAGAACGAGGCTCGGGCAGGGCTGAAGCCCGTCCTGGCCCTGCCGCGGGCGTCCAGGCTACTGGGGGTAATAGCACGATGGCTGGCCAGAGGAGAGAGACTGCCAGGACTCGCACGCTCAGGCATGCCAACCCCGCTGACGGGGGAGATGGCCACCACGGGGAACAGAGACCCATACATCGTACACACGCAACGTTGCCACAGGTAAGCGGGCAGGCAGCGACAGAGGAGGGGCCGCTATGGACACACAGGAGCCATGCACACTGGCGCACAGACCCCAGATCGGAAAGCCAGATGGTAAAGGACTAGACGGCTCAAGGGGGGTAACGAGCAGGAAGCCGTCCAGCAGGGCGTAAGGCAACGACGGGGGAAATGGGCCAGCGGCCAACCAGGAGGCCTGAAGGGGGCAAGTTTCAAACAACCGACTAGCGAGGACACGCACGAGATCTCACCGCCAGTGACCTCCCCGCACAAGGTCTGTCCCGCAACACCTGGAACGAAGGGCTGCGCCTTTGGGGAAACCCTGCCCCCGTATGCCTGGCAAGGCCCAGGCTCCAACTGCCGCCACAGTCGACTGCAGCTCACGAGAAACCCCCTTGCACGCACACGCGACCAGCCGCCCCCCACACTGTTTGGCTCGCCACACAAAGGCCTGCCAACCATTCAACTGAGGCACGGCGCCCTGGGGACGCCATCCATCCAGGTCTTAGGGGCCAGAGCTACGCCCCCCTCACGGCGGGGTCACGTCTGGACAGCGCAGTCGGGCGAACACTCCTCCGGTGTGGTCGGTAGTGGTGAAGAACAGAAAGAGGAAGCACCCTGTACAGGATGAGACCCCCGAGGGCAAAGCACGAGAGCCCAAGAGAGGAGAGACCTCCACCACGACCGGGCCACCGGGGAAACACCACCACAGGATCCCAGCGCCAGAAACTTGAGAGCAGTCCCACAATGCGCACGTATCACCAGCCAGCCGTCTTCGGCCCCTCAACCCTCCCACAGGCCAGGTCCTCGCCACCCGGTGTCCCAGAGCAACCTCGCTCCTCAACCCCGATGGCGTCGTGCCTAATCCCATGCTGCTCTGTTCCCAATCCTTTCTCTCTCCAGGGAGACCACACCCCCATGGAACGACCCTAGGGCCCGACATCCCCAAGCCACGGTCAACATCAACACGCACCAGCACGGTACATCTATCCATCCGTGGGTTGTCACGAGAGTGGGTGGAAAGCTGCATGCTCTCAGAAGAAGGGGGCGCGAGACATACGCGGGCGCCCTCAAGGCTGGAACGCCAGCCCGGCGTGACCCTCCCCCAGGTCAGAGGGGAGAAGCACGAGCCACGTGAGGTGAAGAATGGCACTCAGCCCCCACCGCGGGGGGCCGGTGGACCCCTCCCCCCACGGCAGGGGAGGAGGTAACACTGCCCAGGCACAACTTGCAGCCGCAGGGGCAGCGGCTGACGACACACAGAGAGGCGGTGGGCTGGGGGATCCAGTAAACCCCAGAAGAGGAAGCCTCAGGATCGCTAGAAAAAATGATTTATCGTCAAAGGTGGCTCGCCCCCGACCCTCAGTCGTCCCCGTCGGGGCCCTGGCGGAGGTGCTCAAGCACACCCCGGGAGTTATGTGGTGGTTAGTGGGATACAGTAAAACCACACGTGGCAAATCCTGAGCATTCGCGGGTCGTGGCCCCATCATGCAAAACCCGCCTTGTTTCAAACAGAACGCCCTCCCACAGGTACGGAAAAAGGGTTCACACTGAGGCAGATCAGACCAGGTTAGTGGCCCCCCTGTGGGGCCCAGGTGGGACCCCATCGCCAGCCTGGCCCCATCACAATCACCCACAACCACCGTACAAGAATCCCCTCGGGCGGGGAGAAAAGAGCACAGGCTGCAGGCGCTTGCCTTTTAAAGTCCGCCACGCAACATCGTAGGTCCGCTGAGGCAAAATCCCCCCACCTGCCCACCCGGCACGGTGGGTTGCCTCTTGACTTACCTTCCTAGACCCCCAACAAACTGCTCAGAGATGCACACACACAGCAGACGCTGCACCGGCGACCAGAGGGCTACACCGGGAACAAAAATGACAACCACCAATGGGTTGCGGGCACCATAGGTAACAACCCTGTGCACTCCAGGGGCTCCGCAAAAGGGCCACGCACACCAGGCAGCCACACGCTGAGGGGAGCCAGCGACCAGGCAGGATGGTTCCCCGCCCATGGGGGGGGGGAGGGTGACCCCACCATGCAACAACTACAAACGACGAGCAAGGGATGCCAGCTCCATCAAAAGGACCCATGATCCCCACCCACACCACAAGGCAAAGGGCAGGGTGAGCGAAGCCCAGCGGGGTAGTCTTGCACTCATGCCTCCCACCCACTGCCGCCTGCGCGAGGAGAGATAAGACGTCCACAGGCAGAATGAGAAGAGCTGGCCCCACTCACCCCTCGCCTGGCATGCAGCTTAAGGCCCGAGAGAGCATGACATCACCACATCGACTAGGCCTTAAATAACAGGGAGAGTGTGGAGATCAATCACGCCAGCAAGGACAGCGATCAGAAAAGCCCCCTTCAGCCTCGCCAGCCCCACCTTCACAGGAGGGCAACAAACAACCCAAAGACGAAGACCGCCTGACACAGACCGCACACAGCCAGTGGGGTGGGGGGAGGATTATCACAAACGCCCCCATTGTCCATGAAGACGCCAGAAACCAACCCCAGGTAAGCACCGCCGTTGGGACACTCTGACTCCCTAGAGCCGGCGCGCAGGCCCGGGCAGTGAAGCTCAAGGAGAACAGACCAAGGCGCTAGGTCACCAGGAAATCTGGAAACCCTGCCAGCATGCGGAAAACCCAACCCCTCCAGTGACAGTCGCTGGAAAACAGCGTGTGAGCACTGACCTGGAGGTAGAAGATAACGATATGTGGTGACCAATAATACCACCCCGGGAGACAGGGATGAACCACTTGACCATGGCTGCTCCCCTGATACTCGACACGGCCACCTGCCCCCAGCAGGTCCCCAGCGCCAGCAGACAAGGAGCACTCAGGGACATTTGGTCAACTCCAAGGACCCCCGTGGCATAAAGCGCCAGGGAGGCCCTCCCCTCCACCCGCGCCACCCAGGGACCAGTCCCCCCTCCCCAGTAGGACTCGAAAGAAGCCATGGACAACTGGGATCAGGGGAGAGGCCCAGCCACCCATGCCACCCACAGGGCTGTCCCTGCCTCCTGAGCAGGACACAGGGAAAATGGGTAGGAAAGGGTAGAACAAGGGCCAGGGACACAAATGCATGGGGCAGCGGCCGGTCGCTGGACTCCCTCCTCTCCCGTCCACCTGTGTCTCCGTTCGGTCCACGGCAGGGTGGGTCCAGTAGCCAAAGCTGGGACAGCGTGCTGGTCAATATGCCAGGCAGCCCCACAAGCTGCCTGGCTGGCTGAGCCTGGAAGCGCGGCGGCAGCCTCCTCCCAACACTAACCTGCACCCAAGCTCTGGCTCATAGATGTCCCAGCCGGCGTCCAGGAATGAACCAGATGGCCCTACGAAGGCTGCTTGCTTCCCGGAACTCAGCCTCGCTCACATCAGGGACTCTCCCCTGCTTTGGCTAATGCGCCAGAGCTTCAGAGGACAAGACACTTGTAGAAAAATGGCCGCCGGGTGAAGCCCGACCACAACCGCCGCCAGCCACCAAAGGTCTCCAAAACACGGGACAAACAGTAAATAAGAAAAGACAGGAAGAGAGAGAGAGGAAAGAAAGAAGAAAAGGAAGGAAGGGAGGGAGGGAGGGAGAGAAGGAGGAAGGGAGGAGATAGGAAACATAGAAAGGCAGAAGGAAAGGAAAAAGAAATAACGAAAGAAAAGACAGGCAGAAAGAAAGAGCATGAGAAGAAAGGAAGGAGAAGAAAGAAAAGAAAGAAGAAAGAAAGAAAAGAAATTAAGAGAGAAAAAGAAAGAAGGAAAGATGGAAAGAGAAAAAGATGGAAGGAAAGAGAAAATAGAGAATGAGACAGAAAGAAAGAAGGAAAGAAGAATGGAAAGACAGAAAGAAGGAAGGAGAGAGAGGAGAGAATGAGAAAGAAGGAAGAAAGGAAAGAAAAATGGAAATAAATAAGGAAGGAAGGGGGAAGGAAGGGACTGAGGCAGGGAGGAAAGAGACAAGCAAGAAAAGAGAACTAGCCCACCACACATCCAAGCATCATGAAATCCTCCAAGTTCTTAAAATACATCCAATGTTCTACTGCTTCACACTGTACCAATTGCCCAAACCTGGTCCAAGTTACAGTCATCTGCTGCCTGGATTATTACAATGGCCTCCACCACATGTCCTCTCTAGAGCTGATTCTCAATAAAGTAACCAGAGGGAGGCACTAAAGGGAAATCAAAATGAAGGAGACCAGCTCTGGTCAGTAACGTTTAAAGCAGCATCAAACATTGACACCTACTACTATCTTCTCTCAACATCCCAAGTACTATCTTTATGTGTACACTCCCAGGTAACAATACCAAATATGCTGTGCCTTTGGCAATAAAATCACCAACCACACCACATGTCCTTGCCTGAAGGCCTGCGGTGCCTTCTCAGATGCCCAAACACCAGGCCACTGGGGGTCTTCCTTTCAGTTCCCAGAGTCCAGCAATATTTCCTCATCCTTTTTATTATCTCAGAACTATATAATGTTGCTGCTTCCTGTAGATATCCATCTCTGGGTTATCTAAATGCCCTTTTTTTTTTCTTTTGGGCTTTCAACATCTGTTGACCCCAAATGGTATAAACTATATAGAAAACAATTGCAAAATGGCAGAAGTAAACTCTTTCTTACTTACATTTAAAGTAATTGCTTTAAATGTAAATACATTAAACTCTCCAACCAAAACAGAGAGACTGGCATAATGAATAGGAAAAACAGTAATCCAGTTATATGTTTTCTGCAAGAGACTCATTTTAGATCCATAGAAATGAATATGATAGAATATATTTCATTTAATATAGTAACACAAATAGAACTGAGGAAGCTATTCTGACAGACAAAATAGACTTTAAGTCAAAAACTTTTACAGGAGACAAAGTAGGACACTGTATTTTAAATGTGTCTGTTAAAAACCCAATTTATCAATAAGATATAAAATTGTAACTATATAAGCACTTAAAAACAGAACCCCAAAATATATAAAACCAAAATTGACATAAATGAAGACAGAACTGGCTTTCTATGGTAACAGTTGAAGACTTCAATACCTCCTCCCTTCAATAATGGAGAAAGAGGCATAGATCTCAGTCTGCCACAATGCTAGAGGATTGCTCCCCCACAAGAACAGCAGTGGGAATCCACGGAGAATCAGCGTGGGACACAGAGAGCAAGAAAAGACTGAGATGAACGGGAAATCAGATCCTGAAAATCTGGAGAGTGCAAGATGGAAAACAGAGAAGGGAGCGTGGGACAGTTGTACACGCCTCACCAGCGAGTGAGGTGGGTTCAGCCCCACAGGAAAGTGGCATGTTTCCCCAGTGACCTCCACACCCACTCAATTAGGGATCTCCCTGAAGCCAGTGCAGAATCATGGGAGACGCGGGGCTCTGTGGAGAGGAGACAAGAGCGGGAGGCGTTTTGGACTCCGGAGCTCTGTGGGCGGACTGCAACTGGAGGGAGAGGGTTCGCGCTGGGCTGCAGCGAAAGACACCTGGGGGATGCAGAACTGTCTCCTTTACACGGGCAGCTGGGCTCCCTCAATCCCCGGCTTCCCTGGTCCCTGCCAGACCCTGAACATTTGCCCCCAGCGCCAGCGACCAGCGGGCAGGCAGCCGCCATTGTCGGGGTCCACAGCCTAGCCGCTGAGGAGCGATTGGGAACAGGGCAGGTCCCTGGGCAGCTCCCTCCCCTAGTCCGTGGCCCCCCACTAGGAGCTCCACCATTCTGTGAACACTGAGTGCTTCCCCGGTCGCAAGGGAGTGGAGAACGGACCTTGCAGTCATTGGGGCGGGGCGGACCATTGCCGCGGGAGCAGCAGCAGCCAGGGCACTGGGCAAATGAGGGCACCGCCCCCTCTCCCTAGCCACTGTCTTTCACACAGAGAGAGACAGAAACCACCTCAGGAGAGGAAGAGGCAAGGAAAAAGTCACTTTCCCTATGCAATCAGAATAGCCCAGTGATGGGACTCTCAAACTGGATTCGGGCCAAGTTAATTCTCTGGGGCTTGACCCAACAGGAGCAGCCCCCCAGCTGAGGCAGCAAAATCCTGAACAACACGTAAAGGGCTCCCCCTAGTGACAGAGGAGGCAACTTACCTGGGCTGCTGCACAGCCCAAGATCAGCACGCGTGGGGTTCCTCTATCCAGCCTAAAGCTGAAAGAAGGGAGCTAAGGATTGATCCAGATGGGAAGGGCTCAGTGAAAGAACTCTAGGAGTATAAAGAATCAAGCTGAAACCTTGCCCTCAAAGAGGATTGCTAGTTCTCTATCATTTGACACAAACCAGACGCGATATAGGAACATATCACAGGAAGAATTTCAAACATGGATCATAAATAAGCTGAATATTATGCAAGAAAAATGGATAACCAACACAAAGAAACCACAAAAAAGATCCAGGACATGGAAGAAAAATTCGCTAAATAAATAGAAATATTGAAGAAAAATCAAACTGAACTCCTGGAAATGAATAATTTATTCAGGGAGCTAAAAAACACACTGGAAAGTCTCAAGAGAAGGGTAGATCAAACAGAAGAAAGAATCTCAGAGATCAAAGATAATACTCTCCAATTAAATAAGTCAGTCACAGAGATGGAGCAAAGAAATAAGAGAAAAAAGACCAGAGTCTACAAGAAATGTGGGATTATGTGAAGAAGCCTAACATGAGAGTTATCGGCATTCCTGAGGGCGAAGAAGACAATAAGAAAGGGTTGGATAAGTTATTTGAAGACATAATTGAGGAAAATTTCCCAGGCCTTTCCAAAACTCTAGATATACAGGTTCAAGAAGCTCAAAGAACCTCTGGGAGATTCATACCAATTAGGAAGACACTGCGTAATGCATTTATCAGACTGACCAAAATTTCTACTAAAGAGGCCCTTCTTCAAGCTATAAGGAAAAAGAAACAAGTAACATACAAAGGAAAATCCATCCGAATTATGCCAGATTTCTCAACTGAAACTTTACAAGCAAGAAGAGACTGGGGCCCCATCTCACTCTTCTGAAACAGAATAATGCCCCGCCTGGAATCTTATACCCAGCTAAGCTCAGCTTTATATATGAAGGTGAAATTAATACATTCTCAGATAAACAAAAACTCAGAGAATTCACCAAGACAAGACCAGCTCTCCAAGAAGTACTCAAAACAGAGCTACACATGGACCAGCACAAGAAGGACCCACGAATATAAAATTACTCAAGAGAAGATAAAAACCCAGTTATCACAATGGCTCAAGTGAGAAAACAGAATAATGAAATTCAAGCCAACATGAGGAACAGAAATCAGTCTCACTTATCAATTCTCTCAGTAAATGCGAATGGATTGAATTCACCACTCAAGAGACATAGACTGGTCTAATGGTTAAAAAAATACAAGCCAAGTATCTGCTGTCTCCAGGAAACTCATCTAACCTGCAAAGATGCATTTAGACTGAAAATAAAAGGGTGGAAATCTATATGTCAAGCAAATGGAAGCCAAAAGAAAGCTGGTGTGGTGGTTTTAATCTCCAAATAACTTAGTTTTTAAATCAACAAAAGTAATGAAAGACAAAGATAATTACTATATACTGGCGAAGGGTAAAATTCGACAAGAAGACATAACTATTCTTAATATATATGCACCCAAATAGGTGCAACCAGATTCATAAAGCAGACCCTACTTGATCTGAACAAAATGATAGATAACAGCACTTTAATAGTCGGAGACTTTAACATGCTGCTGAAGTAAAGGACAGATCCTCCAAACAAAGAATAAACAAAGAAAGAATGGACTTAAATAGAATGCTAGAACAAATGGACCTGACTGACATCTACAGGACATTCTACCCAAAATCCACTGAATATACTTTCTTCCCACCAGCTCAAAGAACATTCTCCAAGATTCACTGTATCCTAAGACATAAAGCATGTCTTAAAAAATTAAAAAAAAATAGAAATTATTCCAGGCATCTTGTCAGATCACAGCAGAATAAAAGTAATAATGAAGCCTAAATGAAATTGTCATTCCTACTCAAAGTCATGGAAACTAAACAACCTTCTCCTGAACGATTATTTTCTAAATGAAGAAATCAAGAGGGAAATCAAAAGATTCTTTGAATTAAACGATAAAAGAGACACAACTTATCAAAATCTATGGGACACAGCTAAAGCAATCCTAAGAAAAAAAATTATTTCCATAAATGCCTACATCAAAAAGACAGAAAACTTACAAACAGACAACTTAATGAATAGACTCAAAGAGCTGGAGAAAGAAGAAGGAGAGAAATTATTAAGATCAAATCAGAACTGAATGAAAAGGACAACAAACAAATCATAAGGGAGATTAATAAAACAAAAAGTTGGTTCTATGAAAAGATAAACAAAATAGACACACCTCTGGCTAGAGTAACCAAGAGCAGAAAAGAAAAAACTCTAATAACCTCCATCAGGAACAGGAAAGGAAAAATCACGACCGATGCCACAGAGATACATGATATCATCTGTGAATTCTACAAAAATCTTTATGCACACAAATCGGAAAATGAGGAGGAAATGGACAAATTTTTGGAAACACACAGCCTTCCTAGGCTCAACCAGGAAGAAATAGAATTCCTGAATAGACCAATATCTAGATCTGAAATCGAAACAGCAATAAAAAACCTTCCCAAAAGGAAAAGCCCTGGACCAGATGGGTTCACACCTGTATTTTACCATACCTACAAAGAAGACCTGGTGTCCCTCCTACATAAACTATTCTCCAATATCGAGAAAGATGGAATTCTCCCCAACACATTTTACCAAGCCAACATAATTTTAATACCAAAACCAAGAAAGGATGCAACAAAAAAAGAAAGCTACAGACCAATATCCCTTATGAATATAGATGCAAAAGTTCTCAATAAAATCCTAGCAAATCGAATCCAAGTGCTTATCAAAAAAATAATACATCATGACCAAGTGGGCTTCATCTCAGAGATGCAAGGATGGTTTAACAAATGCAAATCTAGAACTGTAATTCACCCCATAAATAGAAGCACAAATAAAGATAATATCATCCTCTCAATAGATTCAGAAAAAGCATTTGACAAAAGTCAACACCCTTTTATGATAAGAACACTTAACAAAATAAGCATAGACGGGGCCTACCTAAAAATGATACAAGCCATATATGACAAACCCACAGCCAACATCATACTGGTTGGGGAAAAATTGAAAGCATTCCCACTTAGAACTGGAACCAGACAAGGCTGCCCACTGTCCCCATTACTTTTCAACATAGTATTGGAAGTCCTTGCAAGAGTTATCAGGCAAGAGAGCAGAATCAAGGGAGTGCAAATGGGGACAGAGGAGATCAAACTCTCACTCTTTGCTGATGATATGATGTTATATCTAGAAAACCCCAAGGATTCAACCAAGAGACTCCCAGAATTGATTAATGAATTCAATAAAGTCTCAGGATACAAAATCAATACACATAAATCAGAGGCATTCATATATGCCAATAACACTGAAACACAGAACCAAATTAAGGACTTAATACCCTTCAAAGTAGCAACAAAGAAAATAAAATATCTAGGAATATATTTAACTACGGAGGTAAAGGACCTCTATAGGGAGCACTACGAAACACTGAGGAAGGAAATTGCAGAGCACGTAAATAGGTGGAAAACCATGCCATGCTCATGGATTGGAAGAAACAACATTGTTAGAATGTCTATACTGCCCAAAGTAATCTACAAATCAATGCAATCCCTATTAAATTACCAACATGATTTTTCGCAGATATAGAAAGGATAATTTTATGGTTTGTATGGAACCAGAGAAAAGCCCCTTTAGGAAAAGCAATTTTAAGCAACAAAAACAAAATCGGAGGTATTAATTTACCGGAGTTCAAACTATACTACAAAGCTGAGATTATTAAAATTGCTTGGTATTGGCATAAGTGCAGGGACACAGACAAGTGGAACAGAACAGAAAATCCAAATAGGAAACCATCCTCATATAGTCATCTAATCTTTGACAAAGCAGACAAAATCATACTCTGGGGAAAAGATTCCTCATTTAGTAAATGGTGCTGGGAAAACTGGATAGCCACATGTAGAAGACTAAAACGGGACCCACAGATTTCACCTCTCCCAAAAATCAAATCACGGTGGATAACAGACTTAAACCTTAGGTGGGAAACTATTAGAATCCTAGAAGAAAACGTAGGAAGGACTCTTACAGACATTGGACTAGGCAAAGAATTTATGAAAAGACCCCTAAACCAATCACAGCAACAACAAAAATAAATGAATGGGACCTGATCAAATTAAAAAGCTTTTGCACAGCCAAAGAAACAGTCATGAGAGTAAACAGACAACATACAGAATGGAAAAAATTTTTGCATACCACATATCAGATAAAGGACTGATAACAAGAATATATTTAAAACCCAGGAAAATCAGTTAAAAAAATCAAAATACCCTATCAAAAAGTGGGCAAAGGACATGAATAGAAATTTTTCAATGGAATATATAAAAATGGGTAACAAACATATGATAAAATGTTCAACATCTGTAATCATCAGGGAAATACAAATCAAAACCACAATGAGATACCACTTTACTCCAGTGAGAATGGCCTTTATTAAAAAATCCCAAAAGGATACATGTTGACGTGGATGTGGAGAGACAGGAACACTCATACACTGCTGGTTGGACTGTAAACTAGTGTAAACCCCTATGGAAAACCATATGGAGATATCTTAAGCAGATTCAAGTAGACCTACCATTCAATCCAGCAGTCCCATTATTGGGCATCTACCCAGAAGAACAAAAGTCATTCTATAACAAAGACACCTGCACCCGAATGTTTATAGCAACACAATTCACAATTGCAAAGATGTGGATGCAACCCAAATGCCCATCAATCCACAAATGCATTAGTAAATTGTGGTATATGTATATCATGGAGTATTACTCAAGTATAAGAAATAATGGTGATACGACATCTCTGGTTCTCCTGGAAAGAGTTGCAACCCATTATATTAAGTGAAGTATCCCAAGAATGGAAAAACAAGCATCACATGTACTCACCAGAAAATTGGTTTCCCTGATCATCACCTAAATGCACATTGAGGAATGATACCAAGTGTATATCAGACTGAGGCAGGAGGTAGGGGTAGGGGATAGGTGTATGTCTGCATGATGAGTGCGTTGCGCACCGTCTGGGGAATGGTCATGCTTGAAAGTGCTTACTTGGGGAAGTGTGGTAGGGGGAGGGGATGGATGTATGACTGCATGGTGAGTGCCAAGCACACTGTCTGGGCAATGGACATGCTTGAGGCTCTGAATCTGGGGGATGGGTGGGACATGGGCAATATATGTAACCTGAGCTTTTGTACCCTCATAGTAAGCTGAAATAAATAAAAAATGTTTAATGTTATTTAGTGAGAACCTTGAGCTAATGGTTTCACGATTTTGATCCTAACGTGGCTAACTTAGATTTACTCTGTTGTGTGACTGCAGACCACCAGCTATGACATCCCATTACACTCGTAACCACAAAGCATTTCAAACCCTTGACCATAGAGTTGGCCCAAGAGCTGGCAGTTTACCTGATCCAGGCCAATCAGAATCATTCTGTGAAATGATAGACGAGGATACCATTTCTTTTCTTAGTCATAGGTCGTGAGGATACTACCCTGAAGATCTCTGTGGCTATGCTACATTTTCTTCAACACGTGGAGAAAGCCTATCTATTACAGGAAGCAAACACACCAAATAGAAACAGAACCAAGAAATAGAGGACAGATAAACTGGAGAGACAGCAAGAAAAAATATCATTCTTTGAATCCATAGTGTTTCTCATTTCTAAAGACAGTCTCACCCTCTTAGACTTCTTAGTTGTGTGCACGATTCGGTAAATTCCCTCTTTTAAAACTAATTTATTTGGGTTTCTGGCATTTTCAAAATAATGATATCTTGGTCATATAATTTAGCCTCCTTAAGCAAAAATAGGAGTCAGATTTTTAATGCATGTCATAAAGATTATTTTGAAGAATCAATCACTATAGCCATATGGCATAAATGGATTTAGATTATCTCTTCAAAATATAGTACAGTTCAAATGGAAAGTTCTATTACAGTAATTATGAGCACACTTTTTCTCACTGCCAGAATCTACCCAAACATCCCTTGCCTTTGAGTATGGATTATTATATAACAAAATTTCGAAACTTTCTTACAGGAAAGGAACAATTCACTTTCACATAGTCTTTGAGTTTGCCAGTTTATAGGAATAATTAGTTTTGAAATAATAAAACTTTTATCCTCTTTTCTAGAGGTGAACAATGCAATATTTTAAGAAATTTGTTTTAATTGGTGGTACAGTATAGTGTGTTGAATAGAGGCCCCCAGAATGTATATTCACATGGCACTTCAAAATATGACCTCATTTTAGAATAAACGACTTTGCAGATGAACTAAGATAAGGATCTGAAGTTAAAATCATCCTGGATTATGGTGCCCTAAATCCAATGACAGGCATTCTTAGACGGAAAAAGAAAAGACAGAGTGACACAAAGAAGGTCATGTGAAGATAGAGGCAGGGACTAAAGTGATGCAGCTGCAAACGAAGGACTACCACAGTTTCTGGGAACCACTGGGAGCTAGAAGGAAGAAAGGAAGGATTCTTCCCTAACGTCTTCAGAGGGAGCATAGCGCTACCAACACCTTGATTTTGGACATCTAGTCTCCAGAACTGTGGACAAATACATTTCTCTTGTTTTAAGCCAGCAAGTTTGTGGTCATTTGTTACAACAACCCTAGGAATGAATACGTATAGAAATGTGTATTTCCTGTAATTAATTTGAGTCCTTTCTGATGGTTTCCTGGCAGCTATCAATGTTAGGTTTTCAACACTATTCTTAGAAAATGTACCATAACATGAGTGAAAGTTTCTGGAAGTTTTGACCTCTTTCTCCCTGGATGACTAAATTTTTTATTAAATAATTTCCCTGTAAGAGCATAGACCTACCTATATTCTGCAGCTAAACTATATATTTCAACTGTATTGTTACAATTGGTTTTCTCAAACTTTATATTTAAATAAGATGTCTGCTGAATATCAATTTGTACTGTCATTCAGAAAGTATGTGTTAAGTCCTATAGTTAGCGATTCTATAAACAATTTGTTTCTGCTTTAGATCAGGTTTGTTTTAGGGTCTTTGTGAGTTTGTAAATCCTGTTTCCTGTATAGTAGTCTCATGACTCCTTTGCTCCCTGTTCTCTTCCTTGGCTTAAGTTTCCCAACATCAAGGTAAAAATAAAAATAACGTTGGAAACACATTTTACTATTTGCAAGGCATTTCTGCATACAATATGCCATTCAGTATAATTAAGTGTAACTAATATAATTCTATCTTTTTAATATTTGGGATCTCTGGTTTTTAAATAAACTAATAACGTAGATAAGTCTTCTGGGTTTCTTGTGGTTTGATTGTCATATATTATAGATGTGCCAATGCCTACAAAAGTGCTTTCTATATAATAAATACCTAATACATGTTTGTTTAATGAACAAATAAATAAATAAATGATCTTCCAGTTTTACTCCAGGGACAAATGCAGCCTCAAATTCAGTACTTCCCTCCCACCACCACGTTGTTTGCTATAGATGGCAGTGAGAAGAATGCCCTCAGTGGAGTTAGGCAACAATGAAGGCTCTAGTTTTCCCCAGACCTTCCAAAAAGTAACAAGGATGGGTGGAATCACAGGTCCACAAGAGGCATGAAAGGAAATCAAGGCAGCCATCATTGGGGACTACCTAACACCCAAACAAGGAAGTAGAAAATGCTCCAAAGCACTGGAAAATGTCTATTTTATCCAAAAATTTATTCACTGCGTCCATCCCACAAAAGAAATTTTATTTACATGATAGTAGGATTCTAGGCCAAATTAGAAATATCTTAAGATTGACTGGAAAACAAGGACATGAAGACAGTGAGTATAGATTACTTTGTTGATAAAAAAGGAAATGGGAGAAGGTTCCAGATAGATGGGGGGTAACATAAGGAAAGGTTTTCAAATTATGGAAAAGAACTGAAATATGTATAAGCTCAGGAGACAGAGCCATTAAAAACAATTAAAAAACAAAAACTATAAGGAAGAATTAAATCTGTAAATGTAAGAAATAAAATCACAAAAGTAAACAAAAAGTAATATAATAGTTTTAGAACTTCAAAGTAGAGAAAGGACATCTTAAATTGATAAAAGTAAGAAACCCAAAAAGTAACCACACAGAGATGATTTAAAAGACAAATTACTGACCAGAAGGAAATATCTGCTGGATGAGTATTCCATAATACTTACCAATTTCCAACTATCAGTAAAAAAAAAAGGTAAACAATTCATATGAACAAAAAGAGAAAAGACTCTTTAACACAAATGGACAAGACAAAAATAAGATGTAAATGTTACTAATAAGCAATGAAAACATGCCCAATCCTACTAGTAGTCAGGGAAGTATGACATTGGTGCAAAAGTACTTGTGGTTTTGGATCCTGATTGTTAAATCATTACAGCTAGACTCAAACATATCTTTATCGATCAAAATAGGAACCATTATAATCAAGACATTTTTGACAATGAGAAATAAATGCGTTTATTCCTGTAGCATAAAAATCCATGCTTTGGGATTCTACAAACTCTTGGAAAGCATTTTCTGCATCCTACTGGTTGTGGAAGCATTTTCCCTGCAAAAAGTTGTTGAGATGCTTGAAGAAGTGGTTGGTGAGAGGTCAGGTGAATATGGCAGATAAGACAAAACTTTGTAGCCCAATTCATTCAACTTTTGAAGCACTGGTTGTGTGACCTGCAGTTGAGCATTGTCATGGAGAAGAATTAGGTTTTTTTTCTGTCGACCAATGCTGGCTGCAGACATTGAAGTTTTGGGGCATCTCATTGATTTGCTGAGCATACTTCTCAAATGGAATGGTCTCGCCAAGATTCAGAAAGCTGTAGTGGATCAGACCGGCAGCAGACCACCAAAGAGTGACCATGACCATTTTTTGGTGCAAGGTTGGCTTTGGGAAGTGCTTTGGAGCTGCTTCTCAGTCCAACCACTGAGGTGGTTGTTGCTGGTTATTATACACCATCCACTTTTTGGCGCGTGTCACAATCCCATCAAGAAATGCTTCATTGTTTTGTGTACAACAAGAGATGACACTTCAAAAATGATGATTTTTTTGATTTTCAGACAGCTCACAAGACACCCACTTGAGCTTTTTCATCTTTCCAATTTGTTTCAAATGCCAAATGACCATGCAATGAATGGTCAACATCGAATTATTTGGCAACTTCTCCTGTATTTGTAAGAGGATCAACTTTGATGTTGCTCTCAATTGGTTGTTGTCAACTTCTGATGGGCGGCCACTGCACTCCTCTTCTTCAGGACTCTTGTCTCCTTGCAAAACTTCTTGAACCACCACTTCACTGTACATTCCTTAGCAGTTTTTGGGCCAAATGCGTTGTTGATGTTGTGAGTTGTCTCCACTGCTTTACAACCCATTGTGAACTTGAATAAGAAAATCACTTGAATCTGCTTTTTGTATAATTTCATTTCCATAGTCTAAAACAAATATAAAATAAACAGCAAATAGTAAGTCCTTAGCAAAAAACATAAAGTGAGAAATGTGGATTAAAATAATGTATAACATAACCATATTTATTCAAGAATGTATTGCAATATCAAACCACAAATGTAAAACAATGCTAAAACCACAATTACTTTTGCACCAAGCTAACACAAATTAAGTAATAATAAGTATCTTTTTTCCTCTTAAAATTGACAAAAACTAAAAATATTCATAATATCCAGTGATGATGGTGAAGAAATGAGGAAGTGGATATTTACACATTCTTGGTTGTAGTATAATTGGAACAAATTATTCAGAAATAATTTGGTAGTACTTGCTATAATTCAAAACAAGCACATCATTTGCATCAGCATTTCAACTTCTAGCAATCTAGTTTATGAAAATAAAAGCCTAAGTGTGTAAGGGTATATATGTGCACATGGATTTTTGCATTATAAGCAATATTGAAAAAATGGAGACAATCTAAATATAAACAAAGGAATGACTGAATAAACTACAATGCCACCATATACTTGAATATTATGCAACCAACATAAAAAACAAACCTACATATTGACTTGTTAGGGTAAAAACCAAATTTTAGCTCAGTAAGCACATAATGACTCCATTCTTGGAAACATAAGTGTATGGTTATTTATACATATAGATTTCTTGCATGTACTCAAGAAAATGTCAGAAAGGAACTTAACATAGGTCACCTTTGGGAAGATGGAATTGAGGAGTGGGGGATAGAAGAAATGTTCACTTAACAACTTTAGATAATTGTTTTAAAGTAGTGGAATTACAAATTATTTTTGTTGTTGTTTCCTAGCATTTTTCTGAAATAGAGAGCATGTAATTGCTGGATCAGGATCCTGGAGTAGACTGGAGAGGATCAAACACAATGAGTACTTCGCTCTGCAAGTGAGCAACAAGAGGGAAGAATTGGCGGGGATACACATCAGCAGGGGTGCAGGAGGTAGGGTCAGAGAGCTAGGAGTGGAGACATCTTCCTTGATGGTCCTGCTTTCTCAGTAAAAATGAGAAGGAAACCTGGGTGAAGGTTTGGAATAGTCAAAGAGGAAAAGAGGAAAGGATGCTCACCAAATACAAGTGAGGAAAAATGCACCTGTGTAGTTTTTCTTATCTATGTCTATCAGTGGCCCCTAACTGCAAGACACTAACTGCAAGGCTAACGATTTCTTGGTTTCTTGCCAGAGAGAGGAGAATGGAGTTGGTGGACTGCCATCATTCTGTGCCACACTGTGGCTACCTTAGATGTTTTCTGTAACACAGATCACTTTTCCTACCCCCTCATGCATCCATATTCAATTTTACACTCATCCATCCTCTTTAAAATTCCTTTTTTAAATGTTATTATTTATTTTTTTAGTTGACAAAATTGCATACATTTACAATGTACAACATAATGTTTTACAGTATATATATATTGTGGAATGGCTAAATCAAACCAACGTATGCATTACCTCATTATACTTTTTGTGGTGAGAACACATAAAATCTACTCTCTTAACAATTCAAGTTTTTTTAAATGAAGACATCATATACTTATTGTGGCTAAAAATGACCTTTGAAATAAGCATTGTATCCATTAAGGAAAAATTAGTTCTATGGATATACATAATATAAACATATTGAAAATAATTTTATATGAAATGCATAAAAGACCATGGGTGAATAATTTGAACTGATGAATTTTTTTAATCCCAGGAGCTTCACCAAATTCTAAAATTTGCACCGCATTCAAGATCTTCAAAACGCTATCCAAGGATAGATACACCATGCTTTGGGAAGGACTACACTGCCCTCTGCAGCTTCAGCATAAATAATACCATTTGTGGGGGGAAAACAGCCTTTGAAACATCAACACGGAAGCGTGTGCCATTAACACGCCTCAGAAATTCATTTTTCCTTCTTGAACTGAATGAAAATATTAAAATTTTAATAAAATTTAATAAATTTTATTTATTTTGATAAATAAAATAAAAATATTAAAATAAAGATCACATTTTAAGCAAAGTGTATGTACTACAGTATGTATAGCAGGTAACTATGTAAAAAGATATGAAATATAGAAGAAGATGCATATATGTGCATATCTGTAGATTATTTTGAGGAGAACCCTTTAGGAAATGACACAGTTGTCTACAGGCAGACAAACTGGCACCTTAGGGGTTAAATGTGAGAAGATACATTTTTCACTGTGAATCTTATTGTAATACTTCAACTTTTTGATCATATGCATTCATTAATTTTTCAGGTAAGAAA
Organism: Lemur catta; assembly: GCF_020740605.2. Taxonomy (NCBI): domain Eukaryota; kingdom Metazoa; phylum Chordata; class Mammalia; order Primates; family Lemuridae; genus Lemur; species Lemur catta. The sequence continues at coordinate 651,425 of NC_059156.1, forward strand.
AACGTTAATCAGTAAAAGTTTTATTAATAATTACCTACTAGACCAGCCTGAGCAAGAGCGAGACCCTGTCTCTACTAAAAATAGAAAGAAATTATCTGGCCAACTAAAAAATATATATAGAAAAAAATTAGCCGGGCATGGTGGCACATGCCTGTAGTCCCAGCTACTCAGGAGGCTGAGGCAGTTAGGACCGTTTAAGCCCAGGAGTTTGAGGTTGCTGTGAGCTAGGCTGACGCCATGGCACTCACTCTAGCCAGGGCAACAAAGCAAGACTCTGTCTCAAAAAAAAAAAAAAATAATAATGATAATTACCTACTAGAGAAGTTTTATGCATCCAAATTTTAAGGATCTCTTTCCAGAAATTCCATAACTTCAGATAAGTTATGTAGTCTGTGCCTGCCCTGACCACTCAATTTAAATTAAAGCATACCTTCCTTACTCTAGATTACCTTATTAGTTACAGCCCAACATCTTCACAATATAGCCACAAAAAGGTTAGTGTGTACTAGCTCACATTTGGAAGGCCTAGCGGCCTTCTCTCACTGAATGTAAGTGCTTTCATATGTAAGTACTTTCCAGCTAAAATTACCCTCTCCGTACAAAATGACTTTCTCTACCTTAGGTGCGTTTGCCTAGAAACTCTACATATTGTGTCTATTCCCAAGGTTAAGCAAACATATGAAGAGTCATATGACTAGATGCATCCCTCAGTGACTGTGTCTTCATATGTAACTCCTTTCTGGCTGAAAATTACCTTTTTCACACAATATGACATTCTCTTAGGAATGTTTGTAAAAAAGCTCTACACAAACTTCAGCTTCCAGAATTAAGCAAATATATAAAGAATCCAGTGACTAGGTGTGTTCCCTCAGTGAATTTAAGTGTCTTTGAATGTAACTCCTTTCTGGCTGAAAATTACCTTTTTCATTGAAATTATTTTCTGTCTCCTCAGTGCATTTGCCAAGAAACTCTACACACCTCTTTGGTTCTCACAGCTAAGGAAATGTATAAAAAACTGAATTTCCAGCTGCTTTCAGTCAGTGAATGTAAGTCATTTATGATGTAACTCTTTTCCAACTGAAAATTGTCCTCTTAGAACGAAATGACATTCTCTCTCTTTGGTACATTTGCAAAGAAACTCTACACACTACTACAGATTCTAGAGTGAAACAAACATATAAAGAACCGAATGTCTACGTGCTTTTCCTCAGTGAATGTGTCTTCACATGTAACTGCTTTCTGGCTGAAAATTACCCTCAGGGTACGAATTGACTTCCTCCATGTTATGTGCATTTGCCAAGAAACTCACACACTGCTTGGGTTCCCAGAGTTAGGTAAACGTGTAAAGAAGTGAAACACTAGCTGCATTCCCTCAGTGACTGTAAGTGTCTTAATATGTAACTTCTTTCTAGCTATAAATCACCTTCTTCGTATGAAATGACTTTATCTCTATTAAAGTATGTTTGCAAAGAAGCTCTACACATTACTTGGGTTTTGAGACGTAAGCAAACATAAAGAACCAAATGTCTGGGTACTTTCCGTTTCTGGCTGAAAATTACCATCTTGGTACAAATTCACTTTCTCTAGATTAGGCCGTTTGCCAAGAATCTCTGCAGAGTGCTTCATTTTTCTGAATTAAGATTACATAGAAGCAACCAAATTTCTAGGTGCCTTTGTTCAGTGAATGGAACTATTTGTTTCTTTTCTTTTCTTTTTATTTCATCTTATTAAGAGGGTACAAAAGTTCAGGTTCTATATATATTGCCCATGTCCCGCCCATCCCCCTGAGTCAGAACTTCAAGCGTGTCCGTTCCCCAGACAGTGCACCTGGCACTCACCATGTAGTTATACCTCCATCCCCTCCCCCCACTCCCATCTCCCCTAGTCAGCACCTTCAAGCATGACCCTTCCCCAGACGGTGTGCAATGCACTCATCATGTAGGCATACACTCATCCCCTCCCCTACCCCCCATCTCTGTATGATATCCAGTTGGTATCATTCTGAAATGTGCATTTAGGTGACGATCAGGGAAACCAATTTTCTGGTAAGTACATGTGATACTTATTTTTCCATTCTTGGGATACTTCACTTAATATAATGGTTTCCAAATCTCTCCAGGAGAACCAAAGAGATGTCATATCACCGTTGTTTCCTATAGCTGAGTAATACTCCATGGTATACATACACCGCAATTTACTAATCTATTCGTGAATTGATGGGAATTTGGGTTGTTTCCCCATCTTTTCAACTGTGAATTGTGCTGCTATAAACATTCGGGTACAGGTGTCTTTGTCACAGAATGACTTTTGTTCCTTTGGGTAGATGCCCAATAATGAGATTGCTGGATCGAATGGTAGGTCTACCTGAATCTGTTTAAGATATCTCCATAATGCTTTCCACAGGGGTTGCACTAGTTTGCAGTCACACCAGCAGTGTGTAAGTGTTCCTGTCTCTCCACATCCACGCCAACATGTGTTGTTTGGGGACTTTTTGATAAAGGCCATTCTCACTGGAGTTAAGTGATATCTCATTGTGGTTTTGATTTGCATTTCCCTGACGATCAGGGATGTTGAGCATCTTTTCATGTTTGTTAGCCATTCTTATATCTTCTTTTGAAAAATTTCTATTCTTGTTGTTTGCCCACTTTTTGATAGGGTTGTTTGATTTTTTTGTGCTGATTTTCCTGAGTTCTAAATAGCTTCTTGTTATCAATCCTTTATCCGATGTGTAGCATGAGAAAATTTTTTCCCATTCTGTAGGTTGTCTGTTTATTCTCATGATTGTTTCTTTGGCAGTGTAAAAGCTTTCTAATTTGATCCAGTCCCATTCATTTATTTTTGTTATTGCTGTGATTGCCTTAGGGGTCTTCTCCATAAATTCTGTGACTAGGCCAATGTCTGTACCAGTCTTTCCTACATTTTCTTCTAGAATTCTAATCATTTCCTACCTAAGGTTTAAGTCTTTTATCCACCATGATTTGATTTTTGTGAGAGGTGAAATCTGTGGATTCTGTTTCAGTCTTCTGCATGTGGCTATCCAGTTTTCCCAGCACCAGTTATTGAACAGAGATTCTTTTCTCAAGAGTATGTTTTTGTCTGCTTTGTCAAAGATTAGATGACTATATGAGGATGGCTTTATATTTGGATTTTCTATTCTGTTCCACTCGTCTGTGTCCCTGCACTTGTGCCAATACCAGGCAGTTTTAAGAACCACAGATTGTAGTATAGTTTGAAGTCTGGCAAATTAATACCTCCCATTTTGTGTTTATTGCTTAAAATTGCTTTTGATATACAGAATCTTCTCTGAGTCCATATAAAGTGTATAATTATTTTTTCTATATCTGTGAAAAATGATGTTGATAATTTAATAGGGATTACATTGAATCTGTAGATTACTTTGTGTAGTATAGACATTTCAATAATGTTGATTCTTCCAATCCACAAGCATGGTATGGTTTTCCACCTATTTACATGCTCTACGATTTCCTTCCTCAATGTTTCATAGTTCTCCCTATAGAGGTCCTTTATCTCTTTAGTTAAATATATTCGTAGATATTTTATTTTCTTTGTTTCTATTTTGAAGGATATTGAGTCTTTAATTTGGTTCTCTGATTCACTGTTATTGGCATATATGAATTCCTCTGATTTGTGTGTATTGATTTTGTAACCTGAGACTTTACTGAATTCATTAATCAATTCTAGGAGTCTCTTGGTTGAATCCTTGGTGTTTTCCAGATATAACATCATATCATCAGCATAGAGTGAGAGTTTGATCTCCTTTCCCTATTTGGACACCATTGATTCTGCTCTCTTGCCTAATAGCTCTTGCAAGGACTTCCAATACTATGTTGAAAAGTAATGGGGACAGTGGGAAGGCTTGTCTGGTTCCAGTTCTAAGTTGGAATGCTTGCATTGTTTCCCCATTCAGTGTCATGTTGGCTGTGGGTTTGTCATATATGCTTTGTATCATTTTTAGTTAAATCCCATTTATGGCTATTTTGTTAAGCATTCTTATCATAACAGGGTGTTGAATTTTGTCAAATGCTTTTTCTGCATCTATTGATAGGATCATATGATCTTTATTTTTGCTTCTGTTTATGTGGTGAATTACATTTATAGATTTAAGTATGTTGAACCACCCCTGCATCTCTGAGATGAAGCCCACTTTGTCGTGTTGGATTGTTTTTTTGATAAGCACTTGGTTTTGATTTGGCAGGATTTTATTGAGAATTTTTGCATCTATATTCATAAGGGATATTAGTCTGTAGCTTTCTTTTTTGTTTCATCCTTTCCTGGTTTTGGTATTAAAAGTATGTTGGCTTGGTAAAATGTGTTGGGGAGAATTCCATCCTTCTCGATATTGGGTAATAGTTTATGTAGGAGGGGCACCAGTTCTTCTTTGTATGTGTGGAAAAACTCGGGTGTGAACTCATCTGGTCCAAGGCTTTTCTTTTTGGGAAGGATTTTTATTGGTGTTTTGATTTCAGTTGTTAATATTGGTCTATTCAGGGATTCTATTTATTCCTGATTAACCTTGTGAAGGCTATGTGTTTCTAAAAAATTGTTCATTTCCTACATATTTTCCAGGTTTTGTTCCTAAAGATTCTTATAGAATTAATAGAGGATATTGTGTATCTCTGTGGCATTGGTTGTGATATCTCCTTTCATGTTCCTGTTGGAGGTTATTAGAGATTTTTCTTTTCTGCTGTTGTTTAATCTAGCCAGAGGTGTGTCTATTTTGTTTATCTTTTCAAAGAACCAACTTTTTGTCTTATTAATTTCCCTTATGGTATTTTTGTTGTCCTTTTCATTTAATTCTGATTTGATCTTAATAATTTCTCTCCTTCTCCTGGGTTTGGGGTTGGTCCATTCTTCTTTCTCCAGCTCTTTGAGTCTATACGTTAGATTGTCTGTTTGTAAGTCTTCTGTCTTTTTTGATATAGGCATTTATGGAAATGAATTTTCCTCTCACGACTGCTTTAGCTGTGTCCCATAGATTTTGATAAGTTGTGTCTCCTTTATCATTGAATTCAAAGAATCTTTTGATTTCCGACTTGATTTCTTCCTTTATAAAATAGTCATTCAGGAGAAGGTTGTTTAGCTTCCATGACTTTGAGTAGGAATGAGAGTTTCTATTGGGGTTCATTATTACTTTTTTATTCAGCTGTGATCTGAGAAGATGCATAATATAATTTCTATTTTTAAAAATTTTTTAAGACATACTTTATGTCCTAGGATATGATCAATCCTTGGAAAATGTCCCATGAGCTGAAAGAGGAAAGTATATTCAGTGGATTTGGGGTAGAATGTCCTGTAGATGTCAGTCAGGTCCATTTGTTCTAGCACTCTATTTAAGTCCATTATTTCTTTTTTTATGTTTTGTCTGGAGGATCCGTCCTGTACCATCAGCGGCATGTTAAAGTCTCCGACTATTAAATTGTTGTTATCTATCATTCTGTTCAGATCAAGTAGGGTTTGCTTTATGAATCTGGGGGCACCTAAGTTAGGTGCATATACATTAAGTATAGTTATGTCTTCTTGTTGAATTTTACACTTCACCAGTATATAGTGACCATCTTTGTCTTTCATTACTTTTATTGATTTTAAAACTAAGTTATTGGAGATTAAAACCACCACGCCAGCTTTCTTTTGGCTTCCATTTGCTTGACATATCGATTCCCACCCTTTTATTGTCAGTCTAAATGCATACTTGAAGGTTAGATGAGTTTCCTGAAGGCAGCAGATACGTGGCTTGTATTTTTTCAACCATTTGGCCAGTCCATGTCTCTTGAGTGGGGAATTCAATCCATTCACATTTAATGAGAGAACTGATAAGTGAGACTGATTTCTGTTCCTCATGTTGCGTTGAATTTCATTATTCTGTTTTATCCCTTGAGCCATTGTGATAACAGGATTTTTATCTTCTCTTGAGTAGTTTTATATTTGTGGTTCTTTCTTGTGCTGGTCATGTGTAGCTCTGTTTTGAGTACTTCTTGGAGAGCTGGTTTTGGAGAACTCTCTGAGTTTTTGTTTATCTGAGAATGTCTTAATTTCACCTTTATATATAAAGCTGAGCTTAGCTGGGTATAAGATTCCAGGCTGGGCATTATTCTGCTTCAGAAGAGTGAGATGGGGCCCCAGTCTCTTCTTGCTTGTAAGGTTTCAGTTGAGAAATCTGGCATAATTTGAATGGATTTTACTTTGTATGTTACTTGTTTCTTTCTCCTTACAGCTTGAAGAAGGGCCTCTTTAGTAGATATTTTGGTCAGTCTGATAACTGCCTGACGTGGTGTCTTCGTATTTGGTATGAATCTCCCAGGGGTTCTTTGAGCTTCTTGAACCTGTATATCTAGTGTTTGGTAAAGCCTGGGACTTTTCCTCAATTATATCTTCAAATAGCTTATCCAACCCTTTCTTATTGTCTTCTTCACCCTCAGGAATGCCGATAACTCTCACATTAGGCTTCTTCACATAATCCCACATTTCTTGTAGACTCTGATCTTTTCTCTTATTTCTTTGCTCCATCTCTGTCACTGACTTATTTAATTGGAGAGTGTTATCTTCGATCTCTGAGGTTCTTTCTTCTGTTTGATCTACCCTGCTCTTGAGACGTTCCACTGTGTTTGTATCTCCCTGAATAAATTCTTCATTTCCAGGAGTTCAGTTTGATTGTTCTTCAATATTAAATTTCTTTAGTGAATTCTTCTTTCAATTCCTGGATTTTTTTTGTGGTTTCTTTGTGTTGGTTATCCTTTTTTTTCTTGTATAATATTCAGCCTACTTATGATCCATGTGTGAAATTCCTCCTGTGACATGTTGCTATTTTGAATCTGGTTTGTGTCAATTGGTAGAGAACTACTAATCCTCTTTGAGGGCAATATTTCAGCTTGATTCTTTGTATTCCCAGAGTTCTTTCTCTGAGCCCTTCCCATCTGGATCAATCCTTAGGTCCCGTCTTTCAGCTTTAGTCTGAGTAGAGGCACGTGGTGTGCGCTGATCTTGGGCTGCGCTGCAGCCCAGGTAAGCTGCTTCCTCTGTCACTAGGGGGAGCCCTTCACGTGTTGTTTAGGATTTTGCTACCTCGGCTGGGGGCCTGTTTCTGTTGGGTCCATCCCTAGAGAATTAGTTTGACCCGAAACCGGTTTGAGAGTCCCATCACTGGGCTGTTCTAATTGCAGACAGAAAGCAGCTTTTTCCTTGCCTCTTCCTCTCTGGAGGTGATTTCTGCCTCTCTCTGCATGAAAGACAGTGGCTAGGGGGAGGGGGAGGTGCACTTGTTTGCTCCGTGCCCGGGCTGCTGCAGCTTCCGTGGGTGATGGTCCACCCTGCCCCAATGTCTGCAAGGTCCACGCTCCACTCCCTCGTGACTCTCAAACACACTTAAGAAAGGAGGCAACTCATAGGAGGCCAGTAACGTTCATCCAGATAGGAATTATATATGGAAACGCTTATGTTCACTTAGGGAAAGCACTATATATTGGGTTGATATAGATTTCCTGAAGTCTAAGAACCAAAGCTGTGTGCAGAGTTTCCTCCAAAGCACAGTTAAGAAAGTAGCAGTCATGTCATTAGAACACTATATCAATTAGCCAGAAAGGAGTTATATATGAAATCGGTCACATTCACTTAGAGGAACCAGCTAAACATTTTGTTGTCTATAGGTTTGCATAACTCTGAGGACTACAAAAGTATGTAGTTTTTCCTGTCGAGCATACCTAGAAACAAGAAATCACTTCTTTTGAAGAAGGAAACTTTTAGCCAGAAATGAGTTACACATGAAAATGCTTACATTCATTTAGACAAAGCAGGTAGACATTACATAGTTTTCAGCTTTGTTCAACTCTGAGAAGCAAAGTAATGTGTAGTGGTTGCTGTCAAACACACTTAAGAAAGAAGTCACTTCACAGGAAGTGGTAATCATTAGTCAGAAAGGATTTATGTTTGGAAACGCTTACATTCACATAGACAAAGCAAACACACCTAAGAAAGTAGAGGTCATTTTGTTAGAAGATGGTAAATTTTAGGCAGATAGGAGTTACATATCAAAGCAGCTAGACATTGAATTGTCCATAGATTTGGTTAACTCTGAGGGCCAAAGAACTGTGTAGTTTTTCTTGGCAAACACAAATAAGAGAGAGGACATCATTTCCAAGGAAGAAGGTAACATTTAGTTAGAATACAGTTACATATAGAAACACTTACATTGTCTTGGAGAAGCATGTAGATATTCAGTTGACTATAGGTTAGCGTAACTCTGAGAACTGCAGCTGTTTGTAGAGTTTACTGTAAATCACAGCTAAGAAAGTAGAAGTGATTCTGTAAGATGATGGAAAGTTTTTCCCAGGAAGAGTTACATATGGAATCGCTTACATTCACTTAAACAAAACAGCTAGATATTGTGTTATCTGTAGGTTTTCTTAACTCTGAGAATCGAAGCAGTGGTAAATATTGCTGTCAAACACACTTAAGAAAGAAGGTCACATCAGAGAAGAAGGCATGGATCTCGACCTGCCACAATGCTAGAGGATTACTCCCCTGCAGGAATGGTGGTGTGAACCCACGGAGAACCACCGTGGGACACAGAGAACAAGAAAAAACAGAGGCAAATGGAAATCAGACTGAGATAATTTGGAGAGTGCGGGATGGAAAATAGACAGCAGAGTGCAGGACGGCTGTACCCGCCTCACCGAAGAGTGAGGTGGGTTCAGTCCCACAGCAAAGTGGCTTGTTCTCCCCATTGACTTCCACACACACTCAATCAGGGATCTGACTGAAATTGGTGCAGAATCACCGTGGGAGATGTGGCTCTCCCAGGACAGGTGATATAAGCGGGAAGGAGCTTAGACTCTGGGGGGTTTCCGCGGCCACCTAACACTTAAAGGAACAGGCGTGGAGCTGCACTGAGGTGAGGGACCATGATCGTGAAATATTAAAGCGGGTTTTTTTGTTCTCTTTCTCTTCTTTGGTAGCCCCCCGGCCAGAGGGCTGCTGTGGGCTCTGGCGCCTGCCGAGCTCCGAACATTCTCCCCCAGCGCCGGCAACCAGTGGGTGCTCGATCGCCATCTGGGGTCCTACAGCACAGCCGCTGCGGATCCATAGGGTGCCTCGTGGGTCCCCGCGCAGCTCCCTTTTATAGTCCGTGACCCCACGCTAAGAGCTGTGGCTCTGTGTGAACTCTGTGGATGGGAGACATCAGCAGGAAAGAGCTTGGACTCTGGGGGATCCCTGCAGGGACAAAGTGATTAGGGGGAAAGGGGGCAGAGCTGCGCTGAGGCTAGGGACTGTGATCATGAAATATTAAAGCGGGTTTTATTTTGTTCTCTGTTTCTTGTTCGGCAGTACCCCTGGCTGGGAAGCTGCTGAGGGTTCTGGTGCCTGCCGAGCTCTGAACATTCTCCCCCAGTGCCAGCAAGCAGGGGGCGCGTGGTCATCATCTGGGGACCACAGCTTAACTGCTACGGATCCATAGGGGGCTGCATGGGTCCCCGAGCAGCTCCCTTTTATAGTCTGTAACCCCACGCCAAGAGCTGTGGCTCTGTATGAACTCTGTGGACAGGAGACATCAGCGGGAAAGAGCTTGGACTCTGAGGGATCCCTGCGGTAGGCAGCAATTAACGTGAAAAGGGGCGGAGCTATGCCAAGGCGAGGGACCGCGATAGTGAAATTATAAAGTGGTTTTTTTTCTTTTTTGTTTTTCTCTTTTCTTTCTCTCTTTCTTCTTCAGCAGCCCCCCGGCCGGGCAGCTGCTCTGGGCTGTGGTGCTCGCCAAGCCCTCGGCTCTGGGGCCAGCTGAGCTCTGAACATTCTCCCCCAGTGCCGGCGACCAGCAGGCACCTGGTCGCCATCCGGGGGTTCACAGCGTAGCCACTGCAGATCCATAGGGGGCCATGCGGGTCCCCACACACCTCCCTTTTATAGTCCGTGACCCCACGCTAAGGGCTGTGGCTCTGTATGAACTCTGTGGACAGGAGACATCAGTGGGAAAGAGCTTGGACTCTGGGGGATCCCCATGGTGCACAGCAATTAATGTGAAAAGGGGTGGAGCTACCACAAGGCAAGGGATCGTGATCATGAAATTATAAACTGGTCTTGTTTTTCTTTCTTTTTTCTTTTCTCTTTTCCTTCTACAGCAGCCCTCTGGCTGGGGACCTGCTGTGGGCTCTGAGGCCTGCCGAGCTCTGAACATTCTCCCCTAGCACTGGCCACCGGCGGGCGCGCAGTCACCATCTTGGGTCCCACAGCATAGTCGCTGTGGATCCATAGGAGGCCGCGCAGGTCCCCACGCAGCTCCCTTTTATAGTCTGTGACCCCAGGCCAAGAGCTGTGGGTCTGTGTGAACTCTGTGGATAGGAGACATCAGCGGGAAAGAGCTTGGACCCTGGGGGATCCCAGGGGGAACAAAGTGATTGAAGGGAGAGGGGGCGGAGCTGCACCAAGGTGAGGGACCACGATCGTGAAATTATAAAGTGGAGTTTATTTGTTGTTGTTGTTTGTTTGATTGTTTGTTTGTTTTTCCTTTCCTTTCTCTTTTTCTTCTTCGGGAGCACACCAGCCGGGGAGCTGCTGTGGACTCTGGGGCCTGCTGAGCTCTGAACATTTCCCCCCAGCAACAGCAACCGGCAGGCGTGCAGTCGCCATCATGGGTCCCACAGCGTAGCCACTGTGGATCCACAGGGGGCCGCGCGGGTCCCCGTGCAGCTCCTTTTTATAGTCCGTGAACCCATGCCAAGAGTTGTGGCTTTATATGAACTCTGTGGACAGGAGACATCAGCAGGAAAGAACTAAGACTCTTGGTCATGGAATAACAGGTTTTTTCTTTCTTTCTTTCTTTCTCTTTCTTTTTCTTTTCTTTCTTGTTTTCTCTTTTTATTTTTATTCATATTGCTTTTAAAATATTATTATTATTATTATTATTAGTGTTTTTTGTTGTTTGTTTTGTTTTTCTTTTTCTTTTTTTTCCTCTTTCTTTCTTTTTCTTTTCTCCTTTTCGGTGGCTCTCTAGCCCAAGAGCTACTGTATACTCCCGAGCTCTCCAGGCCCCCAGCACTGGTTCCTACCGGACCCTGAAAATTTTCCGCCAGTGCCGGTGATCTGCGGGTGGGCAGCCGCAATTGTGCGGTCAAAGGTCTAGCTGCTGCAGAGCCATAGAGTGCCAGGCGGCTCCACAGAAGGCTCCATCCCCTGGTCTGTGGACCCTCTCCATGTCCCCTTACCCGGTGTAAACACTGAGTGCTTCCCCAGACACAAGAGTGTGGAGAGTGGACCTTGGGGACATTGAGACAGGGTAGACCTTTGCCCATGGGAGCTGCAGCAGCTGGGGCACTGAGCGAGCAAGGAAACCATCTCCTCCCCCTAGCCAGTGTCTTTCCTGTGGAAAGAGACAGAAACCACACATCTAGAGGAAGAAGCAAAAGATAGGGGAAAAAAGAAAAAGAAAAAAAAAGAAGGAGAGACTTTCTGCTTGCAAATAGTATGAATCCTGCCTGCTAACTGAAAGTCCACAACACAGTGACTTAACTTGGCAAACTGGTCTTAGGTCAAGCCAATCCTCTGGGGGTGGACTCATCAGAAGCAGTCCCCCAACTGAGATAGAAAAAACTCTAAACAATACACAACAGTCTCCCCCTCTAGACAAAGGAAGCAACATATCTAGATAGTTTCACAGCCTAAGAACAGAGTACAAGGCGTGCTGTTAGCCAGACTAAAGCTGTGAGAAAAGATCTAATGATAGAGCCAGATGGGAAGGGTTCAGTGGAAAAATATGGGGAGCACAAAAAATCAAATGGAAACCTCGCTCCTAAAGAGAAATACCAGCTCTCCTCCAATTGGCACAAGCCAGATTCAGAATACCAACAAGTTACTGGAAGAATTTCAGTTTTGGATTATAAATAAGCTGAATAATATACAAGAAAAAATGGATAACCAACATAAAGAAACCAAAAAAAAAAAATACAGAATTTGGAAGAAAAATTCACTAAGGAAATAGAAATATGGAAGAAAAACCAAACTGAACTAGAAATGAAGAATTTATTCAGGGAGGTACAAAACACAGTGGAAAGGCTCAAGAACAGGGTAGATCAAACAGAATGAAGAATCTCAGAGATTGAAGATAATTCTTTCCAATTAAATAAGTCAGTCACCGAGGTAGAGCAAAGAACTAAGAAAAAAGATCAGAGTCTTCAAGAAATGTGGGATTATGTGAAGAAGCCTAACGTGAGAGTTATGAGCATCCCTGAGGGTAAAGAGGATAATAAGCAAGGGCTGGATAAACTATTTGAAGACATAATAGAAGAAAATTTCCCAGGCCTTGCTAAAACTCTAGATATACAGGTTGAAGAAGCTCAAAGAAGCCCTGGTAGATTCATAGCAAATAGGAAAACACCACACCACATAGTCCTCAGACTGACCAAATATCCACTAAAGAGACCCTTCTTTGAGCTATAAGGAGAAAGAAACAAATAACATACAAAGGAAGGCCCATTAGAATTATGCCAGATTTCTCAACTGAAACTTTACGAGCAATAAGAAGTTGGGGCCCTATTCTCACCCTTCTGAAACAGAATAATGCCCAGCCTAGAGTCTTGTACCCAGCTAACCTAAGCTTTCTATATGAAGCAGAAATTAAGACATTCTCAGATAAGCAAGGTCTGAGAGAATTCACCAAGACAAGACCAACCCTCCAAGAAGTACTCAAAAGAGAGTTACACATGGATCATCCCAACAAAGACCCATGAATGTAAAACCACCCAAGAGCTAAAGATCAAATTCCAGCCACCACAATGGCTCAAGAGAGAAAACACAGCAATGAAGTTCTACTTAATAAGATGAACAGAAATCTGTACAACTTATCAGTTCTCTCACTAAGTGTCAATGGCCTGAATTCCCCACTCAGGAGACATAGACTGGGCCAATGTATAAAAAAAACACAAACCAAGCATGTGATGTCTTCAGGAAACTCACTTAACCTGCAAAGATGCATTTAGACTGAAAATAAAAGGATGGAAATCGATATTTCAAGCAAACGGTATCCAAAAGAAAGCTGGTGTGGCAGTTTTAATTTCCAATAACTTAGTCTTTAAACCAACAAAAGTAATAAAAGACAAAGACGGTTACTACATACTGGTGAAAGGCACAATTCAACAAGAAGACATAACCATACTTAATATATATGCACCCAACCTAGGCACACCCAGATTCATAAAGCAAACCCTACTTGATCTCAATCAAATGGTAGACAACAAGACTTTAATAGCTAGAGACTTTAACACCCCACTGACAGCACAGGACAGATCCTCCAAGCAGAAAATAAGCAAAGACATAGTAGACTTAAACAGAATGCTAGAACAAATGGGCCTCACTGACATCGACAGGACATTCTACCCGAAATTCACTGAATATACATTCTTCTCATCAGCTCACGGGACATTCTCTAAGATTGACCATATCCTAGGACATAAAGCATGTCTTAAAAAATTTAAAAAAATAGAAATCATACCATGCATCTTCTCAGACCACAGTGGAATAAAAGTAATAATGAACCCTAACTGGAGCTGTCATTCCTACTCAAAGTCATGGAAGCTAAACAACCTTCCCCTGAATAACTATTTTGTAAAGGAAGAAATCAAGTCAGAAATCAAAACATTCTTTGAATTAAATGACAAAGGAGACACAACTTATCAAAATCTATAGGATGCAGCGAAAGCAGTCCTGAGATAAAAATTCATTTTCATAAATGCCTATTTCAAAAACACAGAAAACTTACAAATAGACAATCTAATGAATAGACTCAAAGTGCTGCAGAAAGAAGAACAGACTGACCCCAAACCCAGCAGAAGGAGAGAAATTATTAAGATCAAATCAGAATTAAATGAAAAGGACAACAAAAATACTATAAGGCAAATTAATAAAACAAAATGTTGGTTCTTTCAAAAGATAAATAAAATAGACACACCACAGGCTAGACTAACTAAGAGCAGAAAAGAAAAACCTCCAATAACTTCCATCAGGAACATGAACGGAGAAATCATGACCGATGACACAGAGATACATGACATCATCTATAAATTTTACAAAAATCTTTATGCACACCAATTGGAAAATGAGGAGGAAATGGACAAATTTTTAGAAACACACAGCCTTCCCAAGCTCAATCGGGAAGAAATAGAATTCTTGAATAGACCGATATCAAGAACTGAAATTGAAACAGCAATAAAAAACCCTCCCAAGAGAAAAGCCCCGGTCCAGAAGGCTTCACACCTGAATTTTACCTCACATACAAAGAAAAACTGGTGCCCATCCTACATAAACTATTCTCCAATATCAAGAAGGATGGAATTCTCCCCAGCACATTTTACGAAGCCAATATAACATTGATACCAAAACCAGGAAAGGACGCAACAAAAAAAGAATACTGCAGACCCATTTCTCTCATGAACATAGATACAAAAATTCTCAATAAAATCCTAGCAAAACGTATCCAAGTGCTTATTAAAAAAAATAATTCATCACGACCAAGTAGGCTTCATCCCAGAGATGCAGGTGTGGTTCAACATACGAAAATCTATAAATGTAGTTCACCACATATATAGAAGCAAAAATAGAGACCATATGATCTTCTCAATAGATGCAGAAAAAGCATTTGACAAAATTCAACACCTGTTATGATAAGAACGCTTAACAAAATAGGCATAAATGGGACCTACCTAAAAATGATACAAGCCATATATGACAAACCCACAGCCAGCACCATACTGAACAGGGAAAAATTGAAAGCATTCTCACTCAGAACTGGAACCAGACAAGGCTGCCCACTGTCCCCATTACTTTTCAACATAGCATTGGAAGTCCTTGGGAGAGCTATCAGGTAAGAGAGCAGAATCAAGAGTGTCCACATAGGGACAGAAGAGATCAAGCTCTCACTCTTCACTGATGATATGACGTTGCATCTGGAAAACCCCAAGGACTCAACCAAGAGACTCCTGGAATTAATTAATGAACTCAGTAAAGTTTCAGGTTACAAAATCAATACACACAAATCAGAGGCATTCATACATGCCAATAACATTCAATCAGAGAAATAAATTAAGGACTCAATACCCTTCAAAATAGCAACAAAGAAAATAAAATATTTAGGAATATATTTAACTAAAGAGGTAAAGGACCTGTATAGAGAGAACTTTGAAACACTAAGGAAGGAAATTGCAGAACACGTAAATAGGTGGAAATCCATACCATGCTTGTGGATTGGAAGAATCAACATTGTTAAAATGTCTATACTACTCAAAGTGATCTACACATTCAATGCAATCCCTATTAAATTACCAACAGCATTTTTCACAGATTTAGAAAAAATAATTATACACTTTGTACGGAATCAGAGAAGACCCCGTATAGCAAAAGCAATTTTAAGCAATAAAAACAAAATGGGAGGTATTGATTTGCCAGACATCAAACTATACAACAAAGCTGTGCTTCTTAAAAGTGCCTAGTATTGGCACAAGGGCAGGGACACAGACCAGTGGAACAGAACAGAAAACCCAAATATAAAACCATCCTCATATGGCCGTCTAATCTTTGACAAAATAGACAAAAACATACTCTGGGGACAAGAATCGCTATTCAATAAGTGGTGCTGGGAAAACTGGATAGCCACATGTAGAAGACTGAAACAGGACCCACAGATTTCACCTCTCACAAAAATCCAATCATTGTGGATTACAGATTTAATCCTTAAATGGGAAATGATTAGAATTCTAGAAGAAAACATATGAAAGACTCTTACAGACATTGGTCTAGGCAAAGAATTTATGAAGAAATCCCCTAAGGCAATCACAGCAACAACAAAATTAAACGAATGGGACCTGATTAAATTAAAAAGCTTCTGCACAGCCAAAGAAACAATCACGAAAATAGACAGCCTACAGAATGGGAAAAAATTTTCGCATGCTACACATCAGATAAAAAGACTGAACACAAGACTCTGTTTAGAACTCAGGAAAATCAGCAAGAAAAAAATCAAACAATCCTATCCAAAAGTGGGCAAATGACATGAATAGAAATTTTTCAAAAGAAGATATAAGAATGGCTAACAAACGTATGAAAAAATGCTCAACATCCCTAATCATCAGGGAAATGCAAATTAAAACCACAATGGGATACCACTTAACTCCGGTGAGAATAGCCTTTATCAAAAAATCCCGAAACACATATTGGGGTAGATGTGAGAGACAGGAACACTCATACACTGCTGGTGGCAATGCAAACTAGTGCAACCCCTGTGGAAAGCAATATCGAGATACCTTAAACAGATTCAAGTAGACCTACCATTCGATCCAGCAATCCCATTATTGGTCATATACCCAGAAGGACAAACGTCATTCTATAACAAAGACACCAGTACCCGAATGTTTATAGCACCACAATTCACAATCGCAAAGATGTGGAAACAACCCAAGTGCCCATCAATCCACGAATGGATTAGTAAACTGTGGTATTTGTATACCATGGAGTATTACTCAGCTATAAGAAATAACGATGATACGACATCTCTTTGGTTCTCCTGGAGAGAGCTGGAACCTGTTATATTACGTGAAGTATCCAAAGAATGGAAAAACAAGCATCACATGTACTCACCACAAAACTGGTTTCCCTGATCATCACCTAAATGCACACTGGGGAAGGATACCAATTGGATATCAGACTGAGACAGGGGCGGGGTGGGGGGAGGGGATGGATGTGTGCCTACATGATGAGTGCATTTCGCATCATCTGGGGAATGGTCATGCTTGAAGGTGCCGACTCAGGGAGGTGGAGGGGGAGGGGATGGAGGTATGACTACATGCCTGGTGCACTGTCTGGAGAATGGACACGCCTGAGGCTCTGACTCAGGGGATGGGCCGGACCCAGAGAACGTATATAATCTGAGCTTTTGGACCCCCATGTAGAGCTGAAAAAAAAAAGAAAGAAAGAAAGAAAGAAAGGAGATCACATCAAAAGAGGCAGGCAACATTTACCTGGAGAAGAGTTACATACGGAAACACATACATTCACCTAGAGAATGCACTGGACTTTGGGTGAGTATACATTTGCCTAAGAGTGAGAATCAAAGCTCTGTGTAGAGTTTCTTCCAAAGCTTAGCTAAGAAATTAGTAGTCATGTCATTAGCAGAGGATAACTTTTTATTAGAATGGAGTTATACATGAAATCGGTCACATTCAATTAGAGAAACCAGCTACAGATTGCGTTGTCTATAGGTTGCATAACTCTGAGACCCAAAGCAGTGTGTAGAGTTTCCTGTCAGACACAACTAGGAACAACTACTCACTTCCCTAGAAGAAGGGAACTTTTAGCGGAAAAAAAGTTACACATGAAAACACACACATTCATTTATAGAAATCAGGTAGACAGTATGTTGTTTATGACTTTGCTTAACTCTTCAGAACCGAAACAGTGTGTAGGGATTGCTGTCAAACACACTTAAGTAAGATGTCACTTCGCAGAAAAAGGATTACCATTAGCCAGAAAAGAGTTACTTATCACTCTGAGTACAGAAGCACTGTGTAGAGTTTAAAGTACGGCACACCTAAGAAAGTAGAAGTCATTTCATTACAAGAGGGGAAGTTTTACTGGGAAAGGATTTACATATGGAATCGCTGATATTCACTTAGAGAAAGCAGCTAGAAATTAGGTTGCTTATGGGTTTCCTTAACTCTGAGAACTGAAACAGTATTTATGGGTTGCTGTCAAACACAAGAAAGAAGAAGTCACTTCGCGGGAAGTGGGCAACTTTAGTCAGAAAGGATTTACTTATGGAAACACTTAGATACAGTTAGAGAAAGCAGGTAAACATTGGGCTGATTTTACATTTGCTTAACTCTAACACCAAAGCAGTGTGCAGAGTTTCCTGACAGGCACAACTAGGTACAAGAAGTCGCTTCTTTAGAAGAAGGAAACTTTTAGCTGGAAAGGAATTACACATTAAAATCCTTACGATCATTTAGAGAAAGGAGCTAGACTTTCTCTTGCTTACAGCTTTGCTTAACTCTGAGAACTGAAGCAGTCTGCAAGGACTGCTGTCAAACACACTTAAGAAAGAAGTCACATGATAAGAGGCAAGTAACATTCACCCAGACATTAGTTACATGTGGAAAGTCTTACATTCCACAGTTCCAAAGAACTGAACTTTGGGTTGACTGTAGGTTTCCTTAAGTATGAGAAACAAAACTGTGTGTAGAGTTTCCTCTAAAGCACAACTTAAAAAGGGGCAGTCATGTTGTTAGAAATGGTAACTTTTAACCAGAAAGGAGTTTTATATGAAATCAGTCACATTCACTTAGGGAAAGCAGGAAGACTTTTTTTGTCTATAAGTTTGCATAACTCTGAGAACCAAAATAGTGTGTATAGTTTCCTGTGTGACATATCTGAGAACAAAAAGTCACTTCTTTAGACGAAGGAAACTTTTAGCTGGAAAATAGTTACATATGAAAACATTTACATTCATTTTGAGAAATCAGCTAGATATTACATTGTTTATGTCTCTGCTTAACTCAGAACTGAAGCAGTGTGTAGGGATGGCTGTCAAACACGCTTAGGAAAGAAGAATTCTCTTCACAAGAAGTGGGTAACTTTTAGCCAGAAAGGATTTACATTTTGAAATGCTCACATTCACTTAAAGAAAGCAAACACACCTGAGAGAGTAAAAATCGTTTTGTTAGAGGAAGGTAAATTTTAGCCACAAAAGAGTTACATATGAAAGCAGCTAGACATTGGCTTGTCCATAGGTTTGGTTAAATCTGAGAAACGAACCACTGTGTAGTGTCTCTTGGCAAACAAATTTAAGAAAGAAGACATCATTTCCATGGAAGAGGGTAACTTTTAGCCAGAAAGGAGTTACATATGGAAACGCTTAGATTGAGTTAGAGAAAGAACCTAGACATTGGGTTGATGATATGTTTGATTGACTCTGAGAACCAAAGCTGTTTGTAGAGTTTACTGTGAAACACAGCTAAGAAAGCAGAAGCAATCTGTTAGAAGGTGGTAAAGGACTGATAACTAGAATCAATTTAGAACTCAGGAAAATCAGCAAGAAAAAAACCAAACAACCCTATCAAAAAGTGGGCAAAGGACATGAACAGAAATTTTTCAAAAGAAGACAGAATAGCCAAAAAACATATGAAAAAATGCTCAACATCTCTAATCAGGGAAATGCAAATCAAAACCATAATGGGATATCACTTAACTCCAGTGAGAATTGCCTTTATCAAAAAGTTCCACAACAATAAATGTTGGCATGGATGCAGAGAGACAGGAACACTCATACACTGCTGATGAGACTGCAAACCAGAGCAACCTCTGTGGAAAGCAATATGGAGGCATCTTAAACAGATACAAGTAGACCTACCATTCAATCCAGCAATCCCATTATTGGGCATCTACCCAAAAGAATAAAAGACATTGTATAAAAAGACATCTGCACCTGAATGTATACAGCAGCAGAATTCACAATTGCAAAGATGTGGAAACAACCCAAATGCCCATCAATGTATGAGTTGATTAGTAAAATGTGGTATATGTATACTACGAAGTATTAGCTATAAGAAATAATGGGGATGTAGAATCTCTTATGTTCTCCTGAATAGAGTTGGAACCCATTCTACTAAGTGAAGTATCCCAAGAATGGAAAAATAAGCACCACATGTACCACCATCAAATTGGTTTCACTGATCATTACCTAAGAGCACATTCAGGAATAACATTAATTGGGTGTCAGGTAGATGTGGGGCGGGGAGGGGATGAGTGTATATCTACATAATGAGTGCTATATGCACTGTCTAGGGGATGGACACGTTTGAAGCTCTGACTCAGGGCGGGGGTAGGAGGGCAAGGGCAATATACAAAACCTAAAGTTTTGTACCCCCATAACTTCCTGAAATAAAAAAAAAACACTAATCTTCACTGACATAAAGCAGCTAAACATTCGTTTTTTTACATGTTTGTTTAGTCTGAGTACCAAAGAACTGTGCAGTTTTTCGGTAAAGGTGCCTATGAGACAGAAAGTCTTGTTGTACAAAGAGGATGATTTTCAGCCAGAAAGGAATTATATCAGAAAAGAGTTACATTCACTGACTAAAAGCAGGTAGACATTCGGTTGCTTCTACATATGCTGAGCTAGAACAACAGAAGTAGTGTGTAGAGACTTTTTGCAAATGAAGCTAATTTAGGGATAGTGATTTCATACCAGGAGCCTAATTTTCAGTAACATGGAGTTAAATATGAAGACACTTACCTTAACTGTGGAAAAGTATGTAAACATTCAGTTCTTTATATGTTAGCTTAATTCTGGAAATCAAAGTAGTGTGTAGGGCTTTTTTGCAAATACACATAAGAGGGGAAATTTTCAGCTGGAAATAGGTTACAACAGAAAAGAATTCCATTCACTGACCAAAAGTAGCTAAAAATTGGGCTCCTTATATGTATCCTTAATTCAGACAAACCAAGCAGTGTGTAGAGATTCTTGACAAATGCACCAGAGAAAAAGAAAGTCGCTTATTATGAAGAGAGGGTAATTTTCAGCCAGCAATGAGTTCCCTCTGAAAACTGTTACTTTCACTTATGGAAAGCATTAGATATTCATTTGTTTATGGTTGATTAACTCTGGAAACTGAAGTAATGTGCAAAGTTTCCTCACAAACATACCTAAGAGAGAGAGTCATTTCTTTCTAAGAAAGCAATTTTCAGCTAGAAAAGAGTTACATCAGAACACACTTGCATTGAATGATGAAGAGCAGCTAGATATGTGGTTGTCTGTACGTTCCCTTAGCTCAAAGGACAGAAGAGGTGTGTAGAGTTACTTGGAAAATACATGAGATAGAAAGTAATTTTGAATGAAGAAGGTAATTTTCAGCCAGAAATGAGTACCATGTGGACATGTTCACTGAAGAAACACACCTAGGCATTTGGTTTTTTATACGTTTGCTTAATTTAGGAAAGTGGAGTAGTGTGTAGAGTTTCTTTGCAAATACACCTATGAAAGCAAAATTCATGTTTTATCAAGAGGGCGATTTTCAGCATGAAAGGAATTATATCAGAAAAGAGTTGCAGGTAGAATCCAGATGGCAGAGGAGAAAAACCACCAGCAACAGTGTCTGAAAGAAAGACAGATTTTAGAAGAAAGTGAAAAAAATATAATCAGGCAGACGAACATCGATCAGATGAGGATCAGAAGGAAGAGTACCTGAAACTACAGTAGATTCCATGGGAAGAAATTGCAGAGGAGAACTGGAAGGAAAGAGGCCCCTAGGAGGCATGGAGTCCAGTAGCAAGAGTAGGTGGAGCAGCTACATTACCCCTCCCTTGCATTCTGGACTGTAGGTGGGCTCCTGAGTGGAGAGAGCTGCCAACACCAACCCAGAGATAGCTGTAAACCTCCTGTGGACAGGGCACCAGGCTCTCGTCTCCCTCGGGGCACCCCCGGTCTGCAGACCAAAGCCAATTGGCAGGTGCCATATTGCTTCTTTCTCCCCTCCCCTTTCCCTACCAGCAACTGCCAACAAAGACAATTTAGCCACCACCTGGAGGCTGTGCAGGGAATGGGATCTGTCCTTTTGGGGACCTATAGTAGACTGAGGGGTGCTCAAATAGTGAGTTCCCTACCCACTATCCCTCCCAGGTGCTGCTTGCCTGGTGACCCCAGGAGAATGGGGCAAATCCCAAGGCAGAGAGAGGTTGATCCAGTTTGGGCACCCAGTAGGTGATTTGAGACCAGCACTCCTCTCCCTGGAAGGATCAGAGATTGACCTCCAGGGCCCATGGGATAGGCCTGCAGAGCAGATCCCATACACCCAGGTCTCAAATGCATTGCCCTGGGGCACAGAAGGGATATTTGTGAATGATCCTATTGAATGTGTGTGCCTTCAGGGGCAGATCAGTGTGCCTGAGGGGAAACCCTCCTCTCACAGGAAGGCCATGCACCCAGCCCACGTTGCAATCCTGGGCAAGGAACCTCCTGGCCTGCATGACTGCCAGAGTAGATCCACTGGCGCGGTCCTGCCTGCTGGCAGAGGGCCTGGAGAAACTGCAGAATACGGGAGGGTGAAAAGGAGCAAGGCCTACTCTAGACTGTAGGTCTCAGATGGCCCCACCTCTACATACAGATGTTTCTGCTGAGAGGGGCCATTCCAGCCCCTCCCTGGCAGCTTTGCCCAGAGGTAAAGAACAGACCTCTTACCCCTGCTAACGGCATTTGTGGAGATTGAGGGGAGGCTCACCCAACCCAGCTCTGCCCAGACTCAATCCCTCACCTTCCTCCACTGAGGTGCAGAATAAGGACATATCTGGAAGTCCCAGGGCCCTACCCACCATGTGAGGCACTAGAGTACCTCTTCAGAGCAATGAGAGATGGTTACAGTACCCTAAAATAACACTGCAGCTTGTGCCTCCCAGCAAGTGCTACCTACTAACAGGGAGATCATTCTGCACACCCTTTTACTGCATCTACTGACTCATCATATAGGGTGTGGTCAAATCTCACCCACAAACACCACCTCAGAGACTAATAGGGTGGGTCATCATCCAAACTAAAATCTAAAGGCAAGAAGCAGCATCTGATCGAGATTGGAAGGAATCAGCACACCACGAAAGAAAAACACCAGCTCTCTAGCAATGGACATTAACCAAACTCAGAACACCAAAATGACAGAAGAAGAATTTCAAACATGGATCATCAGAAAACTGAATGATATGCAAGAAAAAAATGGATAACCAAAGAAAAGAAGCCACAGGAAAAAAAAAATTCCAACACTAGGAAGAAAAATTCACAAAAGAAATCAAAATATTAAAGAAAAATCAAACCAAACTCCTGGTAATGAAGAATTTATTCAAGGAAGTACAAAACACAGTGGATAGCCTCAATAACAGAGTAGATCAAACAGAAGAATCTCAGAGATTGAAGATAACTTTTTCCGATTAAGTAAGTCAGTCACAGAGACAGAGCAAGAAAATAAGAGGAAATACCAGAGTCTTCAAGAAATGTAGGATTATGTGAATAAGCCTAATGTGAGAGTTATGAGCATTCCTGAGGGTAAAGAAGATAATGCACAAGTGCTGGATAAGCTATATGAAGATATAACAGAGGAAAATTTCCCAGGCCTTGCTAAAAAGCTAGATATACAGGTACAAGAAGCTCAAAGGACCCCTGGGACATTCATTGCAAATAGGAAGACACCATGTCATTCAGTCATCAGACTGACCAAAATATCCACTACAGAGGCCCTTCTTCGGGCTGTAAGGAGAAAGAAACAACTAACATACAAAGGAAAGTCCATCTGAATAACACCAGATTTCTCAATTGAAACCTTATAAGCAAGAAGAGACTGGGACCCCCGTTCTCACTCTTCTGAAACAGGGTAATGCCCAGCCTAGAATCTTGTACCCAGAAAAGCTAGTTTTTGTATACAAAGGAGAAATTAAGTCATTATCAGATAAGCAAAGACTGAGGGAATTCACCAAGACAAGACCAGCCTTCCAAGAAGTACTCAAAACAGATTTGCACACAGGCCAGCAAAAGAAAGACCAACGAATGTAAAACTACTCAAGAGCTAAAGATAAAAGACCAGCCACCACAATGGCTCAAAAGAGAAAACATAGCAATGAAGTCAACTCAACGAGAGGAACAGAAATCTGCCCCACTTATCAGTTCTCTCAAAATGTGAATGGCTTGAATTCTCTATTCAAGAGACATAGGCTGGCCCAATGGATAAAAAAATACAAGCCAAGTATCTTCTATCTCCAGGAAACTCATCTAACCTGCAAAGATGAATTTAGACTGAAAATAAAAGAGTGGAAATCAATATTTGAAGCAAACAAAAGACAAAAGAAGTCTGATGTGGCAGTTTTAATCTCAGACAACTTAGTTTTTAAATCAAAAAAAGTAAGAAAAGACAAAGATGGTCACTATATACTGGTGAAGGGTAAAGATCAACAACAAGGAATAACTATACTTAATATATATGAACCCAACTTAGGCACACTCAGATTCATAAAGCAAACCCTACTTGATCTAAAGCAAATGATGAACAGCAACACCATAATAGCCAGAGACTTCAACACCCCACTGACAGCAGAGGACAGATTCTCCACACAGAAAATAAACAAAGAAATAATGAACTTGAACAGAACACTAGAACAAACGGGCCAGACTGACATTTACAGGACATTCTATCCAAAATCCACTGAATATACATTCTTCTCATCATCTCATGGGACATTCCCTAAGATTGACCATATCCTATGACACAAAGCATGTCTTAAAAATTAAAAAAAAAGAAATTATACCATGGATCTTCTCAAATCACAGTGAAATAAAGGTAGAAATTAACCCTAACAGAAACTCTCATTCCTACTCAAAGTCATGGAAGCTAAACAACTTTCTCCTGAATGATTATTTTATAAATGAAGAAATCAATACTGAAATCAAAAGATTGTTTGAATTAAATGACAAAGGAGACACAAGTTATGAAAATCTGTGGGAGACAGCGAAAGCAGTCCTGAGAGGAAAATTCATTTCCATAAATGCCTATATCAAAAAAGACAGAAGACTTACAAAGAGACAATCTAATGTATAGACTCAAAGAACTGAAGAAAGAAGAATAGACCAATCCAAAACCCAGAAGAAGGCGAGAAATTATTAAGATCAAATCAGAACTAAAGGAAAAAGACAAAAAAAAAACCATAACAGAGATTAATAAAACAAAAAGTTTGTTCTTTGAAAAGATTAACAAACTAGACATATTTCTGGCTAAACTAACCAAGAGCAGAAAAGAAAAATCTCTAATACCCTCCATCAGGAACATGAAAGGAGAAAACACAACTGATGCCACAGAGATACATGATATCATCTATGAATTTTACAAAAATCTTTATGCACGTGAACTGGAAAATGTGGAGGAAATGCACAGATTTATAGAAATACTTAGCCTTCTCAGGCTCAACCAGGAAGAAACAGAATTCCTGAATAGACGAATGCTAAGAACTGAAATCGAAACAGCAATAAAAAAACCTTCCCAAAAACAAAATTCCTGGATCAGATGAGTTCACACCTGAATTTTGTCACACCTATGAAGAAAAACTGGTGCCCATCCTACATAAACTATTCTCAACTATCGAGAAGGATGGAATTCTCCCCAACACATTTTACCATGCCAACATAACATTGATACCAAAACCAGGAAAGGATGCAACAAAAAATGAAAACTACAGACCAATATCTCTTATGAGTATAGATGCAAAAATTTTCAATAAAATCCTACCAAATTGTATCCAAGTGCTTATCAAAAAAATTATCCATCACGACCAAATGGGCTTCATCCCAGAGATGCAGGGATGATTTAACATATGCAAATCTATAAATGTAATTCACCACATAAATAGAAGCAAAAATAGAGACCATATGATCCTCTCAATAGATGCAGAAAGAGCATTTGGCAAAATTCAACAACTTTTATGATAGGAACACTTAAGAAAATAGGCATAGACTGGGCCTATCTAAAAATGATACAAGCCATGTGTTACAAACCTTCAGCAAACATTATACTGAATGGGGAAAAATTGAAAGCATTCCCACTTAGAACTGGAACCAGACAAGTCTGCCCACTGTCCCCATCACTTTTCAGCATAGTATTGGAAGTCCTTCCGAGAGCTATCCGGCAAGAGAGCGGAATCAAGGAAGTCCCAATAGGGACTGAAGACATCAAACTCTCACTCCTTGCTGACGATATGATGTTATATCTGGAAAAACTCAAGAATTCAACCAAGAGACTCTTGGAATTCATCAATGAATTCACTAAAGTCTCAGATTACAAAATCAATACACATAAATCTGAGGCATTCATATATGCCAATAACAGTTAAACGGAGAACCAATTTAAGGACTCAATACCATTCACAATAGCAACAAAGAAAAAATATCTAGGAATATATTTAACTAAGGAGGTAAAAGACCTCTGCAGGGAGAACTATTGAACACTGAGGAAGGAAATTGCACAGCATGTAAACAAGTGGAAAACCATACCACGCTCATGGATCAGAAGTATCAACATTGTTGAAATGTCTATACCACCCAAAGTGATCTACAGATTCAATGCAATCCCTATTAAATACCAACATCATTTTTCACAGATATAGTAAAAATAATTATACACTTTGTATGGAATCAGAGAAGACACCATGTAGCAAAAGCAATTATAAGCAATAAAAACAAAATGGGAGGTATTACTTTGCCAGACTTCAAACTATACTACAAGCCTGTGGTTCTTAAAACTGCTTGGTATTGGCACAAGTGCAGGGACACAGACCAGTGGAACAGAACAGAAAATTCAAATATAAAACCATCCTCATTCAGCCATCTAATCTTTGACAAAGCAGACAAAAACTTACTCCAGGAAAAAAATCTTTGTTCAATAAATTGTGTTGGTAAAATTGTATAGCCACATGTAGAAGACTGAGACAAGACCCACAGCTTAAACTTCTTACAAAAATCAAATCACGGTGAATAACAGACTTAAACCTTAGGTGTGAAATGATTGGAATTCTAGAAGAGAATGTAGGAAAGACTCTTACAGACACTGGCCTAGGCAAAGAATTTATGAGGACCCCTAAAGTAATCACAGCAACAACAAAAATAAATGAATGGGACCTGATTAAATTAAAAAGTTCTGCACAGCCAAAGAAATAGTCAAGAGAATAAACAGACAACCTACAGAATGGGAAAAAATTTCCACGTACTACATACACATCAGATAAAGGACTGATAACAAGAATCTATTTAGAAATGAGGAAAATCAGCACGAAAAAAATCAAGCAACCGTATCAAAAAGTGGGCAAATGACATGAATAGAAATTTTTCAAAAGAAGATATAAGAATGGCTAACATATGAAAAAATGCTCAACATCCCTAATCATCAAGGAAATGGAAATCAAAACCACAAAGAGTCCAGTGGTAATGGCCTTTATCAAAAAGTCCCAAAACAACACATGTTGGCGTGGATGCAGAGAGACAGGAACACTCATACGCTGCTGACGGGACTGCAAACTAGTGCAACCCCTGTGGAAAGCATTATGGAGATACCTTAAACAGATTCAAGTAGACCTACCATTCGATCCAGCAATCTCATTATTGGGCATCTACCCAAAGGAACAAAAATCATTCTATAAAAAAGACACCTGTTATAGCCTAATGTTATAGCAGCACAACTCACAATTGCAAAGGTGTGGAAACAATCCAAATGTCCATCAATTCATGAGTGGACTAGTAAATTGTCGTATATGTGTACAATGGAGTACTATTCAGTTATAAGAAATATCGGTGATATAGAATCCCTTTTGCTCTCCTGAAGAGAGTTGGAATCCATTCTTGTGAAGTGTCACAAGAATGGAGAAGCAAGCATCACATGTTCTCAGCAGCAAATTGGTTTCCCTGATCATCACCTAAGTGCACATTTGGGAATAACATCAATTGGGTATCAGACTGAGGTGGTGGGTAGGGAGAGGGGATGGGTGTATATCTATATGATGAGTGCGTTGTGCACCGTCTGGGGAATGGTCATGCTTGAATGTTCTGACTCGGGAGGAAGGTGGTGGGAGGAGGGGATTGGGGTGTAACTACATGATGAGTGCAATGTGCACTGTTTGGTATTGGACACTCTTGAAGTTCTGATTCGGGGTGATGGGCAGGACGTGAGTAATATATATAACCTTATTATGTACCCCCATAATAAGCGGAAATGAAAACAAAAATTAAAAAAAAATAGAAATCATACCATGCATCTTCTCAGATCACAGCAGAATAAAAGTAGAAATAAACCTTAACAGAAATTCTCATTTGTACTAAACATCATGGAAGCTAAACAACCTTCTCCGGAATGAATACTTTATAAATGAAGAAATCAAGATAGAAATAAAAAGATTCTTTGAACTAAATGAGAAAGGAGACAGAAGTTATCAAAATTTTTGAACACAGCTAAAGCAATTCTGAGAGAAAAATTTATTTCCATAAATGCCTATATCAAAAAGACAGAAAACTTACAAATAGACAATCAAATGAATAGACTCACAGAGCTGGAGAAAGAAGAACAGATCAACCCCAAAACCAGCAGAAGGAGAGAAATTAATAAGATCAAATCAGAACTAAATAAAATGGACAATAGAAAAACCATAAGGGAGATTAATAAAATAAAAAGTTGGTTCTTTGAAAAGATAAACAAAATTGACATGCCTTTGGCTAGACTAACCAAGGGCAGAAAAGAAAAATCTCTAATAACCTCCATCAGGAACATGAAAGGAGAAATCATAACTGATGCCACTGAGATACAAGATATCATCTATGGATTCTACAAAAACCGTTAGGTGTACAAACTGGAAAATGTGGAGGAAATGGACAAATTTTTAGAAACACACAGTCTCCCTAGGCTCAACCAGGAAGAAATAGAATTCCTAATGTACCAGTATCAAGAACTGAAATCAAACTGTATCCAGGAGAACATAGGAGATTCTATATCACCGTTATTTCTTATAGCTGAGTAATACTCCATGATATACCGGGTGTGTGTGGGGGGGAGACAAAGGCAATATACATAAGCTAAACTTTTGTACCCCCGCTATATGCTGATATAAAAATAGAAATAAATAAAAACAATTTAGAAAAGAAATTTAAAAATAAAAAATTATAAAAATAAAAGTCATTGTAAAAGAAAAAAATAAAGAACTTAAATTGAAACAGCAATAAAAAACTTTCCTAAAAAGAGAAGCTCCGGACCAGATGGTTTCACACCCAAATTTTACCACACCTACAAGAAAGAACTGCTGCCTATCCTACAAAAGTTATTCTACAACAGCAAGAAGGACAGAATTCTCCCCCACAGATTTTATGAAGCCACCATAACCCTTATACCAAAACCAGGAAAGGATGCAACAAAAAAAGAAAACTACAGACCAATTTCTCTCATGAACATAGATGCAAAAATTCTCAATAAAATCCTAGCAAATTGAATCCAGGTGCTTATCAAGAAAATAAGCCATCACAACCAAGTGGGCTTCATCCCAGAGATGCCGGGTTAGTTCAACATAGGAAAATTTGTAAATGTAATTCACCACATAAATAGAAGAAAAATCAAAGACCATATGATCCTCTCAATAGACACAGAAAAAGCATTTGACAAAATTCACTGAGGAAAAGAACGTAGACATTTGATTGTTTCTATGTTTGCTGAACTCTGGAAGCAGAAGTAATGTGCAGAGCTTCTTTGCAAACACACCTAAGAGATGGAAAATCATTTTGAATGAAAAAGGTTATTTTCAGCCAGAAAAAAATTACAACAGAATAGAATACTTTTCACTGATGAAAAGCAGCTAGAAATTTGGTTGCTTATACTTATTCTTAATTCAGACAAATGAAGCAGTTTGTAGAGATACCTGGAAAATGCACCTAACAAAGAGAAAGTCACTTCACACGAAGCGGGTAATTTTCAGCTGGCAAGGCTTTACCTCTGAAAACAATTACTTTCACTGACCAAAAGCAGCTAGAAATTCGTTTGTTCAAAGGCAATATTTAGGCAGGAAAAGAGCTGGATCAGAACACACTTGCATTCAGTGACCAAAATCAGCTAGATATTCAGCTGTTTACATGTTTCCTTAGCTCTGAGAACTGAAGAGGTGTGTAGAGTTAGTTGGGAAACTCACACATGGGACAGAGAATTATTTAGTATGAAGAAGGTAATTGTAAGCCAGAAAGGAAGCACAGTAGTATGTAGATTTTCTTGAAAAATGCACCCGTGGGACATAAAGTCATGTGGTACAAAGTGGGTAATTTTCATGGCGAAAGGAATTCCATCAGAAAAGATTTACATTCACTGACCAAAAGCAGGTAGACATTGGGTTGCTTCTACATATTGTGAGCTACGACAACAGAAGCAATGTGTAGAGACTCTTGGTAAATGCAGCTAATTTAGAGAAAGTGATTTTGTAACAAGAGCTTAATTTTCAGCCACATGCAATTACATATTAAGAAACTTACATTCACTGAAGGAAAGCATGATGACATTCAGTTATTTATGTTTGCTTAAGTCTCGAAACCAAAGCAGTGTTTAGAGCTTCTTCATTTGTTTATACTTTCCCTTACCTCTGAGAACTGAAGAGGTGAATGCACCCATGAGACAGAAACTAATTTTGTTTGAAGAAGGCAATTTTCAGTCATAAAGGAATTACATGTGAAGACACATTCACTGAGGCAGCACACCTAGATATTTGGTTTTTTATATATTTGCTTAACTCTGGAAACCCCAGTAGTATGTAAAGATTGTTGGCAAAAGCACTTACGGATAAAAAGTCATGGGGTATAAAGAGGGTAACTTTCAGCTGGGAAGGAGTCAGCTCTGAATAGTTACTTTTACTGACCGAATACTGCTAGAAATTCATTTGTGATTATGTTTGATAAACTCTGGAAACCAAAGTAGTGTGCAGAATTTCTTCGCAAATGAACCTAAGAGAGAGAGTCATTTCCTTTTAAGAGGGCAATTTTCAACTGCAAAAGAGTTACATCAGAACACACTTACATTCAGTGACCAACAGCAGCTAGATATTCGGCTGTTTACATGTTCCCTGAGCTCTGAGAACTGGAGAGGTGTGTAGAGTTAGTTGTCAAACTCACACATGAGACAGAGAATTATTTGATATAAGAAGGTAATTGTAAGCCAGAAAGGAATTACATGGGAAAACCCTTACCTTCACTGAGGGAATGCACCTAGACGTTTGGTTCTTTATACCTTTGCTTAAATAAGGAAATGCAGCAGTATGTAGACTTTCTTGAAAACTGCACCTGTCTGACAGAAAGTCATGTAGCCCAAAGAGGATAATTTTTTACCCAGAAAGAAATTACATCATAAAGAGTTACATTCGCTGACTAAAAGCAGGTAGACATTCAGTTGCTTCTGTGTATTCTGAGCTAGGACAGAGGAAGTAGTGTGTAGAGACTCTTGGCAAATGCAGCTAATTTAGGGAAAGTGATTTCCTACCAAGAGTGTAAGTTTCAGCCCCATGCAGTTACATATAGAGACACATTCACTGAGGGAAAGTCCATAGGCCTATGGTTTTTTATATATTAGCTTAATTCTGGAAACTGAACTAGTGTGTAGAGCTAATTTGCAAACACACCTAAGAGAGGGAAAGTCATTTCATATGAAGAAGGTAATATTGAGCCAGAAAGGAGTTACACCAGAAAGAGATCCATTCACTGACCAAAAGTAGCTAGAAATTAGGTTTCTTATACGTATCCTTAATTCAGACAAACCAGGCACTGTGTAGAGATTCTTGACCAACTCACCTAAGAAAAAGAAAGTTACTTTTTATGAAGAGGGTACATTCATCCAGCAAAGAGTTACCTCTGAAAACAGGTACTTTCACTGACCTAAAATAACTAGACATTCATTTTTTTTATACGTAGGAATAACCATGAAAACCAAAATATTGTGCAGAGTTTCTTTGGAAACATACCTAAGAGAGAGAAAGTCATTTCTTCCTAGGAGGGCAATTTTCAGCCGAAAAATAGTTACATCAGAACACATTGCATTCAGTGACAAAAAGTCGCTAGATATTCAGTTGTTTATAATTTCCCTTACCTTTGAGAACTAAAGAAGTGTTTAGAGTTACTTGGCAAAGGCACCTATGAGACTGAAAGTAATTTTGTATGAAGAAGGTAATTTTCAGCCAGAAAGGAGTTACATGTCAGGACACTTAACATTCACGGAGGGAACTCACCTAGACATTAGGTTCTTTATATGTTTGTTAATTCAGGGAACCACAGTGGTGTGTAGAGTTTCTTTGCAAATGCACCTATGTGATGGAAAGACATATGACACAAGGATGGTAATTTTCAGCTGGAAACGACTTACATCAGAAAACAGTTACATTCCCTGACCAAAACCACCTAGACAATTGGTTGCTTCTACTTACTCTTAGCACGGAATGGAAGCAGAATGTAGAGATTCTTGGCCAACACACATAAAAAACAGAAAGCCACTTTTGTATGAAGAGGGTAAATTCACCCAGCAAGGAGTTACTTCTAAAAACTGTTACTGTCACTTACTGAAAGTAGGTAGACATTCGTTTGTTTATATGTCACATTAACTCTGGAAACCGCAGTAGTGTGCAGAGTTTATTCACAAAGGGACCTAAGAGAGAGAGAGTCATTTTGTTCTAAGACGGTAATTTTCAGCCGGAAAAGAGTTACATCAGACCACACTTGCCTTCACTAACAAAAACACCTAGTTATTCCGTCGTTTCTACTTTCCCTTAGCTCTGAGACCGAAGAGGTGTGTAGAGTTACTTGGCAAACATGAGACCGAAAGTAATTTTGTATGAAGAAGGTAATTTTCAGCCAGAAAGGAGTTACACGTGAAGACACAGATTCACTGAGGGAACGCACCTAGATATTCGGTTCCTTATACGGTTTGCTTAACTGAGGGAACCACAATAGTGTGTAGAGTTTCTTGACAAAGGCCCCTTGGGACAGAAAGTCATGTTGTGTGAGGAGGGTAATTTTCTGCAGGAAAGCAATTACATCAGAAATGAGTTACATTCCCCTTCCAAACTAGCAAGCCATTCGTCTGCTTCTATGTATTCTTAACTTGGGGAGTGGAAGCAGTGTGTAAGAGAGTCTCGGCCAACACACCTAAGAAAGAAAGTCATTTTGTACAAAGGGTGTAATTTTTACCCAGCAAGGAGTTGCCACTGAAAACTGTTGCTTTTAGTGGCCAAAAGCAGCTAGATATTTCTTTGCTTATGTGTTCAAATAACTCTGGAATCAGAAGTACTGTGTATAATTTCTTCTCAAAAGTACCTAGGAGAGAGAGTCATTTCATTGTTAGAGAGCAATTTTTAGCCAGAAAAGAGTTACATTAATACACACTTGCCTTCACTGAACAAAAGCATCTAGATATTCAGTTGTTTATACTTTCCCTTGCCTCTGAGAACAGAAGAGGTGTGTAGAGTTACTTGGCAAATGAACCCATGAGACAGAAACTAATATTGTTTGAAGAAGGTAATTTTCAGTCAGAAAGGAATTACATGTGAAGACACTTATATTCACTGAGGGAATGCACCCAGATATTCAATTCTTTATACATTTGCTTAATTCTGGGAACCCCAGTAGTATGTAAAGTTTCTTGGCAAAAGCACTTATGGGACTAAAGGTCATGAGGTATAAAGAGGGCAATTTTCAACAGGCAAGGAGTTAGCTCTGAATACAGTTACTTTCACTGACCAAAAGGTGCTGGAAATTCATTTGTGCATATGTTAGATTAACTCTGGAAACCAAAGTAGTGTGGAGTTTCCTCACAAGGATACCTAAGAGAGAAAGTCATTTCATTCTAAGTGGGCAATTTTCAGTGGAAAGAGTTACATCAGAACACCCTTACCTTCACTCACCAAAAGCAGCTAGATATTCAGTTGTTTATACTTCCCTTAGCTCTCAGAACCCAAGAGGTGTGTAAAGTTACTTGGAAAAGGCAGCCATGTGACAGAAAATCACTTTGAAGAAGGTAATCGTCAGTTAGAAAGGAGTTATATGTGAAGACACCTACATTCACTGAGGGAACACACCTAGACATTCGGTTCTATATACGTTTGCTTAACTCAGGGAACTATAGTACTGCGTAGAGTTTCTGAGCAAATGTACCTATGGGACAGAAAAACATGTGGCACTAAGAGGGTAATTTTTAGCAGGTGAGGAATTACATCAGAAAAGAGTTACAACCCCTGACCAAAACTAGCTAGATATTCAATTGCTTCTACTTAATCTTAACTCAGACAATGGAAGAAATGTGTAGAGATTCTTGGCCAACGCACCTAAGAAAGAGAAAGTGATTTTGTACGAAGAGGGTAAATTGAGCCAGAGAACAGTTACTTCTGAAAACTCATACCTTCACGTATCAAAAGTAGGTTTATATTTGTTTGTTTATATGCTGGATTAATTATGGAAACTGCAGTAGTATGCAGAGTTTCTTTGCAACCGGTCCTAAAAGAGAGAGTCATTTCATTCTATGAGGGCAATTCTCAGTCGGAAAATAGTTACATCAGAACACACTTGCCTTCAATGACCAAAAGCAGCCAGATATTTGGTTGTTTATACTTTTCTTTTGCTCTGAGAACCAAAGAAGTGTGTAGAGTTACTTGGCAAAGGCACCCAGGAGACAGAAAATAATTTTGCATGAAGAAGGTAATTTTCAGCCAGAAAAGAGTGGCCTCAGAAGAGAGTTTCATTCACTGACAAAGAGAAGCTGGAAATGTGGTTGCTTATATGTATTCTTTTTTTTTTTCATCGAGATACTGATTTTATTTCCTTTGGATATATACCCAGAAGTGGGATTCCTGGGTCATAAGGTAGTTTTATATTTATTTATTTATTATTGTTTTTATTCTTTTTTTTTTATTTCAGCTCATCATGGGGGTACATAAGTTCAGGTTATATACAATGTCCATGTCCTGCCCATCCCCCCAAGTCAGAGCCTCAAGCGCGTCCATTCACCAGACAGTGCCCCTGGCACTCACCATGTAGTCATACCTCCATCCCCTCCCCCCACCACCACCTCCCCGAGTCAGCACCTGCAAGCATGACCATTCCCCAGACGGTGCGCAACGCACTCATCATGCTTTTGAACAAATGTAGCAGTGTGTAGAGATTTTTGGCAAATTAACCTAACAAAGAGAAAGAAACTTCGTAAGAAGAGGGTACTTTTCAGCTGGCAAAGAGATACCTCTGGAAATTGTTACTTTCACTTATGAAAAGCACTAGACATCCTTTGTTGACATGTTTTAATAACTTTGGAAACCGAAGTACTGTGGAGAATTTCTTCAGAAACATACCTAAGAGAGAGAGTCATTTCGTTCATAGTGATCAATTTTCAGCCATAAAAGAGTTACATGAGAACATACTTGACTTCACTCACGGAAAGCACCTAGATATTCAGTTGTTTATACTTTCCCTTACCACTTAGAACTGAAGAGGTGTGTGGAGTTAGTGGGCAAATGCACCTATGAGATAGAAAAATTATGTAGGGAGAAGGTGATTTTCAACCAGAAAAGAGTTACATGTTAAGACACTTAAATTCACTGAGGAAATGTACCTACACATTCGGTTCTTTATAAGTTTGCTTAACTCTGGGGCCCGCAGTAGTGTGTAGAGTTTCTTCACGAATGCACGTATAAAACTGAAAATGAGGTGGTACCGAAAGCATAATTTTAAGCCAGAAAGTAATCACATCAGAAAAAGAGTCCCCTGACCTAAACCAGCTAGACATTCCGTTGCTTTTATGTACTCTTAGCTCGGACAGTGGAAGAAGTGTGTTGAGATTTTTGGAAAATGCACCTAATTTATAGAAAATGATTTCTCGAAAGAGGGTAATTTTCAGCTAGAATGTAGTCACATATGAAGACACATTCATTGAGGGAAAGCATGTAGACATTCGGTTCTTGACATGTTTGCTTAAGTCTGGAAACTGAAGTAGTGTGGAGAGATTCTTTGCAAACACACTGAAGGGACACAAAGTCATTTCATATTTAAAAAGTACGTATAAGCTGGAAAGAAGTTACATCAGCAGAGTTCCATTCACTGAACAAAAGTAGCTAGAAATTAGGTTGCTTATACATATTCTTCATTCACATAAACGAAGCACTGTGTAGAGATTCTTGGTAAACAAACCTGAAAAAGAGAAAGTCATGAAGAGGTTAATTTTCAGCCAGCAAGGAGATACCTCTGAATACTGTTACTTTCACTTACAAAAAGCAGCTGGACATTTGTTTTTTTTTCTTATTTCAGCATATGGGGGTAGAAAGGTTCAGGCTATGTAATTGCACTTGCCCCCCATATCCCCAAGTCAGACCTTCAAGAATGTCCATTCCCCAGACAGTGTGCATTGCACTCATTATGTAGGTATACACCCATACCCTCCCACCCCAACATCTGCCCAACACGCAATTATTGTTATTCCCAAATGTGCATTTAGGTGATGATCAGGGAAACCAATTTGATGGTGAGTACCTGTGGTGCTTATTTTTCCATTCTTGAGATACTTCACTTAGTAGAATGGGTTCCGACTCTATTCAGAACATAAGAGCTTTTATATCACTGTTATTTCTTTTTTTTTTTTTTTCTTTTTCTTTTTCTTTTTTTTTTTTTTTGAGACAGAGTCTCATTCTGTTGCCCGGGCTAGAGTGAGTGCTGTGGCATCATCCTAGCTCACAGCAACCTCAAACTCCTGGACTCAAGCGATCCTTCTGCCTCAGCCTCCCGAGTAGCTGGGACTACAGGCATGTGCCACCATGACCGGCTACTTTTTTCTGTATATATACATATTTTTTTAGCTGTCCATATAATTTCTATTTTTAGTAGAGATGGGGTCTCGCTCTTGCTCAGGCTGGTCTCGAACTCCTGAACTTCAACAATATGCCTGCCTCAGCCTCCCAGAGTGCTAGGATTACAGGCGTGAGCCACCGCACCCGGCCACCATTATTTCTTATGGCTGGGTAATATTCTATGGTATACATATACCACATTTTACTAATGCACTCATAAATTGGTGGGCATTGGGTTGTTTCCACATCTTTGCAATTATGAATTGTGCTACTATAAACATTTGGATGCAGATGTCTTTTTTTACAGCATGTCTTTTGTTTTTTAGGGTGGATGCCCAATAATGGGATTGCTGAATCAAATGGTAGGTCTACTTATATCTGTTTAAGGTATCTCCAATATTGCTTTCCACCAGGGATTGCAGTAGTTTGTAGTCCCACCAGCAGTGTATGAGTGTTCCTGTCTGTCTGCATCCATGCCAACATTTATTATATTGGACTTATTGATAAAGGCCATTCTCACTGCGGTTAAGTGGTATCTCATTGTGGTTTTGATTTGCATTTCCGTGATGATTAGAGATGTTGAACATTTTGATGTTTGTTAGCCATTTTTATATCTTCTTTTGAAAAATTTTTATTCATGTCGTCTGCCCACTTTTCGATAGGGTTGTTTGATTTTTTTGTGCTGATTTTCCTGAGTTCTAAATATATTTCTGTTATCACTCATCTGTTGTGTAGTATGCGAAAACTTTTTCCCATTCTGTAGGTTGTCTGTTTACTCTCATGACTGTTTCTTTGGCTGTGCAGGAGGTTTTTAATTTGATCAGGTCCCATTTACTTATTTTTGTTGTTGCTGTGATTGCTTTAGGGGTCTCCTTCATAAATTCCATAAATTCTTTGCCTAAGCCAATGTCCGTAAGAGTCTTTCCTACATGTTCTTCTAGGATTCTAATAGTTTCCCACCTAAAGTTTAAGTCTGTTATCCACTGTGATTTGATTCTTGTGAGAGG
This sequence comes from Lemur catta, assembly GCF_020740605.2. NCBI lineage: Eukaryota > Metazoa > Chordata > Mammalia > Primates > Lemuridae > Lemur > Lemur catta. Next base: position 688,828 of record NC_059156.1, read on the forward strand.
TGAAAGCTGTGGGTCCTATTTTAGTTTTCTACATGTGGCTATCCAGTTTTCCCAGCACCATTTGTTAAATAAGGAATCTTTTCCCCAGAGTATGTTTTTGTCTGCTTCGACGAAGATTAGATGGCTATATGAGGATGATTTTATATTTGGATTATCTGTTCTGTTCCACTGGTCTGTGTCCCTGCACTTGTGCCAATACCCAGCAATTTTAATAATCACAGCTTTGTAGTATAGTTTGAAGTCTGGCAAATCAATACCTCTCATTTTGTTTTTGTTGCTTAAAATTGCTTTTGCAAAACAGGGTCTTCTCTGGTTCCATATAAAGCATAAAATTATTCTTTGTATATCTGGGAAAAATGATGTTGGTAATTTAATAGGGATTGTGTTGAATCTGTAGATAACAGGGCAGTATAGACGTTTTAACAATGTTGATTCTTCTGATCCTTAATTTGGTTCTCCGTTTGACTATTATTGGCATATATGAATGTCTCAGATTTGTGTGTATTGACTTTGTATTCCGAGACTTTACTGAATTAATTGATCAATTCCAGGAGTCTCTTGATTGAATCCTTGGGGTTTTTTAGATATAACATCATATCATCAGCAAAGGGTGAGAGTTTGATCTCTTCCTTCCCTACTTGAACACCCTTGATTCTGCTCTCTTGCCTGGTAGCTCTCGCAAGAACTTCCAATATTAAGTTGAGAAGTAATGAGGACAGTGGTCAGCCTCGTCTGGTTCCAGTTTGAAGTGGGCAGGCTTTCAATTTTTCCCCGTTCAGTTTGATGATGGCTGTGGGTTTGTCATAAATGGCTTGTATCATTTTTAGATATGCCCCGTCTATGCCCATTTTGTTAAGTTTTCTTATCATAAAAGGGTGTTGAATTTTGTCCAATGCTTTTTCTGCATCTATTGAGAGGATCATATGATCTTTATTTTTGCTTCTATTTATGTGCTGAATTACATTTATAGATTTTCGTATGTTGAACTACCCCTGAATCTCTGGGATGAAGCCTACTTGGTCGTGATGAATCATTTTTTTTAATAAGCACTTGGATATGATTTGCTAGGATTTTATTGAGAATTTTTACACCTGTGTTCATGAGAGAAATTGGTCTGTAGTTTTCTTTTTTTGTTGCGTCCTTTCCTGGTTTTTGTTGGTAAAATTATGGTGGCTTGGTAAAATATATTGGGGAGAATTCCATCCTTCTCGATATTGGAGAATAGTTTATGTAGGATGGGCACCAGTTCATCTTTGTCTGTGTGGTAAAATTTGGGTGTGAATCCGCCTGGACAAGGGCTTTTCTTTTTCGGAAAGTTTTTTATTGCTGTTTCAATTTCAGTTCTTGATACTGGTCTATTCAGGAATTCTATTTCTTCCTGATTGAGCTTGGGAAAGCTGTGTGTTTCTAAAAATTTGTCCATTTCCTCCACATTTCCCAATTTGTGTGCATAAAGATTTTCGTAAAATTCATAGATGATGTCATGTATCTCTGTGGCATTGGTCGTGATTTCTCCTTTCATGTTCCTGATGGAAGTTATTAGAGATTTTTCTTTTCTGCTCTTGGTTAGTCTAGCCAATGATGTGTCTATTTTGTTTATCTTTTCAAAGAACCAACTTTTTGTTTTATTAATTTCCCTTATAGTATTTTTGTTGTCCTTTTCATTTAATTTTGATTTGATCTTAATAATTTCTCTCCTTCTGCTGGGTTTGGGGTCAGTCTGTTCTTCCTTCTCCAGTTCTTTGAGTCTATTCATTAGATTGTCTATTTGTAAGTTTTCTGTCTTTTTGATGTAGGCATTTATGGGTATAAATTTTCCTCTCAGGCCTGCTTTAGCTGTGTCCCACAGATTTTGATGAGTTGTGATTCATTTGTCGTTTAATTCAAAGAATCTTTTGATTTCCATCTTGATTTCTTCATTTATAAAATAATCATTAAGGAGAAAGTTGTTTAGCTTCCATGACTTTCAGTAGAAATGAGAATTTCTGTTAGGGTTCATTATTACTTTTATTCTGCTGTGATCTGAGAAGATGCATGGTATAATTTCTAGTTTTTTAAATTTTTTAAGACATGCTTTATGTCCTATGATATGGTCAGTCTTGGAGAATGTCCCATGAGCTGATTAGAAGAAAGTGTATTCAGTGGATTTTAGGTAGAATGTCCTGTAAATGTCAGTCAGGCCTTTTGTTCTAGCATTCCATTTAAGTACCTTATTTCTTTGTTCTCTGTTTGGAGGATCTGTCCTGTACTGTCAGTGGCGTGTTAAAGTCTATCATTTTGTTCAAATCAAATAGTGTTTCCTTTGTGAATCTGTGTGCACCTAAGTTGGGTGCATATATATTAAGTATAGTTGGGTCTTCTTGTTGAATTGTACCCTTCACCAGTATATAGTACCCATCTTTGTCTTTCATTACTTTTGTTGATTTAAAAACTAAGTTATTTGGAGATTAAAACCACCATGCCAGCTTTCTTTTGGCTTCCATTTGCTTGACATATCAATTTCCACCCTTTTATTTTCAGTCTAAATGCATCTTTGCAGGTTAGATGAGTTTCCTGAAGATAGCAGATACTTGGCTTGTATTTTTTTAACCATTGGACCAGTCTATGCTTCTTGAGTGGGGAATTCAATCCATTCACATTTAATGAGAGATTTGATAAGTGAGACTGATTTCTGTTCCTCATGTTGGCTTGAATTTCATTATTCTGTTTTCTCACTTGAGCCATTGTGATAAGTGAGTTTTTATCTTCTCTTCAGTGGTTTTATATTCATGGGTCTTTCTTGTGCTGGTCCGTGTGTAGCTCTGTTTTGAGTACTTCTTGGAGAGCTGGTCTTGTCTTGGTGAATTCTCTGAGTTTTTGTTTATCTGAGAATGTCTTAATTTCACCTTCACATAAAAAGCTGAGCTTAGCTGGGTATAAGATTCTAGGCTGGGCATTATTCTGTTTCAGAAGAGTGAGAATGTGGCCCCAGTCCCTTCTTGCTTGTAAGGTTTCAGTTGAGAAATTTGGCGTGATTCGGATGGATTCTCCTTTGTATGTTACTTGTTCCTTACATCTCAAAGAAGGGCCTCTGTAGTGGAAATTTTGGTCAGTCTGACAACTGCATGATGTGTTGTCTTCCTATTTGCTATGAATCTCCCAGAGGTTGTTTGAGCTTCTTCAACCTGTGTATCTAGAGTTTTGGCAAGGCCTGGGAATTTTCCTCAATTATGTCTTCAAATAGCTTATCCAACTCTTGCTTATTGTCTTCTTCACCCTCAGAAATGCTGATAACTCTCACGTTAGACTTCTTCACACAATCCCACATTTCTTGTAGACTCTGGTCTTTTCTCTTATTTCTTGCTCCATCTCTGTGACTGACTTATTTAATTGGAAAGTGTTATCTTTGATCTCTGAGATTCTTCCTTCTGTTTGATCTACCCTGCTCTTGAGACTTTGCACTGTGTTCTGTAGCTCCCTGAATAAATTCTTCATTTCCAGGAGTTCAGTTTGATTTTTCTTCAATATTTCAGTTTCTTTAGTGAATTTTTCTTCCAAGTCCTGCATCTTTTTTGTGGTTTCTTTGTGTTGGTTATCCATTTTTTCTTGCATAATATTTAGTTTTTTATGATCCATGTTTGAAATTCCTCCTGTGACATATTGCTATTTCGAGTCTGGTTTGTGTCAATTGGTAGAGAACTAGTAATTGTCGTTGAAGTGGAGGATTCAGCTTGATTCTTTATACTCCCAGAGATCTTTTGCTGAGTCCTTCCCATCTGGATCAATCCTTAGGTCCCTTCTTTCCGCTTTAGGCTGAATTATAGGCACAATGTGCATGCTGACCTTGGGCTGCGCAGCAGCCAGTTAAGCTGCCTCCTTTGTCACTAGGGGGAGCCCTTTACGTGTTGTTCAGGTTTTTGCTACCTCAGCTGGGGGGCTGCTCCTGTTGTATCCAGCCCCAGAGAATTAATTTGACCTGAAACTGGTTTGAGAGTCCCGTCTCTGGGCTGTTCTAATTGCAGACAGAAAGCTACTTTTTCCTTGCCTCTTCCTCTCGTGAGGTGATTTCTGCCTCTCTTTGTGCAAAATATAGTGGCTAGGGGTAGCGGGGGTGCCCTTGTTCACCTAGCACCCCAGCTGCTGCAGCTGCTGAGGGCGATGGTCTATCCCACCCCAATGTCTGCAAGGTCCACGCTCTGCTCCCTTGGTACTGGGGAAGCACTCAGTGTTCATGCAATGATGGAGCTCCTAGTGGGGGTCCATGGACGAGGGGATGGAGCCACTCGGTTCCCAATCAGTCCGCAGTGGGTAGGCTGTGGAACCCGACAAGGGCGGCTGCACCCCCTGCCGGTCGCTGGTGCTGGAGGTGAATGTTCAGGGTCCAGCAGGGGCCGAAGGAGCCGAGGATTGAGGAGCCCAGCCACCTGTGTAAAGAAGACAGTTTGGCCTCTCCCAGGTGTCTGTTGCTACAGCCTAGAGCAAACCCTCTCCCACCAGTTGCAGTCTGCCCACAGGGCTCCAGGGTTCAAAATGCCTCCTGCTATTGTCTCCTCTCCACAAAGCCCCGTGTCTCCCACGATGATTCTGCACCTGCTTGAGGCAGATCCCTAATTGAGTGGGTGTGGAGCTCAGTGGGTAGACAGGCCACTTTCCTGTGGGGCTGAACCCCCCTCACTCGCTGGTGAGGTGGGTACAGCTGTCCCATGCTCCCCTCTCTATTATCCATCCTGCACTCTCCAGATTTTTGTGGTCTGATTTCCCGTTCACCTCAGTCTTTTCTTGCTTTCTGTGTCGCATGCTGATTGTGGATTCACACCACTGTTCTTGTGGGGGAGTGATCCTCTAGCATTGTGGCAGACTGAGATCCATGTCTTCCTCTCTGGGAGAACAAATCCAGGAGGTCACCACCACTCTGTCATCTTTCTCTCCCTGTGGTCCTTTACCTCTTTAGCTAAATATATTCCTAAATATTTCATTTTCTTTGTTGATATTTTGAAGGGTATTGAGTCTTTAATTTGGTTCTCCAATCGAATGTTATTGGCATATATGAATGTCTCTGATTTGTGTGTATTGATTCTGTAACCAGAGACTTCACTGAATTCATTAATTATTTCTAGGAATCTCTTGGCTTAATCCTTGGGGTTTTCCAGATATAACATCATATCATCAGCGAAGAGTGAGAGTTTGATCTCTTCTGTCCCTATTTGGACTCCCTTGATTCTGCTCTCTTGCCTGATAGCTCTCGCAAGGACTTCCAATGCTATGTTGAAAAGTAATGGGGAAAGTGGGCGGCCTTGTCTGGTTCCAGTTCTGTGTGGGAATGCTTTCAAATTTTCCCCATTCAGTATGATGTTGGCTGTGGGTTTGTCATAAATGGTTTGTATCATTTTTAGGTAGGTCCCATTTATGGCTATTTTGTTAAGCGTTCTTATCATAAAAGGGTGTTGAATTTTGTTAAAAGCTTTTTCTGCATCTATTGAGAGGATCATATGGTCTTTATTTTTGCTTCTATTTATGTAGTGAATTACATTTATAGATTTGTGTATGTTGAACTACCCCTGCATCTCTGGGATGAAGCCTACTTGGTCGTGATGGATTATTTTTTTGATAAGCACTTGGATTCGATTTGCTAGGATTTTATTGAGAATTTTTGCATCTATATTCATAGGGGATATTGGTCTGTAGCTTTCTTTTTTTGTTGCATCCTTTCTTGGCTTTGGTACTAAAATTATGTTGGCTTGGTAAAATGTGTTGGGGAGAATCCATCCTTCTGGATATTGGAGAATAGTATATGTAGGAGGGACACCAGTTCTTCTTTGTAGGTATGGTAAAATTCTGGTGTGAACCCATCTGGACCACGGCTTTTCTTTTGGGAAGGTTTTGTTTGTTTGTTTGTTTGGTTTTTTTTTTTTTTTTTTTGCTGTTTCTATTTCAGTTCTTGATATTTTTCTATTCAGGAATTCTGTTTCTTCCTGATTGAGCTTAGGAAGGCTATGTGTTTCTAAAAAATTTTCCATTTCCTCCAATTTTCCAATTTGTGTGCATAAAGATTTTTGTAAAATTCATAGATGATATCATGTATCTCTGTGGCATCAGTTGTGATTTTTCCTTTCATGTTCCAGATGGAAGTTATTAGAGATTTTTCTTTTCTGGTCTTGGTGAGTCTAACCAATGGTGTATCTATTTTGTTTATCTTTTCAAAGAACTGACTTTTTGTTTTATTAATTTTCCTTATGGTATTTTTTGTTGTCCTTTTCATTTAATTCTGATTTGATCATAATAATTTCTCTCCTTCTGCTGGGTTTGGGGTCCTTCTGTTCTTCTTTCTCCAGCTCTTTGAGTCTATTCATTAGGTTCTCTATTTGTAAGTTTTTTGTCTTTTTGATATAGGCATGTATATAAATGAATTTTCCTCTCAGGACTGCTTTAGCTGTGTCCCACAGATTTTGATAAGTTGTGTCTCCTTTGTCATTTAATTCAAAGAATCTTTTGATTTCTGACTTGATTTATTCCTGTATAAAATAATTGTTCAGGAGAAGCTTGTTTAGCTTCCATGACTTTGAGTAGGAATGAGAGTTTCTGCTAGGGTTCATTATTACTTTTATTCCGCTGTGATCTGAGAAGATGCATTGTATAATTTCCATTATTTTAAATTTTTTTAAGACATGGTTTATGTCCTAGGATATGGTCAGTCTTAGAGAATGTCCCATGAGCTGATGAGAAGAATCTATATTCGTTGGATTTTGGGTAGAATGTCCTCTAGATGTCAGTCAGGCCTATTTGTTCTAGAATTATATTTAAGTCCATTATTCCTTTGATTATTTTCTGTTTGGAGGATCTGTACTGTACTGTCTGTGGGGTGTTAAAGTTTCCAGCTATTACAGTATTGTCTATCATTTGGTTCAGATCAAGTAGAGTTTGCTTTGTGAATCTGGGGGCACCTAAGTTGGGTGCATATATATTAAGTATGATTATGTCTTCTTGTTGAATTGTGCCTTTCTCCAGTATACAGTAACCGTCTTTGTCTTTTATTACTTTTGTTGGTTTAAAGACTAAGTTATTGGAAATTAAAACTGCCACACCAGCTTTCTTTTGGCTACCGTTTGCTTGAAATATCTATTTCCATCCATTTATTTTAACTCTAAATACATCTTTGCAGGTTAGATGTGTTTCCTGAAGACATCACATACTTGGTTTGTGTTTTTTTTATCCATTGGGCCAGTCTATGTCTCTTGAGTGGGGAATTCAGGCCATTGACATTTATTGAGAGAATTGATAATGGGACAGATTTCTGTTCATCTTGTTGGGTAGAACTTCCTTGCTATGGTTTCTCTCTTGAGCCATTGTGGTGGCTGGAATTTGCTCTTTAGCTCTTGGGTGGTTTCACATTCGTGGGTCTTTCTTGTGCTGATCCGTGTGTAACTCTCTTTTGAGTACTTCTTGGAGGGCTGGTCTTTTCTTGGTGAATTCTCTCAGTCCTTGTTTATCTGAGAATGTCTAAATTTCTCCTTTCTATAAGGAGAAACTTAGCTGGGTACAAGATTCTAGGCTGGGCATTATTCTGTTTCAGAAGAGTGAGAATGGGGCTCCACCTTCTTATTGCTTGTAAAGTTTCAGTTGAGAAATCTGGCATAATTCTAATGGGCTTTCCTTTGTATATTACTTGTTTCTTTCCCCTTACAGCTCAAAGAAGTGTCTCTTTAGTGGATAATTTGGTTAGTCTGATGACTACGTGGCAGTGGTGTTTTCCTATTTGTTATGAATCTCCCAGGGGTTCTTTGAGCTTCTTGAACCTCTATATCTAGAATTTTAGCAAGGCCTGTGAAATTTTCCTCTATTATGTCTTCAAATAGCTTACCCAGCCCTTGCTTATTACCTTATTCACCCTCAGGGATGCCGATAACTCTCACATTACGCTTTTTCACATAATTCCACATTTCTTATAGACTCTGATCTTTTTTCTTATTTCTTTGCTCTATCTCTGTGACTGACTTATTTAATCTTAACAAGTTATCTTCAATCTCTGATATTCTTGCTTCTGTTTGATCCAACCTGCTTTTGAGACTTTCCACTGTGTTTTGTAGCTCCCTGAATAAATTCTTCATTTCTAGGAGTTCAGTTTGCTTTTTCTTCAATATTTCAATTTTCTTAGTGAATTTTTCTTCCAAAGCCTGGATTTTTTTGTGTGTGTGGTTTCTTTGTGTTGGTTATCCTTTTTTCTTGTGTATTATGCAGCTTATTTATAATCCATAACTGACATTCTTCCTTTAACAATTTGGTATTTTGAATCTGGTTTCTGTCAATTTGTAGAGAGCTGGTATTTCTCTTTGGGGGTGAGGTTTCCGTTTGGTTCCTTGTGCTCCCCATATTTTTCCGCTGAGCCCTTCCCATCTGGATCTATCATTAGATCTTTTCTCACAGCTTTAGTCTGGCTAACAGCACGTCTTGTTCTCTGTTCTTAGGCTGTGAAACAATCTAGGTATGTTGCTTCCTTTATCCGGAGGGGGAGACTGTTGTGTGTTTAGAGTTTTTTCTATCTTGGTTGGGGAGCTGCTTCTTATGGGTTCAGCCCCAGAGGATTGGTTTGACCTAAGAATGGCTTGGCAGGTTAAGTCACTGTGTTGTGGACTTTCAGTTAGCAGGCAGGATTCACACTATTTGCAAGCAGAAAGTCTTTCTCTCTCTCTCTCTCTCTCTCTCTCTCTCTCTCTCTCTCTCTGTCCCTTTTTTTTTTTCCTTGTCTTTTGGTTCTTCCCCTAGAGGGGTGGTTTCTCCCTCTTGTTTCTGGCTAGGCTTTCTGGTGGTTTCTGGTTAGGCTGTGGACCCCAAGATGGCGACCATGCACCCACCGATCGCCAGTGCTGGGGGAGAATGTCCAGAGCTCGGCAGGCGCCAGAGCCGGGGGCCTGGTGACCACCAGAGCCCGCAGCAGCTCCCCAGCTAGAGGGCCACTGAAGAAGAAAAAGAAAAAGAAACACAATCTATAATTCCGCGATCGCGGCCCCTCACCTTAGCGCAGTTCCACACTTTTCCCTTTAAACGTTGCGTTGCTGCAGAAATCCCCCAGAGTCTAAGCTCCTTCCTACTGATGTCACCTGTCCACAGAGCTCCACGTCTCCCACAGTGATTCGGCACCAACTTCAGTCAGATCCCTGATTGAGTGGGTGTGGAGGTCACTGGGGAGAACAAGCTGCTTTGCTGTGGGAGCTCACTGGTTGGTGTTTCTGCTGTCTATTTTCCATCCCACACTCTCCAAATTATCTCGGTGCTATTTCGCATTCACCTCTGTTTTTTCTTGTTCTCTGTGTCCCATGTTGATTCTCTGTGGGTTCACACCACTGTTCTTGTGGGGGAACGATCCTCTAGCCTTGTGGCAGGTCGAGATCCATGCCTTCCTCTATGGGAGCATGAATCCAGTAGGTCACCTCCACTCTGCCATCAGAATTTGCCTTTTCAAAAGAGAGAAAATGGAATTAGAAGTAAAGAGACTGCAGGCAAAGAGACAATGAAAATAATAACAGCATTTATTAAACACTTACTACGTGCCAGGTACTACATTAAGCCCTTTACATCCCCTCGTTGAACCATCTCAGTAATGATGTCAGTACTATTTATATCTACCATTCTACATAAAGGTAAACTAAGTCTCAGAGTGGTAAATTATCTTACCCAAGATCACACAGTATGTGGCAAAGCCAAAGTCTGAACCCATGTCTGTATTAATCAATCCTAACCGTAACACCATGCTGCCTCTTACCTACAATTAAAGAAGTTATTATAATAGTCAAGGTGAGAAATGAGTCCTGAACAATGCAGTGGCAGTGAGGATAAAGGGTTGGGCCTAGATTTTACTTAAATTAAGGAAATATAGTGGCCGAGACTTGGTTACTATTGAATGTGGGAGATAGGAGATGAAGGGGTTGAAGACAACTCCCAGATTTCTTGACTGGGCAACTAAGTGGATAGTAATGAGTGGTGCTATTCAGTAGATAGGTAATACAGAAGGAAAAACCTGTTTGGAAGAAAAGAATTAGTTCAGCTTTGAATACTTTTATGAGTTTCAGATGCCTGCAGGCATCCAAATAGTACATGTAAGTAGAACAGTCAAGCAGGAAGTTAGAAATACTGGTCTACAACTCATGGGAGAAGCAAGCAAAAAAAAACACTTTATGTCAAAACCTATGAGACCAGCTTTTCTTATTTCCCGTAAGTTTTGATATAAGGTGTACTCTTTAAAGTAGAATAGTCTGTGTCCTTTTAATTCCCTCTTTGATCTAAGAGTTATCCATAAGTATGTTTCTTAATTGCCAAGAAATTAACATTTTGTGTCACATTTTCTATTAGGTTCAGAGAATTTAGCCTGGAAATCTTTACCGCATTAAAGTCGTTAAGGTTGTCTTTGTGGCCAAATCTATGATTGATATTTGAAAGTGTTTCCTGGACATACCAAAAAATGTATATTCTTTATTTGAATGATATAAGAGGCTCTAAATGAATATCTAGAATGTCTTTTCTTACTGTCTAGTAGATGTGTGCAGCCATCGAAGAGGTGTATTGAAATTCTCCATCATAAATGTGTTTATATCACATTCCCATTGCATTTCTAATAGGTTTTTTGCATTTAGGCTCTTCAAGATGTTTAATCCTCGGTATTGCTGGAAACCATGGAGTTATATATTTTTTTAGATGTTGCATTATAGGCCAGGCACGGTGGCTCACGCCTGTAATCCTAGCACTGTGGGAGGCTGAGGTGGAAGGATCACTGAAGGTCAGCAGTTCAAGACCAGCCTGAGCAAGAGTGAGACCCTGTCTCTACAAAAACAGAAAAATTAGCCAAGGGTGGTGGTTTGTGCCTGCAGTCCCAGCTACCCAGGAAGCTGAGGCAGGAGGATCACTTCAGCTGAGGAATTTGAGGTTGTAGTGAGCTATGATGAGGCCACCACACTCTAACCAGGGCAACAGTGTGAGACTCCGTCTCAAAAAAAAAAAAGAAGTTGTATTAGTTATCTAATCCTGAGTAACAAATTACCCTAAAACTTGGCAGCTTAAAAAAAATTATCTTCCAGTTTCTATGGTCAGGAATGCAGGTAGCTTAGTTAGGTGATTCTGACTCAGGGTGTCCCATGAGGTTATAGTCAAGATATAATCCAGGGGTGGTGCAGTCATCTGAAAGCTTGACTGGGACTGGAGGATTCACTGCCAAGGTGGCACACTCAACAGGCTGTTGGCAAGAGGCCTCAGTTCCTCACCATGTGGTCCTCTCCATTGGACTTTCTGAGTATCATCATGATATGGCAGATGGCTTCCCCCAGAGCAAGTGATCCAAGAGAGAGGGGCTGAAGTTACAATGTATCTTATGACCTTGTCTCAGAAGTTACACATCATCACTTCCATCATATGCTATTCATTACAAGCAAGTCACTAAGTCCAGTCCATGCTCAAGGGGAAGAGAATTAACCTTCACCCTTTGGAGGGAGGAGTTTCAAAGAATTTGTGGACATATTCTAAAACCACTACAATAGTATTATCTTCACACTTAATTTATCAGGCTTGCACACTATTAATTCCAGCTCCTACCTTTCCAAAATGAAACACATGTAAAAACATACTCACCCACAAAGAAACTCAAGAAGTTATATCAAATTTAAGTAAAGCTTTTAAAACAGATCATTGGAATTTATTGGTTACTCACAATACACTTTACATTTACTGTGAAAAAGTAAATACCAAATTACCTTGACTTTGAATCAGCTCTAATTGGTAATACTACTTTCTATTCAGACCATTCTGTTTGTCTAAGACTTTCATGTAGTCATATTTTTGCATAATTGTTATATACCATTCCAGGATTCCTATGGATATGTTCTATATGAAGGTTTGCTCTAATATCCTTATCCAGATATATTCACCAAAATCCACTTATGGAACTAGATGTTACACAAACATGTTAGACAGTGTTTGAGTGGGAAGAGATTAATGACATGAAGACTAATGAAAAAACTTTGAGCAAATACATATATCAAACAATTTATTCAACAGATAAATGGTATTGAGTGCTTTCTCTGTGCTACGAACCAAAAGCCAGTCCTTCTAAAACAAGGTGTGGTAGCTCACTCCTGTAATCCTAGCAATTCTGAAGGCCAAAGCAGGAGGATTGCTCGAAGTCAGGAGTTAGAGACCGGCCTGAGCAAGAGTGAGACCCCGTCTCCAATAAAAAAAAAAAAAAAAAAAGAAAGAAAGAAATGATCTGGACAGGTAAAAATATATGGAGAAAAAAAACTATCCGGGCATAGTGGCGATTGCCTGTGGTCCCAGCTACTCGGGAGGCTGACGCAGAAGGATTGCTTGAGCCTAGGAGTCTGAGGTTGCTGTGAGCTAGGCTTAGGCCATGGGACTTTAGCCTGGCCAACAGAACAAGACTCTGTCTCAAAAAAATAAAAAATAAAACAGCATAGGAAATTCTATATAACAAAAGGGTGCTTTGGGGGCACTGACAGAGGATGCCTAGGCGGATTGCCAGGAAGACTCTCTGGAGGAGGTGACACAAGCTGAACTAACCCTAAAGGATGGTAAATTTAAAAGAGGGACACTAGACTTGCAGACAAATGAAATTAGTAATGGCAAAGGCCCTCAGGTGTGAAAAACATGACACGTTTAGGGAACTGAGTGTTGTTCAGTACCTCTGGACTACAGAATACATGGCCAGAGATTAGAATGGCAAGGTTGGCAATGGCCCCTGGTTTTAAGGTATATTTCGTACCTCTCCGGAAGTCCTTGGAGAGTCAAAACAGAGGGAAACAACAGCGAGTAAAGACCTAGTAAGGTAGGTTAATTACCATTTTACAAGTAGCTTGTAAAAGATACCAACAAATAATAATTTTGTTTTTCTGTCTGAAAATTGGCTTGCAGCTCAGACAATCATCGCTCCTCATGATTCACCAAAAAAGTAAGTATGTAATTAATTACGACCAGAACATAGAATAGAATATTGTGATACCTAGAAAAGGGCTATATCTAATTTGGTATTGAATATGATCAGAAAACTATAATTTTCATCCATCCTTATCAAATAACGATCTGTAGATGTTTTCCTACTATGGAGCAGGAGGAGGAGACTAGGAGTTTTGAGGAGGTGGGTAGAAAGTGAATTATGAGACAGCTCTGATCAAGCAGAGCAGGTAGAAGGGACTCACCCATCTTCTCTCCCTCCAATCCCGTGTTCTCCTCAGCTCACTACAAACTCAACATAACTAAGGTGGATCAAGAATGTATTATCAGAATTTGAGGGAACATTCCATAAGTTATTAGCCCTAAGTTATAAAATCAATCTCTCTTGACTTCTCAGACAACAAAGCAGCCATCAAAACTACTGTCAAGAAAAAGTACGTATGATGAAATTCACTGAAAAAGCAACATATTAAGGATATTTTCTAATACAGTATAAGAGAAAAATATGTGAGTCAGACACCCAACAATCATCTGTTGACAGTCATTCTCCCTCTTTGCCCTTTTCTCTTCCTTGACTTTCACTCTCAGCTAATCTTAGGTTTTGCAGGGGTCCAAAGTTATTGTTAAAAGAGAGTGTTGGCTCTTTGAGCAAGGGGGCTCAAGAGGGTAGGTTAGGGAGCTTTAGGAGGTCTAGCTATCACAGGAGGAGCATCACATACCACAAATCCATTCCATAGTGGGAAGCCATTCAGGAAAATGCCTTTGCAGACCACTCCAGACCTGGCTCAGGGATGAGCATCCCGTGCCTCAAGCAGGTTAGCCAGGGTGCCTGGATCTGTCTCTTAATTTTCCGGAGAGCAAGAAGAATCTTAGGTTGGGTACTCTTCATGGTCACCTGAGAGCTGATTTTGGACCAGGCCAAGATAAGAGGGTGAATTTGATAAGCCCCAACTCTGGGGCTAGACAGCTAACATGAGCAAAAGAGGGGTTCCAGGAAGTAGCACACTCTTTCACACAGACACCAGTTCAACTTATAGACCATGCAACAAACACAAAGACACACTGGCACCAAAAGAAGGATATTTCTCAGTTTAATAGTGTAGTGAAGATAAGCTGAAAATCAGATTCTATTTATCACATTTCACTTCATCAAAAATTCATTTAAGAATGCCCCTATTTTGTATATCAAGGTTATAAATGCTTCTTCTCAGCTATCCTAAGAGCAAAAATGTAGGTATGCTATACATGATCTCTGGTAATAAGAAAATAATACATATTGAAATCTCAGTTCATATGTAGTGGAATGGATTTAGATCAATTTCGACCAAGAATGAGTAACTTCTCTGTTAATGTTTGGATGTTACTCTTAGAAGTATTTGCTTTACTACGTGTTGATGTAAAACAAGTGTTTTTCAACCGCATGCTATCATCCCAAAGTATGTTTTACAAACTCAATTGCCATTTTCCAGTCGGTGGTAAAAAAAAAAAAGTGCAGTGAAAGAACTAGATAGTTGTGACGGCTGCACAGCATTGTGACTGTGTGTAATGCCACTGAACTCTTTTCTTTAAAATGGTAAGATAATAAATTATATATCGTGTGTATTTTATTACAACCGAAACGTATTGAGTTGAATAAAATGACTCATCCCTGTGTTGGCTTTCAACTCTCTAATGGATCAGGAAAGCGTATGCTACATACAGCAAGGTGTTAACTTTTCTTTCAATGTTGGCCTAAACCTGAACAATCTGGGAGCTAACTCTGGAGATAATTGGGGTGGGGGGGGCAACAAGTACATTATATGGATCCTATCATTCCCCCTGGTGCCCAAAGGCCAGGCATTCAGGCTTTGCTGCCACTGACTTGTAACTATAGCCTTGAGGACTACAGTTCCTATGGAAGGTAAGTACTCTTGGTCTGGCTGCCTGGAGTGTAACAACTTAAAAACATACTATGAGCTGGGGAAGGGAGGCCAGTCCTTAGACAGCAAAGCTGAAGCTGTCCCCTGAGGGTGCCAGTCCCACTGCTTGGTCCTGTGAATCACCCCAGGGAAAGGGGCTCACGGATGATCTTCCAGGGCCACAGGCTGTGAGTGAGGAGGAATCCTATCTCCAGAGCCACTTTAAGGGGTCTCAAAGTTTCAGTGTCAGTGGAAGTAGTCAACCACCTGTTCCCCTGTCCTAACCCCATGGCAGTGTCTCTGGGTCCTCACTCCTCATCAATAAGGTCCATGAGAAATCCTGACAGTTTTTGCTCAGTCTCCTGGAATGGAAGAATTTTTAGTGTGAAGATCAGTGAGGGTTTCAGTGTAACTCTCCTAATGAATGTAGATTCTGTTGGTGTATTGGCCTGTCTCTCTCTATCTGTCTGTGTCCGTCTCTCTCTCTCTCTCTCTCTCTCTCTCTCTTTCTCCCCATTGGCCTGTCGCTCTGTCTCTCCCTCTCTCTGCCTTCCCCCTTTCTCTCACCCTCCACTCTCACATGTCACTCAACTGAACTCTGTGTCTCTTTCTCTCACCAACTCTGGAAGTCCATCTATCTGAAGTCTTCCATGCCCTGCATGTCTAACATTTCTGCTTTTATGTCCATATCCCAGTCAGTGGACTTATCCTACCTGGCTTGCTATCACTTTTGTCACTTCCACTGTTCCTCTCAGCTTGCATCTGGCATATCACCAATGCCACAGAGTGAAATCTTTTCATGTCATCTAAGTCACCTGTTTGCTGTACTTTAGAGTTTCTGCCTGGATAAGCGGTAGGGATACTTTGCTTTGGGGAATGGCCCACCGGGACACCAAAACATGGCACGTCTCTGGCAAGTATCCCAGAGGAAGCCGTCATTCAGACATCCTTTCTGGATGGAAAGACCTGTTTGTTCTGTGAGAATGTTTTATTTTTTCTATTTCAGCTCACCATGGGGGTACATAAGTTCAGGTTATATACATTGTCCATGTCTTGCCCATCCCCCTGAGTCAGAGCCTCAAGTGTGTGCATTCCCCAGACAGTGCGCCTGGCACTCACCATGTAGTCATACCTCCATCCCCTCCCCCCCCACCTCCCCGAGTCAGCACCTTCAAGCACGACCATTCCCCAGAGGGTGCGCAACGCACTCGTCATGTAGGCATACACCCATCCCCTCCCCCCACCCCCCATCTCAGTCTGATATCCAGTTGGTATCCTTCCCCGATGTGCATTTAGGTGATGATCAGGGAAACCAGTTTTTGGAATGTTTGAATTATTTGTTTTCAGGAGCAGGAAGGAAGGTAATTCAATAGAAAAGCCAATTTCATGTTGTCTCTTGGAATCCTCTTTGAATTCTAATGACATAGAAAAATTCACTGGAAATGTGTCTGAATTTTAAATAACTTCTACTTAATACACACCTCAGTGCCACCCTAGCATCAAGAACCCTCAAGAATATTTACTCAGAAAATTTATTCTTGGGTTTTGTGCATCAAGGAGTGCATTATTTAGAGACAACTGGTTTCCTGTGATTGCCTCCAGTTTACTAGCTAGGAGAAGTCCTACGTATAGAACAAAGGCTACACTGGCCAAGCAGGACAACAGCACCTCTCCAGAGCATGGTCTGGTGGGGATGAATGCCTGTCAAGGGCTTCACAAAGACAGAGCAGGATCCCAGGCTCACAGCCAAGAAAAGAGTGGTGATCCCAGTGTGGTATGCTAGGAATAGAGGGACCTGCATGGAAAAAATTGTGTGATGATTGTCTACTTTGCCATGTTAACCTGTCCACGGCAACAGGTACCAAGTCACGGGGCGGGGGGGGGGGGCAGCATTACAGAAGTAGGGGCATAGAGCTTTTCTTTGAGCATCCGGCCTTGTTGCCAGAGTCCCTTTCACCATGAAAGCCTGATATGTGGAAGATTATGCTTCCTACATGGGCCAGGAAATGCTGCCAAACATTCTCCAAAATGAGCTTGGCCTGGGGGAGAAACCCCCTGACACAGGGGTGCAAAAATGCTAAACCATCAGGTCAGAAGATGCCAAGCCGAGAACCTCAGTCACTAAACATCTCATGAGTACAACTATGCTCAATAGCCTATTTCCATTTCTGAGGCAAGAGGCCTCCTTACAGTGGTAAGGAGGAGGAGGAGACCTGCAGTACAGCCTTCCTGCATGGACCCACTAAACAAACCAAGACACAAAGGGAATATCCTGCACAGAAATGTCCTCCCCTCAGGCACACGTGGCAGGCCCTTACCTCATGGGAGATGGGACCATCGTCTGAAGAGTAGACATAGGAGAAGTTTTATTGAGATTATGTTATGGTGACTGTATTATCATATCCCACACATACTTACCTCTTAGAACACACTATATTGTTTTTCTTCCCTTGAACTTCATCGGAAAATGTCGGGTGTCAGGATGATTCTGGATATGGCTGCACAGGGCCCTCTGCTGAAGGCCTGACAGGTTGGCGGAATAGCAAGACACAGGTGTCTCCAGAAGGAATGCGGAAGGACCCAATTAAATTACCTGCGGTGTTCTGGGCATAAAAAAGTCCCTTCAACTGCGCTGCATAGGGTGGGCACCTGTGAACACTATAGTCTGGAGGCCACACTTCTTCCATGCCCCTCTGCCCCCGTTTTCAAAGCAAGCTTTAGGAATTGGGCTATCTAACCCCCTCAGAGCCATCTCACTGTCTCATTCTGTGTCCTTTCTACTGTTCCCACTCTTTCCCCCCATCTTCCTCTGTCTCCATTCTGTCTCTCCTTGTATTCAACTTCTGTCCCTTCCTCAGCCTCTGTCCCTGTCCCTAACCTCATTCTATCACTGAACTGTCCTGTGGGTGGTGTTGGGAGCCATCCACACCCACTTCCATCTGGGCCCTGACTGGAAGTTGCACCCTGAGCTCTCTTGTGTCATAGCCATTGGCACCTGGACAGGCAGGACACCATGGGATCTACTGGGTCTCCACTCAGGGAATCATCTGGCTCCCTTCCAATCTGGCCCATTGTCTACAATTGTAGACACAGGCTCAAGTATATTTGCCACAGGAAAGCCCCAGCAGCAGCTGTAGCATGTCCCTCTTGGTCTGACAAAAACTGGGCATGTAGAAGCCAGTCCATGTGGGTAGTGACACCATATCCCAGTATCCAGATTCCCACGTAGCTAAGTGATACCCACTTGCCCCTGTCACGCTGATATTTGCATGGACTGAGGTGCATAAATGTCTGCACCCCAGAAATCGGGGATACCGCTGGGTCACCTCTGGTCAGCCACCATCACAGGAACAGGGGCCATTGTGTTGTCCTGGGAAGCAAGCTGGTGTCATGTGGCAGGGTTGTGGATATACCATTTGTGCTTCATGTTTTGGGACCTCGTCCAGTCCTGAGACAGTGATGGCCTCTGGAGCCAAGCTATCCCACTCTCGCCAGGCACAAGATGGCTCTCCTCTATGAGCCCCACAGCAGCGATGGCCTCCTTTCTGTTCTCCTGCTGTGGCCTCTCCAATGCCATGTGGTGTGCATGCTTTCTGCCAATAAATGCTTGCTGGGTTCCCTCTAGGCCAACATCACAAGATACATGTAACAACTTTTATAAACCTAAAAAGTTTTGCCCGAGAATGTTTTTAGTTCACTGAAATGTCAAGTAACTTTTCAGTGCTCACATTATGGCCGGGGCTGGCCCCTCTAAATGGCCGTGCCAGAAAGATCTATCTCAGCCACGGTGATTTAGCAGCTACACTCTACATGAGGCTGAAAATAGACAATTGTATGGCCAAACTGAAATACCAGAACATTATAACTTTGTGGTGTACTAATGCATTGTCTTTTGCGTTTCTTTGGCAGGAAAATTTGCACCTTCTCCCACCACCTGCTTGGCGGGAACTGTCAGTGTAAGCGATATTCCACCCAATAGCTGTACCTAAAAACGCACTGAGCATGTGCACGAGGCTGAAACAACAGCGAATATTCCCCGCAGTTCACTTAAATCGTCTGCCTAGGAGGGCCTTAGCCATCATGTTTTCATCACGGGACATATGTACGAGCATATTTTCTCAGTACACTTGCCTGCCCGGCGCTACACCTGACCACGCAACGGTGCTCACACCCCTAACGCATTCTTGAGTTCGCTCCCTGTTGGGCAGGGAGGTGCATTTGGGACAGTCCCTACCTCCCCTCTGCATTAACGCACCCACGGAAATAAATGCAATCCTCCTGAAGATTCCTCAGTGTCTCAGTGATTGACTTTCTGTGCGGAGGGCAGCTCTCAACCCCCCAGTGAGTTGCTTAGCATTCCCAGGGATGCGACCAGGTGGAAAGGGAGCAGACGTGCACTTTCCACTCTCCCGAAAAGCAGACAGCAGAGGCCTGCACTGCAGCTGACAACGCCCCATGCCGGCCGCAAGGTGCTCGGGTATGTTGGGACTCAGAGGCCCAGGGCGCATGCTGAGTCGGCAGCCCCAAGGCCACAGCTTCGGCCCCAAAGCGAGGCGTGCCCTGCGGGATAGCTCACAGGCGGGTGGAGGGGCGGGACCAGCCAGCTTGAAGGCCTCCATCCTCCCACCGATTGGCGGCAGTGAGAGACAGGCAAGCCGCGGGTGGATCCGGGAGCTTCCGACCAATCCGGCAGCCTGACGGCACAAAGGCCGGCGTGCGCGTGCGTGCTGACTATAGGCCCGCGAGGGGGCTCCAGCCAGGGCCGGGCCGTGTGCGCTCCAGGCGTCTCTCAGGCCTAGCGTGGGCCTGCAGCCGCTGGGTTCTGCCAGTCCGCTCTGGGACCTGCCTGCCTGCCCTTCCGTCGCAGCTGACGCTAATCAGCACCAGGGCCACATGGCGGGTGAGACGGGGCCCGGGGCCAGCGAGCCTCCCCGGGAAGCCTGGCACGGCCCAGGTCTGGGCAGGGCCCTTCAGGAGGCTGAGGCCCAGGGCCCTCCCGGGGAGCCGGCCCCGGGGGCCTGTGGGGCCCGTGCGGTGGGCTGGGCGGTGCAGCTGTCGGTCTGTGGGACGACCGAGGGGGGCGTTGTGCTCAGCGTGGGGGGTCTGCCGGAATGTGTGACCCTGGCGGAGCCCACAGGGGAGGAGGAGGTTCTGGTGGTGGAGAACATATTGGAGGCCGTGGAGGTGGTGGCAGAAGAGGAAGGAGACGACAATGATGATGACAAGGAGGATAATGAAGATGAGGACAGTAGTCAGGCGCAGGCCGGGCGCTGCGTCTCGGCTTCAAGTTCCCCGCTGGAGGCGCTGGAGTTGCTGGAGTTGGAGCTGAGCACCGCGAATGCTGCAGACAGCAAGGTCTTCGCTCGGCTGAAGCGCAAGCTCCGGCAGAGGCAGAAGGCTTACCTTGACCGCAGGAGGGCCATCATCCACGCCATCCCTGGCTTCTGGGCCAGAGCTGCATCTTTACGGCTTCGGAATCAGCAGGTGGCCACCTAGGGGGATGGGTAAAGAGCATGCAGGGAGCCACGCAGGAGGGCAAGGGGTCTGCAAAAGGCAGAAGAGGGAGAGCGGCAGTGGGGCCGGACCCCCAGGCCTCCCTCATGCCAATGTCAGCACCCGCTGTGGGGGGATCCTGTGAGCCTGTAGAAAGTGTGGGAACACATGGTCGGGACGAGGAGCAAAACAGGATTCCCCAAAATGGGGGAAAATGTCAAAAGAAGCCTTTGCCACAGAGCAGAACTTTGAAGGACAGGTAACTGAGGAACACCCCAGAGAGCTGGGAGTCCCCATAGCTTTTGCAGCCATGGAGATCCACTGTGACTCACTGCACCTAGCAATCAGCCTCCACAGGATGTGGTGAAACTCTGGGGCTCACCTTAAGAAACCTACTCTACTCTGTAAAGCACGAGGCGCAAAGAATGCTTTTGGTTTCTCTTGTGCATTTCTCCGTGGCATATGTCTGGGGCATAGGGCACACGTGCCCTCCTGGGCACCAACACAGGCAGCTGCCCCTCATGCTCACAGTGGTACCTTCAAGGGACAGGCCCACGCCTAGGGAGGAGCCCAAGGTGACAGAGGGCGTGAGGAGAGGACAGAGCCCATGCAGATGTCAGCAGTGTGTGTCCTGCAGCCAGCACACGAGGGCCACCTGGGGCTCAGGGGGCCTCAGGAAACAGCCCTCCCTGACTCGGTGCAGGATTCTCAGACTTACCCACGCCCAAGAAAACCCTAGTCCTGAGCATGCCTGGGGCCAGGCAGGGGCTGAGGAAGGCCACGGGAGGGCTGGAAGTGTGGGGCTCTGGGGGCTCCCCTGCCCCCACCCTCCCTCGTTCTCCATGCTCTCCAGACATGCTGCATGGCTCCTGGCCTCTTTTCTTAGTGTGGAAAGGCTCCTTGACCTCAGGCAGATTGTGTACCATCCCCAGCTGTCAGCTGTGATCACGGAGAAAGACAAAGACGTGCTCCGCTACATGATCAATCTGGAGGTCAGGCCTGGGGGACCGAGTCTGGCTGGGGAGGGTCAGTGGGACAGGATGGGGAAAGCTTGAGTGGCAGAGCTGGCAATGGTAAAGGACTCATACAAACATCAAGGAGACCCCCTCAGCACAGACTCCTCCTCCTTCACCCTCTTTTTCCCTGGCAGGTGGAGGAAGTAAGCCTGGAGAATTACCTCTGTAGGATGAAGTTTTTCTTCCTTCCCAACCCCTACTTCCGGAAGGAAGTGATCGTCAAGCAGTATCACCTTGATATCACTGGTGGGACATGCCCGCCTGGGTGGTGGGGGAGGGGCAATGAGGGGGTGTAGGCCGCACCAGGACACTTCCCTAAGTTTTGGGGGCTTTTTGTTTCTTTGTTTGTTTCTTTAGGTTACCAGGCATCTCGTTCCTCTGCCATTGAGTGGTTCTGGGATTATGAGGGTGAAGCCCCATTCAGGGAGCAGGACTCCACTGATGCAAGCTTCTTCAGCTGGTTGTGTGAACACAACTGCCCGGGCTCTAACCGGATTGCTGAGGTGGGGCTCCCGTGGACGTCTTCAGAGGTGACCTCCGTGGGTTTCTCGGGTTCTGGTGATGTGGGTTTGATCCTTGGGTGGACCTGTCCCTGTTGCCCTGCCAGATCATCAGCGAGGACCTGTGGCTCACTCCATTGCACTACTACGCCAGGGATGAAGACCTGGTGTGAAGAAACACAGAGGGCGCCAGGTGAGTAGACCAAAGTATGGGCCAAAACCCTTGCTTCACGGTTACCTGGGAAGTTATAGAAATCCTGAGAGTCAGAGTGACCGCAGTGAGCAAACCCAAGTCACAGGGAGGTGGGAGAGAAGCTGGCAGTGGGGAACTGAGAAGACAACAGGTCAGGATTGGGGTACCTCAAGCTGCAAGACCCCCAGAGGAAGCGGGGCGTAACTGGAAACTGTTTCTCTGAACTGTCATGCGATGGCATCCACCCCACCCTGAGGCCTGGTAGCAACCACACAGTGGGGCCCCCGTCCCTCTGATCCAGCTGTCAGATGTCCTCATGTTTCTGCCGATGGTGATGCCCCTCTGTCACTGTCTAAGTTGAAAATCCAAGCCTTCTCTGGATTTTCTGCTTGATGCCCACACCTGCACTGCAGCCCGGGCAGACAGCACGGGCCATTGTCTGGGAAATTGGGAAACACACTGGGGGCCCATGGGATGCAGACTTGAAGGGATCACAGAATGGCAAGGCATAGTGAGTCCTGGGGAACGAATATGGGAACCAACAGCTATGGGCTCCCCTTGTCTTCAGAGACACATACTCTCCTTTGAACCTGTGCCAGTGTGTATGTGTATATTATGTGTGTGTTCAAATATTTGAGAATGTGTTTACATGAATGGGTGTACGTGTTTGTCTGTGTATTTGTGTGTGTCTGTATGTGATCCCTATGCTTTACACACAGCTTTTTAGATGTTAGCGATGGAAACCTGGGGAGCTTCTGCTACTCAGAGAGTTTAATAGTCTACTTGATTCTCCCAGGAGGAAGACTCTACAGGAACGGACGGCTGCTGTAGGATACAGAGATGCCCTACATCTGCAGTGGCCCTTACATGGCAATAAACTCTTATCAATTTCCGTTGTGTCCCTGAGGGCTTCCCTGGGAAACTGGGAGGAGGCTGTGAGTAAATGGGACCTGGGAGGGGTGCCCTTGAATCCATGTGAGTCCCTGTGTGTGCGAGTGGGCTGCCCCTGAAAGAGGAGGAAGCCCTGGACACGACAGGCACAGACTTGGCAGGGAGGCTGGCCTTCTCCGTACTGTGGCATGGGCCGGGGAAAGCACTGGTCAGTTGGGAGATGTAACAGGAGGGCATGTGGCAGTCAAGGCCTGGTGACAGGTGCCTGTGTGGCTGGCAACACCTCCTTTCTAGTCTTCCATAGGCATGTGGAATATTCCCCCTGGACCCTCCCTGGAATGGTCACAGGGGCTGAGGGGAAGAAAACAGGGCAACATTCACCTGAGGACTTGTTGTGACCCACTTGTCCTCGCAGGAACATGCATGCGCACTGCCCTCAGGGTGCCCAGTCCAAGCCCCCGGGAGGAGCATTCCCAGCAAAGGTGCTGGACGTGCCAGTGGGAGGTGCGTGGAGGCAGGGCTGGAGAGTGACAGGGCAGGTGGCAGCACTGTGGGGTCCCAAGGATCACTGGCTCTCTCTCCACTTCTTGTAGGGCCCAGGGCCATAACGAGGAAGAGGCACATGCCCTGGCAATTCCACAGGCCCGTGAGCATCCTTTTTATTTCTGGAGTTGTACCCTCACACCCACATAGAGACAGGAGGAGGTAGAGACTGAGCAGACAGGGGTGTGAGGCATGAGCAAGCTGTGTGCCTCCCGGGATTGACTTGCCCAAAGGATGCCATCCTGGGAGTTCCTGCTATTGCACACAAGGGACAGGGACCGAGGCTTCAAGCCTCACCCTGGCCATGGCCAGCTCCCCCGGGGCTCATCCGTAACAGGGAGCCACTTCCAGAAAAGTCCACCTGGCGACAAGGTGAGGTAGTAACAGTGCCACAGCTGGCTAGGGGTGATCCCAAGGGGTGGCCCAGGTGTGTCTGTGGTCCTCGTGTAAGACAGGCATGTCCCTGGCCAGGCAGCAGGCTGAACTTCTTCCATGTAGACTTGGCTGTCCCCTTCTCACCACACTTTCTGGCTTCTTATGCTCTCTTTGGGGGGCCCAGCAGGTATTTTCAGAGTGAGGGATTGACAGACACATGTGCGATTACTTCTAGTCTCCTGCAAAGAAGTCCAGAAACTTCCTGCATTTTGGGGGGTTTTGGCCTGAGACCTGACCGCTGGGTTTGTGCCGGCCACGCAGGGCAGGTGGCTGAGGCTCTAGAGAGGGAGCCCAGACCAGCTCTGACCTCTGCATCGTGCACATCTACACCCTTGCAGACAGGGTCAGCATTGGCACAGATCTGCTATGCTCTGTGGAGTTACTCTTGAAGGACCCTGGCTTCTCATGCCTGTCGGTGTCTAGGATGGGTTCATTTGGGGAAAGGGAACTGTGTTCTGAGGAGTGTGCGGTGAGTGGGACTGGGATTTGGGATTTTCCCAGAGCAACGGAGACTGGCTCATCCCTGCTCCTGTGGGTTTCCTTCTGCTCCTCTCAGGGCTCCACAGCAGGATCGAGCCAGGTGCCACAGAACACAGGAAAGCCTGTGCAGGGGCCTTCAGCTGCCCAGCAAATGCCAGTGCAGGCCCACAACAAATAGACTTCCACACTGCCTGCCAGGTGGTGGAGGTGGTGAAGAGAGGCCAGACCTCACACAGCAAAGCTGAAACTGCCCTCTGAAGGTTCCGGTCCCACAGCTTGCTCCCATGAATCACCCCAGGGAAAGGGGCCCACACATGTTCTTCCTGGGCTGCATGGTGGGAGGCAGGAATGGTCCTGTCTCCACAGCCATTTTAAGGGGTGAAAACATTCGTTTTGCTCTGAACGCAAGTAGTCGCCCAGCTGTGTCCCTATCCTGACCCCATGGCAGTGTGTCTGGGTCCTCATTTCACACCAATAAGGTGCACATGGTATCATGACACTTTGTGCTCAGTTTGCTTGAATGGAAGTATTTTCAGGGTGAGGGTTAGTCAGGGCCCAAGTGTAACTCTGCTTATGAATGCACACTGTAAATTTGTATTGTCCTCTCTCCCTCTGTGTGTGTGTGTGTGTGTGTGTGTGTGTGTGTGTTTGTGTGTGTGTACGTCGTTTCCCTCAGCCTCCACTCTCACAAGTCTGCCCCTTCAACTCTGTATCTCTTTCTCTGACCAACGCTGAAAGCCCATCTGTCTGAAGTCTTCCATGCCCTGCATGTGTAATATTTTTGCCCTATCTCTCCATATCCCAGTCAGTGCTCTCATGTTACATGGGCTGCTATTGGATTTTTCAGTCTGACTATTCACCTTGGCTTCTTGTGTCATCCCCTCATTACCATGGAGTAAAACCCTTTCATGTCAACTAAGCCATCTGTTTGTTGGAGTTTGTAGTTTCTGGCTGGGTAAGCAGTAGGGACAATTTGCTTTGGTGCATGGCACACCAAGACACCCCTCAGAGACTGAAATAGAGCACATCTCTGCCAGCAATACCAGAGGCAGCAGTCATTCAGCGATCCTCTCTGGATGGAATAACATGTTTGTTCTGGGAGCAATGTGAGAATTCTATGTTTCCAGGAGCAGGGAGGAGAGGAGTTAAATACAAAAGCCACGTTCCTATCGTCTGCGGGATTCCTCTGTGAATTCTAAAGTAGACAGGAGGAGACTCACCAGATATGTCCCCGAATTTTATATAACCTCTGCTTTCTACTGGCTGCAGTGCCACCCTAGCCTCTAGAACCCCAAGAGATATTACCCAGACAAGGTATTCTTGTGTTTTCCCTGAAACAAATGTGCCCACTAGAGAGAGAGCTGGTTCTTTTGGCCCTCTCTAGCTTGCTAGGTAGAAAAAGGCTTATGTTTAGGATATGGGCTACACCATCACAGCACCACAGCAGGACATGTCCAGGGGATGATCACGTGGGGTTGAACGCCTGTGAATGGCTTCACAAAGACAGAGCATCATCACATGTTCACAGGCCAGGAAACAGTGCTGTGGCCAGTGAGGTGTCCTGGGAGCAGATGGATGTGTAAGGAAAGGAAGGTGTGATGAGTGTCTAATCTGCAGTTGTTCACATATGAGAGAAAAGTGGACAGATCAGAGGGGTGGGGACATTACACAAGGAGGGACATAGAGCTTTTCTTTGAGCATCTATCCTTGCTGGCAGGGTACCTTCCACCTCACCACCCTGGCACGTGGAAGCTCAGGTTTGCCACTGAGGACAGCCATGTTCTGCTGTCGAACATGAGGGAGCCAGCAGACACAGGGCTGCACATGCGCTGTACCACCAGGTCGGGAGATGCCAAGCCAGGAACCTCAGTCACTAAAGATGTCCTGAGTACAACTGTCCTTGGTAGACTCTTTCCCTCTCTGAGGTAACAGGCCTCAATACTGGGGTAAGGAGGAGGAGGAGGAGACCTGCAAGATAGGCTTCCTGCATGGACCTGCAAAACACACCTATGCACAAAGGGAACATCCCTCACAGAAATGTCCTCCCACTCAAGTGCACGTGGCAGGCACCTTCCCCATGGGAGATCAGACCTTCTCCCAAAGAGTAGAGATAGGAGAAATTTTAGTGAGGTTATGATACGGTGACTGCGTTATCATATCCTACATACTTACCTCTTAGCACGTCTCAGTTTTTTCTTCCTCCCTTGAACTGCATCTGAAAATATTGTGGGTGAGAGTGATTTCTGATATGTCTGGGCAAAGCCTTGTGCTGAAAGCCTGACAGGTTGGGGGCAGAGCGGGACACCGGTGTTTGCAGGAAGGAATGTGGAAGGACCCACTTAAATTACCTGTGGTGTTCTGGGCATAAAGAAGTCCTTTCGTGGGGTGGGCAGCTGGGAAGCCTGCAGTGTGGACGCCACCCCTCCTCCTTGCGTTCCTGCCATCATTTTGAAAGCAAGCTTCAGGAAGAGTCTGATCTAGCCCGCTCACAGAGCCAATGCCACTGCCTCATTCTGTGTCCTTTCCATCTGTGTCCATTCTTTCCCTCAGTCTCCTTGATCTCCCTTCTCTCTGTCTTTCTATTCCAGTTCTGTCCCTTGCTCTGCCTCTGACCCTGGCCCTCAGCTCATTCACTAGCCCAAGTGCCACTGTGGGGGGTGCTGGACACGATCCCCACGCACCTCCATCTGGGACCTGGCTGGAAGTTGCAGCCTGAGCTCCCCTGTGTTGTAAGCACTGGTTCCTGGACTGGCAGGACACCATGGGATTTACTGGGTCTCCACCCTGGGAATCATCAAGCTCCCTATTGACCTGGCCCAGGGTCAACAACGGCAGACAGAGTCCTAAGGATATTTGCTACAGGGCACAGCTGGCAGCAGCTGTGTTATGTTTCTGTGACACTCACAAGGCCCTGGACTTCCTCAAGGCCAGCCCACGTGGAGAGTCATGCCAAGTCCCACCAACCACATTCCTACCGATTAGTAGACATCCACCTGCATCTGGCAGCTCTCTCTTCCCAGGACCGAGCTGCACACTGGAACCAGGCATTCTGTCCTGCTGTCTCCCATAGGCCAAGAGTGCAGGCCAGTGTAGTCTTCTGTTGTCCTGGGAAACAAAGCGCTGTCATCCAGCAGGAGACCTGTGAATATCGTCTGTATGGTCCGGAACCTGGGCCAGTTGTGGCGGCGGTGCTGTCTGCTCTGGGCCCAGGTCTCCTGCTGTAGCCTGGCTTTGGGCAGCTGCCACCCACCCCCGCAGCAGGCAGCCGCTTCCCTCCCCTTGTTGTCTCTTTGTGGGCTATCCCGTGCCATCTCTCATGCACAACACATACCCTTAAGGATTTTCTGTGTTCCAGTGGCCCCATGTCACCTAACACTCAAGAAGCGACCAGAGAGCAACAGAACAGATATGCACTTTTAACACTCCTGACAAGAGAAGCCCGGGCACCCTCAGCTGCTCCTGCCAGTACTAGGCTCAAGTGCCCAGGAGTGTGGGTAGCTGCGGGCCTGAGGATGAGGGAGGGAGCGCCCATTGGGACCCCTTCCACCCTCTCTCTGATTGGCAGCAGTTGGACAATCACCCTGTAGGGGTGACTCCCAGGGCAAGCCAGCAGGAAGACAACTGGAAGAAGAGCAGCATGGGGCATATGTGGAGAAAGAGCCGGCGGAGGAAGTGCAGGAGAAAGAGGAGGATAAGAACCAACAGGCAGGGAGCTGCCCCAGGATGTCCCAGACCACACTGGAGGCCCTGGAAGCTCTTCAGTTAGATCTGGAGCCAGTGACTAGCCAAGCCAGCAAGGCCCACGCTCGGCTGATGTGCAGGGTGTTGCAAAGGTGGCAGGCTCACCTTGACCACAGGATGTCCATCATCCGGGACAACCTGGCTTCTGGGCCAAAGCCCTATCCTTTGGATTGTTGGTCTAGATCGTGCTGTAGAGACGTGTGCTAGCCAAAGTGATAAGTCATGCTAACAAAAATGTCATCTATAAAGTTGGTGACACTTGGCAAGCCTGAGAAGAGAGGATTACTGGAGGCCATCAATTAAAGACCAAGAGAAGACCCTGTTCCAAATATATATGTATATATATTTATATATATATATATATATATATATATATATACACACACACACACACAAGGGTGGCATTGTGTCACCTATCTGTAGTCCCAGGTACTCAGGAGGCTGAGGCAGCAGCACCTGTTTAGGCTGGATTTGGAGGGCACAGCGAGGTATGATGAGGCCAAGGCACTCCAGTCTGGGCGTAGAGCGTGACCCTGTCTCAATGAAAGAACACAGCGTGTGAGCCGCAACTTTTCCCATGTATCTGGCACAAATACACTATTGGGGTGATGGGCAGAGGTTTGAATCATAATGCTGCCTACCACAACGTAGTTTCAAATCGCAGGAGTTTCCCTCAGAATAATGCTACAGGGAAGGAGGGCTGAATGTCCACCCGCATCAGTCAGAACAGGGACAGTGTTCATACATAATATAGAATGATTCTGCCATGCCTGGGACATAAACAGAAGAGAGCATGAACACACAAGAAGTAGCCCCTCTGTTCTTCAGTAGTGGTAGTCCCTTCTTGGCATAGGAATGAGATTTCCATCTAATGGCCTTAATGCAGGAGAAGGAAAAGGGGAAATGGAGGTTTGGTAGCAGGTGTGTGAGATATACCCTACCCTGCTGTATTCTTTCCAGAATTGCTCTGTTGTTTGTCGCCTTTCCTTCTCAGCATATGAAGGATCCTTGACGTCATGCAGTTTGTGAAACAGCCCCAGATGTCGATCCTGGTCAATGAACAAGAGGAGGACATGCTTAGCTACATGATCCATTTGGGGGTCAGGCCTGGGAAACGTAGGTTGGTGGGTTTAGAGGGGAATGGTGAGGAAGATAATTAATTCTTACAGGCAAGAAACAGAAGGTCACTTGATTAGAGAATTAAGCTGTGCTCACTTTCCCTTTCCGGCTGGCAGGTGGAGGAAATCAAGCATCCCAAAATCTGCTACGGGATCTTGCTGTTCTTCGGGAACAAATCCTGCTTCTGGAAAAATGTGGTTACCAAGGAATATCTCGTTAACATTACTGGTAAGATGTGACTCTCTGGATGGGTCGTGAGGATGGTGGGTTAATCAGTGCCCAGGTGACCTAGCTCCTTCCTACATGCCCGTCTTCCTACAGAATACAGAGCACCTCATTTCACTCCAGTTCAATGGTATCAGGATTATGAGCATGAGGCCCACAGCCACCCCCACCAGAACAGCAGTCTTAACTTCTTCAACTGGTTTTCTGACCACAACTTTACCGACTCTTACACGATTGCTGAGGTGGGACCTTCCTGGGGAATGTCTTACATGGCCTAAGTGGGTTTGCCAGCTGCTTGTGACACTTGCCCAAACCCTTGCCTGACCTGCTCTGATTTCCCTAATAGCTCATCACTGAAGACCTGTGTCTCACTCCCTTGTGCTACTATACAAGAATGAAGGCGCCTGCGGAAGAAACAGAGGACAGGTGAGACGCTCAGGAAGTGAGGGTTCAAATGCATGTTGTCTGGGACCTGGGCATTCATGTCCCAGAGATAAAAATTAATGATCAGAGGAAGACAGGAAGTGAACAGAACCCAGGTCGTCCAGGGCCTTAGGTCAAACAGGAACATTAGGGACTGCAATGCAAACCAGCTGATAACTGGGGTATCTTAAGCCCATAGAAGCA
The DNA here is from genome assembly GCF_020740605.2 of Lemur catta. NCBI lineage: Eukaryota > Metazoa > Chordata > Mammalia > Primates > Lemuridae > Lemur > Lemur catta. Next base: position 718,916 of record NC_059156.1, read on the forward strand.
TACTGAATGTCCAGAGTCACTCAGACAGAAGCAAGGCAGAATCACTAACTTCACTTCTTAGAACTGCCTTCTATTACAGTCAACCCTACCTTTGGTTGTCCTTCTTCTCCCTTAAGGGGTCAATCTTACATATTTTTTTCTCTTACACATTCCACAATGGCTGTAGATATGGATACCATCTTTTCCCATGTTTCACCACCAAATGTCTGGGTTTTTTAAATTTCCTTATGTCTAATCTAAGCTTATTGGAGACACACAGAGAATAGCAGGGATGGGGCGGGGATTATCGGCAGCACTTGTTAAACAAGGTTAGAAGGCAATTGAAGAGGTCACAGTAGGGAAAGAGAGCACCTTGGTCAGGGAATTGAGAAATTAGAAGAACTTTTGGTATTTTTCAGAGGAAATGCATTTTTATGTGTGTTTTAGGACACTTTACAGTTTGGAGTTGAATATGGTGGAGCCAGAAATTTGCCTAAACTATTAGAGCCCAACCCCCCAAAGCTACTCTAGCTGCAAGAGATGACTACTCCATATGATCAAAGTCAGAGAAAATAAAGGACAATCAGGTCAGGTGGTGAAAACTGCAGACAGCAAGACATCTGGATGAATTTGGAGTGTACTGAGGGAGAAAAAATAAACACTGTCTAGCGTGTGAATGTGTGTCTGAGTGTTTGCTAATGTACTGAATGGGGTGAGTTAAAAATACCTCTATGTCTATGTATCTGTATGCATCAAGCTCTCTCTGTATCTGTAATTACATATATGTATGTATCTATGTATTCTGCGTTAGAGTTTACTAAAGAGGATCAAGGCCTTTGATGTAAGAGGGGGGATATGTCATTTTTGGGATTTCCATTTGAGGTCAGAATTTGTGCTACAGGGCAGGTATTGGGGAGGAAGAGAAGAGAAGCTAGCTAAGTTGGAGACTTACTTGTATTCAGAGAAAAGGAGGGTAGTTTGATGACAGTGGCTAGTGGTCAGGGACCCGAAATAATTCAGTGCTCAATTTGGTTTTATAAGGTACCTCCAGTGATCCTTACGCTTGCATATTATAAGACACAGGAGGGCAAGACAAGATGATGGATATTTTAATGTTGGTTTCACAGTTGAATTAATTGTCCTCATTAGATGAAAGCATGGCTCTTTGCTGGAACAATGAACCTCACAGGACCAGGTTTGCCAGCAATGTTGTAAGAAATGAGCATAGGGTGGGGTTCTGGGAAAGAACACAGAGGTACAGGGGAGGATAGGAAACACGACTTTCTCGTTCTGGCAGGGGTGCCTAAATAAAACAAAACAAAGGCTTGATCAACCACATTCCTCATATGCATGACCTCATGAGAAAGTCTTTGTTTCCAAGTGACTCAGTGTGGGTAAAAAATGCAAACAGGCAGAGCTGAGGGAAACAGATGGGTGGAGTCATTTATACACAACGCCAGGTGATCCACATGTGTGCTGCCTTTCTCTAAGTGACCCAGGTCGCAGATGCTACTGTCAGTGTTCCTATTCTGGGATGGATTAGTCTTTTCCATGAGACTCTATGTTAGGTGAAGACTCAACAACTTAACAAGTAACACCATCATGAGTACATTACTTTCTCATGTAAACTGCAAGAAGGACATCTCTGTGAAACACACTGCACACTGCTTCTATAACCTGAGGGGTCCACGTTTGTGGCCTTTTCCACAGGCCACGTGTGTGGTTAATTAGTGAAAAGGGAAAGAACTGGGGTTGCCTGCAGAGCATGAGTTACAAGCCCCACCCAGAATGACAAAACTCAGGGTGCTCCTTCCCCAGTGGGTAGCTGCTTCCAGAAATAAGTGCGTCTCCTCACAGAACAAGGGATTGACTGCCAGAGATGAAGGGACATTTCAGGGTTTAACCCAGAAAATTTGTACTTATTCCCAGATAAATCATTTACAACGTGGGCCTCATTGCCGGTAACACACTAATACTGTAGTTACACATTCTTGGCCAACATGAACTAACTCCCTGGCCCATAGCTTTTGTGAGAAGACCTATGGTCTTTCAGGGATGAGTGTTTGGCAGAGTTCACGTGTATATTTTCTACCTGCAATCTGCATGGAAAACCTTCTCATAGATATCAGCTTTTAGATATTAAAATCTAACTCGCCTTGCTGCTGCTTGGGTTTGGTCACCTGAGGCTCTCAAGAGGGAGCCTTGGCCATGCTCTGGCTACTGTCTCCATGACGCACAGATGCTGAGCAATGAGTTCTTCAAAACTTGACCCCAACCTGCGGGGACCTTTACAGCTCCCACATAGTGAAACCTCTTATACTATTGCACTGGTTAAAGGAGACTGCTCTAATCACCCTAGATGGAAATGGGAAGGCAAGTTGTGTGGTCCTCCAGGAACTGTAAACCAGGAAAATTCGGAGGACTTACCTATATAAAACCCTATATTAGGTAAAGACACAATAAGGAACACCATTATGAGTACATTCCCTTCTCTTGTAAACTGCAATGCGGACATCTGAGTTGGAGCTTAGCAGATTGGCATGGTGATAAATAGATTTTGCTAAGAAGATTAAATGGCAGGGCTCTTTACCAGTCTGCCCAGTCGTGGAATGAAGTGGGGACAAACCTGTCATGCAGAAGGTAGCAAAATCATTAAGTGTCTCCTGTTGACTTGAATGCCGGTATCTGGTGGGTTGGCCTCCTTGTCCACATTAGTGATTGCAGCTTACTGAGTTTCTTCCTCAAGGTTTAGGTGTAACTCCGCCCTATTAGTACATTCACATGAGCACTGATGTGTGGCTCTTATTATAGAAAGTTACACAAGTTTCCTAACTTTTTCTTTCACTGATTATCAGTGCCTAGGGGCCACAAAGTACAGTGTCACCTGACGAATCTGTGAGCATCCTGCCTGAATATCACGGAATCATAGTTGTTGTTTCTCATTGTCAGAGTCTTGGAGGTGTTCTCTGTTTCAAATGAAAATCATGTTTGTTATGTGTCCATAATTCTTTCTCTCTGTGTGTGAGTTTGTCTCCGTCCCTGTCTGTCCCTGTGCCCTTGTCCTTCTGATACTTTTGCCCTGTCTGTGTCAATTTGCAGACTCATATCTCTGTACCATGCCAGTCTTTGACACACCGTGTTTTTCTATAGAATTGAGTCTGTTGTCATCTATCTGATTAAATTTAGCTTGCTTCTCTGAGTAGTTATGTACCTGAATTTGTCCATTTTACCCAATCCTGGATCAAAATGTTGTAACTCCTTTGAGATTATTTGGGAAATGACTTTTGGTAAGGCATAAAAAAATCCTTTATTGTAAGTCATATCTAATACTGATATAATTGTAAAAAAAGAATAACTGTACTATTACTGCAAATCGCTAACCCAATCAATATATAAAAATATAGGCTTACTTTTACTTAGTAATAACTGTGGTTCCCACAGGACAATGAGAACTTTTGAAGGAAGGTACCATGGAATTTCCTATGAGGGAGCAAAGGTTGATTGATTTCTGTTTTCTAAAGCAATGATGAAAGGAATTGAGTATAATTTCTCCCTAGTATGTTCTCTGATTATTCATTTAACAATCATTGTGTATTCACAATTTCTTCATAATATTTTACTAAAAAAACACAAACAACTTAGATTTGTGTTCATCATCGTGTGATAAGATGGAAAAAAATCCGTGTCCTCAGTTATCAAGTATAGAGAAGAGAGGGGTAAAATAAACAAACAATGTATGGAAATAGGACAAATAATGGTGTTACGGCCTCACCTGCGGGATAGGAGAATTGGATGGATGTCAGATATTCAGAGAAAAGAACTGTTGTTAAAGAATTTTCTTCTTTTGCTTTTATATTTAAAAAAGAATTACATTCCACAGGGTGAGAATGGGACATTGTCTTCCAGTGCTCCCGCCCTTTCTTTATAATGGCTATGTGTATTCCACTTTGTACATGTACCACAATTTCTTTATGCATTCCGAAATGGAATGGTTCAATATGGAAGTAAGCTAGCATACGCCGATATGTCGGCAATAGTAAAATGTGAATAGCACAGGTACAAACACGGGAGGACAGGTATTTCTTTGACAAACTGATGTCATTTACCGTGGATACACTCACCCTTAATATGATTGATGGATCTTGCAGGGTATTTTCCCTCCTATTTTTAGGTTTTTTGGGGACTTCCATACTGTTTTTCATAATGGCAGATCTAATCTATGTTTCCTCCAACATTATGCAAGTGTTACATGCATTTCTCTGCATCCTCACCACCCCTTATCTTTCGTTTTTCTATTGATAGACATTCTTACAAGAGTGAGGTCAAAACCTCATGGCGGTTTTGATTTGTTTTTCCATAATAATTAGTGGCATTGAACATTTTAAATATATCTATTGGCCATATGTGTGTCTCAGTTCGAGCATTGCTTATTTAGGCCTTTTGCCCATTTTTTTAATGAGGCCCTTTTCTTGCTATTCAGATTAATTCCTTACTTATGGTAAAGCATTAAGCCCTTTTATATCTATATGGAATGAAAAGAATTTCTGTCGTTCTCCGAAACGTCTCTTTTCTCAGTTTTTGTTTCCTATGCTGTACAGAAGTCATTTGGTTTGATATAAACCCATTGTGTTTTTTTACTTTTGTTTACCGTTGTTTTGAGATCATATGAAGACAGTAATTGTCATGAGCTATATCATGGAAATTGTCCCTTATGATTCCTTTCAGTATTTTTACAGTCTGAGGCCTTATATTTAAATCTTTAATCTGTTTTGAACTGATTTTTATATGGCAAGAAAATCTACCTTTACTTTTCTGCATGTACACACCAAGATTTCCCCAATATCATTTATTGAAATGACTGTATTTTATTCCTTGCCTATTCTTGGCTTCTTTCTCAAAAGTTATTTGACTGTACATGCATACATTTATATCGTGGCTCTCTCTTCTTTTTCTTTACCAATGTATTTTGTTTTATTCAAGTATTGTGCTGTTTATTAGCATAACTTCATGGTATAATTTTCAGTCAGGTAGAATGATGTCTCCAGGTTTGTTCACTTGGCTCAAAATTACTTTCGGTGTTCTGGGTATTTTGTGTTTTACCAAGAAATTTTAGGGTTTTAATATATCTATTTATTGATTTGGTATTTCTGTCTTGAATGTCATTGCTATTTTGATAAAGATTGCATTGACTCTGTGGATCATTCTGGGTACTGCTGAGATTTTAACACTATCAAGGAAGATCAAATATTCTTACACTTATTTGTGACAGTTTTCCATTTCTTTCCTCAAAGTTTTATCAATTTCTTGTTGTCTTTCATCAAGTCAACACTTTTTCACTTCCGTGGTTAGAGTTATCCCTAAGTATGTATTTCTGAAATTATTTTGCTGCCTTATTTTTCAGACAGATTACCATTAGTGTATACAAACTCTACTGATTTTGCAGGCTTATTTTGAATTGTACAACTTCAGTGAGTTTCTTCATTATTACTGGTTTTAGATTTTTCTACATATAAATAGCACATAGTAGGGAAACAAGGAATATTTAACTTATTCCTTTTGATTATGTTTTCTTTCATTTTGTTTTGTTGCTTTTGGTTTGGTTTGGTTTTCCTCCTGCCTAATACCTTTGGCTAGAACTTCCAGGGTTTTGTTGAACAGAAGTAGGGACGTGTCCATTCTTGTCTTTTCCCAGATTTTAGACAAAATGTTCCAACTTTTCCCCATTCACACTGAGGTTTCCCTAGAGTTGTCATGAGTGGTTTTTATGGTTTTCAGGTACGTTATTCTGTACATAGTTTGTTGACAGATTTTACCTTGAAGACATGTTGAATTTCGATAAATGGTCTTTCTTCATCTGTTGAAATGACCATACAGTTTTTGCCTGTATTCTTTTAGAGATATGCATCATATTCTTTGGTTTCTGTGTGTTGAACCATTCTTCTACCTCTGGGAGAAATGCTACTTGACCATGGTGAATGATGTTTTTAATGTGCTGAAATTCAATGAAACTCAATTTGCATGCATCTGTGAAATGTCAGAGGTGCCTCACACTGATGTTGCTTTCTACTTTTAGACCATTGTGTTGAGAAAACTTACTTGGTATAAGGTCTACAAAGGGGATAATTTCTGTATTTCAAAAAATATTCTGAGACTCGCTTTCTGGACTTGCATGTGGTCTCACCTGGAAAATATACTCTGTGAAGGTGAGAAAGTCCTTGGGTGATAGGTTGTTTGAGGAAATGTTATGTATATGCCCACCAGGTTCATTGGAAATTACCCGGCTGTGAAAAACATGTCTTACATGTGCATAGGCTCTGACTACAGGCAGTATGCTCTTCTGTCGACATAACCGTGAACTTCCTTATGTGTGCAGAGTCTGCCCTCCTCTTAACTTGAATGTGGTTGTAAGATCCTGGCTCATAAACCTATGTCCTACTCACCAGAGTAGCACTGAGCTTTTCCCCTTCCAAAAGTTTTGAAATTTTGATTGCTTTAGGGGATTTGCTTTCTCAGTTTTCTTCTTTGCAGGTAGATGTTTCTGAATCCTAGTACCCTTCATCCTCATTGAAGAATGTGGGTTTCCTTCTTATATGAGCCCTACTCGGATAACATTATCCTTATTTGTTTTGGGAAAACTTGGTGGGTATAAGGCACAAATTCTTTTTTCCTTGGATATCAGTGTTTATTTACATCTCATGAACCCTAACCCCTTCACATATAGTATGTAAAGGATATAAATGTATCATCCTTTACATAGACACATAGATAGACAGATACATAGATTTTTCTAATGAAGAATGGCAAGTCTCATGAATTTGGAAAGGAGAGCTGTATTTCTCAAAAGGGGTTACAGCCTGCAGGTGACCACCTTACAGGCTGGGAAGCCCAGGCATAGGCAGAAGGCCAGAGGAAGCACTAGCAGGCAACAGTAAAGGGAATAGGAATTTCATGTGAATAGTGTGTCAGCACATAAATTCTTAAAAACGTGTAGGAAGACTCATTGATACTTATGTAAGGAGAAACCAGTGTACGCATAATTGAACATCATGATCCCTCCTGTTCATGGGACCCAATACCAAAATGGGTGGTAGTAACATGATGCAACAAGGGCGGAGCTTTTTGCCTTCTGATATGAAAAGCTGAAGCGGGCCAGGCTCAGTGGCTCACGGCTGTAATCCTACCATTCTGGATGCCGAGGTAGGAGGATTCCTTTCCTCATGCGTTAGAGAGCAGATGGAGCAACACCGAGAGCCTGTGTCTCTAAAACTAAATATGTATAAGTTAGTGAGGGTGTGGGGGTGGGCAGTGATTGTCCCAGCTATTCATGAAGCTGAGGCAGCAGGATTGCTTGAGGCCAGGAGTTGGAGGTTCCTGTGAGCAAGAATGATGGCCCTACTCTCTATCCAGGCTGTTCCTTCCTGCTGGTGTCTAGATGGTTCAATTTGGGGAAAGGGAAATCTGTTCTGAGGAGTGCGCAGTGGATGGGACTGGGATTTGTCTTTGGCCCCAGAGCAATGGAGACTGGCCCATCCCTCCTGCTGTGGTTTCCTTCTGCTCCTCTCAGGGCTCTGCAGAAAGATTCAGCCAGGTGCCACAGAACACAGGAAAGTTTGTGTAGGGGCCTTCAGCTGCCCACTGTAAGCCAGTGTGGGCCCACCACAACCAGAATAAGAAACAACCTACCAGACAATAGGATGGTAAAGGGAGGCCAGGCCTCAGACAGCAAAGCTGAAACTGCCCCCTGAGGGTGCCAGTCCCACTGCTTGGCCTTGTGAGTCACCATGGGGAAAGGGGCCCATGGAGGATCTTGCAAGGACACGGGCTGTGAGTGAGGAGGGATCCTATCTCCACAGCCATTCTAAGGGGTCTCAAAGTTTCAGTGTCAGTGGAAGTAGTCGCCCACCTTTTCCCCTGTCCTAACCCTGTGGCAGTGTCTCTGTGTCCTCACTTTTTATCAATACGGTCCATGAGAAATCATGATAGTTTGTGCTCAGTCTCCTGGAATGGAAGTAATTTTAGGGCGAGGATCAGTCAGGGCTCCAGTGTAACTCTCCTTACGAATGCAGATTCTATATGTGTATTGGCCTGTCTCTTTCTCTCTGTCCGTCTTTGTCTCTCTCTGTCTCTCTGTGTCTCTCTCTGTGTCTCTCTCTCACACACCGTTGACCTGCTCTGTCTCTCCCTCTCTCTGCCTTCCCCCTTTCTCTCAGCCTCCACCCTCACATGTCTCCCAACTGAACTCTGTGTCTCTTTCTCTCACCAACTCTGCAAAACCATCTGTCTGAAGCCTTCCATGCCCTGCTTGTCTAACATTTCTGCTCTTTAGGTCCATATGCCAGTCAGTGGCCTTATCCTCCCTGGTTTGCTATCACTTTTGTCGCTTCCACTGTTCATCTCACCTTGTGTCTGTCATCTCACTAATGCCACACAGCGAAATCATTTCGTGTCTACTAAGTCATCTGTTTGCTGGAGTTTGGAGGTTCTGCATGGGTAAGCAGAAGGGATAGTTTACTTTGGGGCATGGGCCACCAAGACACCCCTCAGTGACCGAAAGGTAGCACGTCTCTGGTTAGTATCCTGGGCGAAGCAGTCATTCAGCCATCCACTCTGCAAGGAAAGCCCTGATTGTTCTGCAAGCCATATTAGAATTCTGTGTTTCCAGGAGCAGTGAAGAGGGAAATTCAATAGAAAGGCCAATTTCATGTTGTCTCCTGGAATCCTCTTTGAATTGTAACTACCTAGGGAAATTCATCTGAAATGTCCCTGAATCTTAAAAAACCTCTCTTTAACACACCCCTGAGTGCCACCATTGCATCAAGATCCCTCAAGGATATTTACCCAGAAAATGTATTCTTGTGTTTTGAGGATCAAGGGGTGCACTATGCCGAGAGAGCCGGTTTCCTGTGGTGGACTCCACCTCGCTAGGTAGGAAAAGTCCTATGTATACCACAAGGGCTACACTCTCCCAATGGGACAACAGCACCTCTCCAGGGCATGGTCTCGTGGGGATGAATGCCTGTCAAGGGCTTCACGCAGACAGAGCAGGGTTCCAGGCTCTCAGCCCAGAAAAGAGTGGTGATCCCAGGGTGGTATCCTTGGAGCAGAAGGATCTGCAAGGAAAAGCTGGTGTGACAATTGTCTACTTTGCAGTCGTAACCTGTCCCCGGCAACAGGTGCCAAGCTGTAGGGTGGGGATGTTACACAAGCTGGGGCATAGAGCTTTCCTTTGAGCATCCACTCTTTTTGGCAGGGCCCCTTTCATGTTGTCAGCCTGATATGTTGGAGATTATGTTTCCTCCTTGGGCCAGGAACTGCAGCCAAACATTCTCCACAATGAGCTTGGCCCGGGGAGGAAACCACCTGACACAGGGGTTGAAATATGCTAAACCGTCAGGTCGGCAGATGCCAAGCCAGAACCTCAGTCACCAAACATTTCATGAGTACAACATGCTCAATAGCCTCTTTCCATTTTGGAGGCAACAGGCCACTATACATGGGTATGGAGGACGAGGAGACGTGCAGTACAGGCTTCCTGCATGGACCCGCTAAACAAACGAGGACACAAGAGTAACATCTTGCACAGAAATGTCCTCCCTATCAGGTACACATGGAAGGCACCTTCCCCATGGGAAATTGGACCATCGCTGGAAGAGCAGAGATAGGAGAAGTTTTATTAAGGTTATGTTATGGTGACTGCATTATCATATCCAACATACTTACCTCTTAAACTCACCATATGGTTTTTCTTGCCTTGAACTTCAACTTAAAATGTTGAGGGTCAGGATGATTCCGGACATGGCTGGACAGGACCCTCTGATGAAGTCCTGACAGGTTGGCGGCAGAGCGGGACACAGGTCTCTGCAGGAAGGAATGTGAAAAGACCCAGTTAAATTACCTGTGATATTCTGGGCATAAAGAAGTCCCTTCAGCTGTGCTGCGTTGGGTGGGCAGCTGGGAGGACTGCATTGTGGATGCCACCCCTCCTCCTTGCGTTCCTGGGGTTGTTTTGAAGGAAGCTTCAGGAAGGGTCTGATCCAGCCGCTCACAGAGCCAGTGCCACTGTCTCATTCTGTGTCCTTTCCATCTGTGTCCACTCTTTCCCTCAGTCTCCTCGCTCTCCCTTCTCTCTCTGTCCTTCTGTTCAAGACCAGGCCGTTGCTCTGCCTCTGACCCTGACCCTCAGCTCACTCACTAGCCCAACTGCCACTCTGGTCTGTGGTGGCAGCGATTCCCACCCAGCTCCATCTGGGACCTGACTGGAAGTTGCAGCCTGAGATCCCCTCTGTCATAGACACTGGTACCTGGGCTGGCAGGACACTATGGGATCTACTGGGTCTGCACCCAGGGAATCATCTGCCTCCCTTCCGACCTGGCCCATTGTCTAGAAATGTAGACACAGGCCCGAGGATATTTGCCACAGGAAAGCCCTGCAGCAGCTGTAGCATGTCTCTCTTGTTCTCACAAAGACTGGGAATGTGGAAGCCAGTCCATGTGGGGAGTGACACCACATCCCAGTATCCAGATTCCCACGTAGCTAAGATATATCTACTTGGCCTCTGTCACGCTGATATTTGCATGGACCGAGGTGCATAAATGTATGCACCCCAGAAATCGGGGATACCGCTTGGTCACCTCTGGTCAGCCACCGTCACAAGAAGAGGGTTCATTGTGTTGTCCTGGGAAGCAAGCTGGTGTCATGTGGCAGGGTTGTGGATACATCATTTGTGCTTCATGTTTTGGGACCTCGTCCAGTCCTGAGACGGTGCTGGCCTCTGGAGCCAAGCTATCCCACGCTCGCCAGGCACCAGGAGGCTCTCCCCTGTAAGCCCCACAGCAGAGAAGGCCTCCTCTCTGTTCTGCTGTGGGCTCCCCAGTGCCATGTGGTGTGCATGCTTCCTTCCAATAAATGCTTGCCGGCTTCCCTCGAGGCCAATGTCACATCCTACGTGTAACCAGTTTGATAAACCTGAAAAGCTTTGCCCAAGAATGCTTTTAGTTCACTGAAATGTCTGGCCTCTCTAAATGGCCGTGCCAGCAAGATCTATCTCAGCCACGGTGATTTAGCAGCTACACTCTACATGAGGCTGAAAATAGACAATTGTGTGGCCAAAGTCAAATACCAGAACTTTATAACTTTGTGATGTACTAATGCATTGTCTTTTGCGTTTCTTTGGCAGGAAAGTGTGCACCTTCTCCCACCACCTGCTTGGCGGCAACTGTCAGTGTAACCGATATTCCACCCAATAGCTGTACCTAAAAACGTACTGAGCATGTGCACGAGGCTGAAACAACAGCGAATATTCCCCGCAGTTCACTTAAATCGTCTGCCTAGGAGGGCCTTAGCCATCATGTTTTCATCACGGGACATATGTACGAGCATATTTTCTCAGTGCACTTGCCTGCCCGGCGCTACACCTGTACCACGCAATGGTGTTCACACCCCTAACGCATTCTTGAGTTCGCTCCCTGTTGGGCAGGGAGGTGCATTTGGGACAGTCCCTACCTCCCCTCTGCATTAACGCACCCACGGAAATAAATGCAATCCTCCTGAAGATTCCTCAGTGTCTCAGTGATTGACTTTCTGTGCGGAGGGCAGCTCTCAACCCCCCAGTGAGTTGCTTAGCATTCCCAGGGATGCGACCAGGTGGAAAGGGAGCAGACGTGCACTTTCCACTCTCCCGAAAAGCAGACAGCAGAGGCCTGCACTGCAGCTGACAACACCCCATGCCGGCCGCAAGGTGCTCGGGTATGTTGGGACTCAGAGGCCCAGGGCGCATGCTGAGTCGGCAGCCCCAAGGCCACAGCTTCGGCCCCAAAGCGAGGCGTGCCCTGCGGGATGGCTCACAGGCGGGTGGAGGGGCGGGACCAGCCAGCTTGAAGGCCTCCATCCTCCCACCGATTGGCGGCAGTGAGAGACAGGCAAGCCGCGGGTGGATCCGGGAGCTTCCGACCAATCCGGCAGCCTGACGGCACAAAGGCCGGCGTGCGCGTGCGTGCTGACTATAGGCCCGCGAGGGGGCTCCAGCCAGGGCCGGGCCGTGTGCGCTCCAGGCGTCTCTCAGGCCTAGCGTGGGCCTGCAGCCGCTGGGTTCTGCCAGTCCGCTCTGGGACCTGCCTGCCTGCCCTTCCGTCGCAGCTGACGCTAATCAGCACCAGGGCCACATGGCGGGTGAGACGGGGCCCGGGGCCAGCGAGCCTCCCCGGGAAGCCTGGCACGGCCCAGGTCTGGGCAGGGCCCTTCAGGAGGCTGAGGCCCAGGGCCCTCCCGGGGAGCCGGCCCCGGGGGCCTGTGGGGCCCGTGCGGTGGGCTGGGCGGTGCAGCTGTCGGTCTGTGGGACGACCGAGGGGGGCGTTGTGCTCAGCGTGGGGGGTCTGCCGGAATGTGTGACCCTGGCGGAGCCCACAGGGGAGGAGGAGGTTCTGGTGGTGGAGGACATATTGGAGGCCGTGGAGGTGGTGGCAGAAGAGGAAGAAGACGACAATGACGATGACAAGGAGGATAATGAAGATGAGGACAATAGTCAGGCGCAGGCCGGGCGCTGTGTCTCGGCTTCAAGTTCCCCGCTGGAGGCGCTGGAGTTCCTGGAGTTGGAGCTGAGCACCGCGAATGCTCCAGACAGCGGGGCCATAGCTCAGCTGAAGCACAAGTTCCAGCAGAGGCGGAAGGCTTACCTTGACCACAGGAGGGCCATCATCCACGCCATCCGTGGCTTCTGGGCCAGAACTGTATCCTTACCGCTTCCGAATTAGCAGGTGGCCACCTAGGGGGATCGGTAAAGAGCATGCAGGAAGCCACGCAAGAGGGGAAGGGGTCTGCAAAAGGCAGAAGAGGGAGAGCGGCAGTGGGGCCGGACCCCCAGGCCTCCCTCATGCCAATGTCAGCACCCGCTGTGGGGGGATCCTGTGAGCCTGTAGAAAGTGTGGGAACACATGGTCGGGACGAGGAGCAAAACAGGATTCCCCAAAATGGGGGAAAATGTCAAAAGAAGCCTTTGCCACAGAGCAGAACTTTGAAGGACAGGTAACTGAGGAACACCCCAGAGAGCTGGGAGTCCCCATAGCTTTTGCAGCCATGGAGATCCACTGTGACTCACTGCACCTAGCAATCAGCCTCCACAGGATGTGGTGAAACTCTGGGGCTCACCTTAAGAAACCTACTCTACTCTGTAAAGCACGAGGCGCAAAGAATGCTTTTGGTTTCTCTTGTGCATTTCTCCGTGGCATATGTCTGGGGCATAGGGCACACGTGCCCTCCTGGGCACCAACACAGGCAGCTGCCCCTCATGCTCACAGTGGTACCTTCAAGGGACAGGCCCATGCCTAGGGAGGAGCCCAAGGTGATAGAGGGCGTGAGGAGAGGACAGAGCCCATGCAGATGTCAGCAGTGTGTATCCTGCAGCCAGCACACGAGGGCCACCTGGGGCTCAGGGGGCCTCAGGAAACAGCCCTCCCTGACTCGGTGCAGGATTCTCAGACTTACCCACGCCCAAGAAAACCCTAGTCCTGAGCATGCCTGGGGCCAGGCAGGGGCTGAGGAAGGCCACGGGAGGGCTGGAAGTGTGGGGCTCTGGGGGCTCCCCTGCCCCCACCCTCCCTCGTTCTCCATGCTCTCCAGACATGCTGCATGGCTCCTGGCCTCTTTTCTTAGTGTGGAAAGGCTCCTTGACCTCAGGCAGATTGTGTACCATCCCCAGCTGTCAGCTGTGATCACGGAGAAAGACAAAGACGTGCTCCGCTACATGATCAATCTGGAGGTCAGGCCTGGGGGACCGAGTCTGGCTGGGGAGGGTCAGTGGGACAGGATGGGGAAAGCTTGAGTGGCAGAGCTGGCAATGGTAAAGGACTCATACAAACATCAAGGAGACCACCTGAGCACAGACTCCTCCTCCCCTACCCTATTTTTTTCTGGCAGGTGGAGGAAGCAAGCCTGGAGAATTACCTCTGTAGGATGAAGTTTTTCTTCCTTCCCAGCACCTACTTCCGGAATCAAGTGATCGTCAAGGAGTATCACCTTGATATCACTGGTGGGACATGCCCGCCGGGTCGTGGTGGGGGGGGGCACGGAGGTTGCCTAGGCTGTGCAAGACTACTTCCCTAAGTTTTGGGGTTTTTTTGTTTCTTTGTTTGTTTCTTTAGGTTACCGGGCATCTCGTTCTTCTGCCATTGAGTGGTTCTGGGATTATGAGGGTGAAGCCCCATTCAGGGAGCAGGACTCCACCGATGTAAGCTTCTTCGGCTGGTTGTGCGAACACAACTGCCTGGGCTCTAACCGGATTGCTGAGGTGGGGCTCCTGTGCACGTCTTCTGAGGTCACCTCCGTGGGTTTCTCGGGTTCTGGTGATGTGGGTTTGATCCTTGGGTGGACCTGTCCCTGTTGCCCTGCCAGATCATCAGCGAGGAACTGTGGCTCACTCCCTTGCACTACTACCCCAGGGATGAAGACCTGGTGTGAAGAAACACAGAGGGCACCAGGTGAGTAGACCAAAGTATGGGCCAAAACCCTTGCTTCTCGGTTACCTGGGAAGTTGTAGAAATCCTGAGAGTCAGAGTGACCGCAGTGAGCAAACCCAAGTCACAGGGAGGTGGGATAGAAGCTGGCAGTGGGGAACTGAGAAGACAACAGGTCAAGATTGGGGTACCTCAAGCTGCAAGAACCCCAGAGAAAGCCGGGCATAACTGGAAACTGTGTTTCCCTGAACTGTCATGCGATGGCATCCACCCCACCCTGAGGCCTGGTAGCAACCACACAGTGGGGCCCCGGTCCCTGTAATCCAGCAGGCAGATGTCTGCATGTTGCTGCCCATGGTAATGCCCCTCTGTCACTGTCTGAGTTGAAAATCCAAGCCTCATCTCGATTTTCTCCTCGATGCCCACACCTGCACTGCAGCCCGGGCAGACAGCACGGGCCATTGTCTGGGAAATTGGGAAACACACTGGGGGCCCATGGGATGCAGACTTGAAGCGATCACAGAATGGCAAGGCATAGTAAGTCCTGGGGAACGAATATGGGAACCAACAGCTATGGGCTCCCCTTGTCTTCAGAGACACATACTCTCCTTTGAACCTGTGCCAGTGTGTATGTGTATATTATGTGTGTGTTCAAATATTTGAGAATGTGTTTACATGAATGGGTGTACGTGTTTGTCTGTGTATTTGTGTGTGTCTGTATGTGATCCCTATGCTTTACACACAGCTTTTTAGATGTTAGCGATGGAAACCTGGGGAGCTTCTGCTACTCAGAGAGTTTAATAGTATACCTGGTTCTCACAGGAGGAAGACTCCACAAGAACGGACGGCTGCTGTAGGATACAGAGATGCCCTACATCTGCAGTGGCCCTTACATGGCAATAAACTCTTGTCGATTTCCGTTGTGTCCCTGAGTGCTTCCCTGGGAAACTGGGAGGAGGCTGTGAGTAAATGGGACCTGGGAGGGGTGCCCTTGAATTCCATGTGAGTCCCTGTGTGTTTCAGTGGGCTGCCCCTGAAAGAGGAGGAAGCCCTGGACACGACAGGCACAGACTTGGCAGGGAGGCTGGCCTTCTCCGTGCTGTGACGTGGGCAGGGGAAAGCACTGGTCAGTTGGGAGATGTAACACGCGGGCATGTGGCAGTCTAGGCCTGGTGACAGGTGTGTGTGTGGCTGGCAACACCTCCTTTCTAGTGTTCCATTGGCATGTGCGTGATTCCCCCAGGACCCTCCCTGAAATGGTCACAGGGGCTGAGGGGAAGAAAACAGGGCAACACTCACCTGAGGACTTCTTGTGACCCACTTGTCCTCGCAGGAACATGCATGCACACTGCCCTCAGGGTGCCCAGTCCAAGCCCCCGGGAGGAGCATTCCCAGCAAAGGTGCTGAACGCGCCAGTGGGAGGTGCGTGGATGCAGGGCTGGAGAGTGACGGGGCATGTGGCCGCGCTGTGGGGTCCCAAGGATCACTGGCCCTCTCCCACTTCCTGTAGGGCCCAGGGCCATAACGAGGAAGAGGCACATGCCCTGGCAATTCCACAGGCCCCTGAGCATCCTCACACCCACATAGAGACAGGAGGAAGTAGGGACTGAGCAAACAGGGGTGTGAGGCATGAGCAAGCTGTGTGCCCCCCGAGATTGTCTTGCGCAGAGGATGCCATCCTGGAAGTTCCTGCTATTGCACACAAGGTACAGGGACCGAGGCTTCAAGCCTCACCCTGGCCATGGCCAGCTCCCCCGGGGCTCATCCGTACAGGGAGCCACTTCCAGAAAAGTCCTGGAGCCTGGCGACAACGTGACGGTGTAACCGTGCCACAGCTGGCTAGGGGTGATCCCAAGGGGTGCCCCAGGTGTGTCTGTGGCCCTCGTGTAAGACAGGCATCTCCCTCGCCAGGCAGCAGGCTGAACTTCTCCCGTGTAGACCTGCCTGCCCCCTTCTCACCACACTTTCTTGCTTCTTATGCTCTATTTGGGGGCCCAGCAGGTATTTTCACAGTAAGAGATTGACAGCCACATGTGCCATTACTTCTACTCTCCTGCAAAGAAGTCCAGAAACTTCCTGCATTTTGGGGGGCTTTTGGCCTCAGATCTGACTGCTGGATTTGTGCCAGCCACGCAGGGCAGGTGGCTGAGGCTCTAGAGAGGGAGCCCAGACCAGCTCTGACCTCTGCACCGTGCACATCTACACCCTTGCAGACACGGTAGGCATCGGCACAGATCTTCTGTGCTCTGTGGAGTTACCCTTGAAGGACCCTGGCTTCTCATGCCTGTCGGTGTCTAGGATGGGTTCATTTGGGGAAAGGGAACTGTGTTCTGAGGAGTGTGCAGTGAGTGGGACTGCGATTTGGTTTGGCCCCAGAGCAACAGAGACTGGCCCATCCCTGCTCCTGTGGGTTTCCTTCTGCTCCTCTCAGGGCTCCACAGCAGGATCGAGCCAGGTGCCACAGAACACAGGAAAGCCTGTGCAGGGGCCTTCAGCTGCTCAGCAAATGCCAGTGCAGGCCCACAACAAATAGACTTCCACACTGCCTGCCAGGTGGTGGAGGTGGTGAAGAGAGGGCAGACCTCACACAGCAAAGCTGAAACTGCCCTCTGAAGGTTCCGGTCCCAGAGCTTGCTCCTATGAATCACCCCAGGGAAAGGGGCCCACACATGTTCTTCCTGGGCCTCATGCTGAGAGGCAGGAGTGGTCCTGTCTCCACAGCTATATTAAGAGGTGAAAACATTCGTTTTGCTCTGAATGCAAGTAGTCGCCCAGCTGTGTCCCTGTCCTGACCCCATGGCAGTGTTTCTGGGTCCTGATTCCACACCAATAAGGTGCGCATGGTATCATGACACTTTGTGCTCAGTTTGCTTGAATGGAAGTATTTTCAGGCTGAGAGTTAGTCAGGGCCCAAGTGCAAGTCTCCTTATGAATGCACACTGTGAATTTGTATTGGCCTCTCCCTCTCTCTCTGTGTGTGTTTGTGTGTGTGTGTGTGTGTGTGTGTGTGGGTGGGTGTGTACGTCGCTTCCCTCAGCCTCCACTCTCACAAGTCTGCCCCTTCAACTCTGTACCTCTTTCTATGACCAACTCGGGAAGCCCATCTGTCTGAAGTCTTCCATGCCCTGCATGTGTAATATTTCTGCCCTTTCTGTCCATATCCCAGTCAGTGCTCTCATGCTACATGGGCTGCAATTGCATTTTTCAGTCTGACTATTCACCTTGGCTTCTTGTGTCATCCCGCCATTACCACGGAGTGAAACCCTTTCATGTCAACTAAGCCATCTCTTTGTTGGTGTTTGTAGTTTCTGGCTGGGTAAGCAGTAGGGACAATTTGCTTTGGTGCATGGCACACCAAGACACCCCTCAGAGACTGAAATAGAGCACATCTCTGCCAGCAATACCAGAGGCAGCAGTCATTCAGCGATCCTCTCTGGATGGAGTGACATGATTGTTCTGGGAGCAATGTGAGAATTTTCTGTTTTCAGGAACAGGAAGGAGAGGAGTTAAATAGAAAAGCCAAGTGCATATCGTCTGTGGTATTCCTCTGTGAATTCTAAAGTAGACAGGAGGAGATTCACCAGATATGTACCCAAATTTTATATAACCTCTGGTTTCCACTGGCTGCAGTGCCACCCTAGCCTCAGGAACCCCAAGAGATATTTACCCAGACAAGGTATTCTTGTGTTTTCCGTGAACCAAACGTGCCCAATAGACAGAGAGCTGGTCCTTTAGGCCCTCTCTAGCTTGCTAGGTAGAGAAAGGCTCATGTTTAGGATATGGGCTACACCATCACAGCACCACAGCAGGACATGTCCAGGGGATGGTCACGTGGGGTTGAATGCCTGTGAATGGCTTCACAAAGACAGAGCATCATCACATGATCACAGGCCAGGAAACAGTGCTGTGGCCAGTGAGGTGTCCTGGGAGCAGATGGATGTGTAAGGAAAGGAAGGTGTGATGAGTGTCTAATCTGCAGTTGTTCACATATGAGTGAAAAGCGGACAGAGCAGAGGGGTGGGGACATTACACAAGCAGGGGCATAGAGGTTGTCTTTGAGCATCTATCCTTGCTGGCAGGGTACCTTCCACATCACCACCCTGGCACGTGGAAGCTCAGGTTTGCCACTGAGGACAGCCATGGGCTGCTGTCGAACACGAGGGAGCCAGCAAACACAGGGCTGCACATGCGCTCTACCACCAGGTCGGCAGATGCCAAGCCAGGAACCTCAGTCACCAAAGATGTCATGAGTACAACTGTCCTTGGTAGACTCTTTCCCTCTCTGAGGCAACAGGCCTGAATACTGGGGTAAGGAGGAGGAGGAGGAGACGTGCAAGATAGGCTTCCTGCATGGACCTGCAAAACACACCAATGCAAAAAGGGAACATCCCTCACAGAAATGTCCTTCCACTCATGTGCACGTGGCAGGCACCTTCCCCATGGGAGATCAGACCTTGTCCCAAAGAGTAAAGATAGGAGATATTTTCGTGAGGTTATGATACGGTGACTGCATTATCATATCCTACATACTTACCTCTTAGCACGTCTCAGTTTTTTCTTCCTCCCTTGAGCTGCATCTGAAAATATTGTGGGTGAGAATGATTTCTGATATGGCTGGGCAAAGCCTGTGCTGAAAACCTGACAGGTTGGCGGCAGAGCGGGACCCAGGTGTTTGCGGGAAGGAAGGTGGAAGGATCCCCTTAAATTACCTGTGGTGTTCTGGGCATAAAGAAGTCCTTTCAGCTGAGCTGAGTCTGGTGGGCAGCTGGGAAGGCTGCAGTGTGGACGCCATGCTTCCTCCTTGCATTGCTGTGGTTGTTTTGAAAGCAACCTCCAGGAAGGGTCTGATTCAGCCGCTCACAGAGCCAGTGCCACTGCCTCATTTTGTGTCCTTTCCATCTGTGTCCATTCTTTCCCTCAATCTCCTTGCTCTCCCTTATCTCTGTCTTTCTATTCCAATTCTGTCCCTTGCTCTGACTCTGACCCTGGCCCTCAGCTCATTCACTAGCCCAAGTGCCATTACAGGGGGTGCTGGACATGATCCCGACGCACCTCCATCTGGGACCTGGCTGAAAGTTGCAGCCTGAGCTCCCCTTTGTTATTAGCACTGGTTCCTGGACTGGCAGGACACCATGGGGTTTACTGGGTCTCCACCCTGGGAATCATCAAGCTCCCTATTGACCTGGTCCAGGGTCAATGACTGCAGAGAGTGTCCTGAGGATATTTGCTACAGGGCACAGCTGGCAGCAGCTGTGTTATGTTTCTGTGACACTCACAAGGCCCTGGACTTCCACAAGACCAGCCCACGTGGAGAGTCATGCCAAGTCCCACCAACCACATTCCTATCAATTAGTAGACAGCCACCTGCCTCTGGCAGCTCTCTCTTCCCAGGACCGAGCTGCACACTGGAACCAGGAGGGAGATACGACAAATTTTATTGAGGTTATGATATGGTGACTGCATTATCATAACCTACATACTTACCTGTTAGCACATCTCAGTTTTTTTTCTTCCTCCTTGAACTTCCTCTGAAGATATTGTGGGTGAGAATAATTTCTGATATGGCTGGACAAAGCCCTGTGCTGAAAGCCTGACAGGTTAGCGACAGAGCAGGACACAGGTGTTTGCAGGAAGGAATGTGGAAGGACCCACATAAATGACCTGTGGTGTTCTCGGCATAAAGAAGACCCTTGAGCTTAGCTTCGTCGCGTGGGAAGCTGAGAAGACTACAGTGTGGATGGCACCCATCCTCCTTGCCTTCGTGCCGTCATTTTGAAAGCAAGCTTCAAGAAGGGTCCGATCCAGCCGCTCACAGAGCCAGTGCTGCAGCCTCATTCTGTGTCCTTTCCACCTGTGTCCACTCTTTCCCTCAGTCACGTTCCTCTCCCTTCTCTCTGTCTTTCTATTCCAGTTCTGTCCCTTCGTCTCCCTCTGACCCTGGTCCTCAGCTCATTCACTAGCCCAAATGCCACTGTGGTGGGTGGTGGCAGCGATCCCCACGCACCTCCGTCTGGGACCTGGCTGGAAGTTGCAGCCTGAGCTCGCCTGTGTTATTAGCACTGGTACCTGGACTGGCAGGACACCATGGGGTTTACTGGGTCTCCACCCTGGGAATTTCTTGTTGTTTTTCATGAAGACAACACTTCTCACTTCTGCGGTTAGAGTTATTCGTAAGGATTGATTTCTGAAATTATTTTGCTGCCTTATTTTTCAGACAGATTACCGATTATGTATACAAACTCTGATTTTACAAGCTTATTTTGAATTTTACAACATCACAGAATTTCTTCATTTTTACTGGTTTTAGTTTTTTTGTAAATAGCACATTGTAGGGAAACAAGGAATATTTACCTTTTTCCTTTTGATTATGTTTCCTTCCATTTTGTTTTGTTTGTTTTGGTTTTGTTTGGTTTTCCTCCTGTCTTATACCTTTGGCTAGAAATTGCAGGGTTTCATTGAACGGAAGTAGGGACTTGTGTCCATTCTTGTCTTTTTCCAGATATTAGACAAAATGTTCCGACTTTTCTCCGTTCACATTGATGTTTCTCTAGGGTTGTCACAAGTGACTTTTATAGTTTTCAGGTACGTTATTCTGTATATAGTTTGTTGACAGATTTTACCTTGAAGAGATGTTGAATTTCGTTAAATGGTCTTTCTTCATCTATTGAAATGACCATATAGATTTTGCCCCTATTCTGCTACAGATATGCATCATATTCTTTGGTTTCCGTGAGTTGAACCTTTCTTCTACCTCTGGGAGAAATGCTACTTGACCATGGTGAATGATGTTTTTAATGTGCTGAAATTCAATGAAACTCAATTTTCATGCATCTGTGAAATGTCAGAGGGGCCTCACACTGATGTTGCTTTCTACTTTTAGATCACTGTGTTGAGAAAATATACTTGGTATGGAAGAAAGGAAGGGGGGAAAGGGAGAGTAAGAAAAGAGAGACAGAAGGAAGGAAGGAAAGAGAGAAACAGTGGGAAAAAAGAGAAATGAAGGAAGGAAGGAGCGGGAGAGAAAGAAAAGAGAGACAAAGTAAGAAGGAAAGAGTGAAAGGAAGAAAGGAATGAAGGAAGGAAGGCAGGAAAGAGAGAAGCAAAGAGAATAAAGAGAAAGAAAGGAAGGAAAGAAATAAGAAAGAAAGAAAGAAAGAAAGAAAGAAAGAAAGAAAGAAAGAGAGAAAGAGATAAACCAAGAAAGAAACCAAGAAAGAAACAAAGAAAGAAAGAAAGAAAGAAAGAAAGAAAGAAAGATGAAAGAAAGAAAGAAAGAAAGAAAGAAAGAAAGAAAGAAAGAAAGAAAGAAAGAAAAAAAGAAAGAAAGAAAGAGGACGGAGAAAGAAGGAAGAAACATGCATTAGGCGAGTATGGTGGCACAGCCCTGTAGTCCGAGCTACTGGGAAGGCTGATGCAGGAGGATGAATCGAGCCCAGGCGTTTGAGGTTGCGGTGACCAAGGATGCACTCTACCCTGGGCAAGAGAAAGAGACAGATCACTCCAAAAATATACAACAATTCGGTACCCATAATAATTAAAAAGTAAGAAAAAGGGACTTACCATAAAAATCAGGAAGAAGGCAGGGAGAGAGAGGAAAACAATATCTATGTCCATATGGGGATGGGGAGGGGGAATATTACCATGAGGACATGGGGTGTAATTCTGAGTACTTTATTTGCCTTGTAGGCTACTCGACTCTGTGGAGAGCAATGAAGACAGATCACCCAAATGAGAATAAGTGGTATATATGCCGTGTGTGTGCGCACCTGTGTGTGAATAAATAGACAGACATTAGACATTCATTCATTCATTCATTCTCAAGAGAGTCAGTGTCACCACTGCCGCCGCCATCACCGCCAGCAGCGCTTTCTTTGCCTTTGGCAGAGAGTCTAAGGCAGGCAAAGGAGTGGGAAAGCCCTGCGGGGGAGAGAGGGGAAAGGCAGGCCCTGACGGGAGGCGGTTGGCACGCTTGAGGAAGCTGAATACCGGCCGGCTCCAAGAAGGGTGTCCCACGTGAGGGGCCGTGGGGTGCATCCGTGGCTCTCCATACCACTCCAGTCGGTCCAAAGTTGGGAGCAGGGACAAACGTGAGGGAAGGGACACCCTGAGGGCTTTAGCCTTGGGGGACTGGGGCGACAGATAGCTGCAAAAGTGCATTAGGTCAGGCTTGGTGGGCCGGTCCCCACGGGTGGCTACAGAGGTGGTGGGTGTGGCGTCACCAGGGTCAAGGGCAGACTTTGAAAATTCTATCGCCCAGCCCAGAAAGGCTCCCTTATCATCTGCAGGCAAACCGACACCTTTCGTGCATAGAGAAACGTCGTTCGGTGTTTTTACGGAGGCGGTGGCGATGAGGACGACCATGACAACTGCTCCTGTCCCGCTCCTGCCGCTGCCTACACAGGTTGGGAAATGCGTTAAAATCTTCACCCCTCCCTCTCCCCAGCAGGCTGAATGGATGGATCGATCCCCCCACTCGTGGCCAAGGGAACCCCAGGAAGACCCTAAAAAGATGACTGCTTGGCCCTGAGAAGGCAGGTCAGACATACCCGGTCACGCCCCCTCCCTTCTCAGAGCTATCCTTCGCTAACTCGTCAGCCGGCCTGAGGCTATCTGTCTGCGAGACAGAGCTTCCATCACAGCTGCGGGTCATCCCTTGACTTAACAGCGTCCCGTGAGTGAGTGGCTCGGATGAACGGACTTCCTTAGCTTAAAAGATCGCAAGCGTTTAGACAAAGCTGCATCTTTTTTAACCCATTACCCATCCAAGTATCAGTGTAAACCCCGTCATCCCCCGCTTCGAGATGGCTCGCGTTTGGGGTGGGGGTGGGGGGCAAACCAGCGTACACCGTGTCCCCGTATCGATCCATGACTTCACACAGAATTCCCATGTCCCTGGAATGTAGAAAACCAAACTGTAACCGGACCACGGCAATAGCACTCACTCCTTGCTTCTCGGCGTGGCTCTCCGGGCCACGGTCAGGGACATCCATTTTACTGAGTTTGGCTTCTTTACCAGGGACAGACCTATACGTGTGCACGTCAGTTTGTGTATAAATAATGCATGCTAAAATTGTACAACCGGAACAACTGAAAAAGTCATTCAGCACTTTTCACAGACGATCTGGTGTGCCTGCCTGCCAGCGTGCGTGCTGGCGGGCGGGCCGGCTCCATGCTTTATTTTTTGATTTTCACGTTTTCATGTTTTCCATCTGACATGAGTGAGTGGTGTGTGTATTGAAACACCCAGACGCTGGCCTTCCTTGCCTCAAAGGGGAAAATGTCTAGGATTCATTCCCCTTCCCCACTGGCCTTTGAGAGTCGTTGAGGCCCATCCTATGGAAGGACAGATTGGGCCTCCATGGAACAGCTCCATAGAAAAAGAAGTTAGGAAGTCATCTTTGATTTCTACAATGACAAATTCAAAAAGTTAAAATCCCCCAATCGGGGCCGGGTGAGGTGGCTCATGGCTGTAATCCTAGCACTGTGGGAGGCCAAGGCGGGTGGATCGCTCGAGGTCAGGAGTTCGAGATCAGCCTCAACAAGAGCGAGACCCGGTCTCTATTAAATAAAAAATAGAAAGAAATTATCTGGCCAACTAAAACATATATACAGAAAAATATTAGCCGGGCATGGTGGCGCATGCCTATAGTCCCAGCTACTGGAGAGGCTGAGGCAGTAGGATCGATTCAGCTCAGGAATTTGACGTTGCTGTGAGCTAGGCTGACGCCACAGCACTCACTCTAGCCGGGACAACATAGCCAGACTCTGCCTAAAAAAAAAAAAAAAATCCCCCAATCCAACAAGGTATAGAAAAATTATGGTGTTGATGCTATTGGGGTGGGGGGGAGAGCGGGGGCTGCTGGTGTGGGGGTGTGCGGGTGCCAGTGCCTGTGCAGTCGTCATCGTCCTATTAATAACACGGAGAGCAGAATAAAGTTCTGAGACATAAAGATCATACTCGGCTGAGGGAGCCACCGGTGGAGCGAGGGAATGTTTCTTCTACAGGACCAGTATTTCCTTTGCCCCCCCAATGCCCTAAATAATATGTCGATGAGGACGTACACAGCGTTGTCCCTGGTTGTGGGTCGGGGTGGGGGTGGCGATGGGGGTGGAGGCTTGGCAGGGAGTAAAGTCAAGTGACGTTTTTTTTAATAAAGAGACATACTGACCCCCGGGCTACAGGCTGGGGACTTCATCCGTCAGGTCTAAGGAGAACACAGGCAGGCAGTGCTCACCGTCAGTTTCAACTAATTAAAAAAAAACAAACATAGAAAATAGAAAAAAGGGGCGGGCGCGGTGGCTCCCGCCTTTAATCCTAGCACTCTGGGAGGCCGAGGCGGGAAGATCACTCAAGGTCAGGAGTTCGAGACCAGCCTCAGCAAGAGCGAGGCACCGTACCCGCCCTGGCCCGTCCCGTCCCTACTGAGAAAGAGAAAGAAATTCTCTGGACAACTAAAAACAGACATAGAAAAACTTAGCCGGACACGGTGGCACGAGCCGGTAGTCCCAGGTATTCGGGAAGCTGAGGCAGAAGGATCGCTTAAGCCGAGGAGTTTGAGGTTGCTGTGAGCTAGGCTGACGCCACGGCACTCTAGCCAGGGCAACAGAAGGAGACTCTGTCAGAAAGAAAAGAAGAAATAGAAAAAAAGAAAAAAAAAAGAAAGGAAGGAAGGTAGGGAGGGAAGGAGGGAGGGAAGAGGACAGAAGGATAGGGGGAGAGAGGGGGGGAGAGAGAGAGAGAGAGAGAGAGAGAGAGAGAGAGAGAGAGAGAGAGAGAGAGAGAGAGAGAGAGAGAGAGAGAGAGAGAGAGAGAGAGAGAGGAGAAAACTATTAAAAATTCGGTACCAGGGTGTTCCCCGCGCACGTGGGAGATGTGTCTTCTCCCTCACGCCCTGTTTCCTCCACACACACATCACCCATGTGCCGCAAAAAAAGCAACAAAAAGAGAGAAAGAGATTAAAAAGGGAAAATGGAAACAGGGAAAAAGAGGAAGAAAGAAAGAAATTTTGAAAAAAGAGACCAAAGTCCCAGGGAGAAGGAAGACTACTGAGCCCAGAGCGACACCTGGTGACCAAACCGTGAACAGCACCCTGCGGCCCCAATTCGCCAGAGACATCTGGTGGAGCCCAGGGCACTGTGCCAAGGGAGGCCGAGGGCAACATGCGGCGGACCCGGGGCCACGGCGTCTGCAGCGCGGGAGGAGGGGAGGGGAAATAATTGCAAAGTCACCCAGACAGATCCCTTTCTAGTTCATAAACGTGGTGATTGCGTGTTCACACGCACGTGTGAGATGTGCGTCCTGGTGTGTCGGCACATCACCCGCTGCCGTGAAACTATGAATACGGGGGGAGAAGGGGGGGCAGGAAAACCCAAAGAGAGAATAGATAGATAAAATAGGGCCAAAAAGAAAGTCACACAGTCGGAGAGGTAGTAGGGGAGTGAGAGCAAGTCGGAGACGGCACACAGAAACTCCGAGAGGAGGGGAACGCTGCGATGCGCCCCTCGGCCCGCGCCGGAAGAATACGCATCGCGGGGCGACCCCTGGGGCCGGCGGTGCCAGAGACACCAAATCAGTCCCGAAAACACCCCGCCGCCAGGGCAGCCACAAGACCGGACATCCCGTCAAGCGGCGAACGAACGCGGAGGCCGCCTGCACCAGGCACATCTGGACGACCAGCCAGTGTGCTCTCTGCCAGGAGTGGTGGTGGGGGGGTGCGATTAAAGTCACGCCAGGTCCCCGAGATTGTTCGTGAGCGTGATAACTGTGCGTGTGCGGAGGAAAAGAGGGGGCGGGGGGGGACGCAAAGAAAGGAAGAGCAAACGAGGGTGGGGGAAGGCACACTGTCGGCCACCTAGCGAGGCAGGGAGGCGGAGGGAGTCGAGAAGCATGCGACGCCAGAGCCCTGTGGCGGTGACCGTTCGCATGACGTCCACGAGCCCAGCCCCGCAGAGACTGTGTGACGGGGACATCTGGTCGACCGCATGTATCATGGCGTCCGCGCGCGGCACTGGTGGAGGCGCTAGCGCCGCGCCCGCGGGACTCTCCCTATCTGCTCGCACGGGGGCTCGCCGGCCGGCGGCCAGCTGGTCGACCCCCGACTCTCCGGGGAAAGAAGGGGGGGGCAGGCCGGGTCTCCACCAGACGACGACCCCCCTCCGCCCCCGGGGCGGGAGAGAGGGCCGCGGCTGGATGGGCGCCCCCACCAGGCCCGCGCGGCGCCATCCCCGAGCACAGGGGCGGCGCTGCACCGTGCCCGCCCCGCCGTCGACCGCCTGCTCCTCGGTCGCCCTGTCTGGACCCCACCACCACCGTGCTCCTCCCCAGAAACCCAGTCCCAGCCTGGGGGACCAGCTTCGGCGGGGTGCGCGGGGAGGAGGCGGACTGGTGGGCGGAGGATGGCGTACCCCAAGTCGGGACGTCGGGCGCCACGTGGAGGGGATGGTGTCCCCCCGGGTTGCGCCCCCCCCGCACCTTCCCCGGCGTCCTCGAAGGACAGACCGTATCCCCGCGCGCCCACCCCCCTCACCATAGCCTGGCCGCGGACGCCATGGTACATGGGGCCGACCAGATGTCTCCGTCACACAAGTCTCTGTGGGTCCCGGCTAGTGGACGCTATGCGACCGGTCACCACCAGAGGGCTCTGGCGTCGCAGGCTTCTCGACTCCCTCCGCCTCCCTGCCTCGCTACGTGGCGGATAGTGTAACTTCCCCGCCTCCGCCCCCTCTTTTCCTCCGCACACGCACAGTTATCACGCTCACGAACTATCCCAAGGACCTGGCGTGACTTTCATCGCACCCCCCCCCCCACCTCCTGGCAGAGAGCACACTGGCTGTTCGTCCAGATGTGCCTGGTGCAGGCGGCCTCCGCGTTCGTTCGCCGCTTGACGGGATGTCCGGTCTTGTGGCTGCCCTGGCGGCGGGGTGTGTTCGGGACCGATTTGGTGTCTCTGGCACGGCCGGCCCCAGGGTCGCCCCGCGATGCGTATTCTTCCGGCGCGGGCCGAGGGGCGCATCGCAGCGTTCCCCTCCTCTCGGAGTTTCTGTGTGCCGTCTCCGACTTGCTCTCACTCCCCTACTACCTCTCCGACTGTGTGACTTTCTTTTTGGCCCTTGCATTTTATCTATCTATTCTCTCTTTGGGTTTTCCTGCCCCCCCCTTCTCCCCCCGTATTCATAGTTTCACGGCAGCGGGGGATGTGCCCACACACCAGGACGCACATCTCACAAGTGCGTGTGAACACGCAATCACCACGTTTATGAACTAGAAAGGGATCTGTCTGGGTGACTTTGCAATTCTTTCCCCTCCCCTCCCCCCGCGCTGAGAATGAGTTTCCCCGGCTCCTGTGCCCGCCTGGGAATCGGCTGCAGACGCCGTGGCCCCGGGTCCGCCGCATGTTGCCCTCGGCCTCCCTTGGCACAGTGCCCTGGGCTCCACCAGATGTCTCTGGCGAATTGGGGCCGCAGTGTGCCGTTGACGGTGTGGTCACTAGGTGTCGCTCTGGGATGAATATTCTTCCTTCTCCCTGGGACTTTGGTCTCTTTTTTCAAAATTTCTTTCTTCCTCTTTTTCCCTGTTTCCATTTTCCCTTTTTAATCTCTTTCTCTCTTTTTGTTGCTTTTTTTTGCGGCACACGGGTGATGTGTGTGTGGAGGAAACAGGGCGTGAGGGAGAAGACACATCTCCCACGTGCGCGGGGAACACCCTGGTACCGAATTTTTAATAGTTTTCTCCTCTCTCTCTCTCACTCACCCCCTCTCGTCCCCTCCTTCTCTTCCCTCCCTCCCTCCCTCACTACCTACCTTCCTTCCTTCCTTTTTTTTTTTTTTCTCTCTTTCTTGTTTTTTTTTTTTTCTGACAGAGTCTCCTTCTGTTGCCCTGGCTAGAGTGCCATGGCGTCAGCCTAGTTCACAGCAACCTCAAACTCCTTGGCTTAAGCGATCCTTCTGCCTCAGCTTCCCGAATACCTGGGACTACCGGCAGGAGCCACCATGCCCGGCTGAGGTTTTCTATACCTGTTTTTAGTTGTCCAGAGTATTTCTTTTTCTTTCTTAGTGGGGACAGGACGGGACGGGGCGGGACGGGGCAGGGCTGGTGCGGTGCCTCGCTCTTGCTGAGGCTGGTCTCGAAGTCCTGACCTTGAGCGATCCTCCCGCCTCGGCCTCCCAGAGTGCTAGGATTACAGGCGGGAGCCACCGTGCCCGCCCCTTTTTTCTATTTTCTATCTTTTTTTTTTTTTTTAGTTAGTTGAGACTGACGGTGAGCACTGCCTGCCTGTGTTCTCCTTAGAGCTGATGGATGAAGTCCCCAGCCTGTAGCCCGGGGGTCGGTATGTCTCTTTATTACAAAAACATCACTTGATTTTACTCCCTGCCACGCCCCCGCCCCCATCGCCACCCCCACCCCGACCCACAACCAGGGACAACGCTGTGTACGTCCTCATCGACATATTATTTAGGGCATTGGGGGGGGCAAAGGAAATACTGGTCCTGTAGAAGAAACATTCCCTAGCTCCACTGGTGGCTCCCTCAGCCGAGTATGATCTTTATGTCTCAGAACTTTATTCTGCTCTCCGTGTTATTAATAGGAGGATGACGGCTGCACCGGCACCGGCACCGTCACGACCCCCACACCAGCAGCCCCCCGCTCCCCGCCCCCACTCAATAGCACCAGCACCATAATATTTCTATACCTTGTTGGATTGGGGAATTTTTTTTTTTTTCTGAGGCAGAGTCTGGCTATGTTGCCTGGGCTAGGGTGAGCTCCATGGCGGCAGCCTAGCTCACAGGAACGTCAAATTCCTGAGCTGAATCGATTCTACTGCCTCAGCCTCTCCAGTAGCTGGGACTATAGGCATGCGCCACCATGCCCGGCTAATATTTTTCTGTATATATGTTTTAGTTGGCCAGATAATTTCTTTCTATTTTTTATTTAATAGAGACCGGGTCTCGCTCTTGTTGAGGCTGATCTCGAACTCCTGACCTCGAGCGATCCACCCGCCTTGGCCTCCCACAGTGCTAGGATTACACGCGTAAGCCACCGCACCCGGCCCCGATTGGGGGATTTTAACTTTTTGAATTTGTCTTTGTAGAAACCAAAGATGACTTCGTAACTTCTTTTTCTTTGGAGCTGTTCCACGGAGGCCAAATCTGTCCTTCCGTAGGATGGGCCTTAGGACTCTCAAAGGCCAGCGGGGAAGGGGAATGAATCCTAGAAATTTTCCCCTTTGAGGCAAGGAAGGCCAGCGTCTGGGTGTTTCAATACACACACCACTCACTCATGTCAGATGGAAAACATGAAAACGTGAAAATCAAAAAATAAAGCATGGAGCCGGCCCGCCCGCCAGCACGCACGCAGGCAGGCACACCAGATCGTCTGTGAAAAGTGCTGAATGACTTTTTCAGTTGTTCCGGTTGTACAATTTTAGCATGCATTATTTATACACAAACTGACGTGCACACGTATAGGTCTGTCCCTGGTAAAGAAGCCAAACTCAGTAAGATGGATGTCCCTGACCGTGGCCCGGAGAGCCACGCCGAGAAGCAAGGAGTGAGTGCTATTGCCGTGGTCCGGTTACAGTTTGGTTTTCTACATTCCAGGGACATGGGAATTCTGTGTGAAGTCATGGATCGATACGGGGACACGGTGTACGCTGGTTTGCCCCCCACCCCCACCCCAAACGCGAGCCATCTCGAAGCGGGGGATGACGGGGTTTACACTGATACTTGGATGGGTAATGGGTTAAAAAAGATGCAGCTTTGTCTAAACGCTTGCGATCTTTTAAGCTAAGGAAGTCCGTTCATCCGAGCCACTCACTCACGGGACGCTGTTAAGTCAAGGGATGACCCGCAGCTGTGATGGAAGCTCTGTCTCGCAGACAGATAGCCTCAGGCCGGCTGACGAGTTAGCGAAGGATAGCTCTGAGAAGGGAGGGGGCGTGACCGGGTATGTCTGACCTGCCTTCTCAGGGCCAAGCAGTCATCTTCTTAGGGTCTTCCTGGGGTTCCCTTGGCCACGAGTGGGGGGATCGATCCATCCATTCAGCCTGCTGGGGAGAGGGAGGGGTGAAGATTTTAACGCATTTCCCAACCTGTGTAGGCAGCGGCAGGAGCGGGACAGGAGCAGTTGTCATGGTCGTCCTCATCGCCACCGCCTCCGTAAAAACACCGAACGACGTTTCTCTATGCACGAAAGGTGTCGGTTTGCCTGCAGATGATAAGGGAGCCTTTCTGGGCTGGGCGATAGAATTTTCAAAGTCTGCCCTTGACCCTGGTGACGCCACACCCACCACCTCTGTAGCCACCCGTGGGACCGGCCCACCAAGCCTGACCTAACGCACATTTGCAGCTATCTGTCACCCCACTCCCCCAAGACTAAAGCCCTCAGGGCGTCCCTTCCCTCACGTTCGTCCCTGCTTCCAACTTTGGACCGACTGGAGGGGTGTGGAGAGCCACGGGTGCACCCCACGGCCCCTCACGTGGGACACCCTTCTTGGAGCCGGCCGGTATTCACCTTCCTCAAGCGTGCCAACCGCCTCCCGTCAGGGCCTGCCTTTTCCTTCTTTCCACCGCAGGGCTTTCCTACTCCTTTGCCTGCCTTAGACTCTCTGCCAAAGGCAAAGAAAGCGCTGCTGGCGGTGATGGCGGCGGCAGTGGTGACACTGACTCTCTTGAGAATGAATGAATGAATGAATGTCTAATGTCTGTCTATTTATTCACACACAGGTGCACACAGACATGGCATATATACCACTTATTCTCATTTGGGTGATCTGTCTTCATTGCTCTCCACAGAGTCGAGTAGCCTACAAGGCAAATAAAGTACTCAGAATTACACCCCATGTCCTCATGGTAATATTCCCCCTCCCCACCCGCAGATGGACATGGATATTGTTTTCCTCTCTCTCCCTGCCTTCTTCCTGCTTTTTATGGTAAGTCCCTTTTTCTTACTTTTTAATTATTGTGGGTACCGAATTGTTGTATATTTTTGGAGTGCTCTGTCTCCCTCTCTTGCCCAGGGTAGAGTGTATCCTTGGTCACCGCAACCTGAAACTCTTGGGCTCGATTCATCCTCCTGCCTCAGCCTTCCAACTAGCTGGGACTACAGGCCTGTGCCACCATACTCGCCTAATGCATGTTTCTTCCTTCTTTCTCCGTCCTCTTTCTTTCTTTCTTTCTTTCTTTCTTTCTTTCTTTCTTTCTTTCTTTCTTTCTTTCTTTCTTTCTTTCTTTCTTTCTTTCTTTCTCTTTCTTTCTTTCTTATTTCTTTCCTTGCTTTCTTTCTCTTTATTATCTTTGCTTGTCTCTTTCCTTTCTTTCTTTCTTCCTTCCTTCCTTCCTTTCTCTCTTTCTTTCCTTCTTGCCTTCGGTCTCTCCTTTCTTTCTCTCCTGCTCCTTCCTTCCTTTCTCTCTCTGTTTTTTCACTGCCTCTCTCTTTCCTTCCTTCCTTCTTTTTTTCTGTCTCTCTTTTCTTTCTCTCTCCTTTTCCTCTCCCTTCCTTCCATACCAAGTATGTTTTCTGAACACAGTGATCCAAAACTAGAAAGCAACATCAGTGTGAGGCACCTCTGATATTTCACAGATGCATGCAAATTGAGTTCCATTGAATTTCAGCACATTTAAAACATCATTCACCATGGTCAAGTACCATTTCTCCCAGAGGTAGAAAAATGGTTCAACACACAGAAACCAAAGAATATGATGCATATCTGTAACAGAATAGGGGCAAAATCTATATGGTCATTTCAATAGATGAAGAAAGACCATTTAACAAATTCAACATCTCTTCAAGGTAAAATCTGTCAACAAACTATATACAGAATAACGTACCTGAAAACTATAAAAGTCACTTGTGACAACCCTAGAGAAATATCAATGTGAACGGAGAAAAGTTGGAACATTTTGTCTAATATCTGGAAAAAGACAAGAATGGACACACGTCCCTACTTCTGTTCAACGAAACCCTGGAAGTTCTAGCCAAAGGTATTAGACAGGAGGAAAACCAAACCAAACCAAAACAAACAAAATAAAATGGAAGAAAACATAATCAAAAGGAATAAGTTAAAAATTCCTTGTTTCCCTACAATGTGCTATTTATATACAGAAAAAATCAAAAACCAGTAAAAATGAAGAAACTCAGTGAAGTTCCAAAATTCAAAATAAGCCTGTAAAATCAGTAGAGTTTGTATACATAAACGGTAATCTGTCTGAAAAATAAGGCAGCAAAATAATTTCAGAAATCAATCCTTACGAATAACTCTAAGCATGGAAGTGAAAAAGTGTCGACTTGATGAAAAACAACAAGAAATTCCCAGGGTGGAGACCCAGTAAACCCCATGGTGTCCTGCCAGTCCAGGAACCAGTGCTAATAACACAGGCGAGCTCAGGCTGCAACTTCCAGCCAGGTCCCAGATGGAGGTGAGTGGGGATTGCTGCCACCACCCCCCACAGTGGCATTTGGGCTAGTGAATGAGCTGAGGGCCAGGGTCAGAGGCAGATGAAGGGACAGAACTGGAATAGAAAGAGAGAAGGGAGAGCAACGGGACTGAGGGAAAGAGTGGACACAGATGGAAAGGACACAGAATGAGGCTGCGGCACTGGCTCTGTGAGCAGCTGGATCGGACCGTTCCTGAAGCTTCCTTTCAAAACAACCACAGCAACGAAAGGAGGAGGGGTGGCGTCCACACTGTAGTCTTCCCAGCTGCCCACCCGATGTAGCTCAGCTGAAGGGACTTCTTTATGCCCAGAACACCACAGGTCATTTATGTGGGTCCTTCCAAATTCCTTCCTGCAAACACCTGTGTCCTGCTCTGCCGCTAACCTGTCAAGCTTTCAGCACAGGGCTTTGTCCAGCCATATCAGAAATTATTCTCACCCACAATGTCTTCAGAGGAAGTTCAAGGAGGAAGAAAAAAAACTGAGATGTGCTAACAGGTAAGTATGTAGGATATGATAATGCAGTCACCATATCATAACCTCAATAAAATTTGTCATATCTCCCGCCTGGTTCCAGTGTGCAGCTCGGTGCTGGGAAGAGAGAGCTGCCAGAGGCAGGTGGCTGTCTACTAATCGGTAGGAATATGGTTGGTGGGACTTGGCATGACTCTCCACGTGGGCTGGTCTTGTGGAAGTCCAGGGCCTTGTGAGTGCCACAGAAACATAACACAGCTGCTGCCAGCTGTGCCCTGTAGCAAATATCCTCAGGACTCTGTCTGCCATTGTTGATCCTGGGCCAGGTCTATAGGGAGCTTGAAGATTCCCAGAGTGGAGACCCAGTAAATGCCATGGTGTCCTGCCAGTCCAGGAAGCAGTGGTAATAACACAGGGGAGCTCATGCTGCAACTTTCAGCCAGGTCCCAGATGGAGGTGCGTCGGGATCGTGTTCAGCACCCCCCACAGTGGCACTTGGGCTAGTGAATGAGCTGAGGGTCAGGGTCAGAGTCAGAGCAAGGGACAGAATTGGAATAGAAAGACAGAGATAAGGGAGAGCAAGGAGACTGAGGGAAAGAGTGGACACAGATGGAAAAGTCCCAAAATGAGGCAGTGGCACTGGCTCTGTGAGCGGCTGGATCAGACCCTTCCTGAAGATTGGTTTCAAAACAACCACAGCAATGCAAGGAGGAGGGTTGGCGTCCACACTGCAGACTTCCCAGCTGCCCAACAGAGACTGCTCAGCTGAAGGGACTTCTTTATTCCCAGAACACCATGGGTAATTTAAGGGGATCCTTCCACCTTCCTTCCTGCAAACACCTTTGTCCCGCTCTGCTCCCAACCTGTCAGGTTTTCAGCACAGGCTTGGCCCAGCCATATCAGAAATCAATCTCACCCACAATATTTTCAGATGCAGTTCAAGGGAGGAAGAAAAAACTGAGACGTGCTAAGAGGTAAGTATGTAGGATATGATAATGCAGTCACCGTATTATAACCTCACTAAAATTTCTCCTATCTCTACTCTTTGGGAGAAGGTCTGATCTCCCATGGGGAAGGTGCCTGCCACGTGCACTTGAGTGGGAGGACATTTCTGTGAGGGATGTTTCCTTTGTGCATTGGTGAGTTTTGCAGGTCCATGCAGGAAGCCTGTCTTGCAGATATCCTCCTCCTCCTCCTCACCCCGGCATGGAGGCCTGTTACCTCAGAGAGGGAAAGAGTCTACCAAGGACAGTTGTACTCACGACATGTTTGGTGACTGAGGTTCCTGGCTTGGCATCTGCCGACCTGGTGGTATAGCGCATGTGCAGCCCTGTGTTTGCTGGCTCCCTCGTGTTCGACAGCAGCCCATGGCTGTCCTCAGTGGCAAACCTGAGTTTCCACGTGCCAGGGTGGTGATGTGGAAGGTACCCTGCCAGCAAGGATAGATGCTCAAAGACAACCTCTATGCCCCTACTTGTGTAATGTCCCCACCCCTCTGCTCTGTCCACTTTTCTCTCGTATGTGAACAACTGCAGATTAGACACTCATCACACCTTCCTTTCCTTACACATCCATCTGCTCCCGGGACAGCTCACTGGCCACAGCACTGTTTCCTGGCCTGTGAACATGTGATGATGCTCTGTCTTTGTGAAGCCATTCACAGGCATTTAACCCCTCGTGACCATCCCCTGGACATGTCCTGCTGTGCCTCTGTGATGGTGTAGCCCATATCCTAAACATAAGCCTTTTTCTATCTAGCAAGCTAGAGAGGGACAAAAGAACCAGCTCTCTCTCTAGTGGGCACATTTAGTTCAGGGAAAACACAAGAATACCTTGTCTGGGTAAATATCTCTTGGGGTTCTTGAGGCTAGATTGGCACTGCAGCCAGTGGAAAGCAGAGGGTATTTAAAATTCGGGTACATATCTGGTGAATCTCCTCCTGTCTACTTTAGAATTCACAGAGGAATCTCGAAGACGATAGGAACGTGGCTTTTCTATTTAACTCCTCTCCTCTCTGCTCCTGGAAACACAGAATTCTCACATGTTATTCCATCCAGAGAGGATCGCTGGGAATGACTGCTGCCTCTGGTATTGCTGGCAGAGATGTGCTCTATTTCAGTCTCTGAGGGGTGTCTTGGTGTGCCATGCACCAAAGCAAATTGTCCCTACTGCTTTCCCAGCCAGAAACTACAAAGTCCAACAAACAGATGGCTTAGTTGACATGAAAGGGTTTTACTCCGTGGTAATGAGGGGATGACACAAGAAGCCAAGGTGAATAGTCAGACTGAAAAATCCAATAGCAGCCCATGTAGCATGAGAGCACTGACTGGGATATGGAGAGAAAGGGCAGAAATATTACACATGCAGGGCATGGAAGACTTCAGACAGATGGGCTTACAGCGTTGGTCAGAGAAAGAGATACAGAGTTGAAGGGGCAGACTTGTGAGAGTGGAGGCTGAGGGAACCGATGTACACACCCACACACACACAGACACACACACACACAGAGAGAGAGAGAGAGAGAGAGAGAGAGAGAGAGAGAGAGAGAGGGCAATACAAATTCACAGTGTGAATCCATAAGCAGAGTTACACTTGGGCCCTGACTAACCCTCACCCTGAAAATACTTCCATTCAAGCAAACTGAGCACAAAGTGTCATGATACCATGTGCACCTTATTGGTGTGAAATGAGGACCCAGACACACTGCCATGGGGTCAGGACAGGGACACAGCTGGGCGACTACTTGCATTCAGAGCAAAACGAATGTTTTCACCCCTTAAAATGGCTGTGGAGACAGGACCATTCCTGCCTCCCACCATGCAGCCCAGGAAGAACATGTGTGGGCCCCTTTCCCTGGGGTGATTCATGGGAGCAAGCTGTGGGACCGGAACCTTCAGAGGGCAGTTTCAGCTTTGCTGTGTGAGGTCTGGCCTCTCTTCACCACCTCCACCACCTGGCAGGCAGTGTGGAAGTCTATTTGTTGTGGGCCTGCACTGGCATTTGCTGGGCAGCTGAAGGCCCCTGCACAGGCTTTCCTGTGTTCTGTGGCACCTGGCTCGATCCTGCTGTGGAGCCCTGAGAGGAGCAGAAGGAAACCCACAGGAGCAGGGATGAGCCAGTCTCCGTTGCTCTGGGAAAAACCCAAATCGCAGTCCCACTCACTGCACACTCCTCAGAACACAGTTCCCTTTCCCCAAATGAACCCATCCTAGACACCGACAGGCATGAGAAGCCAGGGTCCTTCAAGGGTAACTCCACAGAGCATAGCAGATCTGTGCCGATGCTGACCCTGTCTGCAAGGGTGTAGATGTGCACGATGCAGAGGTCAGAGCTGGTCTGGGCTCCCTCTCTAGAGCCTCAGCCACCTGCCCTGCGTGGCCGGCACAAACCCAGCGGTCAGGTCTCAGGCCAAAACCCCCCAAAATGCAGGAAGTTTCTGGACTTCTTTGCAGGAGACTAGAAGTAATCGCACATGTGGCTGTCAATCCCTCACTCTGAAAATACCTGCTGGGCCCCCCAAAGAGAGCATAAGAAGCCAGAAAGTGTGGTGAGAAGGGGACAGCCAAGTCTACATGGAAGAAGTTCAGCCTGCTGCCTGGCCAGGGACATGCCTGTCTTACACGAGGACCACAGACACACCTGGGCCACCCCTTGGGATCACCCCTAGCCAGCTGTGGCACAGTTACTACCTCACCTTGTCGCCAGGTGGACTTTTCTGGAAGTGGCTCCCTGTTACGGATGAGCCCCAGGGGAGCTGGCCATGGCCAGGGTGAGGCTTGAAGCCTCGGTCCCTGTCCCTTGTGTGCAATAGCAGGAACTCCCAGGATGGCATCCTTTGGGCAAGTCAATCCCGGGAGGCACACAGCTTGCTCATGCCTCACACCCCTGTCTGCTCAGTCTCTACCTCCTCCTGTCTCTATGTGGGTGTGAGGGTACAACTCCAGAAATAAAAAGGATGCTCACGGGCCTGTGGAATTGCCAGGGCATGTGCCTCTTCCTCGTTATGGCCCTGGGCCCTACAAGAAGTGGAGAGAGAGCCAGTGATCCTTGGGACCCCACAGTGCTGCCACCTGCCCTGTCACTCTCCAGCCCTGCCTCCACGCACCTCCCACTGGCACGTCCAGCACCTTTGCTGGGAATGCTCCTCCCGGGGGCTAGGACTGGGCACCCTGAGGGCAGTGCGCATGCATGTTCCTGCGAGGACAAGTGGGTCACAACAAGTCCTCAGGTGAATGATGCCCTGTTTTCTTCCCCTCAGCCCCTGTGACCATTCCAGGGAGGGTCCAGGGGGAATATTCCACATGCCTATGGAAGACTAGAAAGGAGGTGTTGCCAACCACACAGGCACCTGTCACCAGGCCTAGACTGCCACATGCCCTCCTGTTACATCTCCCAACTGACCAGTGCTTTCTCCTGCCCATGCCACAGTACGGAGAAGGCCAGCCTCCCTGCCAAGTCTGTGCCTGTCGTGTCCAGGGCTTCCTCCTCTTTCAGGGGCAGCCCACTCGCACACACAGGGACTCACATGGATTCAAGGGCACCCCTCCCAGGTCCCATTTACTCACAGCCTCCTCCCAGTTTCCCAGGGAAGCCCTCAGGGACACAACGGAAATTGATGAGTTTATTGCCATGTAAGGGCCACTGCAGATGTAGGGCATCTCTGTATCCTACAGCAGCCGTCCGTTCCTGTAGAGTCTTCCTCCTGGGAGAACCAAGTAGACTATTAAACTCTCTGAGTAGCAGAAGCTCCCCAGGTTTCCATCGCTAACATCTAAAAAGCTGTGTGTAAAGCACAGGGATCACACACAGACACGAACAAATACACAGACACGCACGCACACCCATTCATGTAAACACATTCTCACATATTTGAACACACACATAATATACCCATACACACTGGCACAGGTTCAAAGGAGAGTATGTGTCTCTGAAGACAAGGGGAGCCCATAGCTGTTGGTTCCCATATTCGTTCCCCAGGACTCACTATGTCTTGCCATTCTGTGATCCCTTCAAGTCTGCATCCCATGGGCCCCCAGTGTGTTTCCCAATTTCCCAGACAATGGCCCGTGCTGTCTGCCCGGGCTGCAGTGCAGGTGTGGGCATCGAGCAGAAAATCCGGTGAAGGCTTGGATTTTCAACTTAGACAGTGACAGAGGGGCATCACCATCGGCAGAAACATGAGGACATCTGACAGCTGGATCAGAGGGACGGGGGCCCCAGTGTGTGGTTGCTACCAGGCCTCAGGGTGGGGTGGATGCCATCGCATGACAGTTCAGAGAAAGTTTCCAGTTACGCCCCGCTTCCTCTGGGGGTCTTGCAGCGTGAGGTACCCCAATCTTGACCTGTTGTCTTCTCAGTTCCCCACTGCCAGCTTCTCTCCCACCTCCCTGTGACTTGGGTTTGCTCACTGCGGTCACTCTGACTCTCAGGATTTCTACAACTTCCCAGGTAACCGTGAAGCAAGGGTTTTGGCCCATACTTTGGTCTACTCACCTGGCGCCCTCTGTGTTTCTTCACACCAGGTCTTCATCCCTGGGGTAGTAGTGCAAGGGAGTGAGCCACAGGTCCTCGCTGATGATCTGGCAGGGCAACAGGGACAGGTCCACCCAAGGATCAAACCCACATCACCAGAACCCGAGAAACCCATGGAGGTCACCTCTGAAGACGTCCACGGGAGCCCCACCTCAGCAATCCGGTTAGAGCCCGGGCAGTTGTGTTCGCACAACCAGCTGAAGAAGCTTGCATCAGTGGAGTCCTGCTCCCTGAATGGGGCTTCACCCTCATAATCCCAGAACCACTCAATGGCAGAGGAACGAGATGCCTGGTAACCTAAAGAAACAAACAAAGAAACAAAAAACCCCCAAAACTTAGGGAAGTGTCCTGGTGCGGCCTACACCCCCTCATTGCCCCTCCCCCACCACCCAGGCGGGCATGTCCCACCAGTGATATCAAGGTGATACTGCTTGACGATCACTTCATTCTGGAAGTAGGGGTTGGGAAGGAAGAAAAACTTCATCCTACAGAGGTAATTCTCCAGGCTTACTTCCTCCACCTGCCAGGGAAAAAGAGGGTGAAGGAGGAGGAGTCTGTGCTGAGGGGGTCTCCTTGATGTTTGTATGAGTCCTTTACCATTGCCAGCTCTGCCACTCAAGCTTTCCCCATCCTGTCCCACTGACCCTCCCCAGCCAGACTCGGTCCCCCAGGCCTGACCTCCAGATTGATCATGTAGCGGAGCACGTCTTTGTCTTTCTCCGTGATCACAGCTGACAGCTGGGGATGGTACACAATCTGCCTGAGGTCAAGGAGCCTTTCCACACTAAGAAAAGAGGCCAGGAGCCATGCAGCATGTCTGGAGAGCATGGAGAACGAGGGAGGGTGGGGGCAGGGGAGCCCCCAGAGCCCCACACTTCCAGCCCTCCCGTGGCCTTCCTCAGCCCCTGCCTGGCCCCAGACATGCTCAGGACTAGGGTTTTCTTGGGCGTGGGTAAGTCTGAGAATCCTGCACCGAGTCAGGGAGGGCTGTTTCCTGAGGCCCCCTGAGCCCCAGGTGGCCCTCGTGTGCTGGCTGCAGGACACACACTGCTGACATCTGCATGGGCTCTGTCCTCTCCTCACGCCCTCTGTCACCTTGGGCTCCTCCCTAGGCGTGGGCCTGTCCCTTGAAGGTACCACTGTGAGCATGAGGGGCAGCTGCCTGTGTTGGTGCCCAGGAGGGCACGTGTGCCCTATGCCCCAGACATATGCCACGGAGAAATGCACAAGAGAAACCAAAAGCATTCTTTGCGCCTCGTGCTTTACAGAGTAGAGTAGGTTTCTTAAGGTGAGCCCCAGAGTTTCACCACATCCTGTGGAGGCTGATTGCTAGGTGCAGTGAGTCACAGTGGATCTCCATGGCTGCAAAAGCTATGTGGACTCCCAGCTCTCTGGGGTGTTCCTCAGTTACCTGTCCTTCAAAGTTCTGCTCTGTGGCAAAGGCTTCTTTTGACATTTTCCCCCATTTTGGGGAATCCTGTTTTGCTGCTCGTCCCGACCATGTGTTCCCACACTTTCTACAGGCTCACAGGATCCCCCCACAGCGGGTGCTGACATTGGCATGAGGGAGGCCTGGGGGTCCGACCCCATTGCCGCTCTCCCTCTTCTGCCTTTTGCAGACCCCTTGCCCTCCTGCGTGGCTCCCTGCATGCTCTTTACCCATCCCCCTAGATGGCCACCTGCTGATGCCGAAGCCGTAAAGATGCAGCTCTGGCCCAGAAGCCAGGGATGGCGTGGATGATGGCCCTCCTGCGGTCAAGGTAAGCCTTCTGCCGCTGACGGAGCTTGAGCTTCAGCCGAGCGAAGACCCTGCTGTCTGCAGCATTCGCGGTGCTCAGCTCCAACTCCAGCAACTCCAGCGCCTCCAGCGGGGAACTTGAAGCCGAGACGCAGCGCCCGGCCTGCGCCTGACTATTGTCCTCATCTTCATTATCCTCCTTGTCATCGTCATTGTCGTCTTCTTCCTCTTCTGCCACCACCTCCACGGCCTCCAATATGTCCTCCACCACCAGAACCTCCTCCTCCCCTGTGGGCTCCGCCAGGGTCACACATTCCGGCAGACCCCCCACGCTGAGCACAACGCCCCCCTCGGTCGTCCCACAGACCGACAGCTGCACCGCCCAGCCCACCGCACGGGCCCCACAGGCCCCCGGGGCCGGCTCCCCGGGAGGGCCCTGGGCCTCAGCCTCCTGAAGGGCCCTGCCCAGACCTGGGCCGTGCCAGGCTTCCCGGGGAGGCTCGCTGGCCCCGGGCCCCGTCTCACCCGCCATGTGGCCCTGGTGCTGATTAGCGTCAGCTGCGACGGAAGGGCAGGCAGGCAGGTCCCAGAGCGGACTGGCAGAACCCAGCGGCTGCAGGCCCACGCTAGGCCTGAGAGACGCCTGGAGCGCACAC
This sequence comes from Lemur catta, assembly GCF_020740605.2. NCBI lineage: Eukaryota > Metazoa > Chordata > Mammalia > Primates > Lemuridae > Lemur > Lemur catta. Next base: position 760,178 of record NC_059156.1, read on the forward strand.
GGCCCGGCCCTGGCTGGAGCCCCCTCGCGGGCCTATAGTCAGCACGCACGCGCACGCCGGCCTTTGTGCCGTCAGGCTGCCGGATTGGTCGGAAGCTCCCGGATCCACCCGCGGCTTGCCTGTCTCTCACTGCCGCCAATCGGTGGGAGGATGGAGGCCTTCAAGCTGGCTGGTCCCGCCCCTCCACCCGCCTGTGAGCTATCCCGCAGGGCACGCCTCGCTTTGGGGCCGAAGCTGTGGCCTTGGGGCTGCCGACTCAGCATGCGCCCTGGGCCTCTGAGTCCCAACATACCCGAGCACCTTGCGGCCGGCATGGGGTGTTGTCAGCTGCAGTGCAGGCCTCTGCTGTCTGCTTTTCGGGAGAGTGGAAAGTGCACGTCTGCTCCCTTTCCACCTGGTCGCATCCCTGGGAATGCTAAGCAACTCACTGGGGGGGTTGGGAGCTGCCCTCCGCACAGAAAGTCAATCACTGAGACACTGAGGAATCTTCAGGAGGATTGCATTTATTTCCGTGGGTGCGTTAATGCAGAGGGGAGGTAGGGACTGTCCCAAATGCGCCTCCCTGCCCAACAGGGAGCGAACTCAAGAATGCGTTAGGGGTGTGAGCACCATTGCGTGGTCAGGTGTAGCGCCGGGCAGGCAAGTGTACTGAGAAATTATGCTCGTACATATGTCCCATGATGAAAACATGATGGCTAAGGCCCTCCTAGGCAGACGATTTAAGTGAACTGCGGGGAATATTCGCTGTTGTTTCAGCCTCGTGCACATGCTCAGTGCGTTTTTAGGTACAGCTATTGGGTGGAATATCGCCTACACTGACAGTTCCCGCCAAGCAGGTGGTGGGAGAAGGTGCAAACTTTCCTGCCAAAGAAACGCAAAAGACAATGCATTAGTACACCACAAAGTTATAATGTTCTGGTATTTCAGTTTGGCCATACAATTGTCTATTTTCAGCCTCATGTAGAGTGTAGCTGCTAAATCACCGTGGCTGAGATAGATCTTTCTGGCACGGCCATTTAGAGGGGCCAGCCCCGGCCATAATGTGAGCACTGAAAAGTTACTTGACATTTCAGTGAACTAAAAACATTCTCGGGCAAAACTTTTTAGGTTTATAAAAGTTGTTACATGTATCTTGTGATGTTGGCCTAGAGGGAACCCAGCAAGCATTTATTGGCAGAAAGCATGCACACCACATGGCATTGGAGAGGCCACAGCAGGAGAACAGAAAGGAGGCCATCGCTGCTGTGGGGCTCATAGAGGAGAGCCATCTTGTGCCTGGCGAGAGTGGGATAGCTTGGCTCCAGAGGCCATCACTGTCTCAGGACTGGACGAGGTCCCAAAACATGAAGCACAAATGGTATATCCACAACCCTGCCACATGACACCAGCTTGCTTCCCAGGACAACACAATGGCCCCTGTTCCTGTGATGGTGGCTGACCAGAGGTGACCCAGCGGTATCCCCGATTTCTGGGGTGCAGACATTTATGCACCTCAGTCCATGCAAATATCAGCGTGACAGGGGCAAGTGGGTATCACTTAGCTACGTGGGAATCTGGATACTGGGATATGGTGTCACTACCCACATGGACTGGCTTCTACATGCCCAGTTTTTGTCAGACCAAGAGGGACATGCTACAGCTGCTGCTGGGGCTTTCCTGTGGCAAATATACTTGAGCCTGTGTCTACAATTGTAGACAATGGGCCAGATTGGAAGGGAGCCAGATGATTCCCTGAGTGGAGACCCAGTAGATCCCATGGTGTCCTGCCTGTCCAGGTGCCAATGGCTATGACACAAGAGAGCTCAGGGTGCAACTTCCAGTCAGGGCCCAGATGGAAGTGGGTGTGGATGGCTCCCAACACCACCCACAGGACAGTTCAGTGATAGAATGAGGTTAGGGACAGGGACAGAGGCTGAGGAAGGGACAGAAGTTGAATACAAGGAGAGACAGAATGGAGACAGAGGAAGATGGGGGGAAAGAGTGGGAACAGTAGAAAGGACACAGAATGAGACAGTGAGATGGCTCTGAGGGGGTTAGATAGCCCAATTCCTAAAGCTTGCTTTGAAAACGGGGGCAGAGGGGCATGGAAGAAGTGTGGCCTCCAGACTATAGTGTTCACAGGTGCCCACCCTATGCAGCGCAGTTGAAGGGACTTTTTTATGCCCAGAACACCGCAGGTAATTTAATTGGGTCCTTCCGCATTCCTTCTGGAGACACCTGTGTCTTGCTATTCCGCCAACCTGTCAGGCCTTCAGCAGAGGGCCCTGTGCAGCCATATCCAGAATCATCCTGACACCCGACATTTTCCGATGAAGTTCAAGGGAAGAAAAACAATATAGTGTGTTCTAAGAGGTAAGTATGTGTGGGATATGATAATACAGTCACCATAACATAATCTCAATAAAACTTCTCCTATGTCTACTCTTCAGACGATGGTCCCATCTCCCATGAGGTAAGGGCCTGCCACGTGTGCCTGAGGGGAGGACATTTCTGTGCAGGATATTCCCTTTGTGTCTTGGTTTGTTTAGTGGGTCCATGCAGGAAGGCTGTACTGCAGGTCTCCTCCTCCTCCTTACCACTGTAAGGAGGCCTCTTGCCTCAGAAATGGAAATAGGCTATTGAGCATAGTTGTACTCATGAGATGTTTAGTGACTGAGGTTCTCGGCTTGGCATCTTCTGACCTGATGGTTTAGCATTTTTGCACCCCTGTGTCAGGGGGTTTCTCCCCCAGGCCAAGCTCATTTTGGAGAATGTTTGGCAGCATTTCCTGGCCCATGTAGGAAGCATAATCTTCCACATATCAGGCTTTCATGGTGAAAGGGACTCTGGCAACAAGGCCGGATGCTCAAAGAAAAGCTCTATGCCCCTACTTCTGTAATGCTGCCCCCCCCCCCCCGCCCCGTGACTTGGTACCTGTTGCCGTGGACAGGTTAACATGGCAAAGTAGACAATCATCACACAATTTTTTCCATGCAGGTCCCTCTATTCCTAGCATACCACACTGGGATCACCACTCTTTTCTTGGCTGTGAGCCTGGGATCCTGCTCTGTCTTTGTGAAGCCCTTGACAGGCATTCATCCCCACCAGACCATGCTCTGGAGAGGTGCTGTTGTCCTGCTTGGCCAGTGTAGCCTTTGTTCTATACGTAGGACTTCTCCTAGCTAGTAAACTGGAGGCAATCACAGGAAACCAGTTGTCTCTAAATAATGCACTCCTTGATGCACAAAACCCAAGAATAAATTTTCTGAGTAAATATTCTTGAGGGTTCTTGATGCTAGGGTGGCACTGAGGTGTGTATTAAGTAGAAGTTATTTAAAATTCAGACACATTTCCAGTGAATTTTTCTATGTCATTAGAATTCAAAGAGGATTCCAAGAGACAACATGAAATTGGCTTTTCTATTGAATTACCTTCCTTCCTGCTCCTGAAAACAAATAATTCAAACATTCCAAAAACTGGTTTCCCTGATCATCACCTAAATGCACATCGGGGAAGGATACCAACTGGATATCAGACTGAGATGGGGGGTGGGGGGAGGGGATGGGTGTATGCCTACATGACGAGTGCGTTGCGCACCCTCTGGGGAATGGTCGTGCTTGAAGGTGCTGACTCGGGGAGGTGGGGGGGGAGGGGATGGAGGTATGACTACATGGTGAGTGCCAGGCGCACTGTCTGGGGAATGCACACACTTGAGGCTCTGACTCAGGGGGATGGGCAAGACATGGACAATGTATATAACCTGAACTTATGTACCCCCATGGTGAGCTGAAATAGAAAAAATAAAACATTCTCACAGAACAAACAGGTCTTTCCATCCAGAAAGGATGTCTGAATGACGGCTTCCTCTGGGATACTTGCCAGAGACGTGCCATGTTTTGGTGTCCCGGTGGGCCATTCCCCAAAGCAAAGTATCCCTACCGCTTATCCAGGCAGAAACTCTAAAGTACAGCAAACAGGTGACTTAGATGACATGAAAAGATTTCACTCTGTGGCATTGGTGATATGCCAGATGCAAGCTGAGAGGAACAGTGGAAGTGACAAAAGTGATAGCAAGCCAGGTAGGATAAGTCCACTGACTGGGATATGGACATAAAAGCAGAAATGTTAGACATGCAGGGCATGGAAGACTTCAGATAGATGGACTTCCAGAGTTGGTGAGAGAAAGAGACACAGAGTTCAGTTGAGTGACATGTGAGAGTGGAGGGTGAGAGAAAGGGGGAAGGCAGAGAGAGGGAGAGACAGAGCGACAGGCCAATGGGGAGAAAGAGAGAGAGAGAGAGAGAGAGAGAGAGAGACGGACACAGACAGATAGAGAGAGACAGGCCAATACACCAACAGAATCTACATTCATTAGGAGAGTTACACTGAAACCCTCACTGATCTTCACCCTAAAAATTCTTCCATTCCAGGAGACTGAGCAAAAACTGTCAGGATTTCTCATGGACCTTATTGATGAGGAGTGAGGACCCAGAGACACTGCCATGGGGTTAGGACAGGGGAACAGGTGGTTGACTACTTCCACTGACACTGAAACTTTGAGACCCCTTAAAGTGGCTCTGGAGATAGGATTCCTCCTCACTCACAGCCTGTGGCCCTGGAAGATCATCCGTGAGCCCCTTTCCCTGGGGTGATTCACAGGACCAAGCAGTGGGACTGGCACCCTCAGGGGACAGCTTCAGCTTTGCTGTCTAAGGACTGGCCTCCCTTCCCCAGCTCATAGTATGTTTTTAAGTTGTTACACTCCAGGCAGCCAGACCAAGAGTACTTACCTTCCATAGGAACTGTAGTCCTCAAGGCTATAGTTACAAGTCAGTGGCAGCAAAGCCTGAATGCCTGGCCTTTGGGCACCAGGGGGAATGATAGGATCCATATAATGTACTTGTTGCCCCCCCCACCCCAATTATCTCCAGAGTTAGCTCCCAGATTGTTCAGGTTTAGGCCAACATTGAAAGAAAAGTTAACACCTTGCTGTATGTAGCATACGCTTTCCTGATCCATTAGAGAGTTGAAAGCCAACACAGGGATGAGTCATTTTATTCAACTCTTAATACGTTTCGGTTGTAATAAAATACACACGATATATAATTTATTATCTTACCATTTTAAAGAAAAGAGTTCAGTGGCATTACACACAGTCACAATGCTGTGCAGCCGTCACAACTATCTAGTTCTTTCACTGCACTTTTTTTTTTTTACCACCGACTGGAAAATGGCAATTGAGTTTGTAAAACATACTTTGGGATGATAGCATGCGGTTGAAAAACACTTGTTTTACATCAACACGTAGTAAAGCAAATACTTCTAAGAGTAACATCCAAACATTAACAGAGAAGTTACTCATTCTTGGTCGAAATTGATCTAAATCCATTCCACTACATATGAACTGAGATTTCAATATGTATTATTTTCTTATTACCAGAGATCATGTATAGCATACCTACATTTTTGCTCTTAGGATAGCTGAGAAGAAGCATTTATAACCTTGATATACAAAATAGGGGCATTCTTAAATGAATTTTTGATGAAGTGAAATGTGATAAATAGAATCTGATTTTCAGCTTATCTTCACTACACTATTAAACTGAGAAATATCCTTCTTTTGGTGCCAGTGTGTCTTTGTGTTTGTTGCATGGTCTATAAGTTGAACTGGTGTCTGTGTGAAAGAGTGTGCTACTTCCTGGAACCCCTCTTTTGCTCATGTTAGCTGTCTAGCCCCAGAGTTGGGGCTTATCAAATTCACCCTCTTATCTTGGCCTGGTCCAAAATCAGCTCTCAGGTGACCATGAAGAGTACCCAACCTAAGATTCTTCTTGCTCTCCGGAAAATTAAGAGACAGATCCAGGCACCCTGGCTAACCTGCTTGAGGCACGGGATGCTCATCCCTGAGCCAGGTCTGGAGTGGTCTGCAAAGGCATTTTCCTGAATGGCTTCCCACTATGGAATGGATTTGTGGTATGTGATGCTCCTCCTGTGATAGCTAGACCTCCTAAAGCTCCCTAACCTACCCTCTTGAGCCCCCTTGCTCAAAGAGCCAACACTCTCTTTTAACAATAACTTTGGACCCCTGCAAAACCTAAGATTAGCTGAGAGTGAAAGTCAAGGAAGAGAAAAGGGCAAAGAGGGAGAATGACTGTCAACAGATGATTGTTGGGTGTCTGACTCACATATTTTTCTCTTATACTGTATTAGAAAATATCCTTAATATGTTGCTTTTTCAGTGAATTTCATCATACGTACTTTTTCTTGACAGTAGTTTTGATGGCTGCTTTGTTGTCTGAGAAGTCAAGAGAGATTGATTTTATAACTTAGGGCTAATAACTTATGGAATGTTCCCTCAAATTCTGATAATACATTCTTGATCCACCTTAGTTATGTTGAGTTTGTAGTGAGCTGAGGAGAACACGGGATTGGAGGGAGAGAAGATGGGTGAGTCCCTTCTACCTGCTCTGCTTGATCAGAGCTGTCTCATAATTCACTTTCTACCCACCTCCTCAAAACTCCTAGTCTCCTCCTCCTGCTCCATAGTAGGAAAACATCTACAGATCGTTATTTGATAAGGATGGATGAAAATTATAGTTTTCTGATCATATTCAATACCAAATTAGATATAGCCCTTTTCTAGGTATCACAATATTCTATTCTATGTTCTGGTCGTAATTAATTACATACTTACTTTTTTGGTGAATCATGAGGAGCGATGATTGTCTGAGCTGCAAGCCAATTTTCAGACAGAAAAACAAAATTATTATTTGTTGGTATCTTTTACAAGCTACTTGTAAAATGGTAATTAACCTACCTTACTAGGTCTTTACTCGCTGTTGTTTCCCTCTGTTTTGACTCTCCAAGGACTTCCGGAGAGGTACGAAATATACCTTAAAACCAGGGGCCATTGCCAACCTTGCCATTCTAATCTCTGGCCATGTATTCTGTAGTCCAGAGGTACTGAACAACACTCAGTTCCCTAAACGTGTCATGTTTTTCACACCTGAGGGCCTTTGCCATTACTAATTTCATTTGTCTGCAAGTCTAGTGTCCCTCTTTTAAATTTACCATCCTTTAGGGTTAGTTCAGCTTGTGTCACCTCCTCCAGAGAGTCTTCCTGGCAATCCGCCTAGGCATCCTCTGTCAGTGCCCCCAAAGCACCCTTTTGTTATATAGAATTTCCTATGCTGTTTTATTTTTTATTTTTTTGAGACAGAGTCTTGTTCTGTTGGCCAGGCTAAAGTCCCATGGCCTAAGCCTAGCTCACAGCAACCTCAGACTCCTAGGCTCAAGCAATCCTTCTGCGTCAGCCTCCCGAGTAGCTGGGACCACAGGCAATCGCCACTATGCCCGGATAGTTTTTTTTCTCCATATATTTTTACCTGTCCAGATCATTTCTTTCTTTCTTTTTTTTTTTTTTTTTTTATTGGAGACGGGGTCTCACTCTTGCTCAGGCCGGTCTCTAACTCCTGACTTCGAGCAATCCTCCTGCTTTGGCCTTCAGAATTGCTAGGATTACAGGAGTGAGCTACCACACCTTGTTTTAGAAGGACTGGCTTTTGGTTCGTAGCACAGAGAAAGCACTCAATACCATTTATCTGTTGAATAAATTGTTTGATATATGTATTTGCTCAAAGTTTTTTCATTAGTCTTCATGTCATTAATCTCTTCCCACTCAAACACTGTCTAACATGTTTGTGTAACATCTAGTTCCATAAGTGGATTTTGGTGAATATATCTGGATAAGGATATTAGAGCAAACCTTCATATAGAACATATCCATAGGAATCCTGGAATGGTATATAACAGTTATGCAAAAATATGACTACATGAAAGTCTTAGACAAACAGAATGGTCTGAATAGAAAGTAGTATTACCAATTAGAGCTGATTCAAAGTCAAGGTAATTTGGTATTTACTTTTTCACAGTAAATGTAAAGTGTATTGTGAGTAACCAATAAATTCCAATGATCTGTTTTAAAAGCTTTACTTAAATTTGATATAACTTCTTGAGTTTCTTTGTGGGTGAGTATGTTTTTACATGTGTTTCATTTTGGAAAGGTAGGAGCTGGAATTAATAGTGTGCAAGCCTGATAAATTAAGTGTGAAGATAATACTATTGTAGTGGTTTTAGAATATGTCCACAAATTCTTTGAAACTCCTCCCTCCAAAGGGTGAAGGTTAATTCTCTTCCCCTTGAGCATGGACTGGACTTAGTGACTTGCTTGTAATGAATAGCATATGATGGAAGTGATGATGTGTAACTTCTGAGACAAGGTCATAAGATACATTGTAACTTCAGCCCCTCTCTCTTGGATCACTTGCTCTGGGGGAAGCCATCTGCCATATCATGATGATACTCAGAAAGTCCAATGGAGAGGACCACATGGTGAGGAACTGAGGCCTCTTGCCAACAGCCTGTTGAGTGTGCCACCTTGGCAGTGAATCCTCCAGTCCCAGTCAAGCTTTCAGATGACTGCACCACCCCTGGATTATATCTTGACTATAACCTCATGGGACACCCTGAGTCAGAATCACCTAACTAAGCTACCTGCATTCCTGACCATAGAAACTGGAAGATAATTTTTTTTAAGCTGCCAAGTTTTAGGGTAATTTGTTACTCAGGATTAGATAACTAATACAACTTCTTTTTTTTTTTTGAGACGGAGTCTCACACTGTTGCCCTGGTTAGAGTGTGGTGGCCTCATCATAGCTCACTACAACCTCAAATTCCTCAGCTGAAGTGATCCTCCTGCCTCAGCTTCCTGGGTAGCTGGGACTGCAGGCACAAACCACCACCCTTGGCTAATTTTTCTGTTTTTGTAGAGACAGGGTCTCACTCTTGCTCAGGCTGGTCTTGAACTGCTGACCTTCAGTGATCCTTCCACCTCAGCCTCCCACAGTGCTAGGATTACAGGCGTGAGCCACCGTGCCTGGCCTATAATGCAACATCTAAAAAAATATATAACTCCATGGTTTCCAGCAATACCGAGGATTAAACATCTTGAAGAGCCTAAATGCAAAAAACCTATTAGAAATGCAATGGGAATGTGATATAAACACATTTATGATGGAGAATTTCAATACACCTCTTCGATGGCTGCACACATCTACTAGACAGTAAGAAAAGACATTCTAGATATTCATTTAGAGCCTCTTATATCATTCAAATAAAGAATATACATTTTTTGGTATGTCCAGGAAACACTTTCAAATATCAATCATAGATTTGGCCACAAAGACAACCTTAACGACTTTAATGCGGTAAAGATTTCCAGGCTAAATTCTCTGAACCTAATAGAAAATGTGACACAAAATGTTAATTTCTTGGCAATTAAGAAACATACTTATGGATAACTCTTAGATCAAAGAGGGAATTAAAAGGACACAGACTATTCTACTTTAAAGAGTACACCTTATATCAAAACTTACGGGAAATAAGAAAAGCTGGTCTCATAGGTTTTGACATAAAGTGTTTTTTTTTGCTTGCTTCTCCCATGAGTCGTAGACCAGTATTTCTAACTTCCTGCTTGACTGTTCTACTTACATGTACTATTTGGATGCCTGCAGGCATCTGAAACTCATAAAAGTATTCAAAGCTGAACTAATTCTTTTCTTCCAAACAGGTTTTTCCTTCTGTATTACCTATCTACTGAATAGCACCACTCATTACTATCCACTTAGTTGCCCAGTCAAGAAATCTGGGAGTTGTCTTCAACCCCTTCATCTCCTATCTCCCACATTCAATAGTAACCAAGTCTCGGCCACTATATTTCCTTAATTTAAGTAAAATCTAGGCCCAACCCTTTATCCTCACTGCCACTGCATTGTTCAGGACTCATTTCTCACCTTGACTATTATAATAACTTCTTTAATTGTAGGTAAGAGGCAGCATGGTGTTACGGTTAGGATTGATTAATACAGACATGGGTTCAGACTTTGGCTTTGCCACATACTGTGTGATCTTGGGTAAGATAATTTACCACTCTGAGACTTAGTTTACCTTTATGTAGAATGGTAGATATAAATAGTACTGACATCATTACTGAGATGGTTCAACGAGGGGATGTAAAGGGCTTAATGTAGTACCTGGCACGTAGTAAGTGTTTAATAAATGCTGTTATTATTTTCATTGTCTCTTTGCCTGCAGTCTCTTTACTTCTAATTCCATTTTCTCTCTTTTGAAAAGGCAAATTCTGATGGCAGAGTGGAGGTGACCTACTGGATTCATGCTCCCATAGAGGAAGGCATGGATCTCGACCTGCCACAAGGCTAGAGGATCGTTCCCCCACAAGAACAGTGGTGTGAACCCACAGAGAATCAACATGGGACACAGAGAACAAGAAAAAACAGAGGTGAATGCGAAATAGCACCGAGATAATTTGGAGAGTGTGGGATGGAAAATAGACAGCAGAAACACCAACCAGTGAGCTCCCACAGCAAAGCAGCTTGTTCTCCCCAGTGACCTCCACACCCACTCAATCAGGGATCTGACTGAAGTTGGTGCCGAATCACTGTGGGAGACGTGGAGCTCTGTGGACAGGTGACATCAGTAGGAAGGAGCTTAGACTCTGGGGGATTTCTGCAGCAACGCAACGTTTAAAGGGAAAAGTGTGGAACTGCGCTAAGGTGAGGGGCCGCGATCGCGGAATTATAGATTGTGTTTCTTTTTCTTTTTCTTCTTCAGTGGCCCTCTAGCTGGGGAGCTGCTGCGGGCTCTGGTGGTCACCAGGCCCCCGGCTCTGGCGCCTGCCGAGCTCTGGACATTCTCCCCCAGCACTGGCGATCGGTGGGTGCATGGTCGCCATCTTGGGGTCCACAGCCTAACCAGAAACCACCAGAAAGCCTAGCCAGAAACAAGAGGGAGAAACCACCCCTCTAGGGGAAGAACCAAAAGACAAGGGAAAAAAAAAAAAAAGGGACAGAGAGAGAGAGAGAGAGAGAGAGAGAGAGAAAGACTTTCTGCTTGCAAATAGTGTGAATCCTGCCTGCTAACTGAAAGTCCACAACACAGTGACTTAACCTGCCAAGCCATTCTTAGGTCAAACCAATCCTCTGGGGCTGAACCCATAAGAAGCAGCTCCCCAACCAAGATAGAAAAAACTCTAAACACACAACAGTCTCCCCCTCCGGATAAAGGAAGCAACATACCTAGATTGTTTCACAGCCTAAGAACAGAGAACAAGACGTGCTGTTAGCCAGACTAAAGCTGTGAGAAAAGATCTAATGATAGATCCAGATGGGAAGGGCTCAGCGGAAAAATATGGGGAGCACAAGGAACCAAACGGAAACCTCACCCCCAAAGAGAAATACCAGCTCTCTACAAATTGACAGAAACCAGATTCAAAATACCAAATTGTTAAAGGAAGAATGTCAGTTATGGATTATAAATAAGCTGCATAATACACAAGAAAAAAGGATAACCAACACAAAGAAACCACACACACAAAAAAATCCAGGCTTTGGAAGAAAAATTCACTAAGAAAATTGAAATATTGAAGAAAAAGCAAACTGAACTCCTAGAAATGAAGAATTTATTCAGGGAGCTACAAAACACAGTGGAAAGTCTCAAAAGCAGGTTGGATCAAACAGAAGCAAGAATATCAGAGATTGAAGATAACTTGTTAAGATTAAATAAGTCAGTCACAGAGATAGAGCAAAGAAATAAGAAAAAAGATCAGAGTCTATAAGAAATGTGGAATTATGTGAAAAAGCGTAATGTGAGAGTTATCGGCATCCCTGAGGGTGAATAAGGTAATAAGCAAGGGCTGGGTAAGCTATTTGAAGACATAATAGAGGAAAATTTCACAGGCCTTGCTAAAATTCTAGATATAGAGGTTCAAGAAGCTCAAAGAACCCCTGGGAGATTCATAACAAATAGGAAAACACCACTGCCACGTAGTCATCAGACTAACCAAATTATCCACTAAAGAGACACTTCTTTGAGCTGTAAGGGGAAAGAAACAAGTAATATACAAAGGAAAGCCCATTAGAATTATGCCAGATTTCTCAACTGAAACTTTACAAGCAATAAGAAGGTGGAGCCCCATTCTCACTCTTCTGAAACAGAATAATGCCAAGCCTAGAATCTTGTACCCAGCTAAGTTTCTCCTTATAGAAAGGAGAAATTTAGACATTCTCAGATAAACAAGGACTGAGAGAATTCACCAAGAAAAGACCAGCCCTCCAAGAAGTACTCAAAAGAGAGTTACACACGGATCAGCACAAGAAAGACCCACGAATGTGAAACCACCCAAGAGCTAAAGAGCAAATTCCAGCCACCACAATGGCTCAAGAGAGAAACCATAGCAAGGAAGTTCTACCCAACAAGATGAACAGAAATCTGTCCCATTATCAATTCTCTCAATAAATGTCAATGGCCTGAATTCCCCACTCAAGAGACATAGACTGGCCCAATGGATAAAAAAAACACAAACCAAGTATGTGATGTCTTCAGGAAACACATCTAACCTGCAAAGATGTATTTAGAGTTAAAATAAATGGATGGAAATAGATATTTCAAGCAAACGGTAGCCAAAAGAAAGCTGGTGTGGCAGTTTTAATTTCCAATAACTTAGTCTTTAAACCAACAAAAGTAATAAAAGACAAAGACGGTTACTGTATACTGGAGAAAGGCACAATTCAACAAGAAGACATAATCATACTTAATATATATGCACCCAACTTAGGTGCCCCCAGATTCACAAAGCAAACTCTACTTGATCTGAACCAAATGATAGACAATACTGTAATAGCTGGAAACTTTAACACCCCACAGACAGTACAGTACAGATCCTCCAAACAGAAAATAATCAAAGGAATAATGGACTTAAATATAATTCTAGAACAAATAGGCCTGACTGACATCTAGAGGACATTCTACCCAAAATCCAACGAATATAGATTCTTCTCATCAGCTCATGGGACATTCTCTAAGACTGACCATATCCTAGGACATAAACCATGTCTTAAAAAAATTTAAAATAATGGAAATTATACAATGCATCTTCTCAGATCACAGCGGAATAAAAGTAATAATGAACCCTAGCAGAAACTCTCATTCCTACTCAAAGTCATGGAAGCTAAACAAGCTTCTCCTGAACAATTATTTTATACAGGAATAAATCAAGTCAGAAATCAAAAGATTCTTTGAATTAAATGACAAAGGAGACACAACTTATCAAAATCTGTGGGACACAGCTAAAGCAGTCCTGAGAGGAAAATTCATTTATATACATGCCTATATCAAAAAGACAAAAAACTTACAAATAGAGAACCTAATGAATAGACTCAAAGAGCTGGAGAAAGAAGAACAGAAGGACCCCAAACCCAGCAGAAGGAGAGAAATTATTATGATCAAATCAGAATTAAATGAAAAGGACAACAAAAAATACCATAAGGAAAATTAATAAAACAAAAAGTCAGTTCTTTGAAAAGATAAACAAAATAGATACACCATTGGTTAGACTCACCAAGACCAGAAAAGAAAAATCTCTAATAACTTCCATCTGGAACATGAAAGGAAAAATCACAACTGATGCCACAGAGATACATGATATCATCTATGAATTTTACAAAAATCTTTATGCACACAAATTGGAAAATTGGAGGAAATGGAAAATTTTTTAGAAACACATAGCCTTCCTAAGCTCAATCAGGAAGAAACAGAATTCCTGAATAGAAAAATATCAAGAACTGAAATAGAAACAGCAAAAAAAAAAAAAAAAAACCAAACAAACAAACAAACAAAACCTTCCCAAAAGAAAAGCCGTGGTCCAGATGGGTTCACACCAGAATTTTACCATACCTACAAAGAAGAACTGGTGTCCCTCCTACATATACTATTCTCCAATATCCAGAAGGATGGATTCTCCCCAACACATTTTACCAAGCCAACATAATTTTAGTACCAAAGCCAAGAAAGGATGCAACAAAAAAAGAAAGCTACAGACCAATATCCCCTATGAATATAGATGCAAAAATTCTCAATAAAATCCTAGCAAATCGAATCCAAGTGCTTATCAAAAAAATAATCCATCACGACCAAGTAGGCTTCATCCCAGAGATGCAGGGGTAGTTCAACATACACAAATCTATAAATGTAATTCACTACATAAATAGAAGCAAAAATAAAGACCATATGATCCTCTCAATAGATGCAGAAAAAGCTTTTAACAAAATTCAACACCCTTTTATGATAAGAACGCTTAACAAAATAGCCATAAATGGGACCTACCTAAAAATGATACAAACCATTTATGACAAACCCACAGCCAACATCATACTGAATGGGGAAAATTTGAAAGCATTCCCACACAGAACTGGAACCAGACAAGGCCGCCCACTTTCCCCATTACTTTTCAACATAGCATTGGAAGTCCTTGCGAGAGCTATCAGGCAAGAGAGCAGAATCAAGGGAGTCCAAATAGGGACAGAAGAGATCAAACTCTCACTCTTCGCTGATGATATGATGTTATATCTGGAAAACCCCAAGGATTAAGCCAAGAGATTCCTAGAAATAATTAATGAATTCAGTGAAGTCTCTGGTTACAGAATCAATACACACAAATCAGAGACATTCATATATGCCAATAACATTCGATTGGAGAACCAAATTAAAGACTCAATACCCTTCAAAATATCAACAAAGAAAATGAAATATTTAGGAATATATTTAGCTAAAGAGGTAAAGGACCACAGGGAGAGAAAGATGACAGAGTGGTGGTGACCTCCTGGATTTGTTCTCCCAGAGAGGAAGACATGGATCTCAGTCTGCCACAATGCTAGAGGATCACTCCCCCACAAGAACAGTGGTGTGAATCCACAATCAGCATGCGACACAGAAAGCAAGAAAAGACTGAGGTGAACGGGAAATCAGACCACAAAAATCTGGAGAGTGCAGGATGGATAATAGAGAGGGGAGCATGGGACAGCTGTACCCACCTCACCAGCGAGTGAGGGGGGTTCAGCCCCACAGGAAAGTGGCCTGTCTACCCACTGAGCTCCACACCCACTCAATTAGGGATCTGCCTCAAGCAGGTGCAGAATCATCGTGGGAGACACGGGGCTTTGTGGAGAGGAGACAATAGCAGGAGGCATTTTGAACCCTGGAGCCCTGTGGGCAGACTGCAACTGGTGGGAGAGGGTTTGCTCTAGGCTGTAGCAACAGACACCTGGGAGAGGCCAAACTGTCTTCTTTACACAGGTGGCTGGGCTCCTCAATCCTCGGCTCCTTCGGCCCCTGCTGGACCCTGAACATTCACCTCCAGCACCAGCGACCGGCAGGGGGTGCAGCCGCCCTTGTCGGGTTCCACAGCCTACCCACTGCGGACTGATTGGGAACCGAGTGGCTCCATCCCCTCGTCCATGGACCCCCACTAGGAGCTCCATCATTGCATGAACACTGAGTGCTTCCCCAGTACCAAGGGAGCAGAGCGTGGACCTTGCAGACATTGGGGTGGGATAGACCATCGCCCTCAGCAGCTGCAGCAGCTGGGGTGCTAGGTGAACAAGGGCACCCCCGCTACCCCTAGCCACTATATTTTGCACAAAGAGAGGCAGAAATCACCTCACGAGAGGAAGAGGCAAGGAAAAAGTAGCTTTCTGTCTGCAATTAGAACAGCCCAGAGACGGGACTCTCAAACCAGTTTCAGGTCAAATTAATTCTCTGGGGCTGGATACAACAGGAGCAGCCCCCCAGCTGAGGTAGCAAAAACCTGAACAACACGTAAAGGGCTCCCCCTAGTGACAAAGGAGGCAGCTTAACTGGCTGCTGCGCAGCCCAAGGTCAGCATGCACATTGTGCCTATAATTCAGCCTAAAGCGGAAAGAAGGGACCTAAGGATTGATCCAGATGGGAAGGACTCAGCAAAAGATCTCTGGGAGTATAAAGAATCAAGCTGAATCCTCCACTTCAACGACAATTACTAGTTCTCTACCAATTGACACAAACCAGACTCGAAATAGCAATATGTCACAGGAGGAATTTCAAACATGGATCATAAAAAACTAAATATTATGCAAGAAAAAATGGATAACCAACACAAAGAAACCACAAAAAAGATGCAGGACTTGGAAGAAAAATTCACTAAAGAAACTGAAATATTGAAGAAAAATCAAACTGAACTCCTGGAAATGAAGAATTTATTCAGGGAGCTACAGAACACAGTGCAAAGTCTCAAGAGCAGGGTAGATCAAACAGAAGGAAGAATCTCAGAGATCAAAGATAACACTTTCCAATTAAATAAGTCAGTCACAGAGATGGAGCAAGAAATAAGAGAAAAGACCAGAGTCTACAAGAAATGTGGGATTGTGTGAAGAAGTCTAACGTGAGAGTTATCAGCATTTCTGAGGGTGAAGAAGACAATAAGCAAGAGTTGGATAAGCTATTTGAAGACATAATTGAGGAAAATTCCCAGGCCTTGCCAAAACTCTAGATACACAGGTTGAAGAAGCTCAAACAACCTCTGGGAGATTCATAGCAAATAGGAAGACAACACATCATGCAGTTGTCAGACTGACCAAAATTTCCACTACAGAGGCCCTTCTTTGAGATGTAAGGAACAAGTAACATACAAAGGAGAATCCATCCGAATCACGCCAAATTTCTCAACTGAAACCTTACAAGCAAGAAGGGACTGGGGCCACATTCTCACTCTTCTGAAACAGAATAATGCCCAGCCTAGAATCTTATACCCAGCTAAGCTCAGCTTTTTATGTGAAGGTGAAATTAAGACATTCTCAGATAAACAAAAACTCAGAGAATTCACCAAGACAAGACCAGCTCTCCAAGAAGTACTCAAAACAGAGCTACACACGGACCAGCACAAGAAAGACCCATGAATATAAAACCACTGAAGAGAAGATAAAAACTCACTTATCACAATGGCTCAAGTGAGAAAACAGAATAATGAAATTCAAGCCAACATGAGGAACAGAAATCAGTCTCACTTATCAAATCTCTCATTAAATGTGAATGGATTGAATTCCCCACTCAAGAAGCATAGACTGGTCCAATGGTTAAAAAAATACAAGCCAAGTATCTGCTATCTTCAGGAAACTCATCTAACCTGCAAAGATGCATTTAGACTGAAAATAAAAGGGTGGAAATTGATATGTCAAGCAAATGGAAGCCAAAAGAAAGCTGGCATGGTGGTTTTAATCTCCAAATAACTTAGTTTTTAAATCAACAAAAGTAATGAAAGACAAAGATGGGTACTATATACTGGTGAAGGGTACAATTCAACAAGAAGACCCAACTATACTTAATATATATGCACCCAACTTAGGTGCACACAGATTCACAAAGGAAACACTATTTGATTTGAACAAAATGATAGACTTTAACACGCCACTGACAGTACAGGACAGATCCTCCAAACAGAGAACAAAGAAATAAGGTACTTAAATGGAATGCTAGAACAAAAGGCCTGACTGACATTTACAGGACATTCTACCTAAAATCCACTGAATACACTTTCTTCTAATCAGCTCATGGGACATTCTCCAAGACTGACCATATCATAGGACATAAAGCATGTCTTAAAAAATTTAAAAAACTAGAAATTATACCATGCATCTTCTCAGATCACAGCAGAATAAAAGTAATAATGAACCCTAACAGAAATTCTCATTTCTACTGAAAGTCATGGAAGCTAAACAACTTTCTCCTTAATGATTATTTTATAAATGAAGAAATCAAGATGGAAATCAAAAGATTCTTTGAATTAAACGACAAATGAATCACAACTCATCAAAATCTGTGGGACACAGCTAAAGCAGGCCTGAGAGGAAAATTTATACCCATAAATGCCTACATCAAAAAGACAGAAAACTTACAAATAGACAATCTAATGAATAGACTCAAAGAACTGGAGAAGGAAGAACAGACTGACCCCAAACCCAGCAGAAGGAGAGAAATTATTAAGATCAAATCAAAATTAAATGAAAAGGACAACAAAAATACTATAAGGGAAATTAATAAAACAAAAAGTTGGTTCTTTGAAAAGATAAACAAAATAGACACATCATTGGCTAGACTAACCAAGAGCAGAAAAGAAAAATCTCTAATAACTTCCATCAGGAACATGAAAGGAGAAATCACGACCAATGCCACAGAGATACATGACATCATCTATGAATTTTACGAAAATCTTTATGCACACAAATTGGGAAATGTGGAGGAAATGGACAAATTTTTAGAAACACACAGCTTTCCCAAGCTCAATCAGGAAGAAATAGAATTCCTGAATAGACCAGTATCAAGAACTGAAATTGAAACAGCAATAAAAAACTTTCCGAAAAAGAAAAGCCCTTGTCCAGGCGGATTCACACCCAAATTTTACCACACAGACAAAGATGAACTGGTGCCCATCCTACATAAACTATTCTCCAATATCGAGAAGGATGGAATTCTCCCCAATATATTTTACCAAGCCACCATAATTTTACCAACAAAAACCAGGAAAGGACGCAACAAAAAAAGAAAACTACAGACCAATTTCTCTCATGAACACAGGTGTAAAAATTCTCAATAAAATCCTAGCAAATCATATCCAAGTGCTTATTAAAAAAATGATTCATCACGACCAAGTAGGCTTCATCCCAGAGATTCAGGGGTAGTTCAACATACGAAAATCTATAAATGTAATTCAGCACATAAGCAAAAATAAAGATCATATGATCCTCTCAATAGATGCAGAAAAAGCATTGGACAAAATTCAACACCCTTTTATGATAAGAAAACTTAACAAAATGGGCATAGACGGGGCATATCTAAAAATGATACAAGCCATTTATGACAAACCCACAGCCATCATCAAACTGAACGGGGAAAAATTGAAAGCCTGCCCACTTCAAACTGGAACCAGACGAGGCTGACCACTGTCCTCATTACTTCTCAACTTAATATTGGAAGTTCTTGCGAGAGCTACCAGGCAAGAGAGCAGAATCAAGGGTGTTCAAGTAGGGAAGGAAGAGATCAAACTCTCACCCTTTGCTGATGATATGATGTTATATCTAAAAAACCCCAAGGATTCAATCAAGAGACTCCTGGAATTGATCAATTAATTCAGTAAAGTCTCGGAATACAAAGTCAATACACACAAATCTGAGACATTCATATATGCCAATAATAGTCAAACGGAGAACCAAATTAAGGATCAGAAGAATCAACATTGTTAAAACGTCTATACTGCCCTGTTATCTACAGATTCAACACAATCCCTATTAAATTACCAACATCATTTTTCCCAGATATACAAAGAATAATTTTATGCTTTATATGGAACCAGAGAAGACCCTGTTTTGCAAAAGCAATTTTAAGCAACAAAAACAAAATGAGAGGTATTGATTTGCCAGACTTCAAACTATACTACAAAGCTGTGATTATTAAAATTGCTGGGTATTGGCACAAGTGCAGGGACACAGACCAGTGGAACAGAACAGATAATCCAAATATAAAATCATCCTCATATAGCCATCTAATCTTCGTCGAAGCAGACAAAAACATACTCTGGGGAAAAGATTCCTTATTTAACAAATGGTGCTGGGAAAACTGGATAGCCACATGTAGAAAACTAAAATAGGACCCACAGCTTTCACCTCTCACAAGAATCAAATCACAGTGGATAACAGACTTAAACTTTAGGTGGGAAACTATTAGAATCCTAGAAGAACATGTAGGAAAGACTCTTACGGACATTGGCTTAGGCAAAGAATTTATGGAATTTATGAAGGAGACCCCTAAAGCAATCACAGCAACAACAAAAATAAGTAAATGGGACCTGATCAAATTAAAAACCTCCTGCACAGCCAAAGAAACAGTCATGAGAGTAAACAGACAACCTACAGAATGGGAAAAAGTTTTCGCATACTACACAACAGATGAGTGATAACAGAAATATATTTAGAACTCAGGAAAATCAGCACAAAAAAATCAAACAACCCTATCGAAAAGTGGGCAGACGACATGAATAAAAATTTTTCAAAAGAAGATATAAAAATGGCTAACAAACATCAAAATGTTCAACATCTCTAATCATCACGGAAATGCAAATCAAAACCACAATGAGATACCACTTAACCGCAGTGAGAATGGCCTTTATCAATAAGTCCAATATAATAAATGTTGGCATGGATGCAGACAGACAGGAACACTCATACACTGCTGGTGGGACTACAAACTACTGCAATCCCTGGTGGAAAGCAATATTGGAGATACCTTAAACAGATATAAGTAGACCTACCATTTGATTCAGCAATCCCATTATTGGGCATCCACCCTAAAAAACAAAAGACATGCTGTAAAAAAAGACATCTGCATCCAAATGTTTATAGTAGCACAATTCATAATTGCAAAGATGTGGAAACAACCCAATGCCCACCAATTTATGAGTGCATTAGTAAAATGTGGTATATGTATACCATAGAATATTACCCAGCCATAAGAAATAATGGTGGCCGGGTGCGGTGGCTCACGCCTGTAATCCTAGCACTCTGGGAGGCTGAGGCAGGCATATTGTTGAAGTTCAGGAGTTCGAGACCAGCCTGAGCAAGAGCGAGACCCCATCTCTACTAAAAATAGAAATTATATGGACAGCTAAAAAAATATATATATATACAGAAAAAAGTAGCCGGTCATGGTGGCACATGCCTGTAGTCCCAGCTACTCGGGAGGCTGAGGCAGAAGGATCGCTTGAGTCCAGGAGTTTGAGGTTGCTGTGAGCTAGGATGATGCCACAGCACTCACTCTAGCCCGGGCAACAGAATGAGACTCTGTCTCAAAAAAAAAAAAAAGAAAAAGAAAAAGAAAAAAAAAAAAAAGAAATAACAGTGATATAAAAGCTCTTATGTTCTGAATAGAGTCGGAACCCATTCTACTAAGTGAAGTATCTCAAGAATGGAAAAATAAGCACCACAGGTACTCACCATCAAATTGGTTTCCCTGATCATCACCTAAATGCACATTTGGGAATAACAATAATTGCGTGTTGGGCAGATGTTGGGGTGGGAGGGTATGGGTGTATACCTACATAATGAGTGCAATGCACACTGTCTGGGGAATGGACATTCTTGAAGGTCTGACTTGGGGATATGGGGGGCAAGTGCAATTACATAGCCTGAACCTTTCTACCCCCATATGCTGAAATAAGAAAAAAAAACAAATGTCCAGCTGCTTTTTGTAAGTGAAAGTAACAGTATTCAGAGGTATCTCCTTGCTGGCTGAAAATTAACCTCTTCATGACTTTCTCTTTTTCAGGTTTGTTTACCAAGAATCTCTACACAGTGCTTCGTTTATGTGAATGAAGAATATGTATAAGCAACCTAATTTCTAGCTACTTTTGTTCAGTGAATGGAACTCTGCTGATGTAACTTCTTTCCAGCTTATACGTACTTTTTAAATATGAAATGACTTTGTGTCCCTTCAGTGTGTTTGCAAAGAATCTCTCCACACTACTTCAGTTTCCAGACTTAAGCAAACATGTCAAGAACCGAATGTCTACATGCTTTCCCTCAATGAATGTGTCTTCATATGTGACTACATTCTAGCTGAAAATTACCCTCTTTCGAGAAATCATTTTCTATAAATTAGGTGCATTTTCCAAAAATCTCAACACACTTCTTCCACTGTCCGAGCTAAGAGTACATAAAAGCAACGGAATGTCTAGCTGGTTTAGGTCAGGGGACTCTTTTTCTGATGTGATTACTTTCTGGCTTAAAATTATGCTTTCGGTACCACCTCATTTTCAGTTTTATACGTGCATTCGTGAAGAAACTCTACACACTACTGCGGGCCCCAGAGTTAAGCAAACTTATAAAGAACCGAATGTGTAGGTACATTTCCTCAGTGAATTTAAGTGTCTTAACATGTAACTCTTTTCTGGTTGAAAATCACCTTCTCCCTACATAATTTTTCTATCTCATAGGTGCATTTGCCCACTAACTCCACACACCTCTTCAGTTCTAAGTGGTAAGGGAAAGTATAAACAACTGAATATCTAGGTGCTTTCCGTGAGTGAAGTCAAGTATGTTCTCATGTAACTCTTTTATGGCTGAAAATTGATCACTATGAACGAAATGACTCTCTCTCTTAGGTATGTTTCTGAAGAAATTCTCCACAGTACTTCGGTTTCCAAAGTTATTAAAACATGTCAACAAAGGATGTCTAGTGCTTTTCATAAGTGAAAGTAACAATTTCCAGAGGTATCTCTTTGCCAGCTGAAAAGTACCCTCTTCTTACGAAGTTTCTTTCTCTTTGTTAGGTTAATTTGCCAAAAATCTCTACACACTGCTACATTTGTTCAAAAGCATGATGAGTGCGTTGCGCACCGTCTGGGGAATGGTCATGCTTGCAGGTGCTGACTCGGGGAGGTGGTGGTGGGGGGAGGGGATGGAGGTATGACTACATGGTGAGTGCCAGGGGCACTGTCTGGTGAATGGACGCGCTTGAGGCTCTGACTTGGGGGGATGGGCAGGACATGGACATTGTATATAACCTGAACTTATGTACCCCCATGATGAGCTGAAATAAAAAAAAAAGAATAAAAACAATAATAAATAAATAAATATAAAACTACCTTATGACCCAGGAATCCCACTTCTGGGTATATATCCAAAGGAAATAAAATCAGTATCTCGATGAAAAAAAAAAAGAATACATATAAGCAACCACATTTCCAGCTTCTCTTTGTCAGTGAATGAAACTCTCTTCTGAGGCCACTCTTTTCTGGCTGAAAATTACCTTCTTCATGCAAAATTATTTTCTGTCTCCTGGGTGCCTTTGCCAAGTAACTCTACACACTTCTTTGGTTCTCAGAGCAAAAGAAAAGTATAAACAACCAAATATCTGGCTGCTTTTGGTCATTGAAGGCAAGTGTGTTCTGATGTAACTATTTTCCGACTGAGAATTGCCCTCATAGAATGAAATGACTCTCTCTTTTAGGACCGGTTGCAAAGAAACTCTGCATACTACTGCAGTTTCCATAATTAATCCAGCATATAAACAAACAAATATAAACCTACTTTTGATACGTGAAGGTATGAGTTTTCAGAAGTAACTGTTCTCTGGCTCAATTTACCCTCTTCGTACAAAATCACTTTCTCTTTCTTAGGTGCGTTGGCCAAGAATCTCTACACATTTCTTCCATTGTCTGAGTTAAGATTAAGTAGAAGCAATTGAATATCTAGCTAGTTTTGGTCAGGGGTTGTAACTCTTTTCTGATGTAATTCCTCACCTGCTAAAAATTACCCTCTTAGTGCCACATGTTTTTCTGTCCCATAGGTACATTTGCTCAGAAACTCTACGCAGTACTATAGTTCCCTGAGTTAAGCAAACGTATATAGAACCGAATGTCTAGGTGTGTTCCCTCAGTGAATGTAGGTGTCTTCACATATAACTCCTTTCTAACTGACGATTACCTTCTTCAAAGTGATTTTCTGTCACATGGCTGCCTTTTCCAAGTAACTTTACACACCTCTTGGGTTCTGAGAGCTAAGGGAAGTATAAACAACTGAATATCTAGCTGCTTTTGGTGAGTGAAGGTAAGGGTGTTCTGATGTAACTCTTTCCACTGAAAATTGCCCACTTAGAATGAAATGACTTTCTCTCTTAGGTATCCTTGTGAGGAAACTCCACACTACTTTGGTTTCCAGAGTTAATCTAACATATGCACAAATGAATTTCCAGCACCTTTTGGTCAGTGAAAGTAACTGTATTCAGAGCTAACTCCTTGCCTGTTGAAAATTGCCCTCTTTATACCTCATGACCTTTAGTCCCATAAGTGCTTTTGCCAAGAAACTTTACATACTACTGGGGTTCCCAGAATTAAGCAAATGTATAAAGAATTGAATATCTGGGTGCATTCCCTCAGTGAATATAAGTGTCTTCACATGTAATTCCTTTCTGACTGAAAATTACCTTCTTCAAACAAAATTAGTTTCTGTCTCATGGGTTCATTTGCCAAGTAACTCTACACACCTCTTCTGTTCTCAGAGGCAAGGGAAAGTATAAACAACTGAATATCTAGATGCTTTTGTTCAGTGAAGGCAAGTGTGTATTAATGTAACTCTTTTCTGGCTAAAAATTGCTCTCTAACAATGAAATGACTCTCTCTCCTAGGTACTTTTGAGAAGAAATTATACACAGTACTTCTGATTCCAGAGTTATTTGAACACATAAGCAAAGAAATATCTAGCTGCTTTTGGCCACTAAAAGCAACAGTTTTCAGTGGCAACTCCTTGCTGGGTAAAAATTACACCCTTTGTACAAAATGACTTTCTTTCTTAGGTGTGTTGGCCGAGACTCTCTTACACACTGCTTCCACTCCCCAAGTTAAGAATACATAGAAGCAGACGAATGGCTTGCTAGTTTGGAAGGGGAATGTAACTCATTTCTGATGTAATTGCTTTCCTGCAGAAAATTACCCTCCTCACACAACATGACTTTCTGTCCCAAGGGGCCTTTGTCAAGAAACTCTACACACTATTGTGGTTCCCTCAGTTAAGCAAACCGTATAAGGAACCGAATATCTAGGTGCGTTCCCTCAGTGAATCTGTGTCTTCACGTGTAACTCCTTTCTGGCTGAAAATTACCTTCTTCATACAAAATTACTTTCGGTCTCATGTTTGCCAAGTAACTCTACACACCTCTTCGGTCTCAGAGCTAAGGGAAAGTAGAAACGACGGAATAACTAGGTGTTTTTGTTAGTGAAGGCAAGTGTGGTCTGATGTAACTCTTTTCCGGCTGAAAATTACCGTCTTAGAACAAAATGACTCTCTCTCTCTTAGGTCCCTTTGTGAATAAACTCTGCACACTACTGCGGTTTCCAGAGTTAATGTGACATATAAACAAACGAATGTCTACCTACTTTCAGTAAGTGACAGTAACAGTTTTTAGAAGTAACTCCTTGCTGGGTGAATTTACCCTCTTCATACAAAAGTGGCTTTCTGTTTTTTATGTGTGTTGGCCAAGAATCTCTACATTCTGCTTCCATTCCGTGCTAAGAGTAAGTAGAAGCAACCAATTGTCTAGGTGGTTTTGGTCAGGGAATGTAACTGTTTTCTGATGTAAGTCGTTTCCAGCTGAAAATTACCATCCTTGTGTCATATGTCTTTCCATCACATAGGTGCATTTGCAAAGAAACTCTACACACCACTGTGGTTCCCTGAATTAACAAACATATAAAGAACCTAATGTCTAGGTGAGTTCCCTCCGTGAATGTTAAGTGTCCTGACATGTAACTCCTTTCTGGCTGAAAATTACCTTCTTCATACAAAATTACTTTCAGTCTCATAGGTGCCTTTGCCAAGTAACTCTAAACACTTCTTTAGTTCTCAAAGGTAAGGGAAATTATAAACAACTGAATATCTAGCGACTTTTTGTCACTGAATGCAATGTGTTCTGATGTAACTATTTTTCGGCTGAAAATTGCCCTCCTAGGAAGAAATGACTTTCTCTCTCTTAGGTATGTTTCCAAAGAAACTCTGCACAATATTTTGGTTTTCATGGTTATTCCTACGTATAAAAAAAATGAATGTCTAGTTATTTTAGGTCAGTGAAAGTACCTGTTTTCAGAGGTAACTCTTTGCTGGATGAATGTACCCTCTTCATAAAAAGTAACTTTCTTTTTCTTAGGTGAGTTGGTCAAGAATCTCTACACAGTGCCTGGTTTGTCTGAATTAAGGATACGTATAAGAAACCTAATTTCTAGCTACTTTTGGTCAGTGAATGGATCTCTTTCTGGTGTAACTCCTTTCTGGCTCAATATTACCTTCTTCATATGAAATGACTTTCCCTCTCTTAGGTGTGTTTGCAAATTAGCTCTACACACTAGTTCAGTTTCCAGAATTAAGCTAATATATAAAAAACCATAGGCCTATGGACTTTCCCTCAGTGAATGTGTCTCTATATGTAACTGCATGGGGCTGAAACTTACACTCTTGGTAGGAAATCACTTTCCCTAAATTAGCTGCATTTGCCAAGAGTCTCTACACACTACTTCCTCTGTCCTAGCTCAGAATACACAGAAGCAACTGAATGTCTACCTGCTTTTAGTCAGCGAATGTAACTCTTTATGATGTAATTTCTTTCTGGGTAAAAAATTATCCTCTTTGGGCTACATGACTTTCTGTCAGACAGGTGCAGTTTTCAAGAAAGTCTACATACTGCTGCATTTCCTTATTTAAGCAAAGGTATAAAGAACCAAACGTCTAGGTGCATTCCCTCAGTGAAGGTAAGGGTTTTCCCATGTAATTCCTTTCTGGCTTACAATTACCTTCTTATATCAAATAATTCTCTGTCTCATGTGTGAGTTTGACAACTAACTCTACACACCTCTCCAGTTCTCAGAGCTCAGGGAACATGTAAACAGCCGAATATCTAGCTGCTGTTGGTCACTGAATGTAAGTGTGTTCTGATGTAACTCTTTTGCAGTTGAAAATTGCCCTCTTAAAAGGAAATGACTCTCTCTCTTAGGTTCATTTGCGAAGAAATTCTGCACACTACTTTGGTTTCCAGAGTTTATCAAACATAATCACAAATGAATTTCTAGCAGTATTCGGTCAGTAAAAGTAACTATTCAGAGCTGACTCCTTCCCAGCTGAAAGTTACCCTCTTTATACCCCATGACTTTTTATCCGTAAGTGCTTTTGCCAACAATCTTTACATACTACTGGGGTTTCCAGAGTTAAGCAAATATATAAAAAACCAAATATCTAGGTGTGCTGCCTCAGTGAATGTGTCTTCACATGTAATTCCTTTATGACTGAAAATTGCCTTCTTCAAACAAAATTAGTTTCTGTCTCATGGGTGCATTCACCTCTTCAGTTCTCAGAGGTAAGGGAAAGTATAAACAAATGAAGAAGCTCTAAACACTGCTTTGGTTTCGAGACTTAAGCAAACATAAATAACTGAATGTCATCATGCTTTCCTTCAGTGAATGTAAGTTTCTTAATATGTAATTGCATGTGGCTGAAAATTAAGCTCTTGTTACAAAATCACTTTCTCTAAATTAGCTGCATTTACCAAGAGTCTCTACACATTGCTTCTGTTGTCGTAGCTCACAATATGTAGAAGCAACCCAATGTCTACCTGCTTTTGGTCAGTGAATGTAAATCTTTTCTGATGGAATTCCTTTCGCCATGAAAATTACCCACTTTGTACCACATGACTTTATGTCCCACGGGTGCATTTTTCAAGAAAATCTACATACTACTGTGCTTCCTTTCTGGCTTACAATTACCTTCTTCATACTAAATAATTCTCTGTCCCATGTGTGAGTTTCCCAACTAACTCTACACACCTCTTCAGTTCTCAGAGCTAAGGAAACATGTAAACAGCTGAATATCTAGCTGATTTTGGTCACTGAATGCAAGTGTGTTCTGATCCAGCTCTTTTCCTGCCTAAATATTGCCTTTGAACAAACGAATTTCTAGCTGCTTTTGGTCAGTGAAAGTAATTGTTTTCAGAGGTAAAGCCTTGCCAGCTGAAAATTACCCGCTTCGTGTGAAGTGACTTTCTCTTTGTTAGGTGCATTTTCCAGGTATCTCTACAAACTGCTTCATTTGTCTGAATTAAGAATAAGTATAAGCAACCAAATTTCTAGCTGCTTTTCATCAGTGAAAAGTATTCTATTCTGTTGTAATTTTTTTCTGGCTGAAAATAACCTTTTTCATTCAAAATGATTTTCCATCTCTTAGGTGTGTTTGCAAAGAAGCTCTGCACATTACTTCTGCTTCCAGAGTTCAGCAAACATAGAAACAATCAAATGTCTACGTTCTTTTCCTCAGTGAATTTTGTCAAATGCTTTTTCTGTGTCTATTGAGAGGATCATATGGTCTTTGATTTTTCTTCTATTTATGTGGTGAATTACATTTACAAATTTTCCTATGTTGAACTAACCCGGCATCTCTGGGATGAAGCCCACTTGGTTGTGATGGCTTATTTTCTTGATAAGCACCTGGATTCAATTTGCTAGGATTTTATTGAGAATTTTTGCATCTATGTTCATGAGAGAAATTGGTCTGTAGTTTTCTTTTTTTGTTGCATCCTTTCCTGGTTTTGGTATAAGGGTTATGGTGGCTTCATAAAATCTGTGGGGGAGAATTCTGTCCTTCTTGCTGTTGTAGAATAACTTTTGTAGGATAGGCAGCAGTTCTTTCTTGTAGGTGTGGTAAAATTTGGGTGTGAAACCATCTGGTCCGGAGCTTCTCTTTTTAGGAAAGTTTTTTATTGCTGTTTCAATTTAAGTTCTTTATTTTTTTCTTTTACAATGACTTTTATTTTTATAATTTTTTATTTTTAAATTTCTTTTCTAAATTGTTTTTATTTATTTCTATTTTTATATCAGCATATAGCGGGGGTACAAAAGTTTAGCTTATGTATATTGCCTTTGTCTCCCCCCCACACACACCCGGTATATCATGGAGTATTACTCAGCTATAAGAAATAACGGTGATATAGAATCTCCTATGTTCTCCTGGATACAGTTTGATTTCAGTTCTTGATACTGGTACATTAGGAATTCTATTTCTTCCTGGTTGAGCCTAGGGAGACTGTGTGTTTCTAAAAATTTGTCCATTTCCTCCACATTTTCCAGTTTGTACACCTAACGGTTTTTGTAGAATCCATAGATGATATCTTGTATCTCAGTGGCATCAGTTATGATTTCTCCTTTCATGTTCCTGATGGAGGTTATTAGAGATTTTTCTTTTCTGCCCTTGGTTAGTCTAGCCAAAGGCATGTCAATTTTGTTTATCTTTTCAAAGAACCAACTTTTTATTTTATTAATCTCCCTTATGGTTTTTCTATTGTCCATTTTATTTAGTTCTGATTTGATCTTATTAATTTCTCTCCTTCTGCTGGTTTTGGGGTTGATCTGTTCTTCTTTCTCCAGCTCTGTGAGTCTATTCATTTGATTGTCTATTTGTAAGTTTTCTGTCTTTTTGATATAGGCATTTATGGAAATAAATTTTTCTCTCAGAATTGCTTTAGCTGTGTTCAAAAATTTTGATAACTTCTGTCTCCTTTCTCATTTAGTTCAAAGAATCTTTTTATTTCTATCTTGATTTCTTCATTTATAA
Organism: Lemur catta; assembly: GCF_020740605.2. NCBI lineage: Eukaryota > Metazoa > Chordata > Mammalia > Primates > Lemuridae > Lemur > Lemur catta. The sequence continues at coordinate 789,238 of NC_059156.1, forward strand.
AGTATTCATTCCGGAGAAGGTTGTTTAGCTTCCATGATGTTTAGTACAAATGAGAATTTCTGTTAAGGTTTATTTCTACTTTTATTCTGCTGTGATCTGAGAAGATGCATGGTATGATTTCTATTTTTTTTTAATTTTTGTTTTCATTTCCGCTTATTATGGGGGTACATAATAAGGTTATATATATTACTCACGTCCTGCCCATCACCCCGAATCAGAACTTCAAGAGTGTCCAATACCAAACAGTGCACATTGCACTCATCATGTAGTTACACCCCAATCCCCTCCTCCCACCACCTTCCTCCCGAGTCAGAACATTCAAGCATGACCATTCCCCAGACGGTGCACAACGCACTCATCATATAGATATACACCCATCCCCTCTCCCTACCCACCACCTCAGTCTGATACCCAATTGATGTTATTCCCAAATGTGCACTTAGGTGATGATCAGGGAAACCAATTTGCTGCTGAGAACATGTGATGCTTGCTTCTCCATTCTTGTGACACTTCACAAGAATGGATTCCAACTCTCTTCAGGAGAGCAAAAGGGATTCTATATCACCGATATTTCTTATAACTGAATAGTACTCCATTGTACACATATACGACAATTTACTAGTCCACTCATGAATTGATGGACATTTGGATTGTTTCCACACCTTTGCAATTGTGAGTTGTGCTGCTATAACATTAGGCTATAACAGGTGTCTTTTTTATAGAATGATTTTTGTTCCTTTGGGTAGATGCCCAATAATGAGATTGCTGGATCGAATGGTAGGTCTACTTGAATCTGTTTAAGGTATCTCCATAATGCTTTCCACAGGGGTTGCACTAGTTTGCAGTCCCGTCAGCAGCGTATGAGTGTTCCTGTCTCTCTGCATCCACGCCAACATGTGTTGTTTTGGGACTTTTTGATAAAGGCCATTACCACTGGACTCTTTGTGGTTTTGATTTCCATTTCCTTGATGATTAGGGATGTTGAGCATTTTTTCATATGTTAGCCATTCTTATATCTTCTTTTGAAAAATTTCTATTCATGTCATTTGCCCACTTTTTGATACGGTTGCTTGATTTTTTTCGTGCTGATTTTCCTCATTTCTAAATAGATTCTTGTTATCAGTCCTTTATCTGATGTGTATGTAGTACGTGGAAATTTTTTCCCATTCTGTAGGTTGTCTGTTTATTCTCTTGACTATTTCTTTGGCTGTGCAGAACTTTTTAATTTAATCAGGTCCCATTCATTTATTTTTGTTGTTGCTGTGATTACTTTAGGGGTCCTCATAAATTCTTTGCCTAGGCCAGTGTCTGTAAGAGTCTTTCCTACATTCTCTTCTAGAATTCCAATCATTTCACACCTAAGGTTTAAGTCTGTTATTCACCGTGATTTGATTTTTGTAAGAAGTTTAAGCTGTGGGTCTTGTCTCAGTCTTCTACATGTGGCTATACAATTTTACCAACACAATTTATTGAACAAAGATTTTTTTCCTGGAGTAAGTTTTTGTCTGCTTTGTCAAAGATTAGATGGCTGAATGAGGATGGTTTTATATTTGAATTTTCTGTTCTGTTCCACTGGTCTGTGTCCCTGCACTTGTGCCAATACCAAGCAGTTTTAAGAACCACAGGCTTGTAGTATAGTTTGAAGTCTGGCAAAGTAATACCTCCCATTTTGTTTTTATTGCTTATAATTGCTTTTGCTACATGGTGTCTTCTCTGATTCCATACAAAGTGTATAATTATTTTTACTATATCTGTGAAAAATGATGTTGGTATTTAATAGGGATTGCATTGAATCTGTAGATCACTTTGGGTGGTATAGACATTTCAACAATGTTGATACTTCTGATCCATGAGCGTGGTATGGTTTTCCACTTGTTTACATGCTGTGCAATTTCCTTCCTCAGTGTTCAGTAGTTCTCCCTGCAGAGGTCTTTTACCTCCTTAGTTAAATATATTCCTAGATATTTTTTCTTTGTTGCTATTGTGAATGGTATTGAGTCCTTAAATTGGTTCTCCGTTTAACTGTTATTGGCATATATGAATGCCTCAGATTTATGTGTATTGATTTTGTAATCTGAGACTTTAGTGAATTCATTGATGAATTCCAAGAGTCTCTTGGTTGAATTCTTGAGTTTTTCCAGATATAACATCATATCGTCAGCAAGGAGTGAGAGTTTGATGTCTTCAGTCCCTATTGGGACTTCCTTGATTCCGCTCTCTTGCCGGATAGCTCTCGGAAGGACTTCCAATACTATGCTGAAAAGTGATGGGGACAGTGGGCAGACTTGTCTGGTTCCAGTTCTAAGTGGGAATGCTTTCAATTTTTCCCCATTCAGTATAATGTTTGCTGAAGGTTTGTAACACATGGCTTGTATCATTTTTAGATAGGCCCAGTCTATGCCTATTTTCTTAAGTGTTCCTATCATAAAAGTTGTTGAATTTTGCCAAATGCTCTTTCTGCATCTATTGAGAGGATCATATGGTCTCTATTTTTGCTTCTATTTATGTGGTGAATTACATTTATAGATTTGCATATGTTAAATCATCCCTGCATCTCTGGGATGAAGCCCATTTGGTCGTGATGGATAATTTTTTTGATAAGCACTTGGATACAATTTGGTAGGATTTTATTGAAAATTTTTGCATCTATACTCATAAGAGATATTGGTCTGTAGTTTTCATTTTTTGTTGCATCCTTTCCTGGTTTTGGTATCAATGTTATGTTGGCATGGTAAAATGTGTTGGGGAGAATTCCATCCTTCTCGATAGTTGAGAATAGTTTATGTAGGATGGGCACCAGTTTTTCTTCATAGGTGTGACAAAATTCAGGTGTGAACTCATCTGATCCAGGAATTTTGTTTTTGGGAAGGTTTTTTTATTGCTGTTTCGATTTCAGTTCTTAGCATTCGTCTATTCAGGAATTCTGTTTCTTCCTGGTTGAGCCTGAGAAGGCTAAGTATTTCTATAAATCTGTGCATTTCCTCCACATTTTCCAGTTCACGTGCATAAAGATTTTTGTAAAATTCATAGATGATATCATGTATCTCTGTGGCATCAGTTGTGTTTTCTCCTTTCATGTTCCTGATGGAGGGTATTAGAGATTTTTCTTTTCTGCTCTTGGTTAGTTTAGCCAGAAATATGTCTAGTTTGTTAATCTTTTCAAAGAACAAACTTTTTGTTTTATTAATCTCTGTTATGGTTTTTTTTTGTCTTTTTCCTTTAGTTCTGATTTGATCTTAATAATTTCTCGCCTTCTTCTGGGTTTTGGATTGGTCTATTCTTCTTTCTTCAGTTCTTTGAGTCTATACATTAGATTGTCTCTTTGTAAGTCTTCTGTCTTTTTTGATATAGGCATTTATGGAAATGAATTTTCCTCTCAGGACTGCTTTCGCTGTCTCCCACAGATTTTCATAACTTGTGTCTCCTTTGTCATTTAATTCAAACAATCTTTTGATTTCAGTATTGATTTCTTCATTTATAAAATAATCATTCAGGAGAAAGTTGTTTAGCTTCCATGACTTTGAGTAGGAATGAGAGTTTCTGTTAGGGTTAATTTCTACCTTTATTTCACTGTGATTTGAGAAGATCCATGGTATAATTTCTTTTTTTTTAATTTTTAAGACATGCTTTGTGTCATAGGATATGGTCAATCTTAGGGAATGTCCCATGAGATGATGAGAAGAATGTATATTCAGTGGATTTTGGATAGAATGTCCTGTAAATGTCAGTCTGGCCCGTTTGTTCTAGTGTTCTGTTCAAGTTCATTATTTCTTTGTTTATTTTCTGTGTGGAGAATCTGTCCTCTGCTGTCAGTGGGGTGTTGAAGTCTCTGGCTATTATGGTGTTGCTGTTCATCATTTGCTTTAGATCAAGTAGGGTTTGCTTTATGAATCTGAGTGTGCCTAAGTTGGGTTCATATATATTAAGTATAGTTATTCCTTGTTGTTGATCTTTACCCTTCACCAGTATATAGTGACCATCTTTGTCTTTTCTTACTTTTTTTGATTTTAAAACTAAGTTGTCTGAGATTAAAACTGCCACATCAGACTTCTTTTGTCTTTTGTTTGCTTCAAATATTGATTTCCACTCTTTTATTTTCAGTCTAAATTCATCTTTGCAGGTTAGATGAGTTTCCTGGAGATAGAAGATACTTGGCTTGTATTTTTTTATCCATTGGGCCAGCCTATGTCTCTTGAATAGAGAATTCAAGCCATTCACATTTTGAGAGAACTGATAAGTGGGGCAGATTTCTGTTCCTCTCGTTGAGTTGACTTCATTGCTATGTTTTCTCTTTTGAGCCATTGTGGTGGCTGGTCTTTTATCTTTAGCTCTTGAGTAGTTTTACATTCGTTGGTCTTTCTTTTGCTGGCCTGTGTGCAAATCTGTTTTGAGTACTTCTTGGAAGGCTGGTCTTGTCTTGGTGAATTCCCTCAGTCTTTGCTTATCTGATAATGACTTAATTTCTCCTTTGTATACAAAAACTAGCTTTTCTGGGTACAAGATTCTAGGCTGGGCATTACCCTGTTTCAGAAGAGTGAGAACGGGGTCCCAGTCTCTTCTTGCTTATAAGGTTTCAATTGAGAAATCTGGTGTTATTCAGATGGACTTTCCTTTGTATGTTAGTTGTTTCTTTCTCCTTACAGCCCGAAGAAGGGCCTCTGTAGTGGATATTTTGGTCAGTCTGATGACTGAATGACATGGTGTCTTCCTATTTGCAATGAATGTCCCAGGGGTCCTTTGAGCTTCTTGTACCTGTATATCTAGCTTTTTAGCAAGGCCTGGGAAATTTTCCTCTGTTATATCTTCATATAGCTTATCCAGCACTTGTGCATTATCTTCTTTACCCTCAGGAATGCTCATAACTCTCACATTAGGCTTATTCACATAATCCTACATTTCTTGAAGACTCTGGTATTTCCTCTTATTTTCTTGCTCTGTCTCTGTGACTGACTTACTTAATCGGAAAAAGTTATCTTCAATCTCTGAGATTCTTCTGTTTGATCTACTCTGTTATTGAGGCTATCCACTGTGTTTTGTACTTCCTTGAATAAATTCTTCATTACCAGGAGTTTGGTTTGATTTTTCTTTAATATTTTGATTTCTTTTGTGAATTTTTCTTCCTAGTGTTGGAATTTTTTTTTTCCTGTGGCTTCTTTTCTTTGGTTATCCATTTTTTTCTTGCATATCATTCAGTTTTCTGATGATCCATGTTTGAAATTCTTCTTCTGTCATTTTGGTGTTCTGAGTTTGGTTAATGTCCATTGCTAGAGAGCTGGTGTTTTTCTTTCGTGGTGTGCTGATTCCTTCCAATCTCGATCAGATGCTGCTTCTTGCCTTTAGATTTTAGTTTGGATGATGACCCACCCTATTAGTCTCTGAGGTGGTGTTTGTGGGTGAGATTTGACCACACCCTATATGATGAGTCAGTAGATGCAGTAAAAGGGTGTGCAGAATGATCTCCCTGTTAGTAGGTAGCACTTGCTGGGAGGCACAAGCTGCAGTGTTATTTTAGGGTACTGTAACCATCTCTCATTGCTCTGAAGAGGTACTCTAGTGCCTCACATGGTGGGTAGGGCCCTGGGACTTCCAGATATGTCCTTATTCTGCACCTCAGTGGAGGAAGGTGAGGGATTGAGTCTGGGCAGAGCTGGGTTGGGTGAGCCTCCCCTCAATCTCCACAAATGCCGTTAGCAGGGGTAAGAGGTCTGTTCTTTACCTCTGGGCAAAGCTGCCAGGGAGGGGCTGGAATGGCCCCTCTCAGCAGAAACATCTGTATGTAGAGGTGGGGCCATCTGAGACCTACAGTCTAGAGTAGGCCTTGCTCCTTTTCACCCTCCCGTATTCTGCAGTTTCTCCAGGCCCTCTGCCAGCAGGCAGGACCGCGCCAGTGGATCTACTCTGGCAGTCATGCAGGCCAGGAGGTTCCTTGCCCAGGATTGCAACGTGGGCTGGGTGCATGGCCTTCCTGTGAGAGGAGGGTTTCCCCTCAGGCACACTGATCTGCCCCTGAAGGCACACACATTCAATAGGATCATTCACAAATATCCCTTCTGTGCCCCAGGGCAATGCATTTGAGACCTGGGTGTATGGGATCTGCTCTGCAGGCCTATCCCATGGGCCCTGGAGGTCAATCTCTGATCCTTCCAGGGAGAGGAGTGCTGGTCTCAAATCACCTACTGGGTGCCCAAACTGGATCAACCTCTCTCTGCCTTGGGATTTGCCCCATTCTCCTGGGGTCACCAGGCAAGCAGCACCTGGGAGGGATAGTGGGTAGGGAACTCACTATTTGAGCACCCCTCAGTCTACTATAGGTCCCCAAAAGGACAGATCCCATTCCCTGCACAGCCTCCAGGTGGTGGCTAAATTGTCTTTGTTGGCAGTTGCTGGTAGGGAAAGGGGAGGGGAGAAAGAAGCAATATGGCACCTGCCAATTGGCTTTGGTCTGCAGACCGGGGGTGCCCCGAGGGAGACGAGAGCCTGGTGCCCTGTCCACAGGAGGTTTACAGCTATCTCTGGGTTGGTGTTGGCAGCTCTCTCCACTCAGGAGCCCACCTACAGTCCAGAATGCAAGGGAGGGGTAATGTAGCTGCTCCACCTACTCTTGCTACTGGACTCCATGCCTCCTAGGGGCCTCTTTCCTTCCAGTTCTCCTCTGCAATTTCTTCCCATGGAATCTACTGTAGTTTCAGGTACTCTTCCTTCTGATCCTCATCTGATCTATGTTCGTCTGCCTGATTATATTTTTTTCACTTTCTTCTAAAATCTGTCTTTCTTTCAGACACTGTTGCTGGTGGTTTTTCTCCTCTGCCATCTGGATTCTACCTGCAACTCTTTTCTGATATAATTCCTTTCATGCTGAAAATCGCCCTCTTGATAAAACATGAATTTTGCTTTCATAGGTGTATTTGCAAAGAAACTCTACACACTACTCCACTTTCCTAAATTAAGCAAACGTATAAAAAACCAAATGCCTAGGTGTGTTTCTTCAGTGAACATGTCCACATGGTACTCATTTCTGGCTGAAAATTACCTTCTTCATTCAAAATTACTTTCTATCTCATGTATTTTCCAAGTAACTCTACACACCTCTTCTGTCCTTTGAGCTAAGGGAACGTACAGACAACCACATATCTAGCTGCTCTTCATCATTCAATGCAAGTGTGTTCTGATGTAACTCTTTTCTAGCTGAAAATTGCTTTCTTAGAAAGAAATGACTCTCTCTCTTAGGTATGTTTGTGAGGAAACTTTGCACATTACTTCAGTTTCCAGAGTTAATCAACCATAAACAAATGAATATCTAATGCTTTCCATAAGTGAAAGTAACAGTTTTCAGAGGGAACTCATTGCTGGCTGAAAATTACCCTCTCTTCATAATAAGCGACTTTCTTTTTCTCTGGTGCATTTGTCAAGAATCTCTACACACTGCTTGGTTTGTCTGAATTAAGGATACATATAAGGAGCCCAATTTTTAGCTACTTTTGGTCAGTGAATGGAATTCTTTTCTGTTGTAACCTATTTCCAGCTGAAAATTTCCCCTCTTATGTGTATTTGCAAAAAAGCCCTACACACTACTTTGATTTCCAGAATTAAGCTAACATATAAAGAACTGAATGTTTACATACTTTTCCACAGTTAAGGTAAGTGTCTTCATATTTAACTCCATGTTACTGAAAATTAGGCTCCTGGTATGAAATCACTATCCCTAAATTAGCTTCATTTGCAAAAAGTCTCTACACACTACTTCTGTTGTTCTAGCTCAGCATATGTAGAAGCAACCGAATGTCTACCTGCTTTTAGTCAGTGAATGTAACTCTTTTCTGATATAATTCCTTTCTGGCTGAAAATCATCCTCTTTGTACAACAAGACTTTCTGTCTCATAGGCACCTTTACCGAAAAACTGCACAGTTCTTTGGTACTCAGACTAAACAAACATGTAAAAAAACGAATGTTTAGCTGCTTTATGTCAGTGAAGATTAGTGTTTTTTTTTTATTTCAGGAAGTTATGGGGGTACAAAACTTTAGGTTTTGTATATTGCCCTTGCCCTCCTACCCCCGCCCTGAGTCAGAGCTTCAAACGTGTCCATCCCCTAGACAGTGCATATAGCACTCATTATGTAGATATACACTCATCCCCTCCCCGCCCCACATCTACCTGACACCCAATTAATGTTATTCCTGAATGTGCTCTTAGGTAATGATCAGTGAAACCAATTTGATGGTGGTACATGTGGTGCTTATTTTTCCATTCTTGGGATACTTCACTTAGTAGAATGGGTTCCAACTCTATTCAGGAGAACATAAGAGATTCTACATCCCCATTATTTCTTATAGCTAATACTTCGTAGTATACATATACCACATTTTACTAATCAACTCATACATTGATGGGCATTTGGGTTGTTTCCACATCTTTGCAATTGTGAATTCTGCTGCTGTATACATTCAGGTGCAGATGTCTTTTTATACAATGTCTTTTATTCTTTTGGGTAGATGCCCAATAATGGGATTGCTGGATTGAATGGTAGGTCTACTTGTATCTGTTTAAGATGCCTCCATATTGCTTTCCACAGAGGTTGCTCTGGTTTGCAGTCTCATCAGCAGTGTATGAGTGTTCCTGTCTCTCTGCATCCATGCCAACATTTATTGTTGTGGAACTTTTTGATAAAGGCAATTCTCACTGGAGTTAAGTGATATCCCATTATGGTTTTGATTTGCATTTCCCTGATTAGAGATGTTGAGCATTTTTTCATATGTTTTTTGGCTATTCTGTCTTCTTTTGAAAAATTTCTGTTCATGTCCTTTGCCCACTTTTTGATAGGGTTGTTTGGTTTTTTTCTTGCTGATTTTCCTGAGTTCTAAATTGATTCTAGTTATCAGTCCTTTACCACCTTCTAACAGATTGCTTCTGCTTTCTTAGCTGTGTTTCACAGTAAACTCTACAAACAGCTTTGGTTCTCAGAGTCAATCAAACATATCATCAACCCAATGTCTAGGTTCTTTCTCTAACTCAATCTAAGCGTTTCCATATGTAACTCCTTTCTGGCTAAAAGTTACCCTCTTCCATGGAAATGATGTCTTCTTTCTTAAATTTGTTTGCCAAGAGACACTACACAGTGGTTCGTTTCTCAGATTTAACCAAACCTATGGACAAGCCAATGTCTAGCTGCTTTCATATGTAACTCTTTTGTGGCTAAAATTTACCTTCCTCTAACAAAACGATTTTTACTCTCTCAGGTGTGTTTGCTTTCTTTAAGTGAATGTGAGCATTTCAAAATGTAAATCCTTTCTGGCTAAAAGTTACCCACTTCTTGTGAAGAGAATTCTTCTTTCCTAAGCGTGTTTGACAGCCATCCCTACACACTGCTTCAGTTCTGAGTTAAGCAGAGACATAAACAATGTAATATCTAGCTGATTTCTCAAAATGAATGTAAATGTTTTCATATGTAACTATTTTCCAGCTAAAAGTTTCCTTCGTCTAAAGAAGTGACTTTTTGTTCTCAGATATGTCACACAGGAAACTATACACACTATTTTGGTTCTCAGAGTTATGCAAACTTATAGACAAAAAAAGTCTTCCTGCTTTCCCTAAGTGAATGTGACTGATTTCATATAAAACTCCTTTCTGGTTAAAAGTTACCATTTCTAACAACATGACTGCCCCTTTTTAAGTTGTGCTTTAGAGGAAACTCTACACACAGTTTTGTTTCTCATACTTAAGGAAACCTACAGTCAACCCAAAGTTCAGTTCTTTGGAACTGTGGAATGTAAGACTTTCCACATGTAACTAATGTCTGGGTGAATGTTACTTGCCTCTTATCATGTGACTTCTTTCTTAAGTGTGTTTGACAGCAGTCCTTGCAGACTGCTTCAGTTCTCAGAGTTAAGCAAAGCTGTAAGCAAGAGAAAGTCTAGCTCCTTTCTCTAAATGATCGTAAGGATTTTAATGTGTAATTCCTTTCCAGCTAAAAGTTTCCTTCTTCTAAAGAAGCGACTTCTTGTACCTAGTTGTGCCTGTCAGGAAACTCTGCACACTGCTTTGGTGTTAGAGTTAAGCAAATGTAAAATCAGCCCAATGTTTACCTGCTTTCTCTAACTGTATCTAAGTGTTTCCATAAGTAAATCCTTTCTGACTAAAGTTGCCCACTTCCCGCGAAGTGACTTCTTCTTTCTTGTGTTTGACAGCAACCCATAAATACTGTTTCAGTTCTCAGAGTTAAGGAAACCCATAAGCAACCTAATTTCTAGCTGCTTTCTCTAAGTGAATATCAGCGATTCCATATGTAAATCCTTTCCCAGTAAAACTTCCCCTCTTGTAATGAAATGACTTCTACTTTCTTAGGTGTGCCGTACTTTAAACTCTACACAGTGCTTCTGTACTCAGAGTGATAAGTAACTCTTTTCTGGCTAATGGTAATCCTTTTTCTGCGAAGTGACATCTTACTTAAGTGTGTTTGACAGCAATCCCTACACACTGTTTCGGTTCTGAAGAGTTAAGCAAAGTCATAAACAACATACTGTCTACCTGATTTCTATAAATGAATGTGTGTGTTTTCATGTGTAACTTTTTTTCCGCTAAAAGTTCCCTTCTTCTAGGGAAGTGAGTAGTTGTTCCTAGTTGTGTCTGACAGGAAACTCTACACACTGCTTTGGGTCTCAGAGTTATGCAACCTATAGACAACGCAATCTGTAGCTGGTTTCTCTAATTGAATGTGACCGATTTCATGTATAACTCCATTCTAATAAAAAGTTATCCTCTGCTAATGACATGACTACTAATTTCTTAGCTAAGCTTTGGAAGAAACTCTACACAGAGCTTTGATTCTCACTCTTAGGCAAATGTATACTCACCCAAAGTCCAGTGCATTCTCTAGGTGAATGTATGTGTTTCCGTATGTAACTCTTCTCCAGGTAAATGTTGCCTGCCTCTTTTGATGTGATCTCCTTTCTTTCTTTCTTTCTTTCTTTTTTTTTTCAGCTCTACATGGGGGTCCAAAAGCTCAGATTATATACGTTCTCTGGGTCCGGCCCATCCCCTGAGTCAGAGCCTCAGGCGTGTCCATTCTCCAGACAGTGCACCAGGCATGTAGTCATACCTCCATCCCCTCCCCCTCCACCTCCCTGAGTCGGCACCTTCAAGCATGACCATTCCCCAGATGATGCGAAATGCACTCATCATGTAGGCATACATCCATCCCCTCCCCCCACCCCGCCCCTGTCTCAGTCTGATATCCAATTGGTATCCTTCCCCAGTGTGCATTTAGGTGATGATCAGGGAAACCAGTTTTGTGGTGAGTACATGTGATGCTTGTTTTTCCATTCTTTGGATACTTCACGTAATATAACAGGTTCCAGCTCTCTCCAGGAGAACCAAAGAGATGTCGTATCATCGTTATTTCTTATAGCTGAGTAATACTCCATGGTATACAAATACCACAGTTTACTAATCCATTCGTGGATTGATGGGCACTTGGGTTGTTTCCACATCTTTGCGATTGTGAATTGTGGTGCTATAAACATTCGGGTACTGGTGTCTTTGTTATAGAATGACGTTTGTCCTTCTGGGTATATGACCAATAATGGGATTGCTGGATCGAATGGTAGGTCTACTTGAATCTGTTTAAGGTATCTCGATATTGCTTTCCACAGGGGTTGCACTAGTTTGCATTGCCACCAGCAGTGTATGAGTGTTCCTGTCTCTCACATCTACCCCAATATGTGTTTCGGGATTTTTTGATAAAGGCTATTCTCACCGGAGTTAAGTGGTATCCCATTGTGGTTTTAATTTGCATTTCCCTGATGATTAGGGATGTTGAGCATTTTTTCATACGTTTGTTAGCCATTCTTATATCTTCTTTTGAAAAATTTCTATTCATGTCATTTGCCCACTTTTGGATAGGATTGTTTGATTTTTTTCTTGCTGATTTTCCTGAGTTCTAAACAGAGTCTTGTGTTCAGTCTTTTTATCTGATGTGTAGCATGCGAAAATTTTTTCCCATTCTGTAGGCTGTCTATTTTCGTGATTGTTTCTTTGGCTGTGCAGAAGCTTTTTAATTTAATCAGGTCCCATTCGTTTAATTTTGTTGTTGCTGTGATTGCCTTAGGGGATTTCTTCATAAATTCTTTGCCTAGACCAATGTCTGTAAGAGTCTTTCATATGTTTTCTTCTAGAATTCTAATCATTTCCCATTTAAGGATTAAATCTGTAATCCACAATGATTGGATTTTTGTGAGAGGTGAAATCTGTGGGTCCTGTTTCAGTCTTCTACATGTGGCTATCCAGTTTTCCCAGCACCACTTATTGAATAGCGATTCTTGTCCCCAGAGTATGTTTTTGTCTATTTTGTCAAAGATTAGACGGCCATATGAGGATGGTTTTATATTTGGGTTTTCTGTTCTGTTCCACTGGTCTGTGTCCCTGCCCTTGTGCCAATACTAGGCACTTTTAAGAAGCACAGCTTTGTTGTATAGTTTGATGTCTGGCAAATCAATACCTCCCATTTTGTTTTTATTGCTTAAAATTGCTTTTGCTATACGGGGTCTTCTCTGATTCCGTACAAAGTGTATAATTATTTTTTCTAAATCTGTGAAAAATGCTGTTGGTAATTTAATAGGGATTGCATTGAATGTGTAGATCACTTTGAGTAGTATAGACATTTTAACAATGTTGATTCTTCCAATCCACAAGCATGGTATGGATTTCCACCTATTTACGTGTTCTGCAATTTCCTTCCTTAGTGTTTCAAAGTTCTCTCTATACAGGTCCTTTACCTCTTTAGTTAAATATATTCCTAAATATTTTATTTTCTTTGTTGCTATTTTGAAGGGTATTGAGTCCTTAATTTATTTCTCTGATTGAATGTTATTGGCATGTATGAATGCCTCTGATTTGTGTGTATTGATTTTGTAACCTGAAACTTTACTGAGTTCATTAATTAATTCCAGGAGTCTCTTGGTTGAGTCCTTGGGGTTTTCCAGATGCAACGTCATATCATCAGTGAAGAGTGAGAGCTTGATCTCTTCTGTCCCTATGTGGACACCATTGATTCTGCTCTCTTGCCTGATAGCTCTTGCAAGGACTTCCAATGCTATGTTGAAAAGTAATGGGGACAGTGGGCAGCCTTGTCTGGTTCCAGTTCTGAGTGAGAATGCTTTCAATTTTTCCCTGTTCAGTATGGTGCTGGCTGTGGGTTTGTCATATATGGCTTGTATCATTTTTAGGTAGGTCCCATTTATGCCTATTTTGTTAAGCGTTCTTATCATAACAGGTGTTGAATTTTGTCAAATGCTTTTTCTGCATCTATTGAGAAGATCATATGGTCTCTATTTTTGCTTCTATATATGTGGTGAACTACATTTATAGATTTTCGTATGTTGAACCACACCTGCATCTCTGGGATGAAGCCTACTTGGTCGTGATGAATTATTTTTTTTAATAAGCACTTGGATACGTTTTGCTAGGATTTTATTGAGAATTTTTGTATCTATGTTCATGAGAGAAATGGGTCTGCAGTATTCTTTTTTTGTTGCGTCCTTTCCTGGTTTTGGTATCAATGTTATATTGGCTTCGTAAAATGTGCTGGGGAGAATTCCATCCTTCTTGATATTGGAGAATAGTTTATGTAGGATGGGCACCAGTTTTTCTTTGTATGTGAGGTAAAATTCAGGTGTGAAGCCTTCTGGACCGGGGCTTTTCTCTTGGGAGGGTTTTTTATTGCTGTTTCAATTTCAGTTCTTGATATCGGTCTATTCAAGAATTCTATTTCTTCCCGATTGAGCTTGGGAAGGCTGTGTGTTTCTAAAAATTTGTCCATTTCCTCCTCATTTTCCAATTGGTGTGCATAAAGATTTTTGTAAAATTTATAGATGATGTCATGTATCTCTGTGTCATCGGTCATGATTTCTCCGTTCATGTTCCTGATGGAAGTTATTGGAGGTTTTTCTTTTCTGCTCTTAGTTAGTCTAGCCTGTGGTGTGTCTATTTTATTTATCTTTTGAAAGAACCAACATTTTGTTTTATTAATTTGCCTTATAGTATTTTTGTTGTCCTTTTCATTTAATTCTGATTTGATCTTAATAATTTCTCTCCTTCTGCTGGGTTTGGGGTCAGTCTGTTCTTCTTTCTGCAGCACTTTGAGTCTATTCATTAGATTGTCTATTTGTAAGTTTTCTGTGTTTTTGAAATAGGCATTTATGAAAATGAATTTTTATCTCAGGACTGCTTTCGCTGCATCCTATAGATTTTGATAAGTTGTGTCTCCTTTGTCATTTAATTCAAAGAATGTTTTGATTTCTGACTTGATTTCTTCCTTTACAAAATAGTTATTCAGGGGAAGGTTGTTTAGCTTCCATGACTTTGAGTAGGAATGACAGCTCCAGTTAGGGTTCATTATTACTTTTATTCCACTGTGGTCTGAGAAGATGCATGGTATGATTTCTATTTTTTTAAATTTTTTAAGACATGCTTTATGTCCTAGGATATGGTCAATCTTAGAGAATGTCCCGTGAGCTGATGAGAAGAATGTATATTCAGTGAATTTCGGGTAGAATGTCCTGTCGATGTCAGTGAGGCCCATTTGTTCTAGCATTCTGTTTAAGTCTACTATGTCTTTGCTTATTTTCTGCTTGGAGGATCTGTCCTGTGCTGTCAGTGGGGTGTTAAAGTCTCTAGCTATTAAAGTCTTGTTGTCTACCATTTGATTGAGATCAAGTAGGGTTTGCTTTATGAATCTGGGTGTGCCTAGGTTGGGTGCATATATATTAAGTATGGTTATGTCTTCTTGTTGAATTGTGCCTTTCACCAGTATGTAGTAACCGTCTTTGTCTTTTATTACTTTTGTTGGTTTAAAGACTAAGTTATTGGAAATTAAAACTGCCACACCAGCTTTCTTTTGGATACCGTTTGCTTGAAATATCGATTTCCATCCTTTTATTTTCAGTCTAAATGCATCTTTGCAGGTTAAGTGAGTTTCCTGAAGACATCACATGCTTGGTTTGTGTTTTTTTTATACATTGGCCCAGTCTATGTCTCCTGAGTGGGGAATTCAGGCCATTGACACTTAGTGAGAGAACTGATAAGTTGTACAGATTTCTGTTCATCTTATTAAGTAGAACTTCATTGCTGTGTTTTCTCTCTTGAGCCATTGTGGTGGCTGGAATTTGATCTTTAGCTCTTGGGTGGTTTTACATTCATGGGTCTTTGTTGGGATGATCCATGTGTAACTCTCTTTTGAGTACTTCTTGGAGGGTTGGTCTTGTCTTGGTGAATTCTCTCAGACCTTGCTTATCTGAGAATGTCTTAATTTCTGCTTCATATAGAAAGCTTAGGTTAGCTGGGTACAAGACTCTAGGCTGGGCATTATTCTGTTTCAGAAGGGTGAGAATAGGGCCCCAACTTCTTATTGCTCGTAAAGTTTCAGTTGAGAAATCTGGCATAATTCTAATGGGCCTTCCTTTGTATGTTATTTGTTTCTTTCTCCTTATAGCTCAAAGAAGGGTCTCTTTAGTGGATATTTGGTCAGTCTGAGGACTATGTGGTGTGGTGTTTTCCTATTTGCTATGAATCTACCAGGGCTTCTTTGAGCTTCTTCAACCTGTATATCTAGAGTTTTAGCAAGGCCTGGGAAATTTTCTTCTATTATGTCTTCAAATAGTTTATCCAGCCCTTGCTTATTATCCTCTTTACCCTCAGGGATGCTCATAACTCTCACGTTAGGCTTCTTCACATAATCCCACATTTCTTGAAGACTCTGATCTTTTTTCTTAGTTCTTTGCTCTACCTCGGTGACTGACTTATTTAATTGGAAAGAATTATCTTCAATCTCTGAGATTCTTCATTCTGTTTGATCTACCCTGTTCTTGAGCCTTTCCACTGTGTTTTGTACCTCCCTGAATAAATTCTTCATTTCTAGTTCAGTTTGGTTTTTCTTCCATATTTCTATTTCCTTAGTGAATTTTTCTTCCAAATTCTGTATTTTTTTTTTTTGGTTTCTTTATGTTGGTTATCCATTTTTTCTTGTATATTATTCAGCTTATTTATAATCCAAAACTGAAATTCTTCCAGTAACTTGTTGGTATTCTGAATCTGGCTTGTGCCAATTGGAGGAGAGCTGGTATTTCTCTTTAGGAGCGAGGTTTCCATTTGATTTTTTGTGCTCCCCATATTTTTCCACTGAACCCTTCCCATCTGGCTCTATCATTAGATCTTTTCTCACAGCTTTAGTCTGGCTAACAGCACGCCTTGTACTCTGTTCTTAGGCTGTGAAACTATCTAGATATGTTGCTTCCTTTGTCTAGAGGGGGAGACTGTTGTGTATTGTTTAGAGTTTTTTCTATCTCAGTTGGGGGACTGCTTCTGATGAGTCCACCCCCAGAGGATTGGCTTGACCTAAGACCAGTTTGCCAAG
This sequence comes from Lemur catta, assembly GCF_020740605.2. Taxonomy (NCBI): domain Eukaryota; kingdom Metazoa; phylum Chordata; class Mammalia; order Primates; family Lemuridae; genus Lemur; species Lemur catta. The sequence goes on from NC_059156.1 coordinate 805,642, forward strand.
TTAAGTCACTGTGTTGTGGACTTTCAGTTAGCAGGCAGGATTCATACTATTTGCAAGCAGAAAGTCTCTCCTTCTTTTTTTTTCTTTTTCTTTTTTCCCCTATCTTTTGCTTCTTCCTCTAGATGTGTGGTTTCTGTCTCTTTCCACAGGAAAGACACTGGCTAGGGGGAGGAGATGGTTTCCTTGCTCGCTCAGTGCCCCAGCTGCTGCAGCTCCCATGGGCAAAGGTCTACCCTGTCTCAATGTCCCCAAGGTCCACTCTCCACACTCTTGTGTCTGGGGAAGCACTCAGTGTTTACACCGGGTAAGGGGACATGGAGAGGGTCCACAGACCAGGGGATGGAGCCTTCTGTGGAGCCGCCTGGCACTCTATGGCTCTGCAGCAGCTAGACCTTTGACCGCACAATTGCGGCTGCCCACCCGCAGATCACCGGCACTGGCGGAAAATTTTCAGGGTCCGGTAGGAACCAGTGCTGGGGGCCTGGAGAGCTCGGGAGTATACAGTAGCTCTTGGGCTAGAGAGCCACCGAAAAGGAGAAAAGAAAAAGAAAGAAAGAGGAAAAAAAAGAAAAAGAAAAACAAAACAAACAACAAAAAACACTAATAATAATAATAATAATAATATTTTAAAAGCAATATGAATAAAAATAAAAAGAGAAAACAAGAAAGAAAAGAAAAAGAAAGAGAAAGAAAGAAAGAAAGAAAAAACCTGTTATTCCATGACCAAGAGTCTTAGTTCTTTCCTGCTGATGTCTCCTGTCCACAGAGTTCATATAAAGCCACAACTCTTGGCATGGGTTCACGGACTATAAAAAGGAGCTGCACGGGGACCCGCGCGGCCCCCTGTGGATCCACAGTGGCTACGCTGTGGGACCCATGATGGCGACTGCACGCCTGCCGGTTGCTGTTGCTGGGGGGAAATGTTCAGAGCTCAGCAGGCCCCAGAGTCCACAGCAGCTCCCCGGCTGGTGTGCTCCCGAAGAAGAAAAAGAGAAAGGAAAGGAAAAACAAACAAACAATCAAACAAACAACAACAACAAATAAACTCCACTTTATAATTTCACGATCGTGGTCCCTCACCTTGGTGCAGCTCCGCCCCCTCTCCCTTCAATCACTTTGTTCCCCCTGGGATCCCCCAGGGTCCAAGCTCTTTCCCGCTGATGTCTCCTATCCACAGAGTTCACACAGACCCACAGCTCTTGGCCTGGGGTCACAGACTATAAAAGGGAGCTGCGTGGGGACCTGCGCGGCCTCCTATGGATCCACAGCGACTATGCTGTGGGACCCAAGATGGTGACTGCGCGCCCGCCGGTGGCCAGTGCTAGGGGAGAATGTTCAGAGCTCGGCAGGCCTCAGAGCCCACAGCAGGTCCCCAGCCAGAGGGCTGCTGTAGAAGGAAAAGAGAAAAGAAAAAAGAAAGAAAAACAAGACCAGTTTATAATTTCATGATCACGATCCCTTGCCTTGTGGTAGCTCCACCCCTTTTCACATTAATTGCTGTGCACCATGGGGATCCCCCAGAGTCCAAGCTCTTTCCCACTGATGTCTCCTGTCCACAGAGTTCATACAGAGCCACAGCCCTTAGCGTGGGGTCACGGACTATAAAAGGGAGGTGTGTGGGGACCCGCATGGCCCCCTATGGATCTGCAGTGGCTACGCTGTGAACCCCCGGATGGCGACCAGGTGCCTGCTGGTCGCCGGCACTGGGGGAGAATGTTCAGAGCTCAGCTGGCCCCAGAGCCGAGGGCTTGGCGAGCACCACAGCCCAGAGCAGCTGCCCGGCCGGGGGGCTGCTGAAGAAGAAAGAGAGAAAGAAAAGAGAAAAACAAAAAAGAAAAAAAACCACTTTATAATTTCACTATCGCGGTCCCTCGCCTTGGCATAGCTCCGCCCCTTTTCACGTTAATTGCTGCCTACCGCAGGGATCCCTCAGAGTCCAAGCTCTTTCCCGCTGATGTCTCCTGTCCACAGAGTTCATACAGAGCCACAGCTCTTGGCGTGGGGTTACAGACTATAAAAGGGAGCTGCTCGGGGACCCATGCAGCCCCCTATGGATCCGTAGCAGTTAAGCTGTGGTCCCCAGATGATGACCACGCGCCCCCTGCTTGCTGGCACTGGGGGAGAATGTTCAGAGCTCGGCAGGCACCAGAACCCTCAGCAGCTTCCCAGCCAGGGGTACTGCCGAACAAGAAACAGAGAACAAAATAAAACCCGCTTTAATATTTCATGATCACAGTCCCTAGCCTCAGCGCAGCTCTGCCCCCTTTCCCCCTAATCACTTTGTCCCTGCAGGGATCCCCCAGAGTCCAAGCTCTTTCCTGCTGATGTCTCCCATCCACAGAGTTCACACAGAGCCACAGCTCTTAGCGTGGGGTCACGGACTATAAAAGGGAGCTGCGCGGGGACCCACGAGGCACCCTATGGATCCGCAGCGGCTGTGCTGTAGGACCCCAGATGGCGATCGAGCACCCACTGGTCGCCGGCGCTGGGGGAGAATGTTCGGAGCTCGGCAGGCGCCAGAGCCCACAGCAGCCCTCTGGCCGGGGGGCTACCAAAGAAGAGAAAGAGAACAAAAAAACCCGCTTTAATATTTCACGATCATGGTCCCTCACCTCAGTGCAGCTCCACGCCTGTTCCTTTAAGTGTTAGGTGGCCGCGGAAACCCCCCAGAGTCTAAGCTCCTTCCCGCTTATATCACCTGTCCTGGGAGAGCCACATCTCCCACGGTGATTCTGCACCAATTTCAGTCAGATCCCTGATTGAGTGTGTGTGGAAGTCAATGGGGAGAACAAGCCACTTTGCTGTGGGACTGAACCCACCTCACTCTTCGGTGAGGCGGGTACAGCCGTCCTGCACTCTGCTGTCTATTTTCCATCCCGCACTCTCCAAATTATCTCAGTCTGATTTCCATTTGCCTCTGTTTTTTCTTGTTCTCTGTGTCCCACGGTGGTTCTCCGTGGGTTCACACCACCATTCCTGCAGGGGAGTAATCCTCTAGCATTGTGGCAGGTCGAGATCCATGCCTTCTTCTCTGATGTGACCTTCTTTCTTAAGTGTGTTTGACAGCAATATTTACCACTGCTTCGATTCTCAGAGTTAAGAAAACCTACAGATAACACAATATCTAGCTGTTTTGTTTAAGTGAATGTAAGCGATTCCATATGTAACTCTTCCTGGGAAAAACTTTCCATCATCTTACAGAATCACTTCTACTTTCTTAGCTGTGATTTACAGTAAACTCTACAAACAGCTGCAGTTCTCAGAGTTACGCTAACCTATAGTCAACTGAATATCTACATGCTTCTCCAAGACAATGTAAGTGTTTCTATATGTAACTGTATTCTAACTAAATGTTACCTTCTTCCTTGGAAATGATGTCCTCTCTCTTATTTGTGTTTGCCAAGAAAAACTACACAGTTCTTTGGCCCTCAGAGTTAACCAAATCTATGGACAATTCAATGTCTAGCTGCTTTGATATGTAACTCCTATCTGCCTAAAATTTACCATCTTCTAACAAAATGACCTCTACTTTCTTAGGTGTGTTTGCTTTGTCTATGTGAATGTAAGCGTTTCCAAACATAAATCCTTTCTGACTAATGATTACCACTTCCTGTGAAGTGACTTCTTTCTTAAGTGTGTTTGACAGCAACCACTACACATTACTTTGCTTCTCAGAGTTGAACAAAGCTGAAAACTATGTAATGTCTACCTGCTTTGTCTAAATGAATGTAAGCATTTTCATGTGTAACTCATTTCTGGCTAAAAGTTTCCTTCTTCAAAAGAAGTGATTTCTTGTTTCTAGGTATGCTCGACAGGAAAAACTACATACTTTTGTAGTCCTCAGAGTTATGCAAACCTATAGACAACAAAATGTTTAGCTGGTTCCTCTAAGTGAATGTGACCGATTTCATATATAACTCCTTTCTGGCTAATTGATATAGTGTTCTAATGACATGACTGCTACTTTCTTAACTGTGCTTTGGAGGAAACTCTGCACACAGCTTTGGTTCTTAGACTTCAGGAAATCTATATCAACCCAATATATAGTGCTTTCCCTAAGTGAACATAAGCGTTTCCATATATAATTCCTATCTGGATGAACGTTACTGGCCTCCTATGAGTTGCCTCCTTTCTTAAGTGTGTTTGAGAGTCACGAGGGAGTGGAGCGTGGACCTTGCAGACATTGGGGCAGGGTGGACCATCACCCACGGAAGCTGCAGCAGCCCGGGCACGGAGCAAACAAGTGCACCTCCCCCTCCCCCTAGCCACTGTCTTTCATGCAGAGAGAGGCAGAAATCACCTCCAGAGAGGAAGAGGCAAGGAAAAAGCTGCTTTCTGTCTGCAATTAGAACAGCCCAGTGATGGGACTCTCAAACCGGTTTCGGGTCAAACTAATTCTCTAGGGATGGACCCAACAGAAACAGGCCCCCAGCCGAGGTAGCAAAATCCTAAACAACACGTGAAGGGCTCCCCCTAGTGACAGAGGAAGCAGCTTACCTGGGCTGCAGCGCAGCCCAAGATCAGCGCACACCACGTGCCTCTACTCAGACTAAAGCTGAAAGACGGGACCTAAGGATTGATCCAGATGGGAAGGGCTCAGAGAAAGAACTCTGGGAATACAAAGAATCAAGCTGAAATATTGCCCTCAAAGAGGATTAGTAGTTCTCTACCAATTGACACAAACCAGATTCAAAATAGCAACATGTCACAGGAGGAATTTCACACATGGATCATAAGTAGGCTGAATATTATACAAGAAAAAAAAGGATAACCAACACAAAGAAACCACAAAAAAAATCCAGGAATTGAAAGAAGAATTCACTAAAGAAATTTAATATTGAAGAACAATCAAACTGAACTCCTGGAAATGAAGAATTTATTCAGGGAGATACAAACACAGTGGAACGTCTCAAGAGCAGGGTAGATCAAACAGAAGAAAGAACCTCAGAGATCGAAGATAACACTCTCCAATTAAATAAGTCAGTGACAGAGATGGAGCAAAGAAATAAGAGAAAAGATCAGAGTCTACAAGAAATGTGGGATTATGTGAAGAAGCCTAATGTGAGAGTTATCGGCATTCCTGAGGGTGAAGAAGACAATAAGAAAGGGTTGGATAAGCTATTTGAAGATATAATTGAGGAAAAGTCCCAGGCTTTACCAAACACTAGATATACAGGTTCAAGAAGCTCAAAGAACCCCTGGGAGATTCATACCAAATACGAAGACACCACGTCAGGCAGTTATCAGACTGAACAAAATATCTACTAAAGAGGCCCTTCTTCAAGCTGTAAGGAGAAAGAAACAAGTAACATACAAAGTAAAATCCATTCAAATTATGCCAGATTTCTCAACTGAAACCTTACAAGCAAGAAGAGACTGGGGCCCCATCTCACTCTTCTGAAGCAGAATAATGCCCAGCCTGGAATCTTATACCCAGCTAAGCTCAGCTTTATATATAAAGGTGAAATTAAGACATTCTCAGATAAACAAAAACTCAGAGAGTTCTCCAAAACCAGCTCTCCAAGAAGTACTCAAAACAGAGCTACACATGACCAGCACAAGAAAGAACCACAAATATAAAACTACTCAAGAGAAGATAAAAATCCTGTTATCACAATGGCTCAAGGGATAAAACAGAATAATGAAATTCAACGCAACATGAGGAACAGAAATCAGTCTCACTTATCAGTTCTCTCATTAAATGTGAATGGATTGAATTCCCCACTCAAGAGACATGGACTGGCCAAATGGTTGAAAAAATACAAGCCACGTATCTGCTGCCTTCAGGAAACTCATCTAACCTTCAAGTATGCATTTAGACTGACAATAAAAGGGTGGGAATCGATATGTCAAGCAAATGGAAGCCAAAAGAAAGCTGGCGTGGTGGTTTTAATCTCCAATAACTTAGTTTTAAAATCAATAAAAGTAATGAAAGACAAAGATGGTCACTATATACTGGTGAAGTGTAAAATTCAACAAGAAGACATAACTATACTTAATGTATATGCACCTAACTTAGGTGCCCCCAGATTCATAAAGCAAACCCTACTTGATCTGAACAGAATGATAGATAACAACAATTTAATAGTCGGAGACTTTAACATGCCGCTGATGGTACAGGACGGATCCTCCAGACAAAACATAAAAAAAGAAATAATGGACTTAAATAGAGTGCTAGAACAAATGGACCTGACTGACATCTACAGGACATTCTACCCCAAATCCACTGAATATACTTTCCTCTTTCAGCTCATGGGACATTTTCCAAGGATTGATCATATCCTAGGACATAAAGTATGTCTTAAAAAATTTTTAAAAATAGAAATTATATTATGCATCTTCTCAGATCACAGCTGAATAAAAAAGTAATAATGAACCCCAATAGAAACTCTCATTCCTACTCAAAGTCATGGAAGCTAAACAACCTTCTCCTGAATGACTATTTTATAAAGGAAGAAATCAAGTCGGAAATCAAAAGATTCTTTGAATTCAATGATAAAGGAGACACAACTTATCAAAATCTATGGGACACAGCTAAAGCAGTCGTGAGAGGAAAATTCATTTCCATAAATGCCTATATCAAAAAAGACAGAAGACTTACAAACAGACAATCTAACGTATAGACTCAAAGAGCTGGAGAAAGAAGAATGGACCAACCCCAAACCCAGGAGAAGGAGAGAAATTATTAAGATCAAATCAGAATTAAATGAAAAGGACAACAAAAATACCATAAGGGAAATTAATAAGACAAAAAGTTGGTTCTTTGAAAAGATAAACAAAATAGACACACCTCTGGCTAGATTAAACAACAGCAGAAAAGAAAAATCTCTAATAACCTCCAACAGGAACATGAAAGGAGATATCACAACCAATGCCACAGAGATACACAATATCCTCTATTAATTCTATAAGAATCTTTAGGAACAAAACCTGGAAAATATGTAGGAAATGAACAATTTTTTAGAAACACATAGCCTTCACAAGGTTAATCAGGAATAAATAGAATCCCTGAATAGACCAATATTAACAACTGAAATCAAAACACCAATAAAAATCCTTCCCAAAAAGAAAAGCCTTGGACCAGATGAGTTCACACCCGAGTTTTTCCACACATACAAAGAAGAACTGGTGCCCCTCCTACATAAACTATTACCCAATATCGAGAAGGATGGAATTCTCCCCAACACATTTTACCAAGCCAACATACTTTTAATACCAAAACCAGGAAAGGATGAAACAAAAAAGAAAGCTACAGACTAATATCCCTTATGAATATAGATGCAAAAATTCTCAATAAAATCCTGCCAAATCAAAACCAAGTGCTTATCAAAAAAACAATCCAACACGACAAAGTGGGCTTCATCTCAGAGATGCAGGGGTGGTTCAACATACTTAAATCTATAAATGTAATTCACCACATAAACAGAAGCAAAAATAAAGATCATATGATCCTATCAATAGATGCAGAAAAAGCATTTGACAAAATTCAACACCCTGTTATGATAAGAATGCTTAACAAAATAGCCATAAATGGGATTTAACTAAAAATGATACAAAGCATATATGACAAACCCACAGCCAACATGACACTGAATGGGGAAACAATGCAAGCATTCCAACTTAGAACTGGAACCAGACAAGCCTTCCCACTGTCCCCATTACTTTTCAACATAGTATTGGAAGTCCTTGCAAGAGCTATTAGGCAAGAGAGCAGAATCAATGGTGTCCAAATAGGGAAAGGAGATCAAACTCTCACTCTATGCTGATGATATGATGTTATATCTGGAAAACACCAAGGATTCAACCAAGAGACTCCTAGAATTGATTAATGAATTCAGTAAAGTCTCAGGTTACAAAATCAATACACACAAATCAGAGGAATTCATATATGCCAATAACAGTGAATCAGAGAACCAAATTAAAGACTCAATATCCTTCAAAATAGAAACAAAGAAAATAAAATATCTACGAATATATTTAACTAAAGAGATAAAGGACCTCTATAGGGAGAACTATGAAACATTGAGGAAGGAAATCGTAGAGCATGTAAATAGGTGGAAAACCATACCATGCTTGTGGATTGGAAGAATCAACATTATTGAAATGTCTATACTACACAAAGTAATCTACAGATTCAATGTAATCCCTATTAAATTATCAACATCATTTTTCACAGATATAGAAAAAATAATTATACACTTTATATGGACTCAGAGAAGATTCTGTATATCAAAAGCAATTTTAAGCAATAAACACAAAATGGGAGGTATTAATTTGCCAGACTTCAAACTATACTACAATCTGTGGTTCTTAAAACTGCCTGGTATTGGCACAAGTGCAGGGACACAGACGAGTGGAACAGAATAGAAAATCCAAATATAAAGCCATCCTCATATAGTCATCTAATCTTTGACAAAGCAGACAAAAACATACTCTTGAGAAAAGAATCTCTGTTCAATAACTGGTGCTGGGAAAACTGGATAGCCACATGCAGAAGACTGAAACAGAATCCACAGATTTCACCTCTCACAAAAATCAAATCATGGTGGATAAAAGACTTAAACCTTAGGTAGGAAATGATTAGAATTCTAGAAGAAAATGTAGGAAAGACTGGTACAGACATTGGCCTAGTCACAGAATTTATGGAGAAGACCCCTAAGGCAATCACAGCAATAACAAAAATAAATGAATGGGACTGGATCAAATTAGAAAGCTTTTACACTGCCAAAGAAACAATCATGAGAATAAACAGACAACCTACAGAATGGGAAAAAATTTTCTCATGCTACACATCGGATAAAGGATTGATAACAAGAAGCTATTTAGAACTCAGGAAAATCAGCACAAAAAAATCAAACAACCCTATCAAAAAGTGGGCAAACAACAAGAATAGAAATTTTTCAAAAGAAGATATAAGAATGGCTAACAAACATGAAAAGATGCTCAACATCCCTGATCGTCAGGGAAATGCAAATCAAAACCACAATGAGATATCACTTAACTCCAGTGAGAATGGCCTTTATCAAAAAGTCCCCAAACAACACATGTTGGCGTGGATGTGGAGAGACAGGAACACTTACACACTGCTGGTGTGACTGCAAACTAGTGCAACCCCTGTGGAAAGCATTATGGAGATATCTTAAACAGATTCAGGTAGACCTACCATTCGATCCAGCAATCTCATTATTGGGCATCTACCCAAAGGAACAAAAGTCATTCTGTGACAAAGACACCTGTACCCGAATGTTTATAGCAGCACAATTCACAGTTGAAAAGATGGGGAAACAACCCAAATTCCCATCAATTCACGAATAGATTAGTAAATTGCGGTGTATGTATACCATGGAGTATTACTCAGCTATAGGAAACAACGGTGATATGACATCTCTTTGGTTCTCCTGGAGAGATTTGGAAACCATTATATTAAGTGAAGTATCCCAAGAATGGAAAAATAAGTATCACATGTACTTACCAGAAAATTGGTTTCCCTGATCGTCACCTAAATGCACATTTCAGAATGATACCAACTGGATATCATACAGAGATGGGGGGTAGGGGAGGGGATGAGTGTATGCCTACATGATGAGTGCATTGCACACCGTCTGGGGAAGGGTCATGCTTGAAGGTGCTGACTAGGGGAGATGGGAGTGGGGGGAGGGGATGGAGGTATAACTACATGGTGAGTGCCAGGTGCACTGTCTGGGGAACGGACACGCTTGAAGTTCTGACTCAGGGGGATGGGCGGGACATGGGCAATATATATAGAACCTGAACTTTTGTACCCTCTTAATAAGATGAAATAAAAAGAAAAGAAAAGAAACAAATAGTTCCATTCACTGAACAAAGGCACCTAGAAATTTGGTTGCTTCTATGTAATCTTAATTCAGAAAAATGAAGCACTCTGCAGAGATTCTTGGCAAACGGCCTAATCTAGAGAAAGTGAATTTGTACCAAGATGGTAATTTTCAGCCAGAAACGGAAAGTACCCAGACATTTGGTTCTTTATGTTTGCTTACGTCTCAAAACCCAAGTAATGTGTAGAGCTTCTTTGCAAACATACTTTAATAGAGATAAAGTCATTTCATACGAAGAAGGTGATTTATAGCTAGAAAGAAGTTACATATTAAGACACTTACAGTCACTGAGGGAATGCAGCTAGTGTTTCACTTCTTTACACGTTTACCTAACTCTGGGAACCCAAGCAGTGTGTGAGTTTCTTGGCAAATGCACATAACATGGAGGAAGTCAATTCGTACCCTGAGGGTAATTTTCAGCCAGAAAGCAGTTACATGTGAAGACACATTCACTGAGGAAAAGCACGTAGACATTCGGTTCTTTATATGTTTGTTTCACTCTAGAATCTGTAGTAGTGTGTAGAGTTTCTTTGCAAATGTACCAAAGAGAGAGAATGTCATTTCGTTCTAAGAGGACAATTTTCAGTTGGAAAAGAGTTACATCATAAATGACTTACATTCACTGACTGAAAGCAGCTGGAAATTCAGTTTTTTATACATTTCCTTAGCTGTGAGAACCAAAGAGGTGTGTAGAGTTTCTTGGCAAATGCACTGAGGAGACAGAAAATAATTTCAATGAAAAAGGTAATTTTCAGCCAGAAAGGAGTTACATTCAAAGACACTTAAATTCACTGAGGGAACACACCTAGTCACTGGATTCTTTATATATTTGCTTAATTCTGGAAGCTGAAGTTTGTGTAGAGCTTTTTTACAAACATTCCTAAGAGAATGTCATATTGTGTGAAAAAGGTAATTTTCAGCCAGAAAGGAGTTACATATGAAGACACAGTCACTGAGGGATGCATCTAGTCATATGACTCTTCATATGTTTGCTTAACCTTGGGAATAGACACAATATGTAGAGTTTCTAGGCAAACGCACCTAAGGTAGAGAAAGTCATTTTGTACGGAGAGGGTAATTTTAGCTGGAAAGTACTTACATATGAAAGCACTTACATTCAGTGAGAGAAGGCCGCTAGGCCTTCCAAATGTGAGCTAGTACACACTAACCTTTTTGTGGCTATATTGTGAAGATGTTGGGCTGTAACTAATAAGGTAATCTAGAGTAAGGAAGGTATGCTTTAATTTAAATTGAGTGGTCAGGGCAGGCACAGACTACATAACTTATCTGAAGTTATGGAATTTCTGGAAAGAGATCCTTAAAATTTGGATGCATAAAACTTCTCTAGTAGGTAATTATCATTATTATTTTTTTTTTTTTTTGAGACAGAGTCTTGCTTTGTTGCCCTGGCTAGAGTGAGTGCCATGGCGTCAGCCTAGCTCACAGCAACCTCAAACTCCTGGGCTTAAACGGTCCTAACTGCCTCAGCCTCCTGAGTAGCTGGGACTACAGGCATGTGCCACCATGCCCGGCTAATTTTTTTCTATATATATTTTTTAGTTGGCCAGATAATTTCTTTCTATTTTTAGTAGAGACAGGGTCTCGCTCTTGCTCAGGCTGGTCTAGTAGGTAATTATTAATAAAACTTTTACTGATTAACGTTTTTCTTACCTGAAAAATTAATGAATGCATATGATCAAAAAGTTGAAGTATTACAATAAGATTCACAGTGAAAAATGTATCTTCTCACATTTAACCCCTAAGGTGCCAGTTTGTCTGCCTGTAGACAACTGTGTCATTTCCTAAAGGGTTCTCCTCAAAATAATCTACAGATATGCACATATATGCATCTTCTTCTATATTTCATATCTTTTTACATAGTTACCTGCTATACATACTGTAGTACATACACTTTGCTTAAAATGTGATCTTTATTTTAATATTTTTATTTTATTTATCAAAATAAATAAAATTTATTAAATTTTATTAAAATTTTAATATTTTCATTCAGTTCAAGAAGGAAAAATGAATTTCTGAGGCGTGTTAATGGCACACGCTTCCGTGTTGATGTTTCAAAGGCTGTTTTCCCCCCACAAATGGTATTATTTATGCTGAAGCTGCAGAGGGCAGTGTAGTCCTTCCCAAAGCATGGTGTATCTATCCTTGGATAGCGTTTTGAAGATCTTGAATGCGGTGCAAATTTTAGAATTTGGTGAAGCTCCTGGGATTAAAAAAATTCATCAGTTCAAATTATTCACCCATGGTCTTTTATGCATTTCATATAAAATTATTTTCAATATGTTTATATTATGTATATCCATAGAACTAATTTTTCCTTAATGGATACAATGCTTATTTCAAAGGTCATTTTTAGCCACAATAAGTATATGATGTCTTCATTTAAAAAAACTTGAATTGTTAAGAGAGTAGATTTTATGTGTTCTCACCACAAAAAGTATAATGAGGTAATGCATACGTTGGTTTGATTTAGCCATTCCACAATATATATATACTGTAAAACATTATGTTGTACATTGTAAATGTATGCAATTTTGTCAACTAAAAAAATAAATAATAACATTTAAAAAAGGAATTTTAAAGAGGATGGATGAGTGTAAAATTGAATATGGATGCATGAGGGGGTAGGAAAAGTGATCTGTGTTACAGAAAACATCTAAGGTAGCCACAGTGTGGCACAGAATGATGGCAGTCCACCAACTCCATTCTCCTCTCTCTGGCAAGAAACCAAGAAATCGTTAGCCTTGCAGTTAGTGTCTTGCAGTTAGGGGCCACTGATAGACATAGATAAGAAAAACTACACAGGTGCATTTTTCCTCACTTGTATTTGGTGAGCATCCTTTCCTCTTTTCCTCTTTGACTATTCCAAACCTTCACCCAGGTTTCCTTCTCATTTTTACTGAGAAAGCAGGACCATCAAGGAAGATGTCTCCACTCCTAGCTCTCTGACCCTACCTCCTGCACCCCTGCTGATGTGTATCCCCGCCAATTCTTCCCTCTTGTTGCTCACTTGCAGAGCGAAGTACTCATTGTGTTTGATCCTCTCCAGTCTACTCCAGGATCCTGATCCAGCAATTACATGCTCTCTATTTCAGAAAAATGCTAGGAAACAACAACAAAAATAATTTGTAATTCCACTACTTTAAAACAATTATCTAAAGTTGTTAAGTGAACATTTCTTCTATCCCCCACTCCTCAATTCCATCTTCCCAAAGGTGACCTATGTTAAGTTCCTTTCTGACATTTTCTTGAGTACATGCAAGAAATCTATATGTATAAATAACCATACACTTATGTTTCCAAGAATGGAGTCATTATGTGCTTACTGAGCTAAAATTTGGTTTTTACCCTAACAAGTCAATATGTAGGTTTGTTTTTTATGTTGGTTGCATAATATTCAAGTATATGGTGGCATTGTAGTTTATTCAGTCATTCCTTTGTTTATATTTAGATTGTCTCCATTTTTTCAATATTGCTTATAATGCAAAAATCCATGTGCACATATATACCCTTACACACTTAGGCTTTTATTTTCATAAACTAGATTGCTAGAAGTTGAAATGCTGATGCAAATGATGTGCTTGTTTTGAATTATAGCAAGTACTACCAAATTATTTCTGAATAATTTGTTCCAATTATACTACAACCAAGAATGTGTAAATATCCACTTCCTCATTTCTTCACCATCATCACTGGATATTATGAATATTTTTAGTTTTTGTCAATTTTAAGAGGAAAAAAGATACTTATTATTACTTAATTTGTGTTAGCTTGGTGCAAAAGTAATTGTGGTTTTAGCATTGTTTTACATTTGTGGTTTGATATTGCAATACATTCTTGAATAAATATGGTTATGTTATACATTATTTTAATCCACATTTCTCACTTTATGTTTTTTGCTAAGGACTTACTATTTGCTGTTTATTTTATATTTGTTTTAGACTATGGAAATGAAATTATACAAAAAGCAGATTCAAGTGATTTTCTTATTCAAGTTCACAATGGGTTGTAAAGCAGTGGAGACAACTCACAACATCAACAACGCATTTGGCCCAAAAACTGCTAAGGAATGTACAGTGAAGTGGTGGTTCAAGAAGTTTTGCAAGGAGACAAGAGTCCTGAAGAAGAGGAGTGCAGTGGCCGCCCATCAGAAGTTGACAACAACCAATTGAGAGCAACATCAAAGTTGATCCTCTTACAAATACAGGAGAAGTTGCCAAATAATTCGATGTTGACCATTCATTGCATGGTCATTTGGCATTTGAAACAAATTGGAAAGATGAAAAAGCTCAAGTGGGTGTCTTGTGAGCTGTCTGAAAATCAAAAAAATCATCATTTTTGAAGTGTCATCTCTTGTTGTACACAAAACAATGAAGCATTTCTTGATGGGATTGTGACACGCGCCAAAAAGTGGATGGTGTATAATAACCAGCAACAACCACCTCAGTGGTTGGACTGAGAAGCAGCTCCAAAGCACTTCCCAAAGCCAACCTTGCACCAAAAAATGGTCATGGTCACTCTTTGGTGGTCTGCTGCCGGTCTGATCCACTACAGCTTTCTGAATCTTGGCGAGACCATTCCATTTGAGAAGTATGCTCAGCAAATCAATGAGATGCCCCAAAACTTCAATGTCTGCAGCCAGCATTGGTCGACAGAAAAAAAACCTAATTCTTCTCCATGACAATGCTCAACTGCAGGTCACACAACCAGTGCTTCAAAAGTTGAATGAATTGGGCTACAAAGTTTTGTCTTATCTGCCATATTCACCTGACCTCTCACCAACCACTTCTTCAAGCATCTCAACAACTTTTTGCAGGGAAAATGCTTCCACAACCAGTAGGATGCAGAAAATGCTTTCCAAGAGTTTGTAGAATCCCAAAGCATGGATTTTTATGCTACAGGAATAAACGCATTTATTTCTCATTGTCAAAAATGTCTTGATTATAATGGTTCCTATTTTGATCGATAAAGATATGTTTGAGTCTAGCTGTAATGATTTAACAATCAGGATCCAAAACCACAAGTACTTTTGCACCAATGTCATACTTCCCTGACTACTAGTAGGATTGGGCATGTTTTCATTGCTTATTAGTAACATTTACATCTTATTTTTGTCTTGTCCATTTGTGTTAAAGAGTCTTTTCTCTTTTTGTTCATATGAATTGTTTACCTTTTTTTTTTACTGATAGTTGGAAATTGGTAAGTATTATGGAATACTCATCCAGCAGATATTTCCTTCTGGTCAGTAATTTGTCTTTTAAATCATCTCTGTGTGGTTACTTTTTGGGTTTCTTACTTTTATCAATTTAAGATGTCCTTTCTCTACTTTGAAGTTCTAAAACTATTATATTACTTTTTGTTTACTTTTGTGATTTTATTTCTTACATTTACAGATTTAATTCTTCCTTATAGTTTTTGTTTTTTAATTGTTTTTAATGGCTCTGTCTCCTGAGCTTATACATATTTCAGTTCTTTTCCATAATTTGAAAACCTTTCCTTATGTTACCCCCCATCTATCTGGAACCTTCTCCCATTTCCTTTTTTATCAACAAAGTAATCTATACTCACTG
This sequence comes from Lemur catta, assembly GCF_020740605.2. NCBI lineage: Eukaryota > Metazoa > Chordata > Mammalia > Primates > Lemuridae > Lemur > Lemur catta. Next base: position 821,084 of record NC_059156.1, read on the forward strand.
TCTTCATGTCCTTGTTTTCCAGTCAATCTTAAGATATTTCTAATTTGGCCTAGAATCCTACTATCATGTAAATAAAATTTCTTTTGTGGGATGGACGCAGTGAATAAATTTTTGGATAAAATAGACATTTTCCAGTGCTTTGGAGCATTTTCTACTTCCTTGTTTGGGTGTTAGGTAGTCCCCAATGATGGCTGCCTTGATTTCCTTTCATGCCTCTTGTGGACCTGTGATTCCACCCATCCTTGTTACTTTTTGGAAGGTCTGGGGAAAACTAGAGCCTTCATTGTTGCCTAACTCCACTGAGGGCATTCTTCTCACTGCCATCTATAGCAAACAACGTGGTGGTGGGAGGGAAGTACTGAATTTGAGGCTGCATTTGTCCCTGGAGTAAAACTGGAAGATCATTTATTTATTTATTTGTTCATTAAACAAACATGTATTAGGTATTTATTATATAGAAAGCACTTTTGTAGGCATTGGCACATCTATAATATATGACAATCAAACCACAAGAAACCCAGAAGACTTATCTACGTTATTAGTTTATTTAAAAACCAGAGATCCCAAATATTAAAAAGATAGAATTATATTAGTTACACTTAATTATACTGAATGGCATATTGTATGCAGAAATGCCTTGCAAATAGTAAAATGTGTTTCCAACGTTATTTTTATTTTTACCTTGATGTTGGGAAACTTAAGCCAAGGAAGAGAACAGGGAGCAAAGGAGTCATGAGACTACTATACAGGAAACAGGATTTACAAACTCACAAAGACCCTAAAACAAACCTGATCTAAAGCAGAAACAAATTGTTTATAGAATCGCTAACTATAGGACTTAACACATACTTTCTGAATGACAGTACAAATTGATATTCAGCAGACATCTTATTTAAATATAAAGTTTGAGAAAACCAATTGTAACAATACAGTTGAAATATATAGTTTAGCTGCAGAATATAGGTAGGTCTATGCTCTTACAGGGAAATTATTTAATAAAAAATTTAGTCATCCAGGGAGAAAGAGGTCAAAACTTCCAGAAACTTTCACTCATGTTATGGTACATTTTCTAAGAATAGTGTTGAAAACCTAACATTGATAGCTGCCAGGAAACCATCAGAAAGGACTCAAATTAATTACAGGAAATACACATTTCTATACGTATTCATTCCTAGGGTTGTTGTAACAAATGACCACAAACTTGCTGGCTTAAAACAAGAGAAATGTATTTGTCCACAGTTCTGGAGACTAGATGTCCAAAATCAAGGTGTTGGTAGCGCTATGCTCCCTCTGAAGACGTTAGGGAAGAATCCTTCCTTTCTTCCTTCTAGCTCCCAGTGGTTCCCAGAAACTGTGGTAGTCCTTCGTTTGCAGCTGCATCACTTTAGTCCCTGCCTCTATCTTCACATGACCTTCTTTGTGTCACTCTGTCTTTTCTTTTTCCGTCTAAGAATGCCTGTCATTGGATTTAGGGCACCATAATCCAGGATGATTTTAACTTCAGATCCTTATCTTAGTTCATCTGCAAAGTCGTTTATTCTAAAATGAGGTCATATTTTGAAGTGCCATGTGAATATACATTCTGGGGGCCTCTATTCAACACACTATACTGTACCACCAATTAAAACAAATTTCTTAAAATATTGCATTGTTCACCTCTAGAAAAGAGGATAAAAGTTTTATTATTTCAAAACTAATTATTCCTATAAACTGGCAAACTCAAAGACTATGTGAAAGTGAATTGTTCCTTTCCTGTAAGAAAGTTTCGAAATTTTGTTATATAATAATCCATACTCAAAGGCAAGGGATGTTTGGGTAGATTCTGGCAGTGAGAAAAAGTGTGCTCATAATTACTGTAATAGAACTTTCCATTTGAACTGTACTATATTTTGAAGAGATAATCTAAATCCATTTATGCCATATGGCTATAGTGATTGATTCTTCAAAATAATCTTTATGACATGCATTAAAAATCTGACTCCTATTTTTGCTTAAGGAGGCTAAATTATATGACCAAGATATCATTATTTTGAAAATGCCAGAAACCCAAATAAATTAGTTTTAAAAGAGGGAATTTACCGAATCGTGCACACAACTAAGAAGTCTAAGAGGGTGAGACTGTCTTTAGAAATGAGAAACACTATGGATTCAAAGAATGATATTTTTTCTTGCTGTCTCTCCAGTTTATCTGTCCTCTATTTCTTGGTTCTGTTTCTATTTGGTGTGTTTGCTTCCTGTAATAGATAGGCTTTCTCCACGTGTTGAAGAAAATGTAGCATAGCCACAGAGATCTTCAGGGTAGTATCCTCACGACCTATGACTAAGAAAAGAAATGGTATCCTCGTCTATCATTTCACAGAATGATTCTGATTGGCCTGGATCAGGTAAACTGCCAGCTCTTGGGCCAACTCTATGGTCAAGGGTTTGAAATGCTTTGTGGTTACGAGTGTAATGGGATGTCATAGCTGGTGGTCTGCAGTCACACAACAGAGTAAATCTAAGTTAGCCACGTTAGGATCAAAATCGTGAAACCATTAGCTCAAGGTTCTCACTAAATAACATTAAACATTTTTTATTTATTTCAGCTTACTATGAGGGTACAAAAGCTCAGGTTACATATATTGCCCATGTCCCACCCATCCCCCAGATTCAGAGCCTCAAGCATGTCCATTGCCCAGACAGTGTGCTTGGCACTCACCATGCAGTCATACATCCATCCCCTCCCCCTACCACACTTCCCCAAGTAAGCACTTTCAAGCATGACCATTCCCCAGACGGTGCGCAACGCACTCATCATGCAGACATACACCTATCCCCTACCCCTACCTCCTGCCTCAGTCTGATATACACTTGGTATCATTCCTCAATGTGCATTTAGGTGATGATCAGGGAAACCAATTTTCTGGTGAGTACATGTGATGCTTGTTTTTCCATTCTTGGGATACTTCACTTAATATAATGGGTTGCAACTCTTTCCAGGAGAACCAGAGATGTCGTATCACCATTATTTCTTATACTTGAGTAATACTCCATGATATACATATACCACAATTTACTAATGCATTTGTGGATTGATGGGCATTTGGGTTGCATCCACATCTTTGCAATTGTGAATTGTGTTGCTATAAACATTCGGGTGCAGGTGTCTTTGTTATAGAATGACTTTTGTTCTTCTGGGTAGATGCCCAATAATGGGACTGCTGGATTGAATGGTAGGTCTACTTGAATCTGCTTAAGATATCTCCATATGGTTTTCCATAGGGGTTTACACTAGTTTACAGTCCAACCAGCAGTGTATGAGTGTTCCTGTCTCTCCACATCCACGTCAACATGTATCCTTTTGGGATTTTTTAATAAAGGCCATTCTCACTGGAGTAAAGTGGTATCTCATTGTGGTTTTGATTTGTATTTCCCTGATGATTACAGATGTTGAACATTTTATCATATGTTTGTTACCCATTTTTATATATTCCATTGAAAAATTTCTATTCATGTCCTTTGCCCACTTTTTGATAGGGTATTTTGATTTTTTTAACTGATTTTCCTGGGTTTTAAATATATTCTTGTTATCAGTCCTTTATCTGATATGTGGTATGCAAAAATTTTTTCCATTCTGTATGTTGTCTGTTTACTCTCATGACTGTTTCTTTGGCTGTGCAAAAGCTTTTTAATTTGATCAGGTCCCATTCATTTATTTTTGTTGTTGCTGTGATTGGTTTAGGGGTCTTTTCATAAATTCTTTGCCTAGTCCAATGTCTGTAAGAGTCCTTCCTACGTTTTCTTCTAGGATTCTAATAGTTTCCCACCTAAGGTTTAAGTCTGTTATCCACCGTGATTTGATTTTTGGGAGAGGTGAAATCTGTGGGTCCCGTTTTAGTCTTCTACATGTGGCTATCCAGTTTTCCCAGCACCATTTACTAAATGAGGAATCTTTTCCCCAGAGTATGATTTTGTCTGCTTTGTCAAAGATTAGATGACTATATGAGGATGGTTTCCTATTTGGATTTTCTGTTCTGTTCCACTTGTCTGTGTCCCTGCACTTATGCCAATACCAAGCAATTTTAATAATCTCAGCTTTGTAGTATAGTTTGAACTCCGGTAAATTAATACCTCCGATTTTGTTTTTGTTGCTTAAAATTGCTTTTCCTAAAGGGGCTTTTCTCTGGTTCCATACAAACCATAAAATTATCCTTTCTATATCTGCGAAAAATCATGTTGGTAATTTAATAGGGATTGCATTGATTTGTAGATTACTTTGGGCAGTATAGACATTTTAACAATGTTGTTTCTTCCAATCCATGAGCATGGCATGGTTTTCCACCTATTTACGTGCTCTGCAATTTCCTTCCTCAGTGTTTCGTAGTGCTCCCTATAGAGGTCCTTTACCTCCGTAGTTAAATATATTCCTAGATATTTTATTTTCTTTGTTGCTACTTTGAAGGGTATTAAGTCCTTAATTTGGTTCTGTGTTTCAGTGTTATTGGCATATATGAATGCCTCTGATTTATGTGTATTGATTTTGTATCCTGAGACTTTATTGAATTCATTAATCAATTCTGGGAGTCTCTTGGTTGAATCCTTGGGGTTTTCTAGATATAACATCATATCATCAGCAAAGAGTGAGAGTTTGATCTCCTCTGTCCCCATTTGCACTCCCTTGATTCTGCTCTCTTGCCTGATAACTCTTGCAAGGACTTCCAATACTATGTTGAAAAGTAATGGGGACAGTGGGCAGCCTTGTCTGGTTCCAGTTCTAAGTGGGAATGCTTTCAATTTTTCCCCAACCAGTATGATGTTGGCTGTGGGTTTGTCATATATGGCTTGTATCATTTTTAGGTAGGCCCCGTCTATGCTTATTTTGTTAAGTGTTCTTATCATAAAAGGGTGTTGACTTTTGTCAAATGCTTTTTCTGAATCTATTGAGAGGATGATATTATCTTTATTTGTGCTTCTATTTATGGGGTGAATTACAGTTCTAGATTTGCATTTGTTAAACCATCCTTGCATCTCTGAGATGAAGCCCACTTGGTCATGATGTATTATTTTTTTGATAAGCACTTGGATTCGATTTGCTAGGATTTTATTGAGAACTTTTGCATCTATATTCATAAGGGATATTGGTCTGTAGCTTTCTTTTTTTGTTGCATCCTTTCTTGGTTTTGGTATTAAAATTATGTTGGCTTGGTAAAATGTGTTGGGGAGAATTCCATCTTTCTCGATATTGGAGAATAGTTTATGTAGGAGGGACACCAGGTCTTCTTTGTAGGTATGGTAAAATACAGGTGTGAACCCATCTGGTCCAGGGCTTTTCCTTTTGGGAAGGTTTTTTATTGCTGTTTCGATTTCAGATCTAGATATTGGTCTATTCAGGAATTCTATTTCTTCCTGGTTGAGCCTAGGAAGGCTGTGTGTTTCCAAAAATTTGTCCATTTCCTCCTCATTTTCCGATTTGTGTGCATAAAGATTTTTGTAGAATTCACAGATGATATCATGTATCTCTGTGGCATCGGTCGTGATTTTTCCTTTCATGTTCCTGATGGAGGTTATTAGAGTTTTTTCTTTTCTGCTCTTGGTTACTCTAGCCAGAGGTGTGTCTATTTTGTTTATCTTTTCATAGAACCAACTTTTTGTTTTATTAATCTCCCTTATGATTTGTTTGTTGTCCTTTTCATTCAGTTCTGATTTGATCTTAATAATTTCTCTCCTTCTGCTGGGTTTGGGGTCGGTCTGTTCTTCTTTCTCCAGCTCTTTGAGTCTATTCATTAAGTTGTCTGTTTGTAAGTTTTCTGTCTTTTTGATGTAGGCATTTATGGAAATAATTTTTTTTCTTAGGATTGCTTTAGCTGTGTCCCATAGATTTTGATAAGTTGTGTCTCTTTTATCGTTTAATTCAAAGAATCTTTTGATTTCCCTCTTGATTTCTTCATTTAGAAAATAATCGTTCAGGAGAAGGTTGTTTAGTTTCCATGACTTTGAGTAGGAATGACAATTTCATTTAGGCTTCATTATTACTTTTATTCTGCTGTGATCTGACAAGATGCCTGGAATAATTTCTATTTTTTTTTAATTTTTTAAGACATGCTTTATGTCTTAGGATACAGTGAATCTTGGAGAATGTTCTTTGAGCTGGTGGGAAGAAAGTATATTCAGTGGATTTTGGGTAGAATGTCCTGTAGATGTCAGTCAGGTCCATTTGTTCTAGCATTCTATTTAAGTCCATTCTTTCTTTGTTTATTCTTTGTTTGGAGGATCTGTCCTTTACTTCAGCAGCATGTTAAAGTCTCCGACTATTAAAGTGCTGTTATCTATCATTTTGTTCAGATCAAGTAGGGTCTGCTTTATGAATCTGGTTGCACCTATTTGGGTGCATATATATTAAGAATAGTTATGTCTTCTTGTCGAATTTTACCCTTCGCCAGTATATAGTAATTATCTTTGTCTTTCATTACTTTTATTGATTTAAAAACTAAGTTATTTGGAGATTAAAACCACCACACCAGCTTTCTTTTGGCTTCCATTTGCTTGACATATAGATTTCCACCCTTTTATTTTCAGTCTAAATGCATCTTTGCAGGTTAGATGAGTTTCCTGGAGACAGCAGATACTTGGCTTGTATTTTTTTAACCATTAGACCAGTCTATGTCTCTTGAGTGGTGAATTCAATCCATTCGCATTTACTGAGAGAATTGATAAGTGAGACTGATTTCTGTTCCTCATGTTGGCTTGAATTTCATTATTCTGTTTTCTCACTTGAGCCATTGTGATAACTGGGTTTTTATCTTCTCTTGAGTAATTTTATATTCGTGGGTCCTTCTTGTGCTGGTCCATGTGTAGCTCTGTTTTGAGTACTTCTTGGAGAGCTGGTCTTGTCTTGGTGAATTCTCTGAGTTTTTGTTTATCTGAGAATGTATTAATTTCACCTTCATATATAAAGCTGAGCTTAGCTGGGTATAAGATTCCAGGCTGGGCATTATTCTGTTTCAGAAGAGTGAGATGGGGCCCCAGTCTCTTCTTGCTTGTAAAGTTTCAGTTGAGAAATCTGGCATAATTCGGATGGATTTTCCTTTGTATGTTACTTGTTTCTTTTTCCTTATAGCTTGAAGAAGGGCCTCTTTAGTAGAAATTTTGGTCAGTCTGATAAATGCATTACGCAGTGTCTTCCTAATTGGTATGAATCTCCCAGAGGTTCTTTGAGCTTCTTGAACCTGTGTATCTAGAGTTTTGGAAAGGCCTGGGAAATTTTCCTCAATTATGTCTTCAAATAACTTATCCAACCCTTTCTTATTGTCTTCTTCGCCCTCAGGAATGCCGATAACTCTCATGTTAGGCTTCTTCACATAATCCCACATTTCTTGTAGACTCTGGTCTTTTTTCTCTTATTTCTTTGCTCCATCTCTGTGACTGACTTATTTAATTGGAGAGTATTATCTTTGATCTCTGAGATTCTTTCTTCTGTTTGATCTACCCTGCTCTTGAGACTTTCCAGTGTGTTTTTTAGCTCCCTGAATAAATTATTCATTTCCAGGAGTTCAGTTTGATTTTTCTTCAATATTTCTATTTATTTAGCGAATTTTTCTTCCATGTCCTGGATCTTTTTTGTGGTTTCTTTGTGTTGGTTATCCATTTTTCTTGCATAATATTCAGCTTATTTATGATCCATGTTTGAAATTCTTCCTGTGATATGTTCCTATATCGCGTCTGGTTTGTGTCAAATGATAGAGAACTAGCAATCCTCTTTGAGGGCAAGGTTTCAGCTTGATTCTTTATACTCCTAGAGTTCTTTCACTGAGCCCTTCCCATCTGGATCAATCCTTAGCTCCCTTCTTTCAGCTTTAGGCTGGATAGAGGAACCCCACGCGTGCTGATCTTGGGCTGTGCAGCAGCCCAGGTAAGTTGCCTCCTCTGTCACTAGGGGGAGCCCTTTACGTGTTGTTCAGGATTTTGCTGCCTCAGCTGGGGGGCTGCTCCTGTTGGGTCAAGCCCCAGAGAATTAACTTGGCCCGAATCCAGTTTGAGAGTCCCATCACTGGGCTATTCTGATTGCATAGGGAAAGTGACTTTTTCCTTGCCTCTTCCTCTCCTGAGGTGGTTTCTGTCTCTCTCTGTGTGAAAGACAGTGGCTAGGGAGAGGGGGCGGTGCCCTCATTTGCCCAGTGCCCTGGCTGCTGCTGCTCCCCCGGCAATGGTCCGCCCCGCCCCAATGACTGCAAGGTCCGTTCTCCACTCCCTTGTGACCGGGGAAGCACTCAGTGTTCACAGAATGGTGGAGCTCCTAGTGGGGGGCCACGGACTAGGGGAGGGAGCTGCCCAGGGACCTGCCCTGTTCCCAATCGCTCCTCAGCGGCTAGGCTGTGGACCCCGACAATGGCGGCTGCCTGCCCGCTGGTCGCTGGCGCTGGGGGCAAATGTTCAGGGTCTGGCAGGGACCAGGGAAGCCGGGGATTGAGGGAGCCCAGCTGCCCGTGTAAAGGAGACAGTTCTGCATCCCCCAGGTGTCTTTCGCTGCAGCCCAGCGCGAACCCTCTCCCTCCAGTTGCAGTCCGCCCACAGAGCTCCGGAGTCCAAAACGCCTCCCGCTCTTGTCTCCTCTCCACAGAGCCCCGCGTCTCCCATGATTCTGCACTGGCTTCAGGGAGATCCCTAATTGAGTGGGTGTGGAGGTCACTGGGGAAACATGCCACTTTCCTGTGGGGCTGAACCCACCTCACTCGCTGGTGAGGCGTGTACAACTGTCCCACGCTCCCTTCTCTGTTTTCCATCTTGCACTCTCCAGATTTTCAGGATCTGATTTCCCGTTCATCTCAGTCTTTTCTTGCTCTCTGTGTCCCACGCTGATTCTCCGTGGGTTCCCACTGCTGTTCTTGTGGGGGAGCAATCCTCTAGCATTGTGGCAGACTGAGATCTATGCCTCTTTCTCCATTATTGAAGGGAGGAGGTACTGAAGTCTTCAACTGTTACCATAGAAAGCCAGTTCTGTCTTCATTTATGTCAATTTTGGTTTTATATATTTTGGGGTTCTGTTTTTAAGTGCTTATATAGTTACAATTTTATATCTTATTGATAAATTGGGTTTTTAACAGACACATTAAAATACAGTGTCCTACTTTGTCTCCTGTAAAAGTTTTTGACTTAAAGTCTATTTTGTCTGTCAGAATAGCTTCCTCAGTTCTATTTGTGTTACTATATTAAATGAAATATATTCTATCATATTCATTTCTATGGATCTAAAATGAGTCTCTTGCAGAAAACATATAACTGGATTACTGTTTTTCCTATTCATTATGCCAGTCTCTCTGTTTTGGTTGGAGAGTTTAATGTATTTACATTTAAAGCAATTACTTTAAATGTAAGTAAGAAAGAGTTTACTTCTGCCATTTTGCAATTGTTTTCTATATAGTTTATACCATTTGGGGTCAACAGATGTTGAAAGCCCAAAAGAAAAAAAAAAGGGCATTTAGATAACCCAGAGATGAATATCTACAGGAAGCAGCAACATTATATAGTTCTGAGATAATAAAAAGGATGAGGAAATATTGCTGGACTCTGGGAACTGAAAGGAAGACCCCCAGTGGCCTGGTGTTTGGGCATCTGAGAAGGCACCGCAGGCCTTCAGGCAAGGACATGTGGTGTGGTTGGTGATTTTATTGCCAAAGGCACAGCATATTTGGTATTGTTACCTGGGAGTGTACACATAAAGATAGTACTTGGGATGTTGAGAGAAGATAGTAGTAGGTGTCAATGTTTGATGCTGCTTTAAACGTTACTGACCAGAGCTGGTCTCCTTCATTTTGATTTCCCTTTAGTGCCTCCCTCTGGTTACTTTATTGAGAATCAGCTCTAGAGAGGACATGTGGTGGAGGCCATTGTAATAATCCAGGCAGCAGATGACTGTAACTTGGACCAGGTTTGGGCAATTGGTACAGTGTGAAGCAGTAGAACATTGGATGTATTTTAAGAACTTGGAGGATTTCATGATGCTTGGATGTGTGGTGGGCTAGTTCTCTTTTCTTGCTTGTCTCTTTCCTCCCTGCCTCAGTCCCTTCCTTCCCCCTTCCTTCCTTATTTATTTCCATTTTTCTTTCCTTTCTTCCTTCTTTCTCATTCTCTCCTCTCTCTCCTTCCTTCTTTCTGTCTTTCCATTCTTCTTTCCTTCTTTCTTTCTGTCTCATTCTCTATTTTCTCTTTCCTTCCATCTTTTTCTCTTTCCATCTTTCCTTCTTTCTTTTTCTCTCTTAATTTCTTTTCTTTCTTTCTTCTTTCTTTTCTTTCTTCTCCTTCCTTTCTTCTCATGCTCTTTCTTTCTGCCTGTCTTTTCTTTCGTTATTTCTTTTTCCTTTCCTTCTGCCTTTCTATGTTTCCTATCTCCTCCCTTCCTCCTTCTCTCCCTCCCTCCCTCCCTTCCTTCCTTTTCTTCTTTCTTTCCTCTCTCTCTCTTCCTGTCTTTTCTTATTTACTGTTTGTCCCGTGTTTTGGAGACCTTTGGTGGCTGGCGGCGGTTGTGGTCGGGCTTCACCCGGCGGCCATTTTTCTACAAGTGTCTTGTCCTCTGAAGCTCTGGCGCATTAGCCAAAGCAGGGGAGAGTCCCTGATGTGAGCGAGGCTGAGTTCCGGGAAGCAAGCAGCCTTCGTAGGGCCATCTGGTTCATTCCTGGACGCCGGCTGGGACATCTATGAGCCAGAGCTTGGGTGCAGGTTAGTGTTGGGAGGAGGCTGCCGCCGCGCTTCCAGGCTCAGCCAGCCAGGCAGCTTGTGGGGCTGCCTGGCATATTGACCAGCACGCTGTCCCAGCTTTGGCTACTGGACCCACCCTGCCGTGGACCGAACGGAGACACAGGTGGACGGGAGAGGAGGGAGTCCAGCGACCGGCCGCTGCCCCATGCATTTGTGTCCCTGGCCCTTGTTCTACCCTTTCCTACCCATTTTCCCTGTGTCCTGCTCAGGAGGCAGGGACAGCCCTGTGGGTGGCATGGGTGGCTGGGCCTCTCCCCTGATCCCAGTTGTCCATGGCTTCTTTCGAGTCCTACTGGGGGGGGGACTGGTCCCTGGGTGGCGCGGGTGGAGGGGAGGGCCTCCCTGGTGCTTTATGCCACGGGGGTCCTTGGAGTTGACCAAATGTCCCTGAGTGCTCCTTGTCTGCTGGCGCTGGGGACCTGCTGGGGGCAGGTGGCCGTGTCGAGTATCAGGGGAGCAGCCATGGTCAAGTGGTTCATCCCTGTCTCCCGGGGTGGTATTATTGGTCACCACATATCGTTATCTTCTACCTCCAGGTCAGTGCTCACACGCTGTTTTCCAGCGACTGTCACTGGAGGGGTTGGGTTTTCCGCATGCTGGCAGGGTTTCCAGATTCCTGGTGACCTAGCGCCTTGGTCTGTTCTCCTTGAGCTTCACTGCCCGGGCCTGCGCGCCGGCTCTAGGGAGTCAGAGTGTCCCAACGGCGGTGCTTACCTGGGGTTGGTTTCTGGCGTCTTCATGGACAATGGGGGCGTTTGTGATAATCCTCCCCCCACCCCACTGGCTGTGTGCCGTCTGTGTCAGGCGGTCTTCGTCTTTGGGTTGTTTGTTGCCCTCCTGTGAAGGTGGGGCTGGCGAGGCTGAAGGGGGCTTTTCTGATCGCTGTCCTTGCTGGCGTGATTGATCTCCACACTCTCCCTGTTATTTAAGGCCTAGTCGATGTGGTGATGTCATGCTCTCTCGGGCCTTAAGCTGCATGCCAGGCGAGGGGTGAGTGGGGCCAGCTCTTCTCCTTCTGCCTGTGGACGTCTTATCTCTCCTCGCGCAGGCGGCAGTGGGTGGGAGGCATGAGTGCAAGACTACCCCCCTGGGCTTCGCTCACCCTGCCCTTTGCCTTGTGGTGTGGGTGGGGATCATGGGTCCTTTTGATGGAGCTGGCATCCCTTGCTCGTCGTTTGTAGTTGTTGCATGGTGGGGTCACCCTTCCCCCCCCCATGGGCGGGGAACCATCCTGCCTGGTCGCTGGCTCCCCTCAGCGTGTGGCTGCCTGGTGTGCGTGGCCCTTTTGCGGAGCCCCTGGAGTGCACAGGGTTGTTACCTATGGTGCCCGCAACCCATTGGTGGTTGTCATTTTTGTTCCCGGTGTAGCCCTCTGGTCGCCGGTGCAGCGTCTGCTGTGTGTGTGCATCTCTGAGCAGTTTGTTGGGGGTCTAGGAAGGTAAGTCAAGAGGCAACCCACCGTGCCGGGTGGGCAGGTGGGGGGATTTTGCCTCAGCGGACCTACGATGTTGCGTGGCGGACTTTAAAAGGCAAGCGCCTGCAGCCTGTGCTCTTTTCTCCCCGCCCGAGGGGATTCTTGTACGGTGGTTGTGGGTGATTGTGATGGGGCCAGGCTGGCGATGGGGTCCCACCTGGGCCCCACAGGGGGGCCACTAACCTGGTCTGATCTGCCTCAGTGTGAACCCTTTTTCCGTACCTGTGGGAGGGCGTTCTGTTTGAAACAAGGCGGGTTTTGCATGATGGGGCCACGACCCGCGAATGCTCAGGATTTGCTACGTGTGGTTTTACTGTATCCCACTAACCACCACATAACTCCCGGGGTGTGCTTGAGCACCTCCGCCAGGGCCCCGACGGGGACGACTGAGGGTCGGGGGCGAGCCACCTTTGACGATAAATCATTTTTTCTAGCGATCCTGAGGCATCCTCTTCTGGGGTTTACTGGATCCCCCAGCCCACCGCCTCTCTGTGTGTCGTCAGCCGCTGCCCCTGCGGCTGCAAGTTGTGCGTGGGCAGTGTTACCTCCTCCCCTGCCGTGGGGGGAGGGGTCCACCGGCCCCCCGCGGTGGGGGCTGAGTGCCATTCTTCACCTCACGTGGCTCGTGCTTCTCCCCTCTGACCTGGGGGAGGGTCACGCCGGGCTGGCGTTCCAGCCTTGAGGGCGCCCGCGTATGTCTCGCGCCCCCTTCTTCTGAGAGCATGCAGCTTTCCACCCACTCTCGTGACAACCCACGGATGGATAGATGTACCGTGCTGGTGCGTGTTGATGTTGACCGTGGCTTGGGGATGTCGGGCCCTAGGGTCGTTCCATGGGGGTGTGGTCTCCCTGGAGAGAGAAAGGATTGGGAACAGAGCAGCATGGGATTAGGCACGACGCCATCGGGGTTGAGGAGCGAGGTTGCTCTGGGACACCGGGTGGCGAGGACCTGGCCTGTGGGAGGGTTGAGGGGCCGAAGACGGCTGGCTGGTGATACGTGCGCATTGTGGGACTGCTCTCAAGTTTCTGGCGCTGGGATCCTGTGGTGTTGTTTCCCCGGTGGCCCGGTCGTGGTGGAGGTCTCTCCTCTCTTGGGCTCTCGTGCTTTGCCCTCGGGGGTCTCATCCTGTACAGGGTGCTTCCTCTTTCTGTTCTTCACCACTACCGACCACACCGGAGGAGTGTTCACCCGACTGCGCTGTCCAGACGTGACCCCGCCGTGAGGGGGGCGTAGCTCTGGCCCCTAAGACCTGGATGGATGGCGTCCCCAGGGCGCCGTGCCTCAGTTGAATGGTTGGCAGGCCTTTGTGTGGCGAGCCAAACAGTGTGGGGGGCGGCTGGTCGCGTGTGCGTGCAAGGGGGTTTCTCGTGAGCTGCAGTCGACTGTGGCGGCAGTTGGAGCCTGGGCCTTGCCAGGCATACGGGGGCAGGGTTTCCCCAAAGGCGCAGCCCTTCGTTCCAGGTGTTGCGGGACAGACCTTGTGCGGGGAGGTCACTGGCGGTGAGATCTCGTGCGTGTCCTCGCTAGTCGGTTGTTTGAAACTTGCCCCCTTCAGGCCTCCTGGTTGGCCGCTGGCCCATTTCCCCCGTCGTTGCCTTACGCCCTGCTGGACGGCTTCCTGCTCGTTACCCCCTTGAGCCGTCTAGTCCTTTACCATCTGGCTTTCCGATCTGGGGTCTGTGCGCCAGTGTGCATCGCTCCTGTGTGTCCGTAGCGGCCCCTCCTCTGTCGCTGCCTGCCCGCTTACCTGTGGCAACGTTGCGTGTGTACGATGTATGGGTCTCTGTTCCCCGTGGTGGCCATCTCCCCCGTCAGCGGGTTGGCATGCCTGAGCGTGCGAGTCCTGGCAGTCTCTCTCCTCTGGCCAGCCATCGTGCTATTACCCCCAGTAGCCTGGACGCCCGCGGCAGGGCCAGGACAGGCTTCAGCCCTGCCCGAGCCTCGTTCTGGGTGGGATGGGCTCTGGCGGCTACCGTCATGATGCCAATTGGCCGCAGGGTTTGAGCCCCGGCCTGTCTCTCTGTGCCCACGCAACTGGGTTCCCGGGGGTTCGTGTCTGTGCGGAGGCCCTGCTCCTACCGCTCCAAGTCCACCCCGTGCCCTTGTGTGCAGGGTGCGTTTCGTTCGTGGGTGGGCTCTTGTGTGCTCCGGAGGTCCACCATGGGTCCACCACGGGAGGAGCGCAAGCCAGGACGTCGGGGCGGCGTCCATCTCTGTGGCGCCAGCCCCGGGCTGCTCTGCTCTGGGCGGCCCCGCCCTCGTGGCTCCCGTATTGTTGGGCCCCCAAAAGACACTGGTGAAAACGGCCCCTCTCTTGTTGGGGTGTTGCTTCTCAGCTCACAGTGCTTTCCTACCTGGTTGATCCTGGCAGTATCATATGCTTCTCTCAAAGATTATCCATGCTTGTCTAAGTACAGTATGGCTGGGTAGAGTGAAACTGAATGGCTCATTAAATCAATTATGGTTCCTTTGGTTGCTGGCTCCCCTCCTACTTGGATAACTTGCAATTCTAGAGCTAATACATGCCGACAGGCGCTGACCCCCTTCGTGGGGGGGGGGGATGCGTGCATTTATCAGATCAAAACCAACCCAGTGAGCTCCTCATCAGGCCCCAGGCTGGGGTGGTGGGCTGGTGGTGGTGTTGGTGACTCTAGGTAACCTTGGGCCAATAGCATGCCTCATGAGGTGGTGATAACACATTTGAACATCTGCCCTATCAACTTTGGGTGGTAGTTGCTGTGCCTACCATGGTGACCACGGGTGATGAGGAATCAGGATCCAATTATGGAGAGGGAGTTTGAGAAAAGCTACCACATCCAAGGAAGGCAGCAGGTGTGCAAATTACCCACTCCTGACCTGGGGGAGGTAGTGAGGAAAAATAATACAGGACTCTTTTGAGGCCCTGTAATTGGAATGAGTCCACGTTAAACCTTTTAAGGAGGAGGATCCATTGGAGGGCAAGTTTGGTGCCAGCAGCTGCAGTAATTTCAGCTCCAATAGTGTGTATATTAAAGTTGCTGCAGTTAAAGAGCTTGTAGTTGGATCTTGGGAGTGGGTGGGCAGTTGACTGTGAGGTGAGCCACTGCCTGTCCTGCCCCTTGCCTCTCGGCACACCCTTGATGCTCTTAGCTGAGTGTCCTGTGGGGCCTGAAGCATTTAGTTTGAAAAAATGAGTGTTCACAGCAGCCCTGAGCTGCCTGGATACCCCAGCTAGGAATCATGGAATAGGACTGCGGTGCTATTTTGCTGGTTTTTGGAATTGAGGCCATGATTAAGAGGGATGGCTGGGGGCATTTGTACTGTGCTGCTAGAGGTGAAACTCTTGGACTGGTGTAGGGGGACCAGAGTGAAAGCATTGTGAAGAATGTTTTCGTTAATCAAGAACTAAAGTTGGAGGCTTGAAGACGATCAGATAGCATTGTAGATCCAACCATAAATTATGCTGACTGGTGATGTGGCAGCGTTATTCCCCTAAACTGCTGGGCAGCTTCTGGGAAACCAAAGTCTTTGGGTTCTGGGGGGAGCATGGTTGCAAAGCTGGAACTTAAAGGAATTGACAGGGCACCACCAGGAGTGGAGCCTGTGACTTAATTTGACTCAACACGGGAAACCTCACCCGGCCCGGATACGGACAAGATTGACAGATTGATATCTCCTTCTCGATTCTGTGGGTAGTGGTGCATGGCCATTCTTAGTTGGTGGAGTGATTTGTCTGGTTAATTCTCTTAATGAACAACTCTGGCATGCTAACTAGTTACCTGACCCCTGAGTGGCTGGTGTCCCCCAACTTCTTAGAGGACAAGTGGTGTTCAGCCACCAGAGATTGAGCAATAATAGGTCTGTGATGCCATTAGATGTCTGGGGCTGCATGTGCACTACAATGACTGGCTTGGGGTGTGCCTACCCTAGGATGGTGGGTGTGGGTAAGCTGTTGAATGCCATTCGTGATGGGGATCAGGGATTGCAATTATTCCCCATGAATGAGGAATTCCCGGTTTAGTGTGGATCATAGCTTGCCTCAAGTCTCTGCACTTTGTACACACCGCCCATCGCTATGACCCATTGGAAGGTTTAGTGAGGCCCTTGGATTGGCCCTGCGTGGGCCAGCTCCCACAGCCCTGGCGGAGCACTGAGAAGATGACTGAACTCGACGGTCCAGAGGAAGTAAAAGTCGTAAAAAGGTTTCCCTAGATGAATCTGCGAAAGGATCGTTAATGAGAGGCCCCCACAGTCTGTCGCTGAGCCAGCAATCCATGAGAGGCTGGTTGTGTGTGTTTCTTCACGTGCGCAGTGCAGGTGTGGGGCGGTGCTGTGCCATCGCCCAGCCTTCCAGCTAGGGCGGTTTGAGGCTCGGGGGACCGCGCGGGCGCACCTCTTGCCACCTTGCCCGCCTGCTGGCCACCGAGCACCCCTGCCCACTCCACCTTCTGGCCCCGTCTGTGACTGTCCCACATCGTGGGCCGCCATTGTTGCGTCTGGGGATGCCAGCTGAGGGTGTGGCAGGTCCCATCCGTGTGGAGTTTGCTGGAGTTCTGGGTGGACCAAGGACTCTGGGCCACCAGGAGTCTCACCGTGTCCTACTGTCTCCCGCGGCTGTCCGCCTGGGACGTGTCCCGCCCTTTCCCTCACCGGTCCTCTGCGGTCTGTTCGTGTGGTGGTTGGGGGGATTGGGTTGGGCCATCACGGGCCATGGTAGCAGCGCGTGACCTGCACCCTGCCAGCGGCCGTGGCTGGAACCCGCGAGGTGGTGGTGATGTGGCTGTTGGTGGTGAAGGGTGGACGCTGCCGTCTTCCCTCCACCTCTGCCACCCCTGTCCAAGTACTTAGTGCGTCCCGACGTGGAGATTTGAAGACCCCTGGGGGTCGCCTGTCTACCCGTGGGTCAGGGGACTGTGGGCCTGGCGTTCTTTGGGTGGAGGCGGTGAAGGTTTGGAGGGCCTGGCCTTGCTCCAGCAGACCCCAAGACCTCTTCTCCTCCTTCCGTGTCACCCGGATTCCGTCCGCGGGCTGGGGTGCCGGGTGTGTGTGTGGGCCCACCATTGGTGGTTTGTGCTGTCGTGGAGAAAGGGGGTTTGAACACGGCTGTCATTGTTGCGCCTGTTGCCGGCATGCTGTGCCTGAGCTCTGTGCTGTGGGACCGGGAACAGCCCCCCACCCCCCGTGCCTGTGGGATGTCCCTGCACGTGTACCGGGTGCCTCCTGTGACAACTTCTGACCTTTTGGTGTCTGGTCCTGTCATCATGACTGGCCGGCCTGACTCAATTCCTTCCTCCTTTGAGGGTTGGGGAAGGTGTGCCAGGGACAGCCTCCCTCTGTGAAGGCTCTTGACCATCAAACCTCATATGACTCTTAGCGATGGGTCACTGGGCTCGTGCGTGAATGAAGAACGCAGCCAGCTGAAAGAATTAATGTGAATTGCAGGACACATTCATCATTGACACTTTGAATGCACTTGTGGCACTGGGTTCTTACCAGGGCTATGCCTGCTTGAGCGTTGCTTGATGATCAATCGCCCCTGGGGTGTGCCTCCGGGCCTCCACAGGCTTGCTGGGCTGCTGGTTTCCCTCGCAGGGACCCGCTGAAGGGGCCTCCCTCACCCCTAAGTGCAGACCTTGGCGGTGTGCCCCTCCTCTTCTGTCTGATTCCCCTGACATAAGCCCCACGTTGGTGTGTGGGGTGGTGGCGACAGGCCACTGGCCTCGACGAGGGAGAGAGACCGGGAGGGCTGTCTCACGCCGAGCTTTCTCCCGTGGCTGCCTGGTCCCATCTTCTCTGGAGCTTCCTTGTGGCAGGCGTGGGCAGACTGTCCCTCTTCTCGGGGTTTACCTGGGAGAGCCCGATGGGGGAGTTCCCATGCCCATTGCTTGCGTTGGTGGTTGGGTTGGTGCTGGGTGTTGGGGATGAGGTTTGGGTGCATAAGGGTTTCGTGTCTGGGTCGCCATCGTTTAACCTCCGCCCACGGTGGCGGCCCGGTGGTCTGGCCCGACTCCTCCCCGCCCCCTCCTCTTCCCTGGCATCGCCAACTGAACCTGCCCTGTACCTATGGGCAGCTGGGTCACGTCCCCGCCGTTGTGTTGCCCGTTCGGGGCCGCGCGCCCCACGGGAGGCCGCGGCGTTGTCGGGGATCATGCGTCCACCCCTGTGTTGGCTGCCTGTCCGGAGCCCGAGTGTGGAGATTGTGATGGGGTTGATGCCGTGTCTTGGCCGGTCCCCGCCTGGCCTACGGACGCCGAGGGCGCCTGGTGAGAGAAGGGCTGTCCATTGGTGGGGGGGGGTGGTCTGGTGTCGTCGGGAGGTAGAGAGGGAAGAGGGGACCTCACGCTGGCCCCCGGCCCCGTCCGCGGCCGGCGGGCGCCCCTTTCCAAGACCCCCTCTCTCGTGCCTCATGGTGTGCCCCTCGGGGTCGGGGGTGGTGGTGGGCGGTTGAGGCGCGGTCTTCTCGCCACCCGCCCGGTTTTGTGCCTGCCAGCCAGTGCTATATCCCATCGTACTCGCGTCCTCTGACATGCTCTGCTTTCCCGCTGGCCTTTGCGACTGACACACCTCGGCTGCTGCTGGGGTCGTTGGAGGGTGTGCGGCAGTGGATGTGTGTCTGGAGGGCTGGGGACGGCGGTTGACTGTGGCGCCGCCTGCTCCCTCGAGTGTATGCGGCTGCTCCCGCCTTTCCCCTCGCCTTCCTGGGCATCTGGCGTGGTGGGATGTGCCGTCATTCCGCCGCCATGCCGCCATGCCTCCCCTCTGAGATGTAACCTCAGATCAGATCTGGTGACCCGCTGAATTTACTCATATTAGTTAGTGGAGGAAAAGAAACTAACCAGGATTCCCTCAGTAATGGCGCCTGAACAGGGGGAGAGCCCAGCGCCGAATCCCTGCCCTGCGGTGGGACACGGGAAATGTGGATTATGGAAGACCCCACCCCCTGGCAATGCTCGTGGGGGGGCTCAAGTCCTTCTGATTGATGCTCAGCCCCTGGGTAGTGTAAGGACAGTAGTGGCCGCTGGCGTGCCAGCCTGGGTCTTCCTAGAGTCATATTGCTTGGGAATGCAGCCCAAAGCGGGTGGTAAACTCCATCTAAGGATAAATAAATGGCATGAGACTGATATTTAACAAGTACTGTAGGGGCAAGTTGAAAAAAACTTTGAAGAGAGTTCAAGAGGGTGTTAACCCGTGAAGAGGTAAACGGCTGGCGTCTGCACAGTCTCCCTGGAGGATTCAACCTGACGGCATGTTCTGGCTGTGCTGGCGGTCTGGTGGATCTTTCCCCCGTTCCTCCATAGCCCCCTGCCCATCCCCATTCCCCGCCTACCGTCCTATCCCTCCTTCCTGCGGGTATTGGCTCTGGCGTGTGTGGGGGGTGGGGCCGGTCGGAGACCGCCCCTGGCCAGCGACCGGCTGCGGCTGGGCGCATTTTCACTGCTGTTGGTGCCCTGCAGCCGGCTCCGGGATGGCTGGGAAGGTGGTGCAGGGGTCCCTTTCCTCTCCGGTGCCCTCCCTCTCCTGAGGAGGGGGTGGTGGTGTGGGCGGCAGGCCCATCCCCCGAGTGTTACAGCCCACCTGGCAGCAGCACTCGCCGAATCCCAGGGCTGAGGAAGTGGGACCTGTCGCTTTGCTCTCTGCTCCTCCTGCTGGCCCCCACCCCTATGGGGGTTCCCCCAGCAAGGGGGCTCCCTTCCGCAGGCGAGCCTATGCTCTATGGGGGGGCCGGGCCGCCTCTCCCACGGTGTAACCCTCTCCCCCACCCCCTCTGTGCTCTCCCCAGACCTCCCTCCCGGGGGCTTCCAGGGGTACTGTGTAGCTGGGGATGGGGGTGGACTGTCCACAGTGCAACCTGGGTGGGTCATGCCCTTGAGCTGGGGAATTTTTTTCTCTCCAAGGGCCATACTGGAAGTTTCTCAAACCAAGCGAGTGCACGGGGTTGGTGGCTATGTTGGCTACACACCTGACCCGTCTTGAAACACAGACCAAGGAGGCTAACTTGTGCAAGGGTCAGGGGCTCGCATGAAAGCCACTGTGGTGCAATGAAGGTGAAGGCCCATGCTGCTCACTGGCCAAGGTGGGCTCCTGAGGCCTTTGCAGTCTGATGGTGCAACACTGGCCTGTCTCGTCCTGTGTGTGGGGAAGGTGGAGCACGAGTGCACATGTTAGGACCTGCAAGATGGTGAACTATGCCTGGGCAGGGCGAAGCCAGAGGAAACTGGTGGAGGTCTGTAGCAGTCCTGACGTGCAAATCAGCCATCTGACCTGGGTATACAGGGGTGAAAGACTAATTGAACCATCTAGTAGCTGATTCCCTCTGAAGTTTCCCTCAGGATAGCTGGTGCTGTTGCAAACCCTCTTTGTCACTGCAGTTTTATCTGATAAAGTGAATGATTAGAGGTCTTGGGGCTGAAATGATCTCAAACTTTAAATGTGTAAGAAGCCTGGGTGGCTGGTGTGGAGCTGGGCATGGAATGCAAGTGCTTAGTAGGCCACTTTTGGTAAGCAGAACTGGTGCTGTGGGATGAACTGAATGCTGATGCTCATCAGACCCCACAAAAGGTGTTGGTTGGCCACCTTCCATGGTAGGATGGTGGCCATGGAAGTCAGGAATCCCCTGTGTGTTAACCCACCTGCTGAATCAACTAGCCCCGAAATGGATGGTGCTGGAGGATCAGGCCCATTACCGGCCATTGCCAGCAGTTGGGAGTGGATGGGAGTGGTGGCTGGGCTGTTGTCCCCCACTGCCACCTCGTGCCCCACTTGCCTCTCCTCTCAATGGGGGGGTTGGGTGGGTGTGGGGAAGGGGGTTTGTGCTGCCCTGAGCCCTGTGGATGCTATGCCACAATGAGTAGGAGGGCTGCTGTGGTGAGCCTTGAAGCCTAGGGTGTGGGCCTGGGTGGAGCCACTCCAGATGGTGGTGGTGGTAGCAAATATGAAATGAGAACTTTTGAAGGCCGAAGTGGAGAAGGGTTCCATGTGAACAGCAGTTGAACACGGGTCAGTTGGCCCTAAGAGATGGGCAAGTGCCATTCTGAAGGGATGAGTGATGGCCTCTGTTGCATTCAGCTGATTGAAAGGGAGTTGGGTTCAGATCCCGAGATTTGGAGTGGTGGAGATAGGTGCCACAAGGCGTCCAGTGCATTAATGTGACTGATCTGGAGAAGCTGTTGGGAGCCCTGGGGAGACTTCTCTTTCCTTTGTGAAGGGCATGGTGCCCTGGAATGGGTTTCCTGTGAGAGAGGGGCTTGTGCCTTGGAAAGTGTTGTGGTTCTGGTGGTGTCTGGTGAGCTCTCGCTGGCCTTTGAAAATCGTGGAGGAGGGTGTAAATCTTGCTGCTGGGCCATGTCCATATCCACAGCAGGTCTCCAAGGTGAATAGCCTCTGGCATGTTGGAACAATGTAGTTAAGGGAAGTTGGCAAGCTGGATACAGAATTTTGGGACAAGGATTTGCTCTAAGGGCTCAATCGGTTGGGCTGGGGCGTGAAGAGGGGCTGGGTGTGCGCTGTGGCTGGATGAGGTGCTGCCGCCGCCACCCCACGCCCAGGTCACTCCTCTATGGCCCTCTCCACCCTGGCTCCTAGAACTTCCCTTCGCTGCCGCCGTTTGGTCCTGGCCCCTCCCTCCCTTCTGCTCCCTCGCGCTGTCTCTCCCTTTCCCCTACTCGCCAACCCCCCCGCGGTCCCCTCCACGGGTGTTATCGGGCGGGGCCGGAAGAGATGGCATGGACGTGGGGGGGGAGCGGGTCGAGCGCTGCCGCGGTGGGGGGCCGGGGGGCGGCGGGGGGTCCTGGTCTACGCAGCAAGGGGGCTAACCGCGGCGGTGACTCTGGACGAGGGCTGGGCGCTTCCTGTGGATCACCCCAGCTGCGGTGGGTGTTGCGGCCTCCCCTGGGGAGCCTGGCGGGCGCCAGCGCTGGCTCTCACCCTGTCGCGCGCATCGTGGGTGGAGAGGCTGGACGGCGGGTGTTCCCCGCGCCCAACCCCTTCCCCTCTCCTCGCTTCGTGCGCTGCCAGGGGGGTGGGGGTTGGTGTGCACTGGTTCCGCCTGCTGGGTCTCCCCTGGTGCCGTTGTTTTGCGCAGAGCCTCGTCTGGGCTGGCGCCTAGCAGCGGACTTAGAAGTGGTGCAGACAAGGGGAATCCGACTATTTAAAACAAAGCATCGCGAAGGCCGGCGGCGGGTGTTGACGGATGTGATTTCTGCCCAGTGCTCTGAATGTCAACGTGAGGAAATTCAATGCAGTGTGGATAAATGGCGGGAGTAACTATGAGGTAGCCAAATGCCTCGTCATCTAATTAGTGATGTGCGTGAATGGATGAAGGAGATTCCCACTGTGCCTACCTACTGTCCATTGAAACCACAGCCAAGGGAATGGTGTTGGCAGAATCAGTGGGGAAAGAGGACCCTGTTGTGCTTGACTAGTCTGACATGGTGAAGAGACATGAGCAGTGCAGAGTAAGTGGAAGGCACCTAGTGCTCCCCCTGTTTCTCATGAGGGGTGGGGTGGGGTCCCCTGGGCTCAGGGGCCATTGGTGATATACTGTAAGGTTGGTGGGGGATGCTGTGTTGCCCCCTCCCCTGCTATAAACCCCTCTGACCCAAACACTGCGTCAGCCTGTTTTCTGCTTGAACAAGCACCTGGCCCCACCAAAGCCCAGTCCCATGCTGCCTACCTGACCCTGGAGACATCCTGTTGCAGCCCCACAGACATCCTGCTTCCTGAGAACTTGATCCACTTAAACACCTAAGAAGCAAGCTCCCTTTGCTTATGCCCCTCACCACATATAAAACTCTTTGCCTCAGACTGTGACTTCTTGAGTCCCTGGTTTCTCCCAGGACCTGGAAACCTTGCCTGGGCCCCCTTCCTTGGGGCCTGTTACCCTCACCTGGGACACGCGTTGGTGGGGGGGTCGTTTGGTCCGGACCCAGCCTGCCCCCATGGCTTGCCCCTCTTCCACCTCCTGCTTTTTTCCTCCAAACACACGCAATGATCACGCTCACGAACTATCTTGGGACCTGGCATGACTTTTGTCAGCCGCCTCCCCCCGTCCCCACCCCCCCCAATGGAAATGATCACCCTGGCTGGTCGACCAGATGTCTGGTCTGTGGCAGCCATCGTAGGGGAGAGGCTTCAGGATGGATCTGGTCTCTTTGGCCCCACTGCCCCTAAGGGTCACCCTCCCATCGGTATTGTTCAGGTGCAGGGCAAGGGGCGCACCGACCAGAGTTTTCCTCTGGGAGTTTGTGTCTGCGGTTTCTTGACTTGCTCTCAGTCCATTACGTGACCAACTGTGTGACTTTCTTTTTTGCCCTTCATTTTATTTATTCTCTTTGCCTTTTCCTGCCGGCTTTTTTCCCCCTGCATTCATGGTTTCACGTCACGCGGGTGATGTGCCGACACACCAGGACGCACATCTCACACGGGCGTGTGAACACGCAATCACCACGTTTATGAACTAGAAAGGGCTCTGTCTGGGTGACTTTGCAATTCTTTTCCCCTCCCCTCCCCCCGCGCTGAGAATGAGTTTCCCCGGCTCCTGTGCCCGCCTGGGAATCGGCTGCAGACGCCGTGGCCCCGGGTCCGCGGCATGTTGCCCTCGGCCTCCCTTGGCACAGTGCCCTGGGCTCCACCAGATGTCTCTGGCGAATTGGGGCCGTAGTGTGCCGTTGACGACGTGGTCACCAGGTGTCGCTCCGGGCTCAGTATTCTTCCTTCTCCCTGTGACTGTGGTCTCGTTTTTCAAAATTCCTTTTTTCTTCCTTCCTCTTTTTCCCTGTTTCCATTTTCCCTTTTTAATCTCTTTCTCTCTTTTTGTTGCTTTTTTCGCGGCACATGGGTGATGTGTGTGAATGAAACACAGTGTGAGGGAAAAGACACATCTCACACGTGCAGCTGAACGCTCCATCCTCACGCTTCTGAGTACCCACCGATGGATCTGGTACCTTTGTTTTCTTTTTTCTTTCTTTTTCTTTTTTTTTTTTTTTTGAGACAGAGTCTCACTCTGTTGCCCGGGCTAGAGTGCCATGGCATCAGCCTAGCTCACAGGAACCTCAAACTCCTGGGCTCAAGGAATCCTTCCGTCTCAGCCTCCCCGGTACCTGGGACTATAGGCATGTGTCACTATGCCTGGCTAATTTTTTCTATATTTTTAGTTGTCCAGATAATTTCTTTCTATTTTTAGTAGAGATGGGGTCTGGCTCTTGCTCAGGCTGATCTTGAATTCCTGACCT
Organism: Lemur catta; assembly: GCF_020740605.2. Lineage (NCBI taxonomy): Eukaryota > Metazoa > Chordata > Mammalia > Primates > Lemuridae > Lemur > Lemur catta. The sequence continues at coordinate 845,499 of NC_059156.1, forward strand.
TGGGTGATCCTCCCGCCTTGGCCTCCCAGAGTGCTAGGATTACAAGCCTGAGCCAACACACCTGGCCAAGTCCCTTTCTCTTAATTTTTAATTTTTATGGGTACCTAATAGTTGTATATTTTTCAAGTGGGTGACAGGGTCTGTCTCCCTCTCTTGCCCAGGGTAGAGTGCATCCTTGCTCACCACAACCCCAAACACCTGGGCTTAATCGATCCTTCTGCCTCAGCCTCCCGAGTAGCTGGGCCTACAGGCCTGTGCCACCATACTCACCTCATGCATGTTTCTTCCTTCTTTCTCTCTCCTTTCTTTTCTTTCTTTCTCTCTTTCCCTTCCTTCCTTTCCATCTGTCTTTTTTTCTCTCTCCTTCCTTCCTTCCTTCCTTCCTTCCTTCCTTCCTTCCTTCCTTCCTTCCTTCCTTCCTTCCTTCCTTCCTTCCTTCCTTCTTTTCTTTTCTTTCTTCTTTCAGATGGGGTCTCAGTATATTGCTCGGGATCCTCTCCAACTGCTCAACTTGGGCAATCCCCCTGCCTCAGCCTCCCAATGTGCTGGGACTACAGGCATGAACCACCGCACCCGGCCTCATAATGCTCTATGTCGTTACATGGTACATGTGAAGTTTTCATACAGGCATATTGTACGGTTTTTTGATGGTCGGCACCAGAGAAAGAAAGACAAGCAGAGTCGAAAGGGTTAAGCAAAGAGGTTTTATTTGGGGAGCTCCTGAGTGAAGGTAACAAGTCCCAAGGGAGGCACCCTGGTGAGGTTCCAGGGCCCCAGGAGAAAGCAAAGAGGCTCGGGAAGTCGCAGTCATCTGGGACTGAGGCAAGGATTTTTATATTTGGTGAAGGGCATAAATGGAGGGGGCTTGCTTTTAGATGAGGGTACTTGTTTTAAGTGGATTATCAAGTTCTCAGTAATCAGGATATCTCTTGGGCTGCAACAGGATGTCTCCAGGGTTGTGTAGACAGCGTGGGGGCTGGGTGTGCTGCCAGTCACAGGATGTGGCTGGGCCAGGTGCTTGTTCAAGCAGAAAAGTGGAGCTGACTCACTGCTTAGGGCAGAGGGGTTTGTAGCAGGGGAGGGGGCTAAATGGCCCCCCACCAACCTTACACATATAATGTGAATTCATCAAATCAGGGTAATTGGGGTACTCATCACCTCTGGCATTTAACATTTCTTTGTATTGGGAACATTCCGATTGCACTCTTTGGAGATGTTTCAGATTATACCCTACCGAACTGATAGTTCCTTTGAGTCACTTTGTCGTGCTCATTGATATTATTCATTTTCTCTATCTGATTATAGTTTCAGACCTGTGAGCCATCCTCACTTTACCCACTGACCCTCACCCCCACCCTGTGCTGCCCTTCCTGGCTGCAGGTAAGGGCCATTCTACTTTCTGTCTCAGTGAGATTGATTGTTTTTAACATTCAGCTCCCACGTAGGGATGAGAATATCTCCCTGCCTCTTGACATGGAATCCAAAGACCATAAAATTCACCCTTTTCACATCGAAAGCCTACTTCATAAATGCAGATGGTGATGGGATGGCACCTCCAAAAGTGAAGTGGGCTCTCCTACCTACCAACAAAGTACCCCCAGCACTTTACTGAGCTCCAGAAAGTTCTGGAGAGACAAGAAGTCCATTAACTGTTGGCTTTGGCAAACTCAAGCACCCTGTGTGCTCACAAGGCACAGCGTGACTTCAGTGACCTGAGCGCCCACCAAGGGAGGTTAGTTGATGACAAGTTCTTCTGGGGAGCACCAAGGGGGATTCCCACATTTGTACCCTCTTTATCACTGCCTGGCTGTTTCCTCCAAGGCCCTGGCCGGCCAGTGAGCCAAGAGTAAATGCTCATGATCTGGAAACAATAAGCCCAGTTCATTCATTCCTGCAGCTTAGGACTGCTCCGACGAATGTACCTCCGCTGCAAGGGATGGGGCTGGTGCTAGTGAGCCCACCGACAGCTCAGGAAGGGAAGGTTTAACACTTATGGACATGAGCACCATCTTTTTCTTGAGCAAATTTCTTAAATATCTGGCTCGTTGACCTTTAATAATTATAAGTTATCACTAACTTACTTTGAGAAATGATTACAAAGCATGATTGAAACTTCCTATAAAAACCAGAAAGTAATATCAGAAAGTCCTACAAGGTAAGAGCTGTTGCTGACCCTGCTTCCTCCTTTCCTGGCCATACAGAGCTGGGCCAAACCCTGTGTTACTAGTTCGGAGTTATCTTCCTCTGTGTCCTCACTGGCCCTCCCCTGCCCCGGGGGCCAACAGCAGGGGTGGGTCTACTTCATGCCACTTTAGAATGACCCAGTTACTTCGGGAATCATTTGGAAACTCTCAAAGGTTGTTTGGAAACCTCTAAAAGCCTGTTTCCTTTCCCAGCGCTGGGCTGTAACGTGATACTGACCTGCCCCGCGGTGTCACAGAGCTGGAGTCTCACAGGCCGCCCATCCACAGACACCACAGCTTAAAAACAAGACCCAAATGACAATCAGGAGGTGGCTTTTAACCCCTTTCAGAAGACTGCTAGTTTCAGCTTGCCCTGTGATTCTCACTCCAAACCCCTCAGCTCCTATTCTAAGTCCTCTGGTGAATTAAAGACTTGCCTAAATCAGGGAAGCCGCTTGGAGGCATTTTTGTACACGAAACTTCCAGGGCCGGCAATTCACTCCTCTGCCTCCAAAGAGGCAGCAAGTCCCTGAGCCCTTTCATCGTCCCCGAAATTTAGTTTCCTGTCACACTTGTTTCAACGGACCTAAAAACAACACTGGGGGAGGGGGTAGGTGGGAACCAATTCTCCAGTTTGAAATCAATGGAAAACCTCACAAATAATTCTGTCTTCCCTGGGGAAATGCTCCCCGACTTCAGGGTTTATCATACCATGCTAGTTTGTTTTAAGAACTTGTGAAAACACAGGTGCTCACGTTGTCCTGTTTGACAAAGAGGTCACTCCTTATCTCTCTGTCAGTTCAAAGAGAGGATTTCAAAAGAAAATAAAAAATCGAAAGAGGGCCTGGCATGGTGGCTCATGCCTGTAATCCTAGCACTCTGGGAGGTTGGGGCTCTTGTTTGAGCTCAGGATTTAGAGACCAGCCTGACCAAGAGTGAGATGCCTTCTCTACTAAAAATAGAAAGAAATTAACCAGACGACTGAAAATATATAGAAAAAAATTAGCTGGGCATGGTGGTGCATGCCTGTAGTCCCAGGTACTCAGGAGGCTGAGGCAGAAGGATTTCTCGAGCCCAAAAGTTTGAGGTTGCCGTGAGCTAGGCTGATGCCATGGCACTCTAGTCTGGGCAACACACTGAGACTCTGTCTAAAGAAAAAAAAAAAAAAGGAAAGAAAGCTTGGCCACCTTCCTCTAGGATTTGAGTCCTTGGGGAGGGGGAGAGGTCTGCAGCACAGTGAGTCACGAGAAGTGTCTATTTTAACTAAGCACTCAGTTTCATCTCTTTCTACACAACTTTCTGATTGTTTATAAATGTTTATACTAATCAGCTGGGAGTGGGGGGAAGAAAAGAAACAATATCCTGTGGTGGGAACCCACTAGAATAGCACTTTTTTATGTAGGGCAACTTTGAGTTGAAAGAAAGATCAGAGAAGCATTTTTTTTTTTTTTTTTTTTTTTTTTGAGCAACACAGTAAATGCCTCACACTAGCGTCTGGAATTTTTACTTTTTCTTAAATTTCAAAAAGATCTGAAAAATCAAGATAAAGGCCTCCTCTGTCTTTGTATCCACCAAACCAAATAAAATAGCACCCCACACAGGAGAGCTTTAAGCAGCTTAAAGAGATACTGAAAAGACAGCGGCAGTCAGAGACAGAGCCAAGGCGGGCGAGTGGGAACAGGGGCGGGGTAGGACGCAGAAGGGAAAGAAATGCTGTTTTCTCTCCAGGTTTCATGCAGACCTGTGGCTTCACCAGGGCCGCTCAGGCTGTTTCACTAAAGCAAGTATTTCCCGGTGTCTCTGCGGCTCTTTAAAGTGGAGACGCCCCTTGCGAGCTCAGTCGCCTGAAAGAGAGGGATCGACACTCAAGGCCACAGGTGAAAGCACCTGCGCATCGCCTTCCGATTGAAACTCGGCAGTGGCGCCAGCAACGTCGCCCTGGTGAAACTTCTCCATGCAGCCAAGTGACCGGGTGGCTTGAATTCCACGCGCTTGACTCCCGCTAGTCTGTCACTACGTTCCGCCTCAGTCTCTTCCAGTGGCTCGGTGCCTGCGCCGTCCCTGAGGCCAGAAAACGTCCTGCAGTCCGCGCTGGCCCGGTTCCGGCTGGAGCTGGGCCTTAGGAGCCCCCGGCGGGCAGCAGCCACGCGCCCCCAGCCCTGCCCCCGGCGCGCGAGCCCCGCTCACCCGAGAAGTTGTCGAAGGCCGTGGGGATGTATTCGGTGGGGTAGCCGTTGGTGGTGTAGCTCACCACCAGGCTCGTCTTGCCCACAGCGCCGTCGCCGACCAGCACACACTTGACGCCGCGCCCCTCGGCGCCGCCCGCGCGCCCCCCTGCCCCCCGGGTCCCCGGTCCCGCCCCCCCCCCGCGTCCCCCGCGCTCCTGGCGCGGCGGCACGGGAGGCGCCTCGCAGCGGCCTGGGAACGCGGGGTTCCCCTGCTGCGGGGGCATCGGTCCGCGCGCGCCCACGTGCAGGAGCGAGTGAGCGGGGCCCTGCCCGACCGCCCCTCCGCCACCGAGGGCTGCGGGGGGGAGGAGCTGTCACCGATCGCCGCGGGCGCGTCCCCCGCCCCCGTAGGCCGCCGTTCCAGGCCGCACGCCTTGCAGACAAAGGTGGCCGGGGAGGGTCGCGCCTCCGCGTTGCAGCGGCGCCAGCCGGCTCTGCCCCGCGCGACGGGAGGACCGCGGCGCGAGCGCTCTGTCTCCGCCCGGCTTCCCAGCGACACAACGTGTGGGGGGGCGGGCGGGCGGGGAGGGGAAAGAGGCGGGTCCGGCCGGGCGGATCGGCCCGCAGCGAGGCCAAGCGCCACCGGTGAGCGCGCCTCGGCCTTGCACCCGCTCCCGAGGCGGCGCGGCCGGGCAGGCGGGGCTGCGGACAAGGGCTCCAGGGGACCTGGAACGCACGTTCTGGCCGGCTTCCTCCCCAGCTCCGGAGACGGCGACCACAGCTCGACTGGCCGCGCGGTTGCGCTCTCTGGCGCCCATGGAGCCGGGAAACCCGAGCTGCTTCCTTTCCCCTCGGTGCGGCCGCCCGCCCGCCACGGCGCTCCACCCAAGGGGGACAGTGAAGTGTCCTGGCGGCACGTCCTGTAAATGAGACTGAATTAACAACTTTTTTTTTTTTTTAAGTCTACTGCTGGTCGTGTGATTTTTTTTTTTTTTTTTTTTCATATTAAAGCAAAAGCGTGCCAGCCCCATTGTTAATGCTCATTGGACTTTTCCTTTTGGGATACCATACACCTCTATGTGTGGATGGCCCAGCAGATTTCCTTATGGCCCCCATTCCTTCATTTACTTAAATGTAATATGGAGACATTAATATTACCTGAAAAAAATATTCCGTTTATCTTTGACTCCTTTCTCTCTCTGCCTTCCTCCTACAGGTAGCCAACAGTCCATTCAAAAAATGAGATGTCTTTTCTAGGCCTAGACAGAATACAAAGACTGCTGGGGATTTACACTGTGGTGTGAGGAAAGCCACATACTATTAATACGGATGCAATACTATTACTAGTAGCAGTAAAAATAACAATAGGTAATAAATATTGAGCTTTTATAATGTGCCAGACACTGCTGTAAGCCCTCTGCATGAACTAATTCCTTTAATCATAGCATTCCTTATACCCATTTTACAGATGAGAACACCTGAGGCACTGAGATATGAAGTAATGTATTCGGATTCCATAAGCTAGTAAGTGGGAGTGCCAGGATCTAAACCCAAGGAGTCTAGCTCCACAGCCTGAGCTTCTAACCAAGATCTTGAAGGCAAAAATGAGCCGTTGTGGTAAAGTCAGACTTGGAAGTACTTCTGTAGCTGGAATGCAGAGATGGATTTATCAAGAAGCTAGAAGCTTGAATCCAGGGCCCCTGACTTACAGAAAGCATCTTCCAATGCCCTGGGAGACCCAGCAATGTGAGTACATGGTAATATATTTCTGTAAATTTTGCAAACAGATATATTTTAAGCACCACAAGTTAAGTGCACAGTGCCTTTTTAGAGGGTAACTCTACCCTCACATGGAGGAGCTTTCGAGTAAACACATCCATTTCGGGGATGAAGCCAAGGAAAATGAATTTGGGGAGACATTTTGTTTGGGTTAATACGATATAGAGCCAGGATGAGGGTGAGGTAAGGGAAGTGTCCAGGGTGCAAATTTTCAGGGCACTCTTGCTCTCAGGATGAATGTTGCACTGCGTGAATCTGAGCTCCCTTAAGTTTTGAGCTGCAGGTGCCTGGCTCGCCTCGCCCTCTCCCTGGCCTTGCTGGGCTCCGTCTATGTGGTTTACAGTTCTGTGCAGCTGTGTCATTGCTAGCCATCCAGATACAGGAATGGCTCCCAGTGACACACCTGCTGCCCTCTCTGAGAGCCGCACTGGCGTCTACCTGAACTGCCCTACCCTCCCCAGCCATGGGACGGTTCCAATAGCAAAGGACTAGCAGAGTTTTAGAGGAACAGAGCCGGAAGCTAGTCTGTGACAATTCTTTTCATCATAAAACACATAGCATTGTTAGAGAAGGCTTGGCTTTCTCAACTAAATCTGTTTAAAAGGGAAATTCTCTCCTGCAAGGAATATGCCTGTACTCTAAGTGCAGCAGATGCAATTATAAATGCACCATACATTTTTGGAGGGGCTCACATGAAATAGAATTGATCTGAATTCTTCCTGTTTGTAAGGACATAAACCTGTCATAGCATCACAAAGAGAAAGTTCACCTGTGTACGAAATATCTTTCTACTCTTCCTACAGAAAATATGTTATAAAACTGAAGAAGTGATAAAAGGGTATACAACAGAAAAATGGAGGCAAAAATAGTATTACAGAGGTGTTTCAAACAGTTCATTGAAACATTTTTCTTATGGATTTTGTTGAAGTTTATGTCATTAGCCTAATTTTAAAATTTATAACTTGTGATGCATTTCTCACTGAAATAAATATTTATTTTTGCACCTAATTTTTTTTTTTTTTTTTTTTTTGAGACAGAGTCTTGCTCTGTTGCCCAGGCTACAGTGCCGTGGCATTAACCCAGCTCACAGTAACCTGGGCTCCTGGGCTCACTCCTGGGCTCAAGGAATCCTTCAGCCTTAGCCTCCCAAGCAGGTGGGCCTGCAGGCATGCACCACCATGTCCCGCTAATTTTTTCTGTATATTTTTAGTTGTCCAGCTAATTTCTATTTTTAGTAGAGACCAGGTCTCACTCTTGCTCAGTCTGGTCTCAAACTCCTGACCTTAAGCTGTCCTCCCACCTCGGCCTCCCAGAATGCTAGGATTATAGGCTTGAGCCACCACGCCTGGCCACTTTTGTATCTTTTGACATATTTAAGAAATGTGTTAAATACATGATTAATTGCTTGATATATTCCTCACCAGGGTGTCATTTCCATCACCAAATTCAATATAAAGCTGTTTTTCCTACTATTTATAACTTTTTACTATTTATCCATCTTCCATAACTGAGTAACAGCAGAGAATCAAATCAGAAGAGCATGGTTTCTGGATCTTTCATATACCCATGTGTGTTCATTCTTTAAGCTATAACCCTCTGTCTTGGACACATTACTCTTGTTTCTTTACTTCAGCGGTGCTCCAGTTTTCTAATATACTATAAGAGGTCATCAGTTAGAAAATTATTTTTCTTAAACTGCAGATTCTAAGGTGGAGTGTCCATTGCCAACATGGCCTCACTACTCTGCAAATTCCCTTCTCTGTGTGGTTCTGGGCTAAAGTTGTCCAACGAGATGGGAAGTAGTGGAGGGTCCTGTTGTCAAACACTATAATGGACACTGCAGAGGTGCCAGCATGTCCTCACCTGCCTCCCGCATCTGCCTGCGGGCTCTGCTGGCTCAGAGCAGCCCCCAGCCCTTGTTCGGTCACTGGGCCCACTGAAGCTGCAGCTCCCACGCCCTGTGCCTCAAGCTCCCCTTTGGCGGATGGCTGGCAGCCACACCTATGTCGCTTACTGGCTTTTCTCCAAGCTCCAGCTGGTACCCTGCACAAGGGCTTCAGTTGGATGGGATTAGGCACGGATTCCCTCTGAACTTCCCTCTGAACTTTCCCCAGCGACTCCTGAACTCATGGAAACTCTCCTTCCTTATCCCTGTGCCTGGGAGTTGCTCTGATTTCCTGACTGAGCCCTAACTGATCCTTTTTTTCCCCTGAGGGTGTGATCCTAGGGGAAAAAAAGACAAGGAAAATAGCTGACATTTTTCACTAGAGAAGATGGGAAAATCATGTCACCAAACCACCAGCTGGGCTACCAGTGGGTCCTTGGCAGTAATCACAAACATCAGCTAGTGTCATGGTAAGGGCCCAGGGCACATTGTTTGATGTGCTCATATTGGTTTCCCTGCCTCCAGATGTCCCTTTGTCACTTGCCATCACCTTGTTGGTAACTAGGATGAATACATTAAGAGCTTCCATTGGCATCATGAAATTTTAAGATGTGAAAATTAATCACTAACTTTGATTGTAAAAAAATTTTCTGAAAATGAAATGTTTCTATTGCTTTTACTAGTCAGATTAGGTTACGCTGTGCTGCAGTAATGAATAAAATCTCCATGTCTAAAACATAAGAGCCGATTGGTTGGTCATGCAAATCCACAGCAGATCAAGTGGCTTTCTAAGGCAGCTCCCTTCCAAGTGGTGACTCAAGGATCCCATCTGTTTGCATCTTGTAACTGTGCCACCTGGGACATATGGTGTACACACGCATTTCTCCGTGTGCACCTGTACATTTCTATACATGAACACATGCGTCTCTATGTGTGTATCCATGCATTTCTGTCAGTGAATACATGCATTTCTGTGTGTGTACAGACATGTGCAACAGCAATTTTACAGGAACCCAAAACTGAAAACCATCTAAATGTCTACAACAGCAAAATGGATTAGTTAGTTTGGGAATATATATTATTCAATGAAGAAAATGAGCAACAAGAGTGAATCTCCCAACTAAATGAGGAGTGAAAGAAGGCACACACAGAATATAAACTGTCTACGTTGATAGCTTAGAAATGGAAAAAACAAAGTTTAGAAATAGAAAAAATTAAGCAGTGTTAAATGGCAGAGGGAGAATAATTGTTGCATTCTGCAAGGAAAGGGGCCATGGGGAGCTTCTGATGTTCAGGTGATGTTCTATTTCTTTTATTGTGTTTTATTGTATTGCATTGTATTTATTTTATTTTTTGAGACAGGATCTTGCTCTGTGGCTCAGGCTGGTGTACAATGTCATGGTCATAGCTTGTAACCTGAAACTCCTAGGACCAGGTGATCCTCTTGCCTCAGCCTCCCAAGTAGCTAGGACTATAGGCTATGTGCCACCACTCTGGCTATTCTTAAAAAAATTTTTTTGTAGAGACAGGGTCCCATTATGCTGCCCAGGCTGGTCTCAAACTCTTGGCCTTAAGCGATCCTCCTGTCTTGGCCTCCCAAAGCTCTGAGATTACAAGAGTGAGAAACTTTGACCAGCCAGTGTTCTTTTCTTGATCTGAGTGATGATTTCATAGGTGTTCACTTTATAGTAATTAATTATACCATACATTTGTTTTATTCACTTTTATGAATTGCATTATACTTCAAAATTATAATGGCTAAAAATATTCAAACCTATAAATCATACTAAATAGCACTCATGGTCATTGCATTCCAAAGAACTATTTGCTTTAGCCTAGCACAGTGCTAATCACATATTGTACACTTTTAAAACTAAATAACACTCTTATCGTAAAATTTAAATGTGATTCAAGTGACCAAAACTCTATTTATACAAAGCTTTTCCAGGAACACTATCACAAAGTATTGCTGTACATTATTTACATCTCTAATATTTATGTTAAATATGGGTATCACCTTCTACAAAGGCTAATGTATAAGTATTTTAATATTTTTAACTAATTCAACTGCTTCTGCAGAATTATTACAAAAGAGATAAATGGCAATTTCCATGTAGAAGATCCAGGAGAAAAATGAGCACATCGGGGAGAGCCCTTGGAGGGATGGCAGGTAGATTTGCCTAAAGAGGAAAGGCTGGACTCATTGCCAATGTGGAAAAAAGATGCTGCACAAGGCAGGCTGAGCAACGCTGGTGCCACCTTTCCCTCCTCAGTCTTGGCTTCTGTTCCTCTTTAAAATCGCCTGGTCTGGGCATTCCCAGCTGCTGCAGCCCTGCCATTCCCCTTGATGGAAGGCTAACCCGTCGAGCTGCGGCATTCCCTCCCAGCTGGCTAACCCTTCCCGTGGAAGAGTCTCCCTCGCAGGCCTTCCCAGCAACTCATCCTCTTCCAACTTCCCTCCCCAAACACATCACAGAAACTCCTCAGGCCAAAATTTCCAGCTGCCCAAGTTCTCACAGATGGTAAGAACTCTTTAGAAACCCCTCTTAGCTATTGCCAAATTGTTACCTCCCCTAATTTTTCAGCCACCCTGAAGATAAGAACTAGCCATGTAATCATTTCCCAACAGCTAATCACTCTGGCCAGCATTTCTTTCCCTCCAGAAACCACAGCCCTTTCTCTGCTCTAGCTCTTCCCAGCTGAGCATGTGAATGCTTCCACAGTCCTACACTGGGCAGAAGGTGGTGTTTTCATCTATTCCCGTAGTTCTCAAAATTCATCACTGGATTTGCAATAACAGTGTAAGAGTCAGTATGAATGTGTAGAAATCCAAATCTGCCTAAGTCAGTCATAGAGAAGAAATGAGGATCTACTGCACCAGAAGGCCTGTTTTTTTTCTGTCATATGCATCCCAGAAACAAATGTATTAGAAGGTAAATACTGCTTCTCCACATTGAAATCATGAAAGGAATTTGATTTTAAGAGGATCAGGGGTATAGTCCTTGGCCACATTATTGGATGGATTCATCCAACTCATGAGTTTAGTATGACTATGTGTGAGCAACAGTGATCAGCACGGATGTGCTTAGAGCATCAAGGAGTTTATAGTCCTAGTAAGAGAAAAGATAGCTATAAACTAACTGTAATGCAACACAGCATATGGTGAAGGCAAGGGGATGTGCAATAGAAAGTCAGAAGATGCCTAAGAACAGACTCTCAACTGGGAACACAAACAACCTTGCTCTGACACAGTTGAGAAGATTGTTCGCTGCAACCTCCAGGTCCAAAAAGATCCCCTTCCTCCTCATCTTCTGAGAGTTCATAAATCTTCAAAAACTTATAGCCCCACCTTTTAAGCTCATGATGTCCTAAGCATTTTACATGCATTGTCATATTTAATCCACACAAAATCTAAACATGTGCCATTATTTCCCCAGTTTTATGGATTGGAAGGTGGCTGCTTAAAGGGATTGAGTTTCCCCTGTTTACCCAGCTAGTGACAGAATCGGACTCAATCCCCAGAACCAGAGGTTTTACCACACTCTGTATGTAGCCTGTCCATCAAACGTCAGCCCTACATAAGACAACAGAACAAAGAAGCTATTTTAAGGATAACAAGTTTTTTTTTTTTAAAGCCTTTAGTACCAGTCACAGGATAAAATTACACTGTTGCACCCTTGCTCACTAATTCAGTATGAGGTATACAGCACAGAGGAGTAAGCACTGACCAATAGGGAGAGACATAGGAAACAGGCTCCAAAGTCTTGCAGCATGTATTAATAATAGGAGAAGGGATAAAAATATAAGTGTACATAAATAATAAAAGCTAAGAAGCAAGGAGAAAAAGAGAAAGAGAACCCACAGTAATTTGGAAGTTTTAAAAAGGCTGAGGTGAAATTTGTCCTCTTAGTTATTTTTTATTAAGATATTAAAAGACTTGTAGAGGGAATGTTTTAGGTACCTAAGAAGTAGATTATCTATCATGCCCTATTGAAACATCATTTTATACATGTGCCTGCTAATTTGAAATAATTTTTATCTGTTCATAAAGTTAATCCCATAAACACTGAGTCCCATTGTTAACTTAAGGACTTATTAAATGATCAACTACTTTATGTTTAAAAAGCGTTTTTTTCTAAAATTTCTTTAATTTAGATGTCTTTTTGATCAGGCAAAATATGAAAATTGTAAGTTGCATTAAAAATATTTTATAGGCTGGGCACAGTGGCTCACACTTGTAATCTTAGCACTTTGGGAGGCCAAGGTAGGAGGATCACTTGAGGCCAGGAGTTCAAGACCAGCCTGAGCAAGATTAAGACTCCCATTCCTATACAAAATAGAAAAATTAGCCAGGCATAGGGTGTGTGCACACCAGCTACTGGGGAGGCTGAGGCAGGAGGATCGCTTGATCCCAGGAGTTTGTGATTGCAGTGAGCTATGATGACACCACTGTGCTGTAGCCTGGGTGACAGAGGGAGACCTTGTCTCAAAAAAAGATGTGTATGTATACACACACACACACACACACACACACACACACACACACACTCATATATTTTATAGAGTCATGGCCGTCTAAGAGCCCTGTGCACGGTCTTTGCCTAATGCAATCTGAAGGGTACTGCCATCATTCCCCCACAGTGCTCACCAGGCGGGAAAATGCCCCGTCCCTCCTTTGGCACTCACAGCCCTTGGGCGGTGCCCTCGCTGCTGCTCTCTTGGGCTCGGTGGGCACACAGGGTGAAGAGAGACACTCGGGGTTGCCCATCACTGGTCCCTCCGGGAGGCCAGGAAAGCCCAGGGGAGGTCTCTGCAGCAAGGGCCCCTCGGATTGCAGCACCTACGTGGCCACGCGAGACCTAGACTGAACCCCAGACTTCTGTACCGCCTAAGCCCCTCAGGAAACCGGATCTGGGAACCACTGGTAATAACATTCTTCTGGGCTATTTCTCTCTAGGAATACAGAGAAAGGCTGGTTGCTACTGAGCTCTAGTTTCTGTAAATTTTGAAACTCTGCCCTTTGGGACTTGAGAGTGCAGAGCAAATTCCTGCTGCATGTTCCAGGGAAGCACCTTCAAATTATTCAATCTGAAAGTAACCCAGAAGACGAATATGAACAGCAGGAAGGATTTTATTAAATAAAAATGTCAATTTTCATTTCCTTTTATCCCTATAACCATAGTCTTTAGATAAAAATAAAATGAAATAAAACAAAATAAAATAAAATGCAAGGAAAGACTGCCAGGCAAGAAAGGACACAAGGGCAACCCACTAAAATGAGTGACTTTGCTCTGTTCTGGGGAAGGACATGAAGCCTATCAGCTTGATTTGGCTCACTTCAGGCTGTATCAGTTGAATTCCTTCTGTGTGGCAAGGGGTGTATTTAATGTCAAAAAGGATGGAGGTGCACATAAGGGGGAGAAAGAGGGACAGTACTTATGCCACACATATTTAACATACAGAAAAGCTTTACCTTACCATAGGAGGGAACTTCAAAAACAACACCACTGCATACAAAGTTTCCAGGGTACAAAGTTTCAGTTAGGCAGGAAGAATACATTCTAGAGATCTATCAGACAGCTTAGTGATTACATAGTTAACAATAATGTATCACATACTTAACAATTGCTAATAGAGTAGATCATAAGTGTTTGCACCAAGAAAAAAACAAGTACATGTGGTGATGGAAATGTTAATTAGCTTAATTGTGGTAATCATTTCACCTGTATACATGTATCAAACCATCACGCTGTACACCATAAATGCATACAATGTTTTATTTGTCAATTATACCTTAATAAACCTGGATGGGTCAGGGGGAAACAAAGGGAACTTTTTTAAGCCACCAAGGATTTATCCTTTCTTCTCAGAAAGTAAGACCTTTCCATCTAAATAAGGGAATTTGTGTATGAAGAATTGCATTAATTCACTTATTCAACAAATATTTATAAAGCACCCACTACACCTGAGGCCTAGAATAGTTGGGAATACATCAATGAGCACATAAACACAAATCACTTCTTTATGCAGCTGATATTGTAATGCAACTTTTGAAATAACTAAATGATGTAACATATTCAATGATGAGTGAGTGTCATAGAGGAGAAAAAAGCAGGGCATGGGGTCAGGGAAGGCCTCATGAGGGACATATTTGAGCAAAGACTTTGAAGGAAGCAAGGGACCAAGTCCTGTGGGTGTCTAAGTGTTCCAGGCAAACAGACTAGCAAGGGCCTGTCTATGTGTTGAGAAACAGCAAGGAACCCAGTGAATCTAGGAAAAAGTCAGCAAGGGGAAAGCGAGGCAGGAGGATTGCTTTAGCCCAGGAGTTCAAGGCTGCAGTGAACTATGATCTCACCATTGAACACCAGCCTGGATGACAGAGTGAGACCTTGTCTCTACAAAGAAAAGACTGAAAAAAGAAAGAAAGAAATCATTACGTAAGGCCAAATATCAGATTACAGACCAGACACTGGGAAGGAAGAAATGAAAAAGATACCAAATACTCTGCCTATGTTAGTAAGTGCTTACCTACACAGGTACCTAGCCCCTGCCTGCACAGTTCACCACATCTGAATTTGAAACAGTCCTTGTCCAATCTGATATGGCACTGTGGCCACCCGATTTTTAAGGGCACCAGGCCCTGCCTATCCGCCACCTGATTGCCCCATTTGTTTCTGCTGCTGGGGTGGATTTCCAGGAAAGAAGGCACAGCCGCCGTGGTAAGCAAAACAGGCTGGGTAGTCATGCAGGGGCAGTGTGTGTGTGTGTGTGGGGGGGGGGGGGTGTCCTCAGCACACAGCCCTGAAGCAAACAGTCCAGTTTTCTTTGTCTAGCGTACCCTGGAGCAGCTGTTCATCAGGTAAACACCTGTCCCCTCCAAAGTACAGTGGTGAATTTGCCACATGCTATATGTGTCTTGGGGTTGTCACTGCAACCCTCTGAACCTTAGTTTGCTCCTCCAAAAATGGGGTGGTCAGAAGATAAACCTCAAAGCAGTCTTGTAGGGACTAAATGGTATGAGACATGGCAAATGGGTTCCTACAGAAAGGCTGCTGAGCCTGCTCTCATTGTTCACTTGTATTATTTTTCTCTCTCCCTTAGCTGAAAAAACTGCTTCATGCTTCAGTGGTCCATGTCCCTCTATGTTTGGAAAAAACACTTAAGTAAGCAAACCTACTTTTGCTTTTGTAAAGTACATTTCAGATTCCTTATAGCTGGTGTTTGTACTTGACACAGACAGAATGGGGGTCCCCGGCTGCTGGAAGAGAGGACCCAGGCCCATGTACATATCTGGGAAGGTTCTGGTTGGGGTCCGTTCGTTTAACACACATATATTAAGCACCTAATTTGCGTAGTCACTTGTGTAAATCTTTGGAATAATTTAATAAACAAAAGACAAAAATCCCTGGGCCTCAATTATATTTGGGGAGTTAGATGCTCACTGTAGACATCATAAGGTCATGTCCACAGAAGGTGGGCTGTGATTTCCTCAGGGTCTCCTCTAGGTGTGGGTGCACCCACACAAATCTTTACGAGAGTGACACAACCCAGGACCATCAAGAACATTTCATACATGCCGAAAAACGACTGGACAAAATTGAACATCCTCCCCATGACAAAAACTCTCATCAAAAATGACATAGAATAAATGCACCTCAATTCAACAAACACCATGTATGACAAACTCACAGCTAACAACACAGTAAATGGGAAATCATTGTCAGCTTTTCCACTGAGACCTGGAACAAGCCAAGGACAACTACTCTTGCTACTTCTACTCAACATAGTACCAGGTGTCCAACCCAGAGCAATTACAAAAGGAAATAAAAAAGCATCCATAATGAAAACAAACAAGTTACACTGTCTGTTTTCAGACTCTATATCTGTGTATAGAAAACTTTAAAAAAAACTCTACATAAACACTTTTAAACTAATGAGCAAATTCAGTAAATTTGCAGAGGACAAAATCAACATGCAAAAGGGACTACAATTATTATATGCTAAAAATGAATTATCTGAAAAAGAAATCACAATAGCTAAAAAAAAACTTAGAAATAATTTTAACCAAAAAAGTGAAACATCCATCCGCATGCTCAAAACTAAAGAACATTGAGATAAGAAATTGAAGAAACAAGGCCGGGCACGGTGGCTCACACCTGTAATCCTAGCACTCTGGGAGGCCGAGGCGGGTGGATTGCTCAAGGTCAGGAGTTCGAGACCAGCCTGAGCAACAGCAAGACCCCGTCTCTACTAAAAATAGAAAGAAATTATCTGGCCAACTAAAATATATATAGAAAAAAAATTAGCTGGGCATGGTGGTGCATGCCTGTAGTCCCAGCTACTCGGGAGGCTGAGGCAGTAGGATCGCTTAAGCCCAGGAGTTTGAGGTTGCTGTGAGCTAGGCTGACGCCACCGCACTCACTCTATCCAGGGCAACAAAGCGACACTCTGTCTCAAAAAAAAAAAAAAAAAAAGAAAAGAAAAAGAAAAAGAAATTGAAGAAACAATAATAAGTGAAAAGATATCCCTTCATCATCAATTGGCAGAATATTGTTAAAATGTCTATACTACACAAACTAATCTAAAGATTCAATGCAATCTCCATCAAATATGAAGCGATATTCTTCACTGAACCCCCCCCCCAATTTTTTTTTTTTTTTTGAGACAGAGTCTTGCTCTGTTGCCTGGACTAAAGTGCCGTGGTGTCAGCCTAGCTCACAGCAACCTCAAACTCCTGGGCTCAAGCAATCCTACTGCCTCAGCCTCCAGAGTAGCTGGGACTACAGGCATGTGCCACCATGCCCGGCTAATTTTGTATATATATATTTTTTAGCGGTCCAGATCATTTCTTTCTATTTTTAGTAGAGATGGGTTCTTGCTCAGACTGGTCTCGAACTACTGACCTAGAGCGATCCTCCTGCCTTGGCCTCCCAGAGTGCTAGGATTACAGGCGTGAGCCACCGTGCCCGGCCAGAAAACACAAAAAAATTTTAAAATTTCTATATTACTACAAAAGAATCTGAATAGTATAAGAAATATAGCAAAAACAACAAAGCTTAAGTCATCACACTACTTCACTTTGAAATATGCTATAAAGCTATAGTAACCCAGGCAGTATGGAATTGGCAAAACAACAACAAAACCAAACACATAGGCCAATGGAGAATAGGGAGTCCAGAAATAAATCTGAGCATTTAACACTAGCGGATTTTAGACGAAGGTGACAAGAAAACACAATGGGGAATGAATAGTTTCTTGAAAATGATATCAGAAAAACTGGATATCCACATGCAGAACAATGACACAAGACCCCTATCTCACAGCATATATAAAAAGTAGCTCAAAATGCATTAAAAACTTAGGCCAGGCGCGGTGGCTCACACCTGTAATCCTAGCACTCTGGGAGGCCGAGGCGGGTGGATCACTAAAGGTCAGGAGTTCAAGACCAGCCTGAGCAAGGTAGAGACCCCATCTCTACTAAAAATAGAAAGAAATGATCTGGCCAACTAAAAAATATATATAGAAAAAATTAGCCATGCATGGTGGCACATGCCTGTAGTCCCAGCTACCCGGGAGGCTGAGGCAGTGGGATCGCTTAAGCCCAGGAGTTTGAGGTTGCTGTGAGCTAGGCTGACGCCACGGCACTCACTCTAGCCCAGGCAACAAAGCAAGATTTTGTCTCAAAAAATAATAATAATAATAAAAAATAAAAAAACTTAAATGTCAGACCTGAAACTCTGAAACTGCTGTAAGAAAACATAGGACGATAAGTTCATAACATTGGTCTGGACAAAAATTTTTTGCATTTAATCTCAAAATCCCAGGCAACAAAAGTAAATATAGACAAATTAGATTACTTCAAACTAAAACATTTCTACACAACGTGAGATGAAATCAACAGAATGATAAGACAACATATACACAGGAGAAAATATTTGCAAATTATACACCTAATAAGGGATTAATATCCAAAATATGAGAAACACAACTATAAAATAAAACTACAGTAACTATCTAAGAAAATGTGCAAAAGATCTAAATAGACATTTCTTAAATGACAGGAGATATACAAATGGCCAAAAAATATTTTTAAAAATTGCCCCACATCAATGATCATCAGAGAAAGACAAATCTAAAGCACACTATCAACTCACTCCTGTTAGAATGACTAGTATTAGTAATACAGAAGACAGTAAGTGTTGGAAAAGATGGACAGAAAAGGGAACACTTGCATGCTGTTGACGTGACTGTAAAGCAGTAAAGGCATTATGTAAAATGGTATGGAGATTATTCAAAAAATTAAAACTGTCATATAATGCAGTAGTCACACTATTATTAGTCCGACAAATGAAACCAGCATATTGAAGAAACATCTGCACTCCCATGTTTATTGTAGCCCTATTCACAATAACCAAGATATGGAATCAACCCTAGTGTCCATCATTAAATTAATGGATAAAGGAAATATGGTCTATAAACAGAATTGAATACTGTTTAGCCATAAAAATAAAAATTCTGTCATTTTCTATCACATGGATGAAACTGCAGGACATCATATTAACTGAAAAGAGCCACATACAGAAATATAAACACCTGATGATCTCACTCTACTGTGGAATCTACATCAGCTTATCTCATTGAATTAGAAAGTAGAATGATATCACTAGAGGCTGAGGTTCTCAGGAGGGAGGGGCATTTGGGGAGATGTCTGTCAAAGGATACAATATACAGTTAGATAAGACAAATAAGTTCATGAGATCTATTGTACAGCCTGGTGACTAAAGTTAATGACATATCATCTTTGAAAAATGCTAAGACAATTGATGTTAATTGTTCTCACCACAAATAACTATGAGTTAATGTATTTACTATTTAGCTAGCATTAAGTATTTGACAATGTACATATTCTTAATAATGTTTTATGTGATAAATACAATTTCATTTGTCAATTTGAAATG
The DNA here is from genome assembly GCF_020740605.2 of Lemur catta. Classification (NCBI taxonomy): domain Eukaryota; kingdom Metazoa; phylum Chordata; class Mammalia; order Primates; family Lemuridae; genus Lemur; species Lemur catta. The sequence goes on from NC_059156.1 coordinate 864,472, forward strand.
AATTAATTTTAAAAATATCATGGTAGGACAGCAGTATTCCAAATACTGTATCTGTGACTATCATAAGCATAGCTAATCTGCATCAAAAATATGTAGATTTTGTGATATTTTCGTCATTGTACTTTTTAGTTACAAGTATAGGAACTCTGATATTTACCAGCATGTATAGGACCCTACACACAACATGGAAGGCGCCAATGTACGTTATGACTTTTACTTTAACTGTGAGTCACCTGAATTTCCTAATGGTGATGGTATGGAAAACACAAAAGTGGCAGGTGGTGCTAACAGTTCCATCTCTGGCCAGTCTGTGAATATAAAAAACAAGACTGCATCCAAAATCACTGAAGGAATGTTTCAAACCCAGACCTGCTAATACCTTTCAGATTTTTCTAGAGAGAATGAACAAGGACTTATCTATAGTTAGGTGACTAAGAATGAAAACAGTGGACTGTGAACTGCTCAAATTAAAATAAAGAAAGAAAAAATGAGAAATTCCCCAAGATTGCAGTATCAATCGGTAAAAGAAAAATCATACCAAATTTTTAAATCCAGAGATACCATTCTAAGTATACACACCCAAAAATAGAAGATTTTGCATAGAACCATAAGTTGTACAATACGTATTTCATTAAAAAAAACTAAATTTAAAATTTATCACTTACCATTAATTGTCTGAAGATTTCCAAGATGTTTAATCTTAGGAAATTTCCAAGTTCTGATGTGTTTCTGCACATACCATTTACAACATGTTATAATCTACTGATATTGAAGCTGTAACTATTCCAACTAACTTAATACTTACCACACTTTGGATTGGGGTCAAATAATATTTTCCTTTAAGAAACAATGACAAATAATGCTAACTGCCTGATTTAACTTTCTGTCTGGTCCATGGACACTGCATCCTTCCTATCTCAATGAGGTAATCATAATGTTTCATTTATACCCTATAAATTATTTCAAACTCTCCAGAAAGAAAGCAATTTCTCACATTAAAAATAATCCAAAATTCTCACCAAATCTAAAATGTACTGTGGGAAATGACATGGGGTGGGGGAGAACTGTAAGAAATCTGTTAGCCATAACACAGGAGAAGAACAGAAGGGTTGAGGTGCATGGGTAGCTGGAGATGAACATAAATAGACACCAAAAAACTGGAAATAATTAGGAATGAAAGAAGCAGAATTCCTATTTCTAAATTCAGATAGAATCAACTGTGTAGCCTGGGAAGAGATGTCTTCATTGCCCATGAAGATTCAGTGAAATTTCTACATGTGGCTATTGTCTATGTCTTACATGGAACCACAAACTCACTCCACCAAGAACACTTACTGCTATTTATGGAACATCTATTGAACACCTAGTGCTATCTTGTGTTTCTCTACTTACTATAAATGTCAAAATAACCTCCCCAGTTTTACCCAAACAAATTGGCCCAATAAAGTCAACCAACGTAGTTACGTGAATTTTAAAAAGTGAAAGAAATAACAACTAAAGGAAAATGAGCTCAAATAAGATTCTCTAATTAAGAAGAAAAAATGGAGTGTACAAATGAATACAACTTAATTTAATACACTCACTGTGGAATTACTTATATCTTCAAACTATTTTGTAAGCACTATTAAATTTCATAAAAATAATTCTTCTAATCTCTGAGCAGGTCAAATAAAGAATACTTTATGAACTTTGGAACGTGAAAATTACATATTAGGTCCAGCATAAGTAAGCGACAATTAAAAACACAGGATTTTCAGGAGGATATTTTGAACCAGGAGCCATGATTTTAGAGAAATGAATTCAACACAAAGAATAGAGAATATAATTACTGACAGAATCTTTGGGATTTCTGCTTTGGCAATAAATTATCAATAATTTTCAAATTACCTGTTTTGTTCCAATGTATTTCTTCTCTTCTCAAAACAGGTACACACTCACATAAACACAACTACTTTCTCCATAATCCTTTTACAACTAAAGTTTATCTTTATAGTCATATACTTTTATATTTGATTCCACGTAAATAAAAATAAAATATGTATTCATTCTGCAGGCCAGAAGGGTCACATGTTCAAATAAAAATGTAGGATAAAATCATATAGTCATTCATTCAAAAATGTATGGATTTTGAATACAGTCCTACATAATCTTCATTACAGCCACCATCATGACACTTTATCTACATAAAGAATAAAAACATAATATATGGAAATAATATTCTTCAAATTCTTTTAAGTTTAAAGCCTATTGGAATAACTCCCTATTGGAATAATTCACTAAAGATGTTCCATTATGTTAGCCTATAGGAATCGTTAACCATCTATCACATACAACTCTGAATAGGGTGGGATAGGTTAAGATTAGGGGCAGGATGACGATTCCTTATATGCACAACCCAAAACACAAACATGATTTTGTTTTATTAAAATCAATTCAGTTCACACATACTCTTTAAAAAAGCATTTCAAAGTCTACATTTACTACCTTAATATTCAATTGGAAAAACATTTCACTTCTAAAATTCAAATTGTTCCTAACTATAACACAGGAATATTACCCAGAACACCTATCTGACATTACTTACAACACTCCTATAAGTCAGTAACAAAAAAAATCTCTCCAGTTAGATTTTCTTCAGGCATCTTGCATTTCAGTGTCCTTCATACTCCCGAATATATGAATGATGCCCCCTAATTTAGAAGGACCTTCCATAGTTTTACTTCAGCCACAATTCACCACACACTTTCTCAGAAACACTCAGAATGAAGGTACAGCATTCAGTCTCCTAAATAATCTAAAATCTTAATGCAAAAAGTGTACTTTGAATGTAATTATAATTCACTATAAAGTTAATCCCCTGCTCCTTTTAGACATAAATATACATAAATTAACTATTTTAATTTTGGGTTGTCCTCTATAATCACATTCTACTTTAGAGTAACATCTGAAAGTATTAGTGCCTTAAGTGCTTTCTATTGTTATTCCTCTGCTGTGTATCTAGATTTGATTTTTGACTAAATATTTTTTAATCGTGGCATCACTAAACTATCTTTTAGTATAAATTCTGCTGTTTCTAATGTGTGTTTTTGAACAAATGTTTTTCTGCATTTATTAGACTCGTGGAATTCTCTCCAACCCAAGTTCTCTAAATTAAGTTTGAGCAAGTGATGAAAGGTTTTATTCCGCTATAAATTCTCTTGGGCACAGTAAGCTCTGTGATAGAAGTAACGGTATTGCACCACTCTTTACAGTTGCAATTTTTTTTCTCAGAATAAATACTCTGGTGAACTCTGAGACTTTTGTTTTCTGAAAGGTGTTATATAGTTGGTATATTTATATCAGTGTTACCCAGTATGACTCTCCGATGTAGAGTAATATGTGACAAGTTACTAAAGGCTTTCCCACAACCTTTATGATTGCATAATTTTGCTTAGGTATGAATTCTCTCATATGTAGTGAGGTAAGGGCATTAGGTAGAGGTTTTCCCAAATTCTTCACATTTGTAAGATTTCTCTTATATGAATTCTCTTATGTTTATAGAGGTTTGAGTACTGGTTAAAGACTCTGCCACATTGTTCATATTCATAGGATTTCTCTCCAGTATTAATTCTCTTATGTTTAGTAAGGTCTGACCATGAGATAAAATCTTTCCCACATGCTTCCTATTTGTGGGGTTTCTCTCCAGTATGAATTCTCTTAAGTGAAGTAAGGACTGAGCACCACTTAAAGGCTTTGCCACACTCTTCATATTTGTAGGGTTTCTTTTCTGTAAGAATTCTCTTATGTTTAGCAAAGTATGAACAAGAGTTAAAACCTTGGCCACATGCTTCACATTTGTAGGGTTTCTCTCCAGTATGAATTCTTTTATGTATACAAAGGTATGTGCATTGGTTAAAGGCTTTGCCACATTCCTCACATTTCTAGGGTTTCTCTCCTATATGAATTCTCTTATGTTTACTAAGGTATGAACAATAGTAAAAAGCTTTGCCACATACCTCACATTTGTAGGGTTTCCCTCCTTTATGAATTCTCTTATGTTTGGTAAGGCACAAACCACAGTTAAAAGCTTTGCCACATTCTTCACATTTATAGGGTTTCTCCGCATTATGAATTGTCTGATGTGTAGTAAGGCGTGACCACCACTTAAAAGCTTGACCACATTCTTCACATTTGTGAGGTTTCTCTCCAGTATGAATTTTCTTAAATTCAGTAACACGTGAACATTGTTTAAAGGCTTCCCCACTTTCTCTACAAAATTTCTCTACAGTATACCTCAATTTATGTCTATGTAGATTTGACAATTTTTCCAAGACTTTCAAACATTTATTACATTAGAATATTTTGGTGTGGGTAGTTGGTGAACATTAGTTAAGTCCATTATAACATCCGTTCTGCTGCTTACACTCACTGACACTTTCACAGTCTTTAATTAAGTTTAAATTTTCTAGGCCATCACTTCCATATCTTCTCAGTAGCATTTTACATATTTCTAAATGTAAACAGGTGAATACATGAAAGCATCTCTGACAAAGAACCAGAGATGAATATTTTAAATAACCGTCTAATGTTGAACGTTACAGAAATTTCAAAATCACAAAGGTGAAAATGATGACTTTGTATCTGGGACTATTTGTATACAAATATTTGGTATACAAAATTGTACTGTCAATACATTCAATTTAATAAAAATAATTCTTATAATGTCAGAACAGGCCAAACAAAAATACTTCATTAAGCTTAGAAAAAAATCATGTATTAATTGTAGCATGAGTAAGAGAGAATTAAAACCAAAGAATATTAAAACCAAAGAATATTCACGCTGAAATTTTGAAACAGGAGCCATAACATTTTAGAGAAATGAATTCAGTGTAAAACAAAATATAGGCTGGGCACAGTGGCTCACGCCTGTAATCCCAGCAATCTGGGAGGCCAAGGTGGGAGGATTGCTCGAGGTCAGGACTTCGAGACCAGACTGAGCAAGAGCGAGACCCCGTCTCTACTAAAAATATAGAAATAAATTAACTGGACAACTAAACATATATATAGAAAAAATGAGCCGGGCATGTTGGTCCATGCTTGTAGTCCCAGCTACTCAAGAGGCTGAGGCAGTAGGATTGCTTGAGCCGAAGAGTCTGAGGTTGCTGTGAGCTAGGCTGACGCCACGGCACTCTAGCCCGGAAAACAGAGCAAGACTGTCTCAAAAAAAAAAAAAAAAAAAAAAAAAAACACACACACATATATATATATGTATATATATGTGTGTGTATATGTATATATATATACTTACAGAATCTTTGAGGTTTCTACTTTCCTAATAAATCGTTTGAAATTACCTATTTCACTCTAAAGTGTTTTTTTCTCAAAAGTAATATGCACACAAAAATAACTACTTTCTCCATAATACTCTTACAACTAAAGTTTTCCTTTAGCATGAGATAATAATCTTTTTCATTGCATGTAAGTAAAAAATAAAAGTATGTATGTGTTTTGTAGGCCAGAGTGGCCACATGTTCAAAGAGAAACATAGCATGACATTTTGCAAATAGTCATTCAGGATTCTGAAATGTGTGGATTTTAATTATACTCCCATAACACTTCATCATAAGCATTATAATGACCCTTAAGCTATATAAAGAATAAAAATATAACCTATAGAAATAATATTCTTAAAATTATTTGCACTTTAAAGCCTACTGGAATAAAATCACTACAGATGTTATTCTACTATGTTCCCCAGGAGTATATTGCTACCATCTGGCACCTACAACCTTGAATAAGATGGGATACGTTAATGTTGGTGGCATGATAATACTTTATTTTTGCACAACAGATGACAAATTAAACAAAATTTTGTTCTATTACAACAAATTAAGTTCACAATACTCTTCTAAAAAGGCATTGCAAGATCTACTATGTTTTATTACCTGAATTACCCTAATACAATTTGCAAAACAATTTACTTCTGAAATTCAAATGGTTTGTAATTACAATGTAGAAGAATATTACTCATCACACCTACTTCTGACATCACTTACAAGGCTCTTAACAAGTCAATCACACAGAGACTCTACAGTTAGACTCTCTACGCATCTTACCTTTCACTGTCCTTAATATTCCTTAGAAAAGTAAGCTAATAATTCTCACCTAATATAAAAACCTTTCATTTTACAAAAACTCTAAGCCATAGCATCAAGTAATTTGCATCAATATTTAGTTTTCAAATATCTAAACTTTTTAATGCAAAACAGGATATTTTCAGGATAGTCGTAACTCACCATAAATCAATCTCTTTCTTTTAAACCTACATACACATAAATTTTCTAACTATTTTAACTTTGAATCATTCTCTATAGCCAACACTCTGCTGTAGAGTAATTTCTGAGTATACTGGTGCCTTAAGTCTTTCTACCAGGAATCCTCTAATGTTTACCTAGACTGGATTTTTGATTAAATACCTTTTCACATTGTGGCATCTGTAAAATATCTTTTAGTATCAACTCTGGTGTTTTCTAAGATGTGTTTTTTGAACAGATGTTCTGCATTTATTACATTTGTAGAGTTCCTCTCCACTCCAAATTGTCTCAACTTAAATAAAATTTGAGCAATTAATGATTTATTCTGGTATAGATTATCCTATGCACAATAAGATCTGTGATACAAGTAAAAGTCTTCCACTACTCTTTAAAGTTGTACTACTCTTCCCAGTATATTCTCATGACACTCTAAAACTTCTACCTTCTAAAAGACACTTTGAAAGTTGTACATTTATATCATTGTTACCCAGCATGACCGTCTGATGTTGAGAAATATGTAACCAGTTAACGTTATTAAAGACTCTCACACTTTGTTTACAATTCTAGGATTCTGCCCATGTATGAATTTTTTGATGTACAGGAAGATAAGAGCACCAGGTAAAGGCTTTGAAACATTCTTTATATTTGTAGGGTTTCTCTCTTGTATGAATTATCGCATCACTAGAAAACCTTAAGCAATATTTAAAGACTTTCCTGCATTCTTCACATTTGTAGAGTTTCTTGTCTATGAATTCTCTTATGTACAGTACGAGATGCGCGCTGGCTAAAGGCTTTGCCACATTCTTCACATTTGTAGGGCTTCTCTCCGGTATGAACTACCTTATGTACCTTTAGCTGAGAGGTATGGCTAAAATCCTTGCCACATTCTTTACATTTGTAGGGTTTCTCTCCAGTATGAATTCTCTTGTGTGCAGTAAGGTATGAATACCAATAAAATGCTTTGCCACACTCTTCACATTTGTAAGGTTTCTCTCCAGTATGAATTTTCTTATGCATAGTAAGATATGAGGACTGGGTAAAGGCTTTGCCACACTGTTCACATTTGTAGGGTTTCTCTCCAGTATGAATTCTTTTATGCACAGTAAGATACGAGAACCGCTTAAAGGCCTTGCCACATTCTTGACATTTGTAGGGTTTCTCTACAGTATGAATTTGTTTATGCATAGTAAGATATGAGCAGTAGAAAAAGGCTTTGCCACATTCTTCACATTTGTAGGGTTTCTCTTTAGTATGAATTCTCTCATGTTTAGTAAGGTATGAGAACTGCTTAAAGTTTTTGCCACATTCTATACATTTGTAGGGTTTCTCTCCAGTATGTATTTTTTTATGAACAGTAAGATATGAGCAGTAGATAAAGGCTTTGCCACATTCTCCACATTTGTAGGGTTTCTCTCCATTATGAATTTTCTGATGCTTAGTAAGATATGAAAACTGGTTAAAGGCTTTGCCACATTCTTGACATTTGTAGGATTTCTGTCCATTATGAATTCTCTTATGCATAGTAAGATATGAGCAGTGGGTAAAGGCTTTGCCACATTGTTCACATTTGTAGGGTTTCTCTCCAGTATGAATTCTCTTGTGTGCAATAAGGTATGAACACCAGTTAAATGCTTTGCCACACTCTTCACATTTGTAAGGTTTCTGTCCAGTATGAATTCTCTTATGAATAGTAAGATATGAGCAGTGGGTAAAGGCTTTGCCACATTCTTCACATTTGTAGGGTTTCTCTCCAGTATGAATTCTCTTATGCATAGTAAGATATGACAACTGGGTAAAGGCTTTGCCACATTGTTCACATTTGTAGGGTTTCTCTCCAGTATGAATTCTCTTGTGCGCAGTAAGGTATGAAAACAAGTTAAATGCTTTGCCACACTCTTCACATTTGTAGGGTTTCTCTACAGTATGAATTCTCTTATGCATAATAAGATTTGACAACTTGGTAAAGGCTTTGCCACATTCTTCACATTTATAGGGTTTCTCTCCAGTATGAATTCTCTTATGCATAGTAAGATATGACAACTGGTTAAAGGCTTTGCCACACTCTACACATTTGTAGGGTTTCTCTCCAGTATGGACTGCCTTATGTGTACTAAGATACGAGAAGTGGTTAAAGGCTTTGCCACATTGTTCACATTTGTAGGGTCTCTCTCCAGTATGAATTCTCTTGTGCGCAGTAAGGTATGAAAACCAGTTAAATGCTTTGCCACACTCTTGACATTTGTAGGGTTTCTCTCCAGTATGAATTCTCTTATGAATAGTAACATGTGACAATTGATTAAAGGCTTTGCCACATTCTTCACATTTGTAGGGTTTCTCTCCAGTATGAATTCTCTTGTGTGCAGAAAGGTATGAGCACCAGTTAAATGCTTTTCCACACTCTTCACATGTGTAGGGTTTCTCTCCAGTATGAATTCTCTTATGCATAGTAAGATATGACAACTGGTTAAAGGCTTTGCCACATTGTTCACATTTGTAGGGTTTGTCTCCAGTATGAATTCTCTTATGCGTAGTAAGATAGGAGAACTCCTTAAACGCTTTTCCACACTCTTCACATGTGTAGGGTTTCTCTCCAGTATGAATTCTCTTATGCCTAGTAAGATGTGCCAACTGATTAAAGGCTTTGCCGCATTCTTCACATTTGTGGGCTGCCTCTCCAGTATGAATTGTGTTATGATTAGAAAGACTTGAGCAAGATTTAAAGACTTTGCCACATTGTGTACATTTGTAAGGTTTCTCACCATCATTAATTTTCTCACGTTCAGTAATATGTGAGCATTGGTTAAAGCCCTCCCCACATTGTTTACTTTTAAGAGGTTTCGCTACAGGATGTCGCATCTTGTATCTATGTATATTTGAGAATTTTTTGAAGACATTCAAACGTTCATTACACTGGAAGATTTTGGTGTGGGTAGTCGGTGAACATCGGTTAAGTCCATTATAACACTGTATCTGTTCCTTACACTGACCCACACTTTCACAATCTCTCATTAAGTTTAAATTCTCAAGGCCACAGCTTCCGTATCTTCTCGGTATCACTTTTTGAAATGAAATATTTATGCTCTGTTCTGGCAAACGGTGTTGGGTGAAATGAGAAGACATAGCTGAAAGAAATTTAAAAAATAACAAATTATTCCACTTGTGTCTTTTTTTCTGAATCAGATTAATATACATTACAAATTCAACATGTAAAATTATACCAAGCACATTAGCAAGATGGCATAATACAATATACAGACCCTAATTCTCTTTTAAATAAATAAATAGAACAAAATTATACTGACAAAATTGCCTTTGTGGGAATTCTAATTGCTAGGTCAGAGTTTGCAGCACACCAGGTGAGCACAATGCCAAGAGCCACACAGAAGAGAAAGAAGAGTCTGTTATATTTACCCATCATGGCCTTTCCTCCTTAATATAACACAGTGCATACAAAAGTAAATTCCCAAACCCCAGTTTCTCCCTTAACAGAGAAAGAAAATAGTGACAGCCGTGACCATCCTTCTGGCTTTTTGGGGCACTTACAAAGACTGGTTTCTATCTACCATAAGACAGGGTGCTTCAAAGAACAGTGCTATGATTTGAAGGGCAGACTCGGTGTTCTGAAACCAAAGGTAAAAGATTGTTACAGCAGCAGAGGGACTTTAATACCACAGACAGGGAACAGGTGTAGCAAATGATGACAGGCTCTTCCGAAGAAATGTGAGAAAATTGTTTTAACTGGAAAATAAACACAAAATTCCACAGAAGAAACATCTTCAGAGCAGATTTGGGGCTTCTTCTATCTCTAGTACAGTCCATTGTTTCCAGAGTTTCCCAAGAGAAAGTCACTTTGATAAAGTTTCTGACAAGTGGCTTTTTTTAATCCTCAAATCTCTACCAAAGATTACAACACACATAAAATATCAGGGTACCATAGCCCAATCAAACAAACAACATAATCAGAAATAAACCACCAAGGAATGGAAATGTATAAAGTAACTGAAAAAAAAATTAAAAATAAACATCTGGGCTGGGCCCAGTGGCTCACTCCTCCAATCCTAGCATTCTGCGAGGCTAAGGTGGGAAGATGACTTGAGGTTGGGAGTTTGAGATTAGCCTGAACAAGAGTGAGACCCTGTCTCTACCAGGAATAGAAAAATTAGCTAGTGTGTTGGTGCAAACTGGTAGTTTAAGCTACTGGAGATGATAAGGCAGGAGAATTGCTTGAGCCCAGGAATTTGAGGTTGCTGTGACCTATGATGATTCCCCTGGCACTCAAGCCAGGGTAACAGAGCAAGACTCTGTCTCTAAAATTAAAGAAAAATAAAAAAATAAAATAAAATAAAATAAAATAACCATGTGAATGATGCTTAATGAGTGAAATGAGAATACTGACTACGAAATGAAATCAGGAAAATGAGAATATCAATGAAAAATAAAATCATAAAAAGAAATTAAATTGTTTAGCTGAAGCATATGATAATAAATGACTGAGAAATTTTCTAATGTAAGAATAAAGACATAAAAAATCAAGAAGCTCAACATACTTCAGCTAGGAGAGACACCAAGGGACACCTAACAAGGCAGATAATAAGCAAAGTTTTGGAAATCACACACAAGAAGAGAATCTTCAAAGCAGCGGAGCAAAAATGATGTGTCAATTGCAAAAAGAATAAAAACTTCAAAGCAGAAACAACATATTAAGCAAAACTGCCCATTTAAATAAAGAAAAATAAAGACTGATCAAGATAATTAGATTCTGAAAAGGTTTATCACCACTAGACATGCCCCACAAAAAAATGCCAAAGAGAGCCCCTTGCATTGAAAATAAAAAGATGCTAGAAAACAACACAAACTCACATGAAAATAGATAGCTTTCCTGGAAAAATACATAAGTACACTTAAGTAAAATTCTGTAGTATTATAATGAAAGTACAGAAAACACTTTTAGTCATGCTCTAATACTTGCAAACAAAAACAAAAAAATACCACTAAACCTCCATTAATGGGTGTACAATGTAAAAAGATATAATTGGTGATATCAATAACAAAAGTCGAGGGCAGAAGTAATGACGAAGAATTTTTATATACAACTAAAGTTAAGGTGTTACCAGTTTAAATAGATTCTTGTAACTATAAGAAGCATTGTATAATCACTAACCACAATATCTATAACGACACACTAAAATAATAAGAATTGAGTCAAAGCATGTGACTACAAAACACAATGAGACACAAAGATAGAAAAATGGGGCAAAATAGCTACAAGAATCAAAATAATCATAATAATAAGATGGCAATAGTAAGTCCTTCTCTTTCAGAAATTTATATAAATATTCAGGGGCTGAAATTCACAATCAAAAGACAATTGAATAAAGACAGGAATTTAAGAAAATCAAAAAAAGCAACTCTGTATTGTGTGCAAGAGACTCATCATCAATCAAATGAACAAAATGGACTAAAATTGGGAGGACAGAAAAAGACATTCCAAGCAAATTTTAGTCCAATGACAGTAGGGGAGGTCACAATTAGGCATATACAGTATATTTTGAGGCAAAAATTCTCCTATTTCATAAAATATACTTCAAGTAAAAACTGTTATAAAAGACAAAGAAAGATATTAAATAACAAAAAAGTATTCATTCACTGGGAACCTATCATTTATTTTTATATATTTATATATATAATGTTATATATCTATCTGTATAAAATCAGGGTTGCCAAACATGTAAAGCAAACATTCACAAAACTGAATCAAGAAATACATAGCAATATAATAATGTTAGGATATTTCCATACCCTACTTTTGGTAATGAATAATAATGTGGCCGGGTGCAGTGGCTCACGCCTGTAATCCTGGCACTCTGGGAGGCCGAGGCGGGTGGATCACTCGAGGTCAAGAGTTCGAGACCAGCCTGAGCAAGAGTGAGACCCCGTCTCTACTAAAAAAATAGAAAGAAATTATCTGGCCAACTAAAAATATATATAGAAAAAAATTAGTCGGGCATGGTGGTGCATTCCTGTAGTCTCAGCTACTCGGGAGGCTGAGGCAAGAGGATCACTTAAGCCCAGGAGTTTGAGGTTGCTGAGAGCTAGGCTGATGCCACGGCACTCACTCTAGGCCGGGCAACAAAATGTGACTGTGTCTCAAAAAAAAAAAAAAATAAATAATAATAATAATAATAATAATGCAAGACACAATATTAATCAGGGAACAGAAAACTTGAAAGCACTATAAAACAAGTATATCTAATACGTATTTAAAGAACACTCCACACAACAGCACAATACACAATCTTTTCAATAGTTCATAAGACACTCTTTTGGACTGAACATCTGTTAGGACACTAAACAATTCTTTATAAACTTTTACAAATTAAAAGCTTACAGATTATTGTTTGTGACCAACCAAAATGGAATGAAAGTAGAAATCAATAACAGAAGGCAAGCCAGAAAATCCACAAATAAATGGAAACTAAATCACACATTCTTGAGAATGCTCTTGCTCAAGGGTTGGAGGACTCACTATCGTAAATATGTCCATACTGCCCAAAATGATCTACAAATTCCATGCAATCTCTTTAACATTTTCAATGTCATACTTTGCAGAAAAAGAAAAAGCAGTTCAAAAATCATGTGGAATGCCAAAGAACATGAAGAGCCCAACAATCTCCAAAAAAAGAAACAATGTTGGACGCACCACACCTTCTGACTTCAAGACATGTTACAAAGGCACAGTAATCAAAGCAGTGCGCTACTAGCGTAACGGCAGACAACGAGACCAAGGAAAAAAAACAGGGCAGATATAAAACTATCACATAAACGGTCATATGAAGAGTTATTTGGACACACATATTCCTTGTAACATTATTCATAAAAGCCAGTATGTGAAAACAAACCAAACTTGCCTCACAAAACGAATAGATAAATATAATTTGGCATATAAAAATAATGGAATACTACTCTGCTTTTAAAAAGCAGGAAATTTTCTAACATCTATGATAAAGAAAAGTCTTGACATTGTTAAGTGAAATAAGCCAGTCTCCCCTAAAAAACAGATACTTCACAAATCTACTTATATAAAAAATATAAAGTAGTTACATTTTTAGAGACAAAAAAATAGAATAGTGTTTGTAAAGGACAGTGGGGAAAATAGGTAGTTGGTTCATGTATGTTGAGTTTCAGTTTTACAAGACAAAAATGTTCTAGAGACTTATGTTGCATAACAATGTCAACATACTTTACATGACTAAAGCATATAATCAAAATATTTAACACTGTAAATTTCATGTGTTTTTTTACAATGAAAAATAAACAATAATACCAAAAACAGTGTTTTCAAGCTTTTCAAAAATTATCTTCAAATGTTTCACACAAGGATAATATATATTCACCAATAAATACCTGTTGAAATTAATAAAATTTTCATGGCTATTCACCTAGACACAGGATAAAATAACCACTGACCACCAACCAAGAAAAAAATACTATTCATAAATAAATTAGGAGTAATATTTATACAGGCAAACAAACACAAAGAAAATCACATTGGCAAACATGACTGATTTATACTTGACTTTTGCTACACAATGTCTTAAAGTGTACAGGTAAAAACTAAAAACATAACTAACTGATGTGAGGTAACCTACTTTAAAAATGAAACAGAACTATAAAACTACAAAACAAAATTTAAAAAAATTTTAACCCATGAAATTCTGAATAAGCGTAGTGTATTACTGAAGAATTCTAGATAACTATAATTTTCAAGAATGACTGGGCATCCATGAAGAGCACAGATTTTAAATCATTACCATAAGGTTAGGGCAGTATTACTTCACAAAAACATATTATAATCTTTCATAAAAAAGCTTTGATAAAAAAATTTTAAAGATTAGGCATTCAAATGACACTAGAGCAACTGCTGTCTTATGTTATTAATATATTGCTGCTCTTACACAAAAGAGAAAGGCTGACTCCAGGTTTCAGAAGCAAAACAAAAGTGTTAAATTTCTTAATACAGGTAAAATATGGATGTTGTAAAATATGGTGTGAAACTCATATATAAGATGCACAATTAGGAATAAATTATGTTATCATTCAGATAAAGGTTGGTAACATTGGATGAAAATGCTAATATTTGCAGGCAACAAATTGAAAGATACGAACCAGTCATTTTAATAAATGTGAGGTGCATGCTAATTATCTAATTCAGATTTTATAAAACATAAATTTCAGCACACTATTTCAGAAATCTGAAAGTTCTCTATTAATACATGCACAATATAAAATAATATAATTTTTCACGTTAATAACAAAGTGGGGGTGTAAACAGCTGTGGTTTTTTTATTTCAAATGAAGTTAAGTTGCTAATGTTTCTGTACTCTCCATTTGTCCAGGTGTTCAAAAAGAAACTACCTATATATCTATATATGTTATGCAAAAGAAAACAAAAACAATCAAAGAAGGTAATACAAAAGCAATAAAATGAAGGCATTAAGAGAAGAAATGAGGGTAACGACACAAGAACTGAAGAGTAATTTCACTTCTTTCAATAATTACTTTAAATATAAATGGACTAAACTCTTTAATATAAAAAAGATAGTATGAGTGAATGGATTAAGAATACATGAGTTTTGGCTGGTCCGAAGGTAGTGAGTTATCTCACTTGATTGTTCACAGTCAGTTACAGATTAAACTCCTGTTCTACTACTTTCTCCCTTCTCACTACTGCACTTGACTAGTCTTTAAAAAAAAAGTAAAAAGATTTAAATATACTTTAAAAAATGAAAGAAAAAAAGAAGAATAAATGAGTTTCTACAATATTCTGTCTACAAGAGACTCATTTTAGCTCTAAGGTGTCAAATAGGCTGAAAATAAAAAAATAAAAAAAATATATTCCATGAAAATAGTAACTACAAGTGGGCGTAGGGGGCATAATTATATTAGACAAAATATACTTTATGTCTAGGTATGGTGGCTCATGCCTGCAATCCTAGCACTCTGGGAGGCTGAGGCAGGAGGATCGTTTGAGCTCCGGAGTTTGAGGACCAGCCTGAGCAAGAGTGAGACCCTATCTCTACTAAACAGAAAAATTAGGAGGGCATGGTGACATATGTCTGTAGCCTCAGGTACTTGGGAAGCTGAGGCAGGAGGATCACTTGAGCTGTGGAGTTTGAGGCTGCAGTGAGCTATGATGATGTCACTGTAATCTAGCCAAGGTGACAGAGCAAGACTATCTCCAAAGGAAAAAAAAAAAATACACTTTTGGTCAAAACTGTCATGAGAAACAAAGACTGATATTACAAAATGATAAAATGAGTCCATTTACAGGAATCTATAACAGTAAAATATATATGTATGTAAGTGTATCTAAAAGCACATGTATAGGTTACATATATTATATAATGTGTTGTATAATATTACATCACATGTATATATGACATTACATATTTCAAATATATGAAACAAATATTGGCAGAAGTGAAGCAAGAAATACACTGTAACACGGTGACTAAGACCCCACTTTCAAAAATGAATAGAAAAATCAGATATGAGCTCAATAATAAAATAGAAAACTCAAACAGCATTATACACCAATTAAACCTAACAGACATGTACAGAACTCTCAAGTCAAAAGCAGCAAAATATACAATGTTTTCAATTACACATGGTATCTTATATTAGAACACATCAAGTCTGATCAAATTTAAGATGACTGAAATCATACAGTGCATGCTGACCAAAATGAAATGAAACCAGAAATGAAAAGCAGAAGAAAAACTGGCAAATCCAAAAAGATGTGGATATTAACCATACTCTTAAACATATTCTTGCTCAAGAATTGGACTATTTGACATTATTAACATGTCAGTAATACCCACAGTGACAAATTCAATGTAACCTCTCTCTCACAATCCCAATGGCACCTTTTTTTACAAAAGTATTTTAAAAATTCTAAAATTTATTTAGAAACTAGGATTAGCCAAATACCCTTTAAAAAGAAGAACCAAGAGACAATACACTTCCTGATTTCAAAATGTATCACAAAGCTACAAAAATAAAAACAATGTGATACTGGCATAAAGACAAATAGATCACAAAACAGAATAGAGAGCCCAAAAAACTGGTTTTCACAGGGGTGCCCGTGACCACCCAATGGAAAAAGAGAGTCTCTTCAACAAATGCTGTTGACAACTGGATACCTATATAAAAAAAAACTGAAGTTGGACTAATCCCTTGCACCACATACAAAAATATTTTTAAATGGGTTAAATACTTAAAACATAAAAAATATAACTAATAAAACTCTTAGAATATATAGGAAAAAGATCATGACATTAGTCTTAGCGTTGTTCTTTTGGATATGACATCAAATGCATAAGCAAAGGAACAGAACAGAACAGTGGGACTAAACGATATTTCAGAATTTATGTACATAAAAGAAAACATTCAGTTGAATGAACATGCCACCTAAGAAATGGGTCAAAATATCTGTAAGTCACATATATGATAGGAGTTAATACTCAGAATACATAAACTAAAATAAAACAAAAACTGAATAACTCAATTAAAAAATGAACAAAGAATTGAACTGACATTTTCCCAAAGATACACAAGCGTGCAGCAAGCATTTGAAAGGATACGCAATATTACTAAATTTTAGAGAAATGCAATGCAAAGTCAGTGAAATATCACCTCACACTCAGAACGGGCAATATAAAAAAAAGTTTGTCAAAGATATACAGGAATGTTTTTTGAAATACTGGTGGGAATAAATGATGCAGACATGATGAAAAATATATGAAGAATACTAAAAAAATTAAAAATGAAAAGTAACATATGATCCAGAAATCCCAAGTCTGGGTCTCCATCCCAAGTATGCAGTGCAGAAGCTAGAGATGTGTGCACACCCACGTTCACTGTAGCATCACCCCACACACGCCAGAGGCATGGATAACAGATGTCACTCACATGATGAACAGATAAAGACAATGGAATATTATTAAGCCTTAAAAATAAAAATCTTAGGCCAGGTGTGGTGACTCATGCCTATAATCTTAGCACCTTGGGAGGCCAAGGCAGGAGGATTGCTTGAGGCCAATAGTTTAAGGTCACCCTGAGCAAAATATTGAAACTGTTGTCTTGTCAAAAAACAGAAAAATCAGCTGGGCATGGTGGTGTGTGCTTGCAGTCCCAGCTACTCTGGAGGCTGAGGCAAGAGGACCACTTAAATGCACTATACCACAGGCTACAGACTGAGACCCTGCCTCCTGTCTCAAAAAAAAGAAGAAAAGAAAAAGAAAGAAAATATTGCCAAATTCTATAAAGACAAACCATGACATTATCCGGCTAACTGAAATTAGCCAGTAACAAGGTGACAGAGAGTTTCGGATTGCACTTAATATGATGTATTTTAAGCAGTCAAATTCAGAAACTGAAAATAGAATGAGTTTTGCCAAGGGCTGGAGAGAGGGTAAAATGGGCAGTTGTTACTTAATAGGTGTTTAGTTTTAGCTTTGCAAGACGTAAAAGTCCAGAGGTCTTGTGCATAACAATAAAAATACACCTACTATTAATCAAATGTACACTTAAAAACATTTAAGGTGGTAAATGTTCTTATTTTTAAATAATTCAAAAAGATAGCTAAAGTAGCTATGCATTTTTTAAAATGACCTTTTTTTTTTTTTAAACAACAAGAGGTATATTTATTGAGTTTAACAATGAACAACATAAAATGCGCCATTAAGGATGTGGGCAAAAAGGTGCAAGCCCCAACTGCGGGGTCTGCAGCCGCCGCGGAGCGACCCTCGGCCCGCACTGCCGCCGGCTGCGCGCTCCCCGTGGGCCGTGCGATCCAGGTCCCGCAGCCGTGGGGCCCGTCCAACTGCGGTTTTCCACGCGTGTCTGCACGCGAGCGACCAGGCCCCGGCCCGCGGAGGGCCCGGCGAGCTCGCAGCCCACGCGGGCGCGGGGAAGGGCAGTGCCGCGCTCACGCGGGACACACACACGAGGCCCTTGCCCACCTGCCCGCCTGGCAGCCCGCCTCGGCTCCGCACCCACAGCCACACCCGCACCCGCCAGGCGCCACCCCGCACCGCACCCACTCCCGCACCCGCACCCGCCGGGCGCCACCCGCACCGCACCCACACCCGCACCGCACCGCACCCACACCCGCACCCGCACCGCACCCACACCCACACCCGCCAGGCGCCACCCGCACCGCACCCACACCCGCCAGGCGCCACCCGCACCGCACCCACACCCGCACCCGCACCGCACCGCACCCACACCCGCACCCGCACCGCACCCACACCCACACCCGCACCCGCCAGGCGCCACCCGCACCACACCCGCACCCGCACCCGCCCCCGCCGGGCGCCACCCGTCTGGAATGCGACGCAACAGTTGCCTCCGAAACGCACTGAAGCGCAGGAGCGTCTCCCTCCTACCAAGCCGACACGCATTCCTCACGAAGTGCACGGCGCGTTTAAGACTAGCTCCGTGACTGCTCACCCAGACAGGACGAAACCACCATGGAAAACCAGCCAGAAAAAGAAATACACAGAATAGTCATAGCCAAACTTGGGGTAATATTTGTAGAGACAAACTCACATACGTTATTTTTAATATACACGGCACATTCATATTTTAAACACACATTGCCTTAGAAGTGTTGTGATTTCATCCAAAATTTTAATACAACAGGGAAAGCAAACACACAAAAAAACTGACGTGTAAAAAAGAAACACAGTAATATGGAATCGCAAAACGAGAATAAAAGAAATGTTTAGACATAAAATCCTGTGTGAAATATTGCTTTACCATTAAAAAAATTTTTTTCTGGATAACTACAATGTTCAACTATGACTGTAAACCCATGTACAGCAGGTTTTTTAAATCATTGCTATGCTATACAGCAATAAAATTTCACAAAAAATGTATTAAAGGCCGGGCACGGTGGCTCACGCCTGTAATCCTAGCCCTCTGGGAGGCCGAGGCAGGTGGATTGCTCGAGGTCAGGAGTTCGAGACCAGCCTGAGCAAGACCCTGTCT
Organism: Lemur catta; assembly: GCF_020740605.2. NCBI lineage: Eukaryota > Metazoa > Chordata > Mammalia > Primates > Lemuridae > Lemur > Lemur catta. The sequence goes on from NC_059156.1 coordinate 883,818, forward strand.
CTACTAAAAAAAAAAAAAATAGAAATAAATTATCTGGCCAACTAAAAATCTATATAGAAAAAATTAGCCGGGCATGGTGGCGCATGCCTGTAGTCCCAGCTACTCGGGAGGCTGAGGCAGGAGGATCGCTTGAGCCCAGGAGTTTGAGGTTGCTGTGAGCTAGGCTGACGCCACAGCACTCACTCTAGCCAGGGCAACAAAGTGAGACTCTGTCAAAAAAAAAAAAAAAAAAAAAAAAAAAAAGTATTACAATCATTAACAAAAGGATCTAATCAGAATATCTAAGCATTTAAAAACATTAAAGATAACTTTTATTATGTTATTACAGTATTCATGCTATTCTTACAAAAACTGAAAATGCTGTAATTCATCCTTGGCAGCAAAGAAAAGCTTATATTTGAGCATAAAGTAAAAATAAATTTTGAAAAATATGATGGGAGTCACTGCCATGTAAAATAAACATTTGGCAAAAATTATATTATAATTTAGATATCGGTTGAGAAAAGAGGATGACAATTCTCCCATCCAAGTACTAACCAGGCCCGACCCTGCTTAGCTTCCGAGATCAGGCACATTGGGGGTGTTATGGCCGTAGATGACAATTCTAATGATTCGTTTTTGCCTGCAGTAAACTCAAACGTTCAAGTGAACCTTTTAATTATTATGGGATACCTATGGATTATCTAATTTATTTCTTGCATAATGTGAAATTCTAGCATATTATTCTGAATTTTTGAAACTAAAATTGTAGAAAATTTAATATAGAATAAAATGGAAAGTGAAAATACACAGAGTGTGAAATCAGGAAGATGATGGAATAAAAAGCCCCCCGCTTGTTTATCTCCCCATAACAACGAACATTTGGCAGCCACCTATGACAAAAGTGCCTCTATGACAGCCCAACACAGTGGCTCACACCTGTAATCTCGGCTACTAGGAGGCTGAGGTGAGAGGATCACTTCAGTCCAGCAGTTGGAGATGAGCCTGGGTGATATAGTCAGATCACTCTTAAAACCGTGCTTTTATGAGAGCTTCAGGATCCAGAGAGAAGGGCGTAAAACCCTGATAAAGCCCTATACCAAGGAGGGTTATTTTAAGAAGGCAGGCCCTCATTCATGTGGCAAACTTGGGAAACCCTCGTCTTAGCTACAGAACAGGAAATGGCCCACTCAACTTGGTCCCGCTGAGAGTTATGCAGTGACTACGTAGGCACCTCCAGCTTCTCCCAGTCATGGTCTGGGAGTGGTGCTGCCTATCCAGAGACCTGAGAAGCGATGACCGTTTGTGGTCATGGAGACAGTCCTACAGACCTTAGTTCTCACTGTGGCCTCTGAAGCAGCTCTGTGACTCAGTTCCATCCCTCTTAGCCACAGTCCTAGGCCAGTCCTGCCCACCACGGTACCCAGGCAGTGAGCTGGGGCAACCCTCTGACGTCCTCAGCGGGAGCAACGCTCATCCGTACACCTGATACCAGGCCTGCCCCAGGCAGAACCAACTGCACGTGCCTCCCCCACAGATCAGTGTCCTGAAGGCTCATGAAGACAGGATTTACAGCTACACAAGCCCCTGCTAAGAAGCCCACATTAAAGACAGACCTCACTGCATACCTGGCAGCAGAACTGACACCCAGCTATAACCCATCTTATCTGTAAACCCAAAGGAGATCCCATCAGCCAAGAAGGGAAGGGTACCAAGAGGGAACATCTCTACCTGCTGGAACTGGCTCATAAGCTGGAAAAGGTGTTAGTTCCTTCAATGCACAGACACCAATGCAAGTTGTATTATGCCCATTCTTAATGCTTCTATTTTAACATATATATATATATATATATTTTAGTTGTCCAGCTAATTTCTTTCTATTTTTAGTAGAGACAGGGTCTAGCTCTTGCTCAGGCCGGTCTCAAACTCCTGAGCTGGAGCGATTCACCCACCTCGGCCTCCCAGACTGCTAGGATCATAGGCGTGAGCCACCGCGCCTGGCCAGTGTTCTGGAATTTCTAAACCAAATACCAATATCACCACTACACTCACACATTTCACATATGATGAAAAAAGGAAAATTAAAAACTGGTTTAACAGAGTTTCTCAAAACATACATAGATATTCCCATGTCCTGAAAAACAATGCAAGAGCAGTGAGATCCTGCAGTCTCTTATAAGCCATCAACAAGACTTGGCTTTTCACTGTAACCTCAAAGGAAGATCACTGAAGGGAAGGTCAAGTCCTTCGATAGCTTAAGAACAAGGGACAGAGATGCCCAAATGTGAGAACAAGAGAAAGAAGCCCAGGCTGTTCAGAAACCATTTCCATTGGAGCAGAGTTTTCCAAACCACACTTTAAGGTCTGGCTTCCTCCTTAACCTGTGGACCTCTCACCTGTGTCATCTGCTTCACTCACTTCCACCTACCTGGGTGTTCTGCTACTGTCTCATGTCTCTTCACCTTCCAGGGCTCTTTCCTTTGCTCCAGACAGGTGATCAGGTCTGGCTTAGAGGCTGCAAGACCTGTTTTATTAGAAAAATTTATATCACTCTTGCTGGTATTCTCCAGTTACCAACCGAGTACTCTGCTCAGTAGAGAAGAGAAAATGTTATGGAAGATTTTAGAAAATTAATCAAAAAGTATCATTTTCTGATAGAATCTTGACAATATTTAAGAACTGTTAAAAGTTGTGGGTCCTTACATCTATTACCCAGTCCTAGTGAATTAAAAACGGATGGTGGAAATGGGATTTAAGGGTGTGGACAACAATATTTTATACCACTAAATTTCTGGGATTACCACTAATCTAGAGTGAAAGATACAGATCAGCTCAAAAAAGAGTAAGATTAATGTCCAGATAAAGAATGTTGAAGATTTTTTTTTCTATACCAACAAATCCCCCAGTTTTCCTTAGAAAGAATAATCTGAAACTCATTCATATAAAGCAGAAACTCCCAGAAAACATTCCACAAGGGAGGGTTATGAAATCCTTAGTGTGGAATAGAAATTGTGTATTGAATTGATCCTCACCCAGGGAGAACAGGTTTCTGTAGTTCTCTAACATCACATCCCTATACAAATTCCGCTGGGCAGGGTCCAGGCACTCCCACTCCTCCAAGGAGAAATTTATGGACACATCCCCGAATGTCAACAGTTCCTGAAAGAAAAACACATATTTACAATGTGGCTGTGGGAAGAGTTCTTAACGTGACTCCAGGTGAAGTGAGAGAGGGAGAGGACTGGTTCTCACTCAAATGAGTGACTGCTATTGTTTAAAAGGACAATTTTTAACATAGAAATATTCTCTAAATCTGAGGAAGGAGGATGACATAAGATCCACAAAACCAGTGTAGATACTATAGTTTTCTAGATGATACAGTTGTAAAATTCAAAGCACCAGCAACCATGTACATTTTTGAGTGCTGCATTTACATCATACAGGATTAGCTATATAATATATATATTCCAGATACAAAGTAACGCTGAGTTAAAAGGTACCTCTCAAACTTTAATGAGTGAAACAATGAACTGGAGATCTTATTCAAATGCAGATTTTCATTCAGGAGATCTGGGGTGAAGCCTGAATTTCTAACAATCTCACAAGTGATGTCAAAGCTCCTGGTCCATGAGGAATGCCTTTCAAACACCCAGTAAGTGGCAAATCCCAGTTTATCTGACCAGAAAATGAAGATGAGAGCCTTCATTTTCCAAAGTAAGCTATATGCAAAGAGAATCTAAAAAGAAAAAGGAGCTTCCAAATTAAACGTGACAGTTTACACACATCAGTTGGTAAATCTTCACGAGGTAATTAACTCTACGGTGGAAAAATCTGTCAGACAGAACGTTAACCAAGTGAATAAAATTAGCAACAACTGCAGTAGGACAGTTGTTTTGATGCACACAGGAAGACACACGTTCACTGAAAGTTCAGTAAATGAAAATAACTATATATCATATCAATATGACCACACAGAGGAAACTCTAGTTGACTTTAAAGTCCAGTACACTAATAGGGAATGTTTACTGAGGTATACATGTTCTATCTGTACCAGACATTCAAAATGACATAATTTCCAGGTTTTAGAAACTGATGCTAAACATATAAATACAGGAAGCTTCCAATATGCTTTTACAATGTAGTATTACCTGAAGTAAAAAGTGAATAAAGTCAGCAAAGACAACTTGAAGTTAATTGCAACTGTCAAATTAGGTACTGAAGTCCTAAAAAATAAGATTACATTCAACCCAGAATTTCACTAAAAATTAATACATTGTATATGTATGTGTTATTGAAATACAAACATAAAGATGAAAAATATGTTATGTGGAGTTGATTTAAGACATAAAAAATCTAAACATTATTCACTATTGTGAAAATAGCATTTTCTAAACAAATATGCATTTTTATCTATACCTGTCTATATGTTTATATATTATCCATCCATCCAGAGGATGTATGAGAAATAAACTTAAAATAAATGGGAGTGGTCTAATAAAAGATGCGTTTGAAATGTATGAGGAAAGTTAGATTATTACATAGCGTCCAGAGACTTGCATATCACATCAGAAAAGTGAGATTATTGCCTCAAATCTTTCAGATGACTGAAGAGAATATGGCAAAAAAAAAAAAAAAAGCTGCACTTAGGATTATTACCTTACAATAAGGGAAATCATGTTCATTTGTATGGGGAATAAAAGTCCTTCTTAAACTGAATATAAAATATAAAAAGTATCATTGAAAAAGTCTGACAAAGTAGATGATCTCAAAAATAAACGTCTCTGTACCATTGTGCCTGGACCTATGAACAAAGTTCAGCGATCTATATATGTTTTATAATCCTCTCCCTCTGATGTTTTACATTCTCAGGCCAGTAGGGCTTCATTACCAGAACCCTCTAACTTTCAACTAACTATTTGACTTTTTTGAGTTTTTTCCCAGAACTGGCAGAATTTCTGAGAGACAAAGGAATTGAAGGCCCTTGCTCAGGAATCCTGATGCCAAGACTCACCATCCCTCACTAACCTGCTCCAATGCATGTAGTACCTCATCACTTTTAACACAACCTGCCCCAATGCATACAGTCTTTTGTTTTTTTGGGTTTTTTTATGCCTTTTTATTATTTTAAACACAAGGTACTTTGTTAGTAGCATATAGTCTTTTGTTAAAAATCTTGCCCCTTCTGTGAACTGGGAAGTGTGAAGAAGTAAAAACACACACACACACACACACACACACACACACACACACACAAAACTTGCCTTTATGACTTGCAGGAAAAGAAATACAGGAATCGTTGTTTGTAACAGAAACTGGTATTCTCCACACTGTGGCTTTTTTGAGCACCAAATCTGTAGACATATCTTATCCAGTTTTTTCAAACCCAATTTTACTTAATTTTCACAAGATCTTTTCAAGCTCTACTAATTCTTAAAAATGCATGGTCTGGTTTACATTTTAAAAAGAATTTCCCTCGTTAGTCTAAATAATATAAATGCAGATGTCATGCTATCCCAGCAACTGCAGGAAAATATGAGAAGACTGGTTTCATGATAATCACTTTCCTTTGTCTGATGAATTCTGCAGCTATTTCAGAATACTCATGAAACCTCCCAGATAACAGTACACTAATCCCACAATAAGCCTACTAAGCTACTAAATAATGTATTCCTACTTTTATGGAAATAGCAGTATTATTTATTATGAGAGCTTCTATGGATATTCTTAGTCTACAGTTTAAAAGACAAGCATACATAACTCTACAAACCAGTTTACAGACCAACACATATGTAAGGAATAATTACACTACATATAAATTTCTCCTGTAAAGAAAATAAAAATCTCAGAACCCCCTCCCGCCGCTTATGTAAAAGGGAAGCTGAAGTCTGGAGGCCGAGTCATGCAACATCTGCTTCCAAATGAACAGCTCTTACTAACGTTATGCATCAGCCAGATCCCCGTGAGAAGTAAAAGGGCTCAGGTATCCAGGTATCTACAAGGACTGACCCCACAGATCATTCACGAAGAAATTCTTAGCTGGCCTCCCATAAACAAAGACATACAAATTGTAACTTTAGGTTTGCAGGCTAAGTCTACTCCTCAATCTGAAGTCTGTCTGATTCCACAGAAATGTTGATTACAGGCTTCTCTTCCCAGGTACAGGGGACAGAGGACAAGATCAAGCATTCTTCCAACTACCCAGGGACATCTACATAATTGGTTCTTCCTTTACTCTCTTTTTTTCTTCAAAAATTCACCTTACCTTATGTAAAATGGAGATTTCCTGGGCACTGAGAAAAGTCTAACAAGAATGTAACCACTTACCTCACTTCCCCCCTGCTTTTTATTTCTGTGTGCCCACTTCTGTTAAATACCGAGTTTCCACATCACCTTAATGTGAAACAGACCACAGATGCTTCTGTGGTTTGTGCTTTTCCCAGGAACATCTCAAACTTTGGTGTAATAAACCTCAACTGATTGAGATCTTTGCCTAAGTCACTTGTTGTGGGTTCTCATAACAAAGGTCATATCCAAGGTTACATGAGTCCGAGTCTTCCAGGGAGCTGTCCTCACCTTCACTCAAGTAAATTATTTAGACTTTCTTTCTCAAGCTTCTTTCTTTACGTTGACATTTCTGGGGCTCTAACCAAGATGCTGAGTGACCTCCTTTCCTGCAAACATCAAATACTCCTCCCGGACTCAGTACCTGGCCAGCCAGAAGCCCGAGTTCCTCTGGCTCCAAATACATTCTTGCATATAAGGCATGAGTCCTCTTGAATTCGGTTACTCTTTCAGGAGGTCTAGAGCTTACGTAAGCTCTCTTTCTTTCAGGACTCCCTTTCTAGAGCAGAGACTTCTGTCTCTGACTACAGAAAGGATATGCAGCTTTCAAGATTTTAAAAAACCTTCCTTCCCTGCCTCTTCCTCAGAAAGGAAGGTCTGGTTAATAGTACTGACAATCTATTAATAGTACTGGCAGTTCCAGTTTATTTTGGCATAAAATCATATAACATCCTTTTAAAATTGCAGCTGCTCTCTACCATTTATAATTCAGACCTTTTTTAAAAAATTTGTTGCCAATTCTTATTACATTCAAACCAAAAAATGCATGTGGATTAATCCTCTAACCCCCAAAAGAAGCAGCAACTGCTCCCTGTGACCCACGTATATGTGGTGGGGAACTAGAGATCTTACTGAGATGCTGGGACATTTCTCACGGATGTGTAGCAGTCTCAGGGCCTCCCTACAAGGATGTCTGCCAGGGACTTTCAGCTCAGCTGGAAGCTGCACATACAGAGTGGTCACCAAGCACCTTCACACTCTTCTACCACAAGCTGATCAGCGATTCCAAGAGAAGTAAAAGAGCAATTCACAACTTTTTAATATTTAATTTTCTTTTTACCTTTTTTTTTTTTGAGACAGAGTCTCACTCTGTTGCCTGGGCTAGAGTGCCGTGGCATCAGCCTCGCTCACAGTAACCTCCAACTTTTGGGCTCAAGCAATCCTCTTGCCTCAGCCTCCTGAGTAGCTAGGACTACGGGCATGCGCCACCATGCCCGGCTAATTTTTTCTCTATATATTTTTAGCTGTCCGTATAATTTCTTTCTATTTTTAGTAGAGACGGGGTCTCGCTCTTGCTCAGGCTGGTCTCAAACTTCTGAGTTCAAACAATCCGCCCACCTTGGCCTCCCAGAGTGCTAGGATTACAGGCGTGAGCCACCGTGCCTGGCCTCTTTTTACTTTTTAAATTTCAGAATATTGGGGTACAAACATTTTGGTTACATATATTACGTTTGCCTCACACAAGCATGCCCTTCCCCCATATAGTGCACTAAGCACCCATTAGTTGTGAGTTTACATACCCCCAAAACCCCACCACCACCTGACCAGCACCCAGTGAATATTACTTACATGTGAGCACCTTAGTGTTGATCAGTTAGTACCAATTTCATGGCCAGCACATGTGGTGCTTGTTTTTCCATTCTTGTGATACTTCACTTCAAAGGATGGGCTCCAGCTCTATCCAGGATAATACAAGAGGTGCTAGATCACCATTGTTTCTTGTGGCTGAGTAGTACTCCATAGTACACATATACGACATTTTATTAATCCACTCATGTATTGATGGACACTTGGGTTGTTTCCACATCTTTGCAATTGTGAATTGTGCTGCCATAAACATTCAAGTCCAGATGTCTTTATTATAGAATGTCTTTTTTTCCTTTGGGTAGATGCCTAGTAGTGGGATTGCTGGATCAATTGGTAGTTCTACTTTTAGCTCTTTGAGATATCTCCAAGTTACTTTCCACAGGGGTTGTACTAATCTGAAGTCCCGCAAGCAGGCAATGTAAGAGTGTTCCTACCTGTTCACATCCACACCAGCATTTGTTGTTTTGAAACTTTTTGAGAAGTCATTCACACTGAAGTTAGGTGATATCTCATTGTGGTTTTGATTTGCATTTCCCTGATGATTAGACAGGTTGAGCACTTTTTATATGTTTGCTGGCCATTATTCTATCTTCCTCATCTTTTCGGTTCATGCCCTTTATCCACTTTTTGATGGAGATGTGTGATTTTTTTTCTTGCTTATTTTCTTAAGTTGTATATAGATTCTTGTTATGAGCCCTTTTTCAGATGTGTAGAAAACAAATATTTTTTCCCATCCTGGAGGTTGTCTATTCACTCTAATGATAGTTCCCTTGGCTGCGTAGAAACTTTTTAATTTGATCAGGCCCCATTTATTTATTTTTGCTGCTGCTGTGATTGCTTTGGGGTCTTCTTCATAAATTCTTTGCCTAGGCCAATGTCTATAAGAGTTTTCTCAACATTTTCTTCTAGAATTCTTAAGGTTTCACACCTTAGGTTTAGATCTGTTATCCATCATGAGATAATTTTTGTCAGAGGTGAGAGGTGGGGATCCAGTTTCAATCTTCTGCATGTGGTTATCCAGTTTTTTGAGCACCATTTGCTGAATAGAGATTCTTTTTCCCAGTGTATGTTTTTGTCTACTTTGTCAAAGATTAGCTGACGATATGAGGAAAGTTTTATTACTGGGTTCTCAGCCTTGTTCCAAGGATCTATATCTCTGTTCTTGTGCCAGTTCCATGCTGTTTTCATTATCATAACCTTGTAGAAAAGCTTGAAGTCTGGTAGATTAATGTCCCAATTTGTTCTTTTTGCTTAAGATTGCTTTGGTCATACCAGGTCTTCTCTGGTTCCGTATGAAGCAGAGAATTAATTTTTTTCTAGATCTGCAAAGAATGATGATGGTATTTTGATCGGGATTGCACTAACTCTGTAGGCCACTTTGGGTAGTACATTTTAACAATATTGATTCTCCCAATCAATGAGCATGGTAGGGTTTTCCATCTGTGTACATCTTTCACAATTTCTGTCCTCATCATTTTGTAGTTCTCCCTATATAGGTTTCTCACCACCTTCGTTAAATATATTCCTAAATATTTAATTCTCTTTGATACTGTTATGAAAGGTGTTGCGTCCTTGATTTGACTTTTGGCTTCACTGTTATTGGCATATATGAATGCCACTGAATTATGTGCATTGATTTTATATCCTGAGACTTTACTGAATTCATTTATTAATTCCCAAAGTCGCTTGGTGGAACCCTTGGGATTTTCTAGATATAATATCATATCATCAGCACAGAGTGAGAGTTTGACCTCTTCTGCCCCCATTTAGAGACCCTTAATTCCCCCCTCTTGACTGATTTCTCTGGCAAAGACTTCCAGCACTATGTTGAATATAAGTGGAGATAGTGGGCAACCTTATCTGGTTCCAGTTCTAAGCAGGAATGCTTCCAATTTTTCCCCATTTAGTATGATATTGGTTGTGCGTTTATTGTATATACGCAATAATTTTAATAATTTTAACATATGACCCATCTATGCCTCTTTTGTTAAGATCTTTCATCATAAAAGTATGCTCGATTTTGTCAAGTGCTTTTTCTGAATCTATTGAGAGAATATGGTTTTTGTTCTTGCTTTTATTTATGTGGTGAATTGCATGCGTAGATTTGTGTACGTTGGACATTATCTTCAAGCTCTGAGATTCTTTCCTCTGCGTGATCCACTTTATCATTAAGGCTTTCCACTGTGTTTTGTTCTTCCTTGAATGCCTCTTTCTTTTCTAGTATTTCTGTTCTGTTCTTTCGTAAAACTTGAATTTCTTTAGAGATGTTTCATTTATTTCCTCTATTGTTCTTATGGCTTCTTTGTGTTGGATTTCTATTCCATTGAGTTTTCTTACAATCCATATTTGGAATTCTTCCTATCATTTTAATCATGTCACTTAAGTTGGTGTCCGTTGCTGAGGATCTAATGATTGCTCTGGGGATCATTTTTCTCTATGATCTTTCATGTTTCCTGCATTCTTTTGCTGATTGCTTCTTATCAGGCTACTTGGTCAAGAAGTGAGGGTGCTAGGGCTGGATGATGGTCCTGTCTCCTTATGGGTCAAGGCCCCCTGGAAACATCAGCTAAACTTATGTGTATTATCGGTGGAGCTCCATCCTGCAAATGCCTAGTTAAATGGACTCACATGACTCTAGATGACTCAAAAACATAATGGCCACAATTGGGTTCTCTCGAAATTATTGCATTATTACATTTCAATGCACAACTGGAAAAATCGGGTTTTAAAACCAAATTTTGGAGGATGCCTATATTCTATTTCTCCTGGCTGAAATCTGACAATAAGGAATTTAAAAGTATTTTTGTAGAGGGCTCTCCTTTAACTCCTTCAGAAAACAATTTAAATTCTCAAACTGGCTCTTTAACCTTGTGGAAAGACAGCTACAGTTTTCTTATTCTACTGACTGTCTTTTAATCTCTCTGCACTTTGTGGGTAGATGGTGAGATTAGAAGCTGGGCCTTATAAAATATGCCCTGAAGATATTGGTTGCATTTCCTTCAAACCAGCCAAACTTTCTTCAAGCTGCCCTTGGCAGGGGTCTGGGTGTTGGAAGGGCTGGAACTTTTTGCTACCGCTGGGAAGAATTTGGTTAATGCCACAAACGACTTCTTGGTTTGGCTCTTATGCATGTTTCTTTGTGTGTGTTTTGCGTTATTTGTTCAGGTGTAACTTGATTTATATTTAGAGTGTGATAAGGACTTGTCTTTGTTGTTGTTTTATTGGTTTAGCCTTCTCTCCTAAGCTAAATAAAACTATATACTCAGAAAGAAAGGAAACAGTTTGTTAAAACATTTCAAAGACAAACAGCTTAAATAGTGATTATCCTCATACACAAATAAGCCCCACCTCTAAAACCTCTTCTTGGTGCAAATTTCAAAAGGAAAATCCACCAAACAGAAGTTGTTACTATTTACATGAAAAAGTTTTCTAAAAACTCCATTGTCAAAAGTTCATTTATTTATAAACAATATTTAGGCTATGTGTATATATATGTACACACATACATACAAATATATTTACTTGAGGCCTATATTCTCTCAATAAAAGCTTCTCAGTCAACTTAATTTCTCACTTTTAAACACCTGTTAAATACATGTGTTCCCAGTGTCTGTTTCTCCTCTTACTGATGTGATTTTGGCCAAAGATAATGTAAAACTTTATTGGCCTTTTGGAAAACAAGGTCTTCTCCAATTAGTTCTCATTAGAACTTATTCATCCATGTACTTCGTCTGTCTCTCCTTCTCCTTGCCACCCTTGACACCATGCGAAGGGACCTAAAGGAAACTCCTATCAGCAGCAGCCAGGGAGCCACTTGAGAAACACAAAAAAGGCACCACAGATTCCACCTTTTCTGGCAAGAAACCACTTTTTTCCTCATAGAACCCTAGACTTGTGGGTAGACAGGTTCCTCTCTGGGATAAAGTTCTGCTCTCCTCTACAATTAATTCTTCATTTTCCTTGGCGTTTAGATGCATGCATGTGTACTTAAGTTTATATCTACGTGAATGTATACGTTTATACATGTGTTTGTATATTGTCTACATGGTACCAAATTAACTTAAAGGTAAATGAATGCTCATAAATTAAACAAGCCCAAATATTTTTCAAGTTTATGTGACTTGAGTAAATATTTTAGTCAATATGACTAGTTAAATATTGTTAGTTTAATGAAAACAACTATGTCTTCTCACTTATCAGCAAAATATGCATGTACTTAACTTTAAGGTGATTGCTTTTATGATAATTTCCTAACAGTATATAAAAATGGTTAATAAAAAGTTCAACCGGAGATGATGGCCAGATTTAATGTCTCATCAGATTATACAAACAATTCTTAACAATGAATATATAAAACAGACATAAATGGAATAAAAGTTTATAAATGAACTTATAAAAATAATTATGTTTCATAATATATTTACATAAAAATGTTTTTCAACTCTTTTTTGGTAACTATACCCTTAGAGTTTTCCTAAGCTAAAGTAAATGAGGGATAGTCACTGAAAATAGATCATCTCCAAATAAGATATAATGCTAACACATTAATTACTAAATATGAGTTTAAGCTTATATATGATACTTTAGGCTTTTTATTTCAGAGGTAAGAAGTATTTAGATCTGTTAGTAAATACGCTTTTTCACATTAAAAAATTATTCCATTACAAAGTCTATGCTTGTAAAATCATAAAATACATATTCATAAATTATTAGTATGTGAGCCACAGTTAAAACTTCCCAGCTTCTTAGGTTTTCACAATGAATTAATGTTACTAAGACTTAAAATCCTTGCTAACACATGGTAACCGAAACTAGAGAAAAGTAGAGAAACCATTCTACATGCAGAGTGTATAAAGAAAATAAGATGTGTTTTTTTGTGTAAAAGATTATAAAAAATAGAAATAAGGATGTCATTTCTGGTAAAAAAATTAACTTTGCCTAGTTTAAAGGGCATTTAAAGGTTGAAGTCAACTGAAAGAATAAAAGAAGAAGAAAACAAAATAGATAACCTAAGTGGGCATACAAAGACGAAAAAAGAGAATGGAAAAATTCTAAGAGATTATAAAAGGTATAAAGAAATCTTACCTTTGTGGTCAAAGCCAATTGAGATTGGATAAATTTGTTTATAAGATCTTATTAAAATTAGCTTTAATATTAATAATACAAAACTTCAGGGGTAAACTTTGGCTTTCTCATTTAAACAAGATTTTCGTAAAGTATTATTAGGAGATAATGAAAGAATTTGGTTCACCTTTCCAATAAACTGTTAAAAAACAAACAAAATGACCAAATTACTTTGTTGACTGTGTCTTTAGCTATGACAACTTTTAATCTCTTCTAATTCCTTCTTGGGGATTTTCTTCTGAGATACTGGGAAACTCCTTTCATTTGTCAAACAATTCAGTCTATTTGCAACATATGGCCAAATTTTCAGCATTTCCATTGTGCATACCACCCTCAGGCCTCCAGACCAATGGAATATACAAATGGGGTAATACAAAATCAACTGACAAGAGTTTACAGAAACTTTTAACCTTCTCTGTCCTGAGACTCCTCTGTTGGTATGTTTAACCTATATTCTACCCGACCTGGGAAACATCAGATTTATCTTTTTAAAATAACAACAGAAAAGTCCATGCACCTGGATTAAGTTGCATATAAACAAGAGCTCCTTAAAAGTGATATGTGTCTTTTTTATAAAGGCCTTACAAAGCTTTTCACTGAAAAAATTAAATCAATCAAAGAATCTTTTAACATCAAGCCCCCAGGATATGTAGACATCAAAGATCATGACCTCCAGCCTAGAAGATAAGTTTATTGAAAATACCATCAGAAAATGATTCCCTCTAACACTGGTGGAAGAAACCATATCAGCTACAGTTAACCAACTCGGTGATGCTAAATTGAAGGCCAATGTCTCTTATAATATTTGGTCACCCCTCTGTCTATTGATAGCTCAAAGGAAACCCAACGCTGGACTTCCTACCTCAAACTTTTCTCTAGGCATGACCACCAATCTATTTTAGATGGAGATTCTGTTTGGGGAAAACCTGCTAATTACCTGCCTATCCATCAAGAAGACAGCTACGTGCATTTTAGAATGCTTTTGCCTTAATGGGGTGCCACTTCCAATGAACATATGATTAGAAATCATCCTATAACCTCAGGAACAATTACCAGTTGCATCAAACTGGTACCTTCATCACAGATCAACAAAAGCAATTGGTTCACTGGCTGAGGTTGTACTAGCCATTACATTGCTTTACCTTATATATCACCTGAGCAAGGAGATGTATGTATGGTGAAAAATACCTCTGGTTGTGCAAACATAAATAGTTTCCATGAAATAAAAACCCATCTAGGAAAAATGAAAAAAGGAGCCACTTGGCTACAAAAAGTCTCTAAAGAAGAACCTAGATTTAATTTTACTCCTGATATTTTTAGTTGACTTCCTAATGGAAGACGGTTTTGTTTTCGCCATTCTAACATACTTGTTAACCAAATATGGCCTAAGTTACTCTCCTTCTGCCAGGCCCCTAAACTTACACGCCCCTTCACTCTTAGCCAGCACACAACCCCTCTCTATGCCCCTCCTAAGAACAGTCTGACTTCAGGGTAAATCATTTTCTGATTTACCATCTAAAGTTGCTACCCTACATCCTGCCCTCCCCCCAACCTGTCTTCTAATTTTATTTACTCCTGCCCGTGAAAGAAAGCCTATTTCTGCTTAACCTTTAAGATGCTTGTAGATCTTATAGTAGACAGTGCTTTCCCCATTTCAATACTCCTTTACAATAAAGTCACTTCTCACCCAAATCTGAATTTACTTGATTTGTCAATGTTTGAAAACAGCCAAGATAATAACAATTGCAATCTCATAAGGGGCATCCCGCACTCTTTCCATTGCAAACCCAACTAAACCTGCATGTAGACCCAGATTTCCAGTCATCTGTAGCTTCTCTTAGTATAAACGTTCCCTCCATGATGGTGTGAGCCAGCTGGGACACCTCTCAGGGTGACTCCCCAGACAAAAAGAAATGACTGGGACATCAATGACCTCCTTTTGCAAGCTGAAGATTAGTCTTGAACTTCTGACTCTGCTTCTCAGTCAGAGTTACTCATTTAATTGCAAATGACAAAATACCCAGTGTTTCAAGAATCAGGCAAATCACTTAAAGTCAGTGTTTTATGTTTATAGAAGGGAAGGACGTTCTGAAGAGAAAAATCTCAAACCTCACGTTTTTTTCCCTCTGCTCTCACACAACAAGCACCAACACAGAAGACTTCTGTGATCAAATGTGTGCAAATCTCTCCCTTTACCAATGAATCGGCAATCAATTTTGCAGAAGACACCAGCTAAATATCTTCAAATACAGTTCAATTCTGACACCATCTACCTGGAGATAGCATCAAATCACACAGGTTGAGAACTCAGTCCCACAAGACTGGCCCCCTGTGGTCCTGACCTACAAAAGTTCTGACCAACCAGCTTGAGATAAGAGTTCCATGACCCTCTCTGTGGATTTGATTAATTTGCTAGACCAACTCACAAAACTCAGGGAAACTTATATTTAAGTAATTATAAAGAATATCTTTAAAGATATAAACAGCCAGATGAAGAGATACATAGGGCAAGGTATGGGGGAAGGGGTGCAGAGATTTCAAGCCCTTGCCAGGCTCGCCACCTTCCAGAAACCACGTGTTCAGCCATCTGAGAGCTCCCCAAACCCTGTCCTTCTGTTTTTTTATGGAAGCTTTATTTCATAGGCATAATTAACCATAGGCCATTTTCCATCAACTTAACCTTCAGCTTCTGTCCCCTCACAAGAGGTTGGGAATGAAAATGAAAATTCCATTTCTGTAAACACCTGGCTTGTTTCCCTGGCAACCAGTCTCCCTTCAGGTGGTTTCTAGGGTCTTTGCAAAATCTACTTCATTAACATAAGCTCAGATGTGTTTGAAAGGCTTATTGTAAATAACAGAAGACTTTCACCTTTACCATTGAGGGGCTACTTCAGGAACCAAGAAAAAAAAGACTAACTATTTTAAGAAAAGATATTACTCTAATCACTTAGCAAATAACAAGGCTTACAGGAGCTGAAAGCCAGAAGTCATGGACAAAAACCAAATATATCTATCATGATATCACAAAAATTATAAGGCATTTAAATTTTACACCTCAGTGAGAAAATCAAAAGTATCTAGCCCTTCCAGAAAATAAGCACGTCATTTTTTATTTCCATGGTAACAAAATATTCAGTAAACAATATGTGAACACTTTTTGGAGTTGCCAAATCCAATCTCATAGGATTTACCATTAAACTCCAATATCCAGATAACACGATACAGAACAGAGTTATCAATGTCACAAATTCTCCCCCTGCACCAGAAAAAACTAATGTTTTCGTAAATCTTTGTAATTCACCGATTTTTCTACCACACTTTCTTCTGGAAATGTATTCATTTTTCTGCAACCAAAATGGAAGAGATTTTTTTCTTTCTATTTCCTTCCCTGGGTACCATTCCCAAAGCTGAGTCCGGAAATTAACTTGAAAATTACTTCCAAATAAGAGGTATCTCCAAATAAGAGATACCTGTAATCCTGGCACATAGAGAGCCCAAGGTGGGAGAATTGCTTGAGGTCAAGAATTTGAGACACATCTCGGGAACATAGTGAGACCTGTCTCTACAAAAAATAAAATAAAACAAAAAAACAGCCACCTTGGTGGCACATGCCTGTCGTTTTAGCCACTCAGGAGGCTGAGGCAGAAGGATTGCTTGAGCCCAGGCATTGGAGGCTGCAGTGAGCTATGATCGTGCCACTGCAGTCTCTAGGGTGTGTAATTAAATCTCTGCCTCAAAAAACCAAAACAAAACCAGACCTGAGAAACTTACTATACTTACTCTAGGGAAGAAAACAGTTAAATCATAATTTTTGGCCAGGCGTGGTGGCTCACGCCTGTAATCCTAGCCCTCTGGGAGGCAGAAGCGGGTGGATCGCTCCAGGTCAGGAGTTGGAGACCAGCCTGAGCGAGACCCCATCTCTACTAAAAAAAATAGAAATAAATTATCTGGACAACTAAAACTATATATAGAAAAAATTAGCCAGGCATGGTGGCACATGCCTGTAGTCCCAGCTACTCGGGAGGCTGAGGCAGTAGGATCGCTTAAGCCCAGGAGTTTGAGGTTGCTGTGAGCTAGGCTGACGCCACGGCACTCACTCTAGCCCAGGCAACAAAGTGAGACTCTGTCTCAAAAAAAAAAAAAAAAAAATCATAATTTTTAACAAACGGAATATATGACTAGCTTTTTTCCTGAAATATGCCTTTTTCATGCCTCTCTGAAAGTATTTTCTTATCTTTTAAGGTCTACTGCTAAAGTTCATTTTACTGTTAATAAAAAACTGAAGTTGAAATGAATAAACAAATCTTTCCAAGGTGACAAACCCAGGGAGGAGCAGTGGTGACAGCAACACAGACATGTCTGAATCAAGTGTCAAGTCAGACCATCCTATTACTTGGAACATACACCCACCCCCATTCTGCTTGCTATAGTGCTCAAAGACCACCCACCCAGAAGCATCTGTGCTGTGCCTGCAGCCCACTGTGTGCCTGAACTGCAAATTGCTTTGCAGGTTCTTGTACCACCTCGCTGGGGAGTGTTTTCCTTGTCCTAGGGGATAGTTTTTCTCCCTTCACAAGTGTGAGAAGATCCAGAGAAATGGAAACCTTTCTGTCTTTTCCCCTCAAAACCAACAACCGATTGGCTGGCCACCAACGTGTCTGCAAGAAATGGAAACTGGGGTTGGGGGAAGAAAATCTTGATGTCGCAAGGGGCTAGCTTTTTAGATGACAGGTACACCAGAAGAGTCCTCTCAGCCCCCGGGGCATCCAGCAAGCTGCTCCCCAGAGACTCCTGCCCCATACCTCAAGCTGTCCTCTGCAAAGAGATGACACAGAGCTAGTATTCACTAGACACTCCAGGAGGCATGGCTGGGGTGGGCATCCTGGGTCATCCTCCATAGCTGTGAAACCCATGACCAGGAAACCACAGGAAGGTGGCTGAGGACACATCACCCTGTAAAGTATCCCAAGAAAAAACTCACCCTAAAGACGTTCTGGTAAGATATCTGTGCCTAGGAAAGATAAAAGGAGGAGAGGCACAAAGATATTTTACAGTGTGGTGTCAAGTGAATATCCTGATTTCCTCTCACGTGCACTTTTCAGGAAGAGGAAACAACTTTTTTAAAGAAAAATACTGTTCTGTGAAAGAATAATAAACAATTAAAATACTCTGTCTCTTTCAACAATACAATAAAGAATAGCTGAAAATTTTGTGAATTGGTGAGGGGAAGTTGTCATTTGGAAATGTCGGGAAAGAACTAGGAATTCAGGATTTTACTGCAAGCCCTAGAAGAGTTATGGCGGGAGAACGGTGTTGGACTTGAGAGCCTCCATGCCACCCATACACTTGGAAAACGTATGCGGAAAAGCAGACTCTCGGTGAAATCCTAAAATAACTAAATAGGAGGCAATTAGACCGAAGTGACTCTAGTGCCTTGGGTTCCTACCTAAGAATACAGGAATATAACCCAAATACATTTTCTGTAAATTATTAACTTAGAAGCAAAATTAGGCCTAACAAACCACAAAGCACCAATTAACCTCTGCTCACATAACCAAGAAACTAGCCACCGTGACAATCCAATAAAAGCGAATACAAAATTATAACCAATCAAGTACTGAATTCGGATGGCTTCTTCATGCACCTCTTAAAGCCTTTCCTTCAAGACCCTCCGGTGGACCCCAAACCCCAAACCCCAAACCATGGCTGGGTGCTTCCGGATTCATAAACTCCGGTTTGCTCTAATGAACTCTTTAAAGTTTTAATAGTGTCTTAGTTTAATTGTTAACAGGAGGGAGGACTGGGACCCCACGGGCCACCGAACTCCTCCCGCGCACGAGCCCCGCACAGCGACCCAGGATCCTCCCCCGAGGGCCCTCGCGGCGTCACCGCGCTGAGCGGGAAAGACGCGGGGCTGCGGGCTCGGAGCCGCCCACACGGGGCTCCGACTGCGCCAAATATGCCTGGGAGGACGGGACAGGGCGCCCGGGGTCCCGGTTGCCGGCCCGGCCCTGCCCCGCGCCGTTCCTGCCGGGACCGGTCCGCAGACCCCACGGCGCACCGCAAGGCCGGTCCCCACCGCCGGTTTCAGTGGCTTCCCGCTACCCCGCCCCTCGGGACGGGGCCCACACTCACCGGTTCCCGGCCCCCGGCGGGTCCCTCCATCCTCCACACGGACCCCCGGCACGCGCGGCCCGCACGACGGCGGGGGCCGCGCCGCGCGTCCGCACCTCCCGACCCGGCAATGGAGGCCGAGCGGCCGCCCCGACCGGCTTTTAAGGCTGGCGCCAAAGACAAAGGCCCCGCCCCCGTGCAGGACCCGCCTCTTCCGCTGCGCGGCTGATTGGACGTTCCCACAGCCCTGATTGGACAGGGCCCCGCGGGTCCTGAGTGACAGGTCACGGGATCCCACTCGTTCCTGGCGGCAACCCGGGCTTCCTGTCTGCTCTGGGACCTGGCACTTCCCGGAAGACCTTAGCATTTGGCGTTGTGTGTAAGGTTATAGCCACATATGACTAATATGTATGATATTCCAAATTGAAAACAATATAATGACAATTACTTTTAAATTTCAGATTTTCTAACCTTTTGAAGAGGCAGCCTGAGTTTGAAAAAGCGAGGTGATCCCCTCGGGCAGCAGTGCCTATTAGGAACAAAGTGTGAGCCACGTGTGTCACTTTGAGGTTTCTAGCAGCAACAGAAAAGAAACACACAAAGAAACACGTGCAATTGATTGTAATTATTTAACCTAATATATCCAAATTATTGTTTCTACATGTGATCAATATAGTATTATTAATGAAGTATTTTTTTTAGTTTGGTACTCAATCTTTCAAACTTGCTCTGTATTTTAGACTTCCAGCTCATCGGGATTCAGAAAGCACATTTGGATGCACGTCTGGGATTTCCACTTTTATTTATGTTAAGATTGATCAGTGGATCTCAGAAATGTCTGCCTGTTTCTTTCACATAATTGTTTAGCATTTATTGATTAATAGTTTTCTAATTTCATTTATTTTGCTGAGGGTTGACATTCTTGTGGCTATATTCCGTTGTGTATATGTTCCATGATATGTTCATCCTTCATCCATTGATGGGCCCTTACGTTGATTACTAATCTTGGCTGTTGTGAGTAGTGCTGTAGTAAACATGCGAGTGCAGCTATCATTTTGCTATACTGGATTCCCCTCCTTTGGATATATACCAGCAGTGGGATTGCTGGGTCATATGGTAGTTCTGTTTTTAGTCTTTTGAGGAAGCTCCATACTGTTCTCCATAGTGGTTGCGCTAAATCACGTTCCCATCAACAGTGTGCAAGGGTTCCCCTTTCTCCACATCCTTGCCAGCATATGGCGAGGGCTATAGGCTGAATAAAAAGACTAATGGTTTCAATAATTATCAGTATAGAGATAAGTGGTACAGGAGTTCCTTCTGGTAATAAATGGCCTAGTGATGTTGTCTGGTGGCAAAAGGCTGTGATGACGGTGGCTGCTCATAGGGAGACAGCTGTTCCTAGGTTTAGTGATGGTTGGGTAATGGGAGTAAATGAATGAGGTAATGGGCCCAATAGATTGGTTGAGCCAATAAATAGAATTAGTGAAATTAACATTAGAGATCAAGTTTGCTTTTAATATTATGTATAATCATTAGTTGTTTTAATTCTAGTTGAATTAGTCATTGTTGTAAAGAGGTTAATCAATTGTTAATAAGACGGGTGGGCTTGGGAAATAGGATGTTAGGAAACATAATAATTAGGACAACAATAGGAAGGCCTATAATTGTTGGGGTAATGAAAGAGGTGAATAGATTTTCATGCATTTTGCTTCTCAAGGGTTATGATATTTTTGTATTTCAGCATTCTTTGGCAAGGCCGGGCACGGTGGCTCACGCCTGGAATCACAGCACTCTGGGAGGCCGAGGCCGGTGGACCGTTTGACCTCAGGAGTTCAAGACCAGCCTGAGCAAGAGCGAGACCTAAGGGTATGCAAGAAAAATCTGCAGGTCCTCAATTTACACAACAAATCTATGTCTGGTAGCTTATCTCTGATAAACAGCTCCTATGTTAAAACAGTGCAAGCCTTTAGACAAAACTTCATGTCTTTAACCAATTACAAGCCAAAGAATCTTTAAACCCACCTATAACCTCTAAGCCCTCGCTTTGAGGTGTCCCACCTTTTGGGCCAAACCAATGTATGCCTCCCATGTATTGATTTATGACTTTACCTGTAACCCCTGTCTCCCTGAAATGTATAAAACCAAACTGTAACCCAGCCACAGCAAGTCCACCTGCTCAAGGCTTCTTGGGCGTGGCTCCGGGTCATGGTCCTCAAATTTGGCTCAGAGTAAATCTCTTTAAAATTATTCTACAGAGTTTGGCTTTTTTGTTCCATTGACATGAGATTGTGAAGGTTATTACTGGTGTTTTATTTCATAAATCTGATAGTGATAACATAGTAGTATTTGTCATCAGGTTAAATATTATGAACATTGCAATTGTCAGTATTAGGTAAATTAATAGTTTCAGATTGTTGTGGAAAGATTATATATAAGGATGGCTATTATTCAGCCCATGTGAGCGATGGATGGATAGGCTAGGGTTTTCCAAGTTGTTTTTGATTGAGTCCTTCTCAGCCTCCAGTTAGGGTTGAGAAGAGGGCAAATGTTAGTAGGATGTTGAGGTTTATTGATGGATAAATTTGGAATAGAACAGAGGCTGGGGCTAATTTTTGTCATGTTAAGAGGATTGTGACCAATGCTAGTGAAATTCCTCGTGTTACTTCTGGGACTCAAAAGTGGATTGAGGATAAGCCACGTTTTATTGCTGGTGCGATGACAAGCATTAAGGAGGCTGCCTGGTTAAAGACTGTCGTGACTGTTCCTTGTCCACAGTATATTGTGTTAGTGGCAATAGCTATTATTTTTATTATGGATGCTATTGCTTGTGTAAGGAAATATTTGGTAGTAGCTTCTGTGGACCGAAGATTTGCTTTTTTAGTTAAGATGGAGAAGATAGCTAATTTATTAATTTCTAATCCTATTAAGGTTAGAAGTCAATGAGAGCTGATTATTATCATTATTGTTCCTAGAAAGAGGGTACGAATGAGAACGGTGGGTTTCATTAGTAGGGGAAGAGTATAAGCCAACATTTTCAGGGTGCGTACCTGATAGCTTATTTAGCTGACCTTACTGTATGAATATAGAAGGTGGTATACTAGGTGACATGAAGAATTTTGAATTCTTAGGAGTAGGTTCAATGCTTATGATTCTCAAAATAAGAGGACTTAAACCTCTATTATTTACTCTACCGAAGTAACTCTTTTGTAGAACATATTTCTATATTTGTGGTGGAATGCTGGCTAATAAAATGGGCAGTGAAACCTGTCACATGCATATTGCTAGGGTTAGTGGCAGGAAATTTTTCCATAGGAGATGCATGAGCTGGTCATATTGAAATCATGGGTATGGTGCTCGCACGCATAGAAATAGTGCAGTTAGGAGGAGTGTTTTGGAAAAAAAAAATTAATTGTATATATTTTGGGTATGTGAGTGTCATATAGTGCTCCTAGAAAAACAGTAGTAGAGCATTTATTATAATAATATTAGTACATTCTGCTATGAAGAATAAGGCAAAAGGGCCTGTGGTGCATTTGACATTAAAGCCGGAAACTAGTTCTGATTCACCCTCTGTTAAGTCAAATGGGGCTTGGCTTGCTTCTGCTAGTGTTGTGATCAATCATATGATGGTCAAGGGTCATGACGGAATAATTAGTCACATGTATTCTTGCGCTGTGATGAGGGTGCATGGGGTAAATGACCCACTTATCAGTAGGACTGATGAGAGGATGCTGGCTAAGGTAACTTCATGTGAAATTGTGCTACTGCTCATAGAGCACCAATTCGGCCATATTTTGAGTTGGATGCTCAACCTGACCGTAGGACTGAGTGTGTGGCTAGGCTGGATGCAGCTAGGATAAACAGTAGTCCTGGATTTATAGTGATTAGTGGCTGGGGGTGCAGAGGACTTCGTATAACAAGTGCAGCGGACAGAGCGAGTGTTGGTGCAATGGTGTAAAGGAGTGAGGACGGTGTTCGTGGTCACAGCGGTTCTTCAATAAATACTTCCATTGCATCAGCAAAGGGTTGAAGCAGGCCATGGGGACCCATAACGCTGGGTCCTTTCTGGAGTGTATGTAACCTAAGATTTCTCGTTCGAATAATGTGAGGAATGCCACACAGTTATTCTACTAACGGGAATAATTAGTAGAAGGAGATTAATATAAACATGTTGTTAAGAAGAGGAATCAAACCTCTGATTATAAAGTTTTAAATTGCATGCAATTACTGGGCTCTGCCACCTTAAGCCCTGTCTGGGGGCAGGGCATTGGGTAATATAGTAGATTAAGATTATTTTATCTATTAGATTAAGGACACTCTATTAAGTTGGCTCTATCTCTCTTGTCCTTTCGTAGTGGGAGAAATATTAAATAGACAGAAATTGACCTGGTTTACTCCAGTCTGAATTCAGATCCCATGGGACATTAATCGTTGAACAAAGAAAACGTTAATAGCAGTTATACCATTAGGGTGTCCCAATCCAACATCAAGATCATAGACCCTATTGTCCGTATGTGTTCTAGAGTAGGACTGCACTGTTACCCCTAGGGTAACTTGTTCCGTTGATCAAAATTATTTGGGTCAATAAATGATATTTTGCTTTGACTGGCGAAGTCTAGGCTAAAATCATTCGGAGGTTGTGTTGTACTCTGAGGTCACCCCAACCGAAATTTTTAATCCAGAGGTTTTAAGTATCATTCCTTGGATGTTAGGTTAGTCCATGATTTATTTGGATTAATAAATTTGAGCTCCATAGGGTCTTCTTGTCTCATTATTCTATCCCTGCCTCCTCACAGGGAGGTCAATTTCACTGGTTAAAAGTGAGAGACACTTGAACCCTCCCGTGGCCATTGATTTGAGTCTCTAATTAGAGAATAAGTGATTATGCTACCTTTGCATGGGCAGGAGACCGTGGCCGTGAACATGTGTCATTGGGCAGGTAGTGGCTCTAATACTGGTAATGCTAGAGGTGATGTTTTGGTAAACAGGTGGGGTTTTTTGTTTTTTTTTTTTTTTTCCCCAAGTTCATTTTACTTTTTTAAATCTTTC
Organism: Lemur catta; assembly: GCF_020740605.2. Taxonomy (NCBI): domain Eukaryota; kingdom Metazoa; phylum Chordata; class Mammalia; order Primates; family Lemuridae; genus Lemur; species Lemur catta. The sequence continues at coordinate 908,013 of NC_059156.1, forward strand.
CTTGGTGCATGCCTGTGTTGGAGTAACAATTTAGGTTAATCTAGGGAAGAGCCATAGGCTGGGAAAGTTAGAAGTTTCTGTAAATGTTGCCAGTTGATTATTTACTACCCTATTTGTGCTTTCCACCGGTCAGAAGACTGAGGGTGGTATGCACAGCAGAAATGCTGAAAAATCAGTCATATATTACAAACAGATTGAATTATTTGACCAGCAGAAGGGGTTTCTTGGTTTCTGTGAAGCTCAGAAGGAACTCCCCAAGAAGGACTAGAACAAGACTTAAAATGGTCATGGTTAAGGATGCCATTGACAAAGAAATTTTTTTTTATAGTTTATTCAAAAAGTGAACCAAAGTCATCTATTACTTCTTATTAATTCAAGAAAATTTTATTTGAAAGATAAAACCAAATTTTACTCTTGTATTGTATTACTAAACAAAATTTTAGTAAAGCCTTAAACAGATCTATCCAATCTCAATCATCTTTGACCACACATGGTAAGATTTCTATAAATATTTTATAATCTCTTGCTATTTTTTCCATTATCTTTCTTTTTCCAACTTTCTATATCCATTCAGTTTTTCTATCTAATTTTTCCATCTTTAATGTAATGCAACCTTTAAATAACCTCTAAACTAGGAAAATTATATCCTGTTTCTTTTTTTATAACTTTTCACCAGAAAACACATTTACTTTATATACACTGTATATAGAATATTTTTCTCTTCTTATCACTAGTTTTAGTCACCACGTTAGTCACAATTTTAAGACTTAGTCCTTTATGGTGAAAATCTAAGATGTAAGGAACTTTAACTATCAGTTGCATACTAATATTTTATGAACATACATTTTTATAACTTTTAGAATGTAGGCTACTAATGGAACAACTTTTCAATGTGGAACAGGATATATTTACTAACAGATTCAAACATCTTTTGTTCTTCTGAAATAAAAACCCAAAAGTATGTAAGCTTAAACTCATATTTAGTAATTAGTATTTTAGCATTGTATCTTATTTGGAAAAACCTATGTATTTAATGAATATCCATTATTTAGTTCAGCAGAAGTCTAAGAATATAGTTACCAAAATATCTGAGAAACCTTTTTAAGTAAACATATTATAAAACATAATATTATTATAAGTTCATGTATAAACTTTAATCCCATTTACATCTATTTTATTTATTGATTCTTAATAACTGTATTTGGAAAATCTCAGGAGCCATTAGACTAATCTATCAATTACCTCAAGTTAAATTTTGTATTAACCATTTTTATATTAGTGAATTTTAGGCAAGTATCATAAAAGCAGTCACCTTAAAGTTATTAATAAATACACACATTTTTCTGATAAGTCAGTTAACATAGTTTATACTAAACCAACAATACTAAAAAGTTATGTTTACCAAAGGATTTACTCAAATCACGTGAACTTTAAAGATATTTATTTATTTAACTTAGGAGTACTCATTTATCTTTAATTTGGTACTATGTACAAACAATAGAAACACATGTATAGACTTACACACACATGTAGACACAACATAAAACTTCCATGTACACATGTGTGCATCTAAAAGCCAAAGAGAATGAGGAATTGGATGTAGAAAAGTGTGGAGCATTAGACCTTGGGGAAACCCGCCAACCCACAACTCTTTAGGTTCCCTGAGGAAAACAGGTCCTGCCCAAATACTCAATGCTCACTAAGGAACAACTGCCCGTTTTACCCCCTCTCCAGCCCTTGATAAACACCAGTGTGTTTGCTTTTGCTGTGAGTCTGACTACTTAAGAAATCTTATGTATGTGGAAGCATATACAGTCTGTCACTTTGTTCATGGCTTATTTCAGTTAACATAATATCCTCAAGGTTCATCCTTATCATATAATGGAATGTGACAAGATTTACTTTTTTAAGACTGAATTTACTTCATTGTATGAATATGTCACATTATATTTCATTGTTCCTCATCTGAGGGACATCTACCTTTTGGGTTTTGTGAGTAATCCTGCAATATGCATGGATATGCAAATCTCACTTCTAGCTCCTGTGTTGAATACTTTGGATATATACTTTAAAGTGGGATTGTTGATCATAGAATTCTATTTTTAATTTTTTGATGAAGCTCCATACTATATTTCATAGTGACTGCATCATTTTTTACTCTTGAACAGTTCACAAGGGTTCTGATTTCTCCACATCCTCAACAGATTTTTTTAATATAGTGGCCATTCTAATGAGTGTAAGGTGTTATCTTATCGTGATCTTGCTTTCCATTTCTCTATAAATTGGTAATTTTGAACATCTTTTTAAATGGTTGCTGGCTATTTGCATATTCTCTGGAGAATTGACAGTTCAATCCTTTGTTCATTTTTTAGTCAAGTTCATTTTTTTTCTTTTTGAGTTTCAAAAGTTGTTTATATATTTTGGATATTAGCTCCTATCAAATATGATTTTCAGATATATTTACCCACTTAATATGTGATGTTTTCACTTCACTAATTCATTCTTTCTGTGTGCAGAAATGTTGAAATTTGATGTAGTTCCATTTTTCTATTCTTTCTCACTTATGCATCTGATATCATATCTAAGAAAATAATTCCAAGACTAATGTCATGATCTTTTTTCCTAAATTTTATTCTAAGAGTTTTGTTAGTCACATTTCTTATATATTTAATGCATTTAAAATATTTTTATATATAGTCCAATGGAAGAGTCCAACTCTGCTTCTTCCATGTAGATATCTAGTTTTTCAACACCATTTGTTGAGAGGATTCTCTTTTCCCCGTTGGGTGATGATCATGGCAACCTTGTGGAAGATCATTTGATCATATACATACAGACTTATTTCTGGGCTCAGTTGTCTTCTGCTCACAGACACAAACAAGCCAAGAGAAACCTAACAGAAACTTTACTCTTCAACTCCATTCCTGGCAAGAGGCCCGACTCGGGTCAAGGCTCAGACCTTCCTGGTAGAGGAGCTGAGGTTTGGCCCCGGGAGAGTGGAGGGTGGGAGCCCACCGGGAGTGGACCACGGGGTCTGAGGCCAGTGGAGTCCAGGACACCACGAGCAGGAGCTGAACAGTGAGGGAGAGGAGGATGGAAGGGCAAGATCGGCACAGACCGAATCAGGGGCGTTCCAGGGGCCAGGGAAAGGGGAAAGGACTTTTCCCCTCGCCCCACCTGGAAGCCTCGGGCCTGCAGCGGGACACAGGGCTCTCGTCCCGTGGGGGAGACAGACCGAGCCTGCCTGGGGTCCGGGGAGGCCGAGTGGCTGAGCTGCCCCGGGGGGTGGGGAGCACACCCGGCCCAGCCTGCCTTGGGCAGAGTGGCCGCCACTGCTCAGAGAGGAGGATGTCACAGGCCATGGAGTTCTACTCAGGCACAAAACACAATGGTGATCTAGCACCTCTTGTATTATCCTGGATGGAGCTGGAGCCCATTCTACTAAGTGAAGTATCACAAGAATGGAAACACAAGCACCACATGTACTCCCCATCAAATTGGTACTAATTGATCAACACTTATGTGCATATATGATAGTAACATTCATCAGGTGTCGGGCAGATGGGGGGAGGGGATGGTATATTCACACCTAAAGGATGCGGTGAGCACTGTCTGGGGGATGGGCACACTTGTAGCTCTGACTCAGGTGGGGCAAAGGCAGTATGTGTAACCTAAACATTTGTGCCCCCGTAATATTCTGGAATAAAAATAAATAACAAACTAATAGCAAAAAAGATTTTAAAAAGCAAATATTATGTATAAATTAAAATATATATAAATTAATCCGTATTGACAAAAATAAATGTTTTATCAAATAAATGGAGGAAACAATGACAAAATTTTCTTACAGAAGAATTTCTAATAACATATGCAAACACTCTTGAAGGTAGAGATTAAATCCTTAACCCCGTGAGTGCAGACTGGACTTAGAATTCTCTTTCAAAGAACAGAGTATGAAAAGGATATAACAATAATTTTAAAATAAAAAAGTCCTTACCAACAGTACCTTAACTAAGTGATAAAGGTTAACAATACCACTGATAACTTATGTTGCTAGCATGTGCTCCCTCATATGAAACAATATCATCTATGTGGTAATCTTTCCTGAAACAGATCATATCAGTCTAGTCATTGCAAAACCTCAGGGAAACCCAGATTGTAGGACATTGTACAAAACATCTGACAGATACTCTTCAAAACTGTTAAGGTCATTAATCAAAGTAAGAAAGATTGAGAACCTGTCGTAAACCAGAAGAGACTAAGAAAACATAAAGACTAAATAAAACAAAGTATCCTGTGTTTGATCCTGGAACAACAATAAAAAAGCATTAGTGGAAAAATTGGAGAACTCCAAATAAAGTCTGGAGTTTAGCTAATAGTAACATACCAATGGTAATTTCTTAGTTTTAAAAAATTTGCTATGATTAACATCAAGGGGAGCTGCTATATGGGAATTCTCAGTATTATCCTTGTTTCTTTTCTGTACATCAAAAATTATTTCAGAATAAAGTTTATTTTGCTTTATTCTTTTTTGTTTTGTTTTTGTTTCTTAAAACAGTTTATTTTTAAAAACTAAAAATAAAACATAGAGAAAGTCGTGCATGTGTATATTGAATAGCAAAAGATTGGAAAGATATATACCTATTTGCTACCATTGTTACTTCCACAGAAAGGGGTGGAGATGGGTTGGACAATAAGACTCTTAATAATTACTCCTTGTATTTGTGTATTTTTAAAAACTTTTTACCTGTAATATGTTTATATTTTACTTGTGCAAAACCATCAAAACATTGCTGGAGAAACAAGATAGTCATAAATCTTGCATGATGGTGAATACCTACATTTGTTCTTAGGGGTAATACTGTTTGATCATGCAAGAGAAAAAAATCTGTTCCACATGTGGCTGCTACTGGAAGTGAATTTTCCCATCTTCCTGTAAGTTCAGTGAGTGTCATAGCTTGTTGAGAAATCAGAAAAGCAATACAAGAAAATGATATCCCAAGAGGGACCAAAATATGAGACATCTTTAGGCAACCCAGGAAAATAAAGTCCTGGATAAACAGTGTCGTTTTCCCCATCGAGTCTTGTTTGGGCAGAATCCAGTGCAATGGAGGTAAACAAGCCAATTAATAGATGCCTAGGGACTCACCTCCCCTGTGGGCGTCTGTTTGCCACAAGAATCCTCTGGGTCACTTGCTATTGTCATGTGTACTTATAATTGTTGATATTAATTCAAAAAATAATGCCTGCATGTAGCAATCAGAACGTCCAACTCTCCCAGCACCAAGCCCTCTTCAGAAAGTAGTCGGGAACATCACTGCCTGGAGCAGCGTGGCCTGGTGATGTAAACCCGTGTGTAGCACAGACGCAGGTAACGTCGGGGAGAGGCTGGCCTGGCTTTCAGGAATCCCATCTGCTGCTTTCCCCTCTGCAGGGTAGTCTTCCCCATAAAGAGCCCTTTGTAGCAACTTGAGAGGTCAGAGGTCAATATTTAGTTCAAATAACTGGGTGCAACTTTAAGAATATGGGCTAACATTAAAAACATTTTTCCTAAGTTAAATTACCTCCTGGATCTGGCTCTTTCTTCAACTTCGACCTCCTTGACCCCAAGAGGTTTTCATCCCCTCTCCCTGAAAATGCAACAGTCAGCTCTAGGAAGACACAGTGACTGGGTCCCTGAAGTGAATGAACCTAATAAATATCTACAGAGCAGAATTAACAGAACGTTCTCAGTGCACTTGCACATTTTCAGTAGGCATGTACAGCCATCACTGTCGCCACCAGCAACCTCCACTAGTCAGGTCTGGCTGGGGCAGTGCACAGTCTTCCTGGATCCTCGTGTGCTGATTAGAGTTTTCCTTTGGGAATCTGCCCTCTCCCCAACCCTCAACTGCATTTCTTACCCTACGGGCTTGTTGTGGCTTTACGTGTTTTCTCAATTGCATAAGTGCCATCTGCATAATTGGTTGCATGGTCACAAAAAATACATTCCAGGCTTAGTTTTTAAATACCTATTCCAGGATGTGTACAGTAGAATCTTCTTCATTTCTACTGCCATAGTCTTGAGGGTAGGGCTTTCTTTCCACTTCAACATGGCAACAATCTAATTTCTCACTTACAGTTTATGAAATTTGATTTAGTAATTATTTCCGATTTTGTGCTGGTGTGGTTTATATCAGGGTGCTATGAGTAAATCTAAAGGAAAGCACAGGCTGGGCGCGGTGGCTCACGCCTGTAATCCTAGCTCTGGGAGGCCGAGGCGGGTGGATCGCTCGAGGTCAGGAGTTCGAGACCAGCCTGAGCAAGAGTGAGACCCCGTCTCTACTAAAAATAGAAAGAAATTATCTGGACAACTAAAAAATATATATACAAAAAAAAAATTAGCCGGGCATGGTGGCTCATGCCTGTAGTCCCAGCTACTCGGGAGGCTGAGGCAGTAGGATCGCTTAAGCCCAGGAGTCTGAGGTTGCTGTGAGCTAGGCTGATGCCACGGCACTCACTCTAGCCCGGGCAACAAAGTGAGACTCTGTCTCAAAAAAATAAAAAATAAAAAAAGATAAAGGAAAGCACAATACTAACTACATCATTTCCTTCCTTGGCTGATGTGCCCTCTTATAGAAAATGACCTCCCCCATTCCATTCGGCTGCAGGAATTCATCATTTTACTGTATTTCACACCCATCTAGAGCTTCGTCCATGGATATAGATAATCAGATCCACAGGTACAGGAGCACAAGGAAAAGAATTTATATATTTACCTAATGTATGTTTGGCTGTGGATAGATTCAATGGCTATATGTAATCTCAAGTCATTTTCCATAGTGAAATATGTTTGAGATCACAGGAACAAATAGGTCCCTATCATCATCATCATCATCATTCAGAGGTAAAGTCTTGCTCTGTCACCCAGACTGGGGTACAGTGGCAAGACCACAGCTCACTGCAGCCTCCAACTCCCGGTATTAAGTGATTCCCCCCACCTCCTCAGCCTCCTGAGTAGCTGAGACCATAGGCAAACACCACCACATTTGGCTGACGGGTCTCCAGTGTTAGGTTTACTAGACCACATTAAACAGAAGACTAACAATTGACTTATAAACTATCTGAAAACCCAGAATCTACACCAGAACATTGAGGAGAGCCACAGTAGCAGTTTTGAAAAGCATTAATTAATTGCCCAATTGCTTTCAGTTTTTTCTTCACTTCTCATCTCTGTTATGATTCCCTGTGGATGGAGTTTAGTTCCCTGCTACAATGACCTTTGGCTTCAACACGTGACTTTCCGTAGTCAGTGGAATGTGACTGAAAGTCACAGAGTCGATCCAAAGCTCAGGCCTTTGGAAAAATCATACAGTTCTGCCTGCCCCTTTTTGGCTTTTACCATCCTCCAGGAGAAGAGCAGTTGCCAAAATGTGAGACAGGTGGAGGAGTATGTCTGTACATGACCATTCACGTAGAGCAAAATGCCTCTCCTGACCTACAGATGTAGGAGCAAGAAAATACAGGTTTATTGTTATAAATACTGAAATCTGGAGAGTCATAGTTTACATCACAGCATTGAAGCAGTAGCTGACCAATAAAACATATGTCAAGAGGTCTTATAAAATTTCATTCGACTTTTGTTCTGTTTGCCTTCTTCTTTTGGTTCCACCAGATGAGTCACAGCCATGGAGGGAGGAAATGAGACATTAACAACAGATTTTATTCTCCTCGGACTCTTCCCCGGTATGAAGCATGTCAGCATCCTGGTCTGTGTTATCATCCTGGTCTACGTCGCTGCCGTCACGGGGAATGTCATCCTGCTCCTGCTGATATGGGTGGACGTGAGGCTCCACACTCCAATGTACTTCCTGCTCAGCCAGCTTTCGGTCGTAGACCTGGCCCTCATCCAGCAGCACTGTTCCCAAGATGGCCATCAACTTTTTCTCTGGAAAGAGGAACATTACACGTCTCGACTGTGGAACACAGATATTTTTCTTCTTTACTCTTGGGGGTGCTGAATGCATCCTCTTGACGCTCATGGCCTATGACCATTACGTAGCTGTCTGCAACCCCCTGAGATACGCAGTCGTCATGAACCAGGACGTCTGTCTGAAAATGGCGATAACATCCTGGATGGGGGGCATTTTAGCTTCTACAGCCCACACACTCTATACCATGAATCTTCCTATCTGTGGCTCCAGGAAAATCCACCATTTCTTCTGTGAGATGCCAGCAATCATGAAGATCTCATGCAAAGACACGTCCACCTACGAGCTTGTGGTCTTTGTGATGGGCATTGCATTCATCCTCATCCCCTTTGTACTTATCATGTCCTCCTACAGCCTCATTCTCCTCACTGTCCTTCATATGAAGTCTCCCCAAGGCAGAAACAAAGCCCTGGCCACCTGCTCCTCTCATCTCACCGTGGTGAGCCTTTATCTTGGACCATGTGTTTATATGTATATGACGCCTGGCTCGTCCCACAGCGCTGAGCAGGAGCAGGCAGTTTCTGTATTTTGCACTGTCCTCACGCCCATGCTCAACCCCCTCATCTACAGTCTGAGGAACAAGGATGTGATGGGGGCTCTTCAGAAAATACTGGGAAAACATCCACTCTCTAAGCACAACTCATAAAATGAAGCTAGAAAAAAAGCTATCTAGAAGGTCAAGAGGTGAAGACTTCGGAAGCATTTATAATTGCCTCTCCTAGGATGAGGAACTTTACTGCAGCCCTATGGACAAACCACATGGCTGGATTCAATCTAAAATATTAAGTAAATCATAAAAAACGTTTGTTAAGGGCTTTTTATTGATCAGTTTCTAACCTTTTGTTTCCAAAGATGATTAAACTGCTGTGCTTCAAACCTGTTCACAGCATAGACAAAGTACCAATCTTCTCTCTTCATACCTGAAACATCTATTAGCATCCTTGAGACTCATCTTTGTTAAGTGTTATTGGTAATTCAGTTCTTGTAAAGTTTTACTGTGATAAGCACCGGATTTTCAGGATAAATGTGGCCGGTATGTAAAACGAGTGGATCTTATCAGAAGCTATCACAGTATAACTTTCTATCTATCCATCTGTCTATCTATCTATCTTGTATTGGCAAACCCAACATGTTGGACTATTCTTTCTGCATGTCTTGGGTGGAAACACTGCTGGAAATTCTCTGATAATCAAAATTCATCAGCTCCTGTATACAATTTAGAAATTAGCACACCTAACTTTGGACAATAATAGCAAGTGTATGGTGGGCAAGTTGGATGCAGTTGCCTTTCCTCTCGACTTGGCAGGTTCCAAGCCACTGTCTCTAGCTCTAGATTCAGACCCTTCCTCCAGTGACTTCAGCAGGAACTCAGAAGACAGAGTGGAGGTCAGGGTCTGAAAATGCTTCACTGACGTGTCACCCATCTACCTGGCCACAGCTAGTGCTCAACAGTACCTCTGGAATCAGCACATAGTCACAGCTAAGTCTTTTCAGGGAATATTTTAATGTCTTATAAGACCGCAATTTGGCTGGGTGCGGAGGCTCACGCCTGTAATCCTAGCCCTCTGGAACACCGAGGCGGGTGGATCGCTCGAGGTCAGGAGTTTGAGACCAGCCTGAGCGAGACCCCGTCTCTACTAAAAATAGAAAGAAATTATCTGGACAACTAAAAATATATATATAGAAAAAATTAGCCAGGCATGGTGGCACATGCCTGTAGTCCCAGCTACTCAGGGGGCTGAGGCAGAAGGATGGCTTGAGCCCAGGAGTCTGAGGTTGCTGTGAGCTAGGCTGACGCCACGGCACTCACTCTAGCCCGGGCAACAAAGTGAGGCTCTGTCTCAAAAAAAAAAAAAAAAAAAAAAAAAGACTGCAATTTATCTACATAAATGTATAAATATATCACCATGGAACACAGGGATAAAAGTGACTGAAATCACTTCGAGGTTTGACAGTGAAGGTGAAGTAGTCACCCTAGAAGCAAACAGACTGGAAGAAACAGAGGGTCGTAAGTAAGGTTTATGTGACCGATTGACATAAGGAAAATTTTTGTTGTTATACAGAATCAGGAAGTTGTTGTGTTGGGACCTCAGGAGGTGCTCGGTGACTGCATCTGGAAGAGACGCAGATTGCTGCCTAAGGCCAGAGTGGAGACGGCCTTCCCACACAGGTAGCAGAGCAAAGGCAGAGGGCCAACCAGATGCCACTGCGACCAAGGGCCGCAATGGACACAACCAGGCAAGGATTGCTCTGGCTTTGTGACAGTTGCCTCGAGGACAATTTCATTTGTCTCATGAAAAAAGACAATAAACTTCTGCTGGAACTGGTGAACCCAATGCTATGGCCCTACTAAAGTTTCCCTTGATGTGGAAAGATTGTCTTGAGCTTTTCATGTCTAATGAAATTGCAGTCATGAAGTGGTTGTCAGCCCACATCAATCATAAATTAATTTTACAATTGAATTGTATTGAAACAATCATTGTCAACAATAATCCTTCATGATGCACAGGCAATACAAGTTAAATTGCAGTATATATTATTTAACATCTCTTAGGACATCAAAAACAAAACAAAAACTCTAAAATCCCTTGGCAGATAGAATGTGTGGAAAAGTGCACCCTTATGCATTTCTGGTATAAATTGCAGTGTTATACCTTTTTAATGGAATTCAATTTAATAAAATTAAAGCTTGTTTGCCCTTCTCCTCAAAAATTCTAATTTTGGAAATTTTTCCAAATACATGAAATAGAAGTCTTAGTAAATCACATACATACATGGAACTATTTTGTGTATTAGTATTATTATTATTTTTGAGGCAGAGTCCCTCTCTGTCACCCTGGCTAGAGTGCCGTGGCGTCAGCCTAGCTCACAGCAACCTCAAACTCCGGGGCTTAAGCCATCCTTCTGCCTCAGCCCCCTGAGTAGCTGGGACTACAGGCATGCGCCACCATGCCCGGCTAATTTTTTCTTTATATTTTTAGTTGTCCAGCTAATTTCTTTCTATTTTTTAGTAGAGACGGGGTCTAACTCTTGCTCAGGCTGGTCTCGAACTCCTGAACTCAAATGATCTGCCCACCTCGGCCTCCCAGAGTGCTAAGATAAGAGGCATGAGCCACCGCGCCCAGCCTATGTATTATTTTTTAAGTCTGACAGTAACCAGCATAATAATGACTGAATCAACTGTGGTACAGCCATATCATGAAGAATCATATGGATATTATGAAGAATGACTGGAAACTATACAAGATAACTATAAAAATCTCCACAAGAAATTTTGACTCAGAAAACAAGATGCAAAATGAAAATGCGTATAATAAAAGTCTTTTGTTTATAAACATTGACCCAAAACCTGCTGTGTCTGTGTGTGTATTGTGGGGATGAGTATGTATGTGTGTTTATAATCTTATTAAAGAAAGTAACTGGATGATTTTCCAGGAATTTAGAGCCTGATCTGGAAAGAAAAGGAAAAGGGCAAAAAGGTGCTCATAATTACAGAAAAATTAAGTCATGTGTGTTTCCATCTCAGTTACGCAAATTGTGTGTGTGTGTACCTAAGGTGAATAAGAGTATGCAAGCGGCGTTAACAGTGGTTATCTATGACTGATGAGATTGCAGGTGATCTTTACTCTTTCCATGTATTTTTACTTTATTTATTTATTTATTGACAAATATTATATATGTTACACAACGTGATGTCTTGGTACATATACAATGTGAGATGGCTAAATCAATCCAATTATATTACCATATATATTATTACCACATGTATTTGTTTTGTTATGGTAATAACACTTAAATGTTTATTTTCTTAGCAATTTTCAAGTATACATTGCTAGTAATTATAGTCATCAATTTGTACAACAAATCTCTTGAACTTTTTCTTCCTCGGTAATTGACATTTTATATTTTTTGTCCAACATCTTTTCATCTTTTCCTTCCCCAGCTCCTTGTTATCACCATTCTGCCCTCTGCTTCAATTAGTGTTACTTTTTTAGATTCTACATATAACTGAGATTATGCAGTGTTTATCTTTCTGTCCATGGCTGTTTTACTTAAGAGAATGTCATGTAGGTTTATTCATGTCACAAATAACAGGATTTATTTCATTTTTTTAAGATTCAAAAGTATCCCATTCTGTATGATATTATATTATCTTTGTCCATTCTTTTTTCCTTTTCTTTTTTTTTTTTTTTTGAGACAGAGTCTCACTTTGTTGCCCGGGCTAGAGTGAGTGCCGTGGCATCAGCCTAGCTCAAAGCAACCTCAGACTCCTGGGCTTAAGCGATCCTACTGCCTTAGCCTCCCGAGTAGCTGGGACTATAGGCATGTGCCACCATGACCGGCTAATTTTTTCTATATATATTTTTAGTTGTCCAGATAATTTCTTTCTATTTTTAGTAGAGACGGGGTCTTGCTCAGGCTGGTCTCGAACTCCTGACCTTGAGCAATCCACCCGCTTCAGCCTCCCAGAGTGCTAGGATTACAGGCGTGAGCCATCGCACCCGGCCTGTCCATTCTTCATTGATGAGTACTACAGTGGATTCCTTATCTTGTCTATTACGAATAATGCAACAAATATGGGAGTGCACATATCTCTGATGTTCTGATTTCCTTTTCTTTGAATACATACCCATTACCAAATTGCTGGATCATGTAGTAGTTCTATTTTTAATTTCTGTAGGTATCTTCATATTGTTTTTCATAATGCTTTCACTAATGTACAATCCCAGCAACAGTGTACTATGCTTCCCTTTTCCCACATCCTCCTCAATACTTGTTTTGTTTTTCATAGCAGCTATATCAACATGTGTGAGGAAGTATCTCATTGTGGTTTTAATTTGCATTTTTCTGATGTGTAGTGATATTCATCATTTTTTCACATAACTGTTGACCATTTGTATGTATTCTTTGTAGAAATGACTTTATGTTATTTGCCTATTTTTAAGGAATTATTTGTTTACTTGCCATTGAGTTGCTTGAGTTCCTTATCTATTTGAATGTTAATCCTCTACTAGATGTATGGACTGAAAATATTTTCTCTCATTCCATGGGTTATCTCTTCACTCTGTTGATTGCTTCTTTTGCTGTGCAGATGTTTTTTATCATCATGGAATTGCATTTGTCTGTTTTTGCTTTTGGGGTCATATCGAAAATATTTTTGCATAGACCAGTGTTCTAAACTTTTCCACTATATTGTCTTACTGTAGTTTTATACTTTCAGGTCTTAACATTTAAGTTCAATCCATTTTTAAGGCAATTTTGTATCTGGAATGAGATAAGAATTGAACTTCCTTCTGCAGCATGTGAGAATGCAGTTTCCCCAGCATCATTAATTGAAAAGACTTTCCTTTCTTTTTTTTCTTTTTTTTTTTTAGCCAGACAGTGGCTGGAAGGACTTTCCTTTTTCCATAGTACCTTCTGGATGGCCTTGTCAAAAATTAGTTTACTGTGTACACTTCAGCTAACTTGTTCCATTAATGTATTTGCCTGGTTTTAAGACAGTACTGCACTGTGTTGATTACTGTGGCTGTGTAGTACATTTTGCTATCCGGTAGTGTGGGTGTCCCAAGCTTTGTCTTCTTGCTGAAGATTTCTTTGGCTCTTCAGGATTTTTTGTTGTTTTATACAAATTATAGAATTGTTTGCTATGTCTTCAAAAAATGTCCTGGGAAATTTGATAGAGATTGTTTTGAAACTTTATATCATTTTGGTGAGCATGGATAAATATACAGTATTAATTCCCGCAATCCAGGAACATGGGATGTCTTTCTATTTATGTACTTCAATTTCTCTCATTAATGTTTAAAGTTTTTAGTACATATCTTTCACCTCCTTGACTAAATCTACTCCTAAGCATTTTAATCTATTGTAAGTGGGATTGTTCTCTTGATTTCTTTATTGGATATTTCATTGTTAGTGTATTAAAATGCTACTGATTTCTGTATGTTTTGTATCCTGAAATCTAATTGAATTCATTTATTAGTTCTAACAAATTTTTTGACACAGTCTTCAGGATATTCTATACATAAGATCATATCATCTGCAGACAGAAAATCTATATTCTTCCTTTCCTTTCCAATTTGAATGCTTTTATTTCTTTTTTGCCTAATATCTCTGGCAAGAACTTCCAGTGCCATGTTGAAAAGAAAGTGAGAATATTTTGTTTGTTTCTGAAATTAGAGAAAAAGCTTTCAACTTTTTGTTTGAGTATGATGTTAGCTATGGGCTTGTGATATATGCTTTTATCACACTGAAATACATTCTTTCTACCCCTAATTTGTTGAGAGGTTTTATTACTAAAATGTTGAATTTTTTTTTTTTTTTGAGACAGAGTCCTGCTCTGTCACCCTGGCTATAGTGATACCCTGGCTGAAACCTCCACTATAATATTGAATAGAAGTGGTAACAGTAGACATTCTTGTCTTGTTCCCAAACTCAGGTGTGAAAGTTGTCACAAAAATTGGGTCCTTCTTGTCATATCTAACTAAAACAGAATTGAGAAACCAGAGGGAAAGCACTCAGGGTACAAAAATCACTCCGACAATGTAATTTTCTGGAATCCTGACTACTGAAAGTACTAATTGTAACCTGAAACCAGTTTTATCTACAGCTCCTGATTTAACCTGCTGTAACTCTAGGACTGATGTTCTCAGCACCATCCCTCACCAGCCAGGGCTGGCCGGCTCCCCAAACCCATACAAGTGCCAACAAACCTGCTTAAAGAGCTACACATAACATTTCTTCTTTCTATAGCACCTTAGCCTTTGTTCCTCAGACGTACCAAAGACCACCCGGTCTGCATGTGGGCCTCAAATTACACTTCTTTTCTTCTAGATAAAACATTAAATTCAGAGATTTGTCTCTACATTTGTATTTTGACTTTGACAAACGTATAAAGCACTCAGGTTTTCAATATGACATATGTTATTAGCTGTAGATTTTTCACAGGTGCCCTCAGCAGTTCCAGAAAATTCCCTTCTATTCCTGGTTTTCCGGGTGTGTGTGGTTATTATGAACAGGCATTGAACTTATCAAAAGCTCATCTGTCTCAATCAAAATAATTTTTTGTACTTTATTCTATTATTATGATGTATTGCATTGTTTGTAGTTGTTAAACCATACTTGCGTTTGTCAGATAAAAATTTGGTGAATGCGTCCAATCATGTTTATATGTTGTTGCATTGAGTTTGCTACTATACTTGAGAATATGTGTCTGTATTTTTAAGAGATAATGGTCTATACATTTCTGTCCATGTGATGCTTTTGTCTGGCTTTGTTATTTGGGTAACAATGGCTTCATAGAATAAATTTGTTTTCCCTTTTAGTATTTAACTTACTTAAATTGACAAATAAAATTGAACATATTCACGTGTACAATATAATGTTTTGAAATACGTTACAATGTGAAATCGCTAAATCAAGCTAATTAACATATGCATTACACCTCACATGCTTATCATGTTTTGGTGTGAGAACACTTAAAGCTACATAGGGCGAAACACCTGTTACTCGGCCTCCTTCAGCCCTGGTTTGACCGCGTCTCCTGTCACTCATGGCCGGAGGGGTGGGGCCTAGAGCCTTATCCAATCCGGCGTGCCGACGTGAGAGCTGTCCAATCAGATGCGCAGCCGGGAAGAAGGAGGCGGCTTCCGGGATCTGGCGCGGCCTTTGTCTCTTCCGCCGGGCTCGGAGCAGCGTCCGCGCTCCGCTGTCGCTCCTGCAGGGGGCCCAGGTGTCTCTGCCGCAGCCCGTGTCACCCGTGACCTGCAGGTACTGGGGGTCCCTAGGGAGGACGCGGGGACGCCCCGGAAGCTGGGACGGGGCGAGTGTGCGGTCGGCGCTCCGAGGGGGCGGGGGCCGGGCGGGCGGCCGGAAGCGGCTGTGGGGACGCGGCCTCCCGGCTTCGCCTCCGGAGTCCGGGACCGAGGTCGGGCCGAGGCGCGCCGGGGCGTTCGGTCCCCTCGGTCCGCGGGGCGGGGCCGGGCCGGGCGGGCAGCGGGGCCCTGGGCGTCCTGGCCCGGCCCGGCGTGTCCTGCGGCCCCAGCCCGAGCGGCTCCGGGCGGCCGCGCGTCTCCCCAGGTTGTGCGGGGACGACGGGAGGGTCCTCCGGGGACGGCGGCGACGCTGTGCGGGGCTGGTGCGGGAGAGGAGGCGTAGTCCGTGAGGGCCTCGTCCCTCCTCCGTCCTGTTAACAGTTAAACTGGGGAAGCGTGGAAACTTAGAATCGTTTATTTAAGCAAATAGTAATTGGTGAATCTGCACGTCCCCAACCGTGGTTTGAGGTCTTGGGGCCACTGGAGGGGCTTGGCTTGCAAGAAAGGCGTTGATAAGGTGCTTGAGGAATGGAAGGAATTTAAATAATTGATTGGGTACAGTTATGTAGCGGCTTCTTTGGAGTATCCCTGTGGCTGTTTTCTGCTTATGTAATCGGAGCTCTATTGGCAGTTTGTGTATGTTGTGATTTACGGGAAATGCATTTGAGTTAGAACTAAATTTCCATACGGAGGAGCCCGGGACACTGTGGCCGGTTCAGTCTAGTTGCTCCCTGACTCAGGGGACCGGTTTCCCCTGCATTTTCCAGATGTGTGGCCAGCAGGGTCTCAAATCCAGTTTGCTCAGCCAGCTGTTCTAACGGGGCCTGTTGGAAATCTGAAATTTCTAGTTCTTTTCCTATGTTCCCAAATGCCTCCTTCCGCTCCCCAACTCATAACATTATGAACTGTTTGTTCCTTATTTATTTTTCAAGCAGACACACTATTGTGCTTGTTGAACATGTTTTTCCCACAGGACTCTGGGTGGCTCTTTTTAAAATATTTGTTTTCTGTTTCTGAACATTTCAGGTAACAGGAAAGCAGAGAATAATCACCTGACACTCCCTGTAAAATTCTTTGTGCTTCTGCTCCTGTTGTCTTCCCTGGGCTCACACACCTTACCAGCTTATCTTTAGGTTGAGGTCCCCGTTGAAAACTTTACAGGGTGACGTGTCCTCAGCCATCCGTGTGTCTTTTCCTGGAGCTGGTTTCACACTGTCTGGGGATGACCCAAGATACCCACAGTGACCGTGTCTCCTGGAACGTGTGGTGAATGTCAGTCCTGTGTCATCTCTGTCCAGAGCACAGGCTGAGGATGGGGATGGAGCCTTGCAGGGGTGGGGAACCTGCGGCCTTCTGATTTCAAGTTTGTTCATTTTTAAGCAGCAAAGGAGGCAAGAAAAGCTTCACCTTTCTCTGCTGCACCCCTTTTAATAAAAGGATTTGTTCTGTACAATTTGGATTCAGTCAAAAGGCCATACTTAAGGTCCTAGAGGGCCACATATTGTCTTAAGGCCGCAGGTTCCCCACTCCTGCAGGGGGAACAGCTGGGTGCCCTGTGGCTGACAGGAGCCTCCTGTTGTAGCCTTCATCTATAAAGCCAATCCATTGGGATAGTAAGGTTTTCTTTCCTGAACCTGAGCTTCCATTCCTTGGAGAAATGCTGGTGCTCAGCCAATAGGATGCTGGTATCGAGAGGAAAGGGCAGAAATGGCTCCTGCCCTCTGGACTCTTTCTCAAAGGACAAGGAAAACTCACCCGAGTGAGGCAGTGCAGGAGCCGGCAAAGCAGTTTGCACTTCAGGCGCACAGAGGCCCAGAGCAGTGTCTGCTGGGACGTGGTCGTTGAGTTTTTCCAGGGAACAGGGTGGGAGTGGGGGAACGTCACACGCGACAGGACGGTCTGACTTGGCCCGGGAGTCACACGTGTCTGTCCTGCAGTCAGCCCCACCCCTCCCTGAGTTTGTCACCTTGAAAAGATTTACTCCTTAACAGTAAAATATATTTTATCAGTAGAGCTCAAAACATAAGAAAATATTTCCAGTGAGGCAAGAAGGAGGTGGCTATGGGGGGGAAAAAATCCAGTCTTACAATATTGCTTTTGTTAAAAATTCTTATTTACCGTTTTCTTTCCCAGAGTGAGTGCTGTAAGGTTCTGAGTTCTGTTCTAGTTTTGGGTGACTTCAATCAGAACCCCAGGGCTTAGCTTTGGGAATGCCACCAGGGAGAGAAAAGATGGGGAAAATATCTCTACAATCATGGCTGCAGGAAAATGAATACCTTTCCACAAGAAAGTGTGGTAAATAAATTGGTGAGTAGGAAATGTTCACCAAGACGTGAGTTCCTCTCTTATGCAGGCTGGAGAATGTTTGATAGTGGATGACTCTGTTCTGTGTCCTGTGATCTGCGTGTCAGAGTTTATAGCTAAATTTATGTGGCAGGACTTGGCAGTTACTAGAAGTGTTCACGTGTGATTCATTATTTACCAAACGATTTGTTATAATAGAAATAGCGATTAAAAGACATGTTTATTGTCTGAAAGGGGTAGATGGTTTTGCTTTTCTTCTTGAGATGTAAAATGTAGGTGCCGTATCATTTTCTTCCCTTCTATAATCATAAACAGGTAGTTTGAGGGATTTTGTTGGATTCTTCTAACACTTGCTGTTTTCTCATTTAAAACTAAGTGAATACTTTTTGCGCCCTTCCTTGGGCTCTCTCTCTGCTGCGACAGTGGGTCTGGTCATCATCTGTGATGTATGTGTCATGCTCTGTAAATCTGTATCTTGCTCTTGCCGTATAATCCTATCTGGCTGTCCTCAATAAACCTCATTTTCGTGCTTGTCTAAAGAAAAAAAATTAATAAGAAAAAAAAAAACTAAGTGAATAATAACCTCACTTGGGAAGCAGAGACCTGGGCTTGGATACTCCAAGCAAAGGTCAATCCTGACCTAGCAGAAGGGGGTCACTGAAGGCCCCGTTAGTCCTTCCTGGGAGCCTCCCCCTCCCAAGTGTCCCAGTCTGTTCACAGCAACCCTGGAAGGAGCCCTTTATAGTGAGAGAAGCTGCAGAGCCCTGGGAAGCTGGGGGTCCGCAGGCAGATGTGGTCGGGGTGGAGGTGGGGGTGTGATGCCCTGTCTGGGGGTGTAATTGTTGTTGTCCTGGGGCTGTTTTAGACAGTAACAAAATACGTTCTAATTTACGTTAGAGGTAACTTTCTTGTAAAGAAGTCTCGGTGTAAAAGCACCAAGGATGACATCTGCAAATGTCTCCGAGGTTAGGCAGACAAGGGCTTTTCTTCACAGCGAAGAGCAAACAAGAGTGGACAGAAGGTGGGAGGGAGGGCAGGATGGGGTGGCGGGGTCCGGTCCCAGATCAGAGAGGTTTCCCGCTGAAGTCAGCCTGTTCTCAGGGGAGGCAGACCCAGGCCTCTCTGTTGGCTCAGTCTGAGCTTGGTCAAAGTGCAGCAGCCTCGGAGGAGGCGAGAAACTGAAGGAAAGTTTGGTTAACAAATAGTTTGTTCTAATCACTTGAGGATACAACTGTTCAGCACATTGTTTATAAGGCAAAAGTAAAACTTTGTGGTCTGTCTGGCTTTGTGATAGGTGAAAAATAGAGCGTAATCTAAACCAAATGGAAAAGGCCTCGTCTGCAGTCGGCTGCTCTCACTGAACATAGAGGCTATGGGATTTCTTCACTCACACTGTTCTCCAGGACATCCATCCTGTTCCCCTGCCACATTTCCTCGTCCCCTACGGCTCTTTCACTCGGCTGTTCCTTAGCCGTATCCTTACAGAAAACTAGTAACAATAATTACAATGTTTTGCTGAGTTCTGTGAGTGCCTCTGTCCAGTTATTGGACTTGAGGAGGGCGACAGAAGCCCCTGATTCATGGGCAGTTGGTCGGAGGCATCGATGGGCCCCAGGGCTTGCCACTGGCATCTGCAGTGGCGACGGTGTTGTGGGACTGAGCCCTGAACTTGTGGGCTGTGTGCGGACTCTGGGTGGCGTCAGTATTGAATTGCTGGACACGCAGCTGGTGTGGAGACTTGGTAGGTGTTCAGCAATCCCCGCACACGCGGTGTCAGGAAAGAGGCATCACAGGTCAGACCTCAGAGTGACTCTCGGTGTTTGGCTGCTGGTGAGAACTGTGACCGTGGAGGAGGGTGAGTGTCCACGCTGCCAGGAGGGGACAGGATGTGTGGGGCTCCCAGAGTTAAATTTCCCAGCTGTTGAGGTTTCTGTCTCTCCCCAGGAGGGAGCCACCCTGGACTACGTCTCCATGGTGCTTGTGGTCTCCAAGGTGGGGACCCTGGTCAGCCTCCTGAGTGTGGGGTTCCTTGTGAACTGTGGAGGAAACAGGCTGCTCACCTGAGCTGATTCCATTTTGTTTCTTTTATAAAATCTTGCTGCCATGTACTTTTAGTTCATCCAAGCATTTAACAGTTTTTAATTTTTTTTTTTTTTTTTTTTTTTTTTTTTTTTGAGACAGAGTCTCACTCTTTTGCCCTGGCTAGAGTGCCGTGGCGTCAGCCTAGCTCACAGCAACCTCAGACTCCTGGGCTCAAGCGATTCTCCTGCCTCAGCCTCCTGAGTAGCTGGGACTACAGGCATGCGCCACCATGCCCGGCTAATTTTTCTATGTATATTTTTTTGGTGTCCATATAATTTCTTTCCATTTTTTAGAAGAGACGGGGTCTCACTCTTGCTCAGGCTGGTCTCGAACTCCTGAGCTCAAACGATCCACCCGCCTCGGCCTCCCAGAGTGCTAGAGTTACAGGCCTGAGCCACTGTGCCCAGCCCATTTAACAGTTTTATTCCATGATTTGAGTGTGAGATTTGTTTTCTTACTTGAAAATGTGAGTGGATTGAGTCATATGGTGTGAAGAAGCAAAGAAGGTTCTCGAGATAAACAGTTTTATGCTGTGTGCAAACACTAAGAATGTAACCCCCATGGACTCAGCGCAGGGAGAACAGACAGCCGTGGGCAGCCCCGGGGGTCCCCAGATGTCGCCTACCTTCCGCACCCTGAGCCGACTGCAGGGCTGGTTCTTACTGTGCTTTGTGAGTTCACCGTCGAGTTGTTGTGAAGCAGTTTTGCTCGGTCTTTCCTGTTGTGAGTTTTCAGTGGCTTAATGCCACCTTTAATATTCCATGAATATTATGCTGAAAAGGTTTTTTGTGGTTTCTGTGGCTGGCTCTGTGGCTGCCGTGCTGCCCTCCGGGGCTGTGTGTCACTCAGTGTACTCCCCCTTGCACAGCTAGTGGGACTTTAGTGTTTGAAGTTTGTTAAGGGTTGTTGAGAAGGCCATTTTTGTTTTGTCCCCAAGTGCTAATCCTTTATGAGTTTTTTTACCTAAAGGGAGAAACGGAGGCACAAAATATAATTTCAGAGTTTACTTGAGCCAAGGTGGGAACAGTTGCCTGGAAGACTGAGACCAGAGTAACCGTGGATGTGAGCTCTGTTTGGTCTTTTTTATAAGCAGACTTTTAAAGTCAAAAAGGGGGAGAAGGAGTGGAGCAATATGAAGTTGTCCCAGGAATTGTCATCAGTTTGCAGAAACGACATTGATTAGTGACTGGCTCTACACTGTTGAACTACAGGGTGTGAGTTACGGTGCTCAGCGTGTGGCTTTGTTAGTGACTTTGTAGCTACTTGTGCTGTCAGAGTCCACACAGGAAACAGGGTTTGCAGATGATTTCTTAGTTCAGGGGTCGGTGGGGAGTGGGCATGGCTGCTGTCACAGTCCTGTGCCCTTCTGGGCCTAATAATTTAGAGAAGGCGGCATTCCTGAACTGACAACTTTGTTTTCTTTATAATTTCCCCTTTTTGATCACAATCCTTCTTTTTAAAAACATTGATTAAATTCTGACTGTTAAGATGTTCTTCACTGTCGGGAAGGCTCGTGGCCATGTAGTCCTATCCTACGTTGGGATGGCGTTAGAGGAGACATTTCAGTGAGGAATTAAAGAGCAGCAAACAGCCAAACTGGGATGCTCTCAATAGAGTGGCAGAAATGAGATTTTAGCCAAATCACTGATTTACATAGCTGGTGTTGCTTATTTTAAATTTTCTACTCTTTGGAATACTATAATTTTAATTTTCCTAGAAGTAAAACAGCAATGCATGTGTTAATAATTTGAATAGCAAAAATACTAAAAGAATGCCAGAACAATAAGAAAATACTTATTTCATTAGGGATCCAGCTAAAAACATCAGCATGAAAATTCAATCCAGGGTTTTTATAGACCCTGTTGTAGGTCAAGTAGCTTCTTTTCTAATTTTTCCTGGATGAGATTCTACTTCATGGGGACTATTTATATATATATATACAACAAAGGTGTTTGCCACCACACATACACCTCCTTGCTCCGGCAATATATAATCTAAAGCAACGTGCTTGCCTAGTACCTCCTCGGCCAGTGAATCAGTAGCTATTTGTTGAGCTGTGATGGAGGGAGTAGTTTCATCAGCATTTTTTCTTTAGGTTATACAAAGATTTCTAATCATGTGTTGATGAGAATTGACAGCCACCAAGGCACAGGTGCCCACCCTGTGAAGTGCATGGAGCTATCTCCTTGGTGGCTAGGAAGATAATTAGCATTTGCCCCCAGTAGAAGTTGATCTAAGTTCATGCCTAGAGAAAAGTCTGAGGGAAGTAGCAGAGTGTTGGTTTTCCTCAGATCTATGTAGAGATAGAGGGGTGATAAAATATCCTAAGAGACTTTGTCCCTTAATTTAGCAGCACAGGGATTGTTCAACAACACCTGATACTTTTTCAAACAGTGCTAGAGTGAATCTTACTTGATGGTGTTTCTAGTAAATAAAGTATCCATGTTGCAGGCCATGATCTTTGATGTTTACATCACCAAAGAGCACCCTGTTCAAAGAAGTTTTTGTTTTGTTTTGTTTTGTTTTAAATATGAACGCTTCCCGAATTTCCGTGTCATCCTTGCACAGGGGCCATGCTAATCTTCTGTGTGCTGTTCCAATTTTAGTACATGTGTGTGCTACCGAAGCAAGCATGGAAGAAACTTTAATTAATTTAAAATTTTTAGTGAGGAGCTTTGTAAGGCCTTGGCAGTAATGAAGAATATCGGCTTTGAGGAGAGCTGGCTGTAGGCTACTTCAGCCGGGTGGATGCACCTTCCTGCTGCTATTTTAAGGGAGAAGGTTGATGTTTTCCAAACGGGGTAAAACGTAAGTTCAACAGAACTAACAGAAGAGTCTTAGGCCAGGGAAGGTTCAAAGTTTCTATAAACTTTGCCAGTTGATTTTGTATTAGCCCATGTATATATTCCACCAGTCTGGAAGAATAAGGGTGATATGCACAATGGAAATGCTAAAAAGTTGGCCCTGTATTACAGATAGACAAATTATTTTACAGTAAAAAGAGTCTGTCAATCTCTGAAGATGAGAAGGAAGTCTCCAGGAAGAAACAGGACAGCACACAATTGATGAAGAAATTTTGTCATTTTATTTCTTTTCATAGTTTACTCAAAAGGTGAACCAAAGTCTTTTATTATCTCTTATCAATACTTCATGAAAATCTTATTTAAAAGATAAAACCAAATTTTATCTTTATCATTGTGAAAGCCAATTTTAATAAAACCTTATGAAAAGATCTAGCCAATGTCAATCAGCTCTGACCACACAAGATTTGTATAAACCTTTTATAACCTCTTATATTTTTCCCATTCTCTTTTTTCTCCAGTCTTCTACATCCATTTAGTTCACTTCATGTTTTTCTTCTTGTATTCTTTTTTTTTTTTGAGACAGAGTCTCACTTTGTTGCCCGGGCTAGAGTGAGTGCCGTGGCGTCAGCCTAGCTCACAGCAACCTCAAACTCCTGGGCTTCAGTGATCCTACTGCCTCAACCTCCCGAGTAGCTGGGACTACAGGCATGTGCCACCATGCCCGGCTAATTTTTTCTATATATATTTTTAGTTGTCTAGATAATTTTTATTTAGTAGATAATTTTTATTAGTAGAGACAGGGTCTCGCTCAGGCTGGTCTTGAACTCCTGACCTCGAGTGATCCACCCGCCTCAGCCTCCCAGCGGGCTAGGATTACAGGGGTGAGCCACCACGCCCAGCCCTTGTATTCTTTTAATGCCACTTTTAAATAAACTCTGTCCTAGGGAAAATTAAATTTTTTGGGAAAAAATACATCTTTATATCTTTTTTATAACCTTCTTCACCAGAAAACACATCTTATTTTCTTCATATGCTCTGTATGTAGAATTCTTTCTGTTCTCATCTCTAGCTTTAGTTACCATATGGTAGTCAGAATTTTAACCCTTGTTAATCTTAGTTTATAGTGAAGACCTAAGAAATAAGCAACTTTTGGGGGACAGGGTCTCAGTCTGTTCCCTGGGCTAAAAGATGGTGGCATAATAATGGCTCACTGCAAGACTTCTGGGCTCAAGTGATCCTACAGGCACGGCCTCCTGAGGAGCTAGCAGTCCAGGTGCATGCAGTCATGCATGGCTATTTTTTTTAATTATTACTTTTTGTAAAGACAGGGTCTTCCTGTCTTGGGCAAGCTGGTCTCAAACTCCTGGGGTGAAGCAATCCTCCTGCCTCAGCCTTACAAAGTGCTAGGTTGACAGGTGTCAGCCACTGCACCTATTTGTCACATGCTAACACTTCATGGGTACATCTTATCTAGTTTTCAGACAGGGTCTCACTCTGTCACGCAGCCTAGAGTACGGTGGCATGAACATAGCTCACTGTCACCTCAAACTCCTGGGCTCAAGTGACCCTTCCAGCTCAGCCTCATGGGAGCTGGGATTACAAATGCGTGCTTCCACACCCAGCTACTTTTTCCATTTTTGTTTTGTTTTGTGTAGAGACAAGTTTTCACTGTGTTGTCCAGGCTGCTCTTGCAGTCCTGACTCAAGCTGTCCTCCTGCCTCAGCTTCCAAAGTGCTAGAATTACAGATGTGAGCCACCACACCCAGCCAACATTTATAATTTTTAAAACTGAGTTTTCTAGTGTCCCTGCCTCTTTATGGACTACAGTCGCTCCTAGAGCACAGTTAGACCAAATTCCCACAAAACCACTCCCACAGGGTCACAGTCAGCAGTCCCGGCCCTGTCGTTCAGTGCCCCTGGCGTCTTCAGACTCGAAACCGACCCAGACACCCTGGGGCTCCGCCACCCACCCAGCAGGGTACACGCACGCCAGGTCAGCCCGAGAACCTCCAGCTCTGCTGTGTCATCCTGCCCAAACGCCAGGCAGTGTGCAGCAGGTGCTGCTTCCCCACCTCTCTGGGCCGTAAATCTGCAGCTTCAGATTCTGAATCCAAGGCCAGGGATCGTTCAGGATGCTCTAGAGCTGCCTGCAGGAGGGCCCCTCCCGCCAGTCTTCCTTCTTCAGCGTGAAACCCAAGGATTCGGAAGCAAGTGGGATTTCTCCTTGAATATACACACAAGACGTGGCCTCCACTTGGGCTTCACAAGACAGGGCCAGACTTCACGCTGGGGATGTACGAAATGCCCACGGTGGGGTAGTGCCTGCGGCAGGAGAGACTAACCTGAAAGACTTCTCTAGGTGGAGCTCCTGTAATTTTCCAGATCTTCTCCAGTCACCTGCTTTAACTGTGGGTGTGGCTTCCAGTGGTCAGTATAAAATCTGGAAGTGAAAACAGTCATCAGCATTGAATCCAACACTTCCATGGACACCAGATCCTACCTTGAACAACATAAGAAGGGAGAAGGTCGATTACCATTGAAAGGTCAGGACCACAAAATATCTAGAGCCATGACCAGAACTCCCCCTGCCTGTACCCGGTGTCACTGGGGCAGTGTGTTCCTCCTTTTCCCCGGGGTTGGCTGGTCAGGGACACATGATATGACACCTTTATCCACAGTCAGCTGCTCCACCAGGGCAGGCTGCTTCCCCGTCCTGACCCCACAGCGTCAGCCTGAGTCTCTCCTGCCTGCATCACCATGGAGACATCAGCCCAAGCTCACTAGGGACCCTGTCACCAACACCCGGAAGTCTTGGAGAGACTGAGGATGTCCTGTGCAGATTGAGGTCAGGATGACAACAGGGTCGAATTCTCCTTCCATCCAAGAGGGATAGCGATGTGTCATCCAGGATTTTTCTCTCCTTTCACAGAAGGGATGGCCTAGGTTGGTCCCCAGATGGGAGTGACTCCAGTTTCCTGGCACTTGAGTAAAGAACAAGGAAGGGGTTTAGAGACTCAAACTGAAACATAAACCAGCTGGCTTCCGTAACTTCAAAGGGCCATGAGAAAAGCAGTGGGAAGCAGTCATGGTTGCTGCTGTTCAGGAACTTTCAGTCTAGAGCACGTGGGTAAATGGCTGAATTCAGCATCAAGTGGTCAGTACACAGAAGGGGAGGTTCTCTTAATGGAAGAATTTATCAGTATAAGCTTTTGCATCACAGAGGTTCTGGTTTGTTCTCTTCCGAATTTCCCGTGTCTCAAGGTATCTTTTATATGCCTCTCGGTTGTTTCTTTGACCCTTTAGTTGTTTAGGAGGTTGTGGTTTAATGTCCACAGACAGAGTAGCAAAATAAATCTTCCAGTTTTCTTCCTGCTGTTGATTTCCAGTTTTATCCCATTGTGATAAGAAAAAAAGCATGATATGATTTTCATTTTCTTAACTTCAAAAGTATTTTTTCTCTTGGTCCAACTTTTGATCTGTCCTGGAGAACATTCCATATGTTCTTAGAGGAATGTGTATTCTCATACTATTGGATAGAATATTATATGTATGTCTGTTAGGGCCATTTTGTATTAAAGTTCCTATTATTGAATTTCTGTCTATTTCTTCCTACAGTTTTGTTAGTGTTCACTTTTAAGCCATCCAGTAAAGTTGTAGATCACAAAATCAGCATTCAAAAATTATTTGCATTTCTATACACTAAAAAACTGTCAGAGAAAATTTAAGATAACAATCCCATTTACAAAAGCATCAAAAATTAACAGTTGTTATGACTCAGTTTAACAAAGAGTTGAAAGTTCTGTTCAGCAGGAATATATAACATATTGATGAAAGTAACTGAAGAAACAAATGGAAGGATACCCCTTGTTTATAGATTGAAAATTTATTATTTATAAAATACTCATAGTACACAAAGCAAACTACCTGTCCAATGTCATTCCTACTAAAATGTCAACGGCATTTTTCACAGAAATAGGAAAACATTCTAAAATTTCTATGGAACCACAAATGACCCCAAATAGATAACAGAATTTTGAGAAAGAAGAGCAAATCTGAAGGCATCACATTTCATATATTTAGGTGGTCCAGTGTTGGGTGCATGTATATTTTTAGTTGTTATGTCCTTGTCACAAATTAACCTTTTTTATTATACAGCAAACTCTTTGACCCATGCGAGAGGTTTTGCGTGGAAGGGCATTTTTTCTAATATGAGTATTATCACCCCTGCACTCTTTTGGTTATCATTTGCACGGAATATCCCTTTCTATCCTTTCACTTTTAACCTATGTTTCTCCTTAAATCAGAAGTGAGATTTTTGTGAAGAGCAGAAATACTTAATTTTTTTGTATTTATTTAGCCACTCTGGCAGTTTTACTTCATTTTCTGCTGCTCTAACAGAATAACAAAGACGGCGTAAATTATAAAGAACAGAAGTTTATTCGGGTCATGATTCTGGCGGCAGGGAAGACCAATGACCAATAATGTGGCACTGGCATCTGGTGACATCCTTTTTGCTGTGACATTAGGGGCTGAAGACAAGGGGGGGAGGGGGACAGTGTGCCAGAAAAGCACAGCCCTGGTGGCCTGATCACTTCTTGAAGCTCTTGTCCCTTAATTCCATCTCAATGGCCATTAAATGTAGCTTAAAGGTGGAAGGCAACATTTAACCAATGGCTGTCTTTTTATTGGATAATTTAATCCTTTTATTTGTAAAGTAATTATTGATAGGAAAGGACTGGCTAATGTGATTTTCTTGTTTTCTGTCTGGCTTATAGTTCCTTTGTTTCTTTCTTCCTTTTGTGCTGCATTCCCTTGGGTTGCCTTTTGTGTATTGTTTTTGCTGTTATGAGCTTTGATTACTTTCTCTTTTTATTTTGTATCTCTCCTGCAGTTTATTCTTCTTAGTGGTTATCATGAGACTTTCATAAAACAACTAACAATCTAATTTAAGACAGCAATTTAACTTTTATGCATAAAAAGTTCACCTTTCTTCCCCTCCACACATTTTATGTTAATACTATATATGCTATACTTTTATTTTGACATTATATATCCATTAACAAAATAGCTGTAATTATTTTTAATACTTTTGTAGCTTTTGTACTAGAGTTGAAAGTGATTTATGCACCACTACTACAATATTAGACCATAGTGAATTTTACTATTTGTTTAGCATTTCTAGTGAGATAAATACTTTCAAGGTTTTATATTGTTAGCATTCCATCATTTTAACTTGAGTAATTCCCCATAGCATTTCTTATAAGACAGATCTATTGGTAATAAATTACCTCAGTTTTTTGTTTTGTTGAAGAACATGTTGACCTCTCTCAAAAGACAGCTTTCTTAAATATACTTGGCAGGGGTTTTTCTACTGCTCTTGTAGCATTTTGCATATATTGTATACCTCCTACCTGGCCCGCAAGATTTCTGCTGGAAAATATGTTGGGAACATTGTAGATGTCTTCCTGCTTTCAACTTGCTCACTTTGTCTTTGAATCTTGACATTTTAAATATAATGTCTCTTTGGGCAATCTTCATTAGGTTTTTCCTGCTTTAGGTATTCTGAGCTTCATGAAACTGGATGTCAGGGCCGGGTGCGGTGGCTCACGCCTGTAATCCTAGCACTCTGGGAGGCCGAGGCGGGTGGATCGCTCGAGGTCAGGAGTTCAAGACCAGCCTGAGGGAGACCCCGTCTCTACTAAAAATAGAAATAAAAAAATTATCTGGACAATTAAAAATATATATAGAAAAAATTAGCCGGGCATGGTGGCGCACGCCTGTGGTCCCAGCTACTGGGGAGGCTGAGGCAGTAGGATCGCTTAAGCCCAGGAGTTTGAGGTTGCTGTGAGCTAGGCTGACGCCACGGCACTCACTCTAGCCTGGGTAACAAAGCAAGACTCTGTCTCAAAAAAAAAAAAAAAAAAAAAAAAAACTGGATGTCAATTTGATTTTCTATAATAGATTTGAAGAGTATTAAGACATTATATCTTTTAAAAATCACTTTATTCTTTTTCCTTCTCTTCTTCTGAAAATCCAAAAATGCATATATTTGTTCACTTTATGAGGCACTATAAAGGCCATGTGCTTTCTTTACTTTTTCTTTTTTTTCCCCTAATTGGCCAGTTTCAAATGACCTATATTTGAGTTTGCTGAAGTTTTATTCTGCATGATTGAGTCTCCTCTTAAAGCTTTTAATTACACGATTTAGTTCTTCAGTTGTGTACTTTATCATCAAGATTTGTTTGAGTTTTTTTTATGGTTTTCATTTCTCTATCAAAATTCTCATTTTGTTCATGCATTGTTACAGAAACCTTTTTTATTATCTATGTTCGTCTTTTATCTGATTGAAATTTCTTTAAAGTTGATAATTTTAATTTTTATGTTAGCCAATTCCTGTATCTCCTTTTTTTTGCAGATGATTACCACAGATTCATTAGTTTTCTTTGGTGGTGATCAGGTTTGCCCGATGGTTTATGATTTGTGTATTCCTGTGTTTGTGTCCCTGACTATGAAGGAGCACTCCCCTCTTTCAGTCATTATCGACTAGTTTGAGAAGTTAAATATCTTGCCATATTTCATCCATGGGCTGATGATATTTTCACGGAGATTCCAGTCAGTTGAGTTTGGAGCCAGGTCCCATGACTGCTACTGGGACTGTAGCGGATTCGTGGTTGGCAGAGCACTCAGTTATCAGGGCATCGTACACTCATGCATCCTGTCTATTCCCTGGGGAGACTGAGCTTTCTTCGAGATCTTGCTCAGTAGGACTGGCGCTGAGACGAGGAACTGCAGTGGTTTCTGCAGATCAGGGGCTTCTACAATAGGTGTGGCAAGTTTGTCTCAATGACAGGCTTCTGAGAGTGCTGTCACCCAGGTCTCTGGATGGGCAGGACTGACCCCTGATCCCAGCTGAGGGGGCTGTGACTGATTCACGGGGCTGCTGCAGCTGGGACCTCAGTCTTCGGTTCTGTCTCTTGGTCCATGGCGTGTCTCCCTGCAGGTGTTGGCGTGGGCAGGGCTGCTTCCAGACCTTGGCTGACAGGGACTGGAACTGAGTTCCAGGGATTCTTAGATCCACAGTGAGACTTGCGTTAGCAGGCCTGCCTTCATGGACGCAGACGGATGCGCTTCCAGACTGCTCCCAGGTTAGCCAGCCTGCTCCTGGGCTGTGACTACCTGCAGCTGGAGGCAGCCGGGTTCCAGTGTTGCTTCAAGATCCACATTCAGGGCTCGGTGTGGTGGCTCACGCCTGTGATCCTAGCACTCTGGAAGGCTAAAGCGGAGGATTGCTTGAGATCGGCAGTTTGAGACCAGCCTGAGCAAGAACGAGACCCTGACTGTCCTAAACACAGAAAAAATGTGTCGGGCGTGGTGGCATGTACCTGTAGTCCCAGCTCCTGGGGAGGCTGAGGCAGGATGATGGCTTGAGGCCAGGAGTTGGAGGTTGCTGTGAGCCAGGCTGACGCCACGGCACTCTCGCCCGGGCAACAGAGTGAGACTCTGTCTCAAGAAAAAAAAAAGATCCACATTCAGATCAGATTTGGTGGTGCTACATACAGGTCACAGATGGATGTTTCTCCCTGAAGATCCCAGTGCGGGCGGGAGTTCTTTTCCCCCGACCATTAATGAGAGGTGAAGAAAGTGGGTTTGGGGCTGAGTCAGGGGCCACAGACAAGACCAAGGGCATCAGGCCTCACCTGAGACACAGGTGGCTCTGAATCTTCCTGGGTATCTTGGCAGATGGTGCTAATGGCGAGACCAAGGGAAAGCGGACCGTAACTAGGTCCCCAGTGAGATGTTGCTACCTTTTGTTCTGTAGCTGGGACTGTGATTAGGCAGCCTGTCACATGGGTGAGGACCTGCCCTCTCACAGCGGCCTTACTGCTTGGTTTTGAGCTGCCCTAGGGCACCACAAGCTCAGTTCTGGATCCCGAAGCTCCCACAAAAGCAGTTTCATCTGGGCACGGCTGCTGCATTGCGCTGTAGGGTACAAATGGGGGGGAGGTCCTGTTCTGTCATCTTGGTGACGTCCTCTCCTGTGAGTTTCACTTTTGTAAATGTTGCATGTCAGTTTGTCTGGGACTTTTAGATTCAAAAGTTCTGAAGCAAAATGCTCACATTTACATGTAATATAAGAATTGAATTAGATTATGAGCAGACACCACATGTGTTAAAATGTTGGAAAGTTTAAGTTTACTGGAAGGAATAAGGAATCATGGAAATTTATATATCTCTTTTCTCAGCCTATATCTAAATGATGGTATAATTTAATCCAAAATGTTTGTTTTATGGCAGTAATTACATGACATTTTATAATGTTTATGTTGTTCCTTTATTTGGAAACATAAAACTTTGCTTAGCTACTAAGGACTGTATTATAGCCATTGTATGTTGTATAAAAGTAGTACCAATACACTCAACAACATAAGAAAGTTTCATTCACTTAAATTTTCTCAGTATGGCCTTTTATTAATGATTATAATGCATTTTATGGGAAATTTTACTACCATACCTTAAATAGCATTGATTCAATATGCCTGTTTTCAGGAGACTCAACCTGTCTTTTCCATTCCCTTTAACACTCCATACTAAAGGAAGCAGTAACCAGTCTTTAGGTAGCCCCAGAAAACCTGAGAGCTTTGGACACATGTTCCATTCTTTTCTTTGTTTTCTGAGAGAGAAACAAGGTCTGGGAAGATTTTTTTCCTGATTCCATTCTGCTGTGGTGCAGAAAGGTAACAGACTTAATTTCATTCTTTCTTAATTTCATTCTTCTTGGCTTTGTGCTCACTGTGGGGGTACTGCAAATTGTACTTTTTTTTTTTTTTTAAGCATGTTTTGTTAAGTTGGTGTATCAATGGAGAAACAAAGGCCTGAAGTTTTTGATTCAGTCATCATGCTGATGTCTTCAGCTTGGAATACTTTTCTATATGTTATTTGTAAAGTATATAGTAATCGGAATTTTAAATTTTTTTGGTATATTTCAGATATATTTTCTCATTTCACCCAAGTCCTGTGGACAAAGAAGTGCATAGAAGCTCCATTCCAGAAAGTGATACTGGGAAGGTTTGTGAGTTGTGGTCTTGAAAATTTACACGTACGGAAAGACTGGGAAAGCGCAGATGAGTGTGAAGGGCAGAATGGATGTTATGATGGACAGAACAAGTGTAGAACAACCACCCATAATGAAAATATCAGTGATACTGTAGGTCAAGAGCATAAAACATTTTGGAAAAAAGCTTCATTTATATCAGATACTTCTGCTGAACCATATGTTTCTCTAAGTAAATATCAGCATCAATTTTTGGAGCATAACTTTTATCAGAAAGAAAATTTGGAAATTCTAGACTGTGGTGTGATGAATGTTCCAAATAATAATTTGGACCAATTAAAATACAGAATTGGATTAAATGTTCAGTCAAACATTTCTGAAGATGTGATATCTAAAAATGAAGGTGAGATTTCTAAATATGATCGATTTGATAGGTCATTTGTTAAAAGTTTATTATTTTTCCACCAAAACATAATACCTTCTTCTACCAAAATCTCCAACAGTAATCACTATGGGAAAGTCTTCACTTGTTCATCTAATCAATATCATGGAATAGATAATTTGGGAAAATATCACACTTACAATAAAACTTTGATGCCCTTTAGCCAGGGTTCTACCCTAAATAATGACCAAGATATTTACATTGCAGACAGAAATAATCACTGCCGTAACTCTGAGAAAACCTCTAATGAAGTGTATAGTTCTAGAAAATATCCGAAAATGCATGTTCAAGAGAACGATTACAAATGTAACAAATGTAAGAAAGTCTTTTTTCAATACTCAAAGCTTATTGTTCATCAGTGTATCCATATTCAAGAGAAGCCTTACAAATACAATAAAGGTTTAGAAGCTTATACCCAGCCTTCAAAACATACTCAGCATCTTGGAATCCATTTTGGAGGAAATTCATACAGATTCAGTAAATGTGAGAAAGTCTTGAGTCAATCATCAAATCAAAGGGAACATAACATAATCCATGCTGAAGAGAAACTCTACAAATGTAAAGAATGTGGCAAATCTTCTAATCATATTTCACATCTTGTTAAACATCAGAGAATTCATACTGGAGAAAAATTTTACAAATGTGGTACTTGTAGCAAATCTTTTACTCGATCCTCAAGTCTTATTGTGCATCAGAGAATTCACACTGGAAAGAAACCCTGCAAATGTAAAGAATGTGGCAAAGTCTTTAACTGTAGTTCACGTCTTACTCAGCACCAGAGAATTCATAATGGAGAAAAATTTCACAAATGTAAAACAAGTAGCAGATCCTTTAGTCATTCCTCAAATCTTGTTGTGCATCAGAAAATTCATTCTGGAGAGAAACCCTACAAATGTAAAAAATGTGGCTTGTCCTTTATCTGGCCTTCAATCCTTAGACAACATCACAAAATTCATACTGGAGAGAAACCCTACAAATGTAAGGAATGTGGGAAAGCCTTTAAGTATAGGTCCCTTCTTACAAAGCACTACAGAATTCATACTGGAGAAAAAGTTTACAAATGCAGTACGTGTAGCAAATCTTTTACTCATTCCTCAAGTCTTATTGTGCACCGGAGAATTCATACTGGAAAAAAATTTTACAAATGTAATACATGTAACAAATGTTTTACTTATTCCTCAAGTCTTATTGTACACCAGAGAATTCATACTGGAGAGAAACCATATGAATGTAAGGAATGTGGTAAAGCCTTTAAAACCAGTTCACAACTTACTCAGCACCAGAGAATTCATACCAGAGAAAAATTTTACAAATGCACAACATGTAGTAAATCCTTTATTCGTTCTTCACATCTTATTGTTCATCAGACAATTCATACTGGAGAGAGACCCTACAAATGTAAAGAATGTGACAAATCCTTTAAGTATAGTTCACATCTTACAAAGCACCAGAGAATTCACACTGGAGAGAAATTTTATAAATGTAATAAATGTAGCAAATCTTTTATTCATTCCTCAAGTCTTACTCAACATCACAGAATTCACACTGGAGAGAAACCATACAAATGTGATGAATGTGGAAAAGCCTTTCAAAATAGTTCACATCTTATTCGACATCAGAGAATTCATACTGGGGAGAAACCCTACAAATGTAAAGACTGTGGGAAAACCTTTACCTGTAGATCATACCTTACTCGACATCAAGGAATTCATACTGGAGAGAAACCCTACAAATGTAAAGAATGTGGCAAGGCCTTTAACTGTAGGTCATACCTTACTCGGCATCAGAGAATTCATAGTAGAAAGACTCTATAGATATAGCAAATAAGAAAATAATATCCAAAATACATAACGTAGAAATTACCAAAAATATGACAGAAAAGGAAACCTTACGGATAAAATAAATGGAAGCATTTAATTAAAATGCAAATTTCATTCTATTGGGGGATTCCCAGAATAAAAAAACTAAAGCACAAACACTTTGAAATTTTATACCAAAACAGAATATCTATTATGGAGAATAATCCAAATTCAAAGCAATTATATGATTTTTTCATATGGTTCAAAGGAGCAAGAACGGCCGGGCGTGGTGGCTGACGCCTGTAATCCTAGCACTCTGGGAGGCCGAGGTGGGTGGATCGCTCACCATCAGGAGTTCGAGACCAGCCTGAGCAAGAGCGAGACCCCCGTCTCTACTAAAAAAATAGAAAGAAATTATCTGGACAACTAAAAATATATATAGAAAAAATGAGCCGGGCATGGTGGCGCATGCCTGTAGTCCCAGCTACTCGGGAGGCTGAGGCAGTAGGATCGCTTGAGCCCAGGAGTTTGAGGTTGCTGTGAGCTAGGCTGACGCCACAGCACTCATTCTAGCCTGGGCAACAGAGTGAGACTCTGTCTCAAAAAAAAAAAAGCAAGAACATAGTCATTCGATACTTTATTTGTGTTGACAGTATTTGACTTGCTTGAAAAGCAGGTATTGATGTAATTCAGCTCTCAATTCAGTTGATGCTGTGCCTTAATTTCTAGTGTTCATATGAAAATATATGATCTTTTCTCTGCATCAGAACTACTAGAGATTATTCTATATTAAGTGGATATAATTAATATGAATTTTTCCATGGCTGTATAATTAAGATGTAAAACCCATGATGAAAATCTAAAGGAAGATGCAGCTTGTCTTTGACTTATATTATAAAACATTCATGGATATAAGCATATGGTGCATGTTGAGAACGTGACTCTTCTGAGTTTAAGTGAGGGGACCAATCTGAATTTACTAAATAAATCATTTTTTCCAGTTGGTCCTTACACGGAACAAACTAGCCACTTAAAATGCTGAGTTATTTTCATAGTAGAATCAAGTAGAAGTCTTGAGTATTATTTGGTGTGATAGAAGACATAGTAGAAGTGTTGAATGTTACTTAATGTGATAGAAATTAATATGCCTTCACAGATATCAGTCAAAAGTAAAGATTACTCCTATCTGGAATGTTATAAATTATTTCCAATCAACATTCAGTAAATAATTAGCCTCACAGGGGTGGGAAACTTGTGGCCTTAAGGCAACCTATGTGGCCTTGTCGATTCTTAAGTGTGACCTTTTAACAGAATCTGAAATTTACGGAACAAATTTTTTTACTAAAAGCGGTATAGCAGACAAAGATGAAGCTTTTCTTACTCATTTGGTGCTTTAAAAACAACAATCTTGAAATCAGAAGACCACGGATGCCCCCACCACGTGATACCTCGAGAAAAATGCTCCTGGAGTTCTTGCAACTGTGTATTACCAGGGAGCATATACTGGATTTTCGGATGCTTTCTGAAGACTGTTTGAACATAATTTGTTTGAATCGATATAACTAACTGATTTTTAAAGTTTAACACAGATATGTAAAGAAGGAATTGTTATCCTGTCATCAACTTTACACTGTCTCATCATGTCTAAGACTGTGGATAACATGTGGAAATAACATTGTATTGGGTGACAGAGTGGCATGATTTCTCTAGTAATCTCAATTCCCTCGGGACTTAAAATTCCTATACTGGGAGGATATTGTCATAGTTACTATTTTGTATTCTTTTCTCATTTTTGTAATCACTGGGATATTGTGATAGTTATAATAAAGTTTCTGTGGGAGTATAATTAGAAAACATACTTTTTAGATCCTAAATCACTATTTATATAGTTTTGCCCCATAATTTTTTGCACATGCTCTCTGAGTCAAATGCATAGAATCTTCTTTTTATTTTAAGTTACTTAGAATGCAATATCTAAATATGCTAAGCTAATAGTTTATATAATCTAATCATTCTCAGAAATTAATTTGAAGATATGAGCAATTCTGCAGTGATATATTTAGTTATGCTTTGTTTAATATACTTTATTTTCTCCATTTTCAATTAGAGAATGAAACTACCTAGCCAAGCTTTTTTTTTTAATTGTTGTCTTCCTTTTAAGACAAATGTACTGATTTTACTGGACTGACTTTTTCAGATAGAAACAGAAGCTTCAAAAATCATGCAGTTGTTTTGACATTTATATAAAAGTAAGAAACACACAGGGCAGTGCTCTATGTGAAATAGATGCTTAATATTATGGAGCAAAACGTTCTTACTGGGGTGAGTTTGTAGATGTAGGTAAGAGACTGAAATGTCCAGAGTGGAGAACTGGCATCAGCTCTGCACGTGCAGAGGGGACATCTGTTGCCAGGCTGCGCAGCTGACTCTCTGAATTTAGAAAGAAAATGCATCTTGTACAATTTTGTGATCGTCTCCAGCTTTTCTCTCTCTTTTATTTTATCCCCACCTGCGTGTGCACCACAGCCCTTCTCCCTCTTGGCCCGTGTTGTGGCTGCGTCCTTCTCACTGCTCTCCGGTGTCACGTCGTCTCACGCAGGGCTTCGTTCTGAGGATTGGTATGAAGTTTTCGTGATACAATGATAATTTGTTTCTGACTGGGAGAGTTTGAAGACATGCGTTGGTTTTATACACACGGTTTAGAGCACTGAATTGAAATAAGAGGAAAGTGGTGCCAGGAGCCCAGAGCACTAAGTCAGGCGGTGAGCACTGTGGGAGACGTGGAGACAGAACAACCGTGACCGTGCTGTGTCTCTCAGAGAGGCGGATGGAACGTACTGGAAAGCGTATATGGGAAACACTTTTGCCATGTGAGAAGCAG
This sequence comes from Lemur catta, assembly GCF_020740605.2. Classification (NCBI taxonomy): domain Eukaryota; kingdom Metazoa; phylum Chordata; class Mammalia; order Primates; family Lemuridae; genus Lemur; species Lemur catta. Next base: position 945,161 of record NC_059156.1, read on the forward strand.
GCTGAACTGAGCTCACAGCACTGACTCTGAGTCACAGGTAGTTACAAGGGGTGTCGTCGTATGGCCAAATGTGACATAGATGGGATGGGTACTTTGGGGATATTGTCAGTTGCTGATTGTCAGGGTGGTGGGTTCTGTCCCCATGGTTGGGAATTACTGGGCAGTGTGCGGACCAGGTGCTGTTTGGAGTTTGAGATTGTCGCAGTTCTTCAGACCTCGATCAGCTTTAGTGGCAGGAGATGGGGTGGTGGATGAGTTCAATTTTGTGGGCGTAGCTTTAACATGTCGTGTTGTCAGAGTAAGTGTTTGAGACGAAGATGCCGCTGGGCGACTGAGCTGGGCAGAGTAAGCAAGGTGTGCCGCCGTCACACACAGTCCCAGTTTCCCAGGGAGCTGTGTGTGTGACCCCCGTGCACTTATGCAGAGTATAACCCCAGCTCAGGTGATATCTGCTGTAGGCGGGTGACCCTCCAGGAAAGCCGGCCCACAGGTGGCACGGACCCCTCTTATTGCCACTCATGCTGTCAGTCAGTCATGTCATCCATGCTCTGTTTGGGGCGCTGGGAGAGGGAGGGACGATGGGACGGTCAGATGCACTGGACACTTTAGCCTGAAACATTCTACCCACTTTTTAGGATAGAAACGTCCGTGTTCTTTTACAGCCTACGTTCCCCTTTCACCCAGCCTGTCTCGAATGGAAAGTGGGTTGTGAATTGTGGAAATGGGTACAGTGAGGTTGGGTTGCAGGTTAGGTTCACACAGTTCACATGGACACAGTTGAAATGTAATAATGCACCGTCTTCCGTAGGTACTGGTTTGTGTTCGGGCATACCAAGAGAGGACTGCTGGGTGGTATCGGAATAAAAGACGCGTGTTTTGCCTTATGTCCGTGGCGAGTGTGCAGCGGCACAGGACTGCTCACACAGTCCCCTGACTCCAGGCGCGCTGGTCTGTTTCCATTTCCTCTCTGACACTGTCCACACTCGCTGTTGCTCGCGCACACTAGGGCTGGCGGCTGCCCCGCCAGTGTCACGCCACATCCCTACAGCAGCAGAGAGTGCACGTCACCAGGATAGGACGTAGAGTTTCACTGGAAGCTGCTGCTTTTAAATTCAGAAAAGGCCATTCTCCCTTTGCATTGCTCTGCCTCTTGCTTTCTTACTACTGTTGAGGTTTTTCTGCAAGTTTGCCAGTCCAGGGAACCCAACTAGGGGACTAATGTTTGGGCTCATATGTATGGTTGTCTTCTCCATTAAGGCCTGGGAATGCAATCAAATTGACAGCTTACCGTGACTGGTTTTACGTGGGTTCTGGTCTTGGTTATCCAGATGGGAAGGGGGGCTCAGATGTGGACTGTCCATATGGGGATGGGGAGGGGGAATATTTCCATGAGTACATGGGGTGTGATTCTGAGTACTTTATTTGCCTTGTAGGCTACTCGACTCTGTGGAGAGCAATCAAGACAGATCACCCAAATGAGAATAAGTGGTATATATGCCGTGTGTGTGCGCACCTGTGTGTGAATAAATAGACAGACATTAGACATTCATTCATTCTCAAGAGAGTCAGTGTCACCACTGCTGCGGCCATCACCGCCAGCAGTGCTTTCTTTGCCTTTGGCAGAGAGTCTAAGGCAGGCAAAGGAGTGGGAAAGCCCTGCGGGGGAGAGAGGGGAAAGGCAGGCCCTGACAGGAGGCGGTTGGCACGCTTGAGGAAGCTGAATACCGGCCGGCTCCAAGAAGGGCGTCCCACGTGAGGGGCCGTGGGGTGCACCCGTGGCTCTCCATACCACTCCAGTCGGTCCAAAGTTGGAAGCAGGGACGAACGTGAGGGAAGGGACGCCCTGAGGGCTTTAGCCTTGGGGGAGTAGGGCGACAGATAGCTGCAAAAGTGCATTAGGTCAGGCTTGGTGGGCCGGTCCCACGGGTGGCTACAGAGGTGGTGGGTGTGGCGTCACCAGGGTCAAGGGCAGACTTTGAAAATTCTATCGCCCAGCCCAGAAAGGCTCCCTTATCATCTGCAGGCAAACCGACACCTTTCGTGCATAGAGAAACGTCGTTCGGTGTTTTTACGGAGGCGGTGGCGATGAGGACGACCATGACAACTGCTCCTGTCCCGCTCCTGCCGCTGCCTACACAGGTTGGGAAATGCGTTAAAATCTTCACCCCTCCCTCTCCCCAGCAGGCTGAATGGATGGATCGATCCCCCCACTCGTGGCCAAGGGAACCCCAGGAAGACCCTAAGAAGATGACTGCTTGGCCCTGAGAAGGCAGGTCAGACATACCCGGTCACGCCCCCTCCCTTCTCAGAGCTATCCTTCGCTAACTCGTCAGCCGGCCTGAGGCTATCTGTCTGCGAGACAGAGCTTCCATCACAGCTGCGGGTCATCCCTTGACTTAACAGCGTCCCGTGAGTGAGTGGCTCGGATGAACGGACTTCCTTAGCTTAAAAGATCGCAAGCGTTTAGACAAAGCTGCATCTTTTTTAACCCATTACCCATCCAAGTATCAGTGTAAATCCCGTCATCCCCCGCTTCGAGATGGCTCGCGTTTGGGGTGGGGGGTGGGGGGCAAACCAGCGTACACCGTGTCCCCGTATCGATCCATGACTTCACACAGAGTTCCCATGTCCCTGGAATGTAGAAAACCAAACTGTAACCAGACCACGGCAATAGCACTCACTCCTTGCTTCTCGGCGTGGCTCTCCGGGCCACCGTCAGGGACATCCATCTTACTGAGTTTGGCTTCTTTACCAGGGACAGACCTATACGTGTGCACGTCAGTTTGTGTATAAATAATGCATGCTAAAATTGTACAACCGGAAAAATTGAAAAAGTCATTCAGCACTTTTAACAGACGATCTGGTGTGCCTGCCTGCGTGCGTGTGTGCGTGCGGGCCGGCCGGCTCCACGCTTTATTTTTTGATTTTCATGTTTTCATGTTTTCCATCTGACATGAGTGAGTGGTGTGTGTATTGAAACACCCAGACGCTGGCCTTCCTCGCCTCAAAGGGGAAAATGTCTAGGATTCATTCCCCTTCCCCACTGGCCTTTGAGAGTCGTTGAGGCCCATCCTATGGAAGGACAGATTGGGCCTCCATGGAACAGCTCCATAGAAAAAGAAGTTAGGAAGTCATCTTTGATTTCTACAATGACAAATTCAAAAAGTTAAAATCCCCCAATCGGGGCCGGGTGAGGTGGCTCATGGCTGTAATCCTAGCACTGTGGGAGGCCGAGGCGGGTGGATCACTCGAGGTCAGGAGTTCAAGATCAGCCTCAACAAGAGCGAGACCCGGTCTCTACTAAATAAAAAATAGAAAGAAATTATCTGGCCAACTAAAACATACATGCAGAAAAAAATTAGCCGGGCATGGTGGCGCATGCCTATAGTCCCAGCTACTGGAGAGGCTGAGGCAGTAGGATCGATTCAGCTCAGGAATTTGACGTTCCTGTGAGCTAGGCTGCCGCCACAGCACTCACTCTAGCCGGGACAACATAGCCAGACTCTGCCTGAAAAAAAAAAAAATCCCCCAATCGAACAAGGTATAGAAAAATTATGGTGTTGATGCAATTGGGGTGGGGGGGAGAGCCGGGGCTTCTGGTGTGGGGGTGTGCGGGTGCCAGTGCCTGTGCAGTCGTCATCGTCCTATTAATAACACGGAGAGCAGAATAAAGTTCTGAGACATAAAGATCATACTCGGCTGAGGGAGCCACCGGTGGAGCGAGGGAATGTTTCTTCTACAGGACCAGTATTTCCTTTGCCCCCCCCAATGCCCTAAATAATATGTCGATGAGGACGTACACAGCGTTGTCCCTGGTTGTGGGTCGGGGTGTGGGTGGCGATGGGGGTGGAGGCTTGGCAGGAAGTAAAGTCAAGTGATGTTTTTTTTAATAAAGAGACATACTGACCCCCGGGCTACATGCTGGGGACTTCATCCGTCAGGTCTAAGGAGAACACAGGCAGGCAGTGCTCACCGTCAGTTTCAACTAATTAAAAAAAAAAACACATAGAAAATAGAAAAAAGGGGCGGGCGCGATGGCTCCCGCCTGTAATCCTAGCACTCTGGGAGGCCGAGGCGGGAAGATCACTCAAGGTCAGGAGTTCGAGACCAGCCTCAGCAAGAGCGAGGCACCGCACCAGCCCTGCCCCGTCCCGTCCCTACTGAGAAAGAGAAAGAAATTCTCTGGACAACTAAAAACAGACATAGAAAAACTTAGCCGGACACGGTGGCACGAGCCGGTAGTCCCAGGTATTCGGGAAGCTGAGGCAGAAGGATCGCTTAAGCCGAGGAGTTTGAGGTTGCTGTGAGCGAGGCTGACGCCACGGCACTCTAGCCAGGGCAACAGAAGGAGCCTCTGTCAGAAAGAAAAGAAGAAATAGAAAAAAAGAAAAAAAAAAGAAAGGAAGGAAGGTATTGAGGGAAGGAGGGAGGGAAGAGGACAGAAGGATAGGGGGAGAGAGGGGGTGAGTGAGAGAGAGAGAGGAGAAAACTATTAAAAATTCGGTACCAGGGTGTTCCCGCGCACGTGGGAGATGTGTCTTCTCCCTCACGCCCTGTTTCCTCCACACACACATCACCCGTGTGCCGCAAAAAAAGCAACAAAAAGAGAGAAAGAGATTAAAAAGGGAAAATGGAAACAGGGAAAAAGAGGAAGAAAGAAAGAAATTTTGAAAAAAGAGACCAAAGTCCCAGGGAGAAGGAAGACTACTGAGCCCAGAGCGACACCTGGTGACCAAACCGTGAACGGCACCCTGCGGCCCCAATTCGCCAGAGACATCTGGTGGAGCCCAGGGCACTGTGCCAAGGGAGGCCGAGGGCAACATGCGGCGGACCCGGGGCCACGGCGTCTGCAGCCGATTCCCAGGCGGGCACAGGAGCCGGGGAAACTCATTCTCAGCGCGGGGGGAGGGGAGGGGAAAGAATTGCAAAGTCACCCAGACAGATCCCTTTCTAGTTCATAAACGTGGTGATTGCGTGTTCACACGCACGTGTGAGATGTGCGTCCTGGTGTGTGGGCACATCCCCCGCTGCCGTGAAACTATGAATACGGGAGGAGAAGGGGGGGCAGGAAAACCCAAAGAGAGAATAGATAGATAAAATAGGGCCAAAAAGAAAGTCACACAGTCGGAGAGGTAGTAGGGGAGTGAGAGCAAGTCGGAGACGGCACACAGAAACTCCGAGAGGAGGGGAACGCTGCGATGCGCCCCTCGGCCCGCGCCGGAAGAATACGCATCGCGGGGCGACCCCTGGGGCCGGCGGTGCCAGAGACACCAAATCGGTCCCGAACACACCCCGCCGCCAGGGCAGCCACAAGACCGGACATCCCGTCAAGCGGCGAACGAACGCGGAGGCCGCCTGCACCAGGCACATCTGGACGAACAGCCAGTGTGCTCTCTGCCAGGAGTGGTGGGGGGGGGTGCGATTAAAGTCACGCCAGGTCCCCGAGATTGTTCGTGAGCGTGATAACTGTGCGTGTGCGGAGGAAAAGAGGGGGCGGGGGGGACGCAAAGAAAGGAAGAGCAAACGAGGGTGGGGGAAGGCACACTGTCGGCCACGTAGCTAGGAAAGGAGGCGGAGGGAGTCGAGAAGCCTGCGACGCCAGAGCCCTCTGGTGGTGACCGGTCGCATAGCGTCCACTAGCCGGGACCCACAGAGACTTGTGTGACGGAGACATCTGGTCGGCCCCATGTACCATGGCGTCCGCGGCCAGGCTATGGTAGGGGGTGGGCGCGCGGGGATACGGTCTGTCCTTCGAGGACGCCGGGGAAGGTGCGGGGGGGCGCAACCCGGGGGGACACCATCCCCTCCACGTGGCGCCCGACGTCCCGACTTGGGGTACGCCATCCTCCGCCCACCAGTCCGCCTCCTCCCCGCGCACCCCGCCGAAGCTGGTCCCCCAGGCTGGGACTGGGTTTCTGGGGAGGAGCACGGTGGTGGTGGGGTCCAGACAGGGCGACCGAGGAGCAGGCGGTCGACGGCGGGGCGGGCACGGTGCAGCGCCGCCCCTGTGCTCGGGGATGGCGCCGCGCGGGCCTGGTGGGGGCGCCCATCCAGCCGCGGCCCTCTCTCCCGCCCCGGGGGCGGAGGGGGTCGTCGTCTGGTGGAGACCCGGCCTGCCCCCCCCTTCTTTCCCCGGAGAGTCGGGGTCGACCAGCTGGCCGCCGGCCGGCGAGCCCCCGTGCGAGCAGATAGGGAGAGTCCCGCGGGCGCGGCGCTAGCGCCTCCACCAGTGCCGCGCGCGGACGCCATGATACATGCGGTCGACCAGATGTCCCCGTCACACAGTCTCTGCGGGGCTGGGCTCGTGGACGTCATGCGAACGGTCACCGCCTCAGGGCTCTGGCGTCGCATGCTTCTCGACTCCCTCCGCCTCCCTGCCTCGCTACGTGGCCGACAGTGTGCCTTCCCCCACCCTCGTTTGCTCTTCCTTTCTTTGCGTCCCCCCCGCCCCCTCTTTTCCTCCGCACACGCACAGTTATCACGCTCACGAACAATCTCGGGGACCTGGCGTGACTTTAATCGCACCCCCCCCCACCACTCCTGGCAGAGAGCACACTGGCTGTTCGTCCAGATGTGCCTGGTGCAGGCGGCCTCCGCGTTCGTTCGCCGCTTGACGGGATGTCCGGTCTTGTGGCTGCCCTGGCGGCGGGGTGTGTTCGGGACCGATTTGGTGTCTCTGGCACCGCCGGCCCCAGGGGTCGCCCCGCGATGCGTATTCTTCCGGCGCGGGCCGAGGGGCGCATCGCAGCGTTCCCCTCCTCTCGGAGTTTCTGTGTGCCGTCTCCGACTTGCTCTCACTCCCCTACTACCTCTCCGACTGTGTGACTTTCTTTTTGGCCCTATTTTATCTATCTATTCTCTCTTTGGGTTTTCCTGCCCCCCCTTCTCCTCCCGTATTCATAGTTTCACGGCAGCGGGGGATGTGCCCACACACCAGGACGCACATCTCACACGTGCGTGTGAACACGCAATCACCACGTTTATGAACTAGAAAGGGATCTGTCTGGGTGACTTTGCAATTCTTTCCCCTCCCCTCCCCCCGCGCTGAGAATGAGTTTCCCCGGCTCCTGTGCCCGCCTGGGAATCGGCTGCAGACGCCGTGGCCCCGGGTCCGCCGCATGTTGCCCTCGGCCTCCCTTGGCACAGTGCCCTGGGCTCCACCAGATGTCTCTGGCGAATTGGGGCCGCAGGGTGCCGTTCACGGTTTGGTCACCAGGTGTCGCTCTGGGCTCAGTAGTCTTCCTTCTCCCTGGGACTTTGGTCTCTTTTTTCAAAATTTCTTTCTTTCTTCCTCTTTTTCCCTGTTTCCATTTTCCCTTTTTAATCTCTTTCTCTCTTTTTGTTGCTTTTTTTGCGGCACACGGGTGATGTGTGTGTGGAGGAAACAGGGCGTGAGGGAGAAGACACATCTCCCACGTGCGCGGGAACACCCTGGTACCGAATTTTTAATAGTTTTCTCCTCTCTCTCTCTCACTCACCCCCTCTCTCCCCCTATCCTTCTGTCCTCTTCCCTCCCTCCTTCCCTCAATACCTTCCTTCCTTTCTTTTTTTTTTCTTTTTTTCTATTTCTTCTTTTCTTTCTGACAGAGGCTCCTTCTGTTGCCCTGGCTAGAGTGCCGTGGCGTCAGCCTCGCTCACAGCAACCTCAAACTCCTCGGCTTAAGCGATCCTTCTGCCTCAGCTTCCCGAATACCTGGGACTACCGGCTCGTGCCACCGTGTCCGGCTAAGTTTTTCTATGTCTGTTTTTAGTTGTCCAGAGAATTTCTTTCTCTTTCTCAGTAGGGACGGGACGGGGCAGGGCTGGTGCGGTGCCTCGCTCTTGCTGAGGCTGGTCTCGAACTCCTGACCTTGAGTGATCTTCCCGCCTCGGCCTCCCAGAGTGCTAGGATTACAGGCGGGAGCCATCGCGCCCGCCCCTTTTTTCTATTTTCTATGTGTTTTTTTTTTTAATTAGTTGAAACTGACGGTGAGCACTGCCTGCCTGTGTTCTCCTTAGACCTGACGGATGAAGTCCCCAGCATGTAGCCCGGGGGTCAGTATGTCTCTTTATTAAAAAAAACATCACTTGACTTTACTTCCTGCCAAGCCTCCACCCCCATCGCCACCCACACCCCGACCCACAACCAGGGACAACGCTGTGTACGTCCTCATCGACATATTATTTAGGGCATTGGGGGGGGCAAAGGAAATACTGGTCCTGTAGAAGAAACATTCCCTCGCTCCACCGGTGGCTCCCTCAGCCGAGTATGATCTTTATGTCTCAGAACTTTATTCTGCTCTCCGTGTTATTAATAGGACGATGACGACTGCACAGGCACTGGCACCCGCACACCCCCACACCAGAAGCCCCGGCTCTCCCCCCCACCCCAATTGCATCAACACCATAATTTTTCTATACCTTGTTCGATTGGGGGATTTTTTTTTTTTTCAGGCAGAGTCTGGCTATGTTGTCCCGGCTAGAGTGAGTGCTGTGGCGGCAGCCTAGCTCACAGGAACGTCAAATTCCTGAGCTGAATCGATCCTACTGCCTCAGCCTCTCCAGTAGCTGGGACTATAGGCATGCGCCACCATGCCCGGCTAATTTTTTTCTGCATGTATGTTTTAGTTGGCCAGATAATTTCTTTCTATTTTTTATTTAGTAGAGACCGGGTCTCGCTCTTGTTGAGGCTGATCTTGAACTCCTGACCTCGAGTGATCCACCCGCCTCGGCCTCCCACAGTGCTAGGATTACAGCCATGAGCCACCTCACCCGGCCCCGATTGGGGGATTTTAACTTTTTGAATTTGTCATTGTAGAAATCAAAGATGACTTCCTAACTTCTTTTTCTATGGAGCTGTTCCATGGAGGCCCAATCTGTCCTTCCATAGGATGGGCCTCAACGACTCTCAAAGGCCAGTGGGGAAGGGGAATGAATCCTAGACATTTTCCCCTTTGAGGCGAGGAAGGCCAGCGTCTGGGTGTTTCAATACACACACCACTCACTCATGTCAGATGGAAAACATGAAAACATGAAAATCAAAAAATAAAGCGTGGAGCCGGCCGGCCCGCACGCACACACGCACGCAGGCAGGCACACCAGATCGTCTGTTAAAAGTGCTGAATGACTTTTTCAATTTTTCCGGTTGTACAATTTTAGCATGCATTATTTATACACAAACTGACGTGCACACGTATAGGTCTGTCCCTGGTAAAGAAGCCAAACTCAGTAAGATGGATGTCCCTGACGGTGGCCCGGAGAGCCACGCCGAGAAGCAAGGAGTGAGTGCTATTGCCGTGGTCTGGTTACAGTTTGGTTTTCTACATTCCAGGGACATGGGAACTCTGTGTGAAGTCATGGATCGATACGGGGACACGGTGTACGCTGGTTTGCCCCCCACCCCCCACCCCAAACGCGAGCCATCTCGAAGCGGGGGATGACGGGATTTACACTGATACTTGGATGGGTAATGGGTTAAAAAAGATGCAGCTTTGTCTAAACGCTTGCGATCTTTTAAGCTAAGGAAGTCCGTTCATCCGAGCCACTCACTCACGGGACGCTGTTAAGTCAAGGGATGACCCGCAGCTGTGATGGAAGCTCTGTCTCGCAGACAGATAGCCTCAGGCCGGCTGACGAGTTAGCGAAGGATAGCTCTGAGAAGGGAGGGGGCGTGACCGGGTATGTCTGACCTGCCTTCTCAGGGCCAAGCAGTCATCTTCTTAGGGTCTTCCTGGGGTTCCCTTGGCCACGAGTGGGGGGATCGATCCATCCATTCAGCCTGCTGGGGAGAGGGAGGGGTGAAGATTTTAACGCATTTCCCAACCTGTGTAGGCAGCGGCAGGAGCGGGACAGGAGCAGTTGTCATGGTCGTCCTCATCGCCACCGCCTCCGTAAAAACACCGAACGACGTTTCTCTATGCACGAAAGGTGTCGGTTTGCCTGCAGATGATAAGGGAGCCTTTCTGGGCTGGGCGATAGAATTTTCAAAGTCTGCCCTTGACCCTGGTGACGCCACACCCACCACCTCTGTAGCCACCCGTGGGACCGGCCCACCAAGCCTGACCTAATGCACTTTTGCAGCTATCTGTCGCCCTACTCCCCCAAGGCTAAAGCCCTCAGGGCGTCCCTTCCCTCACGTTCGTCCCTGCTTCCAACTTTGGACCGACTGGAGTGGTATGGAGAGCCACGGGTGCACCCCACGGCCCCTCACGTGGGACGCCCTTCTTGGAGCCGGCCGGTATTCAGCTTCCTCAAGCGTGCCAACCGCCTCCTGTCAGGGCCTGCCTTTCCCCTCTCTCCCCCGCAGGGCTTTCCCACTCCTTTGCCTGCCTTAGACTCTCTGCCAAAGGCAAAGAAAGCACTGCTGGCGGTGATGGCCGCAGCAGTGGTGACACTGACTCTCTTGAGAATGAATGAATGTCTAATGTCTGTCTATTTATTCACACACAGGTGCGCACACACACGGCATATATACCACTTATTCTCATTTGGGTGATCTGTCTTGATTGCTCTCCACAGAGTCGAGTAGCCTACAAGGCAAATAAAGTACTCAGAATCACACCCCATGTACTCATGGAAATATTCCCCCTCCCCATCCCCATATGGACAGTCCACATCTGAGCCCCCCTTCCCATCTGGATAACCAAGACCAGAACCCACGTAAAACCAGTCACGGTAAGCTGTCAATTTGATTGCATTCCCAGGCCTTAATGGAGAAGACAACCATACATATGAGCCCAAACATTAGTCCCCTAGTTGGGTTCCCTGGACTGGCAAACTTGCAGAAAAACCTCAACAGTAGTAAGAAAGCAAGAGGCAGAGCAATGCAAAGGGAGAATGGCCTTTTCTGAATTTAAAAGCAGCAGCTTCCAGTGAAACTCTACGTCCTATCCTGGTGACGTGCACTCTCTGCTGCTGTAGGGATGTGGCGTGACACTGGCGGGGCAGCCGCCAGCCCTAGTGTGCGCGAGCAACAGCGAGTGTGGACAGTGTCAGAGAGGAAATGGAAACAGACCAGCGCGCCTGGAGTCAGGGGACTGTGTGAGCAGTCCTGTGCCGCTGCACACTCGCCACGGACATAAGGCAAAACACGCGTCTTTTATTCCGATACCACCCAGCAGTCCTCTCTTGGTATGCCCGAACACAAACCAGTACCTACGGAAGACGGTGCATTATTACATTTCAACTGTGTCCATGTGAACTGTGTGAACCTAACCTGCAACCCAACCTCACTGTACCCATTTCCACAATTCACAACCCACTTTCCATTCGAGACAGGCTGGGTGAAAGGGGAACGTAGGCTGTAAAAGAACACGGACGTTTCTATCCTAAAAAGTGGGTAGAATGTTTCAGGCTAAAGTGTCCAGTGCATCTGACCGTCCCATCGTCCCTCCCTCTCCCAGCGCCCCAAACAGAGCATGGATGACATGACTGACTGACAGCATGAGTGGCAATAAGAGGGGTCCGTGCCACCTGTGGGCCGGCTTTCCTGGAGGGTCACCCGCCTACAGCAGATATCACCTGAGCTGGGGTTATACTCTGCATAAGTGCACGGGGGTCACACACACAGCTCCCTGGGAAACTGGGACTGTGTGTGACGGCGGCACACCTTGCTTACTCTGCCCAGCTCAGTCGCCCAGCGGCATCTTCGTCTCAAACACTTACTCTGACAACACGACATGTTAAAGCTACGCCCACAAAATTGAACTCATCCACCACCCCATCTCCTGCCACTAAAGCTGATCGAGGTCTGAAGAACTGCGACAATCTCAAACTCCAAACAGCACCTGGTCCGCACACTGCCCAGTAATTCCCAACCATGGGGACAGAACCCACCACCCTGACAATCAGCAACTGACAATATCCCCAAAGTACCCATCCCATCTATGTCACATTTGGCCATACGACGACACCCCTTGTAACTACCTGTGACTCAGAGTCAGTGCTGTGAGCTCAGTTCAGCCTGCTTCTCACATGGCAAAAGTGTTTCCCATATACGCTTTCCAGTACGTTCCATCCGCCTCTCTGAGAGACACAGCACGGTCACGGTTGTTCTGTCTCCACGTCTCCCACAGTGCTCACCGCCTGACTTAGTGCTCTGGGCTCCTGGCACCACTTTCCTCTTATTTCAATTCAGTGCTCTAAACCGTGTGTATAAAACCAACGCATGTCTTCAAACTCTCCCAGTCAGAAACAAATTATCATTGTATCACGAAAACTTCATACCAATCCTCAGAACGAAGCCCTGCGTGAGACGACGTGACACCGGAGAGCAGTGAGAAGGACGCAGCCACAACACGGGCCAAGAGGGAGAAGGGCTGTGGTGCACACGCAGGTGGGGATAAAATAAAAGAGAGAGAAAAGCTGGAGACGATCACAAAATTGTACAAGATGCATTTTCTTTCTAAATTCAGAGAGTCAGCTGCGCAGCCTGGCAACAGATGTCCCCTCTGCACGTGCAGAGCTGATGCCAGTTCTCCACTCTGGACATTTCAGTCTCTTACCTACATCTACAAACTCACCCCAGTAAGAACGTTTTGCTCCATAATATTAAGCATCTATTTCACATAGAGCACTGCCCTGTGTGTTTCTTACTTTTATATAAATGTCAAAACAACTGCATGATTTTTGAAGCTTCTGTTTCTATCTGAAAAAGTCAGTCCAGTAAAATCAGTACATTTGTCTTAAAAGGAAGACAACAATTAAAAAAAAAAGCTTGGCTAGGTAGTTTCATTCTCTAATTGAAAATGGAGAAAATAAAGTATATTAAACAAAGCATAACTAAATATATCACTGCAGAATTGCTCATATCTTCAAATTAATTTCTGAGAATGATTAGATTATATAAACTATTAGCTTAGCATATTTAGATATTGCATTCTAAGTAACTTAAAATAAAAAGAAGATTCTATGCATTTGACTCAGAGAGCATGTGCAAAAAATTATGGGGCAAAACTATATAAATAGTGATTTAGGATCTAAAAAGTATGTTTTCTAATTATACTCCCACAGAAACTTTATTATAACTATCACAATATCCCAGTGATTACAAAAATGAGAAAAGAATACAAAATAGTAACTATGACAATATCCTCCCAGTATAGGAATTTTAAGTCCCGAGGGAATTGAGATTACTAGAGAAATCATGCCACTCTGTCACCCAATACAATGTTATTTCCACATGTTATCCACAGTCTTAGACATGATGAGACAGTGTAAAGTTGATGACAGGATAACAATTCCTTCTTTACATATCTGTGTTAAACTTTAAAAATCAGTTAGTTATATCGATTCAAACAAATTATGTTCAAACAGTCTTCAGAAAGCATCCGAAAATCCAGTATATGCTCCCTGGTAATACACAGTTGCAAGAACTCCAGGAGCATTTTTCTCGAGGTATCACGTGGTGGGGGCATCCGTGGTCTTCTGATTTCAAGATTGTTGTTTTTAAAGCACCAAATGAGTAAGAAAAGCTTCATCTTTGTCTGCTATACCGCTTTTAGTAAAAAAATTTGTTCCGTAAATTTCAGATTCTGTTAAAAGGTCACACTTAAGAATCGACAAGGCCACATAGGTTGCCTTAAGGCCACAAGTTTCCCACCCCTGTGAGGCTAATTATTTACTGAATGTTGATTGGAAATAATTTATAACATTCCAGATAGGAGTAATCTTTACTTTTGACTGATATCTGTGAAGGCATATTAATTTCTATCACATTAAGTAACATTCAACACTTCTACTATGTCTTCTATCACACCAAATAATACTCAAGACTTCTACTTGATTCTACTATGAAAATAACTCAGCATTTTAAGTGGCTAGTTTGTTCCGTGTAAGGACCAACTGGAAAAAATGATTTATTTAGTAAATTCAGATTGGTCCCCTCACTTAAACTCAGAAGAGTCACGTTCTCAACATGCACCATATGCTTATATCCATGAATGTTTTATAATATAAGTCAAAGACAAGCTGCATCTTCCTTTAGATTTTCATCATGGGTTTTACATCTTAATTATACAGCCATGGAAAAATTCATATTAATTATATCCACTTAATATAGAATAATCTCTAGTAGTTCTGATGCAGAGAAAAGATCATATATTTTCATATGAACACTAGAAATTAAGGCACAGCATCAACTGAATTGAGAGCTGAATTACATCAATACCTGCTTTTCAAGCAAGTCAAATACTGTCAACACAAATAAAGTATCGAATGACTATGTTCTTGCTTTTTTTTTTTTGAGACAGAGTCTCACTCTGTTGCCCAGGCTAGAATGAGTGCTGTGGCGTCAGCCTAGCTCACAGCAACCTCAAACTCCTGGGCTCAAGCGATCCTACTGCCTCAGCCTCCCGAGTAGCTGGGACTACAGGCATGCGCCACCATGCCCGGCTCATTTTTTCTATATATATTTTTAGTTGTCCAGATAATTTCTTTCTATTTTTTTAGTAGAGACGGGGGTCTCGCTCTTGCTCAGGCTGGTCTCGAACTCCTGATGGTGAGCGATCCACCCACCTCGGCCTCCCAGAGTGCTAGGATTACAGGCGTCAGCCACCACGCCCGGCCGTTCTTGCTCCTTTGAACCATATGAAAAAATCATATAATTGCTTTGAATTTGGATTATTCTCCATAATAGATATTCTGTTTTGGTATAAAATTTCAAAGTGTTTGTGCTTTAGTTTTTTTATTCTGGGAATCCCCCAATAGAATGAAATTTGCATTTTAATTAAATGCTTCCATTTATTTTATCCATAAGGTTTCCTTTTCTGTCATATTTTTGGTAATTTCTACGTTATGTATTTTGGATATTATTTTCTTATTTGCTATATCTATAGAGTCTTTCTACTATGAATTCTCTGATGCCGAGTAAGGTATGACCTACAGTTAAAGGCCTTGCCACATTCTTTACATTTGTAGGGTTTCTCTCCAGTATGAATTCCTTGATGTCGAGTAAGGTATGATCTACAGGTAAAGGTTTTCCCACAGTCTTTACATTTGTAGGGTTTCTCCCCAGTATGAATTCTCTGATGTCGAATAAGATGTGAACTATTTTGAAAGGCTTTTCCACATTCATCACATTTGTATGGTTTCTCTCCAGTGTGAATTCTGTGATGTTGAGTAAGACTTGAGGAATGAATAAAAGATTTGCTACATTTATTACATTTATAAAATTTCTCTCCAGTGTGAATTCTCTGGTGCTTTGTAAGATGTGAACTATACTTAAAGGATTTGTCACATTCTTTACATTTGTAGGGTCTCTCTCCAGTATGAATTGTCTGATGAACAATAAGATGTGAAGAACGAATAAAGGATTTACTACATGTTGTGCATTTGTAAAATTTTTCTCTGGTATGAATTCTCTGGTGCTGAGTAAGTTGTGAACTGGTTTTAAAGGCTTTACCACATTCCTTACATTCATATGGTTTCTCTCCAGTATGAATTCTCTGGTGTACAATAAGACTTGAGGAATAAGTAAAACATTTGTTACATGTATTACATTTGTAAAATTTTTTTCCAGTATGAATTCTCCGGTGCACAATAAGACTTGAGGAATGAGTAAAAGATTTGCTACACGTACTGCATTTGTAAACTTTTTCTCCAGTATGAATTCTGTAGTGCTTTGTAAGAAGGGACCTATACTTAAAGGCTTTCCCACATTCCTTACATTTGTAGGGTTTCTCTCCAGTATGAATTTTGTGATGTTGTCTAAGGATTGAAGGCCAGATAAAGGACAAGCCACATTTTTTACATTTGTAGGGTTTCTCTCCAGAATGAATTTTCTGATGCACAACAAGATTTGAGGAATGACTAAAGGATCTGCTACTTGTTTTACATTTGTGAAATTTTTCTCCATTATGAATTCTCTGGTGCTGAGTAAGACGTGAACTACAGTTAAAGACTTTGCCACATTCTTTACATTTGCAGGGTTTCTTTCCAGTGTGAATTCTCTGATGCACAATAAGACTTGAGGATCGAGTAAAAGATTTGCTACAAGTACCACATTTGTAAAATTTTTCTCCAGTATGAATTCTCTGATGTTTAACAAGATGTGAAATATGATTAGAAGATTTGCCACATTCTTTACATTTGTAGAGTTTCTCTTCAGCATGGATTATGTTATGTTCCCTTTGATTTGATGATTGACTCAAGACTTTCTCACATTTACTGAATCTGTATGAATTTCCTCCAAAATGGATTCCAAGATGCTGAGTATGTTTTGAAGGCTGGGTATAAGCTTCTAAACCTTTATTGTATTTGTAAGGCTTCTCTTGAATATGGATACACTGATGAACAATAAGCTTTGAGTATTGAAAAAAGACTTTCTTACATTTGTTACATTTGTAATCGTTCTCTTGAACATGCATTTTCGGATATTTTCTAGAACTATACACTTCATTAGAGGTTTTCTCAGAGTTACGGCAGTGATTATTTCTGTCTGCAATGTAAATATCTTGGTCATTATTTAGGGTAGAACCCTGGCTAAAGGGCATCAAAGTTTTATTGTAAGTGTGATATTTTCCCAAATTATCTATTCCATGATATTGATTAGATGAACAAGTGAAGACTTTCCCATAGTGATTACTGTTGGAGATTTTGGTAGAAGAAGGTATTATGTTTTGGTGGAAAAATAATAAACTTTTAACAAATGACCTATCAAATCGATCATATTTAGAAATCTCACCTTCATTTTTAGATATCACATCTTCAGAAATGTTTGACTGAACATTTAATCCAATTCTGTATTTTAATTGGTCCAAATTATTATTTGGAACATTCATCACACCACAGTCTAGAATTTCCAAATTTTCTTTCTGATAAAAGTTATGCTCCAAAAATTGATGCTGATATTTACTTAGAGAAACATATGGTTCAGCAGAAGTATCTGATATAAATGAAGCTTTTTTCCAAAATGTTTTATGCTCTTGACCTACAGTATCACTGATATTTTCATTATGGGTGGTTGTTCTACACTTGTTCTGTCCATCATAACATCCATTCTGCCCTTCACACTCATCTACGCTTTCCCAGTCTTTCCATACGTGTAAATTTTCAAGACCACAACTCACAAACCTTCCCAGTATCACTTTCTGGAATGGAGCTTCTATGCACTTCTTTGTCCACAGGACTTGGGTGAAATGAGAAAATATATCTGAAATATACCAAAAAAATTTAAAATTCCGATTACTATATACTTTACAAATAACATATAGAAAAGTATTCCAAGCTGAAGACATCAGCATGATGACTGAATCAAAAACTTCAGGCCTTTGTTTCTCCATTGATACACCAACTTAACAAAACATGCTTAAAAAAAAAAAAAGTACAATTTGCAGTACCCCCACAGTGAGCACAAAGCCAAGAAGAATGAAATTAAGAAAGAATGAAATTAAGTCTGTTACCTTTCTGCACCACAGCAGAATGGAATCAGGAAAAAAATCTTCCCAGACCTTGTTTCTCTCTCAGAAAACAAAGAAAAGAATGGAACATGTGTCCAAAGCTCTCAGGTTTTCTGGGGCTACCTAAAGACTGGTTACTGCTTCCTTTAGTATGGAGTGTTAAAGGGAATGGAAAAGACAGGTTGAGTCTCCTGAAAACAGGCATATTGAATCAATGCTATTTAAGGTATGGTAGTAAAATTTCCCATAAAATGCATTATAATCATTAATAAAAGGCCATACTGAGAAAATTTAAGTGAATGAAACTTTCTTATGTTGTTGAGTGTATTGGTACTACTTTTATACAACATACAATGGCTATAATACAGTCCTTAGTAGCTAAGCAAAGTTTTATGTTTCCAAATAAAGGAACAACATAAACATTATAAAATGTCATGTAATTACTGCCATAAAACAAACATTTTGGATTAAATTATACCATCATTTAGATATAGGCTGAGAAAAAAGATATATAAATTTCCATGATTCCTTATTCCTTCCAGTAAACTTAAACTTTCCAACATTTTAACACATGTGGTGTCTGCTCATAATCTAATTCAATTCTTATATTACATGTAAATGTGAGCATTTTGCTTCAGAACTTTTGAATCTAAAAGTCCCAGACAAACTGACATGCAACATTTACAAAAGTGAAACTCACAGGAGAGGACGTCACCAAGATGACAGAACAGGACCTCCCCCCCATTTGTACCCTACAGCGCAATGCAGCAGCCGTGCCCAGATGAAACTGCTTTTGTGGGAGCTTCGGGATCCAGAACTGAGCTTGTGGTGCCCTAGGGCAGCTCAAAACCAAGCAGTAAGGCCGCTGTGAGAGGGCAGGTCCTCACCCATGTGACAGGCTGCCTAATCACAGTCCCAGCTACAGAACAAAAGGTAGCAACATCTCACTGGGGACCTAGTTACGGTCCGCTTTCCCTTGGTCTCGCCATTAGCACTATCTGCCAAGATACCCAGGAAGATTCAGAGCCACCTGTGTCTCAGGTGAGGCCTGATGCCCTTGGTCTTGTCTGTGGCCCCTGACTCAGCCCCAAACCCACTTTCTTCACCTCTCATTAATGGTCGGGGGAAAAGAACTCCCGCCCGCACTGGGATCTTCAGGGAGAAACATCCATCTGTGACCTGTATGTAGCACCACCAAATCTGATCTGAATGTGGATCTTTTTTTTTTCTTGAGACAGAGTCTCACTCTGTTGCCCGGGCGAGAGTGCCGTGGCGTCAGCCTGGCTCACAGCAACCTCCAACTCCTGGCCTCAAGCCATCATCCTGCCTCAGCCTCCCCAGGAGCTGGGACTACAGGTACATGCCACCACGCCCGACACATTTTTTCTGTGTTTAGGACAGTCAGGGTCTCGTTCTTGCTCAGGCTGGTCTCAAACTGCCGATCTCAAGCAATCCTCCGCTTTAGCCTTCCAGAGTGCTAGGATCACAGGCGTGAGCCACCACACCGAGCCCTGAATGTGGATCTTGAAGCAACACTGGAACCCGGCTGCCTCCAGCTGCAGGTAGTCACAGCCCAGGAGCAGGCTGGCTAACCTGGGAGCAGTCTGGAAGCGCATCCGTCTGCGTCCATGAAGGCAGGCCTGCTAACGCAAGTCTCACTGTGGATCTAAGAATCCCTGGAACTCAGTTCCAGTCCCTGTCAGCCAAGGTCTGGAAGCAGCCCTGCCCACGCCAACACCTGCAGGGAGACACGCCATGGACCAAGAGACAGAACCGAAGACTGAGGTCCCAGCTGCAGCAGCCCCGTGAATCAGTCACAGCCCCCTCAGCTGGGATCAGGGGTCAGTCCTGCCCATCCAGAGACCTGGGTGACAGCACTCTCAGAAGCCTGTCATTGAGACAAACTTGCCACACCTATTGTAGAAGCCCCTGATCTGCAGAAACCACTGCAGTTCCTCGTCTCAGCGCCAGTCCTACTGAGCAAGATCTCGAAGAAAGCTCAGTCTCCCCAGGGAATAGACAGGATGCATGAGTGTACGATGCCCTGATAACTGAGTGCTCTGCCAACCACGAATCCGCTACAGTCCCAGTAGCAGTCATGGGACCTGGCTCCAAACTCAACTGACTGGAATCTCCGTGAAAATATCATCAGCCCATGGATGAAATATGGCAAGATATTTAACTTCTCAAACTAGTCGATAATGACTGAAAGAGGGGAGTGCTCCTTCATAGTCAGGGACACAAACACAGGAATACACAAATCATAAACCATCGGGCAAACCTGATCACCACCAAAGAAAACTAATGAATCTGTGGTAATCATCTGCAAAATAATGGAGAACTGGCTAACAAAGAATTTAAGGTAATCATCTTTTTGAAATCTCAGATAGCCTGATTGGCCCGAGTGTGTGATGTTTACAACTAATTGATCAGAAACAGTTACAGATTCCTTTGTTCCTTCTCCACTCCTACTGCTTCACTTAACCAGCCTTTAAAAAATAAAAATAGGCCAGGCGCAGTGGCTCACGCCTGTAATCCTAGCCCTCTGGGAGGCCGAGGCGGGTGGATAGCTCGAGGTCAGGAGTTCGACACCAGCCTGAGTGAGATCCCGTCTCTACTAAAAATAGAAAGAAATTATCTGGCTAACTAAAAATATATATAGAAAAAAATTAGCTGGGCATGGTGGCGCATGCCCATAGTCCCAGCTACTCAGGAGGCTGAGGCAGGAGGATCGCTTAAGCCCAGGAGTTTGAGGTTGCTGTGAGCTAGGCTGACGCCACGGCACTCACTCTAGCCTGGGCAACAAAGTGAGACTCTGTCTCAAAAAATAAATAAATTAATTAATTAAAAATAAAAATAAAAATAAATAAATAAAATATCAGATAGAAAAGAACACTGAACTATAACAAAAAAGTTTTCTGTAAAAATGCATGAACAAAATGAGAATATTAATATAGGCATGAATACCACTAAAAAACAAACCCTCAGGGTGAGGTACACCAACGTAGAACTAAAAAATGTAATTGAAAGCCTTAAAAGGATACTAAATCATGGAGAAAAGAATTCAGCAAACTCAAAGACAGTTCATTTGAAAGTAGCCAATTAAAAGAAAAAAAATGCAAAGGTAAAGAAAGCATATGGGCTTTACAATGTATAATAAAGCAAATATATGCACTTTAGGATTTTCAGAAGCAGAAGAGAAAAAGAAAAAAGTGATTATTTAAAGATATAATATCCTTATACTCTCCAAATCTAGAAACGAGTATTGAAATCCAATTTCATAAGGCTCAAAATACATAAAGAGAAACCTAATGAAGACTGCCCATGGAGGTAATTCATCACCAGTAGACCAGTCTTACAAGAACTGGTAAAGGGAATTTTTCAAGTTAAAATGATGGAATGTGGCTGGGCATGGTGGCTCACACCTGTAATCCTACCACTCTGGGAGGCTGAGGCGGGAGGATCGCTCAAGTTCAGGAGTTCGAGACCAGCCTGAGCAAGAGCAAGACTCCGTCTCTACTAAAAATAGAAAGAGATTATCTGGCCAACTAAAAAATATATATAGAAAAAATTAGCCGGGCATGGTGGCGCATGCCTGTAGTCCCAGCTACTCGGGAGGCTGAGGCAGGAGGATCGCTTAAGCCCAGGAGTTTGAGGTTGCTGTGAGCTAGGCTGATGGCACGGCACTCACTCTAGCCCGGGCAACACAGTGAGACTCTGTCTCAAAAAAAAAAAAAAAAAAAAAAAAGATAAAAATTATATCAAGTTTTTTTTCTTATCACAATGGTATAAAACTGGAAATCAATATCAGGAGTAAAACTGGAAAACTCACAAATACGTGGATAATAAATGTGTTCCTGAACAACTAAAGGGTCACAGAAGAAACCAAGAGGGAAATAAAAGGTACCTTGAGACACATGAAATTGGGAAGACAACAAACCAGAACTTCTGGGATGCAACAAAGTAGCTCTAAGACAGAAGTTTATACTGATAAATTCTTACATTAACATAAAAATAAAGATTTTAAATAAATATCTTAACTTTAAACCCCAAGGAACCTAAATAAGAACAAAATAATCCCAATGGTAGTATAATGAAGGAAATAAAGGTTAGAGCAAAAAAATTAAATAGAGACTAGAGAGCCAATGGAAAAGGTCAAAAAGACTGTTGAGTTTTTAAAAGAAAACAAAATTGACAAACTTCTGGCTAGATTAACCAAGGGAAAAAAAAGAAGATTCAAAATATTATAAATGAAAGAGAAGATATTATAACTAATGCCACAGAATTCAAAAATATATATTAAAAGACTAACCATTATATGAAAACAAATTGGATATATTAGAATAAATTCCTAGAAACATGGCCAGGCGCGGTGGCTCACGCCTGTAATCCTAGCCCTCTGGGAGGCCAAGGCGGGTGGATCACTCGAGGTCAGGAGTTCGAGACCAGCCTGAGTGAGACCTCGTCTCTACTAAAAAAATAGAAATAAATTATCTGGCCAACTAAAAATATATATAGAAAAAATTAGCCAGGCATGGTGGCGCATGCCTGTAGTCCCAGCTACTCGGGAGGCTGAGGCAGTAGGATCGCTTAAGCCCAGGAGTCTGAGGTTGCTGTGAGCTAGGCTGACGCCACGGCACTTACTATAGCCCGGGCAACAAAGTGACACTCTGTCTCAAAAAAAAAAAAAAAAAAAAAAGAATAAATTCCTAGAAACAAGCCCACCAAGATTAAATTATGAAGAAACAAAAATACTAAACAGACCAATGAGAAAGGCAATTGAGAGAATAAATAAAAATCCCTCAAAGAACAAATTTCAAGGCCGAGTGAGTCCCTCAGTGAATTTTATAAGCATTTGAAGAATTAATGTCAATACTTCTCAATCACTTCCAAAAAATTAAAGGGAGGAAACACTACCAAACTCATTTTACAAGGCTATCAATACCCTCATACTAAAGCCAGATAAGGACACTAAACAAACAAACAAAACCTACAAGCCAGTATCCCTGATGAAGACACAAGCAAAAGGTCTCAACAAAATATGAGAAATCAAATTCAAAGAATCACACACCATGATCAAATGGGATTTATCTCTGGGATGCAAGGATGTTTCAACATACACAAATCAATAAAAATGATATACCATAAAAACAGAATAAAAAATAACAATAATATAATCATCTTAAAAGTTTTATTAAAAACATTTGACAATATTAAACATACTTTCATAATAAAAACTCAAAATAATATACATTCAAATGTATGTACCTGAACATAATAAACGCCATGTATAAGAAGCCCTTGGATACCATTATACTCAACAGTGAAACACTGTAAGTTTTTCCTCTAGCATCAGGAACAAGACAAGGAAGCCCAATCTCACCACTTTTATTCAGCATAGTACTAGAAGGCTGAGACGCAGTAGTTAGGTTAGGGGAAAAAAAGGGCATTCAAATCAGAAATGAGTAAGTAAAATTCTCTCTGCTGGGACATGAGGTAATCTTCTCTCATAAATATAAAACCCTAAAGACTATACCAAAATCTATTTAGAATAAATCCATCAAGTTGCAGATCACAAAATCAACATGCAACAATCAGTTGCATTTCTATACACTAAAATAAACAGAAAAAAGTAAACAGTCCCATTTACAAAAGCATAAAAAAGTTTAAAATTCTAATGTCAATTTAACAAACAGGTGAAAGATCTGTTAGCAAAATCTGTAACATATTGATAAAAGTAAATAAACAAATAAATGGAAAAATACCCCTTGTTCATTGATTGGAAAAAATAATATTGATAAAATGTTCATAGTACACAAAGCTACAGATCCAATGCAATTCCCATTAAAATTTCAATGGCATTTTTCACAGAAATAGAAAAACATTCTAAAATTTCTGTGGAACCACAAATGACCCCAAACAGACAACACAATTTTGAGAAAGAAGAACAAAGATGCAAGTATCACACTTCTGAAGGAAACTATTACAAAGCTATGCTAATCAAGAGTGTGGTACTGACATACAAACAGACACACAAACCAATGAAACAGAAAAGAGAAAGCAGAAATAAACCCATGTGCATACAGTCAACTAATTTTTGAAAAGGGCACCAAGATACAAAAAGGGGAAAGTATTCAATAAATGATGTTAAATAGTACCTATCCACATGTAAAATGAAATAGAAGACAAAAAAAATTAACTGAAAAGGGATTAATATCAAATGTCAGACCAAAAACTGTATAACTTCTCAGAGAAAGCATAGGGAACAAACTCTTTCACACAAGCCTCATCAATGACGTTTTGGATACAAAACCAAAAAAGCACATGCTACAAAACAAGAAAACAAAAGCAAAAGCAAATGGGAATACATAAAACTAAAGTTTCTGCACGGTACAGGAAACAAGGAACAATGTGAAAAAAAAAAAAAACAACCCAAAGAGTGGAAGAAAATATATCTGATGAGAGTCAGTGGAACGGCCCTGCAAGAAATGCTAAATTGAGTCCATTATGTTGAAAAATGAAATGATGCTAAACACCATAATAAAATCACACAAAATTATAAAGTTCTCTGCTAAAGGTAAATCTATACACAGATATAGAGTTCTCCACTATCATAATGATGGTATACGAAACTTTTAAAATTTTACTATAGAATTTTTTTATAGTGGAAAATTCTGTTAATAGATGCACAATACAAAAAATTACAATTTGCGACATTCATAATGAAGGAAGGGAATGTAAAGAGGTATAGTTTTTGTATTCAGTGGAAGTGAAGTTTTATGAAATTAAAGTATATTGCTATAACTTTAAGATGTATGATATAAATTCCATTTCTCAAGGTGATCACAAAGAAAATGCCATAGAAAGTAAGTAAAAAGTCATGGCTTATCTTCTGATGCTGGGAAAAGAATAAAAAGAAAGTAAAAACAAAAACAAAAAAATAAGCAAGCCAAAGGAAATGGGAAAGGAATCAAAGCTTGCCACTACAAAATCAAAAGGACAAAAATTAAGGCACTCTGAG
The DNA here is from genome assembly GCF_020740605.2 of Lemur catta. NCBI lineage: Eukaryota > Metazoa > Chordata > Mammalia > Primates > Lemuridae > Lemur > Lemur catta. Next base: position 969,557 of record NC_059156.1, read on the forward strand.
TGGAAATGGGGGAAAATATAGCTACAAGAAACAGAAAACAATTCACAAAATGTTGATAGTAACTTCATTTCCTTCAGTAATTACTTTAAATAGAAATGAATTATACTCCCTAATGACAAGAAATAAAATGGCTGTATAGATTAACAACAAAGAAGACAATATAACATGCTGCCTAAAAAAGATTCACTTTAGCTGTAAGGAGTAAAATAGGCTGAAAATAAAAGGATAAAATTTATTCCATGCAAATAATAACCACAACAGGGTCAGGTGGCCATAATTAGATAAAATGCACTTTTAGGTCAAAAAACTGTTGCAAAGGCAAAGGTTAATATTATGTAAGGGTACAGCTGATCCATTTACCAGCAATCTATAACACATAGACACACACACAGAGTTCCCAAATATACAAAGCAAATATGGACAGAAGTACAAGTAATACACAGCAACACAATAATTGTAGGAAACTTCAAGCCCCACTTCCAATAAAGAATAGGAAAGTCAGATAGAAGACCAATAAGAAACAGGAAATTTGAACAATTTTATAGGCCAATCAAACGGAATAGAAATACACAGAACTACAGTCAAAAGCAGTGGCATATACAATATACTACTCATATATGGCACATTCTCTTTGGACTCATAACAAGTCATCAAATTTAAGAAGACAAATCATACAATTTTTCTTTTCTGAACAAATGAAACTAGAAATCAAAACAAAAGAGAAACTGGCAAATCCAAAAATATGTGAAGGTTAAAGCCACTTTGAAACTTTGAACAAATTCTTTCCCAAGAGTCCAATGACTTAATATTGTTAAGATGTCAGCATAACACACGGTGTTGAACCAATTCAAGGGAATCTCTATAAAAATCTCAACGGTGCTCTTTCCCCGCTGCCGCACAGTGCTGCGGTGGTGGAGGCTCAGGTGCAGTCAAGATTCGGCTGCTCCCGTAACCCGTGGGCACGGCTGAGCAAGGCATGGCTGCTGGAGGTGGAGTGGACACTAGAACTGCACACAGGGCTGCTGGAGGCCACCCTCACCCACGATGGCCTTGCCTGCATGTGACATTCACAAATCTGCCAACGCCTCAGACGAGGGCCACACCCACCTTTGTGTGCTTGTATCCAACTACCCGGAACCTACGTATGTCAAGTTTGTAGAGGACCTTCGTGCTGAACACCAAATCCACCCAACTAACACTGATGACAACAAGAAAGCGGGGGAATGGGTAGGCCTGTGTAACACAGACAGACAGAGAAAACCCTGTACAGTGCTTGGTCGTAGTCGTGTAGTAGTTAGGGATTCTGGCAAAGAGTCTCAGCCCAAGGATGTCATCAAAGACAACTTCGGATGCCAGAAATGAACGAATACAACTGTGGCTCATGGTCCTCAAATAAAAAAAATCTCAATGGTACTTTGACAGAAATACAAAAAACTTCCTAAAAGAAATTGTAGAGACTGTGAATAGCCAAATCCTCTTTACAAAAAGAGGAACTACCCTTTCTGATTTCAAAACAAAGCTACAGAAATAAAAACAATGGGGTCCTGGCTCAAAGACAGATGCACAGATGATGGAAAAGAATAGAGAGCCCAACAGAAAACCCTGTGTATACAATCAAATCATCTTTCACAAGATTGCCATGGCCACACCATGGGAAAGGAGAGCCTTTCAACAAACGGTGTAAAAACTACACGTCTACATGGAAAAAGTCGAACCTTACCCATGCATCATATACAAAACATATCTAAAACGGCTTAAATACTTAAACATGAGAAATATAGCTACAAACCTGTTGAAGGAAAATATAGAGGAAAGATCATGATATTAATCTTTGCACATTTTCTTGGATATGACATAAAAAAGGGACATCAAACTCCAGAACTTCTGCACATGAAAGAAAACATTTTGTGGAGTGAAAATACTACATAAGATATTGGTGACAATATTTTCAAATCACGTATTTGATAAGTGTTAATATCTGGAATATATAAAATATCTTAATGCTCAAAACAACAGAAAGTGAATAACTTGATAAAAAATAGACAAAGGATTGGACTGATATTTCTCTAAAGAAGAGATAAAAATGGGTAACAAGGATTTGAAACGATGCTCAAAATTAATAGCCTTTAGAAAAATACAAATAAAAACCACAGTAAGATATTACTTCACAACTATTAAAGTGGCCACAAAAAAATAACCAAAGACTAACAAAGCTATTGGGAATGTGGAGAGATTGGTATGCTCGTGGGGAAGAATGAGCAGCCACTATGAAACACGGCATGGGGGTTCCTCAAAACATTCGAAATGAAATTATCATCCGATCCCACAATCCCACTTTGAGTAGGTATCCAAAGTATACAACGTAGGAGCTGGAATTGATATCTGTATACCCGGGTACAAAAGTAAAAGGTGGAAGCAACACAGATGTCCCTCGACTCATGACCAGTTAAAGAAAATGTGGCACCTGCATACAATGCAATATCACTCAGACTTGGAAGAAAACAATCTCACCACAGGCTACAGTGAGGAGAAACTTTGAGAATATTATGTCAACTGAATAAGCCAGTACCGAAATGACAGATAATGTATGAGATATCTTCAACAGCCAAAATCATAAAAACAAAGTAGAATGGTGTTTTTCAAGGCCTGGAAAGAGGGTAAAATGGGCAGTTCTTCAATGGGCACCAAGTTTTAGTTCTGCAGGATATAAAAGTTCTAGAGGTCTTGTGAGTAACAATGTGAATATAATTAACACTACTGATCTTTACACTTAAAAATTTAACATGGTAAATTTTACATTTTTACCACAATTAACTTTTTAAATGGATAACTAAAAGAGATACAAAGTTAAAAAGCTTTCCAAAAATTAGCTTCAAAGCACAAAAGTATTTCTCTCACATGAAGAAAATGGAGGTTCATCAGTAAACACAGAGAAATTAAGACTATTGCCATGACTACTCACCGAGGCAAGATAAAACAGACTGTTGACAACAAGCCAGAAGAAGAAATATACAAGAAAATCCATGAACAAAGTTAGAGTCATATCTATAGAGACAAACAGACACACACACATAAAATTTAGTTGATAGAACTATGCCTGATTCATATTTTAATTAAGCTCCACATTGACATAAAAGTATATAAAGTTGTAAATCTTTCTTCAAAAATTATAATAAACAGGTAAAACCAAAAACACAATAAACTGATGCCAAGGAAATGACCCCCCGCCCAAAAAACCCAGTAATATGATAATGCAAAGGAAGAATAAAGGAATATTTATGAATAAAATTCTGCATGCAATATTGTTATGAATTTAGAAAACATTTTTCTAAATAACTACAATGACTGTGGACTCCTGGGGAATAGGAATCTTGAATCCTTGGCATGCAGTGTGCAGCAGTAAAATTTTACAGAAAATGCATTACAATCATTAATGAAAAGCTCTAAGGAGAAAGCTGTAATAAATAAGCATTTAAAAGACACTAATGGCCCGGGCGCGGTGGCTCACGCCTGTAATCCTAGCACTCTGGGAGGCTGAGGCGGGTGGATCGCTCGAGGACAGGAGTTCGAGACCAGCCTGAGCAAGAGCGAGACCCCCGTCTCTACTAAAAATAGAAAGAAATTGTCTGGCCAACTAAAATACATATATGTAGAAAAAAATTAGCCGGGCATGGTGGCGCATGCCTGTAATCCCAGCTACTCGGGAGGCTGAGGCAGTAGGATCGCTTAAGCCTAGGAGTTTGAGGTTGCTGTGAGCTAGGCTGATGCCACAGCACTCACTCTAGCCCGGGCAACAAAGCAAGACTCTGTCTCAAAAAAAAAAAAAAAAAAAAAAAAAAAAGTTCAAAGTGGGAATCACATTCTATGATGCCTAATGACACAGTACATTTAAGAAATCTAGGAAGGAGTGGATACACTTAGATGCATTACAGTTCAGGAAAATGGAAATATAGTTTAAATTATTAATCTCAGTTTATACCATACTATAAAAATTTGAAGTTAAAATATCATTTTTATATTTAGGGAGATTCTTAGTATTTTAATGAAATTACTGGGTATGAATTCCGACAACATAGCAATGGAAACCTCCACATGACAGGAAAATACAAAACAGAAAATGAGCGTCTGTCGCTGGTGCTCCTGGGATTTCTGAAGCAAATATCAATAACACCACTACTCACACACGTTTCAGACACCATGCAATAAGGGAAGGTAAAAAATACTTCCAAATGGAGTTCCTCAAAACTATGCAGATATTCCCATGTCCCCAAAAGCAATGGAAGAGGACGCAGATCATGCAGTTTCTCATAAGCCACGAAGAGGACTTCGGCTCTCACTGTAACCCTGAGGGAAGGTCACTGAAGGGAAGTAGGGTCCCTAGAGAATGCAAGAGCATGGGGCAGAAGATGCCCCTAGGTGACAGCCAGAGAAAGAAACCCAGGCTTCTCAGAAACCATCTCCATTCGAGCAGAGATTCCCAAACTACATTTTAAGGTCTGGCTTCTTCCCTGAACTTTGGCCCTCTCACCTGTGTCATCTGCCGCATTCACTCCCACCTACCTGGGTGTGTGGCTCCTGCCTCATGTCTCCTCACAGGCCCGGGCTCTTGCCTGTGCTCCAGACAGGAAATCAGGTCCAGCTCAGAGGCAGCAAGACCTGTGTCATTAGAAAGAGGCAACGTGACTCGTGCCAGGATTCTCCAATTACCAACCTCGTACTGTGCTTAGTAGAGAAGAAAGAACATTGTAGAGGTTCTGGAAAATTAAACTCCAAATACTGTTTCTTCACAGAACCAGGAGGATATTTAGAAATTATTTAAAACTTTGTGAGTTCTTAGTTCCACTATCTAGTATTTAAATGAAACACTGGTGGTCAAAATTGAATTTTAAGGTCTGGAGAACAATGTTTTATGCTACCAAATTTTTAGACTTGTCACCCATCTGGAGTGAAGTATACAGGCCAGCTCACGAAAGGGAAGGTTCATATCAAGATAAAACAACTTGAAGATTCTCCTTTCTACACCAGCAAGCCCCAAAGTGTTCCTTGAAAGCAGTTCTTGTTCTGAAAGTCATTCATGCAAAGCAGAAATTCCCATACAACATTCCATAAGAAAATAAAACCCTTAGGGTGCATTAAGACTCCTAAAGGAAGTCATCCTCACCCACAGAGACCAGGTTTGCGTAGTTCTCTAACATCACATCCCGATGCAAATTCTGCTGAGCAGGGTCCAGGCACGCCCACTCCTCCACAGAGAATTTTATGGCCACGTCCCTGAATGTCAACAATCCCTAGGGGGAAAAACGTATTTACCAAACAGCCATGGCCAACGCTCTTAATTTCACTAAAGGTGAAACGAGAGAGGGAAGAGAAGTGGCTTTGACTTACGTGAGTGACTGGAATTACCCAGCAATTAACACAGTAACATCCTCTAATGCATTCTCTACTCTGGGGACAGAGGGCAGCAAAGAGATCCACAAAACATGCAGATACTGTACTTTTGTGCATGATAAAGTATTCATATAAATTAAGGGCATCCACAGAGGCATATACATTTTTGAGTGCTGTATACATATACACATCATATACAATAAGCTGTATATGTTTCTCATGTGGAAAAGTCAAGGTGAGTTAGAAAGGCATGACTGAAATTTCAATGTGCACGGCTGTGAACTGGAGATCGTACTGAAGTGCAGATTCTGATTCAGGAGATCTGGAGTGGGGCCTGAGTTTCTGCATTTCTCACACACTCACCAGTAATTCCAACTCTTCCAGCCCATAGAAAATATCTTGTCAAACATACAGCAAGTAGTAGAACCTGGGTTTTATCCTGGTTCACCTGACCAGTACACAAAGATGAGAGCCTTCATTCTCCAAAGCAAGCTATAAGCCAAAAACCAAAACCAAGAAAAAGGAGAACTGCCAGATGAAATGTGATGATTTATGTACCTCCCTGAGTAAAACTCCCCATGATACTTACTGACAATTTAGAAAATCATCACTACAGTAGAGGAGTCTGTCAGAGACCGCTTTAACCGAGTAAGTAAACTTCACACCAACTGTTAAGACCGTAAGTTTGTGTCAGGTGCTGATGTGCACAGGACACCACATCACTGCTGTGACATTACTGGCCACCAATAAATACCTATACTGTGAATCCAATCATAAATAATATCAGTTTTATGCCAAGTTCAAACCACATATATATTTCCCATGTTCTGTAATCGCTAATGGTTTATTTTATTTAAATAGTCCCGCAGCATCCTACAGAGCACAACTCTTCCAATTAAACTGTTTTCCAGAAATTTCTGAGTTATCTGGGGCAATTTATACCATCCTCTTTGAATGTGCCTTTTAAAATCCTGTTTGGCATAAGGATGACGGGGCATCCACATGCGACCTCACAGGACAGGTCCCCCCACTGACAGCTGAGGACCCAGCCCCGTGCCCCAGAGGATTCTCCGGTATCCACATCTTCCCGTGCTGCTCTGTCAGAAAGGGAGCATGCTCAGTCCTGCAGGCCACAAACTCACGGTGGGAACTGTGCAGGCTATGTGAACAGCCTGCATGGAGAGAAGGCAGAGAAGGCTCTGCTATGCAGGGGAGGAGGATTTTAAGGAGCCCTTGAGTATCTGAAGAAGAATGGAAACTAAGTAGTTGAGACAATCTTGTTCGGCAGAACCACCAGAAGCAGAGAAGCAAAGGTTTGCAAATCCCAAATACAGGACATTCTAGCAGTGAAAGTGGACACAGCCCCTGACCTGGGAGAACTTACCTGAGAACCAGCCATTTCTTCCTCTTCCTCCGGCCTCTCTAAGGCGCCCTCTCAGCTGAGGTCATCTGCACAGGTCACAGCTGCATCTTGAGAATGTGCATGTCAAGGCCTCAGCGCGACCCCTCCATCTGCTACCACCACACCCGCAGGCGGAAGGACCCTGAAGCGCAGAAAATACGACATTCACCTGCCCTTTGTCACAGTAGAGAATCGGGGACACCGAGCTCCCACATAAATACCAAAATGTGCATTTCTCCTTCCCTGCCCTCAGGTGCCCTCCCCTGCCACAGACACCGGCAATTTCTGCTGCAGCAGCGGGAATACGGGCCACACTGGTTTCCCCCCAAGCAAACCCAAGCAGCGCCGGTCCTGTGACCTCGACTTTGGAAAAAAGGCTGGACTCAACTCTCATGAACTGATCTGGGAGCCCACATGCTTGACCCTGGCCTCACCTCAGAATCACATGAGGCAGGTAATTAAAACCACATGGATGCTCCCACCCTGACGAATAGAATCTGCAGGGTGGGCACAGGTGACCGTGTTCCTTCAACCTGGCCATGGAGTAGAGCTGAAAGCCTGGGCTGTGCTACTTAGCTGAGCATCACGTCTCAAGCTTCAGTGGACACATAAATCAACTGTTATTCCAGGTCCCACTTTAAGCAATGTGATTCAGCAGGTGTGGAGGTGGTCCATGGATTGGGCTTTATTCACAAGTCTCCTGTTAATGCTAATGTTGCTTCCTCAGATATGTGAACAGTCTCCGCCAGCTAGAGACAGCAGGCACAGCACCAAGTTCCTTACACCCAACACTTCCATCACAACATAAATAATTCTGGTCCAAATGAAGACCACCACCCACCGTCCTGAAACATTCTCCGCTGGCCCTTTCAGGTTTACGGAGGCTGCAGAAGGCAGCTCTATCTGAGGAAGCCATCTGGAAAACTGCATGGACACGTGCATTAAGGCGATGCTGACTGACCACGCCCTGAGTGCTCCCAAGTATGCTGCCTGCGGCGTGCTGGGACCTCACGTTCACTGTGTGAGTTCACCCTCCTAACACCCTGGGGGTCAGGCACTAAGCGTCCCATAATTCCTAGCAGAATCTAGACTTTCGGCCCAGCTTTTTCATTTTTCTTCTCTGCCACTGATGAAATAAAAACTGTACAGAATAAAAGATATTTCTTTTCCCTGGTAGCATTCCCAAAGCTAAGCTCTGGGATTCTGTTTGAAATACCCCAAAATTGAACTGAACTCAGAACCTTACACCACTGACTCTGGGGAAGAAATAACATAAAAAAGAATTTTTTAACAAATGGGATATACGACTAGATTTTTTTTTCCCTGAAAGCCACCTTGTTCTTGCCCCTCTTTGGAAATATTTTATTATCTTTCAGGCTCTACTGATAAAACACAGTTTATAATTAATGAATAAATCTTTTCAAGGTGACGTATTCAGAGAAAGGTGATGGTGAGTGCAGCACAGATACGTGTGACTCCAGTGTCAAGTCAGACCATCTGATCACTCTGGAAATCCTCCCACCCTCATCCTGCTCATTGAAGGACTCAGTGACCACCATCCCAGGGGACACTGTGCTGTGCCTGTGTGCCGGAAGTGCAAATGTCTTTGCAGATTTTTGCACTGCCTGACTTGAGCACGTTTTCCTTGTCTTTTGGTACAGTTTTCCCTCCCTTCAAAAGTCTAAAAGAACCCAGAGGGCAGGAATCATTTCTGCCCTTTCCTCCCAATACCAGCACTTTACTGGCTAAGCACCAATGTGTCTCCAAAAAAATGGAAGCTCAGATTTAGGAAAGAAAACCTTAATGTCCCAGTGGGTTAGCTTTTCAGATGAAGGGTACAACGGTAGACTCCTATCAGCACCAGGGAATACAGCTGTTCTCCCTAGAGGAAACAGCCCCACTCCTCAGACTGTCCTCTGGGAGAAACTGACACAGAGCTGACATGCACCACATGTTCCAGGAGACACGGTCACTGTGGGTATCTTGGGTCATCCCCAGACAGTTGTGAAACCAGGACCAGGAAAAGACACAAGGATGGCTGAGGACACGTCACCCTGTAAAGTTTTCAAAGGGGACCTCAACCTAAAGATAATCTGGTAAGGTGTGTGAGCCCAGGGAAGATAAAAGGATGAGGAGCACATACAATTTTTACAGGGGAGTGTCAGGTAATTTATTCTCTGCTTTACGGTCCTGTGAAATGTTTAGAAACAGAAAACAAATATTTTAAAAAAGCCACTCACAGCCCTGTGAAAAAATAATTAAAATATTTTGTCTGCTTGAAAAATAAATATAGGACAAATAGTTGATAATGTTATGAGTTGGGGAGGGGTAGCAGGCATTTAGGAATGTGGGGAAGGAACCGGAAATTTGGGATTTCCAACAGGCCCTGTTAGAACAGTTAGGCTGGGCAAACTGGATTTGAGTCTTGGATTTGAGACCCTGCTTCCCATATATTTGGAAAATGCAGGGAAAAGCAGTCCCTTTAGGGAATTTTAAGATAATTAAATAAGGAGCAATTAAACTGAAGGGGCCATACTGCTCTGGTTCCTACCTATGGAAACCTAATTCTGACTCAAACGCATTTCCTGTAAATACAACTTAAAAGGAAAAAAACTTAGGCAAACAACTACAAAATGCCCTAAAACTCTGATTACAAAACCCGAAAACAACCACGTGGATAGTCCAAATAAACCCGCTATAACCGTACCCAATAAATTGTTTAATTTGGTTTGCTTCCTCGTCCGCCTCATAAGTCTTTCCTTCAAGCCCCTCCAGTGGCCCCAAGACCTCAAACCACGGTTGGGGACGTGCAGATTCACCAATTACTATTTGCTTAAATAAACGATTCTAAGTTTCCACGCTTCCCCAGTTTAACTGTTAACAGGACGGAGGAGGGACGAGGCCCTCACGGACTACGCCTCCTCTCCCGCACCAGCCCCGCACAGCGTCGCCGCCGTCCCCGGAGGACCCTCCCGTCGTCCCCGCACAACCTGGGGAGACGCGCGGCCGCCCGGAGCCGCTCGGGCTGGGGCCGCAGGACACGCCGGGCCGGGCCAGGACGCCCAGGGCCCCGCTGCCCGCCCGGCCCGGCCCCGCCCCGCGGACCGAGGGGACCGAACGCCCCGGCGCGCCTCGGCCCGACCTCGGTCCCGGACTCCGGAGGCGAAGCCGGGAGGCCGCGTCCCCACAGCCGCTTCCGGCCGCCCGCCCGGCCCCCGCCCCCTCGGAGCGCCGACCGCACACTCGCCCCGTCCCAGCTTCCGGGGCGTCCCCGCGTCCTCCCTAGGGACCCCCAGTACCTGCAGGTCACGGGTGACACGGGCTGCGGCAGAGACACCTGGGCCCCCTGCAGGAGCGACAGCGGAGCGCGGACGCTGCTCCGAGCCCGGCGGAAGAGACAAAGGCCGCGCCAGATCCCGGAAGCCGCCTCCTTCTTCCCGGCTGCGCATCTGATTGGACAGCTCTCACGTCGGCACGCCGGATTGGATAAGGCTCTAGGCCCCACCCCTCCGGCCATGAGTGACGGGAGACGCGGTCAAACCAGGGCTGAAGGAGGCCGAGTAACAGGTGTTTCGCCCTATGTAGCTTTAAGTGTTCTCACACCAAAACATGATAAGCATGTGAGGTGTAATGCATATGTTAATTAGCTTGATTTAGCGATTTCACATTGTAACGTATTTCAAAACATTATATTGTACACGTGAATATGTTCAATTTTATTTGTCAATTTAAGTAAGTTAAATACTAAAAGGGAAAACAAATTTATTCTATGAAGCCATTGTTACCCAAATAACAAAGCCAGACAAAAGCATCACATGGACAGAAATGTATAGACCATTATCTCTTAAAAATACAGACACATATTCTCAAGTATAGTAGCAAACTCAATGCAACAACATATAAACATGATTGGACGCATTCACCAAATTTTTATCTGACAAACGCAAGTATGGTTTAACAACTACAAACAATGCAATACATCATAATAATAGAATAAAGTACAAAAAATTATTTTGATTGAGACAGATGAGCTTTTGATAAGTTCAATGCCTGTTCATAATAACCACACACACCCGGAAAACCAGGAATAGAAGGGAATTTTCTGGAACTGCTGAGGGCACCTGTGAAAAATCTACAGCTAATAACATATGTCATATTGAAAACCTGAGTGCTTTATACGTTTGTCAAAGTCAAAATACAAATGTAGAGACAAATCTCTGAATTTAATGTTTTATCTAGAAGAAAAGAAGTGTAATTTGAGGCCCACATGCAGACCGGGTGGTCTTTGGTACGTCTGAGGAACAAAGGCTAAGGTGCTATAGAAAGAAGAAATGTTATGTGTAGCTCTTTAAGCAGGTTTGTTGGCACTTGTATGGGTTTGGGGAGCCGGCCAGCCCTGGCTGGTGAGGGATGGTGCTGAGAACATCAGTCCTAGAGTTACAGCAGGTTAAATCAGGAGCTGTAGATAAAACTGGTTTCAGGTTACAATTAGTACTTTCAGTAGTCAGGATTCCAGAAAATTACATTGTCGGAGTGATTTTTGTACCCTGAGTGCTTTCCCTCTGGTTTCTCAATTCTGTTTTAGTTAGATATGACAAGAAGGACCCAATTTTTGTGACAACTTTCACACCTGAGTTTGGGAACAAGACAAGAATGTCTACTGTTACCACTTCTATTCAATATTATAGTGGAGGTTTCAGCCAGGGTATCACTATAGCCAGGGTGACAGAGCAGGACTCTGTCTCAAAAAAAAAAAAAAAATTCAACATTTTAGTAATAAAACCTCTCAACAAATTAGGGGTAGAAAGAATGTATTTCAGTGTGATAAAAGCATATATCACAAGCCCATAGCTAACATCATACTCAAACAAAAAGTTGAAAGCTTTTTCTCTAATTTCAGAAACAAACAAAATATTCTCACTTTCTTTTCAACATGGCACTGGAAGTTCTTGCCAGAGATATTAGGCAAAAAAGAAATAAAAGCATTCAAATTGGAAAGGAAAGGAAGAATATAGATTTTCTGTCTGCAGATGATATGATCTTATGTATAGAATATCCTGAAGACTGTGTCAAAAAATTTGTTAGAACTAATAAATGAATTCAATTAGATTTCAGGATACAAAACATACAGAAATCAGTAGCATTTTAATACACTAACAATGAAATATCCAATAAAGAAATCAAGAGAACAATCCCACTTACAATAGATTAAAATGCTTAGGAGTAGATTTAGTCAAGGAGGTGAAAGATATGTACTAAAAACTTTAAACATTAATGAGAGAAATTGAAGTACATAAATAGAAAGACATCCCATGTTCCTGGATTGCGGGAATTAATACTGTATATTTATCCATGCTCACCAAAATGATATAAAGTTTCAAAACAATCTCTATCAAATTTCCCAGGACATTTTTTGAAGACATAGCAAACAATTCTATAATTTGTATAAAACAACAAAAAATCCTGAAGAGCCAAAGAAATCTTCAGCAAGAAGACAAAGCTTGGGACACCCACACTACCGGATAGCAAAATGTACTACACAGCCACAGTAATCAACACAGTGCAGTACTGTCTTAAAACCAGGCAAATACATTAATGGAACAAGTTAGCTGAAGTGTACACAGTAAACTAATTTTTGACAAGGCCATCCAGAAGGTACTATGGAAAAAGGAAAGTCCTTCCAGCCACTGTCTGGCTAAAAAAAAAAAAGAAAAAAAAGAAAGGAAAGTCTTTTCAATTAATGATGCTGGGGAAACTGCATTCTCACATGCTGCAGAAGGAAGTTCAATTCTTATCTCATTCCAGATACAAAATTGCCTTAAAAATGGATTGAACTTAAATGTTAAGACCTGAAAGTATAAAACTACAGTAAGACAATACAGTGGAAAAGTTTAGAACACTGGTCTATGCAAAAATATTTTCGATATGACCCCAAAAGCAAAAACAGACAAATGCAATTCCATGATGATAAAAAACATCTGCACAGCAAAAGAAGCAATCAACAGAGTGAAGAGATAACCCATGGAATGAGAGAAAATATTTTCAGTCCATACATCTAGTAGAGGATTAACATTCAAATAGATAAGGAACTCAAGCAACTCAATGGCAAGTAAACAAATAATTCCTTAAAAATAGGCAAATAACATAAAGTCATTTCTACAAAGAATACATACAAATGGTCAACAGTTATGTGAAAAAATGATGAATATCACTACACATCAGAAAAATGCAAATTAAAACCACAATGAGATACTTCCTCACACATGTTGATATAGCTGCTATGAAAAACAAAACAAGTATTGAGGAGGATGTGGGAAAAGGGAAGCATAGTACACTGTTGCTGGGATTGTACATTAGTGAAAGCATTATGAAAAACAATATGAAGATACCTACAGAAATTAAAAATAGAACTACTACATGATCCAGCAATTTGGTAATGGGTATGTATTCAAAGAAAAGGAAATCAGAACATCAGAGATATGTGCACTCCCATATTTGTTGCATTATTCGTAATAGACAAGATAAGGAATCCACTGTAGTACTCATCAATGAAGAATGGACAGGCCGGGCGCGATGGCTCACGCCTGTAATCCTAGCACTCTGGGAGGCTGAAGCGGGTGGATTGCTCAAGGTCAGGAGTTCGAGACCAGCCTGAGCAAGACCCCGTCTCTACTAAAAATAGAAAGAAATTATCTGGACAACTAAAAATATATATAGAAAAAATTAGCCGGTCATGGTGGCACATGCCTATAGTCCCAGCTACTCGGGAGGCTAAGGCAGTAGGATCGCTTAAGCCCAGGAGTCTGAGGTTGCTTTGAGCTAGGCTGATGCCACGGCACTCACTCTAGCCCGGGCAACAAAGTGAGACTCTGTCTCAAAAAAAAAAAAAAAAAGAAAAGGAAAAAAGAATGGACAAAGATAATATAATATCATACAGAATGGGATACTTTTGAATCTTAAAAAAATGAAATAAATCCTGTTATTTGTGACATGAATAAACCTACATGACATTCTCTTAAGTAAAACAGCCATGGACAGAAAGATAAACACTGCATAATCTCAGTTATATGTAGAATCTAAAAAAGTAACACTAATTGAAGCAGAGGGCAGAATGGTGATAACAAGGAGCTGGGGAAGGAAAAGATGAAAAGATGTTGGACAAAAAATATAAAATGTCAATTACCGAGGAAGAAAAAGTTCAAGAGATTTGTTGCACAAATTGATGACTATAATTACTAGCAATGTATACTTGAAAATTGCTAAGAAAATAAACATTTAAGTGTTATTACCATAACAAAACAAATACATGTGGTAATAATATATATGGTAATATAATTGGATTGATTTAGCCATCTCACATTGTATATGTACCAAGACATCACGTTGTGTAACATATATACTATTTGTCAATAAATAAATAAATAAAGTAAAAATACATGGAAAGAGTAAAGATCACCTGCAATCTCATCAGTCATAGATAACCACTGTTAACGCCGCTTGCATAATCTTATTCACCTTAGGTACACACACACACAATTTGCGTAACTGAGATGGAAACACACATGACTTAATTTTTCTGTAATTATGAGCACCTTTTTGCCCTTTTCCTTTTCTTTCCAGATCAGGCTCTAAATTCCTGGAAAATCATCCAGTTACTTTCTTTAATAAGATTATAAACACACATACATACTCATCCCCACAATACACACACAGACACAGCAGGTTTTGGGTCAATGTTTATAAACAAAAGACTTTTATTATACGCATTTTCATTTTGCATCTTGTTTTCTGAGTCAAAATTTCTTGTGGAGATTTTTATAGTTATCTTGTATAGTTTCCAGTCATTCTTCATAATATCCATATGATTCTTCATGATATGGCTGTACCACAGTTGATTCAGTCATTATTATGCTGGTTACTGTCAGACTTAAAAAATAATACATAGGCTGGGCGCGGTGGCTCATGCCTCTTATCTTAGCACTCTGGGAGGCCGAGGTGGGCAGATCATTTGAGTTCAGGAGTTCGAGACCAGCCTGAGCAAGAGTTAGACCCCGTCTCTACTAAAAAATAGAAAGAAATTAGCTGGACAACTAAAAATATAAAGAAAAAATTAGCCGGGCATGGTGGCGCATGCCTGTAGTCCCAGCTACTCAGGGGGCTGAGGCAGAAGGATGGCTTAAGCCCCGGAGTTTGAGGTTGCTGTGAGCTAGGCTGACGCCACGGCACTCTAGCCAGGGTGACAGAGAGGGACTCTGCCTCAAAAATAATAATAATACTAATACACAAAATAGTTCCATGTATGTATGTGATTTACTAAGACTTCTATTTCATGTATTTGGAAAAATTTCCAAAATTAGAATTTTTGAGGAGAAGGGCAAACAAGCTTTAATTTTATTAAATTGAATTCCATTAAAAAGGTATAACACTGCAATTTATACCAGAAATGCATAAGGGTGCACTTTTCCACACATTCTATCTGCCAAGGGATTTTAGAGTTTTTGTTTTGTTTTTGATGTCCTAAGAGATGTTAAATAATATATACTGCAATTTAACTTGTATTGCCTGTGCATCATGAAGGATTATTGTTGACAATGATTGTTTCAATACAATTCAATTGTAAAATTAATTTATGATTGATGTGGGCTGACAACCACTTCATGACTGCAATTTCATTAGACATGAAAAGCTCAAGACAATCTTTCCACATCAAGGGAAACTTTAGTAGGGCCATAGCATTGGGTTCACCAGTTCCAGCAGAAGTTTATTGTCTTTTTTCATGAGACAAATGAAATTGTCCTCGAGGCAACTGTCACAAAGCCAGAGCAATCCTTGCCTGGTTGTGTCCATTGCGGCCCTTGGTCGCAGTGGCATCTGGTTGGCCCTCTGCCTTTGCTCTGCTACCTGTGTGGGAAGGCCGTCTCCACTCTGGCCTTAGGCAGCAATCTGCGTCTCTTCCAGATGCAGTCACCGAGCACCTCCTGAGGTCCCAACACAACAACTTCCTGATTCTGTATAACAACAAAAATTTTCCTTATGTCAATCGGTCACATAAACCTTACTTACGACCCTCTGTTTCTTCCAGTCTGTTTGCTTCTAGGGTGACTACTTCACCTTCACTGTCAAACCTCGAAGTGATTTCAGTCACTTTTATCCCTGTGTTCCATGGTGATATATTTATACATTTATGTAGATAAATTGCAGTCTTTTTTTTTTTTTTTTTTTTTTTTTTTTGAGACAGAGCCTCACTTTGTTGCCCGGGCTAGAGTGAGTGCCGTGGCGTCAGCCTAGCTCACAGCAACCTCAGACTCCTGGGCTCAAGCCATCCTTCTGCCTCAGCCCCCTGAGTAGCTGGGACTACAGGCATGTGCCACCATGCCTGGCTAATTTTTTCTATATATATATTTTTAGTTGTCCAGATAATTTCTTTCTATTTTTAGTAGAGACGGGGTCTCGCTCAGGCTGGTCTCAAACTCCTGACCTCGAGCGATCCACCCGCCTCGGTCTTCCAGAGGGCTAGGATTACAGGCGTGAGCCTCCGCACCCAGCCAAATTGCGGTCTTATAAGACATTAAAATATTCCCTGAAAAGACTTAGCTGTGACTATGTGCTGATTCCAGAGGTACTGTTGAGCACTAGCTGTGGCCAGGTAGATGGGTGACACGTCAGTGAAGCATTTTCAGACCCTGACCTCCACTCTGTCTTCTGAGTTCCTGCTGAAGTCACTGGAGGAAGGGTCTGAATCTAGAGCTAGAGACAGTGGCTTGGAACCTGCCAAGTCGAGAGGAAAGGCAACTGCATCCAACTTGCCCACCATACACTTGCTATTATTGTCCAAAGTTAGGTGTGCTAATTTCTAAATTGTATACAGGAGCTGATGAATTTTGATTATCAGAGAATTTCCAGCAGTGTTTCCACCCAAGACATGCAGAAAGAATAGTCCAACATGTTGGGTTTGCCAATACAAGATAGATAGATAGATAGATGGATAGATAGAAAGTTATACTGTGATAGCTTCTGATAAGATCCACTCGTTTTACATACCGGCCACATTTATCCTGAAAATCCGGTGCTTATCACAGTAAAACTTTACAAGAACTGAATTACCAATAACACTTAACAAAGATGAGTCTCAAGGATGCTAATAGATGTTTCAGGTATGAAGAGAGAAGATTGGTACTTTGTCTATGCTGTGAACAGGTTTGAAGCACAGCAGTTTAATCATCTTTGGAAACAAAAGGTTAGAAACTGATCAATAAAAAGCCCTTAACAAACGTTTTTTATGATTTACTTAATATTTTAGATTGAATCCAGCCATGTGGTTTGTCCATAGGGCTGCAGTAAAGTTCCTCATCCTAGGAGAGGCAATTATAAATGCTTCCGAAGTCTTCACCTCTTGACCTTCTAGATAGCTTTTTTTCTAGCTTCATTTTATGAGTTGTGCTTAGAGAGTGGATGTTTTCCCAGTATTTTCTGAAGAGCCCCCATCACATCCTTGTTCCTCAGACTGTAGATGAGGGGGTTGAGCATGGGCGTGAGGACAGTGCAAAATACAGAAACTGCCTGCTCCTGCTCAGCGCTGTGGGACGAGCCAGGCGTCATATACATATAAACACATGGTCCAAGATAAAGGCTCACCACGGTGAGATGAGAGGAGCAGGTGGCCAGGGCTTTGTTTCTGCCTTGGGGAGACTTCATATGAAGGACAGTGAGGAGAATGAGGCTGTAGGAGGACATGATAAGTACAAAGGGGATGAGGATGAATGCAATGCCCATCACAAAGACCACAAGCTCGTAGGTGGACGTGTCTTTGCATGAGATCTTCATGATTGCTGGCATCTCACAGAAGAAATGGTGGATTTTCCTGGAGCCACAGATAGGAAGATTCATGGTATAGAGTGTGTGGGCTGTAGAAGCTAAAATGCCCCCCATCCAGGATGTTATCGCCATTTTCAGACAGACGTCCTGGTTCATGACGACTGCGTATCTCAGGGGGTTGCAGACAGCTACGTAATGGTCATAGGCCATGAGCGTCAAGAGGATGCATTCAGCACCCCCAAGAGTAAAGAAGAAAAATATCTGTGTTCCACAGTCGAGACGTGTAATGTTCCTCTTTCCAGAGAAAAAGTTGATGGCCATCTTGGGAACAGTGCTGCTGGATGAGGGCCAGGTCTACGACCGAAAGCTGGCTGAGCAGGAAGTACATTGGAGTGTGGAGCCTCACGTCCACCCATATCAGCAGGAGCAGGATGACATTCCCCGTGACGGCAGCGACGTAGACCAGGATGATAACACAGACCAGGATGCTGACATGCTTCATACCGGGGAAGAGTCCGAGGAGAATAAAATCTGTTGTTAATGTCTCATTTCCTCCCTCCATGGCTGTGACTCATCTGGTGGAACCAAAAGAAGAAGGCAAACAGAACAAAAGTCGAATGAAATTTTATAAGACCTCTTGACATATGTTTTATTGGTCAGCTACTGCTTCAATGCTGTGATGTAAACTATGACTCTCCAGATTTCAGTATTTATAACAATAAACCTGTATTTTCTTGCTCCTACATCTGTAGGTCAGGAGAGGCATTTTGCTCTACGTGAATGGTCATGTACAGACATACTCCTCCACCTGTCTCACATTTTGGCAACTGCTCTTCTCCTGGAGGATGGTAAAAGCCAAAAAGGGGCAGGCAGAACTGTATGATTTTTCCAAAGGCCTGAGCTTTGGATCGACTCTGTGACTTTCAGCCACATTCCACTGACTACGGAAAGTCACGTGTTGAAGCCAAAGGTCATTGTAGCAGGGAACTAAACTCCATCCACAGGGCATCATAACAGAGATGAGAAGTGAAGAAAAAACTGAAAGCAATTGGGCAATTAATTAATGCTTTTCAAAACTGCTACTGTGGCTCTCCTCAATGTTCTGGTGTAGATTCTGGGTTTTCAGATAGTTTATAAGTCAATTGTTAGTCTTCTGTTTAATGTGGTCTAGTAAACCTAACACTGGAGACCCGTCAGCCAAATGTGGTGGTGTTTGCCTATGGTCTCAGCTACTCAGGAGGCTGAGGAGGTGGGGGGAATCACTTAATACCGGGAGTTGGAGGCTGCAGTGAGCTGTGGTCTTGCCACTGTACCCCAGTCTGGGTGACAGAGCAAGACTTTACCTCTGAATGATGATGATGATGATGATAGGGACCTATTTGTTCCTGTGATCTCAAACATATTTCACTATGGAAAATGACTTGAGATTACATATAGCCATTGAATCTATCCACAGCCAAACATACATTAGGTAAATATATAAATTCTTTTCCTTGTGCTCCTGTACCTGTGGATCTGATTATCTATATCCATGGACGAAGCTCTAGATGGGTGTGAAATACAGTAAAATGATGAATTCCTGCAGCTGAATGGAATGGGGGAGGTCATTTTCTATAAGAGGGCACATCAGCCAAGGAAGGAAATGATGTAGTTAGTATTGTGCTTTCCTTTATTTTTTTTTATTTTTTATTTTTTTGAGACAGAGTCTCACTTTGTTGCCCGGGCTAGAGTGAGTGCCGTGGCATCAGCCTAGCTCACAGCAACCTCAGACTCCTGGGCTTAAGCGATCCTACTGCCTCAGCCTCCCGAGTAGCTGGGACTACAGGCATGAGCCACCATGCCCGGCTAATTTTTTTTTTGTATATATATTTTTTAGTTGTCCAGATAATTTCTTTCTATTTTTAGTAGAGACGGGGTCTCACTCTTGCTCAGGCTGGTCTCGAACTCCTGACCTCGAGCGATCCACCCGCCTCGGCCTCCCAGAGCTAGGATTACAGGCGTGAGCCACCGCGCCCAGCCTGTGCTTTCCTTTAGATTTACTCATAGCACCCTGATATAAACCACACCAGCACAAAATCGGAAATAATTACTAAATCAAATTTCATAAACTGTAAGTGAGAAATTAGATTGTTGCCATGTTGAAGTGGAAAGAAAGCCCTACCCTCAAGACTATGGCAGTAGAAATGAAGGAGATTCTACTGTACACATCCTGGAATAGGTATTTAAAAACTAAGCCTGGAATGTATTTTTTGTGACCATGCAACCAATTATGCAGATGGCACTTATGCAATTGAGAAAACACGTAAAGCCACAACAAGCCCGTAGGGTAAGAAATGCAGTTGAGGGTTGGGGAGAGGGCAGATTCCCAAAGGAAAACTCTAATCAGCACACGAGGATCCAGGAAGACTGTGCACTGCCCCAGCCAGACCTGACTAGTGGAGGTTGCTGGTGGCGACAGTGATGGCTGTACATGCCTACTGAAAATGTGCAAGTGCACTGAGAACGTTCTGTTAATTCTGCTCTGTAGATATTTATTAGGTTCATTCACTTCAGGGACCCACTCACTGTGTCTTCCTAGAGCTGACTGTTGCATTTTCAGGGAGAGGGGATGAAAAGCTCTTGGGGTCAAGGAGGTCGAAGTTGAAGAAAGAGCCAGATCCAGGAGGTAATTTAACTTAGGAAAAATGTTTTTAATGTTAGCCCATATTCTTAAAGTTGCACCCAGTTATTTGAACTAAATATTGACCTCTGACCTCTCAAGTTGCTACAAAGGGCTCTTTATGGGGAAGACTACCCTGCAGAGGGGAAAGCAGCAGATGGGATTCCTGAAAGCCAGGCCAGCCTCTCCCCGACGTTACCTGCGTCTGTGCTACACACGGGTTTACATCACCAGGCCACGCTGCTCCAGGCAGTGATGTTCCCGACTACTTTCTGAAGAGGGCTTGGTGCTGGGAGAGTTGGACGTTCTGATTGCTACATGCAGGCATTATTTTTTGAATTAATATCAACAATTATAAGTACACATGACAATAGCAAGTGACCCAGAGGATTCTTGTGGCAAACAGACGCCCACAGGGGAGGTGAGTCCCTAGGCATCTATTAATTGGCTTGTTTACCTCCATTGCACTGGATTCTGCCCAAACAAGACTCGATGGGGAAAACGACACTGTTTATCCAGGACTTTATTTTCCTGGGTTGCCTAAAGATGTCTCATATTTTGGTCCCTCTTGGGATATCATTTTCTTGTATTGCTTTTCTGATTTCTCAACAAGCTATGACACTCACTGAACTTACAGGAAGATGGGAAAATTCACTTCCAGTAGCAGCCACATGTGGAACAGATTTTTTTCTCTTGCATGATCAAACAGTATTACCCCTAAGAACAAATGTAGGTATTCACCATCATGCAAGATTTATGACTATCTTGTTTCTCCAGCAATGTTTTGATGGTTTTGCACAAGTAAAATATAAACATACTACAGGTAAAAAGTTTTTAAAAATACACAAATACAAGGAGTAATTATTAAGAGTCTTATTGTCCAACCCATCTCCACCCCTTTCTGTGGAAGTAACAATGGTAGCAAATAGGTATATATCTTTCCAATCTTTTGCTATTCAATATACACATGCACGACTTTCTCTATGTTTTATTTTTAGTTTTTAAAAATAAACTGTTTTAAGAAACAAAAACAAAACAAAAAAGAATAAAGCAAAATAAACTTTATTCTGAAATAATTTTTGATGTACAGAAAAGAAACAAGGATAATACTGAGAATTCCCATATAGCAGCTCCCCTTGATGTTAATCATAGCAAATTTTTTAAAACTAAGAAATTACCATTGGTATGTTACTATTAGCTAAACTCCAGACTTTATTTGGAGTTCTCCAATTTTTCCACTAATGCTTTTTTTATTGTTGTTCCAGGATCAAACACAGGATACTTTGTTTTATTTAGTCTTTATGTTTTCTTAGTCTCTTCTGGTTTACGACAGGTTCTCAATCTTTCTTACTTTGATTAATGACCTTAACAGTTTTGAAGAGTATCTGTCAGATGTTTTGTACAATGTCCTACAATCTGGGTTTCCCTGAGGTTTTGCAATGACTAGACTGATATGATCTGTTTCAGGAAAGATTACCACATAGATGATATTGTTTCATATGAGGGAGTACATGCTAGCAACATAAGTTATCAGTGGTATTGTTAACCTTTATCACTTAGTTAAGGTACTGTTGGTAAGGACTTTTTTATTTTAAAATTATTGTTATATCCTTTTCATACTCTGTTCTTTGAAAGAGAATTCTAAGTCCAGTCTGCACTCACGGGGTTAAGGATTTAATCTCTACCTTCAAGAGTGTTTGCATATGTTATTAGAAATTCTTCTGTAAGAAAATTTTGTCATTGTTTCCTCCATTTATTTGATAAAACATTTATTTTTGTCAATACGGATTAATTTATATATATTTTAATTTATACATAATATTTGCTTTTTAAAATCTTTTTTGCTATTAGTTTGTTATTTATTTTTATTCCAGAATATTACGGGGGCACAAATGTTTAGGTTACACATACTGCCTTTGCCCCACCTGAGTCAGAGCTACAAGTGTGCCCATCCCCCAGACAGTGCTCACCGCATCCTTTAGGTGTGAATATACCATCCCCTCCCCCCATCTGCCCGACACCTGATGAATGTTACTATCATATATGCACATAAGTGTTGATCAGTTAGTACCAATTTGATGGGGAGTACATGTGGTGCTTGTGTTTCCATTCTTGTGATACTTCACTTAGTAGAATGGGCTCCAGCTCCATCCAGGATAATACAAGAGGTGCTAGATCACCATTGTGTTTTGTGCCTGAGTAGAACTCCATGGCCTGTGACATCCTCCTCTCTGAGCAGTGGCGGCCACTCTGCCCAAGGCAGGCTGGGCCGGGTGTGCTCCCCACCCCCCGGGGCAGCTCAGCCACTCGGCCTCCCCGGACCCCAGGCAGGCTCGGTCTGTCTCCCCCACGGGACGAGAGCCCTGTGTCCCGCTGCAGGCCCGAGGCTTCCAGGTGGGGCGAGGGGAAAAGTCCTTTCCCCTTTCCCTGGCCCCTGGAACGCCCCTGATTCGGTCTGTGCCGATCTTGCCCTTCCATCCTCCTCTCCCTCACTGTTCAGCTCCTGCTCGTGGTGTCCTGGACTCCACTGGCCTCAGACCCCGTGGTCCACTCCCGGTGGGCTCCCACCCTCCACTCTCCCGGGGCCAAACCTCAGCTCCTCTACCAGGAAGGTCTGAGCCTTGACCCGAGTCGGGCCTCTTGCCAGGAATGGAGTTGAAGAGTAAAGTTTCTGTTAGGTTTCTCTTGGCTTGTTTGTGTCTGTGAGCAGAAGACAACTGAGCCCAGAAATAAGTCTGTATGTATATGATCAAATGATCTTCCACAAGGTTGCCATGATCATCACCCAACGGGGAAAAGAGAATCCTCTCAACAAATGGTGTTGAAAAACTAGATATCTACATGGAAGAAGCAGAGTTGGACTCTTCCATTGGACTATATATAAAAATATTTTAAATGCATTAAATATATAAGAAATGTGACTAACAAAACTCTTAGAATAAAATTTAGGAAAAAAGATCATGACATTAGTCTTGGAATTATTTTCTTAGATATGATATCAGATGCATAAGTGAGAAAGAATAGAAAAATGGAACTACATCAAATTTCAACATTTCTGCACACAGAAAGAATGAATTAGTGAAGTGAAAACATCACATATTAAGTGGGTAAATATATCTGAAAATCATATTTGATAGGAGCTAATATCCAAAATATATAAACAACTTTTGAAACTCAAAAAGAAAAAAAATGAACTTGACTAAAAAATGAACAAAGGATTGAACTGTCAATTCTCCAGAGAATATGCAAATAGCCAGCAACCATTTAAAAAGATGTTCAAAATTACCAATTTATAGAGAAATGGAAAGCAAGATCACGATAAGATAACACCTTACACTCATTAGAATGGCCACTATATTAAAAAAATCTGTTGAGGATGTGGAGAAATCAGAACCCTTGTGAACTGTTCAAGAGTAAAAAATGATGCAGTCACTATGAAATATAGTATGGAGCTTCATCAAAAAATTAAAAATAGAATTCTATGATCAACAATCCCACTTTAAAGTATATATCCAAAGTATTCAACACAGGAGCTAGAAGTGAGATTTGCATATCCATGCATATTGCAGGATTACTCACAAAACCCAAAAGGTAGATGTCCCTCAGATGAGGAACAATGAAATATAATGTGACATATTCATACAATGAAGTAAATTCAGTCTTAAAAAAGTAAATCTTGTCACATTCCATTATATGATAAGGATGAACCTTGAGGATATTATGTTAACTGAAATAAGCCATGAACAAAGTGACAGACTGTATATGCTTCCACATACATAAGATTTCTTAAGTAGTCAGACTCACAGCAAAAGCAAACACACTGGTGTTTATCAAGGGCTGGAGAGGGGGTAAAACGGGCAGTTGTTCCTTAGTGAGCATTGAGTATTTGGGCAGGACCTGTTTTCCTCAGGGAACCTAAAGAGTTGTGGGTTGGCGGGTTTCCCCAAGGTCTAATGCTCCACACTTTTCTACATCCAATTCCTCATTCTCTTTGGCTTTTAGATGCACACATGTGTACATGGAAGTTTTATGTTGTGTCTACATGTGTGTGTAAGTCTATACATGTGTTTCTATTGTTTGTACATAGTACCAAATTAAAGATAAATGAGTACTCCTAAGTTAAATAAATAAATATCTTTAAAGTTCACGTGATTTGAGTAAATCCTTTGGTAAACATAACTTTTTAGTATTGTTGGTTTAGTATAAACTATGTTAACTGACTTATCAGAAAAATGTGTGTATTTATTAATAACTTTAAGGTGACTGCTTTTATGATACTTGCCTAAAATTCACTAATATAAAAATGGTTAATACAAAATTTAACTTGAGGTAATTGATAGATTAGTCTAATGGCTCCTGAGATTTTCCAAATACAGTTATTAAGAATCAATAAATAAAATAGATGTAAATGGGATTAAAGTTTATACATGAACTTATAATAATATTATGTTTTATAATATGTTTACTTAAAAAGGTTTCTCAGATATTTTGGTAACTATATTCTTAGACTTCTGCTGAACTAAATAATGGATATTCATTAAATACATAGGTTTTTCCAAATAAGATACAATGCTAAAATACTAATTACTAAATATGAGTTTAAGCTTACATACTTTTGGGTTTTTATTTCAGAAGAACAAAAGATGTTTGAATCTGTTAGTAAATATATCCTGTTCCACATTGAAAAGTTGTTCCATTAGTAGCCTACATTCTAAAAGTTATAAAAATGTATGTTCATAAAATATTAGTATGCAACTGATAGTTAAAGTTCCTTACATCTTAGATTTTCACCATAAAGGACTAAGTCTTAAAATTGTGACTAACGTGGTGACTAAAACTAGTGATAAGAAGAGAAAAATATTCTATATACAGTGTATATAAAGTAAATGTGTTTTCTGGTGAAAAGTTATAAAAAAAGAAACAGGATATAATTTTCCTAGTTTAGAGGTTATTTAAAGGTTGCATTACATTAAAGATGGAAAAATTAGATAGAAAAACTGAATGGATATAGAAAGTTGGAAAAAGAAAGATAATGGAAAAAATAGCAAGAGATTATAAAATATTTATAGAAATCTTACCATGTGTGGTCAAAGATGATTGAGATTGGATAGATCTGTTTAAGGTTTTACTAAAATTTTGTTTAGTAATACAATACAAGAGTAAAATTTGGTTTTATCTTTCAAATAAAATTTTCTTGAATTAATAAGAAGTAATAGATGACTTTGGTTCACTTTTTGAATAAACTATAAAAAAAAATTTCTTTGTCAATGGCATCCTTAACCATGACCATTTTAAGTCTTGTTCTAGTCCTTCTTGGGGAGTTCCTTCTGAGCTTCACAGAAACCAAGAAACCCCTTCTGCTGGTCAAATAATTCAATCTGTTTGTAATATATGACTGATTTTTCAGCATTTCTGCTGTGCATACCACCCTCAGTCTTCTGACCGGTGGAAAGCACAAATAGGGTAGTAAATAATCAACTGGCAACATTTACAGAAACTTCTAACTTTCCCAGCCTATGGCTCTTCCCTAGATTAACCTAAATTGTTACTCCAACACAGGCATGCACCAAGGAAAGATTTAAAAAAGTAAAATGAACTTGGGGAAAAAAAAAAAAAAAAACAAAAAACCCCACCTGTTTACCAAAACATCACCTCTAGCATTACCAGTATTAGAGCCACTACCCGCCCAATGACACATGTTCACGGCCACGGTCTCCTGCCCATGCAAAGGTAGCATAATCACTTATTCTCTAATTAGAGACTCAAATCAATGGCCACGGGAGGGTTCAAGTGTCTCTCACTTTTAACCAGTGAAATTGACCTCCCTGTGAGGAGGCAGGGATAGAATAATGAGACAAGAAGACCCTATGGAGCTCAAATTTATTAATCCAAATAAATCATGGACTAACCTAACATCCAAGGAATGATACTTAAAACCTCTGGATTAAAAATTTCGGTTGGGGTGACCTCAGAGTACAACACAACCTCCGAATGATTTTAGCCTAGACTTCGCCAGTCAAAGCAAAATATCATTTATTGACCCAAATAATTTTGATCAATGGAACAAGTTACCCTAGGGGTAACAGTGCAGTCCTACTCTAGAACACATATGGACAATAGGGTCTATGATCTTGATGTTGGATTGGGACACCCTAATGGTATAACTGCTATTAACGTTTTCTTTGTTCAACGATTAATGTCCCATGGGATCTGAATTCAGACTGGAGTAAACCAGGTCAATTTCTGTCTATTTAATATTTCTCCCACTACGAAAGGACAAGAGAGATAGAGCCAACTTAATAGAGTGTCCTTAATCTAATAGATAAAATAATCTTAATCTACTATATTACCCAATGCCCTGCCCCCAGACAGGGCTTAAGGTGGCAGAGCCCAGTAATTGCATGCAATTTAAAACTTTATAATCAGAGGTTTGATTCCTCTTCTTAACAACATGTTTATATTAATCTCCTTCTACTAATTATTCCCGTTAGTAGAATAACTGTGTGGCATTCCTCACATTATTCGAACGAGAAATCTTAGGTTACATACACTCCAGAAAGGACCCAGCGTTATGGGTCCCCATGGCCTGCTTCAACCCTTTGCTGATGCAATGGAAGTATTTATTGAAGAACCGCTGTGACCACGAACACCGTCCTCACTCCTTTACACCATTGCACCAACACTCGCTCTGTCCGCTGCACTTGTTATACGAAGTCCTCTGCACCCCCAGCCACTAATCACTATAAATCCAGGACTACTGTTTATCCTAGCTGCATCCAGCCTAGCCACACACTCAGTCCTACGGTCAGGTTGAGCATCCAACTCAAAATATGGCCGAATTGGTGCTCTATGAGCAGTAGCACAATTTCACATGAAGTTACCTTAGCCAGCATCCTCTCATCAGTCCTACTGATAAGTGGGTCATTTACCCCATGCACCCTCATCACAGCGCAAGAATACATGTGACTAATTATTCCGTCATGACCCTTGACCATCATATGATTGATCACAACACTAGCAGAAGCAAGCCAAGCCCCATTTGACTTAACAGAGGGTGAATCAGAACTAGTTTCCGGCTTTAATGTCAAATGCACCACAGGCCCTTTTGCCTTATTCTTCATAGCAGAATGTACTAATATTATTATAATAAATGCTCTACTACTGTTTTTCTAGGAGCACTATATGACACTCACATACCCAAAATATATACAATTAATTTTTTTTTTACCAAAACACTCCTCCTAACTGCACTATTTCTATGCGTGCGAGCACCATACCCATGATTTCAATATGACCAGCTCATGCATCTCCTATGGAAAAATTTCCTGCCACTAACCCTAGCAATATGCATGTGACAGGTTTCACTGTCCATTTTATTAGCCAGCATTCCACCACAAATATAGAAATATGTTCTACAAAAGAGTTACTTCGGTAGAGTAAATAATAGAGGTTTAAGTCCTCTTATTTTGAGAATCATAAGCATTGAACCTACTCCTAAGAATTCAAAATTCTTCATGTCACCTAGTATACCACCTTCTATATTCATACAGTAAGGTCAGCTAAATAAGCTATCAGGTACGCACCCTGAAAATGTTGGCTTATACTCTTCCCCTACTAATGAAACCCACCGTTCTCATTCGTACCCTCTTTCTAGGAACAATAATGATAATAATCAGCTCTCATTGACTTCTAACCTTAATAGGATTAGAAATTAATAAATTAGCTATCTTCTCCATCTTAACTAAAAAAGCAAATCTTCGGTCCACAGAAGCTACTACCAAATATTTCCTTACACAAGCAATAGCATCCATAATAAAAATAATAGCTATTGCCACTAACACAATATACTGTGGACAAGGAACAGTCACAACAGTCTTTAACCAGGCAGCCTCCTTAATGCTTGTCGTCGCACCAGCAATAAAACGTGGCTTATCCTCAATCCACTTTTGAGTCCCAGAAGTAACACGAGGAATTTCACTAGCATTGGTCACAATCCTCTTAACATGACAAAAATTAGCCCCAGCCTCTGTTCTATTCCAAATTTATCCATCAATAAACCTCAACATCCTACTAACATTTGCCCTCTTCTCAACCCTAACTGGAGGCTGAGAAGGACTCAATCAAAAACAACTTGGAAAACCCTAGCCTATCCATCCATCGCTCACATGGGCTGAATAATAGCCATCCTTATATATAATCTTTCCACAACAATCTGAAACTATTAATTTACCTAATACTGACAATTGCAATGTTCATAATATTTAACCTGATGACAAATACTACTATGTTATCACTATCAGATTTATGAAATAAAACACCAGTAATAACCTTCACAATCTCATGTCAATGGAACAAAAAAGCCAAACTCTGTAGAATAATTTTAAAGAGATTTACTCTGAGCCAAATTTGAGGACCATGACCCGGAGCCACGCCCAAGAAGCCTTGAGCAGGTGGACTTGCTGTGGCTGGGTTACAGTTTGGTTTTATACATTTCAGGGAGACAGGGGTTACAGGTAAAGTCATAAATCAATACATGGGAGGCATACATTGGTTTGGCCCAAAAGGTGGGACACCTCAAAGCGAGGGCTTAGAGGTTATAGGTGGGTTTAAAGATTCTTTGGCTTGTAATTGGTTAAAGACATGAAGTTTTGTCTAAAGGCTTGCACTGTTTTAACATAGGAGCTGTTTATCAGAGATAAGCTACCAGACATAGATTTGTTGTGTAAATTGAGGACCTGCAGATTTTTCTTGCATACCCTTAGGTCTCGCTCTTGCTCAGGCTGGTCTTGAACTCCTGAGGTCAAACGGTCCACCGGCCTCGGCCTCCCAGAGTGCTGTGATTCCAGGCGTGAGCCACCGTGCCCGGCCTTGCCAAAGAATGCTGAAATACAAAAATATCATAACCCTTGAGAAGCAAAATGCATGAAAATCTATTCACCTCTTTCATTACCCCAACAATTATAGGCCTTCCTATTGTTGTCCTAATTATTATGTTTCCTAACATCCTATTTCCCAAGCCCACCCGTCTTATTAACAATTGATTAACCTCTTTACAACAATGACTAATTCAACTAGAATTAAAACAACTAATGATTATACATAATATTAAAAGCAAACTTGATCTCTAATGTTAATTTCACTAATTCTATTTATTGGCTCAACCAATCTATTGGGCCCATTACCTCATTCATTTACTCCCATTACCCAACCATCACTAAACCTAGGAACAGCTGTCTCCCTATGAGCAGCCACCGTCATCACAGCCTTTTGCCACCAGACAACATCACTAGGCCATTTATTACCAGAAGGAACTCCTGTACCACTTATCTCTATACTGATAATTATTGAAACCATTAGTCTTTTTATTCAGCCTATAGCCCTCACCATATGCTGGCAAGGATGTGGAGAAAGGGGAACCCTTGCACACTGTTGATGGGAACGTGATTTAGCGCAACCACTATGGAGAACAGTATGGAGCTTCCTCAAAAGACTAAAAACAGAACTACCATATGACCCAGCAATCCCACTGCTGGTATATATCCAAAGGAGGGGAATCCAGTATAGCAAAATGATAGCTGCACTCGCATGTTTACTACAGCACTACTCACAACAGCCAAGATTAGTAATCAACGTAAGGGCCCATCAATGGATGAAGGATGAACATATCATGGAACATATACACAACGGAATATAGCCACAAGAATGTCAACCCTCAGCAAAATAAATGAAATTAGAAAACTATTAATCAATAAATGCTAAACAATTATGTGAAAGAAACAGGCAGACATTTCTGAGATCCACTGATCAATCTTAACATAAATAAAAGTGGAAATCCCAGACGTGCATCCAAATGTGCTTTCTGAATCCCGATGAGCTGGAAGTCTAAAATACAGAGCAAGTTTGAAAGATTGAGTACCAAACTAAAAAAAATACTTCATTAATAATACTATATTGATCACATGTAGAAACAATAATTTGGATATATTAGGTTAAATAATTACAATCAATTGCACGTGTTTCTTTGTGTGTTTCTTTTCTGTTGCTGCTAGAAACCTCAAAGTGACACACGTGGCTCACACTTTGTTCCTAATAGGCACTGCTGCCCGAGGGGATCACCTCGCTTTTTCAAACTCAGGCTGCCTCTTCAAAAGGTTAGAAAATCTGAAATTTAAAAGTAATTGTCATTATATTGTTTTCAATTTGGAATATCATACATATTAGTCATATGTGGCTATAACCTTACACACAACGCCAAATGCTAAGGTCTTCCGGGAAGTGCCAGGTCCCAGAGCAGACAGGAAGCCCGGGTTGCCGCCAGGAACGAGTGGGATCCCGTGACCTGTCACTCAGGACCCGCGGGGCCCTGTCCAATCAGGGCTGTGGGAACGTCCAATCAGCCGCGCAGCGGAAGAGGCGGGTCCTGCACGGGGGCGGGGCCTTTGTCTTTGGCGCCAGCCTTAAAAGCCGGTCGGGGCGGCCGCTCGGCCTCCATTGCCGGGTCGGGAGGTGCGGACGCGCGGCGCGGCCCCCGCCGTCGTGCGGGCCGCGCGTGCCGGGGGTCCGTGTGGAGGATGGAGGGACCCGCCGGGGGCCGGGAACCGGTGAGTGTGGGCCCCGTCCCGAGGGGCGGGGTAGCGGGAAGCCACTGAAACCGGCGGTGGGGACCGGCCTTGCGGTGCGCCGTGGGGTCTGCGGACCGGTCCCGGCAGGAACGGCGCGGGGCAGGGCCGGGCCGGCAACCGGGACCCCGGGCGCCCTGTCCCGTCCTCCCAGGCATATTTGGCGCAGTCGGAGCCCCGTGTGGGCGGCTCCGAGCCCGCAGCCCCGCGTCTTTCCCGCTCAGCGCGGTGACGCCGCGAGGGCCCTCGGGGGAGGATCCTGGGTCGCTGTGCGGGGCTCGTGCGCGGGAGGAGTTCGGTGGCCCGTGGGGTCCCAGTCCTCCCTCCTGTTAACAATTAAACTAAGACACTATTAAAACTTTAAAGAGTTCATTAGAGCAAACCGGAGTTTATGAATCCGGAAGCACCCAGCCATGGTTTGGGGTTTGGGGTTTGGGGTCCACCGGAGGGTCTTGAAGGAAAGGCTTTAAGAGGTGCATGAAGAAGCCATCCGAATTCAGTACTTGATTGGTTATAATTTTGTATTCGCTTTTATTGGATTGTCACGGTGGCTAGTTTCTTGGTTATGTGAGCAGAGGTTAATTGGTGCTTTGTGGTTTGTTAGGCCTAATTTTGCTTCTAAGTTAATAATTTACAGAAAATGTATTTGGGTTATATTCCTGTATTCTTAGGTAGGAACCCAAGGCACTAGAGTCACTTCGGTCTAATTGCCTCCTATTTAGTTATTTTAGGATTTCACCGAGAGTCTGCTTTTCCGCATACGTTTTCCAAGTGTATGGGTGGCATGGAGGCTCTCAAGTCCAACACCGTTCTCCCGCCATAACTCTTCTAGGGCTTGCAGTAAAATCCTGAATTCCTAGTTCTTTCCCGACATTTCCAAATGACAACTTCCCCTCACCAATTCACAAAATTTTCAGCTATTCTTTATTGTATTGTTGAAAGAGACAGAGTATTTTAATTGTTTATTATTCTTTCACAGAACAGTATTTTTCTTTAAAAAAGTTGTTTCCTCTTCCTGAAAAGTGCACGTGAGAGGAAATCAGGATATTCACTTGACACCACACTGTAAAATATCTTTGTGCCTCTCCTCCTTTTATCTTTCCTAGGCACAGATATCTTACCAGAACGTCTTTAGGGTGAGTTTTTTCTTGGGATACTTTACAGGGTGATGTGTCCTCAGCCACCTTCCTGTGGTTTCCTGGTCATGGGTTTCACAGCTATGGAGGATGACCCAGGATGCCCACCCCAGCCATGCCTCCTGGAGTGTCTAGTGAATACTAGCTCTGTGTCATCTCTTTGCAGAGGACAGCTTGAGGTATGGGGCAGGAGTCTCTGGGGAGCAGCTTGCTGGATGCCCCGGGGGCTGAGAGGACTCTTCTGGTGTACCTGTCATCTAAAAAGCTAGCCCCTTGCGACATCAAGATTTTCTTCCCCCAACCCCAGTTTCCATTTCTTGCAGACACGTTGGTGGCCAGCCAATCGGTTGTTGGTTTTGAGGGGAAAAGACAGAAAGGTTTCCATTTCTCTGGATCTTCTCACACTTGTGAAGGGAGAAAAACTATCCCCTAGGACAAGGAAAACACTCCCCAGCGAGGTGGTACAAGAACCTGCAAAGCAATTTGCAGTTCAGGCACACAGTGGGCTGCAGGCACAGCACAGATGCTTCTGGGTGGGTGGTCTTTGAGCACTATAGCAAGCAGAATGGGGGTGGGTGTATGTTCCAAGTAATAGGATGGTCTGACTTGACACTTGATTCAGACATGTCTGTGTTGCTGTCACCACTGCTCCTCCCTGGGTTTGTCACCTTGGAAAGATTTGTTTATTCATTTCAACTTCAGTTTTTTATTAACAGTAAAATGAACTTTAGCAGTAGACCTTAAAAGATAAGAAAATACTTTCAGAGAGGCATGAAAAAGGCATATTTCAGGAAAAAAGCTAGTCATATATTCCGTTTGTTAAAAATTATGATTTTTTTTTTTTTTTTTTTTGAGACAGAGTCTCACTTTGTTGCCTGGGCTAGAGTGAGTGCCGTGGCGTCAGCCTAGCTCACAGCAACCTCAAACTCCTGGGCTTAAGCGATCCTACTGCCTCAGCCTCCCGAGTAGCTGGGACTACAGGCATGCGCCACCATGCCTGGCTAATTTTTTCTATATATAGTTTTAGTTGTCCAGATAATTTATTTCTATTTTTTTTAGTAGAGATGGGGTCTCGCTCAGGCTGGTCTCCAACTCCTGACCTGGAGCGATCCACCCGCTTCTGCCTCCCAGAGGGCTAGGATTACAGGCGTGAGCCACCACGCCTGGCCAAAAATTATGATTTAACTGTTTTCTTCCCTAGAGTAAGTATAGTAAGTTTCTCAGGTCTGGTTTTGTTTTGGTTTTTTGAGGCAGAGATTTAATTACACACCCTAGAGACTGCAGTGGCACGATCATAGCTCACTGCAGCCTCCAATGCCTGGGCTCAAGCAATCCTTCTGCCTCAGCCTCCTGAGTGGCTAAAACGACAGGCATGTGCCACCAAGGTGGCTGTTTTTTTGTTTTATTTTATTTTTTGTAGAGACAGGTCTCACTATGTTCCCGAGATGTGTCTCAAATTCTTGACCTCAAGCAATTCTCCCACCTTGGGCTCTCTATGTGCCAGGATTACAGGTATCTCTTATTTGGAGATACCTCTTATTTGGAAGTAATTTTCAAGTTAATTTCCGGACTCAGCTTTGGGAATGGTACCCAGGGAAGGAAATAGAAAGAAAAAAATCTCTTCCATTTTGGTTGCAGAAAAATGAATACATTTCCAGAAGAAAGTGTGGTAGAAAAATCGGTGAATTACAAAGATTTACGAAAACATTAGTTTTTTCTGGTGCAGGGGGAGAATTTGTGACATTGATAACTCTGTTCTGTATCGTGTTATCTGGATATTGGAGTTTAATGGTAAATCCTATGAGATTGGATTTGGCAACTCCAAAAAGTGTTCACATATTGTTTACTGAATATTTTGTTACCATGGAAATAAAAAATGACGTGCTTATTTTCTGGAAGGGCTAGATACTTTTGATTTTCTCACTGAGGTGTAAAATTTAAATGCCTTATAATTTTTGTGATATCATGATAGATATATTTGGTTTTTGTCCATGACTTCTGGCTTTCAGCTCCTGTAAGCCTTGTTATTTGCTAAGTGATTAGAGTAATATCTTTTCTTAAAATAGTTAGTCTTTTTTTTCTTGGTTCCTGAAGTAGCCCCTCAATGGTAAAGGTGAAAGTCTTCTGTTATTTACAATAAGCCTTTCAAACACATCTGAGCTTATGTTAATGAAGTAGATTTTGCAAAGACCCTAGAAACCACCTGAAGGGAGACTGGTTGCCAGGGAAACAAGCCAGGTGTTTACAGAAATGGAATTTTCATTTTCATTCCCAACCTCTTGTGAGGGGACAGAAGCTGAAGGTTAAGTTGATGGAAAATGGCCTATGGTTAATTATGCCTATGAAATAAAGCTTCCATAAAAAAACAGAAGGACAGGGTTTGGGGAGCTCTCAGATGGCTGAACACGTGGTTTCTGGAAGGTGGCGAGCCTGGCAAGGGCTTGAAATCTCTGCACCCCTTCCCCCATACCTTGCCCTATGTATCTCTTCATCTGGCTGTTTATATCTTTAAAGATATTCTTTATAATTACTTAAATATAAGTTTCCCTGAGTTTTGTGAGTTGGTCTAGCAAATTAATCAAATCCACAGAGAGGGTCATGGAACTCTTATCTCAAGCTGGTTGGTCAGAACTTTTGTAGGTCAGGACCACAGGGGGCCAGTCTTGTGGGACTGAGTTCTCAACCTGTGTGATTTGATGCTATCTCCAGGTAGATGGTGTCAGAATTGAACTGTATTTGAAGATATTTAGCTGGTGTCTTCTGCAAAATTGATTGCCGATTCATTGGTAAAGGGAGAGATTTGCACACATTTGATCACAGAAGTCTTCTGTGTTGGTGCTTGTTGTGTGAGAGCAGAGGGAAAAAAACGTGAGGTTTGAGATTTTTCTCTTCAGAACGTCCTTCCCTTCTATAAACATAAAACACTGACTTTAAGTGATTTGCCTGATTCTTGAAACACTGGGTATTTTGTCATTTGCAATTAAATGAGTAACTCTGACTGAGAAGCAGAGTCAGAAGTTCAAGACTAATCTTCAGCTTGCAAAAGGAGGTCATTGATGTCCCAGTCATTTCTTTTTGTCTGGGGAGTCACCCTGAGAGGTGTCCCAGCTGGCTCACACCATCATGGAGGGAACGTTTATACTAAGAGAAGCTACAGATGACTGGAAATCTGGGTCTACATGCAGGTTTAGTTGGGTTTGCAATGGAAAGAGTGCGGGATGCCCCTTATGAGATTGCAATTGTTATTATCTTGGCTGTTTTCAAACATTGACAAATCAAGTAAATTCAGATTTGGGTGAGAAGTGACTTTATTGTAAAGGAGTATTGAAATGGGGAAAGCACTGTCTACTATAAGATCTACAAGCATCTTAAAGGTTAAGCAGAAATAGGCTTTCTTTCACGGGCAGGAGTAAATAAAATTAGAAGACAGGTTGGGGGGAGGGCAGGATGTAGGGTAGCAACTTTAGATGGTAAATCAGAAAATGATTTACCCTGAAGTCAGACTGTTCTTAGGAGGGGCATAGAGAGGGGTTGTGTGCTGGCTAAGAGTGAAGGGGCGTGTAAGTTTAGGGGCCTGGCAGAAGGAGAGTAACTTAGGCCATATTTGGTTAACAAGTATGTTAGAATGGCGAAAACAAAACCGTCTTCCATTAGGAAGTCAACTAAAAATATCAGGAGTAAAATTAAATCTAGGTTCTTCTTTAGAGACTTGTTGTAGCCAAGTGGCTCCTTTTTTCATTTTTCCTAGATGGGTTTTTATTTCATGGAAACTATTTATGTTTGCACAACCAGAGGTATTGTCCACCATACATACATCTCCTTGCTCAGGTGATATATAAGGTAAAGCAATGTAATGGCTAGTACAACCTCAGCCAGTGAACCAATTGCTTTTGTTGATCTGTGATGAAGGTACCAGTTTGATGCAACTGGTAATTGTTCCTGAGGTTATAGGATGATTTCTAATCATATGTTCATTGGAAGTGGCACCCCATTAAGGCAAAAGCATTCTAAAATGCACGTAGCTGTCTTCTTGATGGATAGGCAGGTAATTAGCAGGTTTTCCCCAAACAGAATCTCCATCTAAAATAGATTGGTGGTCATGCCTAGAGAAAAGTTTGAGGTAGGAAGTCCAGCGTTGGGTTTCCTTTGAGCTATCAATAGACAGAGGGGTGACCAAGTATTATAAGAGACATTGGCCTTCAATTTAGCATCACCGAGTTGGTTAACTGTAGCTGATATGGTTTCTTCCACCAGTGTTAGAGGGAATCATTTTCTGATGGTATTTTCAATAAACTTATCTTCTAGGCTGGAGGTCATGATCTTTGATGTCTACATATCCTGGGGGCTTGATGTTAAAAGATTCTTTGATTGATTTAATTTTTTCAGTGAAAAGCTTTGTAAGGCCTTTATAAAAAAGACACATATCACTTTTAAGGAGATCTTGTTTATATGCAACTTAATCCAGGTGCATGGACTTTTCTGTTGTTATTTTAAAAAGATAAATCTGATGTTTCCCAGGTCGGGTAGAATATAGGTTAAACATACCAACAGAGGAGTCTCAGGACAGAGAAGGTTAAAAGTTTCTGTAAACTCTTGTCAGTTGATTTTGTATTACCCCATTTGTATATTCCATTGGTCTGGAGGCCTGAGGGTGGTATGCACAATGGAAATGCTGAAAATTTGGCCATATGTTGCAAATAGACTGAATTGTTTGACAAATGAAAGGAGTTTGCCAGTATCTCAGAAGAAAATCCCCAAGAAGGAATTAGAAGAGATTAAAAGTTGTCATAGCTAAAGACACAGTCCACAAAGTAATTTGGTCATTTTGTTTGTTTTTTAACAGTTTATTGGAAAGGTGAACCAAATTCTTTCATTATCTCCTAATAATACTTTACGAAAATCTTGTTTAAATGAGAAAGCCAAAGTTTACCCCTGAAGTTTTGTATTATTAATATTAAAGCTAATTTTAATAAGATCTTATAAACAAATTTATCCAATCTCAATTGGCTTTGACCACATAAGGTAAGATTTCTTTATACCTTTTATAATCTCTTAGAATTTTTCCATTCTCTTTTTTCGTCTTTGTATGCCCACTTAGGTTATCTATTTTGTTTTCTTCTTCTTTTATTCTTTCAGTTGACTTCAACCTTTAAATGCCCTTTAAACTAGGCAAAGTTAATTTTTTTACCAGAAATGACATCCTTATTTCTATTTTTTATAATCTTTTACACAAAAAAACACATCTTATTTTCTTTATACACTCTGCATGTAGAATGGTTTCTCTTCTTTTCTCTAGTTTCGGTTACCATGTGTTAGCAAGGATTTTAAGTCTTAGTAACATTAATTCATTGTGAAAACCTAAGAAGCTGGGAAGTTTTAACTGTGGCTCACATACTAATAATTTATGAATATGTATTTTATGATTTTACAAGCATAGACTTTGTAATGGAATAATTTTTTAATGTGAAAAAGCGTATTTACTAACAGATCTAAATACTTCTTACCTCTGAAATAAAAAGCCTAAAGTATCATATATAAGCTTAAACTCATATTTAGTAATTAATGTGTTAGCATTATATCTTATTTGGAGATGATCTATTTTCAGTGACTATCCCTCATTTACTTTAGCTTAGGAAAACTCTAAGGGTATAGTTACCAAAAAAGAGTTGAAAAACATTTTTATGTAAATATATTATGAAACATAATTATTTTTATAAGTTCATTTATAAACTTTTATTCCATTTATGTCTGTTTTATATATTCATTGTTAAGAATTGTTTGTATAATCTGATGAGACATTAAATCTGGCCATCATCTCCGGTTGAACTTTTTATTAACCATTTTTATATACTGTTAGGAAATTATCATAAAAGCAATCACCTTAAAGTTAAGTACATGCATATTTTGCTGATAAGTGAGAAGACATAGTTGTTTTCATTAAACTAACAATATTTAACTAGTCATATTGACTAAAATATTTACTCAAGTCACATAAACTTGAAAAATATTTGGGCTTGTTTAATTTATGAGCATTCATTTACCTTTAAGTTAATTTGGTACCATGTAGACAATATACAAACACATGTATAAACGTATACATTCACGTAGATATAAACTTAAGTACACATGCATGCATCTAAACGCCAAGGAAAATGAAGAATTAATTGTAGAGGAGAGCAGAACTTTATCCCAGAGAGGAACCTGTCTACCCACAAGTCTAGGGTTCTATGAGGAAAAAAGTGGTTTCTTGCCAGAAAAGGTGGAATCTGTGGTGCCTTTTTTGTGTTTCTCAAGTGGCTCCCTGGCTGCTGCTGATAGGAGTTTCCTTTAGGTCCCTTCGCATGGTGTCAAGGGTGGCAAGGAGAAGGAGAGACAGACGAAGTACATGGATGAATAAGTTCTAATGAGAACTAATTGGAGAAGACCTTGTTTTCCAAAAGGCCAATAAAGTTTTACATTATCTTTGGCCAAAATCACATCAGTAAGAGGAGAAACAGACACTGGGAACACATGTATTTAACAGGTGTTTAAAAGTGAGAAATTAAGTTGACTGAGAAGCTTTTATTGAGAGAATATAGGCCTCAAGTAAATATATTTGTATGTATGTGTGTACATATATATACACATAGCCTAAATATTGTTTATAAATAAATGAACTTTTGACAATGGAGTTTTTAGAAAACTTTTTCATGTAAATAGTAACAACTTCTGTTTGGTGGATTTTCCTTTTGAAATTTGCACCAAGAAGAGGTTTTAGAGGTGGGGCTTATTTGTGTATGAGGATAATCACTATTTAAGCTGTTTGTCTTTGAAATGTTTTAACAAACTGTTTCCTTTCTTTCTGAGTATATAGTTTTATTTAGCTTAGGAGAGAAGGCTAAACCAATAAAACAACAACAAAGACAAGTCCTTATCACACTCTAAATATAAATCAAGTTACACCTGAACAAATAACGCAAAACACACACAAAGAAACATGCATAAGAGCCAAACCAAGAAGTCGTTTGTGGCATTAACCAAATTCTTCCCAGCGGTAGCAAAAAGTTCCAGCCCTTCCAACACCCAGACCCCTGCCAAGGGCAGCTTGAAGAAAGTTTGGCTGGTTTGAAGGAAATGCAACCAATATCTTCAGGGCATATTTTATAAGGCCCAGCTTCTAATCTCACCATCTACCCACAAAGTGCAGAGAGATTAAAAGACAGTCAGTAGAATAAGAAAACTGTAGCTGTCTTTCCACAAGGTTAAAGAGCCAGTTTGAGAATTTAAATTGTTTTCTGAAGGAGTTAAAGGAGAGCCCTCTACAAAAATACTTTTAAATTCCTTATTGTCAGATTTCAGCCAGGAGAAATAGAATATAGGCATCCTCCAAAATTTGGTTTTAAAACCCGATTTTTCCAGTTGTGCATTGAAATGTAATAATGCAATAATTTCGAGAGAACCCAATTGTGGCCATTATGTTTTTGAGTCATCTAGAGTCATGTGAGTCCATTTAACTAGGCATTTGCAGGATGGAGCTCCACCGATAATACACATAAGTTTAGCTGATGTTTCCAGGGGGCCTTGACCCATAAGGAGACAGGACCATCATCCAGCCCTAGCACCCTCACTTCTTGACCAAGTAGCCTGATAAGAAGCAATCAGCAAAAGAATGCAGGAAACATGAAAGATCATAGAGAAAAATGATCCCCAGAGCAATCATTAGATCCTCAGCAACGGACACCAACTTAAGTGACATGATTAAAATGATAGGAAGAATTCCAAATATGGATTGTAAGAAAACTCAATGGAATAGAAATCCAACACAAAGAAGCCATAAGAACAATAGAGGAAATAAATGAAACATCTCTAAAGAAATTCAAGTTTTACGAAAGAACAGAACAGAAATACTAGAAAAGAAAGAGGCATTCAAGGAAGAACAAAACACAGTGGAAAGCCTTAATGATAAAGTGGATCACGCAGAGGAAAGAATCTCAGAGCTTGAAGATAATGTCCAACGTACACAAATCTACGCATGCAATTCACCACATAAATAAAAGCAAGAACAAAAACCATATTCTCTCAATAGATTCAGAAAAAGCACTTGACAAAATCGAGCATACTTTTATGATGAAAGATCTTAACAAAAGAGGCATAGATGGGTCATATGTTAAAATTATTAAAATTATTGCGTATATACAATAAACGCACAACCAATATCATACTAAATGGGGAAAAATTGGAAGCATTCCTGCTTAGAACTGGAACCAGATAAGGTTGCCCACTATCTCCACTTATATTCAACATAGTGCTGGAAGTCTTTGCCAGAGAAATCAGTCAAGAGGGGGGAATTAAGGGTCTCTAAATGGGGGCAGAAGAGGTCAAACTCTCACTCTGTGCTGATGATATGATATTATATCTAGAAAATCCCAAGGGTTCCACCAAGCGACTTTGGGAATTAATAAATGAATTCAGTAAAGTCTCAGGATATAAAATCAATGCACATAATTCAGTGGCATTCATATATGCCAATAACAGTGAAGCCAAAAGTCAAATCAAGGACGCAACACCTTTCATAACAGTATCAAAGAGAATTAAATATTTAGGAATATATTTAACGAAGGTGGTGAGAAACCTATATAGGGAGAACTACAAAATGATGAGGACAGAAATTGTGAAAGATGTACACAGATGGAAAACCCTACCATGCTCATTGATTGGGAGAATCAATATTGTTAAAATGTACTACCCAAAGTGGCCTACAGAGTTAGTGCAATCCCGATCAAAATACCATCATCATTCTTTGCAGATCTAGAAAAAAATTAATTCTCTGCTTCATACGGAACCAGAGAAGACCTGGTATGACCAAAGCAATCTTAAGCAAAAAGAACAAATTGGGACATTAATCTACCAGACTTCAAGCTTTTCTACAAGGTTATGATAATGAAAACAGCATGGAACTGGCACAAGAACAGAGATATAGATCCTTGGAACAAGGCTGAGAACCCAGTAATAAAACTTTCCTCATATCGTCAGCTAATCTTTGACAAAGTAGACAAAAACATACACTGGGAAAAAGAATCTCTATTCAGCAAATGGTGCTCAAAAAACTGGATAACCACATGCAGAAGATGGAAACTGGATCCCCACCTCTCACCTCTGACAAAAATTATCTCATGATGGATAACAGATCTAAACCTAAGGTGTGAAACCTTAAGAATTCTAGAAGAAAATGTTGAGAAAACTCTTATAGACATTGGCCTAGGCAAAGAATTTATGAAGAAGACCCCAAAGCAATCACAGCAGCAGCAAAAATAAATAAATGGGGCCTGATCAAATTAAAAAGTTTCTACGCAGCCAAGGGAACTATCATTAGAGTGAATAGACAACCTCCAGGATGGGAAAAAATATTTGTTTTCTACACATCTGAAAAAGGGCTCATAACAAGAATCTATATACAACTTAAGAAAATAAGCAAGAAAAAAAATCACACATCTCCATCAAAAAGTGGATAAAGGGCATGAACCGAAAAGATGAGGAAGATAGAATAATGGCCAGCAAACATATAAAAAGTGCTCAACCTGTCTAATCATCAGGGAAATGCAAATCAAAACCACAATGAGATATCACCTAACTTCAGTGTGAATGACTTCTCAAAAAGTTTCAAAACAACAAATGCTGGTGTGGATGTGAACAGGTAGGAACACTCTTACATTGCCTGCTTGCGGGACTTCAGATTAGTACAACCCCTGTGGAAAGTAACTTGGAGATATCTCAAAGAGCTAAAAGTAGAACTACCAATTGATCCAGCAATCCCACTACTAGGCATCTACCCAAAGGAAAAAAAGACATTCTATAATAAAGACATCTGGACTTGAATGTTTATGGCAGCACAATTCACAATTGCAAAGATGTGGAAACAACCCAAGTGTCCATCAATACATGAGTGGATTAATAAAATGTCGTATATGTGTACTATGGAGTACTACTCAGCCACAAGAAACAATGGTGATCTAGCACCTCTTGTATTATCCTGGATAGAGCTGGAGCCCATCCTTTGAAGTGAAGTATCACAAGAATGGAAGAACAAGCACCACATGTGCTGGCCATGAAATTGGTACTAACTGATCAACACTAAGGTGCTCACATGTAAGTAATATTCACTGGGTGCTGGTCAGGTGGTGGTGGGGTT
Source organism: Lemur catta (assembly GCF_020740605.2). Lineage (NCBI taxonomy): Eukaryota > Metazoa > Chordata > Mammalia > Primates > Lemuridae > Lemur > Lemur catta. Next base: position 1,011,744 of record NC_059156.1, read on the forward strand.
TTGGGGGTATGTAAACTCACAACTAATGGGTGCTTAGTGCACTATATGGGGGAAGGGCATGCTTGTGTGAGGCAAACGTAATATATGTAACCAAAATGTTTGTACCCCAATATTCTGAAATTTAAAAAGTAAAAAGAGGCCAGGCGCGGTGGCTCACGCCTATAATCCTAGCACTCTGGGAGGCCAAGGTGGGCGGATTGTTTGAACTCAGAAGTTTGAGACCAGCCTGAGCAAGAGCGAGACCCCGTCTCTACTAAAAATAGAAAGAAATTATACGGACAGCTAAAAATATATAGAGAAAAAATTAGCCGGGCATGGTGGCGCATGCCCGTAGTCCTAGCTACTCAGGAGGCTGAGGCAAGAGGATTGCTTGAGCCCAAAAGTTGGAGGTTACTGTGAGCGAGGCTGATGCCACGGCACTCTAGCCCAGGCAACAGAGTGAGACTCTGTCTCAAAAAAAAAAAAAGGTAAAAAGAAAATTAAATATTAAAAAGTTGTGAATTGCTCTTTTACTTCTCTTGGAATCGCTGATCAGCTTGTGGTAGAAGAGTGTGAAGGTGCTTGGTGACCACTCTGTATGTGCAGCTTCCAGCTGAGCTGAAAGTCCCTGGCAGACATCCTTGTAGGGAGGCCCTGAGACTGCTACACATCCGTGAGAAATGTCCCAGCATCTCAGTAAGATCTCTAGTTCCCCACCACATATACGTGGGTCACAGGGAGCAGTTGCTGCTTCTTTTGGGGGTTAGAGGATTAATCCACATGCATTTTTTGGTTTGAATGTAATAAGAATTGGCAACAAATTTTTTAAAAAAGGTCTGAATTATAAATGGTAGAGAGCAGCTGCAATTTTAAAAGGATGTTATATGATTTTATGCCAAAATAAACTGGAACTGCCAGTACTATTAATAGATTGTCAGTACTATTAACCAGACCTTCCTTTCTGAGGAAGAGGCAGGGAAGGAAGGTTTTTTAAAATCTTGAAAGCTGCATATCCTTTCTGTAGTCAGAGACAGAAGTCTCTGCTCTAGAAAGGGAGTCCTGAAAGAAAGAGAGCTTACGTAAGCTCTAGACCTCCTGAAAGAGTAACCGAATTCAAGAGGACTCATGCCTTATATGCAAGAATGTATTTGGAGCCAGAGGAACTCGGGCTTCTGGCTGGCCAGGTACTGAGTCCGGGAGGAGTATTTGATGTTTGCAGGAAAGGAGGTCACTCAGCATCTTGGTTAGAGCCCCAGAAATGTCAACGTAAAGAAAGAAGCTTGAGAAAGAAAGTCTAAATAATTTACTTGAGTGAAGGTGAGGACAGCTCCCTGGAAGACTCGGACTCATGTAACCTTGGATATGACCTTTGTTATGAGAACCCACAACAAGTGACTTAGGCAAAGATCTCAATCAGTTGAGGTTTATTACACCAAAGTTTGAGATGTTCCTGGGAAAAGCACAAACCACAGAAGCATCTGTGGTCTGTTTCACATTAAGGTGATGTGGAAACTCGGTATTTAACAGAAGTGGGCACACAGAAATAAAAAGCAGGGGGGAAGTGAGGTAAGTGGTTACATTCTTGTTAGACTTTTCTCAGTGCCCAGGAAATCTCCATTTTACATAAGGTAAGGTGAATTTTTGAAGAAAAAAAGAGAGTAAAGGAAGAACCAATTATGTAGATGTCCCTGGGTAGTTGGAAGAATGCTTGATCTTGTCCTCTGTCCCCTGTACCTGGGAAGAGAAGCCTGTAATCAACATTTCTGTGGAATCAGACAGACTTCAGATTGAGGAGTAGACTTAGCCTGCAAACCTAAAGTTACAATTTGTATGTCTTTGTTTATGGGAGGCCAGCTAAGAATTTCTTCGTGAATGATCTGTGGGGTCAGTCCTTGTAGATACCTGGATACCTGAGCCCTTTTACTTCTCACGGGGATCTGGCTGATGCATAACGTTAGTAAGAGCTGTTCATTTGGAAGCAGATGTTGCATGACTCGGCCTCCAGACTTCAGCTTCCCTTTTACATAAGCGGCGGGAGGGGGTTCTGAGATTTTTATTTTCTTTACAGGAGAAATTTATATGTAGTGTAATTATTCCTTACATATGTGTTGGTCTGTAAACTGGTTTGTAGAGTTATGTATGCTTGTCTTTTAAACTGTAGACTAAGAATATCCATAGAAGCTCTCATAATAAATAATACTGCTATTTCCATAAAAGTAGGAATACATTATTTAGTAGCTTAGTAGGCTTATTGTGGGATTAGTGTACTGTTATCTGGGAGGTTTCATGAGTATTCTGAAATAGCTGCAGAATTCATCAGACAAAGGAAAGTGATTATCATGAAACCAGTCTTCTCATATTTTCCTGCAGTTGCTGGGATAGCATGACATCTGCATTTATATTATTTAGACTAACGAGGGAAATTCTTTTTAAAATGTAAACCAGACCATGCATTTTTAAGAATTAGTAGAGCTTGAAAAGATCTTGTGAAAATTAAGTAAAATTGGGTTTGAAAAAACTGGATAAGATATGTCTACAGATTTGGTGCTCAAAAAAGCCACAGTGTGGAGAATACCAGTTTCTGTTACAAACAACGATTCCTGTATTTCTTTTCCTGCAAGTCATAAAGGCAAGTTTTGTGTGTGTGTGTGTGTGTGTGTGTGTGTGTGTGTGTGTGTGTTTTTACTTCTTCACACTTCCCAGTTCACAGAAGGGGCAAGATTTTTAACAAAAGACTATATGCTACTAACAAAGTACCTTGTGTTTAAAATAATAAAAAGGCATAAAAAAACCCAAAAAAACAAAAGACTGTATGCATTGGGGCAGGTTGTGTTAAAAGTGATGAGGTACTACATGCATTGGAGCAGGTTAGTGAGGGATGGTGAGTCTTGGCATCAGGATTCCTGAGCAAGGGCCTTCAATTCCTTTGTCTCTCAGAAATTCTGCCAGTTCTGGGAAAAAACTCAAAAAAGTCAAATAGTTAGTTGAAAGTTAGAGGGTTCTGGTAATGAAGCCCTACTGGCCTGAGAATGTAAAACATCAGAGGGAGAGGATTATAAAACATATATAGATCGCTGAACTTTGTTCATAGGTCCAGGCACAATGGTACAGAGACGTTTATTTTTGAGATCATCTACTTTGTCAGACTTTTTCAATGATACTTTTTATATTTTATATTCAGTTTAAGAAGGACTTTTATTCCCCATACAAATGAACATGATTTCCCTTATTGTAAGGTAATAATCCTAAGTGCAGCTTTTTTTTTTTTTTTGCCATATTCTCTTCAGTCATCTGAAAGATTTGAGGCAATAATCTCACTTTTCTGATGTGATATGCAAGTCTCTGGACGCTATGTAATAATCTAACTTTCCTCATACATTTCAAACGCATCTTTTATTAGACCACTCCCATTTATTTTAAGTTTATTTCTCATACATCCTCTGGATGGATGGATAATATATAAACAGATCATATAGACAGGTATAGATAAAAATGCATATTTGTTTAGAAAATGCTATTTTCACAATAGTGAATAATGTTTAGATTTTTTATGTCTTAAATCAACTCCACATAACATATTTTTCATCTTTATGTTTGTATTTCAATAACACATACATATACAATGTATTAATTTTTAGTGAAATTCTGGGTTGAATGTAATCTTATTTTTTAGGACTTCAGTACCTAATTTGACAGTTGCAATTAACTTCAAGTTGTCTTTGCTGACTTTATTCACTTTTTACTTCAGGTAATACTACATTGTAAAAGCATATTGGAAGCTTCCTGTATTTATATGTTTAGCATCAGTTTCTAAAACCTGGAAATTATGTCATTTTGAATGTCTGGTACAGATAGAACATGTATACCTCAGTAAACATTCCCTATTAGTGTACTGGACTTTAAAGTCAACTAGAGTTTCCTCTGTGTGGTCATATTGATATGATATATAGTTATTTTCATTTACTGAACTTTCAGTGAACGTGTGTCTTCCTGTGTGCATCAAAACAACTGTCCTACTGCAGTTGTTGCTAATTTTATTCACTTGGTTAACGTTCTGTCTGACAGATTTTTCCACCGTAGAGTTAATTACCTCGTGAAGATTTACCAACTGATGTGTGTAAACTGTCACGTTTAATTTGGAAGCTCCTTTTTCTTTTTAGATTCTCTTTGCATATAGCTTACTTTGGAAAATGAAGGCTCTCATCTTCATTTTCTGGTCAGATAAACTGGGATTTGCCACTTACTGGGTGTTTGAAAGGCATTCCTCATGGACCAGGAGCTTTGACATCACTTGTGAGATTGTTAGAAATTCAGGCTTCACCCCAGATCTCCTGAATGAAAATCTGCATTTGAATAAGATCTCCAGTTCATTGTTTCACTCATTAAAGTTTGAGAGGTACCTTTTAACTCAGCGTTACTTTGTATCTGGAATATATATATTATATAGCTAATCCTGTATGATGTAAATGCAGCACTCAAAAATGTACATGGTTGCTGGTGCTTTGAATTTTACAACTGTATCATCTAGAAAACTATAGTATCTACACTGGTTTTGTGGATCTTATGTCATCCTCCTTCCTCAGATTTAGAGAATATTTCTATGTTAAAAATTGTCCTTTTAAACAATAGCAGTCACTCATTTGAGTGAGAACCAGTCCTCTCCCTCTCTCACTTCACCTGGAGTCACGTTAAGAACTCTTCCCACAGCCACATTGTAAATATGTGTTTTTCTTTCAGGAACTGTTGACATTCGGGGATGTGTCCATAAATTTCTCCTTGGAGGAGTGGGAGTGCCTGGACCCTGCCCAGCGGAATTTGTATAGGGATGTGATGTTAGAGAACTACAGAAACCTGTTCTCCCTGGGTGAGGATCAATTCAATACACAATTTCTATTCCACACTAAGGATTTCATAACCCTCCCTTGTGGAATGTTTTCTGGGAGTTTCTGCTTTATATGAATGAGTTTCAGATTATTCTTTCTAAGGAAAACTGGGGGATTTGTTGGTATAGAAAAAAAAATCTTCAACATTCTTTATCTGGACATTAATCTTACTCTTTTTTGAGCTGATCTGTATCTTTCACTCTAGATTAGTGGTAATCCCAGAAATTTAGTGGTATAAAATATTGTTGTCCACACCCTTAAATCCCATTTCCACCATCCGTTTTTAATTCACTAGGACTGGGTAATAGATGTAAGGACCCACAACTTTTAACAGTTCTTAAATATTGTCAAGATTCTATCAGAAAATGATACTTTTTGATTAATTTTCTAAAATCTTCCATAACATTTTCTCTTCTCTACTGAGCAGAGTACTCGGTTGGTAACTGGAGAATACCAGCAAGAGTGATATAAATTTTTCTAATAAAACAGGTCTTGCAGCCTCTAAGCCAGACCTGATCACCTGTCTGGAGCAAAGGAAAGAGCCCTGGAAGGTGAAGAGACATGAGACAGTAGCAGAACACCCAGGTAGGTGGAAGTGAGTGAAGCAGATGACACAGGTGAGAGGTCCACAGGTTAAGGAGGAAGCCAGACCTTAAAGTGTGGTTTGGAAAACTCTGCTCCAATGGAAATGGTTTCTGAACAGCCTGGGCTTCTTTCTCTTGTTCTCACATTTGGGCATCTCTGTCCCTTGTTCTTAAGCTATCGAAGGACTTGACCTTCCCTTCAGTGATCTTCCTTTGAGGTTACAGTGAAAAGCCAAGTCTTGTTGATGGCTTATAAGAGACTGCAGGATCTCACTGCTCTTGCATTGTTTTTCAGGACATGGGAATATCTATGTATGTTTTGAGAAACTCTGTTAAACCAGTTTTTAATTTTCCTTTTTTCATCATATGTGAAATGTGTGAGTGTAGTGGTGATATTGGTATTTGGTTTAGAAATTCCAGAACACTGGCCAGGCGCGGTGGCTCACGCCTATGATCCTAGCAGTCTGGGAGGCCGAGGTGGGTGAATCGCTCCAGCTCAGGAGTTTGAGACCGGCCTGAGCAAGAGCTAGACCCTGTCTCTACTAAAAATAGAAAGAAATTAGCTGGACAACTAAAATATATATATATATATATATGTTAAAATAGAAGCATTAAGAATGGGCATAATACAACTTGCATTGGTGTCTGTGCATTGAAGGAACTAACACCTTTTCCAGCTTATGAGCCAGTTCCAGCAGGTAGAGATGTTCCCTCTTGGTACCCTTCCCTTCTTGGCTGATGGGATCTCCTTTGGGTTTACAGATAAGATGGGTTATAGCTGGGTGTCAGTTCTGCTGCCAGGTATGCAGTGAGGTCTGTCTTTAATGTGGGCTTCTTAGCAGGGGCTTGTGTAGCTGTAAATCCTGTCTTCATGAGCCTTCAGGACACTGATCTGTGGGGGAGGCACGTGCAGTTGGTTCTGCCTGGGGCAGGCCTGGTATCAGGTGTACGGATGAGCGTTGCTCCCGCTGAGGACGTCAGAGGGTTGCCCCAGCTCACTGCCTGGGTACCGTGGTGGGCAGGACTGGCCTAGGACTGTGGCTAAGAGGGATGGAACTGAGTCACAGAGCTGCTTCAGAGGCCACAGTGAGAACTAAGGTCTGTAGGACTGTCTCCATGACCACAAACGGTCATCGCTTCTCAGGTCTCTGGATAGGCAGCACCACTCCCAGACCATGACTGGGAGAAGCTGGAGGTGCCTACGTAGTCACTGCATAACTCTCAGCGGGACCAAGTTGAGTGGGCCATTTCCTGTTCTGTAGCTAAGACGAGGGTTTCCCAAGTTTGCCACATGAATGAGGGCCTGCCTTCTTAAAATAACCCTCCTTGGTATAGGGCTTTATCAGGGTTTTACGCCCTTCTCTCTGGATCCTGAAGCTCTCATAAAAGCACGGTTTTAAGAGTGATCTGACTATATCACCCAGGCTCATCTCCAACTGCTGGACTGAAGTGATCCTCTCACCTCAGCCTCCTAGTAGCCGAGATTACAGGTGTGAGCCACTGTGTTGGGCTGTCATAGAGGCACTTTTGTCATAGGTGGCTGCCAAATGTTCGTTGTTATGGGGAGATAAACAAGCGGGGGGCTTTTTATTCCATCATCTTCCTGATTTCACACTCTGTGTATTTTCACTTTCCATTTTATTCTATATTAAATTTTCTACAATTTTAGTTTCAAAAATTCAGAATAATATGCTAGAATTTCACATTATGCAAGAAATAAATTAGATAATCCATAGGTATCCCATAATAATTAAAAGGTTCACTTGAACGTTTGAGTTTACTGCAGGCAAAAACGAATCATTAGAATTGTCATCTACGGCCATAACACCCCCAATGTGCCTGATCTCGGAAGCTAAGCAGGGTCGGGCCTGGTTAGTACTTGGATGGGAGAATTGTCATCCTCTTTTCTCAACCGATATCTAAATTATAATATAATTTTTGCCAAATGTTTATTTTACATGGCAGTGACTCCCATCATATTTTTCAAAATTTATTTTTACTTTATGCTCAAATATAAGCTTTTCTTTGCTGCCAAGGATGAATTACAGCATTTTCAGTTTTTGTAAGAATAGCATGAATACTGTAATAACATAATAAAAGTTATCTTTAATGTTTTTAAATGCTTAGATATTCTGATTAGATCCTTTTGTTAATGATTGTAATACTTTTTTTTTTTTTTTTTTTTTTTTTTTTTGACAGAGTCTCACTTTGTTGCCCTGGCTAGAGTGAGTGCTGTGGCGTCAGCCTAGCTCACAGCAACCTCAAACTCCTGGGCTCAAGCGATCCTCCTGCCTCAGCCTCCCGAGTAGCTGGGACTACAGGCATGCGCCACCATGCCCGGCTAATTTTTTCTATATAGATTTTTAGTTGGCCAGATAATTTATTTCTATTTTTTTTTTTTTTAGTAGAGACAGGGTCTTGCTCAGGCTGGTCTCGAACTCCTGACCTCGAGCAATCCACCTGCCTCGGCCTCCCAGAGGGCTAGGATTACAGGCGTGAGCCACCGTGCCCGGCCTTTAATACATTTTTTGTGAAATTTTATTGCTGTATAGCATAGCAATGATTTAAAAAACCTGCTGTACATGGGTTTACAGTCATAGTTGAACATTGTAGTTATCCAGAAAAAAATTTTTTTAATGGTAAAGCAATATTTCACACAGGATTTTATGTCTAAACATTTCTTTTATTCTCGTTTTGCGATTCCATATTACTGTGTTTCTTTTTTACACGTCAGTTTTTTTGTGTGTTTGCTTTCCCTGTTGTATTAAAATTTTGGATGAAATCACAACACTTCTAAGGCAATGTGTGTTTAAAATATGAATGTGCCGTGTATATTAAAAATAACGTATGTGAGTTTGTCTCTACAAATATTACCCCAAGTTTGGCTATGACTATTCTGTGTATTTCTTTTTCTGGCTGGTTTTCCATGGTGGTTTCGTCCTGTCTGGGTGAGCAGTCACGGAGCTAGTCTTAAACGCGCCGTGCACTTCGTGAGGAATGCGTGTCGGCTTGGTAGGAGGGAGACGCTCCTGCGCTTCAGTGCGTTTCGGAGGCAACTGTTGCGTCGCATTCCAGACGGGTGGCGCCCGGCGGGGGCGGGTGCGGGTGCGGGTGTGGTGCGGGTGGCGCCTGGCGGGTGCGGGTGTGGGTGTGGGTGCGGTGCGGGTGCGGGTGTGGGTGCGGTGCGGTGCGGGTGCGGGTGTGGGTGCGGTGCGGGTGGCGCCTGGCGGGTGTGGGTGCGGTGCGGGTGGCGCCTGGCGGGTGTGGGTGTGGGTGCGGTGCGGGTGCGGGTGTGGGTGCGGTGCGGTGCGGGTGTGGGTGCGGTGCGGGTGGCGCCCGGCGGGTGCGGGTGCGGGAGTGGGTGCGGTGCGGGTGGCGCCTGGCGGGTGCGGGTGTGGCTGTGGGTGCGGAGCCGAGGCGGGCTGCCAGGCGGGCAGGTGGGCAAGGGCCTCGTGTGTGTGTCCCGCGTGAGCGCGGCACTGCCCTTCCCCGCGCCCGCGTGGGCTGCGAGCTCGCCGGGCCCTCCGCGGGCCGGGGCCTGGTCGCTCGCGTGCAGACACGCGTGGAAAACCGCAGTTGGACGGGCCCCACGGCTGCGGGACCTGGATCGCACGGCCCACGGGGAGCGCGCAGCCGGCGGCAGTGCGGGCCGAGGGTCGCTCCGCGGCGGCTGCAGACCCCGCAGTTGGGGCTTGCACCTTTTTGCCCACATCCTTAATGGCGCATTTTATGTTGTTCATTGTTAAACTCAATAAATATACCTCTTGTTGTTTAAAAAAAAAAAAAGGTCATTTTAAAAAATGCATAGCTACTTTAGCTATCTTTTTGAATTATTTAAAAATAAGAACATTTACCACCTTAAATGTTTTTAAGTGTACATTTGATTAATAGTAGGTGTATTTTTATTGTTATGCACAAGACCTCTGGACTTTTACGTCTTGCAAAGCTAAAACTAAACACCTATTAAGTAACAACTGCCCATTTTACCCTCTCTCCAGCCCTTGGCAAAACTCATTCTATTTTCAGTTTCTGAATTTGACTGCTTAAAATACATCATATTAAGTGCAATCCGAAACTCTCTGTCACCTTGTTACTGGCTAATTTCAGTTAGCCGGATAATGTCATGGTTTGTCTTTATAGAATTTGGCAATATTTTCTTTCTTTTTCTTTTCTTCTTTTTTTTGAGACAGGAGGCAGGGTCTCAGTCTGTAGCCTGTGGTATAGTGCATTTAAGTGGTCCTCTTGCCTCAGCCTCCAGAGTAGCTGGGACTGCAAGCACACACCACCATGCCCAGCTGATTTTTCTGTTTTTTGACAAGACAACAGTTTCAATATTTTGCTCAGGGTGACCTTAAACTATTGGCCTCAAGCAATCCTCCTGCCTTGGCCTCCCAAGGTGCTAAGATTATAGGCATGAGTCACCACACCTGGCCTAAGATTTTTATTTTTAAGGCTTAATAATATTCCATTGTCTTTATCTGTTCATCATGTGAGTGACATCTGTTATCCATGCCTCTGGCGTGTGTGGGGTGATGCTACAGTGAACGTGGGTGTGCACACATCTCTAGCTTCTGCACTGCATACTTGGGATGGAGACCCAGACTTGGGATTTCTGGATCATATGTTACTTTTCATTTTTAATTTTTTTAGTATTCTTCATATATTTTTCATCATGTCTGCATCATTTATTCCCACCAGTATTTCAAAAAACATTCCTGTATATCTTTGACAAACTTTTTTTTATATTGCCCGTTCTGAGTGTGAGGTGATATTTCACTGACTTTGCATTGCATTTCTCTAAAATTTAGTAATATTGCGTATCCTTTCAAATGCTTGCTGCACGCTTGTGTATCTTTGGGAAAATGTCAGTTCAATTCTTTGTTCATTTTTTAATTGAGTTATTCAGTTTTTGTTTTATTTTAGTTTATGTATTCTGAGTATTAACTCCTATCATATATGTGACTTACAGATATTTTGACCCATTTCTTAGGTGGCATGTTCATTCAACTGAATGTTTTCTTTTATGTACATAAATTCTGAAATATCGTTTAGTCCCACTGTTCTGTTCTGTTCCTTTGCTTATGCATTTGATGTCATATCCAAAAGAACAACGCTAAGACTAATGTCATGATCTTTTTCCTATATATTCTAAGAGTTTTATTAGTTATATTTTTTATGTTTTAAGTATTTAACCCATTTAAAAATATTTTTGTACGTGGTGCAAGGGATTAGTCCAACTTCAGTTTTTTTTTATATAGGTATCCAGTTGTCAACAGCATTTGTTGAAGAGACTCTCTTTTTCCATTGGGTGGTCATGGGCACCCCTGTGAAAACCAGTTTTTTGGGCTCTCTATTCTGTTTTGTGATCTATTTGTCTTTATGCCAGTATCACATTGTTTTTATTTTTGTAGCTTTGTGATACATTTTGAAATCAGGAAGTGTATTGTCTCTTGGTTCTTCTTTTTAAAGGGTATTTGGCTAATCCTAGTTTCTAAATAAATTTTAGAATTTTTAAAATACTTTTGTAAAAAAAGGTGCCAGTGGGATTGTGAGAGAGAGGTTACATTGAATTTATCACTGTGGGTATTACTGACATGTTAATAATATCAAGTAGTCCAATTCTTGAGCAAGAATATGTTTAAGAGTATGGTTAATATCCACATCTTTTTGGATTTGCCAGTTTTTCTTCTGCTTTTCATTTCTGGTTTCATTTCATTTTGGTCAGCATGCACTGTATGATTTCAGTCATCTTAAATTTGATCAGACTTGATGTGTTCTAATATAAGATACCATGTGTAATTGAAAACATTGTATATTTTGCTGCTTTTGACTTGAGAGTTCTGTACATGTCTGTTAGGTTTAATTGGTGTATAATGCTGTTTGAGTTTTCTATTTTATTATTGAGCTCATATCTGATTTTTCTATTCATTTTTGAAAGTGGGGTCTTAGTCACCGTGTTACAGTGTATTTCTTGCTTCACTTCTGCCAATATTTGTTTCATATATTTGAAATATGTAATGTCATATATACATGTGATGTAATATTATACAACACATTATATAATATATGTAACCTATACATGTGCTTTTAGATACACTTACATACATATATATTTTACTGTTATAGATTCCTGTAAATGGACTCATTTTATCATTTTGTAATATCAGTCTTTGTTTCTCATGACCGTTTTGACCAAAAGTGTATTTTTTTTTTTTTCCTTTGGAGATAGTCTTGCTCTGTCACCTTGGCTAGATTACAGTGACATCATCATAGCTCACTGCAGCCTCAAACTCCACAGCTCAAGTGATCCTCCTGCCTCAGCTTCCCAAGTACCTGAGGCTACAGACATATGTCACCATGCCCTCCTAATTTTTCTGTTTAGTAGAGATAGGGTCTCACTCTTGCTCAGGCTGGTCCTCAAACTCCGGAGCTCAAACGATCCTCCTGCCTCAGCCTCCCAGAGTGCTAGGATTGCAGGCATGAGCCACCATACCTAGACATAAAGTATATTTTGTCTAATATAATTATGCCCCCTACGCCCACTTGTAGTTACTATTTTCATGGAATATATTTTTTTTATTTTTTTATTTTCAGCCTATTTGACACCTTAGAGCTAAAATGAGTCTCTTGTAGACAGAATATTGTAGAAACTCATTTATTCTTCTTTTTTTCTTTCATTTTTTAAAGTATATTTAAATCTTTTTACTTTTTTTTTAAAGACTAGTCAAGTGCAGTAGTGAGAAGGGAGAAAGTAGTAGAACAGGAGTTTAATCTGTAACTGACTGTGAACAATCAAGTGAGATAACTCACTACCTTCGGACCAGCCAAAACTCATGTATTCTTAATCCATTCACTCATACTATCTTTTTTATATTAAAGAGTTTAGTCCATTTATATTTAAAGTAATTATTGAAAGAAGTGAAATTACTCTTCAGTTCTTGTGTCGTTACCCTCATTTCTTCTCTTAATGCCTTCATTTTATTGCTTTTGTATTACCTTCTTTGATTGTTTTTGTTTTCTTTTGCATAACATATATAGATATATAGGTAGTTTCTTTTTGAACACCTGGACAAATGGAGAGTACAGAAACATTAGCAACTTAACTTCATTTGAAATAAAAAAACCACAGCTGTTTACACCCCCACTTTGTTATTAACGTGAAAAATTATATTATTTTATATTGTGCATGTATTACTAGAGAACTTTCAGATTTCTGAAATAGTGTGCTGAAATTTATGTTTTATAAAATCTGAATTAGATAATTAGCATGCACCTCACATTTATTAAAATGACTGGTTCGTATCTTTCAATTTGTTGCCTGCAAATATTAGCATTTTCATCCAATGTTACCAACCTTTATCTGAATGATAACATAATTTATTCCTAATTGTGCATCTTATATATGAGTTTCACACCATATTTTACAACATCCATATTTTACCTGTATTAAGAAATTTAACACTTTTGTTTTGCTTCTGAAACCTGGAGTCAGCCTTTCTCTTTTGTGTAAGAGCAGCAATATATTAATAACATAAGACAGCAGTTGCTCTAGTGTCATTTGAATGCCTAATCTTTAAAATTTTTTTATCAAAGCTTTTTTATGAAAGATTATAATATGTTTTTGTGAAGTAATACTGCCCTAACCTTATGGTAATGATTTAAAATCTGTGCTCTTCATGGATGCCCAGTCATTCTTGAAAATTATAGTTATCTAGAATTCTTCAGTAATACACTACGCTTATTCAGAATTTCATGGGTTAAAATTTTTTTAAATTTTGTTTTGTAGTTTTATAGTTCTGTTTCATTTTTAAAGTAGGTTACCTCACATCAGTTAGTTATGTTTTTAGTTTTTACCTGTACACTTTAAGACATTGTGTAGCAAAAGTCAAGTATAAATCAGTCATGTTTGCCAATGTGATTTTCTTTGTGTTTGTTTGCCTGTATAAATATTACTCCTAATTTATTTATGAATAGTATTTTTTTCTTGGTTGGTGGTCAGTGGTTATTTTATCCTGTGTCTAGGTGAATAGCCATGAAAATTTTATTAATTTCAACAGGTATTTATTGGTGAATATATATTATCCTTGTGTGAAACATTTGAAGATAATTTTTGAAAAGCTTGAAAACACTGTTTTTGGTATTATTGTTTATTTTTCATTGTAAAAAAACACATGAAATTTACAGTGTTAAATATTTTGATTATATGCTTTAGTCATGTAAAGTATGTTGACATTGTTATGCAACATAAGTCTCTAGAACATTTTTGTCTTGTAAAACTGAAACTCAACATACATGAACCAACTACCTATTTTCCCCACTGTCCTTTACAAACACTATTCTATTTTTTTGTCTCTAAAAATGTAACTACTTTATATTTTTTATATAAGTAGATTTGTGAAGTATCTGTTTTTTAGGGGAGACTGGCTTATTTCACTTAACAATGTCAAGACTTTTCTTTATCATAGATGTTAGAAAATTTCCTGCTTTTTAAAAGCAGAGTAGTATTCCATTATTTTTATATGCCAAATTATATTTATCTATTCGTTTTGTGAGGCAACTTTGGTTTGTTTTCACATACTGGCTTTTATGAATAATGTTACAAGGAATATGTGTGTCCAAATAACTCTTCATATGACCGTTTATGTGATAGTTTTATATCTGCCCTGTTTTTTTTCCTTGGTCTCGTTGTCTGCCGTTACGCTAGTAGCGCACTGCTTTGATTACTGTGCCTTTGTAACATGTCTTGAAGTCAGAAGGTGTGGTGCGTCCAACATTGTTTCTTTTTTTGGAGATTGTTGGGCTCTTCATGTACTTTGGCATTCCACATGATTTTTGAACTGCTTTTTCTTTTTCTGCAAAGTATGACATTGAAAATGTTAAAGAGATTGCATGGAATTTGTAGATCATTTTGGGCAGTATGGACATATTTACGATAGTGAGTCCTCCAACCCTTGAGCAAGAGCATTCTCAAGAATGTGTGATTTAGTTTCCATTTATTTGTGGATTTTCTGGCTTGCCTTCTGTTATTGATTTCTACTTTCATTCCATTTTGGTTGGTCACAAACAATAATCTGCAAGGTTTTAATTTGTAAAAGTTTATAAAGAATTGTTTAGTGTCCTAACAGATGTTCAGTCCAAAAGAGTGTCTTATGAACTATTGAAAAGATTGTGTATTGTGCTGTTGTGTGGAGTGTTCTTTAAATACGTATTAGATATACTTGTTTTATAGTGCTTTCAAGTTTTCTGTTCCCTGATTAATATTGTGTCTTGCATTATTATTATTATTATTATTATTATTATTTTTTTTTTTTGAGACACAGTCACATTTTGTTGCCCGGGCTAGAGTGAGTGCCGTGGCATCAGCCTAGCTCTCAGCAACCTCAAACTCCTGGGCTTAAGTGATCCTCTTGCCTCAGCCTCCCGAGTAGCTGAGACTACAGGAATGCACCACCATGCCCGACTAATTTTTTTCTATATATATTTTTAGTTGGCCAGATAATTTCTTTCTATTTTTTTAGTAGAGACGGGGTCTCACTCTTGCTCAGGCTGGTCTCGAACTCTTGACCTCGAGTGATCCACCCGCCTCGGCCTCCCAGAGTGCCAGGATTACAGGCGTGAGCCACTGCACCCGGCCACATTATTATTCATTACCAAAAGTAGGGTATGGAAATATCCTAACATTATTATATTGCTATGTATTTCTTGATTCAGTTTTGTGAATGTTTGCTTTACATGTTTGGCAACCCTGATTTTATACAGATAGATATATAACATTATATATATAAATATATAAAAATAAATGATAGGTTCCCAGTGAATGAATACTTTTTTGTTATTTAATATCTTTCTTTGTCTTTTATAACAGTTTTTACTTGAAGTATATTTTATGAAATAGGAGAATTTTTGCCTCAAAATATACTGTATATGCCTAATTGTGACCTCCCCTACTGTCATTGGACTAAAATTTGCTTGGAATGTCTTTTTCTGTCCTCCCAATTTTAGTCTATTTTGTTCATTTGATTGATGATGAGTCTCTTGCACACAATACAGAGTTGCTTTTTTTGATTTTCTTAAATTCCTGTCTTTATTCAATTGTCTTTTGATTGTGAATTTCAGCCCCTGAATATTTATATAAATTTCTGAAAGAGAAGGACTTACTATTGCCATCTTATTATTATGATTATTTTGATTCTTGTAGCTATTTTGCCCCATTTTTCTATCTTTGTGTCTCATTGTGTTTTGTAGTCACATGCTTTGACTCAATTCTTATTATTTTAGTGTGTCGTTATAGATATTGTGGTTAGTGATTATACAATGCTTCTTATAGTTACAAGAATCTATTTAAACTGGTAACACCTTAACTTTAGTTGTATATAAAAATTCTTCGTCATTACTTCTGCCCTCGACTTTTGTTATTGATATCACCAATTATATCTTTTTACATTGTACACCCATTAATGGAGGTTTAGTGGTATTTTTTTGTTTTTGTTTGCAAGTATTAGAGCATGACTAAAAGTGTTTTCTGTACTTTCATTATAATACTACAGAATTTTACTTAAGTGTACTTATGTATTTTTCCAGGAAAGCTATCTATTTTCATGTGAGTTTGTGTTGTTTTCTAGCATCTTTTTATTTTCAATGCAAGGGGCTCTCTTCGGCATTTTTTTGTGGGGCATGTCTAGTGGTGATAAACCTTTTCAGAATCTAATTATCTTGATCAGTCTTTATTTTTCTTTATTTAAATGGGCAGTTTTGCTTAATATGTTGTTTCTGCTTTGAAGTTTTTATTCTTTTTGCAATTGACACATCATTTTTGCTCCGCTGCTTTCAAGATTCTCTTGTTGTGTGTGATTTCCAAAACTTTGCTTATTATCTGCCTTGTTAGGTGTCCCTTGGTGTCTCTCCTAGCTGAAGTATGTTGAGCTTCTTGATTTTTTATGTCTTTATTCTTACATTAGAAAATTTCTCAGTCATTTATTATCATATGCTTCAGCTAAACAATTTAATTTCTTTTTATGATTTTATTTTTCATTGATATTCTCATTTTCCTGATTTCATTTCGTAGTCAGTATTCTCATTTCACTCATTAAGCATCATTCACATGGTTATTTTATTTTATTTTATTTTATTTTTTATTTTTCTTTAATTTTAGAGACAGAGTCTTGCTCTGTTACCCTGAGTAACAGTTACCCCTTGAGTGCCAGGGGAATCATCATAGGTCACAGCAACCTCAAATTCCTGGGCTCAAGCAATTCTCCTGCCTTATCATCTCCAGTAGCTTAAACTACCAGTTTGCACCAACACACTAGCTAATTTTTCTATTCCTGGTAGAGACAGGGTCTCACTCTTGTTCAGGCTAATCTCAAACTCCCAACCTCAAGTCATCTTCCCACCTTAGCCTCGCAGAATGCTAGGATTGGAGGAGTGAGCCACTGGGCCCAGCCCAGATGTTTATTTTTAATTTTTTTTTCAGTTACTTTATACATTTCCATTCCTTGGTGGTTTATTTCTGATTATGTTGTTTGTTTGATTGGGCTATGGTACCCTGATATTTTATGTGTGTTGTAATCTTTGGTAGAGATTTGAGGATTAAAAAAAGCCACTTTTCAGAAACTTTATCAAAGTGACTTTCTCTTGGGAAACTCTGGAAACAATGGACTGTACTAGAGATAGAAGAAGCCCCAAATCTGCTCTGAAGATGTTTCTTCTGTGGAATTTTGTGTTTATTTTCCAGTTAAAACAATTTTCTCACATTTCTTCGGAAGAGCCTGTCATCATTTGCTACACCTGTTCCCTGTCTGTGGTATTAAAGTCCCTCTGCTGCTGTAACAATCTTTTACCTTTGGTTTCAGAACACCGAGTCTGCCCTTCAAATCATAGCACTGTTCTTTGAAGCACCCTGTCTTATGGTAGATAGAAACCAGTCTTTGTAAGTGCCCCAAAAAGCCAGAAGGATGGTCACGGCTGTCACTATTTTCTTTCTCTGTTAAGGGAGAAACTGGGGTTTGGGAATTTACTTTTGTATGCACTGTGTTATATTAAGGAGGAAAGGCCATGATGGGTAAATATAACAGACTCTTCTTTCTCTTCTGTGTGGCTCTTGGCATTGTGCTCACCTGGTGTGCTGCAAACTCTGACCTAGCAATTAGAATTCCCACAAAGGCAATTTTGTCAGTATAATTTTGTTCTATTTATTTATTTAAAAGAGAATTAGGGTCTGTATATTGTATTATGCCATCTTGCTAATGTGCTTGGTATAATTTTACATGTTGAATTTGTAATGTATATTAATCTGATTCAGAAAAAAAGACACAAGTGGAATAATTTGTTATTTTTTAAATTTCTTTCAGCTATGTCTTCTCATTTCACCCAACACCGTTTGCCAGAACAGAGCATAAATATTTCATTTCAAAAAGTGATACCGAGAAGATACGGAAGCTGTGGCCTTGAGAATTTAAACTTAATGAGAGATTGTGAAAGTGTGGGTCAGTGTAAGGAACAGATACAGTGTTATAATGGACTTAACCGATGTTCACCGACTACCCACACCAAAATCTTCCAGTGTAATGAACGTTTGAATGTCTTCAAAAAATTCTCAAATATACATAGATACAAGATGCGACATCCTGTAGCGAAACCTCTTAAAAGTAAACAATGTGGGGAGGGCTTTAACCAATGCTCACATATTACTGAACGTGAGAAAATTAATGATGGTGAGAAACCTTACAAATGTACACAATGTGGCAAAGTCTTTAAATCTTGCTCAAGTCTTTCTAATCATAACACAATTCATACTGGAGAGGCAGCCCACAAATGTGAAGAATGCGGCAAAGCCTTTAATCAGTTGGCACATCTTACTAGGCATAAGAGAATTCATACCGGAGAGAAACCCTACACATGTGAAGAGTGTGGAAAAGCGTTTAAGGAGTTCTCCTATCTTACTACGCATAAGAGAATTCATACTGGAGACAAACCCTACAAATGTGAACAATGTGGCAAAGCCTTTAACCAGTTGTCATATCTTACTATGCATAAGAGAATTCATACTGGAGAGAAACCCTACACATGTGAAGAGTGTGGAAAAGCATTTAACTGGTGCTCATACCTTTCTGCACACAAGAGAATTCATACTGGAGAGAAACCCTACAAATGTGAAGAATGTGGCAAAGCCTTTAATCAATTGTCACATGTTACTATTCATAAGAGAATTCATACTGGAGAGAAACCCTACAAATGTCAAGAGTGTGGCAAAGCATTTAACTGGTTTTCATACCTTACTGCGCACAAGAGAATTCATACTGGAGAGAGACCCTACAAATGTGAACAATGTGGCAAAGCCTTTAACCACTTCTCGTATCTTAGTACACATAAGGCAGTCCATACTGGAGAGAAACCCTACAAATGTGTAGAGTGTGGCAAAGCCTTTAACCAGTTGTCATATCTTACTATGCATAAGAGAATTCATACTGGAGAGAAACCCTATAAATGTGAAGAATGTGGCAAAGCCTTTACCAAGTTGTCAAATCTTATTATGCATAAGAGAATTCATACTGTAGAGAAACCCTACAAATGTGAAGAGTGTGGCAAAGCATTTAACTTGTTTTCATACCTTACTGCGCACAAGAGAATTCATACTGGAGAGAAACCCTACAAATGTGAACAATGTGGCAAAGCCTTTACCCAGTTGTCATATCTTACTATGCATAAGAGAATTCATACTGGAGAGAAACCCTACAAATGTGAAGAATGTGGCAAAGCCTTTACCCACTGCTCATATCTTACTATTCATAAGAGAATTCATACTGGACAGAAACCTTACAAATGTGAAGAGTGTGGCAAAGCATTTAACTGGTGTTCATACCTTATTGCACACAAGAGAATTCATACTGGAGAGAAACCCTACAAATGTGAACAATGTGGCAAAGCCTTTACCCACTGCTCATATCTTACTATGCATAAGAGAATTCATAATGGACAGAAATCCTACAAATGTCAAGAATGTGGCAAAGCCTTTAACCAGTTTTCATATCTTACTAAGCATCAGAAAATTCATAATGGAGAGAAACCCTACAAATGTGGAGAATGTGGCAAAGCCTTTATCTACTGCTCATATCTTACTGTTCATAAAAAAATACATACTGGAGAGAAACCCTACAAATGTATAGAATGTGGCAAAAACTTTAAGCAGTTCTCATACCTTACTAAACATGAGAGAATTCATACTAAAGAGAAACCCTACAAATGTGAAGAATGTGGCAAAGCCTTTTTCTACTGCTCATATCTTACTATGCATAAACAAATTCATACTGTAGAGAAACCCTACAAATGTCAAGAATGTGGCAAGGCCTTTAAGCGGTTCTCGTATCTTACTGTGCATAAAAGAATTCATACTGGAGAGAAACCCTACAAATGTGAACAGTGTGGCAAAGCCTTTACCCAGTCCTCATATCTTACTATGCATAAGAAAATTCATACTGGAGAGAAACCTTACAAATGTGAAGAGTGTGGCAAAGCATTTTATTGGTATTCATACCTTACTGCACACAAGAGAATTCATACTGGAGAGAAACCCTACAAATGTAAAGAATGTGGCAAGGATTTTAGCCATACCTCTCAGCTAAAGGTACATAAGGTAGTTCATACCGGAGAGAAGCCCTACAAATGTGAAGAATGTGGCAAAGCCTTTAGCCAGCGCGCATCTCGTACTGTACATAAGAGAATTCATAGACAAGAAACTCTACAAATGTGAAGAATGCAGGAAAGTCTTTAAATATTGCTTAAGGTTTTCTAGTGATGCGATAATTCATACAAGAGAGAAACCCTACAAATATAAAGAATGTTTCAAAGCCTTTACCTGGTGCTCTTATCTTCCTGTACATCAAAAAATTCATACATGGGCAGAATCCTAGAATTGTAAACAAAGTGTGAGAGTCTTTAATAACGTTAACTGGTTACATATTTCTCAACATCAGACGGTCATGCTGGGTAACAATGATATAAATGTACAACTTTCAAAGTGTCTTTTAGAAGGTAGAAGTTTTAGAGTGTCATGAGAATATACTGGGAAGAGTAGTACAACTTTAAAGAGTAGTGGAAGACTTTTACTTGTATCACAGATCTTATTGTGCATAGGATAATCTATACCAGAATAAATCATTAATTGCTCAAATTTTATTTAAGTTGAGACAATTTGGAGTGGAGAGGAACTCTACAAATGTAATAAATGCAGAACATCTGTTCAAAAAACACATCTTAGAAAACACCAGAGTTGATACTAAAAGATATTTTACAGATGCCACAATGTGAAAAGGTATTTAATCAAAAATCCAGTCTAGGTAAACATTAGAGGATTCCTGGTAGAAAGACTTAAGGCACCAGTATACTCAGAAATTACTCTACAGCAGAGTGTTGGCTATAGAGAATGATTCAAAGTTAAAATAGTTAGAAAATTTATGTGTATGTAGGTTTAAAAGGAAGAGATTGATTTATGGTGAGTTACGACTATCCTGAAAATATCCTGTTTTGCATTAAAAAGTTTAGATATTTGAAAACTAAATATTGATGCAAATTACTTGATGCTATGGCTTAGAGTTTTTGTAAAATGAAAGGTTTTTATATTAGGTGAGAATTATTAGCTTACTTTTCTAAGGAATATTAAGGACAGTGAAAGGTAAGATGCGTAGAGAGTCTAACTGTAGAGTCTCTGTGTGATTGACTTGTTAAGAGCCTTGTAAGTGATGTCAGAAGTAGGTGTGATGAGTAATATTCTTCTACATTATAATTACAAACCATTTGAATTTCAGAAGTAAATTGTTTTGCAAATTGTATTAGGGTAATTCAGGTAATAAAACATAGTAGATCTTGCAATGCCTTTTTAGAAGAGTATTGTGAACTTAATTTGTTGTAATAGAACAAAATTTTGTTTAATTTGTCATCTGTTGTGCAAAAATAAAGTATTATCATGCCACCAACATTAACGTATCCCATCTTATTCAAGGTTGTAGGTGCCAGATGGTAGCAATATACTCCTGGGGAACATAGTAGAATAACATCTGTAGTGATTTTATTCCAGTAGGCTTTAAAGTGCAAATAATTTTAAGAATATTATTTCTATAGGTTATATTTTTATTCTTTATATAGCTTAAGGGTCATTATAATGCTTATGATGAAGTGTTATGGGAGTATAATTAAAATCCACACATTTCAGAATCCTGAATGACTATTTGCAAAATGTCATGCTATGTTTCTCTTTGAACATGTGGCCACTCTGGCCTACAAAACACATACATACTTTTATTTTTTACTTACATGCAATGAAAAAGATTATTATCTCATGCTAAAGGAAAACTTTAGTTGTAAGAGTATTATGGAGAAAGTAGTTATTTTTGTGTGCATATTACTTTTGAGAAAAAAACACTTTAGAGTGAAATAGGTAATTTCAAACGATTTATTAGGAAAGTAGAAACCTCAAAGATTCTGTAAGTATATATATATACATATACACACACATATATATACATATATATATGTGTGTGTGTGGTTTTTTTTTTTTTTTTTTTTTTTTTTTTTTTTTGAGACAGTCTTGCTCTGTTTCCCGGGCTAGAGTGCCGTGGCGTCAGCCTAGCTCACAGCAACCTCAGACTCTTCGGCTCAAGCAATCCTACTGCCTCAGCCTCTTGAGTAGCTGGGACTACAGGCATGGACCAACATGTCCGGCTCATTTTTTCTATATATATGTTTAGTTGTCCAGTTAATTTATTTCTATATTTTTAGTAGAGACGGGGTCTCGCTCTTGCTCAGTCTGGTCTCGAAATCCTGACCTCAAGCAATCCTCCCACCTTGGCCTCCCAGATTGCTGGGATTACAGGCGTGAGCCACTGTGCCCAGCCTATATTTTGTTTTACACTGAATTCATTTCTCTAAAATGTTATGGCTCCTGTTTCAAAATTTCAGCGTGAATATTCTTTGGTTTTAATATTCTTTGGTTTTAATTCTCTCTTACTCATGCTACAATTAATACATGATTTTTTTCTAAGCTTAATGAAGTATTTTTGTTTGGCCTGTTCTGACATTATAAGAATTATTTTTATTAAATTGAATGTATTGACAGTACAATTTTGTATACCAAATATTTGTATACAAATAGTCCCAGATACAAAGTCATCATTTTCACCTTTGTGATTTTGAAATTTCTGTAACGTTCAGCATTAGACGGTTATTTAAAATATTCATCTCTGGTTCTTTGTCAGAGATGCTTTCATGTATTCACCTGTTTACATTTAGAAATATGTAAAATGCTACTGAGAAGATATGGAAGTGATGGCCTAGAAAATTTAAACTTAATGAAAGACTGTGAAAGTGTCAGTGAGTGTAAGCAGCAGAACGGATGTTATAATGGACTTAACTAATGTTCACCAACTACCCACACCAAAATATTCTAATGTAATAAATGTTTGAAAGTCTTGGAAAAATTGTCAAATCTACATAGACATAAATTGAGGTATACTGTAGAGAAATTTTGTAGAGAAAGTGGGGAAGCCTTTAAACAATGTTCACGTATTACTGAATTTAAGAAAATTCATACTGGAGAGAAACCTCACAAGTGTGAAGAATGTGGTCAAGCTTTTAAGTGGTGGTCACGCCTTACTACACATCAGACAATTCATAATGCGGAGAAACCCTATAAATGTGAAGAATGTGGCAAAGCTTTTAACTGTGGTTTGTGCCTTACCAAACATAAGAGAATTCATAAAGGAGGGAAACCCTACAAATGTGAGGTATGTGGCAAAGCTTTTTACTATTGTTCATACCTTAGTAAACATAAGAGAATTCATATAGGAGAGAAACCCTAGAAATGTGAGGAATGTGGCAAAGCCTTTAACCAATGCACATACCTTTGTATACATAAAAGAATTCATACTGGAGAGAAACCCTACAAATGTGAAGCATGTGGCCAAGGTTTTAACTCTTGTTCATACTTTGCTAAACATAAGAGAATTCTTACAGAAAAGAAACCCTACAAATATGAAGAGTGTGGCAAAGCCTTTAAGTGGTGCTCAGTCCTTACTTCACTTAAGAGAATTCATACTGGAGAGAAACCCCACAAATAGGAAGCATGTGGGAAAGATTTTATCTCATGGTCAGACCTTACTAAACATAAGAGAATTAATACTGGAGAGAAATCCTATGAATATGAACAATGTGGCAGAGTCTTTAACCAGTACTCAAACCTCTATAAACATAAGAGAATTCATATAAGAGAAATCTTACAAATGTGAAGAATTTGGGAAAACCTCTACCTAATGCCCTTACCTCACTACATATGAGAGAATTCATACCTAAGCAAAATTATGCAATCATAAAGGTTGTGGGAAAGCCTTTAGTAACTTGTCACATATTACTCTACATCGGAGAGTCATACTGGGTAACACTGATATAAATATACCAACTATATAACACCTTTCAGAAAACAAAAGTCTCAGAGTTCACCAGAGTATTTATTCTGAGAAAAAAAATTGCAACTGTAAAGAGTGGTGCAATACCGTTACTTCTATCACAGAGCTTACTGTGCCCAAGAGAATTTATAGCGGAATAAAACCTTTCATCACTTGCTCAAACTTAATTTAGAGAACTTGGGTTGGAGAGAATTCCACGAGTCTAATAAATGCAGAAAAACATTTGTTCAAAAACACACATTAGAAACAGCAGAATTTATACTAAAAGATAGTTTAGTGATGCCACGATTAAAAAATATTTAGTCAAAAATCAAATCTAGATACACAGCAGAGGAATAACAATAGAAAGCACTTAAGGCACTAATACTTTCAGATGTTACTCTAAAGTAGAATGTGATTATAGAGGACAACCCAAAATTAAAATAGTTAATTTATGTATATTTATGTCTAAAAGGAGCAGGGGATTAACTTTATAGTGAATTATAATTACATTCAAAGTACACTTTTTGCATTAAGATTTTAGATTATTTAGGAGACTGAATGCTGTAATTCAATTCAAATGACTTGATGCTGTACCTTCATTCTGAGTGTTTCTGAGAAAGTGTGGTGAATTGTGGCTGAAATAAAACTATGGAAGGTCCTTCTAAATTAGGGGGCATCATTCATATATTCGGGAGTATGAAGGACACTGAAATGCAAGATGCCTGAAGAAAATCTAACTGGAGAGATTTTTTTTGTTACTGACTTATAGGAGTGTTGTAAGTAATGTCAGATAGGTGTTCTGGGTAATATTCCTGTGTTATAGTTAGGAACAATTTGAATTTTAGAAGTGAAATGTTTTTCCAATTGAATATTAAGGTAGTAAATGTAGACTTTGAAATGCTTTTTTAAAGAGTATGTGTGAACTGAATTGATTTTAATAAAACAAAATCATGTTTGTGTTTTGGGTTGTGCATATAAGGAATCGTCATCCTGCCCCTAATCTTAACCTATCCCACCCTATTCAGAGTTGTATGTGATAGATGGTTAACGATTCCTATAGGCTAACATAATGAAACATCTTTAGTGAATTATTCCAATAGGGAGTTATTCCAATAGGCTTTAAACTTAAAAGAATTTGAAGAATATTATTTCCATATATTATGTTTTTATTCTTTATGTAGATAAAGTGTCATGATGGTGGTTGTAATGAAGATTATGTAGGACTGTATTCAAAATCCATACATTTTTGAATGAATGACTATATGATTTTATCCTACATTTTTATTTGAACATGTGACCCTTCTGGCCTGCAGAATGAATACATATTTTATTTGTATTCACGTGGAATCAAATATAAAAGTATATGACTATAAAGATAAACTTTAGTTGTAAAAGGATTATGGAGAAAGTAGTTGTGTTTATGTGAGTGTGTACCTGTTTTGAGAAGAGAAGAAATACATTGGAACAAAACAGGTAATTTGAAAATTATTGATAATTTATTGCCAAAGCAGAAATCCCAAAGATTCTGTCAGTAATTATATTCTCTATTCTTTGTGTTGAATTCATTTCTCTAAAATCATGGCTCCTGGTTCAAAACATCCTCCTGAAAATCCTGTGTTTTTAATTGTCGCTTACTTATGCTGGACCTAATATGTAATTTTCACGTTCCAAAGTTCATAAAGTATTCTTTATTTGACCTGCTCAGAGATTAGAAGAATTATTTTTATGAAATTTAATAGTGCTTACAAAATAGTTTGAAGATATAAGTAATTCCACAGTGAGTGTATTAAATTAAGTTGTATTCATTTGTACACTCCATTTTTTCTTCTTAATTAGAGAATCTTATTTGAGCTCATTTTTCTTTAGTTGTTATTTCTTTCACTTTTTAAAATTCACGTAACTACGTTGGTTGACTTTATTGGGCCAATTTGTTTGGGTAAAACTGGGGAGGTTATTTTGACATTTATAGTAAGTAGAGAAACACAAGATAGCACTAGGTGTTCAATAGATGTTCCATAAATAGCAGTAAGTGTTCTTGGTGGAGTGAGTTTGTGGTTCCATGTAAGAGATAGACAATATCCACATGTAGAAATTTCACTGAATCTTCATGGGCAATGAAGACATCTCTTCCCAGGCTACACAGTTGATTCTATCTGAATTTAGAAATAGGAATTCTGCTTCTTTCATTCCTAATTATTTCCAGTTTTTTGGTGTCTATTTATGTTCATCTCCAGCTACCCATGCACCTCAACCCTTCCGTTCTTCTCCTCTGTTATGGCTAACAGATTTCTTACAGTTCTCCCCCACCCCATGTCATTTCCCACAGTACATTTTAGATTTTGGTGAGAATTTTGGATTATTTTTAATGTGAGAAATTGCTTTCTTTCTGGAGAGTTTGAAATAATTTATAAGGTATAAATGAAACATTATGATTACCTCATTGAGATAGGAAGGATGCAGTGTCCATGGACCAGACAGAAAGTTAAATCAGGCAGTTAGCATTATTTGTCATTGTTTCTTAAAGGAAAATATTATTTGACCCCAATCCAAAGTGTGGTAAGTATTAAGTTAGTTGGAATAGTTACAGCTTCAATATCAGTAGATTATAACATGTTGTAAATGGTATGTGCAGAAACACATCAGAACTTGGAAATTTCCTAAGATTAAACATCTTGGAAATCTTCAGACAATTAATGGTAAGTGATAAATTTTAAATTTAGTTTTTTTTAATGAAATACGTATTGTACAACTTATGGTTCTATGCAAAATCTTCTATTTTTGGGTGTGTATACTTAGAATGGTATCTCTGGATTTAAAAATTTGGTATGATTTTTCTTTTACCGATTGATACTGCAATCTTGGGGAATTTCTCATTTTTTCTTTCTTTATTTTAATTTGAGCAGTTCACAGTCCACTGTTTTCATTCTTAGTCACCTAACTATAGATAAGTCCTTGTTCATTCTCTCTAGAAAAATCTGAAAGGTATTAGCAGGTCTGGGTTTGAAACATTCCTTCAGTGATTTTGGATGCAGTCTTGTTTTTTATATTCACAGACTGGCCAGAGATGGAACTGTTAGCACCACCTGCCACTTTTGTGTTTTCCATACCATCACCATTAGGAAATTCAGGTGACTCACAGTTAAAGTAAAAGTCATAACGTACATTGGCGCCTTCCATGTTGTGTGTAGGGTCCTATACATGCTGGTAAATATCAGAGTTCCTATACTTGTAACTAAAAAGTACAATGACGAAAATATCACAAAATCTACATATTTTTGATGCAGATTAGCTATGCTTATGATAGTCACAGATACAGTATTTGGAATACTGCTGTCCTACCATGATATTTTTAAAATTAATTCATTTCAAATTGACAAATGAAATTGTATTTATCACATAAAACATTATTAAGAATATGTACATTGTCAAATACTTAATGCTAGCTAAATAGTAAATACATTAACTCATAGTTATTTGTGGTGAGAACAATTAACATCAATTGTCTTAGCATTTTTCAAAGATGATATGTCATTAACTTTAGTCACCAGGCTGTACAATAGATCTCATGAACTTATTTGTCTTATCTAACTGTATATTGTATCCTTTGACAGACATCTCCCCAAATGCCCCTCCCTCCTGAGAACCTCAGCCTCTAGTGATATCATTCTACTTTCTAATTCAATGAGATAAGCTGATGTAGATTCCACAGTAGAGTGAGATCATCAGGTGTTTATATTTCTGTATGTGGCTCTTTTCAGTTAATATGATGTCCTGCAGTTTCATCCATGTGATAGAAAATGACAGAATTTTTATTTTTATGGCTAAACAGTATTCAATTCTGTTTATAGACCATATTTCCTTTATCCATTAATTTAATGATGGACACTAGGGTTGATTCCATATCTTGGTTATTGTGAATAGGGCTACAATAAACATGGGAGTGCAGATGTCTCTTCAATATGCTGGTTTCATTTGTCGGACTAATAATAGTGTGACTACTGCATTATATGACAGTTTTAATTTTTTGAATAATCTCCATACCATTTTACATAATGCCTTTACTGCTTTACAGTCACGTCAACAGCATGCAAGTGTTCCCTTTTCTGTCCATCTTTTCCAACACTTACTGTCTTCTGTATTACTAATACTAGTCATTCTAACAGGAGTGAGTTGATAGTGTGCTTTAGATTTGTCTTTCTCTGATGATCATTGATGTGGGGCAATTTTTAAAAATATTTTTTGGCCATTTGTATATCTCCTGTCATTTAAGAAATGTCTATTTAGATCTTTTGCACATTTTCTTAGATAGTTACTGTAGTTTTATTTTATAGTTGTGTTTCTCATATTTTGGATATTAATCCCTTATTAGGTGTATAATTTACAAATATTTTCTCCTGTGTATATGTTGTCTTATCATTCTGTTGATTTCATCTCACGTGGTGTAGAAATGTTTTAGTTTGAAGTAATCTAATTTGTCTATATTTACTTTTGTTGCCTGGGATTTTGAGATTAAATGCAAAAAATTTTTGTCCAGACCAATGTTATGAACTTATCGTCTTATGTTTTCTTACAGCAGTTTCAGAGTTTCAGGTCTGACATTTAAGTTTTTTTATTTTTTATTATTATTATTATTTTTTCAGACAAAATCTTGCTTTGTTGCCTGGGCTAGGGTGAGTGCCGTGGCGTCAGCCTAGCTCACAGCAACCTCAAACTCCTGGGCTTAAGCGATCCCACTGCCTCAGCCTCCCGGGTAGCTGGGACTACAGGCATGTGCCACCATGCCTGGCTAATTTTTTCTATATATATTTTTTAGTTGGCCAGATCATTTCTTTCTATTTTTAGTAGAGATGGGGTCTCTACCTTGCTCAGGCTGGTCTTGAACTCCTGACCTTTAGTGATCCACCCGCCTCGGCCTCCCAGAGTGCTAGGATTACAGGTGTGAGCCACCGCGCCTGGCCTAAGTTTTTAATGCATTTTGAGCTACTTTTTATATATGCTGTGAGATAGGGGTCTTGTGTCATTGTTCTGCATGTGGATATCCAGTTTTTCTGATATCATTTTCAAGAAACTATTCATTCCCCATTGTGTTTTCTTGTCACCTTCGTCTAAAATCCGCTAGTGTTAAATGCTCAGATTTATTTCTGGACTCCCTATTCTCCATTGGCCTATGTGTTTGGTTTTGTTGTTGTTTTGCCAATTCCATACTGCCTGGGTTACTATAGCTTTATAGCATATTTCAAAGTGAAGTAGTGTGATGACTTAAGCTTTGTTGTTTTTGCTATATTTCTTATACTATTCCGATTCTTTTGTAGTAATATATAAATTTTAAAATTTTTTTGTGTTTTCTGGCCGGGCACGGTGGCTCACGCCTGTAATCCTAGCACTCTGGGAGGCCAAGGCAGGAGGATCGCTCTAGGTCAGTAGTTCGAGACCAGTCTGAGCAAGAACCCATCTCTACTAAAAATAGAAAGAAATGATCTGGACCGCTAAAAAATATATATATACAAAATTAGCCGGGCATGGTGGCACATGCCTGTAGTCCCAGCTACTCTGGAGGCTGAGGCAGTAGGATTGCTTGAGCCCAGGAGTTTGAGGTTGCTGTGAGCTAGGCTGACACCACGGCACTTTAGTCCAGGCAACAGAGCAAGACTCTGTCTCAAAAAAAAAAAAAAATTGGGGGGGGGTTTCAGTGAAGAATATCGCTTCATATTTGATGGAGATTGCATTGAATCTTTAGATTAGTTTGTGTAGTATAGACATTTTAACAATGTTCTGCCAATTGATGATGAAGGGATATCTTTTCACTTATTATTGTTTCTTCAATTTCTTTTTCTTTTTCTTTTCTTTTTTTTTTTTTTTTTTGAGACAGAGTGTCGCTTTGTTGCCCTGGATAGAGTGAGTGCGGTGGCGTCAGCCTAGCTCACAGCAACCTCAAACTCCTGGGCTTAAGCGATCCTAGTGCCTCAGCCTCCCGAGTAGCTGGGACTACAGGCATGCACCACCATGCCCAGCTAATTTTTTTTCTATATATATTTTAGTTGGCCAGGTAATTTCTTTCTATTTTTAGTAGAGACGGGGTCTTGCTGTTGCTCAGGCTGGTCTCGAACTCCTGACCTTGAGCAATCCACCCGCCTCGGCCTCCCAGAGTGCTAGGATTACAGGTGTGAGCCACCGTGCCCGGCCTTGTTTCTTCAATTTCTTATCTCAATGTTCTTTAGTTTTGAGCATGCGGATGGATGTTTCACTTTTTTGGTTAAAATTATTTCTAAGTTTTTTTTTTAGCTATTGTGATGGGCTTTTTTTCTTGATTTCTTTTTCAGATAATTCATTTTTAGCATATAATAATTGTAGTCCCTTTTGCATGTTGATTTTGTCCTCTGCAAATTTACTGAATTTGCTCATTAGTTTAAAAGTGTTTATGTAGAGTTTTTTTTAAAGTTTTCTATACACAGATATAGAGTCTGAAAACAGACAGTGTAACTTGTTTGTTTTCATTATGGATGCTTTTTTATTTCCTTTTGTAATTGCTCTGGGTTGGACACCTGGTACTATGTTGAGTAGAAGTAGCAAGAGTAGTTGTCCTTGGCTTGTTCCAGGTCTCAGTGGAAAAGCTGACAATGATTTCCCATTTACTGTGTTGTTAGCTGTGGGTTTGTCATACATGGTGTTTGTTGAATTGAGGTGCATTTATTCTATGTCATTTTTGATGAGAGTTTTTGTCATGGGGGGGATGTTCAATTTTGTCCAGTCGTTTTTCGGCATGTATGAAATGTTCTTGATGGTCCTGGGTTGTGTCACTCTCGTAAAGATTTGTGTGGGTGCACCCACACCTAGAGGAGACCCTGAGGAAATCACAGCCCACCTTCTGTGGACATGACCTTATGATGTCTACAGTGAGCATCTAACTCCCCAAATATAATTGAGGCCCAGGGATTTTTGTCTTTTGTTTATTAAATTATTCCAAAGATTTACACAAGTGACTACGCAAATTAGGTGCTTAATATATGTGTGTTAAACGAACGGACCCCAACCAGAACCTTCCCAGATATGTACATGGGCCTGGGTCCTCTCTTCCAGCAGCCGGGGACCCCCATTCTGTCTGTGTCAAGTACAAACACCAGCTATAAGGAATCTGAAATGTACTTTACAAAAGCAAAAGTAGGTTTGCTTACTTAAGTGTTTTTTCCAAACATAGAGGGACATGGACCACTGAAGCATGAAGCAGTTTTTTCAGCTAAGGGAGAGAGAAAAATAATACAAGTGAACAATGAGAGCAGGCTCAGCAGCCTTTCTGTAGGAACCCATTTGCCATGTCTCATACCATTTAGTCCCTACAAGACTGCTTTGAGGTTTATCTTCTGACCACCCCATTTTTGGAGGAGCAAACTAAGGTTCAGAGGGTTGCAGTGACAACCCCAAGACACATATAGCATGTGGCAAATTCACCACTGTACTTTGGAGGGGACAGGTGTTTACCTGATGAACAGCTGCTCCAGGGTACGCTAGACAAAGAAAACTGGACTGTTTGCTTCAGGGCTGTGTGCTGAGGACACCACCCCCCCCCCACACACACACTGCCCCTGCATGACTACCCAGCCTGTTTTGCTTACCACGGCGGCTGTGCTTTCTTTCCTGGAAATCCACCCCAGCAGCAGAAACAAATGGGGCAATCAGGTGGCAGATAGGCAGGGCCTGGTGCCCTTAAAAATCGGGTGGCCACAGTGCCATATCAGATTGGACAAGGACTGTTTCAAATTCAGATGTGGTGAACTGTGCAGGCAGGGGCTAGGTACCTGTGTAGGTAAGCACTTACTAACATAGGCAGAGTATTTGGTATCTTTTTCATTTCTTCCTTCCCAGTGTCTGGTCTGTAATCTGATATTTGGCCTTACGTAATAATTTCTTTCTTTCTTTTTTCAGTCTTTTCTTTGTAGAGACAAGGTCTCACTCTGTCATCCAGGCTGGTGTTCAATGGTGAGATCATAGTTCACTGCAGCCTTGAACTCCTGGGCTAAAGCAATCCTCCTGCCTTGCTTTCCCCTTGCTGACTTTTTCCTAGATTCACTGGGTTCCTTGCTGTTTCTCAACACATAGACAGGCCCTTGCTAGTCTGTTTGCCTGGAACACTTAGACACCCACAGGACTTGGTCCCTTGCTTCCTTCAAAGTCTTTGCTCAAATATGTCCCTCATGAGGCCTTCCCTGACCCCATGCCCTGCTTTTTTCTCCTCTATGACACTCACTCATCATTGAATATGTTACATCATTTAGTTATTTCAAAAGTTGCATTACAATATCAGCTGCATAAAGAAGTGATTTGTGTTTATGTGCTCATTGATGTATTCCCAACTATTCTAGGCCTCAGGTGTAGTGGGTGCTTTATAAATATTTGTTGAATAAGTGAATTAATGCAATTCTTCATACACAAATTCCCTTATTTAGATGGAAAGGTCTTACTTTCTGAGAAGAAAGGATAAATCCTTGGTGGCTTAAAAAAGTTCCCTTTGTTTCCCCCTGACCCATCCAGGTTTATTAAGGTATAATTGACAAATAAAACATTGTATGCATTTATGGTGTACAGTGTGATGGTTTGATACATGTATACAGGTGAAATGATTACCACAATTAAGCTAATTAACATTTCCATCACCACATGTACTTGTTTTTTTCTTGGTGCAAACACTTATGATCTACTCTATTAGCAATTGTTAAGTATGTGATACATTATTGTTAACTATGTAATCACTAAGCTGTCTGATAGATCTCTAGAATGTATTCTTCCTGCCTAACTGAAACTTTGTACCCTGGAAACTTTGTATGCAGTGGTGTTGTTTTTGAAGTTCCCTCCTATGGTAAGGTAAAGCTTTTCTGTATGTTAAATATGTGTGGCATAAGTACTGTCCCTCTTTCTCCCCCTTATGTGCACCTCCATCCTTTTAGACATTAAATACACCCCTTGCCACACAGAAGGAATTCAACTGATACAGCCTGAAGTGAGCCAAATCAAGCTGATAGGCTTCATGTCCTTCCCCAGAACAGAGCAAAGTCACTCATTTTAGTGGGTTGCCCTTGTGTCCTTTCTTGCCTGGCAGTCTTTCCTTGCATTTTATTTTATTTTGTTTTATTTCATTTTATTTTTATCTAAAGACTATGGTTATAGGGATAAAAGGAAATGAAAATTGACATTTTTATTTAATAAAATCCTTCCTGCTGTTCATATTCGTCTTCTGGGTTACTTTCAGATTGAATAATTTGAAGGTGCTTCCCTGGAACATGCAGCAGGAATTTGCTCTGCACTCTCAAGTCCCAAAGGGCAGAGTTTCAAAATTTACAGAAACTAGAGCTCAGTAGCAACCAGCCTTTCTCTATATTCCTAGAGAGAAATAGCCCAGAAGAATGTTATTACCAGTGGTTCCCAGATCCGGTTTCCTGAGGGGCTTAGGCGGTACAGAAGTCTGGGGTTCAGTCTAGGTCTCGCGTGGCCACGTAGGTGCTGCAATCCGAGGGGCCCTTGCTGCAGAGACCTCCCCTGGGCTTTCCTGGCCTCCCGGAGGGACCAGTGATGGGCAACCCCGAGTGTCTCTCTTCACCCTCTGTGCCCACCGAGCCCAAGAGAGCAGCAGCGAGGGCACCGCCCAAGGGCTGTGAGTGCCAAAGAAGGGACGGGGCATTTTCCCGCCTGGTGAGCACTGTGGGGGAATGATGGCAGTACCCTTCAGATTGCATTAAGCAAAGACCGTGCACAGGGCTCTTAGACGGCCATGACTCTATAAAATATATGAGTGTGTGTGTGTGTGTGTGTGTGTGTGTGTGTGTGTGTGTGTGTATACATACACATCTTTTTTTGAGACAAGGTCTCCCTCTGTCACCCAGGCTACAGCACAGTGGTGTCATCATAGCTCACTGCAATCACAAACTCCTGGGATCAAGCGATCCTCCTGCCTCAGCCTCCCCAGTAGCTGGTGTGCACACACCCTATGCCTGGCTAATTTTTCTATTTTGTATAGGAATGGGAGTCTTAATCTTGCTCAGGCTGGTCTTGAACTCCTGGCCTCAAGTGATCCTCCTACCTTGGCCTCCCAAAGTGCTAAGATTACAAGTGTGAGCCACTGTGCCCAGCCTATAAAATATTTTTAATGCAACTTACAATTTTCATATTTTGCCTGATCAAAAAGACATCTAAATTAAAGAAATTTTAGAAAAAAACGCTTTTTAAACATAAAGTAGTTGATCATTTAATAAGTCCTTAAGTTAACAATGGGACTCAGTGTTTATGGGATTAACTTTATGAACAGATAAAAATTATTTCAAATTAGCAGGCACATGTATAAAATGATGTTTCAATAGGGCATGATAGATAATCTACTTCTTAGGTACCTAAAACATTCCCTCTACAAGTCTTTTAATATCTTAATAAAAAATAACTAAGAGGACAAATTTCACCTCAGCCTTTTTAAAACTTCCAAATTACTGTGGGTTCTCTTTCTCTTTTTCTCCTTGCTTCTTAGCTTTTATTATTTATGTACACTTATATTTTTATCCCTTCTCCTATTATTAATACATGCTGCAAGACTTTGGAGCCTGTTTCCTATGTCTCTCCCTATTGGTCAGTGCTTACTCCTCTGTGCTGTATACCTCATACTGAATTAGTGAGCAAGGGTGCAACAGTGTAATTTTATCCTGTGACTGGTACTAAAGGCTTTAAAAAAAAAAACTTGTTATCCTTAAAATAGCTTCTTTGTTCTGTTGTCTTATGTAGGGCTGACGTTTGATGGACAGGCTACATACAGAGTGTGGTAAAACCTCTGGTTCTGGGGATTGAGTCCGATTCTGTCACTAGCTGGGTAAACAGGGGAAACTCAATCCCTTTAAGCAGCCACCTTCCAATCCATAAAACTGGGGAAATAATGGCACATGTTTAGATTTTGTGTGGATTAAATATGACAATGCATGTAAAATGCTTAGGACATCATGAGCTTAATAGGTGGGGCTATAATTTTTTGAAGATTTATGAACTCTCAGAAGATGAGGAGGAAGGGGATCTTTTTGGACCTGGAGGTTGCAGCGAACAATCTTCTCAACTGTGTCAGAGCAAGGTTGTTTGTGTTCCCAGTTGAGAGTCTGTTCTTAGGCATCTTCTGACTTTCATTGCACATCCCCTTGCCTTCACCATATGCTGTGTTGCATTACAGTTAGTTTATAGCTATCTTTTCTCTTACTAGGACTATAAACTCCTTGATGCTCTAAGCACATCCGTGCTGATCACTATTGCTCACACATAGTCATACTAAACTCATGAGTTGGATGAATCCATCCAATAATGTGGCCAAGGACTATACCCCTGATCCTCTTAAAATCAAATTCCTTTCATGATTTCAATGTGGAGAAGCAGTATTTACTTTCTAATACATTTGTTTCTGGGATGCATATGACAGAAAAAAAAACAGGCCTTCTGGTGCAGTAGATCCTCATTTCTTCTCTATGACTGACTTAGGCAGATTTGGATTTCTACACATTCATACTGACTCTTACACTGTTATTGCAAATCCAGTGATGAATTTTGAGAACTACGGGAATAGATGAAAACACCACCTTCTGCCCAGTGTAGGACTGTGGAAGCATTCACATGCTCAGCTGGGAAGAGCTAGAGCAGAGAAAGGGCTGTGGTTTCTGGAGGGAAAGAAATGCTGGCCAGAGTGATTAGCTGTTGGGAAATGATTACATGGCTAGTTCTTATCTTCAGGGTGGCTGAAAAATTAGGGGAGGTAACAATTTGGCAATAGCTAAGAGGGGTTTCTAAAGAGTTCTTACCATCTGTGAGAACTTGGGCAGCTGGAAATTTTGGCCTGAGGAGTTTCTGTGATGTGTTTGGGGAGGGAAGTTGGAAGAGGATGAGTTGCTGGGAAGGCCTGCGAGGGAGACTCTTCCACGGGAAGGGTTAGCCAGCTGGGAGGGAATGCCGCAGCTCGACGGGTTAGCCTTCCATCAAGGGGAATGGCAGGGCTGCAGCAGCTGGGAATGCCCAGACCAGGCGATTTTAAAGAGGAACAGAAGCCAAGACTGAGGAGGGAAAGGTGGCACCAGCGTTGCTCAGCCTGCCTTGTGCAGCATCTTTTTTCCACATTGGCAATGAGTCCAGCCTTTCCTCTTTAGGCAAATCTACCTGCCATCCCTCCAAGGGCTCTCCCCGATGTGCTCATTTTTCTCCTGGATCTTCTACATGGAAATTGCCATTTATCTCTTTTGTAATAATTCTGCAGAAGCAGTTGAATTAGTTAAAAATATTAAAATACTTATACATTAGCCTTTGTAGAAGGTGATACCCATATTTAACATAAATATTAGAGATGTAAATAATGTACAGCAATACTTTGTGATAGTGTTCCTGGAAAAGCTTTGTATAAATAGAGTTTTGGTCACTTGAATCACATTTAAATTTTACGATAAGAGTGTTATTTAGTTTTAAAAGTGTACAATATGTGATTAGCACTGTGCTAGGCTAAAGCAAATAGTTCTTTGGAATGCAATGACCATGAGTGCTATTTAGTATGATTTATAGGTTTGAATATTTTTAGCCATTATAATTTTGAAGTATAATGCAATTCATAAAAGTGAATAAAACAAATGTATGGTATAATTAATTACTATAAAGTGAACACCTATGAAATCATCACTCAGATCAAGAAAAGAACACTGGCTGGTCAAAGTTTCTCACTCTTGTAATCTCAGAGCTTTGGGAGGCCAAGACAGGAGGATCGCTTAAGGCCAAGAGTTTGAGACCAGCCTGGGCAGCATAATGAGACCCTGTCTCTACAAAAAATTTTTTTTAAAAATAGCCAGAGTGGTAGCACATAGCCTATAGTCCTAGCTACTTGGGAGGCTGAGGCAAGAGGATCACCTGGTCCTAGGAGTTTCAGGTTACAAGCTATGACCATGACATTGTACACCAGCCTGAGCCACAGAGCAAGATCCTGTCTCAAAAAATAAAATAAATACAATGCAATACAATAAAACACAATAAAAGAAATAGAACATCACCTGAACATCAGAAGCTCCCCATGGCCCCTTTCCTTGCAGAATGCAACAATTATTCTCCCTCTGCCATTTAACACTGCTTAATTTTTTCTATTTCTAAACTTTGTTTTTTCCATTTCTAAGCTATCAACGTAGACAGTTTATATTCTGTGTGTGCCTTCTTTCACTCCTCATTTAGTTGGGAGATTCACTCTTGTTGCTCATTTTCTTCATTGAATAATATATATTCCCAAACTAACTAATCCATTTTGCTGTTGTAGACATTTAGATGGTTTTCAGTTTTGGGTTCCTGTAAAATTGCTGTTGCACATGTCTGTACACACACAGAAATGCATGTATTCACTGACAGAAATGCATGGATACACACATAGAGACGCATGTGTTCATGTATAGAAATGTACAGGTGCACACGGAGAAATGCGTGTGTACACCATATGTCCCAGGTGGCACAGTTACAAGATGCAAACAGATGGGATCCTTGAGTCACCACTTGGAAGGGAGCTGCCTTAGAAAGCCACTTGATCTGCTGTGGATTTGCATGACCAACCAATCGGCTCTTATGTTTTAGACATGGAGATTTTATTCATTACTGCAGCACAGCGTAACCTAATCTGACTAGTAAAAGCAATAGAAACATTTCATTTTCAGAAAATTTTTTTACAATCAAAGTTAGTGATTAATTTTCACATCTTAAAATTTCATGATGCCAATGGAAGCTCTTAATGTATTCATCCTAGTTACCAACAAGGTGATGGCAAGTGACAAAGGGACATCTGGAGGCAGGGAAACCAATATGAGCACATCAAACAATGTGCCCTGGGCCCTTACCATGACACTAGCTGATGTTTGTGATTACTGCCAAGGACCCACTGGTAGCCCAGCTGGTGGTTTGGTGACATGATTTTCCCATCTTCTCTAGTGAAAAATGTCAGCTATTTTCCTTGTCTTTTTTCCCCCTAGGATCACACCCTCAGGGGAAAAAAAGGATCAGTTAGGGCTCAGTCAGGAAATCAGAGCAACTCCCAGGCACAGGGATAAGGAAGGAGAGTTTCCATGAGTTCAGGAGTCGCTGGGGAAAGTTCAGAGGGAAGTTCAGAGGGAATCCGTGCCTAATCCCATCCAACTGAAGCCCTTGTGCAGGGTACCAGCTGGAGCTTGGAGAAAAGCCAGTAAGTGACATAGGTGTGGCTGCCAGCCATCCGCCAAAGGGGAGCTTGAGGCACAGGGCGTGGGAGCTGCAGCTTCAGTGGGCCCAGTGACCGAACAAGGGCTGGGGGCTGCTCTGAGCCAGCAGAGCCCGCAGGCAGATGCGGGAGGCAGGTGAGGACATGCTGGCACCTCTGCAGTGTCCATTATAGTGTTTGACAACAGGACCCTCCACTACTTCCCATCTCGTTGGACAACTTTAGCCCAGAACCACACAGAGAAGGGAATTTGCAG
This sequence comes from Lemur catta, assembly GCF_020740605.2. Taxonomy (NCBI): domain Eukaryota; kingdom Metazoa; phylum Chordata; class Mammalia; order Primates; family Lemuridae; genus Lemur; species Lemur catta. Next base: position 1,050,101 of record NC_059156.1, read on the forward strand.
AGTAGTGAGGCCATGTTGGCAATGGACACTCCACCTTAGAATCTGCAGTTTAAGAAAAATAATTTTCTAACTGATGACCTCTTATAGGATATTAGAAAACTGGAGCACCGCTGAAGTAAAGAAACAAGAGTAATGTGTCCAAGACAGAGGGTTATAGCTTAAAGAATGAACACACATGGGTATATGAAAGATCCAGAAACCATGCTCTTCTGATTTGATTCTCTGCTGTTACTCAGTTATGGAAGATGGATAAATAGTAAAAAGTTATAAATAGTAGGAAAAACAGCTTTATATTGAATTTGGTGATGGAAATGACACCCTGGTGAGGAATATATCAAGCAATTAATCATGTATTTTAACACATTTCTTAAATATGTCAAAAGATACAAAAGTGGCCAGGTGTGGTGGCTCAAGCCTATAATCCTAGCATTCTGGGAGGCCGAGGTGGGAGGACAGCTTAAGGTCAGGAGTTTGAGACCAGACTGAGCAAGAGTGAGACCTGGTCTCTACTAAAAATAGAAATTAGCTGGACAACTAAAAATATACAGAAAAAATTAGCGGGACATGGTGGTGCATGCCTGCAGGCCCACCTGCTTGGGAGGCTAAGGCTGAAGGATTCCTTGAGCCCAGGAGTGAGCCCAGGAGCCCAGGTTACTGTGAGCTGGGTTAATGCCACGGCACTGTAGCCTGGGCAACAGAGCAAGACTCTGTCTCAAAAAAAAAAAAAAATTAGGTGCAAAAATAAATATTTATTTCAGTGAGAAATGCATCACAAGTTATAAATTTTAAAATTAGGCTAATGACATAAACTTCAACAAAATCCATAAGAAAAATGTTTTAATGAACTGTTTGAAACACCTCTGTAATACTATTTTTGCCTCCATTTTTCTGTTGTATACCCTTTTATCACTTCTTCAGTTTTATAACATATTTTCTGTAGGAAGAGTAGAAAGATATTTCGTACACAGGTGAACTTTCTCTTTGTGGTGCTATGACAGGTTTATGTCCTTACAAACAGGAAGAATTCAGATCAATTCTATTTCATGTGAGCCCCTCCAAAAATGTATGGTGCATTTATAATTGCATCTGCTGCACTTAGAGTACAGGCATATTCCTTGCAGGAGAGAATTTCCCTTTTAAACAGATTTAGTTGAGAAAGCCAAGCCTTCTCTAACAATGCTATGTGTTTTATGATGAAAAGAATTGTCACAGACTAGCTTCCGGCTCTGTTCCTCTAAAACTCTGCTAGTCCTTTGCTATTGGAACCGTCCCATGGCTGGGGAGGGTAGGGCAGTTCAGGTAGACGCCAGTGCGGCTCTCAGAGAGGGCAGCAGGTGTGTCACTGGGAGCCATTCCTGTATCTGGATGGCTAGCAATGACACAGCTGCACAGAACTGTAAACCACATAGACGGAGCCCAGCAAGGCCAGGGAGAGGGCGAGGCGAGCCAGGCACCTGCAGCTCAAAACTTAAGGGAGCTCAGATTCACGCAGTGCAACATTCATCCTGAGAGCAAGAGTGCCCTGAAAATTTGCACCCTGGACACTTCCCTTACCTCACCCTCATCCTGGCTCTATATCGTATTAACCCAAACAAAATGTCTCCCCAAATTCATTTTCCTTGGCTTCATCCCCGAAATGGATGTGTTTACTCGAAAGCTCCTCCATGTGAGGGTAGAGTTACCCTCTAAAAAGGCACTGTGCACTTAACTTGTGGTGCTTAAAATATATCTGTTTGCAAAATTTACAGAAATATATTACCATGTACTCACATTGCTGGGTCTCCCAGGGCATTGGAAGATGCTTTCTGTAAGTCAGGGGCCCTGGATTCAAGCTTCTAGCTTCTTGATAAATCCATCTCTGCATTCCAGCTACAGAAGTACTTCCAAGTCTGACTTTACCACAACGGCTTATTTTTGCCTTCAAGATCTTGGTTAGAAGCTCAGGCTGTGGAGCTAGACTCCTTGGGTTTAGATCCTGGCACTCCCACTTACTAGCTTATGGAATCCGAATACATTACTTCATATCTCAGTGCCTCAGGTGTTCTCATCTGTAAAATGGGTATAAGGAATGCTATGATTAAAGGAATTAGTTCATGCAGAGGGCTTACAGCAGTGTCTGGCACATTATAAAAGCTCAATATTTATTACCTATTGTTATTTTTACTGCTACTAGTAATAGTATTGCATCCGTATTAATAGTATGTGGCTTTCCTCACACCACAGTGTAAATCCCCAGCAGTCTTTGTATTCTGTCTAGGCCTAGAAAAGACATCTCATTTTTTGAATGGACTGTTGGCTACCTGTAGGAGGAAGGCAGAGAGAGAAAGGAGTCAAAGATAAACGGAATATTTTTTTCAGGTAATATTAATGTCTCCATATTACATTTAAGTAAATGAAGGAATGGGGGCCATAAGGAAATCTGCTGGGCCATCCACACATAGAGGTGTATGGTATCCCAAAAGGAAAAGTCCAATGAGCATTAACAATGGGGCTGGCACGCTTTTGCTTTAATATGAAAAAAAAAAAAAAATCACACGACCAGCAGTAGACTTAAAAAAAAAAAAAAGTTGTTAATTCAGTCTCATTTACAGGACGTGCCGCCAGGACACTTCACTGTCCCCCTTGGGTGGAGCGCCGTGGCGGGCGGGCGGCCGCACCGAGGGGAAAGGAAGCAGCTCGGGTTTCCCGGCTCCATGGGCGCCAGAGAGCGCAACCGCGCGGCCAGTCGAGCTGTGGTCGCCGTCTCCGGAGCTGGGGAGGAAGCCGGCCAGAACGTGCGTTCCAGGTCCCCTGGAGCCCTTGTCCGCAGCCCCGCCTGCCCGGCCGCGCCGCCTCGGGAGCGGGTGCAAGGCCGAGGCGCGCTCACCGGTGGCGCTTGGCCTCGCTGCGGGCCGATCCGCCCGGCCGGACCCGCCTCTTTCCCCTCCCCGCCCGCCCGCCCCCCCACACGTTGTGTCGCTGGGAAGCCGGGCGGAGACAGAGCGCTCGCGCCGCGGTCCTCCCGTCGCGCGGGGCAGAGCCGGCTGGCGCCGCTGCAACGCGGAGGCGCGACCCTCCCCGGCCACCTTTGTCTGCAAGGCGTGCGGCCTGGAACGGCGGCCTACGGGGGCGGGGGACGCGCCCGCGGCGATCGGTGACAGCTCCTCCCCCCCGCAGCCCTCGGTGGCGGAGGGGCGGTCGGGCAGGGCCCCGCTCACTCGCTCCTGCACGTGGGCGCGCGCGGACCGATGCCCCCGCAGCAGGGGAACCCCGCGTTCCCAGGCCGCTGCGAGGCGCCTCCCGTGCCGCCGCGCCAGGAGCGCGGGGGACGCGGGGGGGGGGGCGGGACCGGGGACCCGGGGGGCAGGGGGCGCGCGGGCGGCGCCGAGGGGCGCGGCGTCAAGTGTGTGCTGGTCGGCGACGGCGCTGTGGGCAAGACGAGCCTGGTGGTGAGCTACACCACCAACGGCTACCCCACCGAATACATCCCCACGGCCTTCGACAACTTCTCGGGTGAGCGGGGCTCGCGCGCCGGGGGCAGGGCTGGGGGCGCGTGGCTGCTGCCCGCCGGGGGCTCCTAAGGCCCAGCTCCAGCCGGAACCGGGCCAGCGCGGACTGCAGGACGTTTTCTGGCCTCAGGGACGGCGCAGGCACCGAGCCACTGGAAGAGACTGAGGCGGAACGTAGTGACAGACTAGCGGGAGTCAAGCGCGTGGAATTCAAGCCACCCGGTCACTTGGCTGCATGGAGAAGTTTCACCAGGGCGACGTTGCTGGCGCCACTGCCGAGTTTCAATCGGAAGGCGATGCGCAGGTGCTTTCACCTGTGGCCTTGAGTGTCGATCCCTCTCTTTCAGGCGACTGAGCTCGCAAGGGGCGTCTCCACTTTAAAGAGCCGCAGAGACACCGGGAAATACTTGCTTTAGTGAAACAGCCTGAGCGGCCCTGGTGAAGCCACAGGTCTGCATGAAACCTGGAGAGAAAACAGCATTTCTTTCCCTTCTGCGTCCTACCCCGCCCCTGTTCCCACTCGCCCGCCTTGGCTCTGTCTCTGACTGCCGCTGTCTTTTCAGTATCTCTTTAAGCTGCTTAAAGCTCTCCTGTGTGGGGTGCTATTTTATTTGGTTTGGTGGATACAAAGACAGAGGAGGCCTTTATCTTGATTTTTCAGATCTTTTTGAAATTTAAGAAAAAGTAAAAATTCCAGACGCTAGTGTGAGGCATTTACTGTGTTGCTCAAAAAAAAAAAAAAATGCTTCTCTGATCTTTCTTTCAACTCAAAGTTGCCCTACATAAAAAAGTGCTATTCTAGTGGGTTCCCACCACAGGATATTGTTTCTTTTCTTCCCCCCACTCCCAGCTGATTAGTATAAACATTTATAAACAATCAGAAAGTTGTGTAGAAAGAGATGAAACTGAGTGCTTAGTTAAAATAGACACTTCTCGTGACTCACTGTGCTGCAGACCTCTCCCCCTCCCCAAGGACTCAAATCCTAGAGGAAGGTGGCCAAGCTTTCTTTCCTTTTTTTTTTTTTCTTTAGACAGAGTCTCAGTGTGTTGCCCAGACTAGAGTGCCATGGCATCAGCCTAGCTCACGGCAACCTCAAACTTTTGGGCTCGAGAAATCCTTCTGCCTCAGCCTCCTGAGTACCTGGGACTACAGGCATGCACCACCATGCCCGGCTAATTTTTTTCTGCATGTATGTTTTAGTTGGCCAGATAATTTCTTTCTATTTTTTATTTAGTAGAGATCGGGTCTTGCTCTTGTTGAGGCTTAACTTCGAACTCCTGACCTCGAGCAATTCACCCGCCTCGGCCTCCCACAGTGCTAGGATTACAGCCATGAGCCACCTCACCCGGCCCTGATTGGGGGATTTTAACTTTTTGAATTTGTCATTGTAGAAATCAAAGATGACTTCCTAACTTCTTTTTCTATGAAGCTGTTCCATGGAGGCCCAATCTGTCCTTCCATAGGATGGGCCTCAACGACTCTCAAAGGCCAGTGGGGAAGGGGAATGAATCCTAGACATTTTCCCCTTTGAGGCGAGGAAGGCCAGCGTCTGGGTGTTTCAATACACACACCACTCACTCATGTCAGATGGAAAACATGAAAACGTGAAAATCAAAAAATAAAGCATGGAGCCGGCCCGCCCGCCAGCACGCACGCTGGCAGGCAGGCACACCAGATCGTCTGTGAAAAGTGCTGAATGACTTTTTCAGTTGTTCCGGTTGTACAATTTTAGCATGCATTATTTATACACAAACTGACGTGCACACGTATAGGTCTGTCCCTGGTAAAGAAGCCAAACTCAGTAAGATGGATGTCCCTGACGGTGGCCCGGAGAGCCACGCCGAGAAGCAAGGAGTGAGTGCTATTGCCGTGGTCCGGTTACAGTTTGGTTTTCTACATTCCAGGGACATGGGAATTCTGTGTGAAGTCATGGATCGATACGGGGACACGGTGTACGCTGGTTTGCCCCCCACCCCCACCCCAAACGCGAGCCATCTCGAAGCGGGGGATGACGGGGTTTACACTGATACTTGGATGGGTAATGGGTTAAAAAAGATGCAGCTTTGTCTAAACGCTTGCGATCTTTTAAGCTAAGGAAGTCCGTTCATCCGAGCCACTCACTCACGGGACGCTGTTAAGTCAAGGGATGACCCGCAGCTGTGATGGAAGCTCTGTCTCGCAGACAGATAGCCTCAGGCCGGCTGACGAGTTAGCGAAGGATAGCTCTGAGAAGGGAGGGGGCGTGACCGGGTATGTCTGACCTGCCTTCTCAGGGCCAAGCAGTCATCTTCTTAGGGTCTTCCTGGGGTTCCCTTGGCCACGAGTGGGGGGATCGATCCATCCATTCAGCCTGCTGGGGAGAGGGAGGGGTGAAGATTTTAACGCATTTCCCAACCTGTGTAGGCAGCGGCAGGAGCGGGACAGGAGCAGTTGTCATGGTCGTCCTCATCGCCACCGCCTCCGTAAAAACACCGAACGACGTTTCTCTATGCACGAAAGGTGTCGGTTTGCCTGCAGATGATAAGGGAGCCTTTCTGGGCTGGGCGATAGAATTTTCAAAGTCTGCCCTTGACCCTGGTGACGCCACACCCACCACCTCTGTAGCCACCCGTGGGACCGGCCCACCAAGCCTGACCTAATGCACTTTTGCAGCTATCTGTCGCCCCACTCCCCCAAGGCTAAAGCCCTCAGGGCGTCCCTTCCCTCACGTTCGTCCCTGCTCCCAACTTTGGACCGACTGGAGGGGTGTGGAGAGCCACGGATGCACCCCACGGCCCCTCACGTGGGACGCCCTTCTTGGAGCCGGCCGGTATTCAGCTTCCTCAAGCGTGCCAACCGCCTCCCGTCAGGGCCTGCCTTTCCCCTCTCTCCCCCGCAGGGCTTTCCCACTCCTTTGCCTGCCTTAGACTCTCTGCCAAAGGCAAAGAAAGCGCTGCTGGCGGTGATGGCCGCGGCAGTGGTGACACTGACTCTCTTGAGAATGAATGAATGTCTAATGTCTGTCTATTTATTCACACACAGGTGCGCACACACACGGCATATATACCACTTATTCTCATTTGGGTGATCTGTCTTCATTGCTCTCCACAGAGTCGAGTAGCCTACAAGGCAAATAAAGTACTCAGAATCACACCCCATGTACTCATGGTAATATTCCCCCTCCCCATCCCCATATGGACATAGATATTGTTTTCCTCTCTCTCCCTGCCTTCTTCCTGCTTTTTATGGTAAGTCCCTTTTTCTTACCGTTTAATTATTGTGGGTACCGAATAGTTGTATATTTTTGGAATGATCTGTCTCTTTCTCTTGCCCAGGGTAGAGTGCATCCTTGGTCACCGCAACCTCAAACGCCTGGGCTCGATTCATCCTCCTGCATCAGCCTTCCCAGTAGCTCGGACTACAGGCCTGTGCCACCATACTCGCCTAATGCATGTTTCTTCCTTCTTTCTCCGTCCTCTTTCTTTCTTTCTTTCTTTCTTTCTTTCTTTCTTTCTTTCTTTCTTTCTTTCTTTCTTTCTTTCTTTCTTTCTTTCCTTCCTTCCTTCCTTCCTTCCTTCCTTCCTTCCTTCCTTCCTTCCTTCCTTTCTTTCTATCTTTCTTTCTTTCTTTCTTTGTTTCTTTCTTGGTTTCTCTCTTTCTTTCTTTCTTTCTTTCTTTCTTTCTTTCTTTCTTTCTTTCTTTCTTTCTTTCTTTCCTTCCTTTCTTTCTCTTTATTCTCTTTGCTTCTCTCTTTCCTGCCTTCCTTCCTTCATTCCTTTCTTCCTTTCTCTCTTTCCTTCTTACTTTCTGTCTCTCTTTTCTTTCTCTCCCGCTCCTTCCTTCCTTCGTTTCTCTTTTTTCCCACTGTTTCTCTCTTTCCTTCCTTCCTTCTTTCTTTCTGTCTCTCTTTTCTTACTCTCCCTTTCCCCCCTTCCTTTCTTCCATACCAAGTACATTTTCTCAACACAGTGATCTAAAAGTAGAAAGCAACATCAGTGTGAGGCCCCTCTGACATTTCACAGATGCATGAAAATTGAGTTTCATTGAATTTCAGCACATTAAAAACATCATTCACCATGGTCAAGTAGCATTTCTCCCAGAGGTAGAAGAAAGGTTCAACTCACGGAAACCAAAGAATATGATGCATATCTGTAGCAGAATAGGGGCAAAATCTATATGGTCATTTCAATAGATGAAGAAAGACCATTTAACGAAATTCAACATCTCTTCAAGGTAAAATCTGTCAACAAACTATATACAAAATAACGTACCTGAAAACTATAAAAGTCACTTGTGACAACCCTAGGAAAACATCAATGTGAATGGAGAAAAGTTGGAACATTTTGTCTAATATCTGGAAAAAGACAAGAATGGACACAAGTCCCTACTTCCGTTCAATGAAACCCTGCAATTTCTAGCCAAAGGTATAAGACAGGAGGAAAACCAAACAAAACCAAAACAAACAAAACAAAATGGAAGGAAACATAATCAAAAGGAAAAAGGTAAATATTCCTTGTTTCCCTACAATGTGCTATTTATATATAGAAAAAACTAAAACCAGTAAAAATGAAGAAATTCTGTGATGTTGTAAAATTCAAAATAAGCTTGTAAAATCAGTAGAGTTTGTATACATAAACAGTAATCTGTCTGAAAAATAAGGCAGCAAAATAATTTCAGAAATCAATCCTTACGAATAACTCTAACCACAGAAGTGAGAAGTGTTGTCTTCATGAAAAACAACAAGAAATTCCCAGGGTGGAGACCCAGTAAACCCCATGGTGTCCTGCCAGTCCAGGTACCAGTGCTAATAACACAGGCGAGCTCAGGCTGCAACTTCCAGCCAGGTCCCAGACGGAGGTGCGTGGGGATCGCTGCCACCACCCCCCACAGTGGCATTTGGGCTAGTGAATGAGCTGAGGACCAGGGTCAGAGGGAGACGAAGGGACAGAACTGGAATAGAAAGACAGAGAGAAGGGAGAGGAACGTGACTGAGGGAAAGAGTGGACACAGGTGGAAAGGACACAGAATGAGGCTGCAGCACTGGCTCTGTGAGCGGCTGGATCGGACCCTTCTTGAAGCTTGCTTTCAAAATGACGGCACGAAGGCAAGGAGGATGGGTGCCATCCACACTGTAGTCTTCCCAGCTGCCCACGCGACGAAGCTAAGCTCAAGGGTCTTCTTTATGCCGAGAACACCACAGGTCATTTATGTGGGTCCTTCCACATTCCTTCCTGCAAACACCTGTGTCCTGCTCTGTCGCTAACCTGTCAGGCTTTCAGCACAGGGCTTTGTCCAGCCATATCAGAAATTATTCTCACCCACAATATCTTCAGAGGAAGTTCAAGGAGGAAGAAAAAAAACTGAGATGTGCTAACAGGTAAGTATGTAGGTTATGATAATGCAGTCACCATATCATAACCTCAATAAAATTTGTCGTATCTCCCTCCTGGTTCCAGTGTGCAGCTCGGTCCTGGGAAGAGAGAGCTGCCAGATGCAGGTGGCTGTCTACTAATTGATAGGAATGTGGTTGGTGGGACTTGGCATGACTCTCCACGTGGGCTGGCCTTGTGGAAGTCCAGGGCCTTGTGAGTGTCACAGAAACATAACACAGCTGCTGCCAGCTGTGCCCTGTAGCAAATATCCTCAGGACACTCTCTGCAGTCATTGACCCTGGACCAGGTCAATAGGGAGCTTGATGATTCCCAGGGTGGAGACCCAGTAAACCCCATGGTGTCCTGCCAGTCCAGGAACCAGTGCTAATAACAAAGGGGAGCTCAGGCTGCAACTTTCAGCCAGGTCCCAGATGGAGGTGCGTCGGGATCATGTCCAGCACCCCCTGTAATGGCACTTGGCCTAGTGAATGAGCTGAGGGCCAGGGTCAGAGTCAGAGCAAGGGACAGAATTGGAATAGAAAGACAGAGATAAGGGAGAGCAAGGAGATTGAGGGAAAGAATGGACACAGATGGAAAGGACACAAAATGAGGCAGTGGCACTGGCTCTGTGAGCGGCTGGATCAGACCCTTCCTGAAGGTTGCTTTCAAAACAACCACAGCAATGCAAGGAGGAAGCGTGGCGTCCACACTGCAGCCTTCCCAGCTGCCCACCAGACTCAGCTCAGCTGAAAGGACTTCTTTATGCCCAGAACACCACAGGTAATTTAAGGGGATCCTTCCACCTTCCTTCCTGCAAACACCTGGATCCCGCTCTGCCGCCAACCTGTCAGGTTTTCGGCACAGGCTTTGCCCAGACATATCAGAAATCATTCTCACCCACAATATTTTCAGATGCAGTTCAAGGGAGGAAGAAAAAACTGAGACGTGCTAAGAGGTAAGTATGTACGATATGATAATGCAGTCACCGTATCATAACCTCATGAAAATATCTCCTATCTTTACTCTTTGGGAGAAGGTCTGATCTCCCATGGGGAATGTGCCTGCCACGTGCACATGAGTGGAAGGACATTTCTGTGAGGGATGTTCCCTTTTTGCATTGGTGTGTTTTGCAGGTCCATGCAGGAAGCCTATCTTGCACGTCTCCTCCTCCTCCTCCTTACCCCAGTATTGAGGCCTGTTACCTCAGAGAGGGAAAGAGTCTACCAAGGACAGTTGTACTCATGACATCTTTGGTGACTGAGGTTCCTGGCTTGGCATCTCCCGACCTGGTGGTAGAGCGCATGTGCAGCCCTGTGTTTGCTGGCTCCCTCGTGTTCGACAGCAGCCCATGGCTGTCCTCAGTGGCAAACCTGAGCTTCCACGTGCCAGGGTGGTGATGTGGAAGGTACCCTGCCAGCAAGGATAGATGCTCAAAGACAACCTCTATGCCCCTGCTTGTGTAATGTCCCCACCCCTCTGCTCTGTCCACTTTTCCCTCATATGTGAACACCTACAGATTAGGCACTCATCACACCTTCCTTTCCTTACACATCCATCTGCTCCCAGGACACCTCACTGGCCGCAGCACTGTTTCCTGGCCTGTGAACATGTGATGATGCTCTGTCTTTGTGAAGCCATTCACAGGCGTTCAACCCCACGTGACCATCCCCTGGACATGTCCTGCTGTGGTGCTGTGATGGTGTAGCCCATATCCTAAACATGAGCCTTTCTCTACCTAGCAAGCTAGAGAGGGCCTAAAGGACCAGCTCTCTGTCTATTGGGCACGTTTGGTTCACGGAAAACACAAGAATACCTTGTCTGGGTAAATATCTCTTGGGGTTCCTGAGGCTAGGGTGGCACTGCAGCCAGTGGAAACCAGAGGTTATATAAAATTTGGGTACATATCTGGTGAATCTCCTCCTGTCTACTTTAGAATTCACAGAGGAATACCGCAGACGATATGAACTTGGCTTTTCTATTTACTACTCTCCTCCATTCTCCTGGAAACACAGACTTTTCACATTGTTCCCAGAACAAACATGTTATTCCATCCAGAGAGGATCGCTGAATGACTGCTGCCTCTGGTATTCCTGGCAGAGACGTGCTCTATTTCAGTCTTCAAAGGGTGTCTTGGTGTGCCATGCAGCAAAGCAAATTGTCCCTACTGCTTACCCAGCCAGAAACTACAAACACCAACAAAGAGATGGCTTAGTTGACATGAAAGGGTTTCACTCCGTGGTAATGGCGGGATGACACAAGAAGCCAAGGTGAATAGTCAGACTGAAAAATGCAATTGCAGCCCATGTAGCATGAGAGCACTGAGTGGGATATGGACAGAAAGGGCAGAAATATTACACATGCAGGGCATGGAAGACTTCAGACAGATGGGCTTCCCGAGTTGGTCATAGAAAGAGGTACAGAGTTGAAGGGGCAGACTTGTGAGAGTGGAGGCTGAGGGAAGCGACGTACACACCCACCCACACACACACACACACACACACACACAAACACACACACAGAGAGAGGGAGAGGCCAATACAAATTCACAGTGTGCATTCATAAGGAGACTTGCACTTGGGCCCTGACTAACTCTCAGCCTGAAGATACTTCCATTCAAGCAAACTGAGCACAAAGTGTCATGATACCATGCGCACCTTATTGGTGTGGAATCAGGACCCAGAAACACTGCCATGGGGTCAGGACAGGGACACAGCTGGGCGACTACTTGTATTCAGAGCAAAACGAATGTTTTCACCTCTTAAAATAGCTGTGGAGACAGGACCACTCCTGCCTCTCAGCATGAGGCCCAGGAAGAACATGTGTGGGCCCCTTTCCCTGGGGTGATTCATAGGAGCAAGCTCTGGGACCGGAACCTTCAGAGAGCAGTTTCAGCTTTGCTGTGTGAGGTCTGCCCTCTCTTCACCACCTCCACCACCTGGCAGGCAGTGTGGAAGTCTATTTGTTGTGGGCCTGCACTGGCATTTGCTGGGCAGCTGAAGGCCCCTGCACAGGCTTTCCTGTGTTCTGTGGCACCTGGCTCAATCCTGCTGTGGAGCCCTGAGAGGAGCAGAAGGAAACCCACAGGAGCAGGGATGGGCCAGTCTCTGTTGCTCTGGGGCCAAACCAAATCGCAGTCCCACTCACTGCACACTCCTCAGAACACAGTTCCCTTTCCCCAAATGAACCCATCCTAGACACCGACAGGCATGAGAAGCCAGGGTCCTTCAAGGGTAACTCCACAGAGCACAGAAGATCTGTGCCGATGCCTACCGTGTCTGCAAGGGTGTAGATGTGCACGGTGCAGAGGTCAGAGCTGGTCTGGGCTCCCTCTCTAGAGCCTCAGCCACCTGCCCTGCGTGGCTGGCACAAATCCAGCAGTCAGATCTGAGGCCAAAAGCCCCCCAAAATGCAGGAAGTTTCTGGACTTCTTTGCAGGAGAGTAGAAGTAATGGCACATGTGGCTGTCAATCTCTTACTGTGAAAATACCTGCTGGGCCCCCAAATAGAGCATAAGAAGCAAGAAAGTGTGGTGAGAAGGGGGCAGGCAGGTCTACACGGGAGAAGTTCAGCCTGCTGCCTGGCCAGGGAGATGCCTGTCTTACACGAGGGCCACAGACACACCTGGGCCACCCCTTGGGATCACCCCTAGCCAGCTGTGGCACGGTTACACCGTCACGTTGTCGCCAGGCTCCAGGACTTTTCTGGAAGTGGCTCCCTGTACGGATGAGCCCCGGGGGAGCTGGCCATGGCCAGGGTGAGGCTTGAAGACTCGGTCCCTGTACCTTGTGTGCAATAGCAGGAACTTCCAGGATGGCATCCTCTGCGCAAGACAATCCCGGGGGGCACACAGCTTGCTCATGCCTCACGCCCCTGTTTGCTCAGTCCCTACTTCCTCCTGTCTCTATGTGGGTGTGAGGGTACAACTCCAGAAATAAAAAGGATGCTCAGGGGCCTGTGGAATTGCCAGGGCATGTGCCTCTTCCTCGTTATGGCCCTGGGCCCTACAGGAAGCGGGAGAGGGCCAGTGATCCTTGGGACCCCACAGCGCGGCCACATGCCCCGTCACTCTCCAGCCCCGCATCCACGCACCTCCCACTGGCGCGTTCAGCACCTTTGCTGGGAATGCTCCTCCCGGGGGCTTGGACTGGGCACCCTGAGGGCAGTGTGCATGCATGTTCCTGCGAGGACAAGTGGGTCACAATAAGTCCTCAGGTGAGTGTTGCCCTGTTTTCTTCCCCTCAGCCCCTGTGACCATTTCAGGGAGGGTCCTGGGGGAATCACCCACATGCTAATGGAACACTAGAAAGGAGGTGTTGCCAGCCACACACACACCTGTCACCAGGCCTAGACTGCCACATGCCCGCGTGTTACATCTCCCAACTGACCAGTGCTTTCCCCTGCCCACGCCACAGTACGGAGAAGGCCAGCCTCCCTGCCAAGTCTGTGCCTGTCGTGTCCAGGGCTTCCTCCTCTTTCAGGGGCAGCCCACTCGCACACACAGGGACTCACATGGATTCAAGGGCACCCCTCCCAGGTCCCATTTACTCACAGCCTCCTCCCAGTTTCCCAGGGAAGCACTCAGGGACACAACGGAAATTGACAAGAGTTTATTGCCATGTAAGGGCCACTGCAGATGTAGGGCATCTCTGTATCCTACAGCAGCCGTCCGTTCTTGTGGAGTCTTCCTCCTGTGAGAACCAGGTATACTATTAAACTCTCTGAGTAGCAGAAGCTCCCCAGGTTTCCATCGCTAACATCTAAAAAGCTGTGTGTAAAGCATAGGGATCACATACAGACACACACAAATACACAGACAAACACGTACACCCATTCATGTAAACACATTCTCAAATATTTGAACACACACATAATATACACATACACACTGGCACAGGTTCAAAGGAGAGTATGTGTCTCTGAAGACAAGGGGAGCCCATAGCTGTTGGTTCCCATATTCGTTCCCCAGGACTTACTATGCCTTGCCATTCTGTGATCGCTTCAAGTCTGCATCCCATGGGCCCCCAGTGTGTTTCCCAATTTCCCAGACAATGGCCTGTGCTGTCTGCCCGGGCTGCAGTGCAGGTGTGGGCATCGAGGAGAAAATCGAGATGAGGCTTGGATTTTCAACTCAGACAGTGACAGAGGGGCATCACCATGGGCAGCAACATGCAGACATCTGCCTGCTGGATTACAGGGACCGGGGCCCCACTGTGTGGTTGCTACCAGGCCTCAGGGTGGGGTGGATGCCATCGCATGACAGTTCAGGGAAACACAGTTTCCAGTTATGCCCGGCTTCCTCTGGGGTTCTTGCAGCTTGAGGTACCCCAATCTTGACCTGTTGTCTTCTCAGTTCCCCACTGCCAGCTTCTATCCCACCTCCCTGTGACTTGGGTTTGCTCACTGCGGTCACTCTGACTCTCAGGATTTCTACAACTTCCCAGGTAACCGAGAAGCAAGGGTTTTGGCCCATACTTTGGTCTACTCACCTGGTGCCCTCTGTGTTTCTTCACACCAGGTCTTCATCCCTGGGGTAGTAGTGCAAGGGAGTGAGCCACAGGTCCTCGCTGATGATGTGGCAGGGCAACAGGGACAGGTCCACCCAAGGATCAAACCCACATCACCAGAACCCGAGAAACCCACGGAGGTGACCTCTGAAGACATCCACAGGAGGCCCACCTCAGCAATCCAGTTAGAGCCCGGGCAGTTGTGTTCACACAACCAGCCGAAGAAGGTTACTTCGGTGGAGTCCTGCTCCCTGAATGGGGCTTCACCCTCATAATCCCAGAACCACTCAATGGCAGAAGAACGAGATGCCCGGTAACCTAAAGAAACAAACAAAGAAACAAAAAAACCCCAAAACTTAGGGAAGTAGTCTTGCACAGCCTAGGCAACCTCCGTGCCCCCCCCCACCACGACCCGGCGGGCATGTCCCACCAGTGATATCAAGGTGATACTGCTTGACGATCACTTGATTCCGGAAGTAGGCGCTGGGAAGGAAGAAAAACTTCATCCTACAGAGGTAATTCTCCAGGCTTACTTCCTCCACCTGCCAGGGAAAAATAGGGTAGGGGAGGAGGAGTCTGTGCTCAGGTGGTCTTCTTGATGTTTGTATGAGTCCTTTACCATTGCCAGCTCTGCCACTCAAGCTTTCCCCATCCTGTCCCACTGACCCTCCCCAGCCAGACTCGGTCCCCCAGGCCTGACCTCCAGATTGATCATGTAGCGGAGCACGTCTTTGTCTTTCTCCGTGATCACAGCTGACAGCTGGGGATGGTACACAATCTGCCTGAGGTCAAGGAGCCTTTCCACACTAAGAAAAGAGGCCAGGAGCCATGCAGCATGTCTGGAGAGCATGGAGAACGAGGGAGGGTGGGGGCAGGGGAGCCCCCAGAGCCCCACACTTCCAGCTCTCCCGTGGCCTTCCTCAGCCCCTGCCTGGCCCCAGACATGCTCAGGACTAGGGTTTTCTTGGGCGTGGGTAAGTCTGAGAATCCTGCACTGAGTCAGGGAGGGCTGTTTCCTGAGGCCCCCTGAGCCCCAGGTGGCCCTCGTGTGCTGGCTGCAGGACACACACTGCTGACATCTGCATGGGCTCTGTCCTCTCCTCACGCCCTCTGTCACCTTGGGCTCCTCCCTAGGCGTGGGCCTGTCCCTTGAAGGTACCACTGTGAGCATGAGGGGCAGCTGCCTGTGTTGGTGCCCAGGAGGGCACGTGTGCCCTATGCCCCAGACATATGCCACGGAGAAATGCACAAGAGAAACCAAAAGCATTCTTTGCGCCTCGTGCTTTACAGAGTAGAGTAGGTTTCTTAAGGTGAGCCCCAGAGTTTCACCACATCCTGTGGAGGCTGATTGCTAGGTGCAGTGAGTCACAGTGGATCTCCATGGCTGCAAAAGCTATGGGGACTCCCAGCTCTCTGGGGTGTTCCTCAGTTACCTGTCCTTCAAAGTTCTGCTCTGTGGCAAAGGCTTCTTTTGACATTTTCCCCCATTTTGGGGAATCCTGTTTTGCTCCTCGTCCCGACCATGTGTTCCCACACTTTCTACAGGCTCACAGGATCCCCCCACAGCGGGTGCTGACATTGGCATGAGGGAGGCCTGGGGGTCCGGCCCCACTGCCGCTCTCCCTCTTCTGCCTTTTGCAGACCCCTTGCCCTCCTGCGTGGCTCCCTGCATGCTCTTTACCCATCCCCCTAGGTGGCCACCTGCTGATTCCGAAGCCGTAAAGATGCAGCTCTGGCCCAGAAGCCAGGGATGGCGTGGATGATGGCCCTCCTGCGCTCAAGGTAAGCCTTCTGCCGCTGCCGGAGCTTGCGCTTCAGCCGAGCGAAGACCCTGCTGTCTGCAGCATTCGCGGTGCTCAGCTCCAACTCCAGCAACTCCAGCGCCTCCAGCGGGGAACTTGAAGCCGAGACGCAGCGCCCGGCCTGCGCCTGACTACTGTCCTCATCTTCATTATCCTCCTTGTCATCGTCATTGTCGTCTTCTTCCTCTTCTGCCACCACCTCCACGGCCTCCAATATGTCCTCCACCACCAGAACCTCCTCCTCCCCTGTGGGCTCCGCCAGGGTCACACATTCCGGCAGACCCCCCACGCTGAGCACAACGCCCCCCTCGGTCGTCCCACAGACCGACAGCTGCACCGCCCAGCCCACCGCACGGGCCCCACAGGCCCCCGGGGCCGGCTCCCCGGGAGGGCCCTGGGCCTCAGCCTCCTGAAGGGCCCTGCCCAGACCTGGGCCGTGCCAGGCTTCCCGGGGAGGCTCGCTGGCCCCGGGCCCCGTCTCACCCGCCATGTGGCCCTGGTGCTGATTAGCGTCAGCTGCGACGGAAGGGCAGGCAGGCAGGTCCCAGAGCGGACTGGCAGAACCCAGCGGCTGCAGGCCCACGCTAGGCCTGAGAGACGCCTGGAGCGCACACGGCCCGGCCCTGGCTGGAGCCCCCTCGCGGGCCTATAGTCAGCACGCACGCGCACGCCGGCCTTGGTGCCGTCAGGCTGCCGGATTGGTCGGAAGCTCCCGGATCCACCCGCGGCTTGCCTGTCTCTCACTGCCGCCAATCGGTGGGAGGATGGAGGCCTTCAAGCTGGCTGGTCCCGCCCCTCCACCCGCCTGTGAGCTATCCCGCAGGGCACGCCTCGCTTTGGGGCCGAAGCTGTGGCCTTGGGGCTGCCGACTCAGCATGCGCCCTGGGCCTCTGAGTCCCAACATACCCGAGCACCTTGCGGCCGGCATGGGGCGTTGTCAGCTGCAGTGCAGGCCTCTGCTGTCTGCTTTTCGGGAGAGTGGAAAGTGCACGTCTGCTCCCTTTCCACCTGGTCGCATCCCTGGGAATGCTAAGCAACTCACTGGGGGGGTTGGGAGCTGCCCTCCGCACAGAAAGTCAATCACTGAGACACTGAGGAATCTTAAGGAGGATTACATTTATTTCCGTGGGTGCGTTAATGCAGAGGGGAGGTAGGGACTGTCCCAAATGCGCCTCCCTGCCCAACAGGGAGCGAACTCAAGAATGCGTTAGGGGTGTGAGCACCGTTGCGTGGTACAGGTGTAGCGCCGGGCAGGCAAGTGCACTGAGAAATTATGCTCGTACATATGTCCCATGGTGAAAACAGGAGGGCGAAGGCCCTCCTAGGCAGACGATTTAAGTGAACTGCGGGGAATATTCGCTGTTGTTTCAGCCTCGTGCACATGCTCAGTGCGTTTTTAGGTACAGCTATTGGGTGGAATATCGCTTACACTGACAGTTCCCGCCAAGCAGGTGGTGGGAGAAGGTGCAAATTTTCCTGCCAAAGAAACGCAAAAGACAATGCATTAGTACACCACAAAGTTATAATGTTCTGGTATTTCAGTTTGGCCATACAATTGTCTATTTTCAGCCTCATGTAGAGTGTAGCTGCTAAATCACCGTGGCTGAGATAGATCTTTCTGGCACGGCCATTTAGAGGGGCCAGCCCCGGCCATAATGTGAGCACTGAAAAGTTACTTGACATTTCAGTGAACTAAAAACATTCTCGGGCAAAACTTTTTAGGTTTATAAAAGTTGTTACATGTATCTTGTGATGTTGGCCTAGAGGGAACCCAGCAAGCATTTATTGGCAGAAAGCATGCACACCACATGGCATTGGAGAGGCCACAGCAGGAGAACAGAAAGGAGGCCATCGCTGCTGTGGGGCTCATAGAGGAGAGCCATCTTGTGCCTGGCGAGAGTGGGATAGCTTGGCTCCAGAGGCCATCACTGTCTCAGGACTGGACGAGGTCCCAAAACATGAAGCACAAATGGTATATCCACAACCCTGCCACATGACACCAGCTTGCTTCCCAGGACAACACAATGGCCCCTGTTCCTGTGATGGTGGCTGACCAGAGGTGACCCAGCGGTATCCCCGATTTCTGGGGTGCAGACATTTATGCACCTCAGTCCATGCAAATATCAGCGTGACAGGGGCAAGTGGGTATCACTTAGCTACGTGGGAATCTGGATACTGGGATATGGTGTCACTACCCACATGGACTGGCTTCTACATGCCCAGTTTTTGTCAGACCAAGAGGGACATGCTACAGCTGCTGCTGGGGCTTTCCTGTGGCAAATATACTTGAGCCTGTGTCTACAATTGTAGACAATGGGCCAGATTGGAAGGGAGCCAGATGATTCCCTGAGTGGAGACCCAGTAGATCCCATGGTGTCCTGCCTGTCCAGGTGCCAATGGCTATGACACAAGAGAGCTCAGGGTGCAACTTCCAGTCAGGGCCCAGATGGAAGTGGGTGTGGATGGCTCCCAACTCCACCCACAGGACAGTTCAGTGATAGAATGAGGTTAGGGACAGGGACAGAGGCTGAGGAAGGGACAGAAGTTGAATACAAGGAGAGACAGAATGGAGACAGAGGAAGATGGGGGGAAAGAGTGGGAACAGTAGAAAGGACACAGAATGAGACAGTGAGATGGCTCTGAGGGGGCTAGATAGCCCAATTCCTAAAGCTTGCTTTGAAAACGGGGGCAGAGGGGCATGGAAGAAGTGTGGCCTCCAGACTATAGTGTTCACAGGTGCCCACCCTATGCAGCGCAGTTGAAGGGACTTTTTTATGCCCAGAACACCGCAGGTAATTTAATTGGGTCCTTCCGCATTCCTTCTGGAGACACCTGTGTCTTGCTATTCCGCCAACCTGTCAGGCCTTCAGCAGAGGGCCCTGTGCAGCCATATCCAGAATCATCCTGACACCTGACATTTTCCGATGAAGTTCAAGGGAAGAAAAACAATATAGTGTGTTCTAAGAGGTAAGTATGTGTGGGATATGATAATACAGTCACCATAACATAATCTCAATAAAACTTCTCCTATGTCTACTCTTCAGACGATGGTCCCATCTCCCATGAGGTAAGGGCCTGCCATGTGTGCCTGAGGGGAGGACATTTCTGTGCAGGATATTCCCTTTGTGTCTTGGTTTGTTTAGTGGGTCCATGCAGGAAGGCTGTACTGCAGGTCTCCTCCTCCTCCTTACCACTGTAAGGAGGCCTCTTGCCTCAGAAATGGAAATAGGCTATTGAGCATAGTTGTACTCATGAGATGTTTAGTGACTGAGGTTCTCGGCTTGGCATCTTCTGACCTGATGGTTTAGCATTTTTGCACCCCTGTGTCAGGGGGTTTCTCCCCCGGGCCAAGCTCATTTTGGAGAATGTTTGGCAGCATTTCCTGGCCCATGTAGGAAGCATAATCTTCCACATATCAGGCTTTCATGGTGAAAGGGACTCTGGCAACAAGGCCGGATGCTCAAAGAAAAGCTCTATGCCCCTACTTCTGTAATGCCGCCCCCCCCCGCCCTGTGACTTGGTACCTGTTGCCGTGGACAGGTTAACATGGCAAAGTAGACAATCATCACACAATTTTTTCCATGCAGGTCCCTCTACTCCTAGCATACCACACTGGGATCACCACTCTTTTGTCGGCTGTGAGCCTGGGATCCTGCTCTGTCTTTGTGAAGCCCTTGACAGGCATTCATCCCCACCAGACCATGCTCTGGAGAGGTGCTGTTGTCCTGCTTGGCCAGTGTAGCCTTTGTTCTATACGTAGGACTTCTCCTAGCTAGTAAACTGGAGGCAATCACAGGAAACCAGTTGTCTCTAAATAATGCACTCCTTGATGCACAAAACCCAAGAATAAATTTTCTGAGTAAATATTCTTGAGGGTTCTTGATGCTAGGGTGGCACTGAGGTGTGTATTAAGTAGAAGTTATTTAAAATTCAGACACATTTCCAGTGAATTTTTCTATGTCATTAGAATTCAAAGAGGATTCCAAGAGACAACATGAAATTGGCTTTTCTATTGAATTACCTTCCTTCCTGCTCCTGAAAACAAATAATTCAAACATTCCAAAAACTGGTTTCCCTGATCATCACCTAAATGCACATCGGGGAAGGATACCAACTGGATATCAGACTGAGATGGGGGGTGGGGGGAGGGGATGGGTGTATGCCTACATGACGAGTGCGTTGCGCACCCTCTGGGGAATGGTCATGCTTGAAGGTGCTGACTCGGGGAGGTGGGGGGGAGGGGATGGAGGTATGACTACATGGTGAGTGCCAGGCGCACTGTCTGGAGAATGCACACACTTGAGGCTCTGACTCAGGGGGATGGGCGAGACATGGACAATGTATATAACCTGAACTTATGTACCCCCATGGTGAGCTGAAATAGAAAAAATAAAACATTCTCACAGAACAAACAGGTCTTTCCATCCAGAAAGGATGTCTGAATGACGGCTTCCTCTGGGATACTTGCCAGAGACGTGCCATGTTTTAGTGTCCCGGTGGGCCATTCCCCAAAGCAAAGTATCCCTACCGCTTATCCAGGCAGAAACTCTAAAGTACAGCAAACAGGTGACTTAGTTGACATGAAAAGATTTCACTCTGTGGCATTGGTGATATGCCAGATGCAAGCTGAGAGGAACAGTGGAAGTGACAAAAGTGATAGCAAGCCAGGTAGGATAAGTCCACTGACTGGGATATGGACATAAAAGCAGAAATGTTAGACATGCAGGGCATGGAAGAATTCAGATAGATGGACTTCCAGAGTTGGTGAGAGAAAGAGACACAGAGTTCAGTTGAGTGACATGTGAGAGTGGAGGGTGAGAGAAAGGGGGAAGGCAGAGAGAGGGAGAGACAGAGCGACAGGCCAATGGGGAGAAAGAGAGAGAGAGAGAGAGAGAGAGAGAGAGAGAGAGAGAGAGAGGGAGAGAGAGACGGACACAGACAGATAGAGAGAGACAGGCCAATACACCAACAGAATCTACATTCATTAGGAGAGTTACACTGAAACCCTCACTGATCTTCACACTAAAAATTCTTCCATTCCAGGAGACTGAGCAAAAACTGTCAGCATTTCTCATGGACCTTATTGATGAGGAGTGAGGACCCAGAGACACTGCCATGGGGTTAGGACAGGGGAACAGGTGGTTGACTACTTCCACTGACACTGAAACTTTGAGACCCCTTAAAGTGGCTCTGGAGATAGGATTCCTCCTCACTCACAGCCTGTGGCCCTGGAAGATCATCCGTGAGCCCCTTTCCCTGGGGTGATTCACAGGACCAAGCAGTGGGACTGGCACCCTCAGGGGACAGCTTCAGCTTTGCTGTCTAAGGACTGGCCTCCCTTCCCCAGCTCATAGTATGTTTTTAAGTTGTTACACTCCAGGCAGCCAGACCAAGAGTACTTACCTTCCATAGGAACTGTAGTCCTCAAGGCTATAGTTACAAGTCAGTGGCAGCAAAGCCTGAATGCCTGGCCTTTGGGCACCAGGGGGAATGATAGGATCCATATAATGTACTTGTTGCCCCCCCCCCACCCCAATTATCTCCAGAGTTAGCTCCCAGATTGTTCAGGTGTAGGCCAACATTGAAAGAAAAGTTAACACCTTGCTGTATGTAGCATACGCTTTCCTGATCCATTAGAGAGTTGAAAGCCAACACAGGGATGAGTCATTTTATTCAACTCCTAATACGTTTCGGTTGTAATAAAATACACACGATATATAATTTATTATCTTACCATTTTAAAGAAAAGAGTTCAGTGGCATTACACACAGTCACAATGCTGTGCAGCCGTCACAACTATCTAGTTCTTTCACTGCACTTTTTTTTTTTTACCACCGACTGGAAAATGGCAATTGAGTTTGTAAAACATACTTTGGGATGATAGCATGCGGTTGAAAAACACTTGTTTTACATCAACACGTAGTAAAGCAAATACTTCTAAGAGTAACATCCAAACATTAACAGAGAAGTTACTCATTCTTGGTCGAAATTGATCTAAATCCATTCCACTACATATGAACTGAGATTTCAATATGTATTATTTTCTTATTACCAGAGATCATGTATAGCATACCTACATTTTTGCTCTTAGGATAGCTGAGAAGAAGCATTTATAACCTTGATATACAAAATAGGGGCATTCTTAAATGAATTTTTGATGAAGTGAAATGTGATAAATAGAATCTGATTTTCAGCTTATCTTCACTACACTATTAAACTGAGAAATATCCTTCTTTTGGTGCCAGTGTGTCTTTGTGTTTGTTGCGTGGTCTATAAGTTGAACTGGTGTCTGTGTGAAAGAGTGTGCTACTTCCTGGAACCCCTCTTTTGCTCATGTTAGCTGTCTAGCCCCAGAGTTGGGGCTTATCAAATTCACCCTCTTATCTTGGCCTGGTCCAAAATCAGCTCTCAGGTGACCACGAAGAGTACCCAACCTAAGATTCTTCTTGCTCTCCGGAAAATTAAGAGACAGATCCAGGCATCCTGGCTAACCTGCTTGAGGCACGGGATGCTCATCCCTGAGCCAGGTCTGGAGTGGTCTGCAAAGGCATTTTCCTGAATGGCTTCCCACTATGGAATGGATTTGTGGTATGTGATGCTCCTCCTGTGATAGCTAGACCTCCTAAAGCTCCCTAACCTACCCTCTTGAGCCCCCTTGCTCAAAGAGCCAACACTCTCTTTTAACAATAACTTTGGACCCCTGCAAAACCTAAGATTAGCTGAGAGTGAAAGTCAAGGAAGAGAAAAGGGCAAAGAGGGAGAATGACTGTCAACAGATGATTGTTGGGTGTCTGACTCACATATTTTTCTCTTATACTGTATTAGAAAATATCCTTAATATGTTGCTTTTTCAGTGAATTTCATCATACGTACTTTTTCTTGACAGTAGTTTTGATGGCTGCTTTGTTGTCTGAGAAGTCAAGAGAGGTTGATTTTATAACTTAGGGCTAATAATTTATGGAATGTTCCCTCAAATTCTGATAATACATTCTTGATCCACCTTAGTTATGTTGAGTTTGTAGTGAGCTGAGGAGAACACGGGATTGGAGGGAGAGAAGATGGGTGAGTCCCTTCTACCTGCTCTGCTTGATCAGAGCTGTCTCATAATTCACTTTCTACCCACCTCCTCAAAACTCCTAGTCTCCTCCTCCTGCTCCATAGTAGGAAAACATCTACAGATCGTTATTTGATAAGGATGGATGAAAATTATAGTTTTCTGATCATATTCAATACCAAATTAGATGTAGCCCTTTTCTAGGTATCACAATATTCTATTCTATGTTCTGGTCGTAATTAATTACATACTTACTTTTTTGGTGAATCATGAGGAGCGATGATTGTCTGAGCTGCAAGCCAATTTTCAGACAGAAAAACAAAATTATTATTTGTTGGTATCTTTTACAAGCTACTTGTAAAATGGTAATTAACCTACCTTACTAGGTCTTTACTCGCTGTTGTTTCCCTCTGTTTTGACTCTCCAAGGACTTCCGGAGAGGTACGAAATATACCTTAAAACCAGGGGCCATTGCCAACCTTGCCATTCTAATCTCTGGCCATGTATTCTGTAGTCCAGAGGTACTGAACAACACTCAGTTCCCTAAACGTGTCATGTTTTTCACACCTGAGGGCCTTTGCCATTACTAATTTCATTTGTCTGCAAGTCTAGTGTCCCTCTTTTAAATTTACCATCCTTTAGGGTTAGTTCAGCTTGTGTCACCTCCTCCAGAGAGTCTTCCTGGCAATCCGCCTAGGCATCCTCTGTCAGTGCCCCCAAAGCACCCTTTTGTTATATAGAATTTCCTATGCTGTTTTATTTTTTATTTTTTTGAGACAGAGTCTTGTTCTGTTGGCCAGGCTAAAGTCCCATGGCCTAAGCCTAGCTCACAGCAACCTCAGACTCCTAGGCTCAAGCAATCCTTCTGCGTCAGCCTCCCGAGTAGCTGGGACCACAGGCAATCACCACTATGCCCGGATAGCTTTTTTTCTCCATATATTTTTACCTGTCCAGATCATTTCTTTCTTTCTTTCTTTTTTTTTTTTTTTATTAGAGACGGGGTCTCACTCTTGCTCAGGCCGGTCTCTAACTCCTGACTTCGAGCAATCCTCCTGCCTTGGCCTTCAGAATTGCTAGGATTACAGGAGTGAGCTACCACACCTTGTTTTAGAATGACTGGCTTTTGGTTCGTAGCACAGAGAAAGCACTCAATACCATTTATCTGTTGAATAAATTGTTTGATATATGTATTTGCTCAAAGTTTTTTCATTAGTCTTCATGTCATTAATCTCTTCCCACTCAAACACTGTCTAACATGTTTGTGTAACATCTAGTTCCATAAGTGGATTTTGGTGAATATATCTGGATAAGGATATTAGAGCAAACCTTCATATAGAACATATCCATAGGAATCCTGGAATGGTATATAACAGTTATGCAAAAATATGACTACATGAAAGTCTTAGACAAACAGAATGGTCTGAATAGAAAGTAGTATTACCAATTAGAGCTGATTCAAAGTCAAGGTAATTTGGTATTTACTTTTTCACAATAAATGTAAAGTGTATTGTGAGTAACCAATAAATTCCAATGATCTGTTTTAAAAGCTTTACTTAAATTTGATATAACTTCTTGAGTTTCTTTGTGGGTGAGTATGTTTTTACATGTGTTTCATTTTGGAAAGGTAGGAGCTGGAATTAATAGTGTGCAAGCCTGATAAATTAAGTGTGAAGATAATACTATTGTAGTGGTTTTAGAATATGTCCACAAATTCTTTGAAACTCCTCCCTCCAAAGGGTGAAGGTTAATTCTCTTCCCCTTGAGCATGGACTGGACTTAGTGACTTGCTTGTAATGAATAGCATATGATGGAAGTGATGATGTGTAACTTCTGAGACAAGGTCATAAGATACATTGTAACTTCAGCCCCTCTCTCTTGGATCACTTGCTCTGGGGGAAGCCATCTGCCATATCATGATGATACTCAGAAAGTCCAATGGAGAGGACCACATGGTGAGGAACTGAGGCCTCTTGCCAACAGCCTGTTGAGTGTGCCACCTTGGCAGTGAATCCTCCAGTCCCAGTCAAGCTTTCAGATGACCGCACCACCCCTGGATTATATCTTGACTATAACCTCATGGGACACCCTGAGTCAGAATCACCTAACTAAGCTACCTGCATTCCTGACCATAGAAACTGGAAGATAATTTTTTTTAAGCTGCCAAGTTTTAGGGTAATTTGTTACTCAGGATTAGATAACTAATACAACTTCTTTTTTTTTTTGAGACGGAATCTCACACTGTTGCCCTGGTTAGAGTGTGGTGGCCTCATCATAGCTCACTACAACCTCAAATTCCTCAGCTGAAGTGATCCTCCTGCCTCAGCTTCCTGGGTAGCTGGGACTGCAAGCACAAACCACCACCCTTGGCTAATTTTTCTGTTTTTGTAGAGACAGGGTCTCACTCTTGCTCAGGCCGGTCTTGAACTGCTGACCTTCAGTGATCCTTCCACCTCAGCCTCCCACAGTGCTAGGATTACAGGCGTGAGCCACCGTGCCTGGCCTATAATGCAACATCTAAAAAAATATATAACTCCATGGTTTCCAGCAATACCGAGGATTAAACATCTTGAAGAGCCTAAATGCAAAAAACCTATTAGAAATGCAATGGGAATGTGATATAAACACATTTATGATGGAGAATTTCAATACACCTCTTCGAAGGCTGCACACATCTACTAGACAGTAAGAAAAGACATTCTAGATATTCATTTAGAGCCTCTTATATCATTCAAATAAAGAATATACATTTTTTGGTATGTCCAGGAAACACTTTCAAATATCAATCATAGATTTGGCCACAAAGACAACCTTAATGACTTTAATGCGGTAAAGATTTCCAGGCTAAATTCTCTGAACCTAATAGAAAATGTGACACAAAATGTTAATTTCTTGGCAATTAAGAAACATACTTATGGATAACTCTTAGATCAAAGAGGGAATTAAAAGGACACAGACTATTCTACTGTAAAGAGTACACCTTATATCAAAACTTACGGGAAATAAGAAAAGCTGGTCTCATAGGTTTTGACATAAAGTGTTTTTTTTTGCTTGCTTCTCCCATGAGTCGTAGACCAGTATTTCTAACTTCCTGCTTGACTGTTCTACTTACATGTACTATTTGGATGCCTGCAGGCATCTGAAACTCATAAAAGTATTCAAAGCTGAACTAATTCTTTTCTTCCAAACAGGTTTTTCCTTCTGTATTACCTATCTACTGAATAGCACCACTCATTACTATCCACTTAGTTGCCCAGTCAAGAAATCTGGGAGTTGTCTTCAACCCCTTCATCTCCTATCTCCCACATTCAATAGTAACCAAGTCTCGGCCACTATATTTCCTTAATTTAAGTAAAATCTAGGCCCAACCCTTTATCCTCACTGCCACTGCATTGTTCAGGACTCATTTCTCACCTTGACTATTATAATAACTTCTTTAATTGTAGGTAAGAGGCAGCATGGTGTTACGGTTAGGATTGATTAATACAGACATGGGTTCAGACTTTGGCTTTGCCACATACTGTGTGATCTTGGGTAAGATAATTTACCACTCTGAGACTTAGTTTACCTTTACGTAGAATGGTAGATATAAATAGTACTGACATCATTACTGAGATGGTTCAACGACGGGATATAAAGGGCTTAATGTAGTACCTGGCACGTAGTAAGTGTTTAATAAATGCTGTTATTATTTTCATTGTCTCTTTGCCTGCAGTCTCTTTACTTCTAATTCCATTTTCTCTCTTTTGAAAAGGCAAATTCTGATGGCAGAGTGGAGGTGACCTACTGGATTCATGCTCCCATAGAGGAAGGCATGGATCTCGACCTGCCACAAGGCTAGAGGATCGTTCCCCCACAAGAACAGTGGTGTGAACCCACAGAGAATCAACATGGGACACAGAGAACAAGAAAAAACAGAGGTGAATGCGAAATAGCACCGAGATAATTTGGAGAGTGTGGGATGGAAAATAGACAGCAGAAACACCAACCAGTGAGCTCCCACAGCAAAGCAGCTTGTTCTCCCCAGTGACCTCCACACCCACTCAATCAGGGATCTGACTGAAGTTGGTGCCGAATCACTGTGGGAGACGTGGAGCTCTGTGGACAGGTGACATCAGTAGGAAGGAGCTTAGACTCTGGGGGATTTCTGCAGCAACGCAACGTTTAAAGGGAAAAGTGTGGAACTGCGCTAAGGTGAGGGGCCGCGATCGCGGAATTATAGATTGTGTTTCTTTTTCTTTTTCTTCTTCAGTGGCCCTCTAGCTGGGGAGCTGCTGCGGGCTCTGGTGGTCACCAGGCCCCCGGCTCTGGCGCCTGCCGAGCTCTGGACATTCTCCCCCAGCACTGGCGATCGGTGGGTGCATGGTCGCCATCTTGGGGTCCACAGCCTAACCAGAAACCACCAGAAAGCCTAGCCAGAAACAAGAGGGAGAAACCACCCCTCTAGGGGAAGAACCAAAAGACAAGGAAAAAAAAAAAAGGGACAGAGAGAGAGAGAGAGAGAGAGAGAGAGAGAAAGACTTTCTGCTTGCAAATAGTGTGAATCCTGCCTGCTAACTGAAAGTCCACAACACAGTGACTTAACCTGCCAAGCCATTCTTAGGTCAAACCAATCCTCTGGGGCTGGACCCATAAGAAGCAGCTCCCCAACCAAGATAGAAAAAACTCTAAACACACAACAGTCTCCCCCTCCGGATAAAGGAAGCAACATACCTAGATTGTTTCACAGCCTAAGAACAGAGAACAAGACGTGCTGTTAGCCAGACTAAAGCTGTGAGAAAAGATCTAATGATAGATCCAGATGGGAAGGGCTCAGCGGAAAAATATGGGGAGCACAAGGAACCAAACGGAAACCTCACCCCCAAAGAGAAATACCAGCTCTCTACAAATTGACAGAAACCAGATTCAAAATACCAAATTGTTAAAGGAAGAATGTCAGTTATGGATTATAAATAAGCTGCATAATACACAAGAAAAAAGGATAACCAACACAAAGAAACCACACACACAAAAAAATCCAGGCTTTGGAAGAAAAATTCACTAAGAAAATTGAAATATTGAAGAAAAAGCAAACTGAACTCCTAGAAATGAAGAATTTATTCAGGGAGCTACAAAACACAGTGGAAAGTCTCAAAAGCAGGTTGGATCAAACAGAAGCAAGAATATCAGAGATTGAAGATAACTTGTTAAGATTAAATAAGTCAGTCACAGAGATAGAGCAAAGAAATAAGAAAAAAGATCAGAGTCTATAAGAAATGTGGAATTATGTGAAAAAGCGTAATGTGAGAGTTATCGGCATCCCTGAGGGTGAATAAGGTAATAAGCAAGGGCTGGGTAAGCTATTTGAAGACATAATAGAGGAAAATTTCACAGGCCTTGCTAAAATTCTAGATATAGAGGTTCAAGAAGCTCAAAGAACCCCTGGGAGATTCATAACAAATAGGAAAACACCACTGCCACGTAGTCATCAGACTAACCAAATTATCCACTAAAGAGACACTTCTTTGAGCTGTAAGGGGAAAGAAACAAGTAATATACAAAGGAAAGCCCATTAGAATTATGCCAGATTTCTCAACTGAAACTTTACAAGCAATAAGAAGGTGGAGCCCCATTCTCACTCTTCTGAAACAGAATAATGCCAAGCCTAGAATCTTGTACCCAGCTAAGTTTCTCCTTATAGAAAGGAGAAATTTAGACATTCTCAGATAAACAAGGACTGAGAGAATTCACCAAGAAAAGACCAGCCCTCCAAGAAGTACTCAAAAGAGAGTTACACACGGATCAGCACAAGAAAGACCCACGAATGTGAAACCACCCAAGAGCTAAAGAGCAAATTCCAGCCACCACAATGGCTCAAGAGAGAAACCATAGCAAGGAAGTTCTACCCAACAAGATGAACAGAAATCTGTCCCATTATCAATTCTCTCAATAAATGTCAATGGCCTGAATTCCCCACTCAAGAGACATAGACTGGCCCAATGGATAAAAAAAACACAAACCAAGTATGTGATGTCTTCAGGAAACACATCTAACCTGCAAAGATGCATTTAGAGTTAAAATAAATGGATGGAAATAGATATTTCAAGCAAACGGTAGCCAAAAGAAAGCTGGTGTGGCAGTTTTAATTTCCAATAACTTAGTCTTTAAACCAACAAAAGTAATAAAAGACAAAGACGGTTACTGTATACTGGAGAAAGGCACAATTCAACAAGAAGACATAACCATACTTAATATATATGCACCCAGCTTAGGTGCCCCCAGATTCACAAAGCAAACTCTACTTGATCTGAACCAAATGATAGACAATACTGTAATAGCTGGAAACTTTAACACCCCACAGACAGTACAGTACAGATCCTCCAAACAGAAAATACTCAAAGGAATAATGGACTTAAATATAATTCTAGAACAAATAGGCCTGACTGACATCTAGAGGACATTCTACCCAAAATCCAACGAATATAGATTCTTCTCATCAGCTCATGGGACATTCTCTAAGACTGACCATATCCTAGGACATAAACCATGTCTTAAAAAAATTTAAAATAATGGAAATTATACAATGCATCTTCTCAGATCACAGCGGAATAAAAGTAATAATGAACCCTAGCAGAAACTCTCATTCCTACTCAAAGTCATGGAAGCTAAACAAGCTTCTCCTGAACAATTATTTTATACAGGAATAAATCAAGTCAGAAATCAAAAGATTCTTTGAATTAAATGACAAAGGAGACACAACTTATCAAAATCTGTGGGACACAGCTAAAGCAGTCCTGAGAGGAAAATTCATTTATATACATGCCTATATCAAAAAGACAAAAAACTTACAAATAGAGAACCTAATGAATAGACTCAAAGAGCTGGAGAAAGAAGAACAGAAGGACCCCAAACCCAGCAGAAGGACAGAAATTATTATGATCAAATCAGAATTAAATGAAAAGGACAACAAAAAATACCATAAGGAAAATTAATAAAACAAAAAGTCAGTTCTTTGAAAAGATAAGCAAAATAGATACACCATTGGTTAGACTCACCAAGACCAGAAAAGAAAAATCTCTAATAACTTCCATCTGGAACATGAAAGGAGAAAGCACAACTGATGCCACAGAGATACATGATATCATCTATGAATTTTACAAAAATCTTTATGCACACAAATTGGAAAATTGGAGGAAATGGAAAATTTTTTAGAAACACATAGCCTTCCTAAGCTCAATCAGGAAGAAACAGAATTCCTGAATAGAAAAATATCAAGAACTGAAATAGAAACAGCAAAAAAAAATAAAAAATAAAAAACCTTCCCAAAAGAAAAGCCGTGGTCCAGATGGGTTCACACCAGAATTTTACCATACCTACAAAGAAGAACTGGTGTCCCTCCTACATATACTATTCTCCAATATCCAGAAGGATGGATTCTCCCCAACACATTTTACCAAGCCAACATAATTTTAATACCAAAGCCAAGAAAGGATGCAACAAAAAAAGAAAGCTACAGACCAATATCCCTTATGAATATAGATGGAAAAATTCTCAATAAAATCCTAGCAAATCGAATCCAAGTGCTTATCAAAAAAATAATCCATCACGACCAAGTAGGCTTCATCCCAGAGATGCAGGGGTAGTTCAACATACACAAATCTATAAATGTAATTCACTACATAAATAGAAGCAAAAATAAAGACCATATGATCCTCTCAATAGATGCAGAAAAAGCTTTTAACAAAATTCAACACCCTTTTATGATAAGAACGCTTAACAAAATAGCCATAAATGGGATCTACCTAAAAATGATACAAACCATTTATGACAAACCCACAGCCAACATCATACTGAATGGGGAAAATTTGAAAGCATTCCCACACAGAACTGGAACCAGACAAGGCCGCCCACTTTCCCCATTACTTTTCAACATAGCATTGGAAGTCCTTGCGAGAGCTATCAGGCAAGAGAGCAGAATCAAGGGAGTCCAAATAGGGACAGAAGAGATCAAACTCTCACTCTTCGCTGATGATATGATGTTATATCTGGAAAACCCCAAGGATTAAGCCAAGAGATTCCTAGAAATAATTAATGAATTCAGTGAAGTCTCTGGTTACAGAATCAATACACACAAATCAGAGACATTCATATATGCCAATAACATTCGATTGGAGAACCAAATTGAAGACTCAATACCCTTCAAAATATCAACAAAGAAAATAAAATATTTAGGAATATATTTAGCTAAAGAGGTAAAGGACCACAGGGAGAGAAAGATGACAGAGTGGTGGTGACCTCCTGGATTTGTTCTCCCAGAGAGGAAGACATGGATCTCAGTCTGCCACAATGCTAGAGGATCACTCCCCCACAAGAACAGTGGTGTGAATCCACAATCAGCATGCGACACAGAAAGCAAGAAAAGACTGAGGTGAACGGGAAATCAGACCGCAAAAATCTGGAGAGTGCAGGATGGATAATAGAGAGGGGAGCATGGGACAGCTGTACCCACCTCACCAGCGAGTGAGGGGGGTTCAGCCCCACAGGAAAGTGGCCTGTCTACCCACTGAGCTCCACACCCACTCAATTAGGGATCTGCCTCAAGCAGGTGCAGAATCACCGTGGGAGACA
The DNA here is from genome assembly GCF_020740605.2 of Lemur catta. Lineage (NCBI taxonomy): Eukaryota > Metazoa > Chordata > Mammalia > Primates > Lemuridae > Lemur > Lemur catta. The sequence goes on from NC_059156.1 coordinate 1,081,905, forward strand.
CGGGGCTTTGTGGAGAGGAGACAATAGCAGGAGGCATTTTGAAACCTGGAGCCCTGTGGGCAGACTGCAACTGGTGGGAGAGGGTTTGCTCTAGGCTGTAGCAACAGACACCTGGGAGAGGCCAAACTGTCTTCTTTACACAGGTGGCTGGGCTCCTCAATCCTCAGCTCCTTCGGCCCCTGCTGGACCCTGAACATTCACCTCCAGCACCAGAGACCGGCAGGGGGTGCAGCCGCCCTTGTCGGGTTCCACAGCCTACCCACTGCGGACTGATTGGGAACCGAGTGGCTCCATCCCCTCGTCCATGGACCCCCACTAGGAGCTCCATCATTGCATGAACACTGAGTGCTTCCCCAGTACCAAGGGAGCAGAGCGTGGACCTTGCAGACATTGGGGTGGGATAGACCATCGCCCTCAGCAGCTGCAGCAGCTGGGGTGCTAGGTGAACAAGGGCACCCCCGCTACCCCTAGCCACTATATTTTGCACAAAGAGAGGCAGAAATCACCTCACGAGAGGAAGAGGCAAGGAAAAAGTAGCTTTCTGTCTGCAATTAGAACAGCCCAGAGACGGGACTCTCAAACCAGTTTCAGGTCAAATTAACTCTCTGGGGCTGGATACAACAGGAGCAGCCCCCCAGCTGAGGTAGCAAAAACCTGAACAACACGTAAAGGGCTCCCCCTAGTGACAAAGGAGGCAGCTTAACTGGCTGCTGCGCAGCCCAAGGTCAAGCATGCACATTGTGCCTATAATTCAGCCTAAAGCGGAAAGAAGGGACCTAAGGATTGATCCAGATGGGAAGGACTCAGCAAAAGATCTGTGGGAGTATAAAGAATCAAGCTGAATCCTCCACTTCAACGACAATTACTAGTTCTCTACCAATTGACACAAACCAGACTCGAAATAGCAATATGTCACAGGAGGAATTTCAAACATGGATCATAAAAAACTAAATATTATGCAAGAAAAAATGGATAACCAACACAAAGAAACCACAAAAAAGATGCAGGACTTGGAAGAAAAATTCACTAAAGAAACTAAAGAAACTGAAATATTGAAGAAAAATCAAACTGAACTCCTGGAAATGAAGAATTTATTCAGGGAGCTACAGAACACAGTGCAAAGTCTCAAGAGCAGGGTAGATCAAACAGAAGGAAGAATCTCAGAGATCAAAGATAACACTTTCCAATTAAATAAGTCAGTCACAGAGATGGAGCAAGAAATAAGAGAAAAGACCAGAGTCTACAAGAAATGTGGGATTGTGTGAAGAAGTCTAACGTGAGAGTTATCAGCATTTCTGAGGGTGAAGAAGACAATAAGCAAGAGTTGGATAAGCTATTTGAAGACATAATTGAGGAAAATTCCCAGGCCTTGCCAAAACTCTAGATACACAGGTTGAAGAAGCTCAAACAACCTCTGGGAGATTCACAGCAAATAGGAAGACAACACATCATGCAGTTGTCAGACTGACCAAAATTTCCACTACAGAGGCCCTTCTTCTAGATGTAAGGAGAAAGAAACAAGTAACATACAAAGGAGAATCCATCCGAATCACGCCAAATTTCTCAACTGAAACCTTACAAGCAAGAAGGGACTGGGGCCACATTCTCACTCTTCTGAAACAAAATAATGCCCAGCCTAGAATCTTATACCCAGCTAAGCTCAGCTTTTTATATGAAGGTGAAATTAAGACATTCTCAGATAAACAAAAACTCAGAGAATTCACCAAGACAAGACCAGCTCTCCAAGAAGTACTCAAAACAGAGCTACACACGGACCAGCACAAGAAAGACCCATGAATATAAAACCACTGAAGAGAAGATAAAAACTCACTTATCACAATGGCTCAAGCGAGAAAACAGAATAATGAAATTCAAGCCAACATGAGGAAGAGAAATCAGTCTCACTTATCAAATCTCTCATTAAATGTGAATGGATTGAATTCCCCACTGAAGAAGCATAGACTGGTCCAATGGTTAAAAAAATACAAGCCAAGTATCTGCTATCTTCAGGAAACTCATCTAACCTGCAAAGATGCATTTAGACTGAAAATAAAAGGGTGGAAATTGATATGTCAAGCAAATGGAAGCCAAAAGAAAGCTGGCATGGTGGTTTTAATCTCCAAATAACTTAGTTTTTAAATCAACAAAAGTAATGAAAGACAAAGATGGGTACTATATACTGGTGAAGGGTACAATTCAACAAGAAGACCCAACTATACTTAATATATATGCACCCAACTTAGGTGCACACAGATTCACAAAGGAAACACTATTTGATTTGAACAAAATGATAGACTTTAACACGCCACTGACAGTACAGGACAGATCCTCCAAACAGAGAACAAAGAAATAAGGTACTTAAATGGAATGCTAGAACAAAAGGCCTGACTGACATTTACAGGACATTCTACCTAAAATCCACTGAATACACTTTCTTCTAATCAGCTCATGGGACATTCTCCAAGACTGACCATATCATAGGACATAAAGCATGTCTTAAAATATTTAAAAAACTAGAAATTATACCATGCATCTTCTCAGATCACAGCAGAATAAAAGTAATAATGAACCCTAACAGAAATTCTCATTTCTACTCAAAGTCATGGAAGCTAAACAACTTTCTCCTTAATGATTATTTTATAAATGAAGTAATCAAGATGGAAATCAAAAGATTCTTTGAATTAAACGACAAATGAATCACAACTCATCAAAATCTGTGGGACACAGCTAAAGCAGGCCTGAGAGGAAAATTTATACCCATAAATGCCTACATCAAAAAGACAGAAAACTTACAAATAGACAATCTAATGAATAGACTCAAAGAACTGGAGAAGGAAGAACAGACTGACCCCAAACCCAGCAGAAGGAGAGAAATTATTAAGATCAAATCAAAATTAAATGAAAAGGACAACAAAAATACTATAAGGGAAATTAATAAAACAAAAAGTTGGTTCTTTGAAAAGATAAACAAAATAGACACATCATTGGCTAGACTAACCAAGAGCAGAAAAGAAAAATCTCTAATAACTTCCATCAGGAACATGAAAGGAGAAATCATGACCAATGCCAGAGATACATGACATCATCTATGAATTTTACGAAAATCTTTATGCACACAAATTGGGAAATGTGGAGGAAATGGACAAATTTTTAGAAACACACAGCTTTCCCAAGCTCAATCAGGAAGAAATAGAATTCCTGAATAGACCAGTATCAAGAACTGAAATTGAAACAGCAATAAAAAACTTTCCGAAGAAGAAAAGCCCTTGTCCAGGCGGATTCACACCCAAATTTTACCACACAGACAAAGATGAACTGGTGCCCATCCTACATAAACTATTCTCCAATATCGAGAAGGATGGAATTCTCCCCAATATATTTTACCAAGCCACCATAATTTTACCAACAAAAACCAGGAAAGGACGCAACAAAAAAAGAAAACTACAGACCAATTTCTCTCATGAACACAGGTGTAAAAATTCTCAATAAAATCCTAGCAAATCATATCCAAGTGCTTATTAAAAAAAATGATTCATCACGACCAAGTAGGCTTCATCCCAGAGATTCAGGGGTAGTTCAACATACGAAAATCTATAAATGTAATTCAGCACATAAATAGAAGCAAAAATAAAGATCATATGATCCTCTCAATAGATGCAGAAAAAGCACTGGACAAAATTCAACACCCTTTTATGATAAGAAAACTTAACAAAATGGGCATAGACGGGGCATATCTAAAAATGATACAAGCCATTTATGACAAACCCACAGCCATCATCAAACTGAACGGGGAAAAATTGAAAGCATTCCCACTTCAAACTGGAACCAGACGAGGCTGACCACTGTCCTCATTACTTCTCAACTTAATATTGGAAGTTCTTGCGAGAGCTACCAGGCAAGAGAGCAGAATCAAGGGTGTTCAAGTAGGGAAGGAAGAGATCAAACTCTCACCCTTTGCTGATGATATGATGTTATATCTAAAAAACCCCAAGGATTCAATCAAGAGACTCCTGGAATTGATCAATTAATTCAGTAAAGTCTCGGAATACAAAGTCAATACACACAAATCTGAGACATTCATATATGCCAATAATAGTCAAACGGAGAACCAAATTAGGGATCAGAAGAATCAACATTGTTAAAACGTCTATACTGCCCTGTTATCTACAGATTCAACACAATCCCTATTAAATTACCAACATCATTTTTCCCAGATATACAAAGAATAATTTTATGCTTTATATGGAACCAGAGAAGACCCTGTTTTGCAAAAGCAATTTTAAGCAATAAAAACAAAATGAGAGGTATTGATTTGCCAGACTTCAAACTATACTACAAAGCTGTGATTATTAAAATTGCTTGGTATTGGCACAAGTGCAGGGACACAGACCAGTGGAACAAAACAGATAATCCAAATATAAAATCATCCTCATATAGCCATCTAATCTTCGTCGAAGCAGACAAAAACATACTCTGGGGAAAAGATTCCTTATTTAACAAATGGTGCTGGGAAAACTGGATAGCCACATGTAGAAAACTAAAACAGGACCTACAGCTTTCACCTCTCACAAGAATCAAATCACAGTGGATAACAGACTTAAACTTTAGGTGGGAAACTATTAGAATCCTAGAAGAACATGCAGGAAAGACTCTTACGGACATTGGCTTAGGCAAAGAATTTATGGAATTTATGAAGGAGACCCCTAAAGCAATCACAGCAACAACAAAAATAAGTAAATGGGACCTGATCAAATTAAAAACCTCCTGCACAGCCAAAGAAACAGTCATGAGAGTAAACAGACAACCTACAGAATGGGAAAAAGTTTTCGCATACTACACAACAGATGAGTGATAACAGAAATATATTTAGAACTCAGGAAAATCAGCACAAAAAAATCAAACAACCCTATCGAAAAGTGGGCAGACGACATGAATAAAAATTTTTCAAAAGAAGATATAAAAATGGCTAACAAACATCAAAATGTTCAACATCTCTAATCATCAGGGAAATGCAAATCAAAACCACAATGAGATACCACTTAACTGCAGTGAGAATGGCCTTTATCAATAAGTCCAATATAATAAATGTTGGCATGGATGCAGACAGACAGGAACACTCATACACTGCTGGTGGGACTACAAACTACTGCAATCCCTGGTGGAAAGCAATATTGGAGATACCTTAAACAGATATAAGTAGACCTACCATTTGATTCAGCAATCCCATTATTGGGCATCCACCCTAAAAAACAAAAGACATGCTGTAAAAAAGACATCTGCATCCAAATGTTTACAGCAGCACAATTCATAATTGCAAAGATGTGGAAACAACCCAATGCCCACCAATTTATGAGTGCATTAGTAAAATGTGGTATATGTATACCATAGAATATTACCCAGCCATAAGAAATAATGGTGGCCGGGTGCGGTGGCTCATGCCTGTAACCCTAGCACTCTGGGAGGCTGAGGCAGGCATATTGTTGGAGTTCAGGAGTTCGAGACCAGCCTGAGCCAGAGCGAGACCCCATCTCTACTAAAAATAGAAATTATATGGACAGCTAAAAATATATATATATATATATATATATATATATATATATATACAGAAAAAATTAGCCAGTCATGGTGGCACATGCCTGTAGTCCCAGCTACTCGGGAGGCTGAGGCAGAAGGATCGCTTGAGTCCAGGAGTTTGAGGTTGCTGTGAGCTAGGATGATGCCACGGCACTCACTCTAGCCGGGGCAACAGAATGAGACTCTGTCTCAAAAAAAAAAAAAAAAGAAAAAGAAAAAAAAAAAAGAAATAACAGTGATATAAAAGCTCTTATGTTCTGAATAGAGTCGGAACCCATTCTACTAAGTGAAGTATCTCAAGAATGGAAAAATAAGCACCACAGGTACTCACCATCAAATTGGTTTCCCTGATCATCACCTAAATGCACATTTGGGAATAACAATAATTGCGTGTTGGGCAGATGTTGGGGTGGGAGGGTATGGGTGTATACCTACATAATGAGTGCAATGCACACTGTCTGGGGAATGGACATTCTTGAAGGTCTGACTTGGGGATATGGGGGGCAAGTGCAATTACATAGCCCGAACCTTTCTACCCCCATATGCTGAAATAAGAAAAAAAAAACAAATGTCCAGCTGCTTTTTGTAAGTGAAAGTAACAGTATTCAGAGGTATCTCCTTGCTGGCTGAAAATTAACCTCTTCATATGAAGTGACTTTCTCTTTTTCAGGTTTGTTTACCAAGAATCTCTACACAGTGCTTCGTTTATGTGAATGAAGAATATGTATAAGCAACCTAATTTCTAGCTACTTTTGTTCAGTGAATGGAACTCTGCTGATGTAACTTCTTTCCAGCTTATACGTACTTTTTAAATATGAAATGACTTTGTGTCCCTTCAGTGTGTTTGCAAAGAATCTCTCCACACTACTTCAGTTTCCAGACTTAAGCAAACATGTCAAGAACCGAATGTCTACATGCTTTCCCTCAATGAATGTGTCTTCATATGTGACTACATTCTAGCTGAAAATTACCCTCTTTCGAGAAATCATTTTCTATAAATTAGGTGCATTTTCCAAAAATCTCAACACAGTTCTTCCACTGTCCGAGCTAAGAGTACATAAAAGCAACCGAATGTCTAGCTGGTTTAGGTCAGGGGACTCTTTTTCTGATGTGATTACTTTCTGGCTTAAAATTATGCTTTCGGTACCACCTCATTTTCAGTTTTTTTTTTTTTTTTTTTTTTTTTTTATATATATATTTTTTTATTTCAGCTCATCATGGGGGTACATAAGTTTAGGTTATATACATTTTCCATGTCCCACCCATCCCCCCGAGTCAGAGTCCCAAGCGCGTCCGTTCTCATTCTCCCGACAGTGCACCTGGCACTCATCATGTAGTCATACCTCCATCCCCTCCCCCCCCCACCTCCCCGGGTCTGCACCTTCAAGCATGACCATTCCCCAGAGGGTGTGCAACGCACTCATCATGTAGGCATACACCCATCCCCTCCCCCCACCCCCCATCCCAGTCTGATATCCAATTGGTATCCTTCCCTGATGTACATTTAGGTGATGATCAGGGAAACCAGTTTTCTGGTGAGTACATGTGATGCTTGTTTTTCCATTCTTTGGATACTTCACTTAGTATAATGGGTTCCAGCTCTCTCCAGGAGAACCAAAGAGATGTCGTATCATTGTTATTTCTTATAGCTGAGTAGTACTCCATGGTATACATATACCACAGTTTACTAATCCATTCGTGGATTGATGGGCACTTGGGTTGTTTCCACATCCTTGCGATTGTAAATTGTGCTGCTATAAACATTCGGGTACAGGTGTCTTTGTTAAAGAATGACTTTTGTTCTTCTGGGTATATGCCCAATAATGGGATTGCTGGATCAAATGGTAGGTCTACTTGAATCTGTTTAAGGTATCTCCATATTGCTTTCCATAGGGGTTGCACTAGTTTGCATTCCCACCAGCAGTGTATGAGTGTTCCTGTCTCTCCGCATCCACGCCAACATGTGTTGTTTTGGGATTTTTTGATAAAGGCCATTCTCACCGGAGTTAAGTGGTATCTCATTGTGGTTTTGATTTGCATTTCCCTGATGATTAGGGATGTTGAGCATTTTTTGATATGTTTTTTGGCCATTCTTATGTCTTCTTTTGAAAAATTTCTATTCATGTCCTTTGCCCATTTTTTGATAGGATTGTTTGATTTTTTCCTGCTGATTTTCCTGAGTTCTAAATAGATTCTTGTTATCAGTCTTTTATCTGATGTGTAGCATGCGAAAATTTTTTCCCATTCTGTAGGCTGTCTGTTTATTTTCATGACTATTTCTTTGGCTGTGCAGAAGCTTTTTAATTTAATCAGGTCCCAGTCGTTTATTTTTGTTGTTGCTGCGATTGCCTTAGGGGTTTTCTTCATAAATTCTTTGCCTAGACCAATGTCTGTAAGAGTCTTTCCTACATTTTCTTCTAGAATTCTAATTGTTTCCCATTTAAGGTTTAAATCTGTTATCCACCGTGATTTAATTTTTGTGAGAGGTGAAATCTGTGGGTCCTGTTTCAGTCTTCTACATGTGGCTATCCAGTTTTCCCAGCACCATTTATTGAATAGGGACTCTTGTCCCCAGAGTATGTTTTTGTCTATTTTGTCAAAGATTAGATAGTTATATGAGGATGATTTTATATTTGGGTTTTCTGTTCTGTTCCACTGGTCTGTGTCCCTGCCCTTGTGCCAATACCAAGCAGTTTTAAGAACCACAGCTTTGTAGTATAGTTTGAAGTCTGGCAAATCAATACCTCCCATTTTGTTTTTATTGCTTAAGATTGCTTTTGCTATACGGGGTCTTCTCTGATTCCATACAAAGTGTATAATTATTTTTTCTAAATCTGTGAAAAATGATGTTGGTATTTTAATAGGAATTGCATTGAATCTATAGATTACTTTGGGTAGTATAGACATTTTAACGATGTTAATTCTTCCAATCCATGAGCATGGTATGGATTTCCACTTATTTACGTGTTCTGCAATTTCCTTCCTTAGCGTTTCATAGTTCTCTTTATAGAGGTCCTTTACCTCTTTAGTTAAATATATTCCTAGATATTTTATTTTCTTTGTTGCTATTTTGAAAGGTATTGAGTCCTTAATTTGGTTCTCCGATTGAATGGTATTGGCATATATGAATGCCTCTGATTTGTGTGTATTGACTTTGTAACCTGAGACATTACTGAATTCGTTAATTAATTCCAGGAGTCTCTTGGTTGAGTCCTTGGGGTTTTCCAGATACAACATCATGTCATCAGCAAAGAGTGAGAGTTTGATCTCTTCTGTTCCTATTTGGACACCTTTGATTCTTCTCTCTTGTCTGATAGCTCTCGCAAGGACTTCCAATACTATGTTGAAAAGTAATGGGGACAGTGGGCAGCCTTGTCTGGTTCCAGTTCTGAGTGGGAATGCTTTCAGTTTTTCCCCATTCAGTATGATGTTGGCTGTGGGTTTGTCATATATGGCTTGTATTATTTTTAGGTAGGTCCCATTTATGCCTATGTTGTTAAGTGTTTTTATCATAAAAGGGTGTTGAATTTTGTCAAATGCTTTTTCTGCATCTATTGAGAGGATCATATGGTCTTTATTTTTGCTTCTATTTACGTGGTTAATTACATTTATAGATTTTCGTATGTTAAACCACCCCTGCATCTCTGGGATGAAGCCTACTTGGTCATGATGAATTATTTTTTTAGTCAGCACTTGGATACGATTTGCTAGGATTTTATTGAGAATTTTTGCGTCTACGTTCATGAGAGAAATTGGTCTGTAGTTTTCTTTTTTTGTTGCATCCTTTCCTGGTTTTGGTATTAATGTTATATTGGCGTGGTAGAATGTGTTGGGGAGAATTCCATCCTTCTCAATATTGAAGAATAGTTTATGTAGGATGGGCACCAGTTCATCTTTGTATGTATGGTAAAATTCAGGTGTGAACCCATCTGGACCAGGGCTTTTCTTTTTGGGAAGGTTTTTTATTGCTGTTTCAATTTCAGTTGTTGATATTGGTCTATTCAGGAATTCTATTTCTTCCTGATTGAGCTTGGGAAGGCTGTGTGATTCTAAAAATTTGTCCATTTCCTCCTCATTCTCCAATTTGTGTGCATAAAGATTTTTGTAATATTCATAGATAATGTCACGTATCTCTGTGGCTTCGGTTGTGATTTCTCCTTTCATGTTCCTGATGGAAGTTATTAAAGATTTTTCTTTTCTGCTCTTGGTTAGTCTAGCCAGTGGTGTGTCTATTTTATTTATCTTTTCAAAGAACCAACTTTTTGTTTTATTAATTTCCCTTATAGTATTCTTGTTGTCTTTTTCATTTAATTCTGATTTGATCTTAATAATTTCTCGCCTTCTGTTGGGTTTGGGGTCAGTCTGTTCTTCTTTCTCCAGCTCTTTGAGTCTATTCATTAAGTTGTCTAGTTGTAAATTGTCTGTCTTTTTGAAATAGGCATTTATGGAAATGAATTTTCCTCTCAGGACTGCTTTAGCTGCATCCCATAGATTTTGATAAGTTGTGTCACCTTTGTCATTTAATTCAAAGAATGTTTTGATTTCTGACTTAATTTCTTCCTTTACAAAATTGTTATTCAGGAGAAGGTTGTTTAGCTTCCATGACTTTGCGTAGGAATGAGAGTTCCTGTTAAGGTTCATTATTATTTTTATTCCATTGTGATCTGAGAAGATGCAGGGTATGATTTCTATTTTTTTAATTTTTTTAAGACTTGCTTTATGACCTAGGATATGGTCAATCTTAGAGAATGTCCCGTGAGCTGATGAGAAGAATGTATATTCAGTGGTTTTCGGGTAGAATGTCCTATAGATGTCAGTCAGGCCCATTTGTTCTAGCATTCTGTTTAAGTCTACTATGTCTTTACTTATTTTCTGCTTGGAGGATCTGTCCTGTGCTGTCAGTGGGGTATTAAAATCTCCAACTATTAAAGTGTTGTTGCCTATGATTTGGTTTAGATCGAGTAGGATTTGCTTTATGAATCTGGGTGCACCTAGATTGGGTGCATATATATTAAGTATGGTTATGTCTTCTTGTTGAATTGTGCCTTTCACCAGTATGTAGTAACCGTCTTTGTCTTTTATTACTTTTGTTGGTTTGAAGACTAAGTTATTGGAAATTAAAACTGCCACACCAGCTTTCTTTTGGCTACCATTTGCTTGAAATATCAGGTTCCATCCTTTTATTTTCAGTCTAAATGCATCTTTGCCGGTTAAGTGAGTTTCCTGAAGGCAGCAGACACTTGGTTTGTGTTTTTTTATCCATTGGCCCAGTCTATGTCTCTTGAGTGGGGAATTCAGGCCATTGACATTTAGTGAGAGAACTGATAATTGGGATAGATTTCTGTTTATCTTATTGGGTAGAACTTCATTGCTATGTTTTCTCTCTTGAGCCATTGTGGTGGCTAGAATTTGATCTTTAGCTCTTGGGTGGTTTTACATTCGTGGGTCTTTGTTGTGATGATCCATGTGTAACTCTCTTTTGAGTACTTCTTGGAGGGGTGGCCTTGTCTTGGTGAATTCCCTCAGTCCTTGTTTATCCGAGAATGTCTTAATTTCTCCTTCATATAGAAAGCTTAGCTTAGCTGGGTACAAGATTCTAGGCTGGGCATTATTCTGTTTCAGAAGAGTGAGAATGGGGCCCCAACTTCTTCTTGCTTGTAAAGTTTCAGTTGAGAAATCTGGCGTAATTCTAATGGGCCTCCCTTTGTATGTTACTTGTTTCTTTCTCCTTACAGCTCGAAGAAGGGTCTCTTTAGTGGATATTTTGGTCAGTCTGACGACTACGTGGCGTGGTGTTTTCCTATTTGCTATGAATCTACCAGGGGTTCTTTGAGCTTCTTGAACCTGTATATCTAAAGTTTTAGCAAGGCCTTGGAAATTTTCTTCTATTATGTCTTCAAATAGTTTATCTAGCCCTTGCTTATTATCTTCTTCACCTTCAGGGATGCCTATAACTCTCACGTTAGGTTTCTTCACATAATCCCACATTTCTTGAAGACTCTGGTCTTTTTTCTTATTTCTTTGCTCTATCTCTGTGACTGTCTTATTTAATTGGAAAGAGTTATCTTCAATTTCTGAGATTCTGTCTTCTATTTGATCTACCCTGTTCTTGAGACTTTCCACTGTGTTTTGTAGCTCCCTGAATAAATCCCTCATTTCTAGGAGTTCAGTTTGGTTTTTTTTCAATACGTCTATTTCTTTAGTGAATTTTTCTTCCAAATCCTGGAATTTTTTTGCGGTTTCTTTGCGGTGGATATCAATTTTTTCTTGTATATCATTCAGTTTATGTATAACCCAAGACTGAAATTCTTCTGGTAACATATTGGTATTCTGAAACTGGCTTGTGCCAATTGGAGGAGAGTTGGTATTTCTCTTTGGGGGCGAGGTTTCCGTTTGGTTTTTTGTGCTCCCCATATTTTTCCGCTGAGCCCTTCCCATCTGGCTCTATCGTTAGATCTTTTCTCACAGCTTTAGTCTAGTTAACAGCACGTCTTGTACTCTGTTCTTAGGCTATGGAACAGTCTAGGAATGTTGCTTCCTTTATCTATAGGGGGAGACTGTTGTGTGCTGTTTAGAGTTTCTTTTTTCTATCTCAGTTGGGGGACTGCTTCTGATGGGTCCACCCCCAGAGGGTTGGCTTGACCTAAGACCAGTTTGGCAAGTTAAATCATTGTGTTGCGGACTTTCAGTTAGTAGGCAGGATTCACACGATTTGCAAGCAGAAAGCCTCTTCTCCCTCTCTTTTTTTTTTTTTTTTTCCTCCCCCTGGCTTTTTGGTTCTTCCTCTGGATGTGTGGTTTCTGTCACCTTCAGCAGGAAAGACACTGGCTAGGCCGAGGAGGCAGTGCCCTCACTCCCTCAGTGCCCCAGCTGCTGCAGCTCCCACGGGCAAAGGTCTACACTGTCCCAGTGTTCCCAAGGTCCGGGCTCCACACTCTTGCGTTTAGGGAAGCACTCAGTGTTCACACCTGGGAAGGGGACCTGGAGAGGGTCTATGGATCAGGGGATGGAGCCTCCTGAGGAGTCGCCTGGCACCCTATGGCTCTGCAGCAATTAGACCTTGGCCCGCACAATTGTTCCTGCCCACCCGCAGATCACTGGCACTGGGGGGTAATTTTCAGGGTCCGATAGGAATCACAGCTGGGGGTCTGGAGCACTCAGGAGTTTACAGTAGCTCCTGGGCTGGAGGGACACCGGAAAGGAGAAAAGAAAAAGAAAGGAAAAAAGAAAAGAAGAAAAAAAAAAAGGAGAGAAACAATATGAATAACAAGAAGAAGAAAGAGAAAACAAGAAAGAAAAGAGAAAGAAAGAAAGAAAGAAAGAGAGAGATAAAAAGAAAAAAAGAAAAAAAAAAATCCCACTTTAATATTTCAGGCTCGGGGCCCCTCGCCTCGGTGCAGGTCCGCGTCTGTCCCTTTAAGAGATAGGGCTCCGGCACCGCGGAGGCCTGCCAGAGTTCAAGGTCCTTTCCGCTTAGCTGTGGGAACCGAGATGGCTACTGCGCGTCCGTCGGTCGCAGGCGCCAGGGGAAAGCGTTCAGAGCTCGGCAGGCGCCAGGGCCCACAGCGGCTCCCCAGCCAGAGAGCTGCCGTACGGGAAGAGAAAAGCAAAAAAGTCCCGCTTTAATATTTCACGCTCGCGGCCCCTCGCCTCGGTGCAGGTCCGCGTCTGTCCCTTTAAGAGATAGGGCACTGGCACCGCAGAGGCCTGCCAGAGTCCAAGGTCCTTTCCGCTTAGCTGTGGGAACCGAGATGGCGACCACGCGAGAGCGTTCAGAGCTCGGCAGGCGCCAGGGCCCGCAGCGGCTCCCCAGCCGGAGAGCTGCCGTACGGGAAAAAAAAAAAAAAAGCAAAAAAGTCCCGCTTTAATATTTCACGCTCGCGGCCCCTCGCCTCGGTGCAGGTCCGCGTCTGTCCCTTTAAGAGACAGGGCACCACGGAGACCCGCCCGAGTCCAAGCTCTCTCCCGCCTATGTCACCTGTCCTCGGAGCTCCACGTCTCCCGCGGTGATTCTGCACCAATTTCAGCCAGATCCCTGACCGAGTGGATGTGGGGGTCAGTGGGGAGATCAAGCCGCTCTGCTGTGGGGCTGCACCCGCCCCACTCGCCGGTGAGGCAGGCACGGCCGTCCCGCACTCCGCTGTCTGTTTTCCGTCCCGCACTCTCCAAATTATCTCGGTCTGATTTCTCACTCGCCTCTGTTTTTTCCTGTTCCCCGTGTCCCACGGTGATTCTCCGTGGGTTCACACCGCCGTTCCTGTGGAGAAGCAATCCTCTAGCGTTGTGGCAGGTGGAGATCCACGCCTTCCTCTCTGGGAGCACAAATCCAGGAGGTCACCTCCACTCCGCCATCTTCTGATCCCCCTCATTTTCAGTTTTATACGTGCATTCGTGAAGAAACTCTACACACTACTGCGGGCCCCCGAGTTAAGCAAACTTATAAAGAACCGAATGTGTAGGTACATTTCCTCAGTGAATTTAAGTGTCTTAACATGTAACTCTTTTCTGGTTGAAAATCACCTTCTCCCTACATAATTTTTCTATCTCATAGGTGCATTTGCCCACTAACTCCACACACCTCTTCAGTTCTAAGTGGTAAGGGAAAGTATAAACAACTGAATATCTAGGTGCTTTCCGTGAGTGAAGTCAAGTATGTTCTCATGTAACTCTTTTATGGCTGAAAATTGATCACTATGAACGAAATGACTCTCTCTCTTAGGTATGTTTCTGAAGAAATTCTCCACAGTACTTCGGTTTCCAAAGTTATTAAAACATGTCAACAAAGGATGTCTAGCTGCTTTTCATAAGTGAAAGTAACAATTTCCAGAGGTATCTCTTTGCCAGCTGAAAAGTACCCTCTTCTTACGAAGTTTCTTTCTCTTTGTTAGGTTAATTTGCCAAAAATCTCTACACACTGCTACATTTGTTCAAAAGCATGATGAGTGCGTTGCGCACCGTCTGGGGAATGGTCATGCTTGCGGGTGCTGACTCGGGGAGGTGGTGGTGGGGGGAGGGGATGGAGGTATGACTACATGGTGAGTGCCAGGGGCACTGTCTGGTGAATGGACACACTTGAGGCTCTGACTTGGGGGGATGGGCAGGACATGGACATTGTATATAACCTGAACTTATGTACCCCCATGATGAGCTGAAATAAAAAAAAAAAAGAATAAAAACAATAATAAATAAATAAATATAAAACTACCTTATGACCCAGGAATCCCACTTCTGGGTATATAACCAAAGGAAATAAAATCAGTATCTCGATGAAAAAAAAAAAAGAATACATATAAGCAACCATATTTCTAGCTTCTCTTTGTCAGTGAATGAAACTCTCTTCTGAGGCCACTCTTTTCTGGCTGAAAATTACCTTCTTCATGCAAAATTATTTTCTGTCTCCTGGGTGCCTTTGCCAAGTAACTCTACACACTTCTTTGGTTCTCAGAGCAAAAGAAAAGTATAAACAACCAAATATCTGGCTGCTTTTGGTCATTGAAGGCAAGTGTGTTCTGATGTAACTATTTTCCGACTGAGAATTGCCCTCATAGAATGAAATGACTCTCTCTTTTAGGACCGGTTGCAAAGAAACTCTGCATACTACTGCAGTTTCCATAATTAATCCAGCATATAAACAAACAAATATAAACCTACTTTTGATACGTGAAGGTATGAGTTTTCAGAAGTAACTGTTCTCTGGCTCAATTTACCCTCTTCGTACAAAATCACTTTCTCTTTCTTAGGTGCGTTGGCCAAGAATCTCTACACATTTCTTCCATTGTCTGAGTTAAGATTAAGTAGAAGCAATTGAATATCTAGCTAGTTTTGGTCAGGGGTTGTAACTCTTTTCTGATGTAATTCCTCACCTGCTAAAAATTACCCTCTTAGTGCCACATGTTTTTCTGTCCCATAGGTGCATTTGCTCAGAAACTCTACGCAGTACTATAGTTCCCTGAGTTAAGCAAACGTATATAGAACCGAATGTCTAGGTGTGTTCCCTCAGTGAATGTAGGTGTCTTCACATATAACTCCTTTCTAACTGACGATTACCTTCTTCAAAGTGATTTTCTGTCACATGGCTGCCTTTTCCAAGTAACTTTACACACCTCTTGGGTTCTGAGAGCTAAGGGAAGTATAAACAACTGAATATCTAGCTGCTTTTGGTGAGTGAAGGTAAGGGTGTTCTGATGTAACTCTTTCCACTGAAAATTGCCCACTTAGAATGAAATGACTTTCTCTCTTAGGTATCCTTGTGAGGAAACTCCACACTACTTTGGTTTCCAGAGTTAATCTAACATATGCACAAATGAATTTCCAGCACCTTTTGGTCAGTGAAAGTAACTGTATTCAGAGCTAACTCCTTGCCTGTTGAAAATTGCCCTCTTTATACCTCATGACCTTTAGTCCCATAAGTGCTTTTGCCAAGAAACTTTACATACTACTGGGGTTCCCAGAATTAAGCAAATGTATAAAGAATTGAATATCTGGGTGCATTCCCTCAGTGAATATAAGTGTCTTCACATGTAATTCCTTTCTGACTGAAAATTACCTTCTTCAAACAAAATTAGTTTCTGTCTCATGGGTTCATTTGCCAAGTAACTCTACACACCTCTTCTGTTCTCAGAGGCAAGGGAAAGTATAAACAACTGAATATCTAGATGCTTTTGTTCAGTGAAGGCAAGTGTGTATTAATGTAACTCTTTTCTGGCTAAAAATTGCTCTCTAACAATGAAATGACTCTCTCTCCTAGGTACTTTTGAGAAGAAATTATACACACTACTTCTGATTCCAGAGTTATTTGAACACATAAGCAAAGAAATATCTAGCTGCTTTTGGCCACTAAAAGCAACAGTTTTCAGTGGTAACTCCTTGCTGGGTAAAAATTACACCCTTTGTACAAAATGACTTTCTTTCTTAGATGTGTTGGCCAAGACTCTCTACACACTGCTTCCACTCCCCAAGTTAAGAATACATAGAAGCAGACGAATGGCTTGCTAGTTTGGTAGGGGAATGTAACTCATTTCTGATGTAATTGCTTTCCTGCAGAAAATTACCCTCCTCACACAACATGACTTTCTGTCCCAAGGGGCCTTTGTCAAGAAACTCTACACACTATTGTGGTTCCCTCAGTTAAGCAAACCGTATAAGGAACCGAATATCTAGGTGCGTTCCCTCAGTGAATCTGTGTCTTCACGTGTAACTCCTTTCTGGCTGAAAATTACCTTCTTCATACAAAATTACTTTCGGTCTCATGTTTGCCAAGTAACTCTACACACCTCTTCGGTCTCAGAGCTAAGGGAAAGTAGAAACGACGGAATAACTAGGTGTTTTTGTTAGTGAAGGCAAGTGTGGTCTGATGTAACTCTTTTCCGGCTGAAAATTACCGTCTTAGAACAAAATGACTCTCTCTCTCTTAGGTCCCTTTGTGAATAAACTCTGCACACTACTGCGGTTTCCAGAGTTAATGTGACATATAAACAAACGAATGTCTACCTACTTTCAGTAAGTGACAGTAACAGTTTTTAGAAGTAACTCCTTGCTGGGTGAATTTACCCTCTTCATACAAAAGTGGCTTTCTGTTTTTTATGTGTGTTGGCCAAGAATCTCTACATTCTGCTTCCATTCCGTGCTAAGAATAAGTAGAAGCAACCAATTGTCTAGGTGGTTTTGGTCAGGGAATGTAACTGTTTTCTGATGTAAGTCGTTTCCAGCTGAAAATTACCATCCTTGTGTCATATGTCTTTCCATCACATAGGTGCATTTGCAAAGAAACTCTACACACCACTGTGGTTCCCTGAATTAACAAACATATAAAGAACCTAATGTCTAGGTGAGTTCCCTCCATGAATGTTAAGTGTCCTGACATGTAACTCCTTTCTGGCTGAAAATTACCTTCTTCATACAAAATTACTTTCAGTCTCATAGGTGCCTTTGCCAAGTAACTCTAAACACTTCTTTAGTTCTCAAAGGTAAGGGAAATTATAAACAACTGAATATCTAGCGACTTTTTGTCACTGAATGCAATGTGTTCTGATGTAACTATTTTTCGGCTGAAAATTGCCCTCCTAGAAAGAAATGACTTTCTCTCTCTTAGGTATGTTTCCAAAGAAACTCTGCACAATATTTTGGTTTTCATGGTTATTCCTACGTATAAAAAAAATGAATGTCTAGTTATTTTAGGTCAGTGAAAGTACCTGTTTTCAGAGGTAACTCTTTGCTGGATGAATGTACCCTCTTCATAAAAAGTAACTTTCTTTTTCTTAGGTGAGTTGGTCAAGAATCTCTACACAGTGCCTGGTTTGTCTGAATTAAGGATACGTATAAGAAACCTAATTTCTAGCTACTTTTGGTCAGTGAATGGATCTCTTTCTGGTGTAACTCCTTTCTGGCTCAATATTACCTTCTTCATATGAAATGACTTTCCCTCTCTTAGGTGTGTTTGCAAATTAGCTCTACACACTAGTTCAGTTTCCAGAATTAAGCTAATATATAAAAAACCATAGGCCTATGGACTTTCCCTCAGTGAATGTGTCTCTATATGTAACTGCATGGGGCTGAAACTTACACTCTTGGTAGGAAATCACTTTCCCTAAATTAGCTGCATTTGCCAAGAGTCTCTACACACTACTTCCTCTGTCCTAGCTCAGAATACACAGAAGCAACTGAATGTCTACCTGCTTTTAGTCAGCGAATGTAATTCTTTATGATGTAATTTCTTTCTGGGTAAAAAATTATCCTCTTTGGGCTACATGACTTTCTGTCAGACAGGTGCAGTTTTCAAGAAAGTCTACATACTGCTGCATTTCCTTATTTAAGCAAAGGTATAAAGAACCAAACGTCTAGGTGCATTCCCTCAGTGAAGGTAAGGGTTTTCCCATGTAATTCCTTTCTGGCTTACAATTACCTTCTTATATCAAATAATTCTCTGTCTCATGTGTGAGTTTGACAACTAACTCTACACACCTCTCCAGTTCTCAGAGCTCAGGGAACATGTAAACAGCCGAATATCTAGCTGCTGTTGGTCACTGAATGTAAGTGTGTTCTGATGTAACTCTTTTGCAGTTGAAAATTGCCCTCTTAAAAGGAAATGACTCTCTCTCTTAGGTTCATTTGCGAAGAAATTCTGCACACTACTTTGGTTTCCAGAGTTTATCAAACATAATCACAAATGAATTTCTAGCAGTATTCGGTCAGTAAAAGTAACTATTCAGAGCTGACTCCTTCCCAGCTGAAAGTTACCCTCTTTATACCCCATGACTTTTTATCCGTAAGTGCTTTTGCCAACAATCTTTACATACTACTGGGGTTTCCAGAGTTAAGCAAATATATAAAAAACCAAATATCTAGGTGTGCTGCCTCAGTGAATGTGTCTTCACATGTAATTCCTTTATGACTGAAAATTGCCTTCTTCAAACAAAATTAGTTTCTGTCTCATGGGTGCATTCACCTCTTCAGTTCTCAGAGGTAAGGGAAAGTATAAACAAATGAAGAAGCTCTAAACACTGCTTTGGTTTCGAGACTTAAGCAAACATAAATAACTGAATGTCATCATGCTTTCCTTCAGTGAATGTAAGTTTCTTAATATGTAATTGCATGTGGCTGAAAATTAAGCTCTTGTTACAAAATCACTTTCTCTAAATTAGCTGCATTTACCAAGAGTCTCTACACATTGCTTCTGTTGTCGTAGCTCACAATATGTAGAAGCAACCCAATGTCTACCTGCTTTTGGTCAGTGAATGTAAATCTTTTCTGATGGAATTCCTTTCGCCATGAAAATTACCCACTTTGTACCACATGACTTTATGTCCCACGGGTGCATTTTTCAAGAAAATCTACATACTACTGTGCTTCCTTTCTGGCTTACAATTACCTTCTTCATACTAAATAATTCTCTGTCCCATGTGTGAGTTTCCCAACTAACTCTACACACCTCTTCAGTTCTCAGAGCTAAGGAAACATGTAAACAGCTGAATATCTAGCTGATTTTGGTCACTGAATGCAAGTGTGTTCTGATCCAGCTCTTTTCCTGCCTAAATATTGCCTTTGAACAAACGAATTTCTAGCTGCTTTTGGTCAGTGAAAGTAATTGTTTTCAGAGGTAAAGCCTTGCCAGCTGAAAATTACCCGCTTCGTGTGAAGTGACTTTCTCTTTGTTAGGTGCATTTTCCAGGTATCTCTACAAACTGCTTCATTTGTCTGAATTAAGAATAAGTATAAGCAACCAAATTTCTAGCTGCTTTTCATCAGTGAAAAGTATTCTATTCTGTTGTAATTTTTTTCTGGCTGAAAATAACCTTTTTCATTCAAAATGATTTTCCATCTCTTAGGTGTGTTTGCAAAGAAGCTCTGCACATTACTTCTGCTTCCAGAGTTCAGCAAACATAGAAACAATCAAATGTCTACGTTCTTTTCCTCAGTGAATTTTGTCAAATGCTTTTTCTGTGTCTATTGAGAGGATCATATGGTCTTTGATTTTTCTTCTATTTATGTGGTGAATTACATTTACAAATTTTCCTATGTTGAACTAACCCGGCATCTCTGGGATGAAGCCCACTTGGTTGTGATGGCTTATTTTCTTGATAAGCACCTGGATTCAATTTGCTAGGATTTTATTGAGAATTTTTGCATCTATGTTCATGAGAGAAATTGGTCTGTAGTTTTCTTTTTTTGTTGCATCCTTTCCTGGTTTTGGTATAAGGGTTATGGTGGCTTCATAAAATCTGTGGGGGAGAATTCTGTCCTTCTTGCTGTTGTAGAATAACTTTTGTAGGATAGGCAGCAGTTCTTTCTTGTAGGTGTGGTAAAATTTGGGTGTGAAACCATCTGGTCCGGAGCTTCTCTTTTTAGGAAAGTTTTTTATTGCTGTTTCAATTTAAGTTCTTTATTTTTTTCTTTTACAATGACTTTTGTTTTTATAATTTTTTATTTTTAAATTTCTTTTCTAAATTGTTTTTATTTATTTCTATTTATTTATTTCTATTTTTATTTCAGCATATAGCAGGGGTACAAAAGTTTAGCTTATGTATATTGCCTTTGTCTCCCCCCCACACACACCCGGTATATCATGGAGTATTACTCAGCTA
Source organism: Lemur catta (assembly GCF_020740605.2). Lineage (NCBI taxonomy): Eukaryota > Metazoa > Chordata > Mammalia > Primates > Lemuridae > Lemur > Lemur catta. The sequence goes on from NC_059156.1 coordinate 1,102,559, forward strand.
TAAGAAATAACGGTGATATAGAATCTCTTATGTTCTCCTGGATACAGTTTGATTTCAGTTCTTGATACTGGTACATTAGGAATTCTATTTCTTCCTGGTTGAGCCTAGGGAGACTGTGTGTTTCTAAAAATTTGTCCATTTCCTCCACATTTTCCAGTTTGTACACCTAACGGTTTTTGTAGAATCCATAGATGATATCTTGTATCTCAGTGGCATCAGTTATGATTTCTCCTTTCATGTTCCTGATGGAGGTTATTATAGATTTTTCTTTTCTGCCCTTGGTTAGTCTAGCCAAAGGCATGTCAATTTTGTTTATCTTTTCAAAGAACCAACTTTTTATTTTATTAATCTCCCTTATGGTTTTTCTATTGTCCATTTCATTTAGTTCTGATTTGATCTTATTAATTTCTCTCCTTCTGCTGGTTTTGGAGTTGATCTGTTCTTCTTTCTCCAGCTCTTTGAGTCTATTCATTTGATTGTCTATTTGTAAGTTTTCTGTCTTTTTGATATAGGCATTTATGGAAATAAATTTTTCTCTCAGAATTGCTTTAGCTGTGTTCAAAAATTTTGATAACTTCTGTCTCCTTTCTCATTTAGTTCAAAGAATCTTTTTATTTCTATCTTGATTTCTTCATTTATAAAGTATTCATTCCGGAGAAGGTTGTTTAGCTTCCATGATGTTTAGTACAAATGAGAATTTCTGTTAAGGTTTATTTCTACTTTTATTCTGCTGTGATCTGAGAAGATGCATGGTATGATTTCTATTTTTTTTTAATTTTTGTTTTCATTTCCGCTTATTATGGGGGTACATAATAAGGTTATATATATTACTCACGTCCTGCCCATCACCCCGAATCAGAACTTCAAGAGTGTCCAATACCAAACAGTGCACATTGCACTCATCATGTAGTTATACCCCAATCCCCTCCTCCCACCACCTTCCTCCCGAGTCAGAACATTCAAGCATGACCATTCCCCAGACGGTGCACAACGCACTCATCATATAGATATACACCCATCCCCTCTCCCTACCCACCACCTCAGTCTGATACCCAATTGATGTTATTCCCAAATGTGCACTTAGGTGATGATCAGGGAAACCAATTTGCTGCTGAGAACATGTGATGCTTGCTTCTCCATTCTTGTGACACTTCACTTAGTTGAATGGATTCCAACTCTCTTCAGGAGAGCAAAAGGGATTCTATATCACCGATATTTCTTATAACTGAATAGTACTCCATTGTAACATATACGACAATTTACTAGTCCACTCATGAATTGATGGACATTTGGATTGTTTCCACACCTTTGCAATTGTGAGTTGTGCTGCTATAACATTAGGCTATAACAGGTGTCTTTTTTATAGAATGATTTTTGTTCCTTTGGGTAGATGCCCAATAATGAGATTGCTGGATCGAATGGTAGGTCTACTTGAATCTGTTTAAGGTATCTCCATAATGCTTTCCACAGGGGTTGCACTAGTTTGCAGTCCCGTCAGCAGCGTAAGAGTGTTCCTGTCTCTCTGCATCCACGCCAACATGTGTTGTTTTGGGACTTTTTGATAAAGGCCATTACCACTGGACTCTTTGTGGTTTTGATTTCCATTTCCTTGATGATTAGGGATGTTGAGCATTTTTTCATATGTTAGCCATTCTTATATCTTCTTTTGAAAAATTTCTATTCATGTCATTTGCCCACTTTTTGATACGGTTGCTTGATTTTTTTCGTGCTGATTTTCCTCATTTCTAAATAGATTCTTGTGATCAGTCCTTTATCTGATGTGTATGTAGTATGTGGAAATTTTTTCCCATTCTGTAGGTTGTCTGTTTATTCTCATGACTATTTCTTTGGCTGTGCAGAAGCTTTTTAATTTAATCAGGTCCCATTCATTTATTTTTGTTGTTGCTGTGATTACTTTAGGGGTCCTCATAAATTCTTTGCCTAGGCCAGTGTCTGTAAGAGTCTTTCCTACATTCTCTTCTAGAATTCCAATCATTTCACACCTAAGGTTTAAGTCTGTTATTCACCGTGATTTGATTTTTGTAAGAAGTTTAAGCTGCGGGTCTTGTCTCAGTCTTCTACATGTGGCTATACAATTTTACCAACACAATTTATTGAACAAAGATTTTTTTCCTGGAGTAAGTTTTTGTCTGCTTTGTCAAAGATTAGATGGCTGAATGAGGATGGTTTTATATTTGAATTTTCTGTTCTGTTCCACTGGTCTGTGTCCCTGCACTTGTGCCAATACCAAGCAGTTTTAAGAACCACAGGCTTGTAGTATAGTTTGAAGTCTGGCAAAGTAATACCTCCCATTTTGTTTTTATTGCTTATAATTGCTTTTGCTACATGGTGTCTTCTCTGATTCCATACAAAGCGTATAATTATTTTTACTATATCTGTGAAAAATGATGTTGGTATTTAATAGGGATTGCATTGAATCTGTAGATCACTTTGGGTGGTATAGACATTTCAACAATGTTGATACTTCTGATCCATGAGCGTGGTATGGTTTTCCACTTGTTTACATGCTGTGCAATTTCCTTCCTCAGTGTTCAATAGTTCTCCCTGCAGAGGTCTTTTACCTCCTTAGTTAAATATATTCCTAGATATTTTTTCTTTGTTGCTATTGTGAATGGTATTGAGTCCTTAAATTGGTTCTCCGTTTAACTGTTATTGGCATATATGAATGCCTCTGATTTGTGTGTATTGATTTTGTAACCTGAGACTTTAGTGAATTCATTGATGAATTCCAAGAGTCTCTTGGTTGAATTCTTGAGTTTTTCCAGATATAACATCATATCGTCAGCAAGGAGTGAGAGTTTGATGTCTTCAGTCCCTATTGGGACTTCCTTGATTCTGCTCTCTTGTCGGATAGCTCTCGGAAGGACTTCCAATACTATGCTGAAAAGTGATGGGGACAGTGGGCAGACTTGTCTGGTTCCAGTTCTAAGTGGGAATGCTTTCAATTTTTCCCCATTCAGTATAATGTTTGCTGAAGGTTTGTAACACATGGCTTGTATCATTTTTAGATAGGCCCAGTCTATGCCTATTTTCTTAAGTGTTCCTATCATAAAAGTTGTTGAATTTTGCCAAATGCTCTTTCTGCATCTATTGAGAGGATCATATGGTCTCTATTTTTGCTTCTATTTATGTGGTGAATTACATTTATAGATTTGCATATGTTAAATCATCCCTGCATCTCTGGGATGAAGCCCATTTGGTCGTGATGGATAATTTTTTTGATAAGCACTTGGATACAATTTGGTAGGATTTTATTGAAAATTTTTGCATCTATACTCATAAGAGATATTGGTCTGTAGTTTTCATTTTTTGTTGCATCCTTTCCTGGTTTTGGTATCAATGTTATGTTGGCTTGGTAAAATGTGTTGGGGAGAATTCCATCCTTCTCGATAGTTGAGAATAGTTTATGTAGGATGGGCACCAGTTTTTCTTCGTAGGCGTGGCAAAATTCAGGTGTGAACTCATCTGATCCAGGAATTTTGTTTTTGGGAAGGTTTTTTTTATTGCTGTTTCGATTTCAGTTCTTAGTATTCGTCTATTCAGGAATTCTGTTTCTTCCTGGTTGAGCCTGAGAAGGCTAAGTATTTCTATAAATCTGTGCATTTCCTCCACATTTTCCAGTTCACGTGCATAAAGATTTTTGTAAAATTCATAGATGATATCATGTATCTCTGTGACATCAGTTGTGTTTTCTCCTTTCATGTTCCTGATGGAGGGTATTAGAGATTTTTCTTTTCTGCTCTTGGTTAGTTTAGCCAGAAATATGTCTAGTTTGTTAATCTTTTCAAAGAACAAACTTTTTGTTTTATTAATCTCTGTTATGGTTTTTTTTTTGTCCTTTTCCTTTAGTTCTGATTTGATCTTAATAATTTCTCGCCTTCTTCTGGGTTTTGGATTGGTCTATTCTTCTTTCTTCAGTTCTTTGAGTCTATACATTAGATTGTCTCTTTGTAAGTCTTCTGTCTTTTTTGATATAGGCATTTATGGAAATGAATTTTCCTCTCAGGACTGCTTTCGCTGTCTCCCACAGATTTTCATAACTTGTGTCTCCTTTGTCATTTAATTCAAACAATCTTTTGATTTCAGTATTGATTTCTTCATTTATAAAATAATCATTCAGGAGAAAGTTGTTTAGCTTCCATGACTTTGAGTAGGAATGAGAGTTTCTGTTAGGGTTAATTTCTACCTTTATTTCACTGTGATTTGAGAAGATCCATGGTATAATTTCTTTTTTTTTTTAATTTTTAAGACATGCTTTGTGTCATAGGATATGGTCAATCTTAGGGAATGTCCCATGAGATGATGAGAAGAATGTATATTCAGTGGATTTTGGATAGAATGTCCTGTAAATGTCAGTCTGGCCCGTTTGTTCTAGTGTTCTGTTCAAGTTCATTATTTCTTTGTTTATTTTCTGTGTGGAGAATCTGTCCTCTGCTGTCAGTGGGGTGTTGAAGTCTCTGGCTATTATGGTGTTGCTGTTCATCATTTGCTTTAGATCAAGTAGGGTTTGCTTTATGAATCTGAGTGCGCCTAAGTTGGGTTCATATATATTAAGTATAGTTATTCCTTGTTGTTGATCTTTACCCTTCACCAGTATATAGTGACCATCTTTGTCTTTTCTTACTTTTTTTGATTTAAAAACTAAGTTGTCTGAGATTAAAACTGCCACATCAGACTTCTTTTGTCTTTTGTTTGCTTCAAATATTGATTTCCACTCTTTTATTTTCAGTCTAAATTCATCTTTGCAGGTTAGATGAGTTTCCTGGAGATAGAAGATACTTTGCTTGTATTTTTTTATCCATTGGGCCAGCCTATGTCTCTTGAATAGAGAATTCAAGCCATTCACATTTTGAGAGAACTGATAAGTGGGGCAGATTTCTGTTCCTCTCGTTGAGTCGACTTCATTGCTATGTTTTCTCTTTTGAGCCATTGTGGTGGCTGGTCTTTTATCTTTAGCTCTTGAGTAGTTTTACATTCGTTGGTCTTTCTTTTGCTGGCCTGTGTGCAAATCTGTTTTGAGTACTTCTTGGAAGGCTGGTCTTGTCTTGGTGAATTCCCTCAGTCTTTGCTTATCTGATAATGACTTAATTTCTCCTTTGTATACAAAAACTAGCTTTTCTGGGTACAAGATTCTAGGCTGGGCATTACTCTGTTTCAGAAGAGTGAGAACGGGGTCCCAGTCTCTTCTTGCTTATAAGGTTTCAATTGAGAAATCTGGTGTTATTCAGATGGACTTTCCTTTGTATGTTAGTTGTTTCTTTCTCCTTACAGCCCGAAGAAGGGCCTCTGTAGTGGATATTTTGGTCAGTCTGATGACTGAATGACATGGTGTCTTCCTATTTGCAATGAATGTCCCAGGGGTCCTTTGAGCTTCTTGTACCTGTATATCTAGCTTTTTAGCAAGGCCTGGGAAATTTTCCTCTGTTATATCTTCATATAGCTTATCCAGCACTTGTGCATTATCTTCTTCACCCTCAGGAATGCTCATAACTCTCACATTAGGCTTATTCACATAATCCTACATTTCTTGAAGACTCTGGTATTTCCTCTTATTTTCTTGCTCTGTCTCTGTGACTGACTTACTTAATCGGAAAAAGTTATCTTCAATCTCTGAGATTCTTCTGTTTGATCTACTCTGCTATTGAGGCTATCCACTGTGTTTTGTACTTCCTTGAATAAATTCTTCATTACCAGGAGTTTGGTTTGATTTTTCTTTAATATTTTGATTTCTTTTGTGAATTTTTCTTCCTAGTGTTGGAATTTTTTTTTTCCTGTGGCTTCTTTTCTTTGGTTATCCATTTTTTTCTTGCATATCATTCAGTTTTCTGATGATCCATGTTTGAAATTCTTCTTCTGTCATTTTGGTGTTCTGAGTTTGGTTAATGTCCATTGCTAGAGAGCTGGTGTTTTTCTTTCGTGGTGTGCTGATTCCTTCCAATCTCGATCAGATGCTGCTTCTTGCCTTTAGATTTTAGTTTGGATGATGACCCACCCTATTAGTCTCTGAGGTGGTGTTTGTGGGTGAGATTTGACCACACCCTATATGATGAGTCAGTAGATGCAGTAAAAGGGTGTGCAGAATGATCTCCCTGTTAGTAGGTAGCACTTCCTGGGAGGCACAAACCGCAGTGTTATTTTAGGGTACTGTAACCATCTCTCATTGCTCTGAAGAGGTACTCTAGTGCCTCACATGGTGGGTAGGGCCCTGGGACTTCCAGATATGTCCTTATTCTGCACCTCAGTGGGGGAAGGTGAGGGATTGAGTCTAGGCAGAGCTGGGTTGGGTGAGCCTCCCCTCAATCTCCACAAATGCCGTTAGCAGGGGTAAGAGGTCTGTTCTTTACCTCTGGGCAAAGCTGCCAGGGAGGGGCTGGAATGGCCCCTCTCAGCAGAAACATCTGTATGTAGAGGTGGGGCCATCTGAGACCTACAGTCTAGAGTTGGCCTTGCTCCTTTCCACCCTCCCGTATTCTGCAGTTTCTCCAGGCCCTCTGCCAGCAGGCAGGACCGCGCCAGTGGATCTACTCTGGCAGTCATGCAGGCCAGGAGGTTCCTTGCCCAGGATTGCAACGTGGGCTGGGTGCATGGCCTTCCTGTGAGAGGAGGGTTTCCCCTCAGGCACACTGATCTGCCCCTGAAGGCACACACATTCAATAGGATCATTCACAAATATCCCTTCTGTGTCCCAGGGCAATGCATTTGAGACCTGGGTGTACGGGATCTGCTCTGCAGGCCTATCCCATGGGCCCTGGAGGTCAATCCCTGATCCTTCCAGGGAGAGGAGTGCTGGTCTCAAATCACCTACTGGGTGCCCAAACTGGATCAACCTCTCTCTGCCTTGGGATTTGCCCCATTCTCCTGGGGTCACCAGGCAAGCAGCACCTGGGAGGGATAGTGGGTAGGGAACTCACTATTTGAGCACCCCTCAGTCTACTATAGGTCCCCAAAAGGACAGATCCCATTCCCTGCACAGCCTCCAGGTGGTGGCTAAATTGTCTTTGTTGGCAGTTGCTGGTAGGGAAAGGGGAGGGGAGAAAGAAGCAATATGGCACCTGCCAATTGGCTTTGGTCTGCAGACCGGGGGTGCCCCGAGGGAGATGAGAGCCTGGTGCCCTGTCCACAGGAGGTTTACAGCTATCTCTGGGTTGGTGTTGGCAGCTCTCTCCACTCAGGAGCCCACCTACAGTCCAGAATGCAAGGGAGGGGTAATGTAGCTGCTCCACCTACTCTTGCTACTGGACTCCATGCCTCCTAGGGGCCTCTTTCCTTCCAGTTCTCCTCTGCAATTTCTTCCCATGGAATCTACTGTAGTTTCAGGTACTGTTCCTTCTGATCCTCATCTGATCTATGTTCGTCTGCCTGATTATATTTTTTTCACTTTCTTCTAAAATCTATCTTTCTTTCAGACACTGTTGCTGGTGGTTTTTCTCCTCTGCCATCTGGATTCTACCTGCAACTCTTTTCTGATATAATTCCTTTCATGCTGAAAATCGCCCTCTTGATAAAACATTAATTTTGCTTTCATAGGTGTATTTGCAAAGAAACTCTACACACTACTCCACTTTCCTAAATTAAGCAAACGTATAAAAAACCAAATGCCTAGGTGTGTTTCTTCAGTGAACATGTCCACATGGTACTCATTTCTGGCTGAAAATTACCTTCTTCATTCAAAATTACTTTCTATCTCATGTATTTTCCAAGTAACTCTACACACCTCTTCTGTCCTTTGAGCTAAGGGAACGTACAGACAACCACATATCTAGCTGCTCTTCATCATTCAATGCAAGTGTGTTCTGATGTAACTCTTTTCTAGCTGAAAATTGCTTTCTTAGAAAGAAATGACTCTCTCTCTCTTAGGTATGTTTGTGAGGAAACTTTGCACATTACTTCAGTTTCCAGAGTTAATCAACCATAAACAAATGAATATCTAATGCTTTCCATAAGTGAAAGTAACAGTTTTCAGAGGGAACTCATTGCTGGCTGAAAATTACCCTCTCTTCATAATAAGCGACTTTCTTTTTCTCTGGTGCATTTGTCAAGAATCTCTACACACTGCTTGGTTTGTCTGAATTAAGGATACATATAAGGAGCCCAATTTTTAGCTACTTTTGGTCAGTGAATGGAATTCTTTTCTGTTGTAACCTATTTCCCGCTGAAAATTTCCCCTCTTATGTGTATTTGCAAAAAAGCCCTACACACTACTTTGATTTCCAGAATTAAGCTAACATATAAAGAACTGAATGTTTACATACTTTTCCACAGTTAAGGTAAGTGTCTTCATATTTAACTCCATGTTACTGAAAATTAGGCTCCTGGTATGAAATCACTATCCCTAAATTAGCTTCATTTGCAAAAAGTCTCTACACACTACTTCTGTTGTTCTAGCTCAGCATATGTAGAAGCAACCGAATGTCTACCTGCTTTTAGTCAGTGAATGTAACTCTTTTCTGATATAATTCCTTTCTGGCTGAAAATCATCCTCTTTGTACAACAAGACTTTCTGTCTCATAGGCACCTTTACCGAAAAACTGCACAGTTCTTTGGTACTCAGACTAAACAAACATGTAAAAAAACGAATGTTTAGCTGCTTTATGTCAGTGAAGATTAGTGTTTTTTTTTATTTCAGGAAGTTATGGGGGTACAAAACTTTAGGTTTTGTATATTGCCCTTGCCCTCCTACCCCCGCCCTGAGTCAGAGCTTCAAACGTGTCCATCCCCTAGACAGTGCATATAGCACTCATTATGTAGATATACACTCATCCCCTCCCCGCCCCACATCTACCTGACACCCAATTAATGTTATTCCTGAATGTGCTCTTAGGTAATGATCAGTGAAACCAATTTGATGGTGGTACATGTGGTGCTTATTTTTCCATTCTTGGGATACTTCACTTAGTAGAATGGGTTCCAACTCTATTCAGGAGAACATAAGAGATTCTACATCCCCATTATTTCTTATAGCTAATACTTCGTAGTATACATATACCACATTTTACTAATCAACTCATACATTGATGGGCATTTGGGTTGTTTCCACATCTTTGCAATTGTGAATTCTGCTGCTGTATACATTCAGGTGCAGATGTCTTTTTATACAATGTCTTTTATTCTTTTGGGTAGATGCCCAATAATGGGATTGCTGGATTGAATGGTAGGTCTACTTGTATCTGTTTAAGATGCCTCCATATTGCTTTCCACAGAGGTTGCTCTGGTTTGCAGTCTCATCAGCAGTGTATGAGTGTTCCTGTCTCTCTGCATCCATGCCAACATTTATTGTTGTGGGACTTTTTGATAAAGGCAATTCTCACTGGAGTTAAGTGATATCCCATTATGGTTTTGATTTGCATTTCCCTGATTAGAGATGTTGAGCATTTTTTCATATGTTTTTTGGCTATTCTGTCTTCTTTTGAAAAATTTCTGTTCATGTCCTTTGCCCACTTTTTGATAGGGTTGTTTGGTTTTTTTCTTGCTGATTTTCCTGAGTTCTAAATTGATTCTAGTTATCAGTCCTTTACCACCTTCTAACAGATTGCTTCTGCTTTCTTAGCTGTGTTTCACAGTAAACTCTACAAACAGCTTTGGTTCTCAGAGTCAATCAAACATATCATCAACCCAATGTCTAGGTTCTTTCTCTAACTCAATCTAAGCGTTTCCATATGTAACTCCTTTCTGGCTAAAAGTTACCCTCTTCCATGGAAATGATGTCTTCTTTCTTAAATTTGTTTGCCAAGAGACACTACACAGTGGTTCGTTTCTCAGATTTAACCAAACCTATGGACAAGCCAATGTCTAGCTGCTTTCATATGTAACTCTTTTGTGGCTAAAATTTACCTTCCTCTAACAAAACGATTTTTACTCTCTCAGGTGTGTTTGCTTTCTTTAAGTGAATGTGAGCATTTCAAAATGTAAATCCTTTCTGGCTAAAAGTTACCCACTTCTTGTGAAGAGAATTCTTCTTTCCTAAGCGTGTTTGACAGCCATCCCTACACACTGCTTCAGTTCTGAGTTAAGCAGAGACATAAACAATGTAATATCTAGCTGATTTCTCAAAATGAATGTAAATGTTTTCATATGTAACTATTTTCCAGCTAAAAGTTTCCTTCGTCTAAAGAAGTGACTTTTTGTTCTCAGATATGTCACACAGGAAACTATACACACTATTTTGGTTCTCAGAGTTATGCAAACTTATAGACAAAAAAAGTCTTCCTGCTTTCCCTAAGTGAATGTGACTGATTTCATATAAAACTCCTTTCTGGCTAAAAGTTGCCATTTCTAACAAGATGACTGCCCCTTTTTAAGTTGTGCTTTAGAGGAAACTCTACACACAGTTTTGTTTCTCATACTTAAGGAAACCTACAGTCAACCCAAAGTTCAGTTCTTTGGAACTGTGGAATGTAAGACTTTCCACATGTAACTAATGTCTGGGTGAATGTTACTTGCCTCTTATCATGTGACTTCTTTCTTAAGTGTGTTTGACAGCAGTCCTTGCAGACTGCTTCAGTTCTCAGAGTTAAGCAAAGCTGTAAGCAAGAGAAAGTCTAGCTCCTTTCTCTAAATGATCGTAAGGATTTTAATGTGTAATTCCTTTCCAGCTAAAAGTTTCCTTCTTCTAAAGAAGCGACTTCTTGTACCTAGTTGTGCCTGTCAGGAAACTCTGCACACTGCTTTGGTGTTAGAGTTAAGCAAATGTATAATCAGCCCAATGTTTACCTGCTTTCTCTAACTGTATCTAAGTGTTTCCATAAGTAAATCCTTTCTGACTAAAGTTACCCACTTCCCGCGAAGTGACTTCTTCTTTCTTGTGTTTGACAGCAACCCATAAATACTGTTTCAGTTCTCAGAGTTAAGGAAACCCATAAGCAACCTAATTTCTAGCTGCTTTCTCTAAGTGAATATCAGCGATTCCATATGTAAATCCTTTCCCAGTAAAACTTCCCCTCTTGTAATGAAATGACTTCTACTTTCTTAGGTGTGCCGTACTTTAAACTCTACACAGTGCTTCTGTACTCAGAGTGATAAGTAACTCTTTTCTGGCTAATGGTAATCCTTTTTCTGCGAAGTGACATCTTACTTAAGTGTGTTTGACAGCAATCCCTACACACTGTTTCGGTTCTGAAGAGTTAAGCAAAGTCATAAACAACATACTGTCTACCTGATTTCTATAAATGAATGTATGTGTTTTCATGTGTAACTTTTTTTCCGCTAAAAGTTCCCTTCTTCTAGGGAAGTGAGTAGTTGTTCCTAGTTGTGTCTGACAGGAAACTCTACACACTGCTTTGGGTCTCAGAGTTATGCAACCTATAGACAACGCAATCTGTAGCTGGTTTCTCTAATTGAATGTGACCGATTTCATGTATAACTCCATTCTAATAAAAAGTTATCCTCTGCTAATAACATGACTACTAATTTCTTAGCTAAGCTTTGGAAGAAACTCTACACAGAGCTTCGATTCTCACTCTTAGGCAAATGTATACTCACCCAAAGTCCAGTGCATTCTCTAGGTGAATGTATGTGTTTCCGTATGTAACTCTTCTCCAGGTAAATGTTGCCTGCCTCTTTTGATGTGATCTCCTTTCTTTCTTTCTTTCTTTCTTTTTTTTTTCAGCTCTGCATGGGGGTCCAAAAGCTCAGATTATATACGTTCTCTGGGTCCGGCCCATCCCCTGAGTCAGAGCCTCAGGCGTGTCCATTCTCCAGACAGTGCACCAGGCATGTAGTCATACCTCCATCCCCTCCCCCTCCACCTCCCTGAGTCGGCACCTTCAAGCATGACCATTCCCCAGATGATGCGAAATGCACTCATCATGTAGGCATACATCCATCCCCTCCCCCCACCCCGCCCCTGTCTCAGTCTGATATCCAATTGGTATCCTTCCCCAGTGTGCATTTAGGTGATGATCAGGGAAACCAGTTTTGTGGTGAGTACATGTGATGCTTGTTTTTCCATTCTTTGGATACTTCACGTAATATAAGAGGTTCCAGCTCTCTCCAGGAGAACCAAAGAGATGTCGTATCATCGTTATTTCTTATAGCTGAGTAATACTCCATGGTATACAAATACCACAGTTTACTAATCCATTCGTGGATTGATGGGCACTTGGGTTGTTTCCACATCTTTGCGATTGTGAATTGTGGTGCTATAAACATTCGGGTACTGGTGTCTTTGTTACAGAATGACGTTTGTCCTTCTGGGTATATGACCAATAATGGGATTGCTGGATCGAATGGTAGGTCTACTTGAATCTGTTTAAGGTATCTCGATATTGCTTTCCACAGGGGTTGCACTAGTTTGCATTGCCACCAGCAGTGTATGAGTGTTCCTGTCTCTCACATCTACCCCAATATGTGTTTCGGGATTTTTTGATAAAGGCTATTCTCACCGGAGTTAAGTGGTATCCCATTGTGGTTTTAATTTGCATTTCCCTGATGATTAGGGATGTTGAGCATTTTTTCATATGTTTGTTAGCCATTTTTATATCTTCTTTTGAAAAATTTCTATTCATGTCATTTGCCCACTTTTGGATAGGATTGTTTGATTTTTTTCTTGCTGATTTTCCTGAGTTCTAAACAGAGTCTTGTGTTCAGTCTTTTTATCTGATGTGTAGCATGCGAAAATTTTTTCCCATTCTGTAGGCTGTCTGTTTATTTTCGTGATTGTTTCTTTGGCTGTGCAGAAGCTTTTTAATTTAATCAGGTCCCATTCATTTAATTTTGTTGTTGCTGTGATTGCCTTAGGGGATTTCTTCATAAATTCTTTGCCTAGACCAATGTCTGTAAGAGTCTTTCATATGTTTTCTTCTAGAATTCTAATCATTTCCCATTTAAGGATTAAATCTGTAATCCACAATGATTGGATTTTTGTGAGAGGTGAAATCTGTGGGTCCTGTTTCAGTCTTCTACATGTGGCTATCCAGTTTTCCCAGCACCACTTATTGAATAGCGATTCTTGTCCCCAGAGTATGTTTTTGTCTATTTTGTCAAAGATTAGACGGCCATATGAGGATGGTTTTATATTTGGGTTTTCTGTTCTGTTCCACTGGTCTGTGTCCCTGCCCTTGTGCCAATACTAGGCACTTTTAAGAAGCACAGCTTTGTTGTATAGTTTGATGTCTGGCAAATCAATACCTCCCATTTTGTTTTTATTGCTTAAAATTGCTTTTGCTATACGGGGTCTTCTCTGATTCCATACAAAGTGTATAATTATTTTTTCTAAATCTGTGAAAAATGCTGTTGGTAATTTAATAGGGATTGCATTGAATGTGTAGATCACTTTGAGTAGTATAGACATTTTAACAATGTTGATTCTTCCAATCCACAAGCATGGTATGGATTTCCACCTATTTACGTGTTCTGCAATTTCCTTCCTTAGTGTTTCAAAGTTCTCTCTATACAGGTCCTTTACCTCTTTAGTTAAATATATTCCTAAATATTTTATTTTCTTTGTTGCTATTTTGAAGGGTATTGAGTCCTTAATTTATTTCTCTGATTGAATGTTATTGGCATGTATGAATGCCTCTGATTTGTGTGTATTGATTTTGTAACCTGAAACTTTACTGAGTTCATTAATTAATTCCAGGAGTCTCTTGGTTGAGTCCTTGGGGTTTTCCAGATGCAACGTCATATCATCAGTGAAGAGTGAGAGCTTGATCTCTTCTGTCCCTATGTGGACACTCTTGATTCTGCTCTCTTACCTGATAGCTCTCCCAAGGACTTCCAATGCTATGTTGAAAAGTAATGGGGACAGTGGGCAGCCTTGTCTGGTTCCAGTTCTGAGTGAGAATGCTTTCAATTTTTCCCTGTTCAGTATGGTGCTGGCTGTGGGTTTGTCATATATGGCTTGTATCATTTTTAGGTAGGTCCCATTTATGCCTATTTTGTTAAGCGTTCTTATCATAACAGGGTGTTGAATTTTGTCAAATGCTTTTTCTGCATCTATTGAGAAGATCATATGGTCTCTATTTTTGCTTCTATATATGTGGTGAACTACATTTATAGATTTTCGTATGTTGAACCACACCTGCATCTCTGGGATGAAGCCTACTTGGTCGTGATGAATTACTTTTTTTAATAAGCACTTGGATACGTTTTGCTAGGATTTTATTGAGAATTTTTGTATCTATGTTCATGAGAGAAATGGGTCTGCAGTATTCTTTTTTTGTTGCGTCCTTTCCTGGTTTTGGTATCAATGTTATATTGGCTTCGTAAAATGTGCTGGGGAGAATTCCATCCTTCTTGATATTGGAGAATAGTTTATGTAGGATGGGCACCAGTTTTTCTTTGTATGTGAGGTAAAATTCAGGTGTGAAGCCTTCTGGACCGGGGCTTTTCTCTTGGGAGGGTTTTTTATTGCTGTTTCAATTTCAGTTCTTGATATCGGTCTATTCAAGAATTCTATTTCTTCCCGATTGAGCTTGGGAAGGCTGTGTGTTTCTAAAAATTTGTCCATTTCCTCCTCATTTTCCAATTGGTGTGCATAAAGATTTTTGTAAAATTTATAGATGATGTCATGTATCTCTGTGTCATCGGTCATGATTTCTCCGTTCATGTTCCTGATGGAAGTTATTGGAGGTTTTTCTTTTCTGCTCTTGGTTAGTCTAGCCTGTGGTGTGTCTATTTTATTTATCTTTTGAAAGAACCAACATTTTGTTTTATTAATTTGCCTTATAGTATTTTTGTTGTCCTTTTCATTTAATTCTGATTTGATCTTAATAATTTCTCTCCTTCTGCTGGGTTTGGGGTCAGTCTGTTCTTCTTTCTGCAGCACTTTGAATCTATTCATTAGATTGTCTATTTGTAAGTTTTCTGTGTTTTTGAAATAGGCATTTATGAAAATGAATTTTTATCTCAGGACCGCTTTCACTGCATCCTATAGATTTTGATAAGTTGTGTCTCCTTTGTCATTTAATTCAAAGAATGTTTTGATTTCTGACTTGATTTCTTCCTTTACAAAATAGTTATTCAGGGGAAGGTTGTTTAGCTTCCATGACTTTGAGTAGGAATGACAGCTCCTGTTAGGGTTCATTATTACTTTTATTCCACTGTGGTCTGAGAAGATGCATGGTATGATTTCTATTTTTTTAAATTTTTTAAGACATGCTTTATGTCCTAGGATATGGTCAATCTTAGAGAATGTCCCGTGAGCTGATGAGAAGAATGTATATTCAGTGAATTTCGGGTAGAATGTCCTGTCGATGTCAGTGAGGCCCATTTGTTCTAGCATTCTGTTTAAGTCTACTATGTCTTTGCTTATTTTCTGCTTGGAGGATCTGTCCTGTGCTGTCAGTGGGGTGTTAAAGTCTCTAGCTATTAAAGTCTTGTTGTCTACCATTTGATTGAGATCAAGTAGGGTTTGCTTTATGAATCTGGGTGTGCCTAGGTTGGGTGCATATATATTAAGTATGGTTATGTCTTCTTGTTGAATTGTGCCTTTCACCAGTATGTAGTAACCGTCTTTGTCTTTTATTACTTTTGTTGGTTTAAAGACTAAGTTATTGGAAATTAAAACTGCCACACCAGCTTTCTTTTGGATACCGTTTGCTTGAAATATCGATTTCCATCCTTTTATTTTCAGTCTAAATGCATCTTTGCAGGTTAAGTGAGTTTCCTGAAGACATCACATGCTTGGTTTGTGTTTTTTTTATACATTGGCCCAGTCTATGTCTCCTGAGTGGGGAATTCAGGCCATTGACACTTAGTGAGAGAACTGATAAGTTGTACAGATTTCTGTTCATCTTATTAAGTAGAACTTCATTGCTGTGTTTTCTCTCTTGAGCCATTGTGGTGGCTGGAATTTGATCTTTAGCTCTTGGGTGGTTTTACATTCATGGGTCTTTGTTGGGATGATCCATGTGTAACTCTCTTTTGAGTACTTCTTGGAGGGTTGGTCTTGTCTTGGTGAATTCTCTCAGACCTTGCTTATCTGAGAATGTCTTAATTTCTGCTTCATATAGAAAGCTTAGGTTAGCTGGGTACAAGATTCTAGGCTGGGCATTATTCTGTTTCAGAAGAGTGAGAATGGGGCCCCAACTTCTTATTGCTCGTAAAGTTTCAGTTGAGAAATCTGGCATAATTCTAATGGGCCTCCCTTTGTATGTCACTTGTTTCTTTCTCCTTATAGCTCAAAGAAGGGTCTCTTTAGTGGATATTTGGTCAGTCTGAGGACTATGTGGTGTGGTGTTTTCCTATTTGCTATGAATCTACCAGGGCTTCTTTGAGCTTCTTCAACCTGTATATCTAGAGTTTTAGCAAGGCCTGGGAAATTTTCTTCTATTATGTCTTCAAATAGTTTATCCAGCCCTTGCTTATTATCCTCTTTACCCTCAGGGATGCTCATAACTCTCACGTTAGGCTTCTTCACATAATCCCACATTTCTTGAAGACTCTGATCTTTTTTCTTAGTTCTTTGCTCTACCTCGGTGACTGACTTATTTAATTGGAAAGAATTATCTTCAATCTCTGAGATTCTTCATTCTGTTTGATCTACCCTGTTCTTGAGCCTTTCCACTGTGTTTTGTACCTCCCTGAATAAATTCTTCATTTCTAGTTCAGTTTGGTTTTTCTTCCATATTTCTATTTCCTTAGTGAATTTTTCTTCCAAATTCTGTATTTTTTTTTTTTTTTGGTTTCTTTATGTTGGTTATCCATTTTTTCTTGTATATTATTCAGCTTATTTATAATCCAAAACTGAAATTCTTCCAGTAACTTGTTGGTATTCTGAATCTGGCTTGTGCCAATTGGAGGAGAGCTGGTATTTCTCTTTAGGAGCGAGGTTTCCATTTGATTTTTTGTGCTCCCCATATTTTTCCACTGAACCCTTCCCATCTGGCTCTATCATTAGATCTTTTCTCACAGCTTTAGTCTGGCTAACAGCACGCCTTGTACTCTGTTCTTAGGCTGTGAAACTATCTAGATATGTTGCTTCCTTTGTCTAGAGGGGGAGACTGTTGTGTATTGTTTAGAGTTTTTTCTATCTCAGTTGGGGGACTGCTTCTGATGGGTCCACCCCCAGAGGATTGGCTTGACCTAAGACCAGTTTGCCAAGTTAAGTCACTGTGTTGTGGACTTTCAGTTAGCAGGCAGGATTCATACTATTTGCAAGCAGAAAGTCTCTCCTTCTTTTTTTTTCTTTTTCTTTCTTCCCCTATCTTTTGCTTCTTCCTCTAGATGTGTGGTTTCTGTCTCTTTCCACAGGAAAGACACTGGCTAGGGGGAGGAGATGGTTTCCTTGCTCGCTCAGTGCCCCAGCTGCTGCAGCTCCCATGGGCAAAGGTCTACCCTGTCTCAATGTCCCCAAGGTCCAGTCTCCACACTCTTGTGTCTGGGGAAGCACTAAGTGTTTACACCGGGTAAGGGGACATGGAGAGGGTCCACAGACCAGGGGATGGAGCCTTCTGTGGAGCCGCCTGGCACTCTATGGCTCTGCAGCAGCTAGACCTTTGACCGCACAATTGCGGCTGCCCACCCGCAGATCACCGGCACTGGCGGAAAATTTTCAGGGTCCGGTAGGAACCAGTGCTGGGGGCCTGGAGAGCTCGGGAGTATACAGTAGCTCTTGGGCTAGAGAGCCACCGAAAAGGAGAAAAGAAAAAGAAAGAAAGAGGAAAAAAAAGAAAAAGAAAAACAAAACAAACAACAAAAAACACTAACAATAATAATAATAATAATAATATTTTAAAAGCAATATGAATAAAAATAAAAAGAGAAAACAAGAAAGAAAAGAAAAAGAAAAAGAAAGAAAGAAAGAAAGAAAGAAAGAAAGAAAGAAAGAAAGAAAGAAAGAAAGAAAAAACCTGTTATTCCATGACCAAGAGTCTTAGTTCTTTCCTGCTGATGTCTCCTGTCCACAGAGTTCATATAAAGCCACAACTCTTGGCATGGGTTCACGGACTATAAAAAGGAGCTGCACGGGGACCCGCGCGGCCCCCTGTGGATCCACAGTGGCTACGCTGTGGGACCCATGATGGCGACTGCACGCCTGCCGGTTGCTGTTGCTGGGGGGAAATGTTCAGAGCTCAGCAGGCCCCAGAGTCCACAGCAGCTCCCCGGCTGGTGTGCTCCCGAAGAAGAAAAAGAGAAAGGAAAGGAAAAACAAACAAACAATCAAACAAACAACAACAACAAATAAACTCCACTTTATAATTTCACGATTGTGGTCCCTCACCTTGGTGCAGCTCCGCCCCCTCTCCCTTCAATCACTTTGTTCCCCCTGGGATCCCCCAGGGTCCAAGCTCTTTCCCGCTGATGTCTCCTATCCACAGAGTTCACACAGACCCACAGCTCTTGGCCTGGGGTCACAGACTATAAAAGGGAGCTGCGTGGGGACCTGCGCGGCCTCCTATGGATCCACAGCGACTATGCTGTGGGACCCAAGATGGTGACTGCGCGCCCGCCGGTGGCCAGTGCTAGGGGAGAATGTTCAGAGCTCGGCAGGCCTCAGAGCCCACAGCAGGTCCCCAGCCAGAGGGCTGCTGTAGAAGGAAAAGAGAAAAGAAAAAAGAAAGAAAAACAAGACCAGTTTATAATTTCATGATCACGATCCCTTGCCTTGTGGTAGCTCCACCCCTTTTCACATTAATTGCTGTGCACCATGGGGATCCCCCAGAGTCCAAGCTCTTTCCCACTGATGTCTCCTGTCCACAGAGTTCATACAGAGCCACAGCCCTTAGCGTGGGGTCACGGACTATAAAAGGGAGGTGTGTGGGGACCCGCATGGCCCCCTATGGATCTGCAGTGGCTACGCTGTGAACCCCCGGATGGCGACCAGGCGCCTGCTGGTCGCCGGCACTGGGGGAGAATGTTCAGAGCTCAGCTGGCCCCAGAGCTGAGGGCTTGGCGAGCACCACAGCCCAGAGCAGCTGCCCGGCCGGGGGGCTGCTGAAGAAGAAAGAGAGAAAGAAAAGAGAAAAACAAAAAAGAAAAAAAAAACCACTTTATAATTTCACTATCGCGGTCCCTCGCCTTGGCATAGCTCCGCCCCTTTTCACGTTAATTGCTGCCTACCGCAGGGATCCCTCAGAGTCCAAGCTCTTTCCCGCTGATGTCTCCTGTCCACAGAGTTCATACAGAGCCACAGCTCTTGGCGTGGGGTTACAGACTATAAAAGGGAGCTGCTCGGGGACCCATGCAGCCCCCTATGGATCCGTAGCAGTTAAGCTGTGGTCCCCAGATGATGACCACGCGCCCCCTGCTTGCTGGCACTGGGGGAGAATGTTCAGAGCTCGGCAGGCACCAGAACCCTCAGCAGCTTCCCAGCCAGGGGTACTGCCGAACAAGAAACAGAGAACAAAATAAAACCCGCTTTAATATTTCATGATCACAGTCCCTAGCCTCAGCGCAGCTCTGCCCCCTTTCCCCCTAATCACTTTGTCCCTGCAGGGATCCCCCAGAGTCCAAGCTCTTTCCTGCTGATGTCTCCCATCCACAGAGTTCACACAGAGCCACAGCTCTTAGCGTGGGGTCACGGACTATAAAAGGGAGCTGCGCGGGGACCCACGAGGCACCCTATGGATCCGCAGCGGCTGTGCTGTAGGACCCCAGATGGCGATCGAGCACCCACTGGTCGCCGGCGCTGGGGGAGAATGTTCGGAGCTCGGCAGGCGCCAGAGCCCACAGCAGCCCTCTGGCCGGGGGGCTACCAAAGAAGAGAAAGAGAACAAAAAAACCCGCTTTAATATTTCACGATCATGGTCCCTCACCTCAGTGCAGCTCCACGCCTGTTCCTTTAAGTGTTAGGTGGCCGCGGAAACCCCCCAGAGTCTAAGCTCCTTCCCGCTTATATCACCTGTCCTGGGAGAGCCACATCTCCCGCGGTGATTCTGCACCAATTTCAGTCAGATCCCTGATTGAGTGTGTGTGGAAGTCAATGGGGAGAACAAGCCACTTTGCTGTGGGACTGAACCCACCTCACTCTTCGGTGAGGCGGGTACAGCCGTCCTGCACTCTGCTGTCTATTTTCCATCCCGCACTCTCCAAATTATCTCAGTCTGATTTCCATTTGCCTCTGTTTTTTCTTGTTCTCTGTGTCCCACGGTGGTTCTCCGTGGGTTCACACCACCATTCCTGCAGGGGAGTAATCCTCTAGCATTGTGGCAGGTCGAGATCCATGCCTTCTTCTCTGATGTGACCTTCTTTCTTAAGTGTGTTTGACAGCAATATTTACCACTGCTTCGATTCTCAGAGTTAAGAAAACCTACAGATAACACAATATCTAGCTGTTTTCTTTAAGTGAATGTAAGCGATTCCATATGTAACTCTTCCTGGGAAAAACTTTCCATCATCTTACAGAATCACTTCTACTTTCTTAGCTGTGATTTACAGTAAACTCTACAAACAGCTGCAGTTCTCAGAGTTACGCTAACCTATAGTCAACTGAATATCTACATGCTTCTCCAAGACAATGTAAGTGTTTCTATATGTAACTGTATTCTAACTAAATGTTACCTTCTTCCTTGGAAATGACGTCCTCTCTCTTATTTGTGTTTGCCAAGAAAAACTACACAGTTCTTTGGCCCTCAGAGTTAACCAAATCTATGGACAATTCAATGTCTAGCTGCTTTGATATGTAACTCCTATCTGCCTAAAATTTACCATCTTCTAACAAAATGACCTCTACTTTCTTAGGTGTGTTTGCTTTGTCTATGTGAATGTAAGCGTTTCCAAACATAAATCCTTTCTGACTAATGATTACCACTTCCTGTGAAGTGACTTCTTTCTTAAGTGTGTTTGACAGCAACCACTACACATTACTTTGCTTCTCAGAGTTGAACAAAGCTGAAAACTATGTAATGTCTACCTGCTTTATCTAAACGAATGTAAGCATTTTCATGTGTAACTCATTTCTGGCTAAAAGTTTCCTTCTTCAAAAGAAGTGATTTCTTGTTTCTAGGTATGCTCGACAGGAAAAACTACATACTTTTGTAGTCCTCAGAGTTATGCAAACCTATAGACAACAAAATGTTTAGCTGGTTCCTCTAAGTGAATGTGACCGATTTCATATATAACTCCTTTCCGGCTAATTGATATAGTGTTCTAATGACATGACTGCTACTTTCTTAACTGTGCTTTGGAGGAAACTCTGCACACAGCTTTGGTTCTTAGACTTCAGCAAATCTATATCAACCCAATATATAGTGCTTTCCCTAAGTGAACATAAGCGTTTCCATATATAATTCCTATCTGGATGAATGTTACTGGCCTCCTATGAGTTGCCTCCTTTCTTAAGTGTGTTTGAGAGTCACGAGGGAGTGGAGCGTGGACCTTGCAGACATTGGGGCAGGGTGGACCATCACCCACGGAAGCTGCAGCAGCCTGGGCACGGAGCAAACAAGTGCACCGCCCCCTCCCCCTAGCCACTGTCTTTCATGCAGAGAGAGGCAGAAATCACCTCCAGAGAGGAAGAGGCAAGGAAAAAGCTGCTTTCTGTCTGCAATTAGAACAGCCCAGTGATGGGACTCTCAAACCGGTTTCGGGTCAAACTAATTCTCTAGGGATGGACCCAACAGAAACAGGCCCCCAGCCGAGGTAGCAAAATCCTGAACAACACGTGAAGGGCTCCCCCTAGTGACAGAGGAAGCAGCTTACCTGGGCTGCAGCACAGCCCAAGATCAGCGCACACCACGTGCCTCTACTCAGACTAAAGCTGAAAGAAGGGACCTAAGGATTGATCCAGATGGGAAGGGCTCAGAGAAAGAACTCTGGGAATACAAATAATCAAGCTGAAATATTGCCCTCAAAGAGGATTAGTAGTTCTCTACCAGTTGACACAAACCAGATTCAAAATAGCAACATGTCACAGGAGGAATTTCACACATGGATCATAAGTAGGCTGAATATTATACAAGAAAAAAATGGATAACCAACACAAAGAAACCACAAAAAAAATCCAGGAATTGAAAGAAGAATTCACTAAAGAAATTTAATATTGAAGAACAATCAAACTGAACTCCTGGAAATGAAGAATTTATTCAGGGAGATACAAACACCATGGAACGTCTCAAGAGCAGGGTAGATCAAACAGAAGAAAGAACCTCAGAGATCGAAGATAACACTCTCCAATTAAATAAGTCAGTGACAGAGATGGAGCAAAGAAATAAGAGAAAAGATCAGAGTCTACAAGAAATGTGGGATTATGTGAAGAAGCCTAATGTGAGAGTTATTGGCATTCCTGAGGGTGAAGAAGACAATAAGAAAGGGTTGGATAAGCTATTTGAAGATATAATTGAGGAAAAGTCCCAGGCCTTACCAAACACTAGATATACAGGTTCAAGAAGCTCAAAAAACCCCTGGGAGATTCATACCAAATACGAAGACACCACGTCAGGCAGTTATCAGACTGACCAAAATATCTACTAAAGAGGCCCTTCTTCAAGCTGTAAGGAGAAAGAAACAAGTAACATACAAAGTAAAATCCATTCAAATTATGCCAGATTTCTCAACTGAAACCTTACAAGCAAGAAGAGACTGGGGCCCCATCTCACTCTTCTGAAGCAGAATAATGCCCAGCCTGGAATCTTATACCCAGCTAAGCTCAGCTTTATATATAAAGGTGAAATTAAGACATTCTCAGATAAACAAAAACTCAGAGAGTTCTCCAAAACCAGCTCTCCAAGAAGCACTCAAAACAGAGCTACACATGGACCAGCACAAGAAAGAACCACGAATATAAAACTACTCAAGAGAAGATAAAAATCCAGTTATCACAATGGCTCAAGGGATAAAACAGAATAATGAAATTCAACGCAACATGAGGAACAGAAATCAGTCTCACTTATCAGTTCTCTCATTAAATGTGAATGGATTGAATTCCCCACTCAAGAGACATAGACTGGCCAAATGGTTGAAAAAATACAAGCCACGTATCTGCTGCCTTCAGGAAACTCATCTAACCTTCAAGTATGCATTTAGACTGACAATAAAAGGGTGGGAATCGATATGTCAAGCAAATGGAAGCCAAAAGAAAGCTGGCGTGGTGGTTTTAATCTCCAATAACTTAGTTTTAAAATCAATAAAAGTAATGAAAGACAAAGATGGTCACTATATACTGGTGAAGTGTAAAATTCAACAAGAAGACATAACTATACTTAATGTATATGCACCTAACTTAGGTGCCCCCAGATTCATAAAGCAAACCCTACTTGATCTGAACAGAATGATAGATAACAACAATTTAATAGTCGGAGACTTTAACATGCCACTGATGGTACAGGACGGATGCTCCAGACAAAACATAAAAAAAGAAATAATGGACTTAAATAGAGTGCTAGAACAAATGGACCTGACTGACATCTACAGGACATTCTACCCCAAATCCACTGAATATACTTTCCTCTTTCAGCTCATGGGACATTTTCCAAGATTGATCATATCCTAGGACATAAAGTATGTCTTAAAAAATTTTTAAAAATAGAAATTATATTATGCATCTTCTCAGATCACAGCTGAATAAAAAAGTAATAATGAACCCCAATAGAAACTCTCATTCCTACTCAAAGTCATGGAAGCTAAACAACCTTCTCCTGAATGACTATTTTATAAAGGAAGAAATCAAGTCGGAAATCAAAAGATTCTTTGAATTCAATGATAAAGGAGACACAACTTATCAAAATCTATGGGACACAGCTAAAGCAGTCGTGAGAGGAAAATTCATTTCCATAAATGCCTATATCAAAAAAGACAGAAGACTTACAAACAGACAATCTAACGTGTAGACTCAAAGAGCTGGAGAAAGAAGAACGGACCAACCCCAAACCCAGGAGAAGGAGAGAAATTATTAAGATCAAATCAGAATTAAATGAAAAGGACAACAAAAATACCATAAGGGAAATTAATAAGACAAAAAGTTGGTTCTTTGAAAAGATAAACAAAATAGACACACCTCTGGCTAGATTAAACAACAGCAGAAAAGAAAAATCTCTAATAACCTCCAACAGGAACATGAAAGGAGATATCATAACCAATGCCACAGAGATACACAATATCCTCTATTAATTCTATAAGAATCTTTAGGAACAAAACCTGGAAAATATGTAGGAAATGAACAATTTTTTAGAAACACATAGCCTTCACAAGGTTAATCAGGAATAAATAGAATCCCTGAATAGACCAATATTAACAACTGAAATCAAAACACCAATAAAAATCCTTCCCAAAAAGAAAAGCCTTGGACCAGATGAGTTCACACCCGAGTTTTTCCACACATACAAAGAAGAACTGGTGCCCCTCCTACATAAACTATTACCCAATATCGAGAAGGATGGAATTCTCCCCAACACATTTTACCAAGCCAACATACTTTTAATACCAAAACCAGGAAAGGATGAAACAAAAAAGAAAGCTACAGACTAATATCCCTTATGAATATAGATGCAAAAATTCTCAATAAAATCCTGCCAAATCAAAACCAAGTGCTTATCAAAAAAACAATCCAACACGACAAAGTGGGCTTCATCTCAGAGATGCAGGGGTGGTTCAACATACTTAAATCTATAAATGTAATTCACCACATAAACAGAAGCAAAAATAAAGATCATATGATCGTATCAATAGATGCAGAAAAAGCATTTGACAAAATTCAACACCCTGTTATGATAAGAATGCTTAACAAAATAGCCATAAATGGGATTTACCTAAAAATGATACAAAGCATATATGACAAACCCACAGCCAACACGACACTGAATGGGGAAAAAATGCAAGCATTCCAACTTAGAACTGGAACCAGACAAGCCTTCCCACTGTCCCCATTACTTTTCAACATAGTATTGGAAGTCCTTGCAAGAGGTATTAGGCAAGAGAGCAGAATCAATGGTGTCCAAATAGGGAAAGAAGAGATAAAACTCTCACTCTATGCTGATGATATGATTTTATATCTGGAAAACACCAAGGATTCAACCAAGAGACTCCTAGAATTGATTAATGAATTCAGTAAAGTCTCAGGTTACAAAATCAATACACACAAATCAGAGGAATTCATATATGCCAATAACAGTGAATCAGAGAACCAAATTAAAGACTCAATATCCTTCAAAATAGAAACAAAGAAAATAAAATATCTACGAATATATTTAACTAAAGAGATAAAGGACCTCTATAGGGAGAACTATGAAACATTGAGGAAGGAAATCGTAGAGCATGTAAAACCATACCATGCTTGTGGATTGGAAGAATCAACATTATTGAAATGTCTATACTACACAAAGTAATCTACAGATTCAATGTAATCCCTATTAAATTATCAACATCATTTTTCACAGATATAGAAAAAATAATTATACACTTTATATGGAATCAGAGAAGATTCTGTATATCAAAAGCAATTTTAAGCAATAAACACAAAATGGGAGGTATTAATTTGCCAGACTTCAAACTATACTACAATCTGTGGTTCTTAAAACTGCCTGGTATTGGCACAAGTGCAGGGACACAGACGAGTGGAACAGAATAGAAAATCCAAATATAAAGCCATCCTCATATAGTCATCTAATCTTTGACAAAGCAGACAAAAACATACTCTTGAGAAAAGAATCTCTGTTCAATAAATGGTGCTGGGAAAACTGGATAGCCACATGTAGAAGACTGAAACAGAATCCGCAGATTTCACCTCTCACAAAAATCAAATCATGGTGGATAACAGACTTAAACCTTAGGTAGGAAATGCTTAGAATTCTAGAAGAAAATGTAGGAAAGACTGGTACAGACATTGGCCTAGTCACAGAATTTATGGAGAAGACCCCTAAGGCAATCACAGCAATAACAAAAATAAATGAATGGG
This sequence comes from Lemur catta, assembly GCF_020740605.2. Lineage (NCBI taxonomy): Eukaryota > Metazoa > Chordata > Mammalia > Primates > Lemuridae > Lemur > Lemur catta. Next base: position 1,128,348 of record NC_059156.1, read on the forward strand.
ACTGGATCAAATTAGAAAGCTTTTACACTGCCAAAGAAACAATCATGAGAATAAACAGACAACCTACAGAATGGGAAAAAATTTTCTCATACTACACATCGGATAAAGGATTGATAACAAGAAGCTATTTAGAACTCAGGAAAATCAGCACAAAAAAATCAAACAACCCTATCAAAAAGTGGGCAAACAACAAGAATAGAAATTTTTCAAAAGAAGATATAAGAATGGCTAACAAACATGAAAAGATGCTCAACATCCCTAATCGTCAGGGAAATGCTAATCAAAACCACAATGAGATATCACTTAACTCCAGTGAGAATGGCCTTTATCAAAAAGTCCCAAAACAACACATGTTGGCGTGGATGTGGAGAGACAGGAACACTTATACACTGCTGGTGTGACTGCAAACTAGTGCAACCCCTGTGGAAAGCATTATGGAGATATCTTAAACAGATTCAGGTAGACCTACCATTCGATCCAGCAATCTCATTATTGGGCATCTACCCAAAGGAACAAAAGTCATTCTGTGACAAAGACACCTGTACCCGAATGTTTATAGCAGCACAATTCACAGTTGAAAGGATGGGGAAACAACCCAAATTCCCATCAATTCACGAATAGATTAGTAAATTGTGGTGTATGTATACCATGGAGTATTACTCAGCTATAGGAAACAATGGTGATATGACATCTCTTTGGTTCTCCTGGAGAGATTTGGAAACCATTATATTAAGTGAAGTATCCCAAGAATGGAAAAATAAGTATCACATGTACTTACCAGAAAATTGGTTTCCCTGATCGTCACCTAAATGCACATTTGGGAATGATACCAACTGGATATCATACAGAGATGGGGGGTAGGGGAGGGGATGAGTGTATGCCTACATGATGAGTGCATTGCACACCGTCTGGGGAAGGGTCATGCTTGAAGGTGCTGACTAGGGGAGATGGGAGTGGGGGGAGGGGATGGAGGTATAACTACATGGTGAGTGCCAGGTGCACTGTCTGGGGAACGGACACGCTTGAAGTTCTGACTCAGGGGGATGGGCGGGACATGGGCAATATATATAGAACCTGAACTTTTGTACCCTCTTAATAAGATGAAATAAAAAGAAAAGAGAAACAAATAGTTCCATTCACTGAACAAAGGCACCTAGAAATTTGGTTGCTTCTATGTAATCTTAATTCAGAAAAATGAAGCACTCTGCAGAGATTATTGGCAAACGGCCTAATCTAGAGAAAGTGAGTTTGTACCAAGATGGTAATTTTCAGCCAGAAACGGAAAGTACCCAGACATTTGGTTCTTTATGTTTGCTTACGTCTCAAAACCCAAGTAATGTGTAGAGCTTCTTTGCAAACATACTTTAATAGAGATAAAGTCATTTCATATGAAGAAGGTGATTTATAGCTAGAAAGAAGTTACATATTAAGACACTTACAGTCACTGAGGGAATGCAGCTAGTGTTTCACTTCTTTACATGTTTACCTAACTCTGGGAACCCAAGCAGTGTGTGAGTTTCTTGGCAAATGCACATAACATGGAGGAAGTCAATTCGTACCCTGAGGGTAATTTTCAGCCAGAAAGCAGTTACATGTGAAGACACATTCACTGAGGGAAAGCACGTAGACATTCGGTTCTTTATATGTTTGTTTCACTCTAGAATCTGTAGTAGTGTGTAGAGTTTCTTTGCAAATGTACCAAAGAGAGAGAATGTCATTTCGTTCTAAGAGGACAATTTTCAGTTGGAAAAGAGTTACATCATAAATGACTTACATTCACTGACTGAAAGCAGCTGGAAATTCAGTTTTTTATACATTTCCTTAGCTGTGAGAACCAAAGAGGTGTGTAGAGTTTCTTGGCAAATGCACTGAGGAGACAGAAAATAATTTCAATGAAAAAGGTAATTTTCAGCCAGAAAGGAGTTACATTCAAAGACACTTAAATTCACTGAGGGAACACACCTAGTCACTGGATTCTTTATATATTTGCTTAATTCTGGAAGCTGAAGTTTGTGTAGAGCTTTTTTACAAACATTCCTAAGAGAATGTCATATTGTGTGAAAAAGGTAATTTTCAGCCAGAAAGGAGTTACATATGAAGACACAGTCACTGAGGGATGCATCTAGTCATATGACTCTTCATATGTTTGCTTAACCTTGGGAATAGACACAATATGTAGAGTTTCTAGGCAAACGCACCTAAGGTAGAGAAAGTCATTTTGTACGGAGAGGGTAATTTTAGCTGGAAAGTACTTACATATGAAAGCACTTACATTCAGTGAGAGAAGGCCGCTAGGCCTTCCAAATGTGAGCTAGTACACACTAACCTTTTTGTGGCTATATTGTGAAGATGTTGGGCTGTAACTAATAAGGTAATCTAGAGTAAGGAAGGTATGCTTTAATTTAAATTGAGTGGTCAGGGCAGGCACAGACTACATAACTTATCTGAAGTTATGGAATTTCTGGAAAGAGATCCTTAAAATTTGGATGCATATAAAACTTCTCTAGTAGGTAATTATCATTATTATTTTTTTTTTTTTTGAGACAGAGTCTTGCTTTGTTGCCCTGGCTAGAGTGAGTGCCATGGCGTCAGCCTAGCTCACAGCAACCTCAAACTCCTGGGCTTAAACGGTCCTAACTGCCTCAGCCTCCTGAGTAGCTGGGACTACAGGCATGTGCCACCATGCCCGGCTAATTTTTTTCTATATATATTTTTTAGTTGGCCAGATAATTTCTTTCTATTTTTAGTAGAGACAGGGTCTCACTCTTGCTCAGGCTGGTCTAGTAGGTAATTATTAATAAAACTTTTACTGATTAACGTTTTTCTTACCTGAAAAATTAATGAATGCATATGATCAAAAAGTTGAAGTATTACAATAAGATTCACAGTGAAAAATGTATCTTCTCACATTTAACCCCTAAGGTGCCAGTTTGTCTGCCTGTAGACAACTGTGTCATTTCCTAAAGGGTTCTCCTCAAAATAATCTACAGATATGCACATATATGCATCTTCTTCTATATTTCATATCTTGTTACATAGTTACCTGCTATACATACTGTAGTACACTTTGCTTAAAATGTGATCTTTATTTTAATATTTTTATTTTATTTATCAAAATAAATAAAATTTATTAAATTTTATTAAAATTTTAATATTTTCATTCAGTTCAAGAAGGAAAAATGAATTTCTGAGGCGTGTTAATGGCACACGCTTCCGTATTGATGTTTCAAAGGCTGTTTTTCCCCCACAAATGGTATTATTTATGCTGAAGCTGCAGAGGGCAGTGTAGTCCTTCCCAAAGCATGGTGTATCTATCCTTGGATAGCGTTTTGAAGATCTTGAATGCGGTGCAAATTTTAGAATTTGGTGAAGCTCCTGGGATTAAAAAAATTCATCAGTTCAAATTATTCACCCATGGTCTTTTATGCATTTCATATAAAATTATTTTCAATATGTTTATATTATGTATATCCATAGAACTAATTTTTCCTTAATGGATACAATGCTTATTTCAAAGGTCATTTTTAGCCACAATAAGTATATGATGTCTTCATTTAAAAAAACTTGAATTGTTAAGAGAGTAGATTTTATGTGTTCTCACCACAAAAAGTATAATGAGGTAATGCATTCGTTGGTTTGATTTAGCCATTCCACAATATATATATACTGTAAAACATTATGTTGTACATTGTAAATGTATGCAATTTTGTCAACTAAAAAAATAAATAATAACATTTAAAAAAGGAATTTTAAAGAGGATGGATGAGTGTAAAATTGAATATGGATGCATGAGGGGGTAGGAAAAGTGATCTGTGTTACAGAAAACATCTAAGGTAGCCACAGTGTGGCACAGAATGATGGCAGTCCACCAACTCCATTCTCCTCTCTCTGGCAAGAAACCAAGAAATCGTTAGCCTTGCAGTTAGTGTCTTGCAGTTAGGGGCCACTGATAGACATAGATAAGAAAAACTACACAGGTGCATTTTTCCTCACTTGTATTTGGTGAGCATCCTTTCCTCTTTTCCTCTTTGACTATTCCAAACCTTCACCCAGGTTTCCTTCTCATTTTTACTGAGAAAGCAGGACCATCAAGGAAGATGTCTCCACTCCTAGCTCTCTGACCCTACCTCCTGCACCCCTGCTGATGTGTATCCCTGCCAATTCTTCCCTCTTGTTGCTCACTTGCAGAGCGAAGTATTCATTGTGTTTGATCCTCTCCAGTCTACTCCAGGATCCTGATCCAGCAATTACATGCTCTCTATTTCAGAAAAATGCTAGGAAACAACAACAAAAATAATTTGTAATTCCACTACTTTAAAACAATTATCTAAAGTTGTTAAGTGAACATTTCTTCTATCACCCACTCCTCAATTCCATCTTCCCAAAGGTGACCTATGTTAAGTTCCTTTCTGACATTTTCTTGAGTACATGCAAGAAATCTATATGTATAAATAACCATACACTTATGTTTCCAAGAATGGAGTCATTATGTGCTTACTGAGCTAAAATTTGGTTTTTACCCTAACAAGTCAATATGTAGGTTTGTTTTTTATGTTGGTTGCATAATATTCAAGTATATGGTGGCATTGTAGTTTATTCAGTCATTCATTCCTTTGTTTATATTTAGATTGTCTCCATTTTTTCAATATTGCTTATAATGCAAAAATCCATGTGCACATATATACCCTTACACACTTAGGCTTTTATTTTCATAAACTAGATTGCTAGAAGTTGAAATGCTGATGCAAATGATGTGCTTGTTTTGAATTATAGCAAGTACTACCAAATTATTTCTGAATAATTTGTTCCAATTATACTACAACCAAGAATGTGTAAATATCCACTTCCTCATTTCTTCACCATCATCACTGGATATTATGAATATTTTTAGTTTTTGTCAATTTTAAGAGGAAAAAAGATACTTATTATTACTTAATTTGTGTTAGCTTGGTGCAAAAGTAATTGTGGTTTTAGCATTGTTTTACATTTGTGGTTTGATATTGCAATACATTCTTGAATAAATATGGTTATGTTATACATTATTTTAATCCGCATTTCTCACTTTATGTTTTTTGCTAAGGACTTACTATTTGCTGTTTATTTTATATTTGTTTTAGACTATGGAAATGAAATTATACAAAAAGCAGATTCAAGTGATTTTCTTATTCAAGTTCACAATGGGTTGTAAAGCAGTGGAGACAACTCACAACATCAACAACGCATTTGGCCCCAAAACTGCTAAGGAATGTACAGTGAAGTGGTGGTTCAAGAAGTTTTGCAAGGAGACAAGAGTCCTGAAGAAGAGGAGTGCAGTGGCCGCCCATCAGAAGTTGACAACAACCAATTGAGAGCAATCATCAAAGTTGATCCTCTTACAAATACAGGAGAAGTTGCCAAATAATTCGATGTTGACCATTCATTGCATGGTCATTTGGCATTTGAAACAAATTGGAAAGATGAAAAAGCTCAAGTGGGTGTCTTGTGAGCTGTCTGAAAATCAAAAAAATCATCATTTTTGAAGTGTCATCTCTTATTGTACACAAAACAATGAAGCATTTCTTGATGGGATTGTGACACGCGCCAAAAAGTGGATGGTGTATAATAACCAGCAACAACCACCTCAGTGGTTGGACTGAGAAGCAGCTCCAAAGCACTTCCCAAAGCCAACCTTGCACCAAAAAATGGTCATGGTCACTCTTTGGTGGTCTGCTGCCGGTCTGATCCACTACAGCTTTCTGAATCTTGGCGAGACCATTCCATTTGAGAAGTATGCTCAGCAAATCAATGAGATGCCCCAAAACTTCAATGTCTGCAGCCAGCATTGGTCGACAGAAAAAAAACCTAATTCTTCTCCATGACAATGCTCAACTGCAGGTCACACAACCAGTGCTTCAAAAGTTGAACGAATTGGGCTACAAAGTTTTGTCTTATCTGCCATATTCACCTGACCTCTCACCAACCACTTCTTCAAGCATCTCAACAACTTTTTGCAGGGAAAATGCTTCCACAACCAGTAGGATGCAGAAAATGCTTTCCAAGAGTTTGTAGAATCCCAAAGCATGGATTTTTATGCTACAGGAATAAACGCATTTATTTCTCATTGTCAAAAATGTCTTGATTATAATGGTTCCTATTTTGATCGATAAAGATATGTTTGAGTCTAGCTGTAATGATTTAACAATCAGGATCCAAAACCACAAGTACTTTTGCACCAATGTCATACTTCCCTGACTACTAGTAGGATTGGGCATGTTTTCATTGCTTATTAGTAACATTTACATCTTATTTTTGTCTTGTCCATTTGTGTTAAAGAGTCTTTTCTCTTTTTGTTCATATGAATTGTTTACCTTTTTTTTTACTGATAGTTGGAAATTGGTAAGTATTATGGAATAATAGCAGATATTTCCTTCTGGTCAGTAATTTGTCTTTTAAATCATCTCTGTGTGGTTACTTTTTGGGTTTCTTACTTTTGTCAATTTAAGATGTCCTTTCTCTACTTTGAAGTTCTAAAACTATTATATTACTTTTTGTTTACTTTTGTGATTTTATTTCTTACATTTACAGATTTAATTCTTCCTTATAGTTTTTGTTTTTTAATTGTTTTTAATGGCTCTGTCTCCTGAGCTTATACATATTTCAGTTCTTTTCCATAATTTGAAAACCTTTCCTTATGTTACCCCCCATCTATCTGGAACCTTCTCCCATTTCCTTTTTTATCAACAAAGTAATCTATACTCACTGTCTTCATGTCCTTGTTTTCCAGTCAATCTTAAGATATTTCTAATTTGGCCTAGAATCCTACTATCATGTAAATAAAATTTCTTTTGTGGGATGGACGCAGTGAATAAATTTTTGGATAAAATAGACATTTTCCAGTGCTTTGGAGCATTTTCTACTTCCTTGTTTGGGTGTTAGGTAGTCCCCAATGATGGCTGCCTTGATTTCCTTTCATGCCTCTTGTGGACCTGTGATTCCACCCATCCTTGTTACTTTTTGGAAGGTCTGGGGAAAACTAGAGCCTTCATTGTTGCCTAACTCCACTGAGGGCATTCTTCTCACTGCCATCTATAGCAAACAACGTGGTGGTGGGAGGGAAGTACTGAATTTGAGGCTGCATTTGTCTCTGGAGTAAAACTGGAAGATCATTTATTTATTTATTTGTTCATTAAACAAACATGTATTAGGTATTTATTATATAGAAAGCACTTTTGTAGGCACTGGCACATCTATAATATATGACAATCAAACCACAAGAAACCCAGAAGACTTATCTACGTTATTAGTTTATTTAAAAACCAGAGATCCCAAATATTAAAAAGATAGAATTATATTAGTTACACTTAATTATACTGAATGGCATATTGTATACAGAAATGCCTTGCACATAGCAAAATGTGTTTCCAACGTTATTTTTATTTTTACCTTGATGTTGGAAAACTTAAGCCAAGGAAGAGAACAGGGAGCAAAGGAGTCATGAGACTACTATACAGGAAACAGGATTTACAAACTCACAAAGACCCTAAAACAAACCTGATCTAAAGCAGAAACAAATTGTTTATAGAATCGCTAACTATAGGACTTAACACATACTTTCTGAATGACAGTACAAATTGATATTCAGCAGACATCTTATTTAAATATAAAGTTTGAGAAAACCAGTTGTAACAATACAGTTGAAATATATAGTTTAGCTGCAGAATATAGGTAGGTCCATGCTCTTACAGGGAAATTATTTAATAAAAAATTTAGTCATCCAGGGAGAAAGAGGTCAAAACTTCCAGAAACTTTCACTCATGTTATGGTACATTTTCTAAGAATAGTGTTGAAAACCTAACATTGATAGCTGCCAGGAAGCCATCAGAAAGAACTCAAATTAGTTACAGGAAATACACATTTCTATACGTATTCATTCCTAGGGTTGTTGTAACAAATGACCACAACTTGCTGGCTTAAAACAAGAGAAATGTATTTGTCCACAGTTCTGGAGACTAGATGTCCAAAATCACGGTGTTGGTAGCGCTATGCTCCCTCTGAAGACGTTAGGGAAGAATCCTTCCTTTCTTCCTTCTAGCTCCCAGTGGTTCCCAGAAACTGTGGTAGTCCTTCGTTTGCAGCTGCATCACTTTAGTCCCTGCCTCTATCTTCACATGACCTTCTTTGTGTCGCTCTGTCTTTTCTTTTTCTGTCTAAGAATGCCTGTCATTGGATTTAGGGCACCATAATCCAGGATGATTTTAACTTCAGATCCTTATCTTAGTTCATCTGCAAAGACGTTTATTCTAAAATGAAGTCATATTTTGAAGTGCCATGTGAATATACATTCTGGGGGCCTCTATTCAACACACTATACTGTACCACCAATTAAAACAAATTTCTTAAAATATTGCATTGTTCACCTCTAGAAGAGAGGATAAAAGTTTTATTATTTCAAAACTAATTATTCCTATAAACTGGCAAACTCAAAGACTATGTGAAAGTGAGTTGTTCCTTTCCTGTAAGAAAGTTTCGAAATTTTGTTATATAATAATCCATACCCAAAGGCAAGGGATGTTTGGGTAGATTCTGGCGGTGAGAAAAAGTGTGCTCATAATTACTGTAATAGAACTTTCCATTTGAACTGTACTATATTTTGAAGAGATAATCTAAATCCATTTATGCCATATGGCTGTAGTGATTGACTCTTCAAAATAATCTTTATGACATGCATTAAAAATCTGACTCCTATTTTTGCTTAAGGAGGCTAAATTATATGACCAAGGTATCATTATTTTGAAAATGCCAGAAACCCAAATAAATTAGTTTTAAAAGAGGGAATTTACCGAATCGTGCACACAACTAAGAAGTCTAAGAGGGTGAGACTGTCTTTAGAAATGAGAAACACTATGGATTCAAAGAATGATATTTTTTCTTGCTGTCTCTCCAGTTTATCTGTCCTCTATTTCTTGGTTCTGTTTCTATTTGGTGTGTTTGCTTCCTGTAATAGATAGGCTTTCTCCACGTGTTGAAGAAAATGTAGCATAGCCACAGAGATCTTCAGGGTAGTATCCTCACGACCTATGACTAAGAAAAGAAATGGTATCCTCGTCTATCATTTCACAGAATGATTCTGATTGGCCTGGATCAGGTAAACTGCCAGCTCTTGGGCCAACTCTATGGTCAAGGGTTTGAAATGCTTTGTGGTTACGAGTGTAATGGGATGTCATAGCTGGTGGTCTGCAGTCACGCAACAGAGTAAATCTAAGTTAGCCACGTTAGGATCAAAATCGTGAAACCATTAGCTCAAGGTTCTCACTAAATAACATTAAACATTTTTTTTATTTCAGCTTACTATGGGGGTACAAAAGCTCAGGTTATATGTATTGCCCATGTCCCACCCATCCCCCAGATTCAGAGCCTCAAGCATGTCCATTGCCCAGACAGTGTGCTTGGCACTCACCATGCAGTCATACATCCATCCCCTCCCCCTACCACACCTCCCCAAGTAAGCACCTTCAAGCATGACCATTCCCCAGACGGTGCGCAACGCACTCATCATGCAGACATACACCTATCCCCTACCCCTACCTCCTGCCTCAGTCTGATATACACTTGGTATCATTCCTCAATGTGCATTTAGGTGATGATCAGGGAAACCAATTTTCTGGTGAGTACATGTGATGCTTGTTTTTCCATTCTTGGGATACTTCACTTAATATAATGGGTTGCAACTCTTTTCAGGAGAACCAGAGATGTCGTATCACCATTATTTCTTATACTTGAGTAATACTCCATGATATACATATACCACAATTTACTAATGGATTTGTGGATTGATGGACATTTGGGTTGCATCCACATCTTTGCAATTGTGAATTGTGTTGCTATAAACATTCGGGTGCAAGTGTCTTTGTTATAGAATGACGTTTGTTCTTCTGGGTAGATGCCCAATAATGGGACTGCTGGATTGAATGGTAGGTCTACTTGAATCTGCTTAAGATATCTCCATATGGTTTTCCATAGGGGTTTACACTAGTTTACAGTCCAACCAGCAGTGTATGAGTGTTCCTGTCTCTCCGCATCCACGTCAACATGTATCCTTTTGGGATTTTTTAATAAAGGCCATTCTCACTGGAGTAAAGTGGTATCTCATTGTGGTTTTGATTTGTATTTCCCTGATGATTACAGATGTTGAACATTTTATCATATGTTTGTTACCCATTTTTATATATTCCATTGAAAAATTTCTATTCATGTCCTTTGCCCACTTTTTGATAGGGTATTTTGATTTTTTTAACTGATTTTCCTGGGTTTTAAATATATTCTTGTTATCAGTCCTTTATCTGATATGTGGTATGCAAAAATTTTTTCCATTCTGTATGTTGTCTGTTTACTCTCATGACTGTTTCTTTGGCTGTGCAAAAGCTTTTTAATTTGATCAGGTCCCATTCATTTATTTTTGTTGTTGCTGTGATTGGTTTAGGGGTCTTTTCATAAATTCTTTGCCTAGTCCAATGTCTGTAAGAGTCCTTCCTACGTTTTCTTCTAGGATTCTAATAGTTTCCCACCTAAGGTTTAAGTCTGTTATCCACCGTGATTTGATTTTTGGGAGAGGTGAAATCTGTGGGTCCCGTTTTAGTCTTCTACATGTGGCTATCCAGTTTTCCCAGCACCATTTACTAAATGAGGAATCTTTTCCCCAGAGTATGATTTTGTCTGCTTTGTCAAAGATTAGATGACTATATGAGGATGGTTTCCTATTTGGATTTTCTGTTCTGTTCCACTTGTCTGTGTCCCTGCACTTATGCCAATACCAAGCAATTTTAATAATCTCAGCTTTGTAGTATAGTTTGAACTCCGGTAAATTAATACCTCCGATTTTGTTTTTGTTGCTTAAAATTGCTGTTCCTAAAGGGGCTTTTCTCTGGTTCCATACAAACCATAAAATTATCCTTTCTATATCTGTGAAAAATCATGTTGGTAATTTAATAGGGATTGCATTGATTTGTAGATTACTTTGGGCAGTATAGACATTCTAACAATGTTGTTTCTTCCAATCCATGAGCATGGCATGGTTTTCCACCTATTTACGTGCTCTGCAATTTCCTTCCTCAGTGTTTCGTAGGGCTCCCTATAGAGGTCCTTTACCTCCGTAGTTAAATATATTCCTAGATATTTTATTTTCTTTGTTGCTACTTTGAAGGGTATTAAGTCCTTAATTTGGTTCTGTGTTTCAGTGTTATTGGCATATATGAATGCCTCTGATTTATGTGTATTGATTTTGTATCCTGAGACTTTATTGAATTCATTAATCAATTCTAGGAGTCTCTTGGTTGAATCCTTGGGGTTTTCTAGATATAACATCATATCATCAGCAAAGAGTGAGAGTTTGATCTCCTCTGTCCCCATTTGCACTCCCTTGATTCTGCTCTCTTGCCTGATAACTCTTGGAAGGACTTCCAATACTATGTTGAAAAGTAATGGGGACAGTGGGCAGCCTTGTCTGGTTCCAGTTCTAAGTGGGAATGCTTTCAATTTTTCCCCAACCAGTATGATGTTGGCTGTGGGTTTGTCATATATGGCTTGTATCATTTTTAGGTAGGCCCCGTCTATGCTTATTTTGTTAAGTGTTCTTATCATAAAAGGGTGTTGACTTTTGTCAAATGCTTTTTCTGAATCTATGGAGAGGATGATATTATCTTTATTTGTGCTTCTATTTATGGGGTGAATTACAGTTGTAGATTTGCATTTGTTAAACCATCCTTGCATCTCTGAGATGAAGCCCACTTGGTCATGATGTATTAATTTTTTGATAAGCACTTGGATTCGATTTGCTAGGATTTTATTGAGAACTTTTGCATCTATATTCATAAGGGATATTGGTCTGTAGCTTTCTTTTTTTGTTGCATCCTTTCTTGGTTTTGGTATTAAAATTATGTTGGCTTGGTAAAATGTGTTGGGGAGAATTCCATCTTTCTCGATATTGGAGAATAGTTTATGTAGGAGGGACACCAGGTCTTCTTTGTAGGTATGGTAAAATACAGGTGTGAACCCATCTGGTCCAGGGCTTTTCCTTTTGGGAAGGTTTTTTATTGCTGTTTCGATTTCAGATCTAGATATTGGTCTATTCAGGAATTCTATTTCTTCCTGGTTGAGCCTAGGAAGGCTGTGTGTTTCCAAAAATTTGTCCATTTCCTCCTCATTTTCCGATTTGTGTGCATAAAGATTTTTGTAGAATTCACAGATGATATCATGTATCTCTGTGGCATCGGTCGTGATTTTTCCTTTCCTGTTCCTGATGGAGGTTATTAGAGTTTTTTCTTTTCTGCTCTTGGTTACTCTAGCCAGAGGTGTGTCTATTTTGTTTATCTTTTCATAGAACCAACTTTTTGTTTTATTAATCTCCCTTATGATTTGTTTGTTGTCCTTTTCATTCAGTTCTGATTTGATCTTAATAATTTCTCTCCTTCTGCTGGGTTTGGGGTCGGTCTGTTCTTCTTTCTCCAGCTCTTTGAGTCTATTCATTAAGTTGTCTGTTTGTAAGTTTTCTGTCTTTTTGATGTAGGCATTTATGGAAATAATTTTTTTTCTTAGGATTGCTTTAGCTGTGTCCCATAGATTTTGATAAGTTGTGTCTCTTTTATCGTTTAATTCAAAGAATCTTTTGATTTCCCTCTTGATTTCTTCATTTAGAAAATAATCGTTCAGGAGAAGGTTGTTTAGTTTCCATGACTTTGAGTAGGAATGACAATTTCATTTAGGCTTCATTATTACTTTTATTCTGCTGTGATCTGACAAGATGCATGGAATAATTTCTATTTTTTTTTAATTTTTTAAGACATGCTTTATGTCTTAGGATACAGTGAATCTTGGAGAATGTTCTTTGAGCTGGTGGGAAGAAAGTATATTCAGTGGATTTTGGGTAGAATGTCCTGTAGATGTCAGTCAGGTCCATTTGTTCTAGCATTCTATTTAAGTCCATTCTTTCTTTGTTTATTCTTTGTTTGGAGGATCTGTCCTTTACTTCAGCAGCATGTTAAAGTCTCCGACTATTAAAGTGCTGTTATCTATCATTTTGTTCAGATCAAGTAGGGTCTGCTTTATGAATCTGGTTGCACCTATTTGGGTGCATATATATTAAGAATAGTTATGTCTTCTTGTCGAATTTTACCCTTCGCCAGTATATAGTAATTATCTTTGTCTTTCATTACTTTTGTTGATTTAAAAACTAAGTTATTTGGAGATTAAAACCACCACACCAGCTTTCTTTTGGCTTCCATTTGCTTGACATATAGATTTCCACCCTTTTATTTTCAGTCTAAATGCATCTTTGCAGGTTAGATGAGTTTCCTGGAGACAGCAGATACTTGGCTTGTATTTTTTTAACCATTAGACCAGTCTATGTCTCTTGAGTGGTGAATTCAATCCATTCGCATTTACTGAGAGAATTGATAAGTGAGACTGATTTCTGTTCCTCATGTTGGCTTGAATTTCATTATTCTGTTTTCTCACTTGAGCCATTGTGATAACTGGGTTTTTATCTTCTCTTGAGTAATTTTATATTCGTGGGTCCTTCTTGTGCTGGTCCATGTGTAGCTCTGTTTTGAGTACTTCTTGGAGAGCTGGTCTTGTCTTGGTGAATTCTCTGAGTTTTTGTTTATCTGAGAATGTATTAATTTCACCTTCATATATAAAGCTGAGCTTAGCTGGGTATAAGATTCCAGGCTGGGCATTATTCTGTTTCAGAAGAGTGAGATGGGGCCCCAGTCTCTTCTTGCTTGTAAAGTTTCAGTTGAGAAATCTGGCATAATTCGGATGGATTTTCCTTTGTATGTTACTTGTTTCTTTTTCCTTATAGCTTGAAGAAGGGCCTCTTTAGTAGAAATTTTGGTCAGTCTGATAAATGCATTACGCAGTGTCTTCCTAATTGGTATGAATCTCCCAGAGGTTCTTTGAGCTTCTTGAACCTGTATATCTAGAGTTTTGGAAAGGCCTGGGAAATTTTCCTCAATTATGTCTTCAAATAACTTATCCAACCCTTTCTTATTGTCTTCTTCGCCCTCAGGAATGCCGATAACTCTCATGTTAGGCTTCTTCACATAATCCCACATTTCTTGTAGACTCTGGTCTTTTTTCTCTTATTTCTTTGCTCCATCTCTGTGACTGACTTATTTAATTGGAGAGTATTATCTTTGATCTCTGAGATTCTTTCTTCTGTTTGATCTACCCTGCTCTTGAGACTTTCCAGTGTGTTTTTTAGCTCCCTGAATAAATTATTCATTTCCAGGAGTTCAGTTTGATTTTTCTTCAATATTTCTATTTATTTAGCGAATTTTTCTTCCATGTCCTGGATCTTTTTTGTGGTTTCTTTGTGTTGGTTATCCATTTTTCTTGCATAATATTCAGCTTATTTATGATCCATGTTTGAAATTCTTCCTGTGATATGTTCCTATATCGCGTCTGGTTTGTGTCAAATGATAGAGAACTAGCAATCCTCTTTGAGGGCAAGGTTTCAGCTTGATTCTTTATACTCCTAGAGTTCTTTCACTGAGCCCTTCCCATCTGGATCAATCCTTAGCTCCCTTCTTTCAGCTTTAGGCTGGATAGAGGAACCCCACGCGTGCTGATCTTGGGCTGTGCAGCAGCCCAGGTAAGTTGCCTCCTCTGTCACTAGGGGGAGCCCTTTACGTGTTGTTCAGGATTTTGCTGCCTCAGCTGGGGGGCTGCTCCTGTTGGGTCAAGCCCCAGAGAATTAACTTGGCCCGAATCCAGTTTGAGAGTCCCATCACTGGGCTATTCTGATTGCATAGGGAAAGTGACTTTTTCCTTGCCTCTTCCTCTCCTGAGGTGGTTTCTGTCTCTCTCTGTGTGAAAGACAGTGGCTAGGGAGAGGGGGCGGTGCCCTCATTTGCCCAGTGCCCTGGCTGCTGCTGCTCCCGCGGCAATGGTCCGCCCCGCCCCAATGACTGCAAGGTCCGTTCTCCACTCCCTTGCGACCGGGGAAGCACTCAGTGTTCACAGAATGGTGGAGCTCCTAGTGGGGGGCCACGGACTAGGGGAGGGAGCTGCCCAGGGACCTGCCCTGTTCCCAATCGCTCCTCAGCGGCTAGGCTGTGGACCCCGACAATGGCGGCTGCCTGCCCGCTGGTCGCTGGCGCTGGGGGCAAATGTTCAGGGTCTGGCAGGGACCAGGGAAGCCGGGGATTGAGGGAGCCCAGCTGCCCGTGTAAAGGAGACAGTTCTGCATCCCCCAGGTGTCTTTCGCTGCAGCCCAGCGCGAACCCTCTCCCTCCAGTTGCAGTCCGCCCACAGAGCTCCGGAGTCCAAAACGCCTCCCGCTCTTGTCTCCTCTCCACAGAGCCCCGCGTCTCCCATGATTCTGCACTGGCTTCAGGGAGATCCCTAATTGAGTGGGTGTGGAGGTCACTGGGGAAACATGCCACTTTCCTGTGGGGCTGAACCCACCTCACTCACTGGTGAGGCGTGTACAACTGTCCCACGCTCCCTTCTCTGTTTTCCATCTTGCACTCTCCAGATTTTCAGGATCTGATTTCCCGTTCATCTCAGTCTTTTCTTGCTCTCTGTGTCCCACGCTGATTCTCCGTGGATTCCCACTGCTGTTCTTGTGGGGGAGCAATCCTCTAGCATTGTGGCAGACTGAGATCTATGCCTCTTTCTCCATTATTGAAGGGAGGAGGTATTGAAGTCTTCAACTGTTACCATAGAAAGCCAGTTCTGTCTTCATTTATGTCAATTTTGGTTTTATATATTTTGGGGTTCTGTTTTTAAGTGCTTATATAGTTACAATTTTATATCTTATTGATAAATTGGGTTTTTAACAGACACATTAAAATACAGTGTCCTACTTTGTCTCCTGTAAAAGTTTTTGACTTAAAGTCTATTTTGTCTGTCAGAATAGCTTCCTCAGTTCTATTTGTGTTACTATATTAAATGAAATATATTCTATCATATTGATTTCTATGGATCTAAAATGAGTCTCTTGCAGAAAACATATAACTGGATTACTGTTTTTCCTATTCATTATGCCAGTCTCTCTGTTTTGGTTGGAGAGTTTAATGTATTTACATTTAAAGCAATTACTTTAAATGTAAGTAAGAAAGAGTTTACTTCTGCCATTTTGCAATTGTTTTCTATATAGTTTATACCATTTGGGGTCAACAGATGTTGAAAGCCCAAAAGAAAAAAAAAAGGGCATTTAGATAACCCAGAGATGGATATCTACAGGAAGCAGCAACATTATATAGTTCTGAGATATAAAAAGGATGAGGAAATATTGCTGGACTCTGGGAACTGAAAGGAAGACCCCCAGTGGCCTGGTGTTTGGGCATCTGAGAAGGCACCGCAGGCCTTCAGGCAAGGACATGTGGTGTGGTTGGTGATTTTATTGCCAAAGGCACAGCATATTTGGTATTGTTACCTGGGAGTGTACACATAAAGATAGTACTTGGGATGTTGAGAGAAGATAGTAGTAGGTGTCAATGTTTGATGCTGCTTTAAACGTTACTGACCAGAGCTGGTCTCCTTCATTTTGATTTCCCTTTAGTGCCTCCCTCTGGTTACTTTATTGAGAATCAGCTCTAGAGAGGACATGTGGTGGAGGCCATTGTAATAATCCAGGCAGCAGATGACTGTAACTTGGACCAGGTTTGGGCAATTGGTACAGTGTGAAGCAGTAGAACATTGGATGTATTTTAAGAACTTGGAGGATTTCATGATGCTTGGATGTGTGGTGGGCTAGTTCTCTTTTCTTGCTTGTCTCTTTCCTCCCTGCCTCAGTCCCTTCCTTCCCCCTTCCTTCCTTATTTATTTCCATTTTTCTTTCCTTTCTTCCTTCTTTCTCATTCTCTCCTCTCTCTCCTTCCTTCTTTCTGTCTTTCCATTCTTCTTTCCTTCTTTCTTTCTGTCTCATTCTCTATTTTCTCTTTCCTTCCATCTTTTTCTCTTTCCATCTTTCCTTCTTTCTTTTTCTCTCTTAATTTCTTTTCTTTCTTTCTTCTTTCTTTTCTTTCTTCTCCTTCCTTTCTTCTCATGCTCTTTCTTTCTGCCTGTCTTTTCTTTCGTTATTTCTTTTTCCTTTCCTTCTGCCTTTCTATGTTTCCTATCTCCTCCCTTCCTCCTTCTCTCCCTCCCTCCCTCCCTTCCTTCCTTTTCTTCTTTCTTTCCTCTCTCTCTCTTCCTGTCTTTTCTTATTTACTGTTTGTCCCGTGTTTTGGAGACCTTTGGTGGCTGGCGGCGGTTGTGGTCGGGCTTCACCCGGCGGCCATTTTTCTACAAGTGTCTTGTCCTCTGAAGCTCTGGCGCATTAGCCAAAGCAGGGGAGAGTCCCTGATGTGAGCGAGGCTGAGTTCCGGGAAGCAAGCAGCCTTCGTAGGGCCATCTGGTTCATTCCTGGACGCCGGCTGGGACATCTATGAGCCAGAGCTTGGGTGCAGGTTAGTGTTGGGAGGAGGCTGCCGCCGCGCTTCCAGGCTCAGCCAGCCAGGCAGCTTGTGGGGCTGCCTGGCATATTGACCAGCACGCTGTCCCAGCTTTGGCTACTGGACCCACCCTGCCGTGGACCGAACGGAGACACAGGTGGACGGGAGAGGAGGGAGTCCAGCGACCGGCCGCTGCCCCATGCATTTGTGTCCCTGGCCCTTGTTCTACCCTTTCCTACCCATTTTCCCTGTGTCCTGCTCAGGAGGCAGGGACAGCCCTGTGGGTGGCATGGGTGGCTGGGCCTCTCCCCTGATCCCAGTTGTCCATGGCTTCTTTCGAGTCCTACTGGGGAGGGGGGACTGGTCCCTGGGTGGCGCGGGTGGAGGGGAGGGCCTCCCTGGCGCTTTATGCCACGGGGGTCCTTGGAGTTGACCAAATGTCCCTGAGTGCTCCTTGTCTGCTGGCGCTGGGGACCTGCTGGGGGCAGGTGGCCGTGTCGAGTATCAGGGGAGCAGCCATGGTCAAGTGGTTCATCCCTGTCTCCCGGGGTGGTATTATTGGTCACCACATATCGTTATCTTCTACCTCCAGGTCAGTGCTCACACGCTGTTTTCCAGCGACTGTCACTGGAGGGGTTGGGTTTTCCGCATGCTGGCAGGGTTTCCAGATTTCCTGGTGACCTAGCGCCTTGGTCTGTTCTCCTTGAGCTTCACTGCCCGGGCCTGCGCGCCGGCTCTAGGGAGTCAGAGTGTCCCAACGGCGGTGCTTACCTGGGGTTGGTTTCTGGCGTCTTCATGGACAATGGGGGCGTTTGTGATAATCCTCCCCCCACCCCACTGGCTGTGTGCCGTCTGTGTCAGGCGGTCTTCGTCTTTGGGTTGTTTGTTGCCCTCCTGTGAAGGTGGGGCTGGCGAGGCTGAAGGGGGCTTTTCTGATCGCTGTCCTTGCTGGCGTGATTGATCTCCACACTCTCCCTGTTATTTAAGGCCTAGTCGATGTGGTGATGTCATGCTCTCTCGGGCCTTAAGCTGCATGCCAGGCGAGGGGTGAGTGGGGCCAGCTCTTCTCGTTCTGCCTGTGGACGTCTTATCTCTCCTCGCGCAGGCGGCAGTGGGTGGGAGGCATGAGTGCAAGACTACCCCGCTGGGCTTCGCTCACCCTGCCCTTTGCCTTGTGGTGTGGGTGGGGATCATGGGTCCTTTTGATGGAGCTGGCATCCCTTGCTCGTCGTTTGTAGTTGTTGCATGGTGGGGTCACCCTTCCCCCCCCCCATGGGCGGGGAACCATCCTGCCTGGTCGCTGGCTCCCCTCAGCGTGTGGCTGCCTGGTGTGCGTGGCCCTTTTGCGGAGCCCCTGGAGTGCACAGGGTTGTTACCTATGGTGCCCGCAACCCATTGGTGGTTGTCATTTTTGTTCCCGGTGTAGCCCTCTGGTCGCCGGTGCAGCGTCTGCTGTGTGTGTGCATCTCTGAGCAGTTTGTTGGGGGTCTAGGAAGGTAAGTCAAGAGGCAACCCACCGTGCCGGGTGGGCAGGTGGGGGGATTTTGCCTCAGCGGACCTACGATGTTGCGTGGCGGACTTTAAAAGGCAAGCGCCTGCAGCCTGTGCTCTTTTCTCCCCGCCCGAGGGGATTCTTGTACGGTGGTTGTGGGTGATTGTGATGGGGCCAGGCTGGCGATGGGGTCCCACCTGGGCCCCACAGGGGGGCCACTAACCTGGTCTGATCTGCCTCAGTGTGAACCCTTTTTCCGTACCTGTGGGAGGGCGTTCTGTTTGAAACAAGGCGGGTTTTGCATGATGGGGCCACGACCCGCGAATGCTCAGGATTTGCCACGTGTGGTTTTACTGTATCCCACTAACCACCACATAACTCCCGGGGTGTGCTTGAGCACCTCCGCCAGGGCCCCGACGGGGACGACTGAGGGTCGGGGGCGAGCCACCTTTGACGATAAATCATTTTTTCTAGCGATCCTGAGGCTTCCTCTTCTGGGGTTTACTGGATCCCCCAGCCCACCGCCTCTCTGTGTGTCGTCAGCCGCTGCCCCTGCGGCTGCAAGTTGTGCCTGGGCAGTGTTACCTCCTCCCCTGCCGTGGGGGGAGGGGTCCACCGGCCCCCCGCGGTGGGGGCTGAGTGCCATTCTTCACCTCACGTGGCTCGTGCTTCTCCCCTCTGACCTGGGGGAGGGTCACGCCGGGCTGGCGTTCCAGCCTTGAGGGCGCCCGCGTATGTCTCGCGCCCCCTTCTTCTGAGAGCATGCAGCTTTCCACCCACTCTCGTGACAACCCACGGATGGATAGATGTACCGTGCTGGTGCGTGTTGATGTTGACCGTGGCTTGGGGATGTCGGGCCCTAGGGTCGTTCCATGGGGGTGTGGTCTCCCTGGAGAGAGAAAGGATTGGGAACAGAGCAGCATGGGATTAGGCACGACGCCATCGGGGTTGAGGAGCGAGGTTGCTCTGGGACACCGGGTGGCGAGGACCTGGCCTGTGGGAGGGTTGAGGGGCCGAAGACGGCTGGCTGGTGATACGTGCGCATTGTGGGACTGCTCTCAAGTTTCTGGCGCTGGGATCCTGTGGTGTTGTTTCCCCGGTGGCCCGGTCGTGGTGGAGGTCTCTCCTCTCTTGGGCTCTCGTGCTTTGCCCTCGGGGGTCTCATCCTGTACAGGGTGCTTCCTCTTTCTGTTCTTCACCACTACCGACCACACCGGAGGAGTGTTCGCCCGACTGCGCTGTCCAGACGTGACCCCGCCGTGAGGGGGGCGTAGCTCTGGCCCCTAAGACCTGGATGGATGGCGTCCCCAGGGCGCCGTGCCTCAGTTGAATGGTTGGCAGGCCTTTGTGTGGCGAGCCAAACAGTGTGGGGGGCGGCTGGTCGCGTGTGCGTGCAAGGGGGTTTCTCGTGAGCTGCAGTCGACTGTGGCGGCAGTTGGAGCCTGGGCCTTGCCAGGCATACGGGGGCAGGGTTTCCCCAAAGGCGCAGCCCTTCGTTCCAGGTGTTGCGGGACAGACCTTGTGCGGGGAGGTCACTGGCGGTGAGATCTCGTGCGTGTCCTCGCTAGTCGGTTGTTTGAAACTTGCCCCCTTCAGGCCTCCTGGTTGGCCGCTGGCCCATTTCCCCCATCGTTGCCTTACGCCCTGCTGGACGGCTTCCTGCTCGTTACCCCCTTGAGCCGTCTAGTCCTTTACCATCTGGCTTTCCGATCTGGGGTCTGTGCGCCAGTGTGCATGGCTCCTGTGTGTCCATAGCGGCCCCTCCTCTGTCGCTGCCTGCCCGCTTACCTGTGGCAACGTTGCGTGTGTACGATGTATGGGTCTCTGTTCCCCGTGGTGGCCATCTCCCCCGTCAGCGGGGTTGGCATGCCTGAGCGTGCGAGTCCTGGCAGTCTCTCTCCTCTGGCCAGCCATCGTGCTATTACCCCCAGTAGCCTGGACGCCCGCGGCAGGGCCAGGACGGGCTTCAGCCCTGCCCGAGCCTCGTTCTGGGTGGGATGGGCTCTGGCGGCTACCGTCATGATGCCAATTGGCCGCAGGGTTTGAGCCCCGGCCTGTCTCTCTGTGCCCACGCAACTGGGTTCCCGGGGGTTCGTGTCTGTGCGGAGGCCCTGCTCCTACCGCTCCAAGTCCACCCCGTGCCCTTGTGTGCAGGGTGCGTTTCGTTCGTGGGTGGGCTCTTGTGTGCTCCGGAGGTCCACCATGGGTCCACCACGGGAGGAGCGCAAGCCAGGACGTCGGGGCGGCGTCCATCTCTGTGGGGCCAGCCCCGGGCTGCTCTGCTCTGGGCGGCCCCGCCCTCGTGGCTCCCGTATTGTTGGGCCCCCAAAAGACACTGGTGAAAACGGCCCCTCTCTTGTTGGGGTGTTGCTTCTCAGCTCACAGTGCTTTCCTACCTGGTTGATCCTGGCAGTATCATATGCTTCTCTCAAAGATTATCCATGCTTGTCTAAGTACAGTATGGCTGGGTAGAGTGAAACTGAATGGCTCATTAAATCAGTTATGGTTCCTTTGGTTGCTGGCTCCCCTCCTACTTGGATAACTTGCAATTCTAGAGCTAATACATGCCGACAGGCGCTGACCCCCTTCGTGGGGGGGGGGGATGCGTGCATTTATCAGATCAAAACCAACCCAGTGAGCTCCTCATCAGGCCCCAGGCTGGGGTGGTGGGCTGGTGGTGGTGTTGGTGACTCTAGGTAACCTTGGGCCAATAGCATGCCTCATGAGGTGGTGATAACACATTTGAACATCTGCCCTATCAACTTTGGGTGGTAGTTGCTGTGCCTACCATGGTGACCACGGGTGATGAGGAATCAGGATCCAATTATGGAGAGGGAGTTTGAGAAAAGCTACCACATCCAAGGAAGGCAGCAGGTGTGCAAATTACCCACTCCTGACCTGGGGGAGGTAGTGAGGAAAAATAATACAGGACTCTTTTGAGGCCCTGTAATTGGAATGAGTCCACGTTAAACCTTTTAAGGAGGAGGATCCATTGGAGGGCAAGTTTGGTGCCAGCAGCTGCAGTAATTTCAGCTCCAATAGTGTGTATATTAAAGTTGCTGCAGTTAAAGAGCTTGTAGTTGGATCTTGGGAGTGGGTGGGCAGTTGACTGTGAGGTGAGCCACTGCCTGTCCTGCCCCTTGCCTCTCGGCACACCCTTGATGCTCTTAGCTGAGTGTCCTGTGGGGCCTGAAGCATTTAGTTTGAAAAAATGAGTGTTCACAGCAGCCCTGAGCCGCCTGGATACCCCAGCTAGGAATCATGGAATAGGACTGCGGTGCTATTTTGCTGGTTTTTGGAATTGAGGCCATGATTAAGAGGGATGGCTGGGGGCATTTGTACTGTGCTGCTAGAGGTGAAACTCTTGGACTGGTGTAGGGGGACCAGAGTGAAAGCATTGTGAAGAATGTTTTCGTTAATCAAGAACTAAAGTTGGAGGCTTGAAGACGATCAGATAGCATTGTAGATCCAACCAAAAATTATGCTGACTGGTGATGTGGCAGCGTTATTCCCCTAAACTGCTGGGCAGCTTCTGGGAAACCAAAGTCTTTGGGTTCTGGGGGGAGCATGGTTGCAAAGCTGGAACTTAAAGGAATTGACAGGGCACCACCAGGAGTGGAGCCTGTGACTTAATTTGACTCAACACGGGAAACCTCACCCGGCCCGGATACGGACAAGATTGACAGATTGATATCTCCTTCTCGATTCTGTGGGTAGTGGTGCATGGCCATTCTTAGTTGGTGGAGTGATTTGTCTGGTTAATTCTCTTAATGAACAACTCTGGCATGCTAACTAGTTACCTGACCCCTGAGTGGCTGGTGTCCCCCAACTTCTTAGAGGACAAGTGGTGTTCAGCCACCAGAGATTGAGCAATAATAGGTCTGTGATGCCATTAGATGTCTGGGGCTGCATGTGCACTACAATGACTGGCTTGGGGTGTGCCTACCCTAGGATGGTGGGTGTGGGTAAGCTGTTGAATGCCATTCGTGATGGGGATCAGGGATTGCAATTATTCCCCATGAATGAGGAATTCCCGGTTTAGTGTGGATCATAGCTTGCCTCAAGTCTCTGCACTTTGTACACACCGCCCATCGCTATGACCCATTGGAAGGTTTAGTGAGGCCCTTGGATTGGCCCTGCGTGGGCCAGCTCCCACAGCCCTGGCGGAGCACTGAGAAGATGACTGAACTCGACGGTCCAGAGGAAGTAAAAGTCGTAAAAAGGTTTCCCTAGATGAATCTGCGAAAGGATCGTTAATGAGAGGCCCCCACAGTCTGTCGCTGAGCCAGCAATCCATGAGAGGCTGGTTGTGTGTGTTTCTTCACGTGCGCAGTGCAGGTGTGGGGCGGTGCTGTGCCATCGCCCAGCCTTCCAGCTAGGGCGGTTTGAGGCTCGGGGGACCGCGCGGGCGCACCTCTTGCCACCTTGCCCGCCTGCTGGCCACCGAGCACCCCTGCCCACTCCACCTTCTGGCCCCGTCTGTGACTGTCCCACATCGTGGGCCGCCATTGTTGCGTCTGGGGATGCCAGCTGAGGGTGTGGCAGGTCCCATCCGTGTGGAGTTTGCTGGAGTTCTGGGTGGACCAAGGACTCTGGGCCACCAGGAGTCTCACCGTGTCCTACTGTCTCCCGCGGCTGTCCGCCTGGGACGTGTCCCGCCCTTTCCCTCACCGGTCCTCTGCGGTCTGTTCGTGTGGTGGTTGGGGGGATTGGGTTGGGCCATCACGGGCCATGGTAGCAGCGCGTGACCTGCACCCTGCCAGCGGCCGTGGCTGGAACCCGCGAGGTGGTGGTGATGTGGCTGTTGGTGGTGAAGGGTGGACGCTGCCGTCTTCCCTCCACCTCTGCCACCCCTGTCCAAGTACTTAGTGCGTCCCGACGTGGAGATTTGAAGACCCCTGGGGGTCGCCTGTCTACCCGTGGGTCAGGGGACTGTGGGCCTGGCGTTCTTTGGGTGGAGGCGGTGAAGGTTTGGAGGGCCTGGCCTTGCTCCAGCAGACCCCAAGACCTCTTCTCCTCCTTCCGTGTCACCCGGATTCCGTCCGCGGGCTGGGGTGCCGGGTGTGTGTGTGGGCCCACCATTGGTGGTTTGTGCTGTCGTGGAGAAAGGGGGGTTGAACACGGCTGTCATTGTTGCGCCTGTTGCCGGCATGCTGTGCCTGAGCTCTGTGCTGTGGGACCGGGAACACCCCCCCACCCCCCGTGCCTGTGGGATGTCCCTGCACGTGTACCGGGTGCCTCCTGTGACAACTTCTGACCTTTTGGTGTCTGGTCCTGTCATCATGACTGGCCGGCCTGACTCAATTCCTTCCTCCTTTGAGGGGTGGGGAAGGTGTGCCAGGGACAGCCTCCCTCTGTGAAGGCTCTTGACCATCAAACCTCATATGACTCTTAGCGATGGGTCACTGGGCTTGTGTGTGAATGAAGAACGCAGCCAGCTGAAAGAATTAATGTGTATTGCAGGACACATTCATCATTGACACTTTGAATGCACTTGTGGCACTGGGTTCTTACCAGGGCTATGCCTGCTTGAGCGTTGCTTGATGATCAATCGCCCCTGGGGTGTGCCTCCGGGCCTCCACAGGCTTGCTGGGCTGCTGGTTTCCCTCGCAGGGACCCGCTGAAGGGGCCTCCCTCACCCCTAAGTGCAGACCTTGGCGGTGTGCCCCTCCTCTTCTGTCTGATTCCCCTGACATAAGCCCCACGTTGGTGTGTGGGGTGGTGGCGACAGGCCACTGGCCTCGACGAGGGAGAGAGACCGGGAGGGCTGTCTCACGCCGAGCTTTCTCCCGTGGCTGCCTGGTCCCATCTTCTCTGGAGCTTCCTTGTGGCAGGCGTGGCCAGACTGTCCCTCTTCTCGGGGTTTACCTGGGAGAGCCCGATGGGGGAGTTCCCATGCCCATTGCTTGCGTTGGTGGTTGGGTTGGTGCTGGGTGTTGGGGATGAGGTTTGGGTGCATAAGGGTTTCGTGTCTGGGTCGCCATCGTTTAACCTCCGCCCACGGTAGCGGCCCGGTGGTCTGGCCCGACTCCTCCCCGCCCCGTCCTCTTCCCTGACATCGCCAACTGAACCTGCCCTGTACCTATGGGCAGCTGGGTCACGTCCCCGCCGTTGTGTTGCCCGTTCGGGGCCGCGCGCCCCACGGGAGGCCGCGGCGTTGTCGGAGATCATGCGTCCACCCGTGTTGGCTGCCTGTCCGGAGCCTGAGTGTGGAGATTGTGATGGGGTTGATGCCGTGTCTTGGCCGGTCCCCGCCTGGCCTACGGACGCCGAGGGCGCCTCGTGAGAGAAGGGCTGTCCATTGGTGGGGGGGGTGGTCTGGTGTCGTCGGGAGGTAGAGAGGGAAGAGGGGACCTCACGCTGGCCCCTGGCCCCGTCCGCGGCCGGCGGGCGCCCCTTTCCAAGACCCCCTCTCTCGTGCCTCATAGTGTGCCCCTCGGGGTCGGGGGTGGTGGTGGGCGGTTGAGGCGCGGTCTTCTCGCCACCCGCCCGGTTTTGTGCCTGCCAGCCAGTGCTATATCCCATCGTACTCGCGTCCTCTGACATGCTCTGCTTTCCCGCTGGCCTTTGCGACTGACACACCTCGGCTGCTGCTGGGGTCGTTGGAGGGTGTGCGGCAGTGGATGTGTGTCTGGAGGGCTGGGGACGGCGGTTGACTGTGGCGCCGCCTGCTCCCTCGAGTGTATGCGGCTGCTCCCGCCTTTCCCCTCGCCTTCCTGGGCATCTGGCGTGGTGGGATGTGCCGTCATTCCGCCGCCATGCCGCCATGCCTCCCCTCTGAGATGTAACCTCAGATCAGATCTGGTGACCCGCTGAATTTACTCATATTAGTTAGTGGAGGAAAAGAAACTAACCAGGATTCCCTCAGTAATGGCGCCTGAACAGGGAGGAGCCCAGCGCCGAATCCCTGCCCTGCGGTGGGACACGGGAAATGTGGATTATGGAAGACCCCACCCCCTGGCAATGCTCGTGGGGGGCTCAAGTCCTTCTGATTGATGCTCAGCCCCTGGGTAGTGTAAGGACAGTAGTGGCAGCTGGCGTGCCAGCCTGGGTCTTCCTAGAGTCATATTGCTTGGGAATGCAGCCCAAAGCGGGTGGTAAACTCCATCTAAGGATAAATAAATGGCATGAGACTGATATTTAACAAGTACTGTAGGGGCAAGTTGAAAAAAACTTTGAAGAGAGTTCAAGAGGGTGTTAACCCGTGAAGAGGTAAACGGCTGGCGTCTGCACAGTCTGCCTGGAGGATTCAACCTGACGGCATGTTCTGGCTGTGCTGGCGGTCTGGTGGATCTTTCCCCCGTTCCTCCATAGCCCCCTACCCATCCCCATTCCCCGCCTACCGTCCTATCCCTCCTTCCTGCGGGTATTGGCTCTGGCGTGTGTGGGGGTGGGGCCGGTCGGAGACCGCCCCTGGCCAGCGACCGGCTGCGGCTGGGCGCATTTTCACTGCTGTTGGTGCCCTGCAACCGGCTCCGGGATGGCTGGGAAGGTGGTGCAGGGGTCCCTTTCCTCTCCGGTGCCCTCCCTCTCCTGAGAGGAGGGGGTGGTGTGGGCGGCAGGCCCATCCCCCGAGTGTTACAGCCCACCTGGCAGCAGCACTCGCCGAATCCCAGGGCTGAGGAAGTGGGACCTGTCGCTTTGCTCTCTGCTCCTCCTGCTGGCCCCCACCCCTATGGGGGTTCCCCCAGCAAGGGGGCTCCCTTCCGCAGGCGAGCCTATGGCTCTATGGGGGGCCGGGCCGCCTCTCCCACGGTGTAACCTCTCCCCCACCCCCTCTGTGCTCTCCCCAGACCTCCCTCCCGGGGGCTTCCAGGAGTACTGTGTAGCTGGGGATGGGGTGGACTGTCCACAATGCAACCTGGGTGGGTCATGCCCTTGAGCCTGGGGAATTTTTTTCTCTCCAAGGGCCATACTGGAAGTTTTTCAAACCCAAGCGAGTGCACGGGGTTGGTGGCTATGTTGGCTACACACCTGACCCGTCTTGAAACACAGACCAAGGAGGCTAACATGTGCAAGGGTCAGGGGCTCGCATGAAAGCCACTGTGGTGCAATGAAGGTGAAGGCCCATGCTGCTCACTGGCCAAGGTGGGCTCCTGAGGCCTTTGCAGTCTGATGGTGCAACACTGGCCTGTCTCGTCCTGTGTGTGGGGAAGGTGGAGCACGAGTGCACATGTTAGGACCTGCAAGATGGTGAACTATGCCTGGGCAGGGCAAAGCCAGAGGAAACTGGTGGAGGTCTGTAGCAGTCCTGACGTGCAAATCAGCCATCTGACCTGGGTATACAGGGGTGAAAGACTAATTGAACCATCTAGTAGCTGATTCCCTCTGAAGTTTCCCTCAAGATAGCTGGTGCTGTTGCAAACCCTCTTTGTCACTGCAGTTTTATCTGATAAAGTGAATGATTAGAGGTCTTGGGTCTGAAATGATCTCAAACTTTAAATGTGTAAGAAGCCTGGGTGGCTGGTGTGGAGCTGGGCATGGAATGCAAGTGCTTAGTAGGCCACTTTTGGTAAGCAGAACTGGTGCTGTGGGATGAACTGAATGCTGATGCTCATCAGACCCCACAAAAGGTGTTGGTTGGCCACCTTCCATGGTAGGATGGTGGCCATGGAAGTCAGAATCCCCTGTGTGTTAACCCACCTGCTGAATCAACTAGCCCCGAAAATGGATGGTGCTGGAGGATCAGGCCCATACCTGGCCATTGCCAGCAGTTGGGAGTGGATGGGAGTGGTGGCTGGGCTGTTGTCCCCCACTGCCACCTCGTGCCCCACTTGCCTCTCCTCTCAATGGGGCGGTTGGGTGGGTGTGGGGAAGGGGGTTTGTGCTGCCCTGAGCCCTGTGGATGCTATGCCACAATGAGTAGGAGGGCTGCTGTGGTGAGCCTTGAAGCCTAGGGTGTGGGCCTGGGTGGAGCCACTCCAGATGGTGGTGGTGGTAGCAAATATTGAAATGAGAACTTTTGAAGGCCGAAGTGGAGAAGGGTTCCATGTGAACAGCAGTTGAACACGGGTCAGTTGGCCCTAAGAGATGGGCAAGTGCCATTCTGAAGGGATGAGTGATGGCCTCTGTTGCATTCAGCTGATTGAAAGGGAGTTGGGTTCAGATCCCGAGATTTGGAGTGGTGGAGATAGGTGCCACAAGGCGTCCAGTGCATTAATGTGACTGATCCTGGAGAAGCTGTTGGGAGCCCTGGGGAGACTTCTCTTTCCTTTGTGAAGGGCATGGTGCCCTGGAATGGGTTTCCTGTGAGAGAGGGGCTTGTGCCTTGGAAAGTGTTGTGGTTCTGGTGGTGTCTGGTGAGCTCTCGCTGGCCTTTGAAAATCGTGGAGGAGGGTGTAAATCTTGCTGCTGGGCCATGTCCATATCCACAGCAGGTCTCCAAGGTGAATAGCCTCTGGCATGTTGGAACAATGTAGTTAAGGGAAGTTGGCAAGCTGGATACAGAATTTTGGGACAAGGATTTGCTCTAAGGGCTCAATCGGTTGGGCTGGGGCGTGAAGAGGGGCTGGGTGTGCGCTGTGGCTGGATGAGGTGCTGCCGCCGCCACCCCACGCCCAGGTCACTCGTCTATGGCCCTCTCCACCCTGGCTCCTAGAACTTCCCTTCGCTGCCGCCGTTTGGTCCTGGCCCCTCCCTCCCTTCTGCTCCCTCGCGCTGTCTCTCCCTTTCCCCTACTCGCCAACCCCCCCGCGGTCCCCTCCACGGGTGTTATCGGGCGGGGCCGGAAGAGATGGCATGGACGTGGGGGGGGGAGCGGGTCGAGCGCTGCCGCGGTGGGGGGCCGGGGGCGGCGGGGGTCCTGGTCTACGCAGCAAGGGGGCTAACCGCGGCGGTGACTCTGGACGAGGGCTGGGCGCTTCCTGTGGATCACCCCAGCTGCGGTGGGTGTTGCGGCCTCCCCTGGGGAGCCTGGCGGGCGCCAGCGCTGGCTCTCACCCTGTCGCGCGCATCGTGGGTGGAGAGGCTGGACGGCGGGTGTTCCCCGCGCCCAACCCCTTCCCCTCTCCTCGCTTCGTGCGCTGCCAGGGGGTGGGGGTTGGTGTGCACTGGTTCCGCCTGCTGGGTCTCCCCTGGTGCCGTTGTTTTGCGCAGAGCCTCGTCTGGGCTGGCGCCTAGCAGCGGACTTAGAAGTGGTGCAGACAAGGGGAATCCGACTGTTTAAAACAAAGCATCGCGAAGGCCGGCGGCGGGTGTTGACGGATGTGATTTCTGCCCAGTGCTCTGAATGTCAACGTGAGGAAATTCAATGCAGTGTGGATAAATGGCGGGAGTAACTATGAGGTAGCCAAATGCCTCGTCATCTAATTAGTGATGTGCGTGAATGGATGAAGGAGATTCCCACTGTGCCTACCTACTGTCCATTGAAACCACAGCCAAGGGAATGGTGTTGGCAGAATCAGTGGGGAAAGAGGACCCTGTTGTGCTTGACTAGTCTGACATGGTGAAGAGACATGAGCAGTGCAGAGTAAGTGGAAGGCACCTAGTGCTCCCCCTGTTTCTCATGAGGGGTGGGGTGGGGTCCCCTGGGCTCAGGGGCCATTGGTGATATACTGTAAGGTTGGTGGGGGATGCTGTGTTGCCCCCTCCCCTGCTATAAACCCCTCTGACCCAAACACTGCGTCAGCCTGTTTTCTGCTTGAACAAGCACCTGGCCCCACCAAAGCCCAGTCCCCATGCTGCCTACCTGACCCTGGAGACATCCTGTTGCAGCCCCACAGACATCCTGCTTCCTGAGAACTTGATCCACTTAAACACCTAAGAAGCAAGCTCCCTTTGCTTATGCCCCTCACCACATATAAAACTCTTTGCCTCAGACTGTGACTTCTTGAGTCCCTGGTTTCTCCCAGGACCTGGAAACCTTGCCTGGGCCCCCTTCCTTGGGGCCTGTTACCCTCACCTGGGACACGCGTTGGTGGGGGGGTCGTTTGGTCCGGACCCAGCCTGCCCCCATGGCTTGCCCCTCTTCCACCTCCTGCTTTTTTCCTCCAAACACACGCAATGATCACGCTCACGAACTATCTTGGGACCTGGCATGACTTTTGTCAGCCGCCTCCCCCCGTCCCCACCCCCCCCAATGGAAATGATCACCCTGGCTGGTCGACCAGATGTCTGGTCTGTGGCAGCCATCGTAGGGGAGAGGCTTCAGGATGGATCTGGTCTCTTTGGCCCCACTGCCCCTAAGGGTCACCCTCCCATCGGTATTGTTCAGGTGCAGGGCAAGGGGCGCACCGACCAGAGTTTTCCTCTGGGAGTTTGTGTCTGCGGTTTCTTGACTTGCTCTCAGTCCATTACGTGACCAACTGTGTGACTTTCTTTTTTGCCCTTCATTTTATTTATTCTCTTTGCCTTTTCCTGCCGGCTTTTTCCCCCTGCATTCATGGTTTCACGTCACGCGGGTGATGTGCCGACACACCAGGACGCACATCTCACACGGGCGTGTGAACACGCAATCACCACGTTTATGAACTAGAAAGGGCTCTGTCTGGGTGACTTTGCAATTCTTTCCCCTCCCCTCCCCCCGCGCTGAGAATGAGTTTCCCCGGCTCCTGTGCCCGCCTGGGAATCGGCTGCAGACGCCGTGGCCCCGGGTCCGCGGCATGTTGCCCTCGGCCTCCCTTGGCACAGTGCCCTGGGCTCCACCAGATGTCTCTGGCGAATTGGGGCCGCAGTGTGCCGTTGACGACGTGGTCACCAGGTGTCGCTCCGGGCTCAGTATTCTTCCTTCTCCCTGTGACTGTGGTCTCGTTTTTCAAAATTCCTTTTTTCTTCCTTCCTCTTTTTCCCTGTTTCCATTTTCCCTTTTTAATCTCTTTCTCTCTTTTTGTTGCTTTTTTCGCGGCACATGGGTGATGTGTGTGAATGAAACACAGTGTGAGGGAAAAGACACATCTCACACGTGCAGCTGAACGCTCCATCCTCACGCTTCTGAGTACCCACCGATGGATCTGGTACCTTTGTTTTCTTTTTTCTTTCTTTTTCTTTTTTTTTTTTTTTTGAGACAGAGTCTCACTCTGTTGCCCGGGCTAGAGTGCCATGGCATCAGCCTAGCTCACAGGAACCTCAAACTCCTGGGCTCAAGGAATCCTTCCGTCTCAGCCTCCCCGGTACCTGAGACTATAGGCATGTGTCACTATGCCTGGCTAATTTTTTCTATATTTTTAGTTGTCCAGATAATTTCTTTCTATTTTTAGTAGAGATGGGGTCTGGCTCTTGCTCAGGCTGATCTTGAATTCCTGACCTTGGGTGATCCTCCCGCCTTGGCCTCCCAGAGTGCTAGGATTACAAGCCTGAGCCAACACACCTGGCCAAGTCCCTTTCTCTTAATTTTTAATTTTTATGGGTACCTAATAGTTGTATATTTTTCAAGTGGGTGACAGGGTCTGTCTCCCTCTCTTGCCCAGGGTAGAGTGCATCCTTGCTCACCACAACCCCAAACACCTGGGCTTAATCGATCCTTCTGCCTCAGCCTCCCGAGTAGCTGGGCCTACAGGCCTGTGCCACCATACTCACCTCATGCATGTTTCTTCCTTCTTTCTCTCTCCTTTCTTTTCTTTCTTTCTCTCTTTCCCTTCCTTCCTTTCCATCTGTCTTTTTTTCTCTCTCCTTCCTTCCTTCCTTCCTTCCTTCCTTCCTTCCTTCCTTCCTTCCTTCTTTTCTTTTCTTTCTTCTTTCAGATGGGGTCTCAGTATATTGCTCGGGATCCTCTCCAACTGCTCAACTTGGGCAATCCCCCTGCCTCAGCCTCCCAATGTGCTGGGACTACAGGCATGAACCACCGCACCCGGCCTCATAATGCTCTATGTCGTTACATGGTACATGTGAAGTTTTCATACAGGCATATTGTACGGTTTTTTGATGGTCGGCACCAGAGAAAGAAAGACAAGCAGAGTCGAAAGGGTTAAGCAAAGAGGTTTTATTTGGGGAGCTCCTGAGTGAAGGTAACAAGTCCCAAGGGAGGCACCCTGGTGAGGTTCCAGGGCCCCAGGAGAAAGCAAAGAGGCTCGGGAAGTCGCAGTCATCTGGGACTGAGGCAAGGATTTTTATATTTGGTGAAGGGCATAAATGGAGGGGGCTTGCTTTTAGATGAGGGTACTTGTTTTAAGTGGATTATCAAGTTCTCAGTAATCAGGATATCTCTTGGGCTGCAACAGGATGTCTCCAGGGTTGTGTAGACAGCGTGGGGGCTGGGTGTGCTGCCAGTCACAGGATGTGGCTGGGCCAGGTGCTTGTTCAAGCAGAAAAGTGGAGCTGACTCACTGCTTAGGGCAGAGGGGTTTGTAGCAGGGGAGGGGGCTAAATGGCCCCCCACCAACCTTACACATATAATGTGAATTCATCAAATCAGGGTAATTGGGGTACTCATCACCTCAGGCATTTAACATTTCTTTGTATTGGGAACATTCCGATTGCACTCTTTGGAGATGTTTCAGATTATACCCTACCGAACTGATAGTTCCTTTGAGTCACTTTGTCGTGCTCATTGATATTATTCATTTTCTCTATCTGATTATAGTTTCAGACCTGTGAGCCATCCTCACTTTACCCACTGACCCTCACCCCCACCCTGTGCTGCCCTTCCTGGCTGCAGGTAAGGGCCATTCTACTTTCTGTCTCAGTGAGATTGATTGTTTTTAACATTCAGCTCCCACGTAGGGATGAGAATATCTCCCTGCCTCTTGACATGGAATCCAAAGACCATAAAATTCACCCTTTTCACATCGAAAGCCTACTTCATAAATGCAGATGGTGATGGGATGGCACCTCCAAAAGTGAAGTGGGCTCTTCTACCTACCAACAAAGTACCCCCAGCACTTTACTGAGCTCCAGAAAGTTCTGGAGAGACAAGAAGTCCATTAACTGTTGGCTTTGGCAAACTCAAGCACCCTGTGTGCTCACAAGGCACAGCGTGACTTCAGTGACCTGAGCGCCCACCAAGGGAGGTTAGTTGATGACAAGTTCTTCTGGGGAGCACCAAGGGGGATTCCCACATTTGTACCCTCTTTATCACTGCCTGGCTGTTTCCTCCAAGGCCCTGGCCGGCCAGTGAGCCAAGAGTAAATGCTCATGATCTGGAAACAATAAGCCCAGTTCATTCATTCCTGCAGCTTAGGACTGCTCCGACGAATGTACCTCCGCTGCAAGGGATGGGGCTGGTGCTAGTGAGCCCACCGACAGCTCAGGAAGGGAAGGTTTAACACTTATGGACATGAGCACCATCTTTTTCTTGAGCAAATTTCTTAAATATCTGGCTCGTTGACCTTTAATAATTATAAGTTATCACTAACTTACTTTGAGAAATGATTACAAAGCATGATTGAAACTTCCTATAAAAACCAGAAAGTAATATCAGAAAGTCCTACAAGGTAAGAGCTGTTGCTGACCCTGCTTCCTCCTTTCCTGGCCATACAGAGCTGGGCCAAACCCTGTGTTACTAGTTCGGAGTTATCTTCCTCTGTGTCCTCACTGGCCCTCCCCTGCCCCGGGGGCCAACAGCAGGGGTGGGTCTACTTCATGCCACTTTAGAATGACCCAGTTACTTCGGGAATCATTTGGAAACTCTCAAAGGTTGTTTGGAAACCTCTAAAAGCCTGTTTCCTTTCCCAGCGCTGGGCTGTAACGTGATACTGACCTGCCCCGCGGTGTCACAGAGCTGGAGTCTCACAGGCCGCCCATCCACAGACACCACAGCTTAAAAACAAGACCCAAATGACAATCAGGAGGTGGCTTTTAACCCCTTTCAGAAGACTGCTAGTTTCAGCTTGCCCTGTGATTCTCACTCCAAACCCCTCAGCTCCTATTCTAAGTCCTCTGGTGAATTAAAGACTTGCCTAAATCAGGGAAGCCGCTTGGAGGCATTTTTGTACACGAAACTTCCAGGGCCGGCAATTCACTCCTCTGCCTCCAAAGAGGCAGCAAGTCCCTGAGCCCTTTCATCGTCCCCGAAATTTAGTTTCCTGTCACACTTGTTTCAACGGACCTAAAAACAACACTGGGGGAGGGGGTAGGTGGGAACCAATTCTCCAGTTTGAAATCAATGGAAAACCTCACAAATAATTCTGTCTTCCCTGGGGAAATGCTCCCCGACTTCAGGGTTTATCATACCATGCTAGTTTGTTTTAAGAACTTGTGAAAACACAGGTGCTCACGTTGTCCTGTTTGACAAAGAGGTCACTCCTTATCTCTCTGTCAGTTCAAAGAGAGGATTTCAAAAGAAAATAAAAAATCGAAAGAGGGCCTGGCATGGTGGCTCATGCCTGTAATCCTAGCACTCTGGGAGGTTGGGGCTCTTGTTTGAGCTCAGGATTTAGAGACCAGCCTGACCAAGAGTGAGATGCCTTCTCTACTAAAAATAGAAAGAAATTAACCAGACGACTGAAAATATATAGAAAAAAATTAGCTGGGCATGGTGGTGCATGCCTGTAGTCCCAGGTACTCAGGAGGCTGAGGCAGAAGGATTTCTCGAGCCCAAAAGTTTGAGGTTGCCGTGAGCTAGGCTGATGCCATGGCACTCTAGTCTGGGCAACACACTGAGACTCTGTCTAAAGAAAAAAAAAAAAAAGGAAAGAAAGCTTGGCCACCTTCCTCTAGGATTTGAGTCCTTGGGGAGGGGGAGAGGTCTGCAGCACAGTGAGTCACGAGAAGTGTCTATTTTAACTAAGCACTCAGTTTCATCTCTTTCTACACAACTTTCTGATTGTTTATAAATGTTTATACTAATCAGCTGGGAGTGGGGGGAAGAAAAGAAACAATATCCTGTGGTGGGAACCCACTAGAATAGCACTTTTTTATGTAGGGCAACTTTGAGTTGAAAGAAAGATCAGAGAAGCATTTTTTTTTTTTTTTTTTTGAGCAACACAGTAAATGCCTCACACTAGCGTCTGGAATTTTTACTTTTTCTTAAATTTCAAAAAGATCTGAAAAATCAAGATAAAGGCCTCCTCTGTCTTTGTATCCACCAAACCAAATAAAATAGCACCCCACACAGGAGAGCTTTAAGCAGCTTAAAGAGATACTGAAAAGACAGCGGCAGTCAGAGACAGAGCCAAGGCGGGCGAGTGGGAACAGGGGCGGGGTAGGACGCAGAAGGGAAAGAAATGCTGTTTTCTCTCCAGGTTTCATGCAGACCTGTGGCTTCACCAGGGCCGCTCAGGCTGTTTCACTAAAGCAAGTATTTCCCGGTGTCTCTGCGGCTCTTTAAAGTGGAGACGCCCCTTGCGAGCTCAGTCGCCTGAAAGAGAGGGATCGACACTCAAGGCCACAGGTGAAAGCACCTGCGCATCGCCTTCCGATTGAAACTCGGCAGTGGCGCCAGCAACGTCGCCCTGGTGAAACTTCTCCATGCAGCCAAGTGACCGGGTGGCTTGAATTCCACGCGCTTGACTCCCGCTAGTCTGTCACTACGTTCCGCCTCAGTCTCTTCCAGTGGCTCGGTGCCTGCGCCGTCCCTGAGGCCAGAAAACGTCCTGCAGTCCGCGCTGGCCCGGTTCCGGCTGGAGCTGGGCCTTAGGAGCCCCCGGCGGGCAGCAGCCACGCGCCCCCAGCCCTGCCCCCGGCGCGCGAGCCCCGCTCACCCGAGAAGTTGTCGAAGGCCGTGGGGATGTATTCGGTGGGGTAGCCGTTGGTGGTGTAGCTCACCACCAGGCTCGTCTTGCCCACAGCGCCGTCGCCGACCAGCACACACTTGACGCCGCGCCCCTCGGCGCCGCCCGCGCGCCCCCTGCCCCCCGGGTCCCCGGTCCCGCCCCCCCCCCGCGTCCCCCGCGCTCCTGGCGCGGCGGCACGGGAGGCGCCTCGCAGCGGCCTGGGAACGCGGGGTTCCCCTGCTGCGGGGGCATCGGTCCGCGCGCGCCCACGTGCAGGAGCGAGTGAGCGGGGCCCTGCCCGACCGCCCCTCCGCCACCGAGGGCTGCGGGGGGGAGGAGCTGTCACCGATCGCCGCGGGCGCGTCCCCCGCCCCCGTAGGCCGCCGTTCCAGGCCGCACGCCTTGCAGACAAAGGTGGCCGGGGAGGGTCGCGCCTCCGCGTTGCAGCGGCGCCAGCCGGCTCTGCCCCGCGCGACGGGAGGACCGCGGCGCGAGCGCTCTGTCTCCGCCCGGCTTCCCAGCGACACAACGTGTGGGGGGGCGGGCGGGCGGGGAGGGGAAAGAGGCGGGTCCGGCCGGGCGGATCGGCCCGCAGCGAGGCCAAGCGCCACCGGTGAGCGCGCCTCGGCCTTGCACCCGCTCCCGAGGCGGCGCGGCCGGGCAGGCGGGGCTGCGGACAAGGGCTCCAGGGGACCTGGAACGCACGTTCTGGCCGGCTTCCTCCCCAGCTCCGGAGACGGCGACCACAGCTCGACTGGCCGCGCGGTTGCGCTCTCTGGCGCCCATGGAGCCGGGAAACCCGAGCTGCTTCCTTTCCCCTCGGTGCGGCCGCCCGCCCGCCACGGCGCTCCACCCAAGGGGGACAGTGAAGTGTCCTGGCGGCACGTCCTGTAAATGAGACTGAATTAACAACTTTTTTTTTTTTTTAAGTCTACTGCTGGTCGTGTGATTTTTTTTTTTTTTTTTTTTTCATATTAAAGCAAAAGCGTGCCAGCCCCATTGTTAATGCTCATTGGACTTTTCCTTTTGGGATACCATACACCTCTATGTGTGGATGGCCCAGCAGATTTCCTTATGGCCCCCATTCCTTCATTTACTTAAATGTAATATGGAGACATTAATATTACCTGAAAAAAATATTCCGTTTATCTTTGACTCCTTTCTCTCTCTGCCTTCCTCCTACAGGTAGCCAACAGTCCATTCAAAAAATGAGATGTCTTTTCTAGGCCTAGACAGAATACAAAGACTGCTGGGGATTTACACTGTGGTGTGAGGAAAGCCACATACTATTAATACGGATGCAATACTATTACTAGTAGCAGTAAAAATAACAATAGGTAATAAATATTGAGCTTTTAT
Source organism: Lemur catta (assembly GCF_020740605.2). Classification (NCBI taxonomy): domain Eukaryota; kingdom Metazoa; phylum Chordata; class Mammalia; order Primates; family Lemuridae; genus Lemur; species Lemur catta. The sequence continues at coordinate 1,165,199 of NC_059156.1, forward strand.
AATGTGCCAGACACTGCTGTAAGCCCTCTGCATGAACTAATTCCTTTAATCATAGCATTCCTTATACCCATTTTACAGATGAGAACACCTGAGGCACTGAGATATGAAGTAATGTATTCGGATTCCATAAGCTAGTAAGTGGGAGTGCCAGGATCTAAACCCAAGGAGTCTAGCTCCACAGCCTGAGCTTCTAACCAAGATCTTGAAGGCAAAAATAAGCCGTTGTGGTAAAGTCAGACTTGGAAGTACTTCTGTAGCTGGAATGCAGAGATGGATTTATCAAGAAGCTAGAAGCTTGAATCCAGGGCCCCTGACTTACAGAAAGCATCTTCCAATGCCCTGGGAGACCCAGCAATGTGAGTACATGGTAATATATTTCTGTAAATTTTGCAAACAGATATATTTTAAGCACCACAAGTTAAGTGCACAGTGCCTTTTTAGAGGGTAACTCTACCCTCACATGGAGGAGCTTTCGAGTAAACACATCCATTTCGGGGATGAAGCCAAGGAAAATGAATTTGGGGAGACATTTTGTTTGGGTTAATACGATATAGAGCCAGGATGAGGGTGAGGTAAGGGAAGTGTCCAGGGTGCAAATTTTCAGGGCACTCTTGCTCTCAGGATGAATGTTGCACTGCGTGAATCTGAGCTCCCTTAAGTTTTGAGCTGCAGGTGCCTGGCTCGCCTCGCCCTCTCCCTGGCCTTGCTGGGCTCCGTCTATGTGGTTTACAGTTCTGTGCAGCTGTGTCATTGCTAGCCATCCAGATACAGGAATGGCTCCCAGTGACACACCTGCTGCCCTCTCTGAGAGCCGCACTGGCGTCTACCTGAACTGCCCTACCCTCCCCAGCCATGGGACGGTTCCAATAGCAAAGGACTAGCAGAGTTTTAGAGGAACAGAGCCGGAAGCTAGTCTGTGACAATTCTTTTCATCATAAAACACATAGCATTGTTAGAGAAGGCTTGGCTTTCTCAACTAAATCTGTTTAAAAGGGAAATTCTCTCCTGCAAGGAATATGCCTGTACTCTAAGTGCAGCAGATGCAATTATAAATGCACCATACATTTTTGGAGGGGCTCACATGAAATAGAATTGATCTGAATTCTTCCTGTTTGTAAGGACATAAACCTGTTATAGCACCACAAAGAGAAAGTTCACCTGTGTACGAAATATCTTTCTACTCTTCCTACAGAAAATATGTTATAAAACTGAAGAAGTGATAAAAGGGTATACAACAGAAAAATGGAGGCAAAAATAGTATTACAGAGGTGTTTCAAACAGTTCATTAAAACATTTTTCTTATGGATTTTGTTGAAGTTTATGTCATTAGCCTAATTTTAAAATTTATAACTTGTGATGCATTTCTCACTGAAATAAATATTTATTTTTGCACCTAATTTTTTTTTTTTTTTGAGACAGAGTCTTGCTCTGTTGCCCAGGCTACAGTGCCGTGGCATTAACCCAGCTCACAGTAACCTGGGCTCCTGGGCTCACTCCTGGGCTCAAGGAATCCTTCAGCCTTAGCCTCCCAAGCAGGTGGGCCTGCAGGCATGCACCACCATGTCCCGCTAATTTTTTCTGTATATTTTTAGTTGTCCAGCTAATTTCTATTTTTAGTAGAGACCAGGTCTCACTCTTGCTCAGTCTGGTCTCAAACTCCTGACCTTAAGCTGTCCTCCCACCTCGGCCTCCCAGAATGCTAGGATTATAGGCTTGAGCCACCACACCTGGCCACTTTTGTATCTTTTGACATATTTAAGAAATGTGTTAAAATACATGATTAATTGCTTGATATATTCCTCACCAGGGTGTCATTTCCATCACCAAATTCAATATAAAGCTGTTTTTCCTACTATTTATAACTTTTTACTATTTATCCATCTTCCATAACTGAGTAACAGCAGAGAATCAAATCAGAAGAGCATGGTTTCTGGATCTTTCATATACCCATGTGTGTTCATTCTTTAAGCTATAACCCTCTGTCTTGGACACATTACTCTTGTTTCTTTACTTCAGCGGTGCTCCAGTTTTCTAATATCCTATAAGAGGTCATCAGTTAGAAAATTATTTTTCTTAAACTGCAGATTCTAAGGTGGAGTGTCCATTGCCAACATGGCCTCACTACTCTGCAAATTCCCTTCTCTGTGTGGTTCTGGGCTAAAGTTGTCCAACGAGATGGGAAGTAGTGGAGGGTCCTGTTGTCAAACACTATAATGGACACTGCAGAGGTGCCAGCATGTCCTCACCTGCCTCCCGCATCTGCCTGCGGGCTCTGCTGGCTCAGAGCAGCCCCCAGCCCTTGTTCGGTCACTGGGCCCACTGAAGCTGCAGCTCCCACGCCCTGTGCCTCAAGCTCCCCTTTGGCGGATGGCTGGCAGCCACACCTATGTCGCTTACTGGCTTTTCTCCAAGCTCCAGCTGGTACCCTGCACAAGGGCTTCAGTTGGATGGGATTAGGCACGGATTCCCTCTGAACTTCCCTCTGAACTTTCCCCAGCGACTCCTGAACTCATGGAAACTCTCCTTCCTTATCCCTGTGCCTGGGAGTTGCTCTGATTTCCTGACTGAGCCCTAACTGATCCTTTTTTTTCCCCTGAGGGTGTGATCCTAGGGGAAAAAAAGACAAGGAAAATAGCTGACATTTTTCACTAGAGAAGATGGGAAAATCATGTCACCAAACCACCAGCTGGGCTACCAGTGGGTCCTTGGCAGTAATCACAAACATCAGCTAGTGTCACGGTAAGGGCCCAGGGCACATTGTTTGATGTGCTCATATTGGTTTCCCTGCCTCCAGATGTCCCTTTGTCACTTGCCATCACCTTGTTGGTAACTAGGATGAATACATTAAGAGCTTCCATTGGCATCATGAAATTTTAAGATGTGAAAATTAATCATTAACTTTGATTGTAAAAAAATTTTCTGAAAATGAAATGTTTCTATTGCTTTTACTAGTCAGATTAGGTTACACTGTGCTGCAGTAATGAATAAAATCTCCATGTCTAAAACATAAGAGCCGATTGGTTGGTCATGCAAATCCACAGCAGATCAAGTGGCTTTCTAAGGCAGCTCCCTTCCAAGTGGTGACTCAAGGATCCCATCTGTTTGCATCTTGTAACTGTGCCACCTGGGACATATGGTGTACACACGCATTTCTCCGTGTGCACCTGTACATTTCTATACATGAACACATGCGTCTCTATGTGTGTATCCATGCATTTCTGTCAGTGAATACATGCATTTCTGTGTGTGTACAGACATGTGCAACAGCAATTTTACAGGAACCCAAAACTGAAAACCATCTAAATGTCTACAACAGCAAAATGGATTAGTTAGTTTGGGAATATATATTATTCAATGAAGAAAATGAGCAACAAGAGTGAATCTCCCAACTAAATGAGGAGTGAAAGAAGGCACACACAGAATATAAACTGTCTACGTTGATAGCTTAGAAATGGAAAAAACAAAGTTTAGAAATAGAAAAAATTAAGCAGTGTTAAATGGCAGAGGGAGAATAATTGTTGCATTCTGCAAGGAAAGGGGCCATGGGGAGCTTCTGATGTTCAGGTGATGTTCTATTTCTTTTATTGTGTTTTATTGTATTGCATTGTATTTATTTTATTTTTTGAGACAGGATCTTGCTCTGTGGCTCAGGCTGGTGTACAATGTCATGGTCATAGCTTGTAACCTGAAACTCCTAGGACCAGGTGATCCTCTTGCCTCAGCCTCCCAAGTAGCTAGGACTATAGGCTATGTGCCACCACTCTGGCTATTTTTAAAAAAAATTTTTTGTAGAGACAGGGTCTCATTATGCTGCCCAGGCTGGTCTCAAACTCTTGGCCTTAAGCGATCCTCCTGTCTTGGCCTCCCAAAGCTCTGAGATTACAAGAGTGAGAAACTTTGACCAGCCAGTGTTCTTTTCTTGATCTGAGTGATGATTTCATAGGTGTTCACTTTATAGTAATTAATTATACCATACATTTGTTTTATTCACTTTTATGAATTGCATTATACTTCAAAATTATAATGGCTAAAAATATTCAAACCTATAAATCATACTAAATAGCACTCATGGTCATTGCATTCCAAAGAACTATTTGCTTTAGCCTAGCACAGTGCTAATCACATATTGTACACTTTTAAAACTAAATAACACTCTTATCGTAAAATTTAAATGTGATTCAAGTGACCAAAACTCTATTTATACAAAGCTTTTCCAGGAACACTATCACAAAGTATTGCTGTACATTATTTACATCTCTAATATTTATGTTAAATATGGGTATCACCTTCTACAAAGGCTAATGTATAAGTATTTTAATATTTTTAACTAATTCAACTGCTTCTGCAGAATTATTACAAAAGAGATAAATGGCAATTTCCATGTAGAAGATCCAGGAGAAAAATGAGCACATCGGGGAGAGCCCTTGGAGGGATGGCAGGTAGATTTGCCTAAAGAGGAAAGGCTGGACTCATTGCCAATGTGGAAAAAAGATGCTGCACAAGGCAGGCTGAGCAACGCTGGTGCCACCTTTCCCTCCTCAGTCTTGGCTTCTGTTCCTCTTTAAAATCGCCTGGTCTGGGCATTCCCAGCTGCTGCAGCCCTGCCATTCCCCTTGATGGAAGGCTAACCCGTCGAGCTGCGGCATTCCCTCCCAGCTGGCTAACCCTTCCCGTGGAAGAGTCTCCCTCGCAGGCCTTCCCAGCAACTCATCCTCTTCCAACTTCCCTCCCCAAACACATCACAGAAACTCCTCAGGCCAAAATTTCCAGCTGCCCAAGTTCTCACAGATGGTAAGAACTCTTTAGAAACCCCTCTTAGCTATTGCCAAATTGTTACCTCCCCTAATTTTTCAGCCACCCTGAAGATAAGAACTAACCATGTAATCATTTCCCAACAGCTAATCACTCTGGCCAGCATTTCTTTCCCTCCAGAAACCACAGCCCTTTCTCTGCTCTAGCTCTTCCCAGCTGAGCATGTGAATGCTTCCACAGTCCTACACTGGGCAGAAGGTGGTGTTTTCATCTATTCCCGTAGTTCTCAAAATTCATCACTGGATTTGCAATAACAGTGTAAGAGTCAGTATGAATGTGTAGAAATCCAAATCTGCCTAAGTCAGTCATAGAGAAGAAATGAGGATCTACTGCACCAGAAGGCCTGTTTTTTTTCTGTCATATGCATCCCAGAAACAAATGTATTAGAAGGTAAATACTGCTTCTCCACATTGAAATCATGAAAGGAATTTGATTTTAAGAGGATCAGGGGTATAGTCCTTGGCCACATTATTGGATGGATTCATCCAACTCATGAGTTTAGTATGACTATGTGTGAGCAATAGTGATCAGCACGGATGTGCTTAGAGCATCAAGGAGTTTATAGTCCTAGTAAGAGAAAAGATAGCTATAAACTAACTGTAATGCAACACAGCATATGGTGAAGGCAAGGGGATGTGCAATGAAAGTCAGAAGATGCCTAAGAACAGACTCTCAACTGGGAACACAAACAACCTTGCTCTGACACAGTTGAGAAGATTGTTCGCTGCAACCTCCAGGTCCAAAAAGATCCCCTTCCTCCTCATCTTCTGAGAGTTCATAAATCTTCAAAAAATTATAGCCCCACCTATTAAGCTCATGATGTCCTAAGCATTTTACATGCATTGTCATATTTAATCCACACAAAATCTAAACATGTGCCATTATTTCCCCAGTTTTATGGATTGGAAGGTGGCTGCTTAAAGGGATTGAGTTTCCCCTGTTTACCCAGCTAGTGACAGAATCGGACTCAATCCCCAGAACCAGAGGTTTTACCACACTCTGTATGTAGCCTGTCCATCAAACGTCAGCCCTACATAAGACAACAGAACAAAGAAGCTATTTTAAGGATAACAAGTTTTTTTTTTTAAAGCCTTTAGTACCAGTCACAGGATAAAATTACACTGTTGCACCCTTGCTCACTAATTCAGTATGAGGTATACAGCACAGAGGAGTAAGCACTGACCAATAGGGAGAGACATAGGAAACAGGCTCCAAAGTCTTGCAGCATGTATTAATAATAGGAGAAGGGATAAAAATATAAGTGTACATAAATAATAAAAGCTAAGAAGCAAGGAGAAAAAGAGAAAGAGAACCCACAGTAATTTGGAAGTTTTAAAAAGGCTGAGGTGAAATTTGTCCTCTTAGTTATTTTTTATTAAGATATTAAAAGACTTGTAGAGGGAATGTTTTAGGTACCTAAGAAGTAGATTATCTATCATGCCCTATTGAAACATCATTTTATACATGTGCCTGCTAATTTGAAATAATTTTTATCTGTTCATAAAGTTAATCCCATAAACACTGAGTCCCATTGTTAACTTAAGGACTTATTAAATGATCAACTACTTTATGTTTAAAAAGCGTTTTTTTCTAAAATTTCTTTAATTTAGATGTCTTTTTGATCAGGCAAAATATGAAAATTGTAAGTTGCATTAAAAATATTTTATAGGCTGGGCACAGTGGCTCACACTTGTAATCTTAGCACTTTGGGAGGCCAAGGTAGGAGGATCACTTGAGGCCAGGAGTTCAAGACCAGCCTGAGCAAGATTAAGACTCCCATTCCTATACAAAATAGAAAAATTAGCCAGGCATAGGGTGTGTGCACACCAGCTACTGGGGAGGCTGAGGCAGGAGGATCGCTTGATCCCAGGAGTTTGTGATTGCAGTGAGCTATGATGACACCACTGTGCTGTAGCCTGGGTGACAGAGGGAGACCTTGTCTCAAAAAAAGATGTGTATGTATACACACACACACACACACACACACACACACACACACACACACACACACTCATATATTTTATAGAGTCATGGCCGTCTAAGAGCCCTGTGCACGGTCTTTGCCTAATGCAATCTGAAGGGTACTGCCATCATTCCCCCACAGTGCTCACCAGGCGGGAAAATGCCCCGTCCCTCCTTTGGCACTCACAGCCCTTGGGCGGTGCCCTCGCTGCTGCTCTCTTGGGCTCGGTGGGCACAGAGGGTGAAGAGAGACACTCAGGGTTGCCCATCACTGGTCCCTCCGGGAGGCCAGGAAAGCCCAGGGGAGGTCTCTGCAGCAAGGGCCCCTCGGATTGCAGCACCTACGTGGCCACGCGAGACCTAGACTGAACCCCAGACTTCTGTACCGCCTAAGCCCCTCAGGAAACCGGATCTGGGAACCACTGGTAATAACATTCTTCTGGGCTATTTCTCTCTAGGAATATAGAGAAAGGCTGGTTGCTACTGAGCTCTAGTTTCTGTAAATTTTGAAACTCTGCCCTTTGGGACTTGAGAGTGCAGAGCAAATTCCTGCTGCATGTTCCAGGGAAGCACCTTCAAATTATTCAATCTGAAAGTAACCCAGAAGACGAATATGAACAGCAGGAAGGATTTTATTAAATAAAAATGTCAATTTTCATTTCCTTTTATCCCTATAACCATAGTCTTTAGATAAAAATAAAATGAAATAAAACAAAATAAAATAAAATGCAAGGAAAGACTGCCAGGCAAGAAAGGACACAAGGGCAACCCACTAAAATGAGTGACTTTGCTCTGTTCTGGGGAAGGACATGAAGCCTATCAGCTTGATTTGGCTCACTTCAGGCTGTATCAGTTGAATTCCTTCTGTGTGGCAAGGGGTGTATTTAATGTCTAAAAGGATGGAGGTGCACATAAGGGGGAGAAAGAGGGACAGTACTTATGCCACACATATTTAACATACAGAAAAGCTTTACCTTACCATAGGAGGGAACTTCAAAAACAACACCACTGCATACAAAGTTTCCAGGGTACAAAGTTTCAGTTAGGCAGGAAGAATACATTCTAGAGATCTATCAGACAGCTTAGTGATTACATAGTTAACAATAATGTATCACATACTTAACAATTGCTAATAGAGTAGATCATAAGTGTTTGCACCAAGAAAAAAACAAGTACATGTGGTGATGGAAATGTTAATTAGCTTAATTGTGGTAATCATTTCACCTGTATACATGTATCAAACCATCACACTGTACACCATAAATGCATACAATGTTTTATTTGTCAATTATACCTTAATAAACCTGGATGGGTCAGGGGGAAACAAAGGGAACTTTTTTAAGCCACCAAGGATTTATCCTTTCTTCTCAGAAAGTAAGACCTTTCCATCTAAATAAGGGAATTTGTGTATGAAGAATTGCATTAATTCACTTATTCAACAAATATTTATAAAGCACCCACTACACCTGAGGCCTAGAATAGTTGGGAATACATCAATGAGCACATAAACACAAATCACTTCTTTATGCAGCTGATATTGTAATGCAGCTTTTGAAATAACTAAATGATGTAACATATTCAATGATGAGTGAGTGTCATAGAGGAGAAAAAAGCAGGGCATGGGGTCAGGGAAGGCCTCATGAGGGACATATTTGAGCAAAGACTTTGAAGGAAGCAAGGGACCAAGTCCTGTGGGTGTCTAAGTGTTCCAGGCAAACAGACTAGCAAGGGCCTATGTGTTGAGAAACAGCAAGGAACCCAGTGAATCTAGGAAAAAGTCAGCAAGGGGAAAGCGAGGCAGGAGGATTGTTTTAGCCCAGGAGTTCAAGGCTGCAGTGAACTATGATCTCACCATTGAACACCAGCCTGGATGACAGAGTGAGACCTTGTCTCTACAAAGAAAAGACTGAAAAAAGAAAGAAAGAAATTATTACGTAAGGCCAAATATCAGATTACAGACCAGACACTGGGAAGGAAGAAATGAAAAAGATACCAAATACTCTGCCTATGTTAGTAAGTGCTTACCTACACAGGTACCTAGCCCCTGCCTGCACAGTTCACCACATCTGAATTTGAAACAGTCCTTGTCCAATCTGATATGGCACTGTGGCCACCCGATTTTTAAGGGCACCAGGCCCTGCCTATCCGCCACCTGATTGCCCCATTTGTTTCTGCTGCTGGGGTGGATTTCCAGGAAAGAAGGCACAGCCGCCATGGTAAGCAAAACAGGCTGGGTAGTCATGCAGGGGCAGTGTGTGTGTGTGTGTGTGGGGGGGGGTGTCCTCAGCACACAGCCCTGAAGCAAACAGTCCAGTTTTCTTTGTCTAGCGTACCCACTGGACCCGGACATCGATCTGGTTGTGTCCATTAACACACTTGTCTGGAGTTAGTTTTGCCTGATAAAGCCCATGTGTGTTTCTTCCAAGCTTACTAGAACTAAAGGGGCAGCCGTAGAGGTTTTAGGGCTTGGTTTTCACTGATAATGTAACTCTAGTCAGCAATTTCCTTTTCAAAAGTATTAACATATCTTGTTTCTGCCTTAGGAAGAAAAGTTCTCTCTTGGATCCTCTGAATATATGGCCCATATAGTTAACTGTTTTAAAAGACATGATGACAAATTCTAAGCCAACTGTAGGAGTTCAGAGGTCAGACCAGACCAGGGAGCCATCTGTTCTCGCAGACCTAAAAAAGGCTGTGTAGACTTCATTAAAGGAAAGCAGTAGTTAATATTTATTATTTCCCCAGAGCACGTTCTGGTGGGGGATGGGGGGTGCAAGATGGCTTTTTGCTCAGAGGAGCCTACATTTGATCCTGATAGCTCTACCTGCCTGTGCAAATCATTTTTTTCTTTTTGATTTATTTTATTTATTAATTTTTTATTTCAGGATATTATGGGGGTACAAAAGTTTAGGTTATGTACATTGCCCTTCCCCTCCCCAACCCAAGTCAGAGCTTCAAGCATGTCCCTCCGCTAGACAGTGCACATCACACTCATTATGTAGGTATACACCCATCCCCTCCCTTCACTCTCCACATCTGCCTGATACTCGATTAATGTTATTCCTAAGTGTGCTCTTTGGTGACGATCTGTGAAACCAATTTGATCGTGAGTACATGTGGTGCATATTTTTCCATTCTTGGGATAATTCACTTAGTAGAATGAGTTCCAGCTCTATCCAGGAAAATACAAGAGGTGCTGTATCAGCATTGTTTCTTATAGCTGAGTAGTACTCCATGGGATACATACACCACATTTTATAAATCCACTCATGTATTGATGGGCACTTGGGTTGTTTCCACATCTTTGCAATTGTGAATTGTGCTGCTAGAAACATTCGGGTGCAGATGTCTTTGTCATAGAATGTCTTTTGTTCTTTTGGGTAGATGCCCAATAATGGGATTGCTGGATCGAATGGTAGGTCTACTTGAATCTGTTTAAGTTATCTCCATATTGCTTTCCACAGAGGTTGCACTAGTTTGCAGTCCCACCAGCAGTGTATGAGTGTTCTTGTCTCTCCGCATCCATGCCAACATTTATTGTTGTGGGACTTTTTGATAAAGGCCATTCACACTGGAGATAAGTGATATCTCATTGTGGTTTTGATTTGCATTTCTCTGATGATTAGAGATGTTGAGAATTTTTTTATATGTTTGTGGCCATTCTTCTGTCTTCTTTTGAAGTTTCTGTTCATGTTCTTTTCCCACTTTTAGATTTCTTCTTGCTGATTTTCCTAAGTTCTAAATAGATTCTAGTTATCAGTCGTTTATCGGATGTGTGGCATGCGAAAATTTTTTTCCCATTACGTAGGTTGTCTGTTTGCTCTTGTGACAGTTTCCTTGGCTGTGCAGAAGTTTTTTAATTTAATCAGGTCCCATTTATTTATTTTTGTTGTTGCTGTGATTGCCGTTGGGGTCTTCTTCATAAATTCTTTCCCTAGGCCAACGTCTTAAGAGTTTTTCCCAAATTTTCTTCTAGAATTCTAACAGTTTCACACCTTAGGTTTAAGTCTGTTATCCACTGTGATTTGATTTTTGTGAGAGGTGAAAGGTGCAGGTCTTGTTTCAGTCTTCTACATGAGGCTATCCAGTTTTTTCAGCACCATTTATTGAATAAGGAATCTTTTCCTCAGTGTATGTTTTTGTCTGCTTTGTCAAAGATTAGATAGCTATATGAGGATGGTTTTATATTTGGATTCTCAGTTCTGTTCCACTGGTCTGTGTCCCTGTTCTTGTGCCAATACCAAGCTGATTTAATAACTGCAGCTTGCAGTATAGTTTGAAGTCTGGTAAATTAATACCTCCCATATTGTTCTTATTGCCTAAAATTGCTTTTGCTATATGGGGTCTTCTCTGGTTCCATACAAAACATAAAATTATTTTTTCTGTATCTGTGAAAAATGATGTTGGCAATTTAGGAGGGATTGCACTGACTCTGTAGATCACTTTGGGTAGTATAGGCACTTTAACAATGTTGATTCTTCTGATCCACGAGCATGGTATGGTTTTCCACCTGTTTACATGCTCTGCTATCATAAGAGGTTATTTTGAAGATCTCTATGCAAATGAATTTGAAAATTAAATAAAATGAAACACAGCAGGCCTAGATGGTTTCAGAGGGAAACTCTACCAAAACTTCAAAGATAAGGTAGTCTCTAAATTGTTCCAGAACAAATGAAGGATATTTTCCTGATTCTTTTTATGAAGCAAGTATAACACTGAAAAATAAAACTACAAACCAATATCTCATATTAAAATTGAGTCAAAATTTCAAAATACAATATTTATAAACAGAACTCAACACCACATTGAGAAAATAATACACCACAACCAAGTGGGAATTCCAGCAATTCAAGTCACCATAAACAAAGTTAAAATACAATTGGCAAATGGGGAGAAAATACTATATTATAGTACATGTCACAGCTAAAGTGCTAATCTTCCTCACATACAAAACACTATTTAAAAACTGAAGGAACAAAAGATCAAAAACCTGAAAAACAATAGACAAATGACACAAGGTTAGCAATTTACACAAAGATATAAATATGGTCCTTAAATATGCAAAAAGATGTTCAATCTCAGCCATGATAAGAGAAATGGAAACCAAAACAATACTGAGATACATGTAAAGGATGCGAAAGATATACCATAGAAACACCCATCAAACACTCACCAGAAGAAATCTAGGGTGCCTAAATTCACATCAGATAAAGTAGACTTCAGAACTAAGAAAATTACTACAGACACAAAGGAACAATACATAATGATCAAAGTGTTCATTCACCAAGAAAATATGCACCTAAGGAAACCATTGTACAATACAAAAAGAAAAAAAACTCACAGACTTGAAAGGAAAAAATTAAGTCCACAATTATACTTGCACATTTCAATATTTTTCTTTCAGCAATAGATAGAACAAGTAGATGTAAAATCAGGAAAGATGCAGGAAAACTGAATGATAGCATCAACAAATTGGATCCGATCGACATTTATGGATCATTCCAACCAACAACAATAGAATACATTTTTTTCAAGTGCATATACAATATTTACCAAGATAGACCATATTCTGGGCCATAAAAATACAAGAATTGAAATCATACAAAGTATATTTATCCTCTGACCATAATAGATTTAAATTAAAAATCAGTAACAGAAAGATATCCGGGAAATCTCCAGTTATTTGAAAAGTAAACAGCTTACTTCTAAACAACCCATGAGTCAAAGTCTTTCGAAAAAAAATTAGAAAACATCTTTAAGTAAATGAAAATGAAAACATACCATATCAAAATCTGTAACATACAGACTCAGCAACATGCTGAGAGAAATTTACAGCATTTTTATAGAGAAATTTAGAGCACTGAACAACTGTATTAGAAAAGTAATTATTTCTAACCAGGTAGGGAGATACAGGTCTGTAATCCTAGCTATTTGGGAGGCTGAGGTCAGAGAATTATTAGAGTACAGGAGTTTAAGACCAGCCTGGGCAACATAGCAACATCCTGACAAAAGAAAGAAAGAAAGAAAGAAAGAAAGAAAGAAAGAAAGAAAGAAAGAAAGAAAGAGGAAGGAAGGAAGGAAGGAAGGAAGGAAGAAAGAAAGAAAGAAAGAAAGAAAGAAGAAAGAAAGAAAAGAAAGAAGGAAAGAAAGAAAGAAAAGGAAAAAAAAGAAAGAAAAGAAAAGAAAAGACTAACATTTCTAAGCTTTCACCTTAAGAAGCTAGAAAAATCAGCAAGAAAAAATCAAACAATCCTATCAAAAAGTGGGCAAATGACATAAATAGAAATTTTTCAAAAGAAGATGTAAGAATGGCTAAAAAACATATGAAAAAAGGCTCAACATCCCTAATCATCAGGAAATGCAAATAAAAACCACAATGAGATATCATTAACTCCGGTGAGAATGACCTTTATCAAAAAATCCCAAAACAACACATGTTGGCATGGATGTGGAGAGACAGGAACACTCATACACTGCTGGTGGGAAGGCAAACTAGTGTAACCCCTGTGGAAAGCATTATGGAGGTACCTTAAACAGATTCAGGTAGACCTACCATTCAATCCAGCAGTCTCATTATTGGGCATATACCCAGAAGAACAAAAGTCATTCTATAACAAAGACACCTGTACCCGAATGTTTATAGCAGCACAATTCACAATTGCAAAGATGTGGAAACAACCCAAGTGCCCATCAATCCACGAATGGATTAGTAAACTGTGGTATATGTATACCATGGAGTATTACTCAGCTATAAGAAATAACGATGATACGACATCTCTTTGGTTCTCCTGGAGAGAGTTGGAACCCATTATATTAAGTGAAGTATCCCAAGAATGGAAAAACAAGCATCACATGTACTCACCAGATAATTGGTTTCCCTGATCATCACCTACATGCACATCGGGGAAGGATACCAATTGGATATCAGACTGGGACGAGGGGTGGGGGGAGGGGATGGATGCATGCCTACATGTTGGGTGCGTTGTGCACCGTCTGGGGAATGGTCATGCTTGAGGGTGCTGACTCGGGGATGTGGGGGGGGGCATGGAGGTATGACTGCATGGTGGGTGCCAGGCGCACTGTCTAGAGAATGGACACGCCTGGGGCTCTGGTTCGGGGGGATGGGCGGGACACGGACAATGTATGTAACCTGAGCTTTTGTTCCGTCATGAAGAGCTGAAAAAAAAAAAAAAAAAGAAGCTAGAAAAAGAAGATCCTGATATGACTTAGAGACCTTGTCCAGCTTTTATTTTCCTGAAAATCTTTGTATAATAGAGACAATGTCATTCTTTCACTACATAGCTGGGTTTGTGCTCTGAACTCAGTTTTTCAAAACAAAATCATTTATTACTTAGGGCTTATACATGGTTGGTAAAGTTATATGGAAAAACAAGGGAATTATTAACAAAGTCAGGGTATATAGCAACCTCTCAAGAGGAATCTGTAAGGAATTTCTGAGATGCTGGTAACCTTCACCATCCTAACCTGAATGTTGAGAATGCATATGCTCATTTTATTGTTCTGTTCAAACTATATATTTACCTTTACATACTCTTATATACGGAAGGAAATGTGTATAACTCTTAGATATAACTGTAAAGTAAATGTGTACATTTACTTTTATATACTATGTAATGGTAAATTATATACATTTTCTCATTTTAAAATTTGAAAAAATACAAAATAAAATGTATTGAACATAGAATTCTTCTGGCTCAGTCTTTACTTATCTCAGGAACAACCTTCTATGACTACAAAACATATGCCCACGAACTGCTTGAACTTCACAGTTCTTACTTCTAAGTAAGATAATACTTTTGATCAGATTATTTTTTCCTGTTACTTAAAAAGAATAAAGAGGAAATGATTCTTCCACAAATAAGTGATCTAGCCATCTGGGATTGCAGCTCATCTGGTGAGCACCATTTAACTGCCACTATTTGGCAGTTAAAAATGTGGCAGTGGGCTCAGAAAGGGTGGGGGTGGGGTGGGAGAGTGTGTCGCACAGGCCTGGGAGGACCCATCTCTGTTCTCTTTCCATCTCTTCCAGCAAGCCCATGCCCTTCCCTTCCCATCATGGGCCTCCCCAGATGTCCTGAGGACACTTGCCCAGATCTCCACTTTGGATATTGGGGCTCACATGGGCCCACCTTGGGTGGCAGAGAAAGCCCAGTTGACAGGGGGTGAGGTGTGGGGCCTGGAGGCTGGGAGGCCAGGCCCTCAAAGGTTCCAAGCTCTCTTTTCCTGCCCTCTCAGGGATCCTGCTGGATGCTATCCTCTCCAACTTCTCGCGGGTCCAGCACCTGGGGCTGCCCCTCAAGATGGTCATGTACTCAGCTGTGAGTGCTCAGGAAGGGAGGCAGTGCCATCTGGGTACAGGGATGAGGGCGATGGCAATTTGGGGGAGGAACAGCTTGTGGTCCCAGTGGAACCTCAGCCCACTGCCTTGGGTAACTGATATCTCCAAACCCTACTCTTGGACCACATCACTAGAGGTATAGATTCAGGAAGGAGGGAGGTGATGGTGTCCTGGGAAAAAGAATTTAGCTCCTCTGGAAGGACAAGTTGTTTAATCCAGCTAGCCAACCTTATTTTGCCTCTACGTGACCAATCTTTTTTAAAGGATGCCTGTAACTGGTGGCACTGCCTTCTGGAAGAGAGGGATGGAGGAGCAGATTGGCAGGGTTAGTTCTAAGGAGGCTGGGGGACATCTGGGAGCCAGCTGGGTACACAAGTCTTGAGCTCAGGAGAGAGGAGACCTCAGGAGAGGAGCCCTGTCTCGGCCTTTGGAACTGCCCGCAGCATGACAGCACTCTGCTGGCCCTCCAGGGGGCCCTGGGCCTCTACATCAGGCATGCCCCACCATACACTGCCTGTCTCGGCTTTGAGTTCCGGAGGTGCCTTGGGGATCTGGACGAAGATGGAGGGTGAGGATGGGGCGGCACCCAGGGGAGTGGGTGGGACAGAACTCTCAAGAGGGGTGACGTGCCCAGCAGAGAGCACAGCAAGGCACTGGCCTGCTGAGGGAATTGGGTAGGATGGTGTTAGGAGATTGATAGGTGGGAATCAGCAGTCTGTTTCTCCAGGTCTTAAGGTCAGTGGCAGGGGAGGTCCCACCACCTGCTCTCTCCCTCCAGGAATGTCACCATCTCCCTCTTTTACCACAATGACTCGGCCCGCCAGGCTGTCTCTCAGCCTCCCTGGGTGTCCAGACCCCTCCCCACTCAGCTGCTTCCACCAGCTGACCACCCCAGTCTGGCCTCCAGCTCATGGGGTCACCTGCCATGGCTCCTATGAGGCTGCCACCCCCCCAGGTGACAGTCCTCTGTGCTGGGGTTGGAGTGGGGGGTGCTGAGTACTGGAACTCACAACTTGCGTGTTCTCCCCACAGCCCCCATGGTGCCTCTGCTGGCCAGAGCTGTGGCTGCACTGGCAGCTCTCTGCCTGGGGCCTGGGGGGTGGTTCCTGTGTGAGCCATAGCTCACCCATAGCTGACCTTGGATCCCAATGTGTGTGCACACTCTCTGCTCTGGCTTCTGTGACTCACTGTGCATGTAGGGAACAAGGGCTCGGTGGGTTCCCTGGCCTGGAAGCCAGTTATGTGCATGTGCATGTCTGTGTGAAGGTGGCACATACGGGTGCGTGGCCACCTGCACCATACATGTATAGACATGCGTATTGATGTTTCTGCACTTATGTGTATGTCTGTATATACATGTCTATGTATATACACTCCTGCATAAATGCATGACAAAACCTAGTCCTGGTGAGCCTCACTGTGTGCCATGCACTCACAGGAGTCAGACCCTCACCAGCTTTCAGTGTACAGATGCCCTCGGGGACAAGGCCAGACTGATCTGGCAGAGGGAGGCTCCCAGAAGATGCAGGACGCACAGCCCGGCCCCACAGCCAGCCAGCTGGCACCGATCCCACAACTGACTCTGGGCAAGTGATTGGGCCTCATTTGACAGAGCCAAGATTCAAACCCAGCAGGCTCCATGACCTCTGAAATTAACCTCCCAGGGACAAGCAGAGAGCAGGGGTGCTGAGGACACTCTTTCTGGGCTGCCCATCGTAGCACCTGCTGAAACTATGAATTGGAGGTGGGTGGGGACCACTTTTGGCTTTTTAAATTTAAAACGCTGAAGGTGAGGAGTTACTGGGTGCCTAGTGGTAGGACAGCAGGCCCTGTGGGGGACAAGCCCGTGCCTGCACCACTGCTGCTTTACCCCTTGGTCCCCCACATAGGCTGGCAGAGGGGGTAGGGCAGCTGCCTCCTCCACTGTGGCTAGGACAGAAGCACCAGTGGCTTGTGCGCACCATCACTTGACCAGACCTCCCTCGGGTAGCCTGGGGTGCTCGGTGACAGCCACTTGCCACCCATTAAATGGGGTAGCTACAGGGAAGCTGTAGCTTCCTATACAAGGTGGTGGTGGGGGCAACAGAGCTACTCCCAGCAACCAGGCCCCCCAAACCCTCCCTTGGGCCTGACAAACAACCCAGAATTCCAGGAGAAAGAAAGGTGCTGGTTTTGGGGACAGTGGGAAAGGGCTGGTCTGGGGCAACCAGCCTCAAAAGTGGTCCTGTCCTCATATTTGGAGAAGCTGGGACAATCCCTGCTCCACAATGGGGCCACCAGCATAGTTCCCCTGCCTGGCATTGTGGAAAACCCCTGCCCCGGGGCCTGAAGGCAGCCTCTCTGGACCACCCCTGGAGAGCCCTCAACCTGCCCACTACCCTGCCATCCCTAGAGATGCCAGCCACCATGGCCCAGGCAAGGCTGAAATCCCCCTCAGCTTTCTGGCCTGGGCTTCTTTCTTGCAGGTTCATGAAGACCCAAAGTGCTAGCTGGGGCTACCTGTCACTGTGAACTGCCCTCACCTGGGCTGCCAAGAGTGCACCCATCCTCAGCGGACTGCTGGGATGGCCCATGTAGAGCCGGGGGTCTGAAGGTGGGCAGGGGCCTGCACACACCTCTCCTGCCCTCTTCTGTCCTTCAGGACCCCAGGATCCAGCTCAACACCCACAGTCCACGCAGGTTGATGCTCTCTGCCATTTAATGGGTGCCATTTGTGTGCCCAGCACCTGAGCTGTGAAGTCAGAACTGCCAGGGCTGTCCTCACAAAGCTGTCACCTGCATTCCTGGCCCCAATACACCCTAAACCTAGGCCTGGAATCCAGTCAGGCCTGAGGCCACACAAGTAGCTAGAGAAACCAGATCAGAAGGGACTGGATGTCCATAAAACAGGAAACAGTAAGATTACTTTGAAAGGGGACGGCAGAGCAAAAAAAAAAAAAAAAAAAAACACCAAATAAAATAAAATCACAAAACCTTAAGAAAAAAACCTTCACAAAGGGAGAAATAAAACCACAGTGTCACATATGCTGAAAGTATTGAGTAAAAAATACAGCACTTAAACAAACACCTAAAAAATTTTCAGAGTAAAACTTCAGGATGCTTTACCATCATGGGCCACGGGGTCTCCCTACTTGGCCTGTAGTGGTTTGGGGGCCCACGTGGCAGAAGGGCAGGCATACCACTGTGCCCACCCACATTAACAGGATGCATGCTATGTACCAGAGGCTTGCTCTGCGTAAGCCACTGTACCCATGGACTTGTGGCAAGCGGCCACCAGGACTTGCTGCTCCCATCAGCTCTGGCCAGTGACACCCATGGGGGCAAGTACGGACAAGGACATCCCTCTTCTGGGGCCATAGAACATGGTATAACAGCATGGCCAGCCTACAGGAAACTGGAGATGCACTGGCAAGGCACTGACCAAGGCTTTTTTCTCCATTATGATGTCCCAGTCTCCCTGACTCCCCTAACTCAAACTGAAGGCAGCTCTCCTGCCTCCCGCCCCTGTGTGGCTAGCTGTGGGGCAGGTGGCTCCTCCCCTTGGGCCTGGTCACAATGACAAGGGCTCCTTGATGTACAGTTCCAGGACCTTGGTAGGCTATTTATGCACCTTTTCCCTGGGCATGCCAGGGCAGAGGAGCCTGTGCATTGAGTTGGGCCCAGGCATGAGCCCAGTGTGGCCACCACCTGGCTCTCCATGATGGCCTCCAGCACTGCCATGCCAGAGCTGGACTTTTGCTTTGGAGGCATGTTCATAAGAAAAAACAGACTGATAAAATCGAATTGAAAAAAAAAAAACTTAGTTCCCCCAATTATTAATTTAAACATTTAATTGTAAGTGTTGAGGAGCCTTGGAAGACTGATCATAATTGCGGAACGTCCTCAGTGGAGTGTTCTGTAATCCGAGGACAGCCTGTAGTTAGGATAAAGTTTAGGTGGTTGCCTAAAGGAGGAAATTCAACAGCGGGGCATCTTTGCTGTCTGTGTCGTGAAAGAAACTCAGCTACCTGCCTCCAGGCTGGGCCTCCTTGGCAGGGGCGTGGCATCGCTCAGCAGTCAGGAAATCGATGTTCAAGACAACCTTAAGAGCTTAAGCCCAAACCTAACATTAGCAAAATCCTTTGGTAGTTAAAGTGAACTGTGAGAATGATTCCTGCACGCGAAGAAAGGCCTCCTGTGCTTTCTCCTAAGTCCACTCCTACCTGGTAATTCACGTATAAACCTCACTCCCACTTCTTTGGTAATTCGATAGTCTGGCTCCACCCCTACAGAAACCCAACATCCCCTCCTCCTCTTTCATCCCCCATGGTCCTTGTTCTGGGTGGCACAAAAATGCCAGCCGCCCAAAATTGAGGAAACCAGAGCGACTTCCTACGGAAAGCACCCGGGAAGAGAGCCTCAGAAAAACTCAATGTCACCCTCCCACACACGCCGGCGCCAAGAGACCAAGATGGTGGGGACCAGCGACGCGGGCAGCAGAAATGGCGCTGCCTGCCCCGCGGTTCACACTGAGGGCCCGCCCCAAACCCTGCTCGCCCCAGCGCCAGGAATCGCCACCGAGCGACTACCCCCAAAATGCCACCACCGTCCCCACAGGAAACCCCTAGGCAACCCTGGAAGCGCTCTCGCCGGGTGCTCACACAGGCCCGGTCCACGAGACCCCGTGCCTTTTCTCTTCGCCGCGGAACCTTGTGTCTCTTATCCCAACGCGCCAACACAGACACAGAAAAAAAGCCACAAAGAACTACCCGACCAGGCCCTTACCCTCTCCAAAGCGTGTGCAGGTTGCAGCACGCCCCACTTTATAGAGTGCGCCGCCAAGCCGGGCTGCTCCCGAGGCGTCCAGGATGCGCGCCTGTTTGAGAAACCCATCTTTGATGCTTGTGGAAGGGCATGATGCTTGTTTCCGCTAGAACCTTCCAGAATAAGCGAAAACACATTGTCTCTGGAGGCGGACAAAAAGGAGCAAGGATACAGTGGGAAAAAAATGTCGGGTGACCTGCATCAGGCAATTCTGAGGAGAGCATCAAAGATGGGCTCTGACGAGAAAAGCCCTCGAGGGCGGAGAAACGACTGGAATGGCCACCGCGACAGTGGCGCGAACTGTGGCTGCGGAGACGGGGTTATAGCTGAAAGGCCGAACCCTTAGGTAAGTCCCAGCCCCAGAGCGGGAGACGGGCCGGTGCGGAGATTGACAGGGAGCCATTCTGGGAAAGCGTCCGCGAGGCGCAGAGCCTGCCCGGTGAGAGGCCGGGCTGGAGCAGTGACGCAAGGTCCAGAAGGCGGGACCCTGGGGTCTGAGAGTGCAGGGGGCTGGGGGTCTGGACTCCTGCGTCAGATGGCGGAGAAGCTAGGGTCAGGTTTCCTGTGTTTGGGAGAAGAGGCGGTTGGGTGCTGGAACACTTGGGGCTGAGGGAGGTCGGGGTTTGGGGCTCACCCCCAGTTTTGATGGTCTAAGGCCTGGGGACCGGGATTCTTGATAGGGTTGGAGATCAGAGCAGTACATTTCAGCTGACATGAGTGTATAAAAATTTTCTGAAGGTAAAAATATGAAACTTCTCTACTCCAATACCGCCTCACCAGAGATTGCCATGATCAACAATTTAACATGGACTTTTTGCTTCATATCCACACACACATACCTTACGGGTAAAGATACTTTTTTCACTCTTATTTGTCCTGTAAGTAGTCTCCCCACAGCAGTACATACAGAATTGTCTCATTCATTAAAACAAGGACACAGGCAAAGGGTTCCTTTGTGTGAACAGAACACACTTGGTCAGTTGGGTTTTCTTTCTTCTATTGAGGATACTCCTTCCGTTAAACTTGTGGTCTGAAGGAAAAAGAAGAGACCTAACTTCCTCTTTTAAGGAAATAAGAGCCATTTCTGTCACCGTCTGCTGTCTCACTACAGTGTAAAAGCAAAATTCTCACTGTGGCCTACTGAGGCCCCTGGAGATCTGGCCTCTGTTCTCTCTTAGCACTATCTGTCTGCCGGAGACCATTGGCCCAGTCTTCTTGCTGACCTTGTGCCTCGAGTCCCTTACCTCTGAGTCCCTTCCCTTTCCTTGCCCTCTACCCTGGATAGCCCAAGGGTGGCCCTAGACAGGGATGGTAGTTCCACAGAATGCTTCCAAGGTACCGAGCTAAATTAAAGAATATTTTGGGCAGAAAATACAGATTTAATAGTACAGATTATTAATCTGGATTGACAGGAGTCAGAGGGACTGAAAAAGGACAAGAGTCTTGGTGGAGGTAGGGGCTAGAGAGCAGGGTTGTCAGGTGCTTGACAAAGAGCCGTGGGAGCAGACCAGCAGTGGGGTCATTTCCACTGGCCTAAGTCCAGATGGCCTCTATTGCTAGGACGGACCAGAAATTCATGTAATTCAGATAGGAGAAGAAACCTGGGCAGAGGAAGAGGACAAGCGATGAGACACAGAGTTCATTAGCCCAACCCCGATCCCAGTCCTGTCTCCAAGCCCAACTGCATGCCCTCTGCTGTGTCCAACCCCATTCCCAAACCCAACCTCATCCCCAAACCTATTTTTTAACCCATCCCCAATTCCATCCCATACCCTCACCTACTCACAAACCCATCCCTAAACCCAAACTCAACTCCAACTCATTTCTAAACTCTAACCCAACCCCATCCACACATCCAGCCCCATGTGC
Organism: Lemur catta; assembly: GCF_020740605.2. Lineage (NCBI taxonomy): Eukaryota > Metazoa > Chordata > Mammalia > Primates > Lemuridae > Lemur > Lemur catta. The sequence goes on from NC_059156.1 coordinate 1,187,004, forward strand.
ATCCCCAACCCTGTCTCTCCCACCTCAGTCACATCCTCCCTAGCCTTATCCCAACCCCATCCCCATCCCAAACAATACCTATCTGCATCCCTGAACCCATGCCCAAACTCAACCCCATGCCAGCCCAGACCAGTCATCAGGAAGAGGAAGACACTTGTCCATGCCAGGGAGAAGCTGGGCCCCAGCTGGTAGCCCATGCCTTCCTGCAGGTACTGGTGGGCCTGCAGCAGGTAGAACAGGATACCCAATATGATGTCGGTCCCTGCATGAACACAGGTGTTAGGAGGTCAGGAATCAGGCATGTGAGAACTCTTGCTCATAGTTGTGCTGCTGCCCAGTTCTTGCTCATTTTCCCCCATTTTATTTAACCTCCCAGACCCTGTACCTCTGCTCACAAGCAGAAAGGTGGGCTCCTGACAGTGTCGTGCTAGAGGACATTGGAAGTGCAAGCCATGTTCTTTAACCAGACAATAATTGTGTCTAAAACCACAGGCTGAGTCCAGCAGAACAGAGTTCTTTCCTGCCTCTGCCTTTCACCTTAGGGCAGCCACTCCATCTCACTGAGCCTCAGTTCCCTCACGCAGAGTGGACATAATTATAGGACCCATCTCCTAGGGCTATCAGAAGGAGTTATTGACTATGTGCCAGATACATTTCCTTGCACATGGTAAGCCCTCAAGGATTGGGATGATTATTATCATTATATTGGTCTTTAATTTTGCTCTTCTGAAGCAATGGACAAAGAACTTGGTCCTTATGGATATTTTAAATGACATGAATAAAAGATAATTTGTGAATGAGAAAAGACTTGTTTTTTTTCTCCCCATATAGTCCAGTACTGGGAAATTTTGCCTTCTGCTATTGAAAAATAATGTTGATGTTTAATGCTTAATTAAAAGGGGGGGAATGGACAGAAATGATTTTCTTACAGAAAAATGTCCCGTTGTAGATGGTTTAAAACCAATGTGTTTTCTACACTTGATTCCACTCTTTGGAGATGTTTCAGATTATACCCTACCGAACTGATGGTTCCTTTGAGTCACTTTGTCGTGCTCATCAATAATATTCATTTTCTCTGATTATAGTTTCGGACCTGTGAGCCATCCCCACTTTACCCACTGACGCTCACCCCTACCCCGTGCTGCCCTTCTTGGCCACAGGTAAGGGCCATTCTACTTTCTGTCTCTGTGAGATTGATTGTTTTTAACATTCAGCTCCCACGTAGGAATGAGAACATCTCCCTGCCTCTTGACATGGAATCCAACTGCAAGCATACAGACAGCATTGAATGGTGGTGACACTTCTGCTCCCTGCAGCAGATTGCCCACCACCAATGTCAGCATTGAGTACTGCCACCCTGCCCAGCTACCCCAGGTCCAGCCTTAAAGTGTGTCTACCCCATGGCTACCCTCCATGCCCTTTGCCTCCCGGGTCTTGCCATTATGCCAAGCCGCATCCGGGGCCGGCCTTTACGTCTAGCTTCCAAGCCCTGCCACACCTCTAGTTTCTGAAAAACCAGCCCTGCTTCAGGTCCCTGACTTTTGGCTGCTTCCCCTCCCTCGGAATTGTAGCCCAGAACGTGGCCTACCACCTGGGCTCCTGCCTCTTATCCGCCAGAACTGGTCTCCGTGGAGCTGCCTGATCAAAAATTGTGGCTACTGTCTGGTGGAATTTGGTTGAGGTGGGAGCTGGGCACATATTCTTGGAAACTCTCCTGGGAATCCCAGATAATCGATTTGAAGCTTTGGATACTGGTCTCAGGGCTATGGGTAATTGATGGGGGCTCAGCAGCACTGACCCAGCTTTGTGACATGGGAATTTGAATACTAAATTGGGAAGTCATGGTTGTTGGCAGATGGTTTTGGATATGGTCGTGGTTACTATGGGTGACTGATTTAACTTGGTCAAGGAGTGAGAACTTTGGATATTGTTGTGGTGAGTTTGGAAAATTGATTGAGCATCTTGGGTACTGAAACAGTGACTGTAGGTAATGGATGGTGTGTCTTGGTTACTGACTTGGTGACTGTGGATAATTGGCAGAGGGTCTTGGATACTGACCTGGCGACTGCTGACAGCTGGTGAAGAGTCTTGGATACTGACCCAGTGACTGCTGGTAGCTGATGGAGGGTCTTGGATACTGACCCAGAGACTGGATAATTGGCAAGGGGCTTTGGATACTGTCTGAGTGACTTTTGACAGTTGGCAGAGGGTCTTGGATACTGACCTGGTAACTGCTGATAGCTGGTGGAGGGTTTTGGGTATTGACTTGGTGGTTGTAGGTAATTGGTGGAGGGTCTTGGGTCTTGGCTTGGGTGTTGTTGGTTGCTACTGGCAGGCAACCTGACTGGGTGCTCTGTAGGTCAGCTCGACGCCTCTGAGCCATCAGAGATACAGGGCAGGGCCAGTCCCCAGATGCATTCAACAGGCTGCCAACTGCCTCAGCCCCTCCTTCCAGACACTTCAGTGGCTGCCTAGAAGCCTGTTGGTTTCTTTCTAGAGGTCAGACTCTGTCCCCTGTCATTTGGATTTCTCTGCCCCTTCTTGTGTGTTTCTTGGTCTCTCTTGCCATCCACAGGCAGGGCTCAGGGATTCAGTCTGGCTTTCAGTGGGGGTTGGGGGGAGGTTCCATGACAGTTGGAGGGGTTCTAGGAGGTTGGGACCTTGGCCATGGCCTCACGCTCCATCTTAGGTATGGCCTCAGATTCCTCCTTATGTGACGTGGGGGCTGGGGCTGGGTCAGGATGGGGTGGAATGGGATAAGAGAGGGGTCAGGTTGGAGGCAGTGGGTCAGAGAGGGGCCAGGCTAGGGTCAGGGCTAGGCAGGGCTGAATCAGGCTTGGGTCAACAGCATCTCTAGGATGAATGTTAGGTGGGAACTTGTAATGTAGGATGAGAAAGAATTCTTGACACAAAGAATTGTTTTAAAGAAAGAAACTTTATGTTACTTCTCAAGGAAGGGAAGGGTGCAGCACAAGAGAAAAAAAGGAGAAGTGCCAGCCACAAGAATAGGGGGTTTGGGGTTTTTATGGGGCCAGCAAGCATGAAAAAAAGTGATTGCTGCCAACTGATAGCTAAAACAGTTGTGAAGCAGCTGTGTCTGTTTTTCCTTTCTCTCTCTCTCTGTCCACCCCCTCTCTCCCTCTCTCTCCCTCCTTCCCTCTCCTCTGAGGCTGGCTTATCAGCCTCCTTGGTATATGGTCTGCTGATAGCTGGGGCTGGGGGAAGTTCGTACCCCTGCTGTCTGCTCAGGGCTCTTCAAGGCTATTAAAACAAACTCTTAAAATAAGTTAAGCCACACAGGTGGTTAATCTTAAAAGACAGCAAGTTAAGCCTGAGGTGGTTAATTAGACAAGGGGCTGTTGTGCTGTGATCTTTCCCTCCAAAGGGGCAAATTGTATGCTGTGAGTTTACTCCTCTTTTTTATTTCTGTTAGTTTATTTTTGTCTGTTAGATAATTTATTAGCAAGGCTGTCCTATCAACGAATTGTAACATTTTTCCAGAGGGCCTACATCTGAATTTATAATTCCCTCTTCCTGCTGTTACTGAGCAAAAGAGACTTGCTGCCTGATGTGCTAGAGCCAAGACTCTGCCACCAGGTTTTTGAGAAAAGAAAAGCTTTATTGCAAGTTGGCCAACAAGGAGACAGGAGTCCAGCTCAAATCTGTCTCCCTGTGCTGGCTTTAAGGCAGTACTTTAATTAGAAAAGATTTCGGGCGTGGGAATTCTGAAATTATGACTGGTGGAAGGAAAGGAGAGATCTGGAAAGTCCTCAGGCGTGCACAGTTATCTCTTCATGTTGCCTCAAGGGTTGCATGTGCAAATTTGGCTGGAGTTAGTATGAAATTTGGCTGTGATGTCAGCAAGTTCATTCTATGTTGATGCCAGTTGGCCATATTGGTTTGAACAGACTTCAGCCAGTTTTGTTATTTGACAAGCAGAGGGGGTTTCCGCAGTTTTAACAAGTTGTTTCTTTTCTTATATGCCATCCTGTAAGCTCAAGAATTTGTTAGTTGCTGGTTTCTTTAACTCCGGTGTGGTTTCACTACCCACCCCTCCCTCCACACCTCCGAGGGTCTTTTCTGAGTGAGTTTCATCCTTTTATGCCCTTCTCAAGTTCCATGTCTCTCCTTGTGCTCTTCACCCTTCTCTGGGGTCTCAGGGACCCAGAGAATATTAGTCCTGCTCCTCACTCTCAAAGATTTCCAATTCCAGGTTGGGGAGAGGAGGCAGACCCAGTGACAGCTTGATAAGAAGAGATCAGAGAAGTCAGCAGGGGTGCAGGAACCCCAAACTATATGTGTGAGACCTCACATATGGGTGAGGGGTGGGGAGTTTTCAAGTTACTGTTTCCCCATTCTTCCCTTTGGCTTTTGTGAATATCCTTTGAAAGAAGAAACACAAACTTTTGTTTTTAATTATGTAAATACCCGTGTTATTTTATTTTAACCACTACATAGCATTGCATTTCATAAAATCTAAGACACTATCCTTAGTAGACGCTGTAAGGTTAAAAAATGCCGAAGCTGGGCCTGGTGGCACATGCTGGTAGTTTCAGCTACTCGAGAGGCTGAGGTGAGAGGATCTCTTGAGCCTGGGAGTTGAAGGCTGCAGTGAGCTATGATCACACCAGCGAATAGTCACTGCACTCTAGCCTGTGTAACGTAGAGAGACCCTGTCTCTAATTTTTTTTAAAAAAGCCAAAGGGCCAAAGATGATTTTAAGATAGTACCAATGGCATGATGCACCCCAATTTTAGAGGCGTTAAAATATGAAAAATGTATATTTTAGAATCAGTAAAATGTGATATTCTATTGCAGATTAGTCGAGATATTTGTTTGGCTGCTGGGACAGGGTCTCAAAATAAGACAACAGTAGTTTGCGTTATAAAAAGTTATTTCTCTCCCATATGATCCCTGATGCCAAGGTCTGGGCTTCTTCTGTCTTTCTGCTCCAGTAGCTGTTGTCTGCTCACATTCCATCCAGGGAAGGAAAGAAGGGAGATAATAAGCTCCTTCCTTTTGCAGCCTGAACCACTTTTATTCATACCCCATTGACCAACGCTTCGTCATATGGCCACGTTGAGCAGCAAGGGAAGCTGGGAAGTCTTTATTCTAGATATGTCTTTGGCCAGTTAAAGCTTTTGTTCTATTGCATAAAGGATAGATTAGCAGACTTTGCAACCCACTGTTTGCCTGTTGTATTTTCAATCAATCTCTTCCTGTTGGACATTTAGATTCTTCTAACTCTCATAGCACCTATCACATTTGGTCTTGATATATTTGCTTGATTGTTATGATGCCTGCCTTTTTAGATACATTGTAAGCTCCAGGAGGGAGCTGGGGCTCTGTCTGCTCTCACTTCTATCTCAAGCACTCGGCACAGGGTCTGGCACATAGTAGTTGCTTAGTAAACATTTGTTGAATGAATACATTATTTTCTTTTTCTTTATTATGCCTAGTCCAAACATACTGCAATGACTTTTCTTTTCTTTTCCTTTTTTTTTTCAAGAGACAGGATCTCACTCTGCTGCCCAAGATGGAGTACAATGGTGCTACCAACGCTCACTGTAACCTTGAACTCCTGGGTTCCAGTGATCCTGCTGCCACAGCCTTCTGAGTAGGTGGGACTATGGGCACATGCCACCATGCTTGGTTAATTTATAAAGTTCTTTTTGTTGAGATGGGATCTTGCTATGTTGCCCAGACTGGTCTCGAACTCCTGGTCTCAAGTGAGCCTCCCAAAGTGCTGGGATTACAGGTGTGAGCCACTGTGCCTAGCCTGCAATGACATTTTGTATGTTTCTTTCTTTTCCTTTTTATTTTCATAGGGTAATTTCTTAGAAATTCTGAGCCAAATAGTACACACTTTTAAAAAAGGATATTGATACTTACTGTCAAAGAATACCTCCAGTACACATAGGTAATTCCAGTATGTGATTTACTTGTATACAAGAAAATTAATAATGAATCGAGGGCCAGAAGCGGTGGCTCACGTCTGTAATTCTAGCACTCTGGGAGGCCAAGGCTGGAGGATCGCTCAAGGTCAGGAGTTCAAGACCAGCCTGAGCAAGAGCGAGACCCCATCTCTACTAAAAATAGGAAGAAATTATCTGAACAGCTAAAAATATATAGAAAAAATGAGCCGGGCATGGAAGCACATGCCTGTAGTCCCAGCTACTCAGGAGGCTGAAGCAGAAGAAGAATTGCTTGAGCCCAGGAGTTTGAGGTTGCTGTGAGCTAGGCTGATGCCACAGCACTCTAGCCCGGGCAACAGAGTGAGACTCTGTCTAAAAAAATAACAATAATAATAATGAATTGATTGCATTGAAAAAAGGCAAAAATAGGATTTGTACAAGAGGAAGGGGAGAAGGAAAATCTGCAGATATATCTATTTATATTTGTATCTCAGTCTGTCTATCTGTCTATTCATCCATCCAGCTACCCATCCATTTAGTATATGTGCTAGAATAGTGAATTTCCTTTTGCTTTCCTTGGGTATACTGCCGAGCTATCAGCTAGCAAGAAGCCCAATGAGGGTATTCTGCTGTGACAGTTTCACACCTTTGGGTGTGTATCTGTGACATATAGATAGCAGGCTGTTTCTGTATTATGTCTATCATTTACCTGCTCTATGCCCCAGTTTCCCCATCTGAAAATGAGAATAATAAAAACAGCATTGTTAGCATCTCCGTCTCAGCTATGCCAAGGCTACATCATGTTTTTCCCTATTGGTTTCTTCCCACCAAGCTGCCCTGTCAAAACATTCTGTCAATTTATACCACTTCCAAGGGTGCATGGGTTGCAATACCCTTTTCAGCTTGTACATTTTCAATTGCTTTAATTCATGACACTTTAAAAGGTATGAACTATTACTTCCTTATTTTTATTTGTGTTGCTTTGATAAGTGATGAGGTTGAGCATCGTTTCACATGATAATGGGCCTTTGTATCTCTGTCTTTTTGAATAGGCTGCTGTCCTGCTTTACCCATTTCCCTACTGAGTATTCATCTTTTCTGTATTGATTTGTAGAAGCTGTTTCTATATTAAGGGTATGAAAGGCAGTGTACTTAATAGTAGTTAACGGTGTGGATCATGGACCCTGAGGCAAGATAACCCAGGTTAGAATCGTGGTTCTTTCCTTGCCAGCTGTGTGTAACCTTGAGCAAGGCATTTAACGGCTTTATGCCTCTGTTTCCCCATCTGTCAGTGGAGACAATAATCTTCATAGAGTTTTTATGAAGATGAAATGGGTAAATAACATATAAAAGCACATAGAACCCATTGTAATAAAAACCTGTTGAGTTTTTATATGTCATAGCTATTGATTGAATTCTAAAAGTTTCTTTCTCCCTCCTCTACACTCTTCCCTGTGTTCTGGATTGTATACCCAATTTCCTCCGAAATCCACATTAAGCTGTACCACAGAAGATGAGAAAGAATTATTATTACTGAACACTATTAATGTTCCTGTTTGACCTAAGGCCCTGGACGACCTGGGTTCTGTTCACTTCCTGTCTTCCTCTGAGCATTAATTTTTACCTCTGGGACATGAATGCCCAGGTCCCAGACAACATGCATTTGAACCCTCACTTCCTGAGCGTCTCACCTGTCCTCTGTTTCTTCCGCAGGCGCCTTCATTCTTGTATAGTAGCACAAGGGAGTGAGACACAGGTCTTCAGTGATGAGCTATTAGGGAAATCAGAACAGGTCAGGCGAGGGTTTGGGCAAGTGTCACAAGCAGCTGGTAAACCCACTTAGGCCATGTAAGACATTCCCCAGGAAGGTCCCACCTCAGCAATCGTGTAAGAGTCGGTAAAGTTGTGGTCAGAAAACCAGTTGAAGAAGTTAAGACTGCTGTTCTGGTGTGCGTGGCTGTGGGCCTCATGCTCATAATCCTGATACCACTGAACTGGAGAGGAATGAGGTGCTCTGAATTCTGTAGGAAAATGGGCATGAAGGAAGGAGCTAGGGCACATGGGCACTGATGAACCCACCATCCTCACGACCCATCCAGAGAGTCACATCTTACCAGTAATGTTAACGAGATATTCCTTGGTAACCACTTTTTTCGGGAAGTAGGTTTTGTTCCCGAAGAACAGCAAGATCCTGTAGCAGCTTTTGGGATGCTTGATTTCCTTCACCTGCCAGCCGGAAAGGGAAAGTGAGGACAGCTTAATTCTCTAATCAGGTGACCTTCTCTTTCTTGCCTGTAAGAATTAATTATCTTCCTCGCCATTCCCCTCTAAACCCACCAACCTACGTTTCCCAGGCCTGACCCCCAAATGGATCATGTAGCTAACCATGTCCTCCTCTCGGACACTGACCAGGATCGACATCTGGGGCTGTTTCACAAACTGCATGAGGTCGAGGATCCTTCATATGCTGAGAAGGGAAGGCTACAAACAACAGAGCAATTCTGGAAAGAATACAGCCGGGTAGGGCATATCTCACACACCTGCTACCAAACCTCCCTTTCCCCTTTTCCTTCTCCTGCATTAAGGCCGTTAGGTGGAAATCTCATTCCCATGCCAAGAAGAGACTACCACTACTGAGGAACAGAAGGGCTACTTCTTGTGAGTTCATGCTCTCTTCTGTTTCTGTCCCAGGCATGGCAGAATCATTCTGTATTATGTATGAACACTGTCCCTGTTCTGACTGATGCAGGTGAACATTCAGGCCTCCTTCCCTGTAGCATTATTCTGAGGGAAACTGCTGCTATTTGCAACTACTTCGTGGTAGGCACCATTATGATTCAAACCTCTGCCTATCACCCCAATAGTGCATTTGTGCCACATACATGGGAAAAGTTGTGGCTCACATCCTGTGTTCTTTCATTGAGACAGGGTCACGCTCTACGCCCAGACTGGAGTGCCTTGGCCTCATCATACCTCGCTGTGCCCTCCAAATCCAGCCTAAACAGGTGCTGCTGCCTCAAGCCTCCTGAGTACCTGGGACTACAGATAGGTGACACAATGCCACCTTTGTGTGTGTGTGTATATATATATATAAATATATATACATATATATTTGGAACAGGGTCTTCTCTTGGTCTTTAATTGATGGCCTCCAGTAATCCTCCCTTCTCAGCCTTGCAAAGTGTCACCAACTTTATAGATGACATTTTCATTAGCATGACTTAACACTTTGCCTAGCACATGTCTCTACAGCACGATCTAGACCAACAATCAAAACGATACGGCTTTGGCCCAGAAGCCAGATTGTCCCGGATGATGGACATCCTGTGGTCAAGGTGAGCCTGCCACCTTTGCAACACCCTGCACATCAGCCCAGTGTGGGCCTTGCTGGCTTGGCTAGTCACTGGCTCCAGATCTAACTGAAGAGCTTCCAGGGCCTCCAGTGTGGTCTGGGACATCCTGGGGCAGCTCCCTGCCTCTGCCTGCTTGTTCTTCTTATCCTCCTCTTTCTCCTGCACTTCCTCCGCCAGCTCTTTCTCCACACATGCCCCACGCTGCTCTTCTTCCAGTTGTCTTCCTGCTGGCTTGGCCTGGGAGTCACCCCTACAGGGTGATTGTGCAACTGCTGCCAATCAGAGAGAGGGTGGAAGGGGTCCCACTGGGTGCTCCCTCCCTCGTCCTCAGGCCCGCAGCTACCCACCCTCCTGGGCACTTGAGCCTGGTTCTGCCAGGAGCAGCTGTAGGTGCCCGAGCTTCTCTTGTAAGGAGTGTTAAAAGTGCATATCTGCTCCGTTGCTCTCTGGTCGCTTCCCTGTATATTAGGTGACATGGGGCCACTAGAACACAGAAAACCCTCAACGGTATGTGTTGTGCACGAGAGACGGCACATGATATCCCACAAGGAGACAACAAGGGGAGGGAACTGGCTGGTGCTGCGGGGGTGGGTGGCAGCTGCCGGAAGCCAGGCTACAGCAGGAGACCTGGGCCCAGAGCAGACAGCACCGCCGCCACAACTGGCCCATGTCCCGGACCATACAGACCATATTCACAGGTCTCCTGCCCGATGACAGCCCTTTCTTTCCCAGGACAACAGAAGACCACACTGGCCTGCACTCTTGGCCTATGGGAGAAAGCAGGACAGAATGCCTGGTTCCAGTGTGCAGCTCGGTCCTGGGAAGAGAAAGCTGCCAGACGCAGGTGGCTGTCTACTAATCGGTAGGAATGTGGTTGGTGGGACTTGGCATGACTCTCCACGTGGGCTGGCCTTTTGGAAGTCCAGGGCCTTGTGAGTGCCTCAGAAACATAACACAGCTGCTGCCAGCTGTGCCCTGTAGCAAGTATGCTCAGGACTCTGTCTGCAGTTGTTGACCCTGGGCCAGGTCAATAGGGAGCTTGATGATTCCCAGGGTGGAGACCCAGTAAACCCCATGGTGTTCTGCCAGTCCAGGAACCAGTGCTTACAACACAGGGGAGCTCAGGCTGCAACTTCCAGCCAGGTCCCAGATGTTGGTGCATCGGGATCATGTCCAGCACCCCCCACAGTGGCACTTGGGCTAGTGAATGAACTCAGGGCCAGTGTCAGAGGCAGAGCAAGGGACAGAACTGGAATAGAAAGACAGAGAGAAGGGAGAGCGAGGAGACTGAAGGAAAGAGTGGACACAGGTGGAAAGGACACAGAATGAGGAAGTGGCATTGGCTCTGTGAGCGGGCTAGATCAGACTCTTCCTGAAGCTTGCTTTCAAAATGATGGCAGGAACGCAAGGAGGAGGGGTGGCGTCCACACTGCAGACTTCCCAGCTGCCCACCCCACGAAAGGACTTCTTTATGCCCAGAACACCACAGGTAATTTAAGTGGGTCCTTCCACATTCCTTCCTGCAAACACCGGTGTCCCGCTCTGCCCCCAACCTGTCAGGCTTTCAGCACAAGGCTTTGCCCAGACATATCAGAAATCACTCTCACCCACAATATTTTCAGATGCAGTTCAAGGGAGGAAGAAAAAACTGAGATGTGCTAAGAGGTAAGTATGTAGGATATGATAATGCAGTCACCGTCTGATAACCACACTAAAATTTCTCCTATCTCTACTCTTTGGGTGAAGGTCTGATCTCCCATGGGGAAGGTGCCTGCCATGTGCACTTGAGGGGAGGACATTTCTTTGAGGGATGTTCCCTTTGTGCATAGGTGAGTTTTGCAGGTCCATGCAGGAAGCCTGTCTTGCAGATCTCCTCCTCCTCCTCCTTACCCCAGCATGGAGGCCTGTTACCTCAGAGAGGGAAGGAGTCTACCAAGGACAGTTGTACTCATGACATGTTTGGTGACTGAGGTTCCTGGCTTGGCATCTCCCGACCTGGTGGTACAGCGCATGTGCAGCCCTGTGTCTGCTGGCTTCCTCGTGTTCGACAGCAGTCCATGGCTGTCCTCAGTGGCAAACCTGAGCTTCCGCGTGCCAGGGTGGTGAGGTGGAAGGTACCCTGCCAGCAAGGATAGATGCTCAAAGAAAAGCTCTATGCCCCTGCTTGTGTAATGTCCCTACCCCTCTGCTCTGTCCACTTTTCCCTCATATGTGAACACCTGCAGATTAGGCACTCATCACACCTTCCTTTCCTTACACATCCATCTGCTCCCAGGACACCTCACTGGCCGCAGCACTGTTTCCTGGCCTGTGATCATGTGATGATGCTCTGTCTTTGTGAAGCCATTCACAGGCGTTCAACCCCACGTGACCATCCCCTGGACATGTCCTGCTGTGGTGCTGTGATGGTGCAGCCCATATCCTAAACATGAGCCTTTCTCTACCTAGCAAGCTAGAGAGGGCCTAAAGGACCAGCTCTCTCTCTAATGGGCACGTTTGGTTCAGGGAAAACACAAGAATACCTTGTCTGGGTAAATATCTCTTGGGGTTCCTGAGGCTAGGGTGGCACTGCAGCCAGTGGAAACCAGAGGTTATATAAAATTCGGGGACATATCTGGTGAGTCTCCTCCTGTCTACTTTAGAATTCACAGAGGAATGCCGCAGACGATAGGAACTTGGCTTTTCTATTTAACTCCTCTCCTCCCTGCTCCTGGAAACATAGAATTCTCACATTGCTCCCAGAACAAACATGTTATTCCATCCAGAGAGGATCACTGAATGACTGCTGCCTCTGGTATTCCTGGCAGAGATGTGCTCTATTTTAGTCTTCGAAGGGTGTCTTGGTGTGCCATGCACCAAAGCAAATTGTCCCTACTGCTTACCCAGCCAGAAACTATGAACACCAACAAATAGATGGCTTAGTTGACATGAAAGGGTTTTACTCCGTGGTAAGGGCGGGATGACACAAGAAGCCAAGGTGAATAGTCAGACTGAAAAATCCAATAATAGCCCATGTAGCATGAGATCACTGAGTGGGATATGGACAGAAAGGGCACAAATATTACACATGCAGGGCATGGAAGACTTCAGACAGATGGTCTTAGAGCACTAGTCAGAGGAAGAGATACAGAGTTGAAGGGGCAGACTTGTGAGAGTAGAGGCTGAGGGAACCGACGTACACACCCACACACACACAAAGAGAGAGAGAGAGCAAGAGAGGCCAATACAAATTCACAGTGTGCATTCATAAGCAGAGTTACATTTGGGCCCTGACTAACCCTCACCCTGAAAATACTTCCATTCAAGCAAACTGAGCACAAAGTGTCATGATACCATGCGCACCTTATTAGTGTGGAATCAGGACCCAGACGCTCTGCCATGGGGTCAGGACAGGGACACAGCTGGGCGACTACTTGCATTCAGAGCAAAACGAATGTTTTCACCCCTTAAAATGGCTGTGGAGACAGGACCACTCCTGCCTCCCACCATGCAGCCCAGGAAGAACATGTGTGGGCCCCTTTCCCTGGGGTGATTCATGGGAGCAAGCTGTGGGACCGGAACCCTCAGAGGGCAGTTTCAGCTTTGCTGTTGAGGTCTGGCCTCTCTTCACCACCTCCACCACCTGGCAGGCAGTGTGGAAGTCTATTTGTTGTGGGCCTGCACTGGCATTTGCTGGGCAGCTGAAGGCCCCTGCACAGGCTTTCCTGTGTTCTGTGGCACCTGGCTCAATCCTGCTGTGGAGCCCTGAGAGGAGCAGAAGGAAACCCACAGGAGCAGGGAGGGGCCAGTCTCCGTTGCTCCGGGGCAAACCCAAATCCCAGTCCCACTCACCGCACACTCCTCAGAACACAGTTGCCTTTCCCCAAATGAACCCATCCTAGACACCGACAGGCATGAGAAGCCAGGGTCCTTCAAGGGTAAATCCACAGAGCATAGCAGATCTGTGCCGATGCCCACCCTGTCTGCAAGGGTGTGGATGTGCTCGGTGCAGAGCTCAGAGCTGGTCTGGGCTCCCTCTCTAGAGCCTCAGCCACCTGCCCTGCGTGGCTGGCTCAAACCCAGCGGTCAGGTCTCAGGCCAAAACGCCCCAAAATACAGGAAGTTTCTGGACTTCTTTGCAGGAGAGTAGAATAATCGCACATGTGTCTGTCAGTCCCTCACTCTGAAAATACCTGCTGGGCCCCCAAAGAGAGCATAAGAAGCCAGAAAGTGTGGTGAGAAGGGGGCAGGCAGGTGTACACGGGAGAAGTCCAGCCTGCTGCCTGGCCAGGGAGATGCCTGTCTTACACGAGGACCACAGACACACCTGGGGCACCACTTGGGATCACCCCTAGCCAGCTGTGGCACAGTTATTCCCTCACCTTGTCGTCAGGCTCCAGGTCTTCTCTGGAAGTGGCTCCCTCTTACGGATGAGACCCGGGGGAGCTGGCCATGGACAAGGTGAGGTTTGAAGCCTCGGTCCCTGTCATTTCTGTGCAATAGCAGGAACTCCCAGGATGGCATCCTCTGGGCAAGACAATCCCAGGGGCACACAGCGTGCTCATGCCTCACACCCCGGTCTGCTCAGTCCCTACCTCCTCCTGTCTCTATGTGGATGTCAGGGTACAACTCCAGCAATAAAAACGATGCTCAGGGGCCTGTGGAATTGCCAGGGCAGGTGCCTCTTCCTCGTTATGGCCCTGGGCCCTACAGGAAGCGGGAGAGAGCCAGGGATCCTTGGGACCCCACAGTGCTGCCACATGCCCTGTCACCCTCCAGCCCTGCCTCCACGCACCTCCCACTGGCACGTCCAGCACCTTTGCTGGGAACACTCCTCCCGGGGGCTTGGACTGGGCACCCTGAGGGCAGTGCGCATGCATGTTCCTGCGAGGACAAGTGGGTCACAAGAAGTTCTCAGGTGAGTGTTGCCCTGTATTCTTCCCCTCAGCCCCTGTGACCATTCCAGGGAGGGTCCTGGGGGAATCTTCCACATGCCTATGGAAGACTAGAAAGGAGATGTTGCCAGCCACACAGGCACCTGTCACCAGGCCTTGACTGCCACATGCCCTCCTGTTACATCTCCCAGCTGATCAGTGCTTACCCCTGCCCACGCCAGAGTAGGGAGAAGGCCAGCCTCCCTGCCAAGTCTGTGCCTGTCGTGTCCAGGGCTTCCTCCTCTTTCAGGGGCAGCCCACTGAAACACACAGGGACTCACATGGAATTCAAGGGCACCCCTCCCAGGTCCCATTTACTCACAGCCTCCTCCCAGTTTCCCAGGGAAGCACTCAGGGACACAACGGAAATTGATAAGAGTTTATTGCCATGTAAGGGCCACTGCACATGTAGGGCATCTCTGTATCCTACAGCAGCCGTCCGTTCCTGTGGAGTCTTCCTCCTGGGACAACCAAGTAGACTATTAAACTCTCTGAGTAGCAGAAGCTCCCCAGGTTTCCAACGCTAACATCTAAAAAGCTGTGTGTAAAGCACAGGGATCACACACAGACACAAACAAATACACAGACACGCACGCACACCCATTCATGTAAACACATTCTCACATATTTGAACACACACACAATATACACATACACACTGGCACAGGTTCAAAGGAGAGTAGGTGTCTCTGAAGACAAGGGGAGCCCACAGCTGTTGGTTCCCATATTCGTTCCCCAGGACTCACTATGCCTTGCCATTCTGTGATCCCTTCAAGTCTGCATCCCATGGGCCCCCAGTGTGTTTCCCAGTTTCCCAGACAATGGCCCATGCCGTCTGCACGGGCTGCAGTGCAGGTGTGGGCATCGAGGAGAAATTCCGGAGGAGGCTTGGATTTTCAACTCAGACAGTGACAGAGGGGCATCACCATGGGCAGCAACATGTAGACATCTGCCTGCTGGCTCAGAGGGACGGAGGCCCCACTGTGTGGTTGCTACCAGGCCTCAGGGTGGGGTGGATGCCATGGCATGACAGTTCAGAGAAACACAGTTTCCAGTTACTCCTGGCTTCCTCTGGGGGTCTTGCAGCTTGAGGTACCCCAATCCTGACCTGTTGTCTTCTCAGTTCCCCACTGCCAGCTTCTCTCCCACCTCCCTGTGACTTGGGTTTGCTCACTGCGGTCACTCTGACTCTCAGCATTTCTACAACTTCCCAGGTAACCGAGAAGCAAGGGTTTGGCCCATACTTTGCTCTACTCACCTGGCGCCCTCTGTGTTTCTTCACACCAGGTCTTCATCCCTGGGGTAGTAGTGCAAGGGAGTGAGCCACAGGTCCTCGCTGATGATCTGGCAGGGCAACAGGGACAGGTCCACCCAAGGATCAAACCCACATCACCAGAACCCGAGAAACCCACGGAGGTGACCTCAGAAGACGTGCACAGGAGCCCCACCTCAGCAATCCGGTTAGAGCCCGGGCAGTTGTGTTCGCACAACCAGCTGAAGAAGCTTGCATCAGTGGAGTCCTGCTCCCTGAATGGGGCTTCACCCTCATAATCCCAGAACCACTCAATGGCAGAGGAACGAGATGCCCGGTAACCTAAAGAAACAAACAAAGAAACAAAAAAAACCCCAAAACTTAGGGAAGTGTCCTCGTGCAGCCTACACCCCCTCAATGCCCCTCCCCCACCACCCAGGCGGGCATGTCCCACCAGTGATATCAAGGTGATACTCCTTGACGATCACTTGATTCCGGAAGTAGGGGTTGGGAAGGAAGAAAAACTTCATCCTACAGCGGTAATTCTCCAGGCTTACTTCCTCCACCTGCCAGGGAAAAAGAGGGTGAAGGAGGAGGAGTCTGTGCTGAGGGGGTCTCCTTGATGTTTGTATGAGTCCTTTACCATTGCCAGCTCTGCCACTCAAGCTGTCCCCATCCTGTCCCACTGACCCTCCCCAGCCAGACTCGGTCCCCCAGGCCTGACCTCCAGATTGATCATGTAGCTCAGCACGTCTTTGTCTTGCTCCGTGATCACAGCTGACAGCTGGGGATGGTACACAATCTGCCTGAGGTCAAGGAGCCTTTCCACACTAGGGAAAGAGGCCAGGAGCCATGCAGCATGTCTGGAGAGCATGGAGAACGAGGGAGGGTGGGGGCACAGAAGCCCCCAGAGCCCCACACTTACAGCCCTCCCATGGCCTTCCTCAGCCCCTGCCTGGCCCCAGACATGCTCAGGACTAGGGTTTTCCTGGGCGTGGGTAAGTCTGAGAATCCTGCACAGAGTCAGGGAGGGCTGTTTCCTGAGGCCCTCTGAGCCCCAGGTGGCCCTCGTGTGCTGGCCGCAGGACACACACTGCTGACGTCTGCATGGGCTCTGTCCTCTCCTCACGCCCTCTGTCAACTTGGGCTCCTCCCTACGTGTGGGCGTGTCCCTTGAAGGTACCACTGTGAGCGTGAGGGGAAGCTGCCTGTGTCGGTGCCCAGGAGGGCACGTGTGCCCTGTGCCCCAGACATATGCCAGGGAGAAATGCACAAGACAAATGGAAAGTAATCTTTGCGTCTGGTGCTTTACAGAGTACAGTAGGTTTCTTAAGGTGAGCCCCAGATTTTCACCACATCCTGTGGAGGCTGATTGCTAGCTGCAGTGAGTCACAGTGGATCTCCATGGCTGCAAAAGCTATGTGGACTCCCAGCTCTCTGGGGTGTTCCTCAGTTACCTGTCCTTCAAAGTTCTGCTCTGTGGCAAAGGCTTCTTTTGACATTTCCCCCCATTTTGGGGAATCCTGTTTTGCTGCTCGTCCCGACCATGTGTTCCCACACTTTCTACAGGCTCACAGGATCCCCCCACAGCGGGTGCTGACATTGGCATGAGGGAGGCCTGGGGGTCCGGCCCCACTGCCGCTCTCCCTCTTCTGCCTTTTGCAGACCCCTTGCCCTCCTGCGTGGCTCCCTGCATGCTCTTTACCCATCCCCCTAGGTGGCCACCTGCTGATTCCGAAGCGGTAAGGATACAGCTCTGGCCCAGAAGCCAGGGATGGCCTGGATGATGGCCCTCCTGCGGTCAAGGTAAGCCTTCTGCCGCTGACGGAGCTTGAGCTTCAGCCGAGCGAAGACCCTGCTGTCTGCAGCATTCGCGGTGCTCAGCTCCAACTCCAGCAACTCCAGCGCCTCCAGCGGGGAACTTGAAGCCGAGACGCAGCGCCCGGCCTGCGCCTGACTACTGTCCTCATCTTCATTATCCTCCTTGTCATCGTCATTGTCGTCTTCTTCCTCTTCTGCCACCACCTCCACGGCCTCCAATATGTCCTCCACCACCAGAACCTCCTCCTCCCCTGTGGGCTCCGCCAGGGTCACACATTCCGGCAGACCCCCCACGCTGAGCACAACGCCCCCCTCGGTCGTCCCACAGACCGACAGCTGCACCGCCCAGCCCACCGCACGGGCCCCACAGGCCCCCGGGGCCGGCTCCCCGGGAGGGCCCTGGGCCTCAGCCTCCTGAAGGGCCCTGCCCAGACCTGGGCCGTGCCAGGCTTCCCGGGGAGGCTCGCTGGCCCCGGGCCCCGTCTCACCCGCCATGTGGCCCTGGTGCTGATTAGCGTCAGCTGCGACGGAAGGGCAGGCAGGCAGGTCCCAGAGCGGACTGGCAGAACCCAGCGGCTGCAGGCCCACGCTAGGCCTGAGAGACGCCTGGAGCGCACACGGCCCGGCCCTGGCTGGAGCCCCCTCGCGGGCCTATAGTCAGCACGCACGCGCACGCCGGCCTTGGTGCCGTCAGGCTGCCGGATTGGTCGGAAGCTCCCGGATCCACCCGCGGCTTGCCTGTCTCTCACTGCCGCCAATCGGTGGGAGGATGGAGGCCTTCAAGCTGGCTGGTCCCGCCCCTCCACCCGCCTGTGAGCCATCCCGCAGGGCACGCCTCGCTTTGGGGCCGAAGCTGTGGCCTTGGGGCTGCCGACTCAGCATGCGCCCTGGGCCTCTGAGTCCCAACATACCCGAGCACCTTGCGGCCGGCATGGGGCGTTGTCAGCTGCAGTGCAGGCCTCTGCTGTCTGCTTTTCGGGAGAGTGGAAAGTGCACGTCTGCTCCCTTTCCACCTGGTCGCATCCCTGGGAATGCTAAGCAACTCACTGGGGGGGTTGGGAGCTGCCCTCCGCACAGAAAGTCAATCACTGAGACACTGAGGAATCTTAAGGAGGATTACATTTATTTCCGTGGGTGCGTTAATGCAGAGGGGAGGTAGGGACTGTCCCAAATGCGCCTCCCTGCCCAACAGGGAGCGAACTCAAGAATGTGTTAGGGGTGTGAGCACCGTTGCGTGGTACAGGTGTAGCGCCGGGCAGGCAAGTGCACTGAGAAATTATGCTCGTACATATGTCCCATGATGAAAACATGATGGCCTAGGCAGACGATTTAAGCGAACTGCGGGGAATATTCGCTATTGTTTCAGCCTCGTGTACATGCTCAGTGCGTTTTTAGGTACAGCTATTGGGTGGAATATCACTTACACTGACAGTTCCCGCCAAGCAGGTGGTGGGAGAAGGTGCAAACTTTCCTGCCAAAGAAACGCAAAAGACAATGCATTACTACATCACAAAGTTATAAAGTTCAGGTATTTCACTTTGGCCATACAATTGTCTATTTTCAGCCTCATGTAGAGTGTAGCTGCTAAATCACCCTGCCTGAGATAGATCTTGCTGGCACGGCCATTTAGAGGGGCCAGACATTTCAGTGAACTAAAAGAATTTTTGAGCAAAGCTTTTCAGGTTTATCAAACCGGTTACACGTAGGATGTGACATTGGCCTCGAGGGAAGCCGGCAAGCATTTATTGGAAGGAAGCATGCACACCACATGGCACTGGGGAGCCCACAGCAGGAGAACAGAGAGGAGGCCTTCTCTGCTGTGGGGCTTACAGGGGAGAGCCTCCTGGTGCCTGGCGAGCATGGGATAGCTTGGCTCCAGAGGCCAGCACCGTCTCAGGACTGGACGAGGTCCCAAAACATGAAGCACAAATGATGTATCCACAACCCTGCCACATAACACCAGCTTGCTTCCCAGGACAACACAATGACCCCTGTTCTTGTGACGGTGGCTAACCAGAGGTGACCCAGCGGTATCCCCGATTTCTGGGGTGCAGACATTTATACACCTCGGTCAATGCAAATATCAGCGTGACAGAGGCCAACTAGATATATCTTAGCTACGTGGGAATCTTGATACTGGGATGTGGTGTCAGTCCCCACATGGACTGTCTTCTACATGCCCAGTCTTTGTGAGAAGAAGAGAGACGTGCTACAGCTGCTGCTGGGGCTTTCCTGTGGCAAATATCCTCGGTCCTGTGTCTACATTTCTAGATAATGGGCCAGGTCGGAAGGGAGGCAGATGATTCCTTGGGTGGAGACCCAGTAGATCCCATGGTGTCCTGCCAGTCCAGCTGCCAGTGCCTATGACAGAGAGGATCTCAGGCTGCAACTTCCAGTCAGGTCCCAGATGGAGCTGGGTGGGAATCCCTGCCACCGCAGACCAGAGTGGCAGTTGGGCTAGTGAATGAGCTGTGGGCCAGGGTCAGAGGCAGAGAAACGGCCAGGTCTTGAACAGAAGGACAGAGAGAGAAGGGAGAGCAAGGAGACTAAGGGAAAGAGTGGACACAGATGAAAGGACACAGAATGAGACAGTGGCACTGGCTCAGTGAGCGGCTGGATCAGACCCTTTCTGAAGCTTCCTTTCAAAACAACCCCAGCAATGCAAGGAGGACGGGTGGCGTCCACAATGCAGTCCTCCCAGCTGCCCACCCAATGCAACACAGGGACTTCTTTATGCCCAGAGTATCACAGGTAATTTACCTGGGTATTTCCAAATTCCCTCCTGCAGAGACCTGTGTCCTGCCCTGCCGTCAACCTGTCAGGACTTCAGCAGAAGGCCCTGTCCAGCCATGTCCGGAATCATCCAGACCCTCAACATTTTAAGATGAAGTTCAAGCCAAGAAAAACAATGTGGTGTGTTTAAGAGGTAAGTGTGTTGGATATGATAATGCAGTCACCATAACATAACCTTAATAAAACTTCTCCTATCTCTACTCTTCCAGCGATGGTCCCATTTCCCATGGGGAAGGTGCTGCCACGTGTACCTGATTGGGAGGACATTTCTGTGCAAGATGTTACTCTTCTGTCCTCGTTTGTTTAGCGGGTCCATGCAGGAAGCCTGTACTGCACGTCTCCTCGTCCTCCATCCCAAGTATAGTGGCCTGTTGCCTCCAAAAGGGAAAGAGGCTATTGAGCATGTTGTACTCATGAGATATTTGGTGACTGAGCTTCCTGGCTTGGCATCTGCCGACCTGATGGTTTAGCATATTTCAACCCCTGTGTCAGGTGGTTTCCTCCCCGGGCCAAGCTCATTTTGGAGAATGTTTGGCTGCAGTTCCTGGCCCAAGGAGGAAACATAATCTCCAACATATCAGGCTCACGACATGAAAGCGACCCTGCCAAAAAGGGTGGATGCTCAAAGAAAGGCTCTATGCCCCAGCTTGTGTAACATTCCCACCCTACAGCTTGGCACCTGTTGCCGGGGACAGGTTAACACTGCAAAGTAGACAATCGTCACACCAATTTTTCCTTGCAGATCCTTCTGCTCCAAGGATACCACCCTGGGATCACCACTCTTTTCTGGCCTGTGAGCCTGGAACCCTGCTCTGTCTCTGTGAAGCCCTTGACAGGCGTTCATCCCCACCAGACCATGCCCTGGAGAGGTGCTGTTGTCCCACTGGGAGTGTAGCCCTTGTCCTATACATAGGACTTTTCCTACCTAGCGAGGTGGAGTCCGCCACAGGAAACTGGCTCTCTCTGCATAGTGCACCCCTTGATCCTCAAAACACAAGAATACATTTTCTGGGTAAATATCCTTGAGGGATCTTGATGCAATGGTGGCACTCAGGGGTGTGTTCAAGAGAGGATTTTTAAGATTCAGGGACATTTCAGATGGATTTCCCTAGGTAGTTACAATTCAAAGAGGATTCCAGGAGACAACATGAAATTGGCCTTTCTATTGAATTTCCCTCCTCACTGCTCCCGGAAGCACAGAATTCTAATATGGCTTGCAGAACAATCAGGGCTTTCCTTGCAGAGTGGATGGCTGAATGACTGCTTCGCCCAGGATACTAACCAGAGACGTGCTACCTTTCGGTCACTGAGGGGTGTCTTGGTGGCCCATGCCCCAAAGTAAACTATCCCTACTGCTTACCCATGCAGAACTGCCAAACTCCAGCAAACAGATGGCTTAGTAGACACGAAATGATTCCGCTCTGTGGCATTAGTGAGATGACAGACACAAGGTGGGATGAACAGTGGAAGTGACAAAGTGATAGCAAGCCTGGGAGGATAAGGCCACTGACTGGCATATGGACCTAAGGAGCAGAAATGTTAGACAAGCAGGGCACGGAAGGCTTCAGACAGACGGGCTTGCAGAGTTGGTGAGAGAAAGAGACACAGAGTTCAGTTGAGAGGCATGTGAGTGTGGAGGCTGAGAGAAAGGAGGAAGGCAGAGAGAGGGAGAGACAGAGCGACAGTTCAATTGTGTGTGAGAGAGAGACACAGAGAGAGAGACAGAGAGAGACAAAGACGGACAGAGACAAAGAGACAGGCCAATACACATGTAGAGTCTGCATTCGTAAGGAGAGTCACACTGGAGCCCTGACTGATCCTCGCCCTAAAATTACTTCCATTCCAGGAGACTGAGCACAAACTATCATGATTTCTCATGGACCGTATTGATAAAAAGTGAGGACACAGAGACACTGCCACAGGGTTAGGACAGGGGAAAAGGTGGGCGACTACTTCCACTGACACTGAAACTTTGAGACGCCTTAGAATGGCTGAGGAGATAGGTTCCCTCATCACTCACAGCCCGTGTCCTTGCAAGATCATCTTTGGTCCCCTTTCCCCAGGGTGACTCACAAGGCCAAGCAGTGGGACTGGCACCCTCAGGGGGCAGTTTCAGCTTTGCTGTCTGAGGCCTGGCCTCCCTTTACCATCCTATTGTCTGGTAGGTTGTTTCTTATTCTGGTTGTGGTGGGCCCACACTGGCTTACAGTGGGCAGCTGAAGGCCCCTACACAAACTTTCCTGTGTTCTGTGGCACCTGGCTGAATCTTTCTGCAGAGCCCTGAGAGGAGCAGAAGGAAACCACAGCAGGAGGGATGGGCCAGTCTCCATTGCTCTGGATCCAAAGACAAATCCCAGTCCCATCCACTGCACACTCCTCAGAACAGATTTCCCTTTGCCCAAAAGGAACCATCTAGACACCAGCAGGAAGGAACAGCCTGGATAGAGAGTAGGGCCATCATTCTTGCTCACGGGAACCTCCACCTCCTGGCCTCAAGCAATCCTGCTGCCTCAGCTTCATGGATAGCTGGGACAATCGCTGCCCACCCCTACACCCTCTTATATATATTTAGTTTTACTAACTTATATATATTTAGTTTTAGAGAGACAGGCTCTCGGTGTTGCTCCATCTGCTCTCTAACCCATGAGGAAAGGAATCCTCCTACCTCGGCATCCAGAATGGTAGGATTACAGCCGTTAGCCAATGAGCCTGGCCCACTTCAGCTTTTCATATCACAAGGCCAAAAGCTCCGCCCTTGTTGCATCATGTTACTACCACCCATTTTGGTATTGGGTCCCATGAACAGGAGGGATCATGATGTTCAATTATGCGTACACTGGTTTCTCCTTACATAACTATCAATGAGTCTTCCTACACGTTTTTAAATATCTATGTGCTGACATCTTATTCACATGAAATTCCTATTCCCTTTACTGTTGCCTGCTAGTGCTTCCTCTGGCCTTCTGCCTATGCCTGGGCTTCCCAGCCTGTACGATGGTCACCTGCAGGCTGTAACCCCTTTTGAGAAATACAGCTCTCCTTTCCAAATTCATGAGACTTGCCATTCTTCATTAGAAAAATCTATGTATCTGTCTATCTATGTGTCTATGTAAAGGATGATACATTTACATCCTTTACATACTATATGTGAAGGGGTTAGGGTCTATGAGAGGTAAATAAACACTGATATCCAAGGAAAAAAGAATCTGTGCCTTATACCCACCAAGTTTTCCCAAAACAAATAAGGATAATGTTATCAGAGTAGGGCTCGTATAAGAAAGAAACCCAGATTCTTCAATGAGGATGAAGGGTACCAGGATTCTGAAACATCTACCTGCAAAGAAGAAAACTGAGAAAGCAAATCCCCTAAAGCAATCAAAATTTCAAAACTTTTGGAAGGGGAAAAGCTCAGTGCTACTCTGGTGAGTAGGACATAGGTTTACGAGCCAGGATCTTACAACCACATTCAAGTTAAGAGGAGGGCAGACTCTGCACACATAAGGAAGTTCACGGTTATGTCGACAGAAGAGCATACTGCCTGTAGTCAGAGCCTATGCACATGTAAGACATGTTTCTCACAGCCGGGAAGTTTCCAATCAACCTGGTGGGCGTATACATAACATTTCCTCAAACAACCTATCACCCAAGGACTTTCTCACCTGCACAGAGTATATTTTCCAGGGGAGACCACATGCAAGTCCAGAAAGCGAGTCTCAGAATATTTTTTGAAATACAGAAATTATCCCCTTTGTAGACCTTATACCAAGTAAGTTTTCTCAACACAATGGTCTAAAAGTAGAAAGCAACATCAGTGTGAGGCACCTCTGACATTTCACAGATGCATGCAAATTGAGTTTCATTGAATTTCAGCACATTAAAAACATCATTCACCATGGTCAAGTAGCATTTCTCCCAGAAGTAGAAGAATGGTTCCACACAGAGAAACCAAAGAATATGATGCATATCTGTAGCAGAATAGGGGCAAAAACTCTATGGTCATTTCAACAGATGAAGAAAGACCATTTATCGAAATTCAACATCTCTTCAAGGTAAAATCTGTCAACAAACTATGTACAGAATAACGTACCTGAAAACCATAAAAACCACTCGTGACAACTCTAGGGAAACCTCAGTGTGAATGGGGAAAAGTTGGAACATTTTGTGTAATATCTGGGAAAAGACAAGAATGGACACACGTCCCTACTTCTGTTCAACAAAACCCTGGAAGTTCTAGCCAAAGGTATTAAACAGGAGGAAAACCAAATCAAACCAAAACAAAGAAAACAAAATGGAAGAAAACATAATCAAAAGGAATAAGTTAAATATTCCTTGTTTCCCTACGGTGTGCTATTTATATATAGAAAAATCTAAAACCAGTAAAAATGAAGAAACTCATTGAAGTTTTACAATTCAAAATAAGCCTGTAAAAGCAGTAGAGTTTGTAGACACTAATGGTAATCGGTCCGAAAAATAAGGCAGCAAAATAATTTCAGAAATCCATACTTAGGGATAACTCTAACCACGGAAGTGAAAAAGTGTCGACTTGATGAAAGACAACAAGAAATTGATAAATCTTTGAGGAAAGAAATGGAAAACTGTCACCAATCAGTGTAAGAATATTTCATGTTCCTTGACAGTGTTAAAATCTCAGCAGTACACAAAGTGATCCAAAGAGTCAATGCAATCTTTATCAAAATACCGATGACATTCAAGACAGAAATACCAAATCAATAAATAGATATATTAAAACCCTAAAATTGCTTGGTAAAACACAAAATACCCAGAATACCTAAAGTAATTTTGAGCCAAGTGAACAAACCTGGAGACATCATTCTACCTGACTGCAAATTATACCACAAAGTTATGCTGATAAACAGCACAATACTTGAATAAAACAAAATACATGGGTAAAAAAAAAGAAGAGAGAGCCACGATATAAATGTATGCATGTACAGTCAAATAACTTTTGAGAATGAAGCCAACAATACGCAAGAAATAAAATACAGTCATTTCAATAAATGATATTGGGGAAACCTTGGTCTGTACAAGCAGAAAAATAAAGGTAGATTTTCTTGCCATATACAAAATCAGTTCAAAACAGATTAAAGATTTAAATATAAGGCTTCAGACTGTAAAAATACTGAAAGGAATCATAAGGGACAATTTCCATGATGTAGCTCATGACAATTACTGTCTTCATATGATCTCAAAACAACGGTAAACAAAAGTAAAGAAACACAATGGGTTTATATCAAACCAAATGACTTCTGTACAGCACAGGAAACAAAAACTGAGAAAAGAGACGTTTCGGAGAACGGCAGAAATTCTTTTCATTCCATATAGCTGTAAAAGGGCTTAATGCTTTACCATAAGTAAGGAATTAATCTGAATAGCAAGAAAAGAGCCTCATTAAAAAATGGGCAAAAGGCCTAAATAAGCATTGCTCGAACTGAGACACACATATGGCCAATAGATATATTTAAAATGTTCAATGCCACTAACTATTACGGAAAAACAAATCAAAACCGCGATGAGGTTTTGACCTCACTCTTGTAAGACTGTCTATCAACAGAAAAACGAAAGATAAGGGGTGGTGAGGATGTAGAGAAATGCATGTAACACTTGCCTAATGTTGGAGGAAACATAGATTAGATCTGCCATTATGGAAAAGCAGTATGGAAGTCCCCAAAAACCCTAAAAATAGGAGGAAAAATACCCTGCAAGATCCATCAATCATACTAAGGGTGTGTGTATCCACGGTAAATGACATCAGTTTGTCAAAGAAATACCTGTCCTCCTGTGTTTGTACCTGTGCTATTCACATTTTACTATTGCCGACATATCGGCGTATGCTAGCTTACTTCCATATTGAACCATTCCGTTTCGGAATGCATAAAGAAATTGTGGTACGTGTACAAAGTGGAATACACATAGCCATTATAAAGAAAGGGCGGGAGCACTGGAAGACAATGTCCCATTCTCACCCTGTGGAATGTAATTCTTTTTTAACTATAAAAGCAAAAGAAGAAAATTCTTTAACAACAGTTCTTTTCTCTGAATATCTGACATTCATTCAATTCTCCTATCCCGCAGGTGAGGCCGTAACACCATTATTTGTCCTATTTCCATACATTGTTTGTTTCTTTTACCCCTCTCTTCTCTATACTTGATAACTGAGGACACGGATTTTTTTCCATCTTATCACACGATGATGAACACAAATCTAAGTTGTTTGTGTTTTTTTAGTAAAATATTATGAAGAAATTGTGAATACACAATGATTGTTAAATGAATAATCAGAGTACATACTAGGGAGAAATTATACTCAATTCCTTTCATCATTGCTTTAGAAAAGAGAAATCAATCAACCTTTGCTCCCTCGTAGGAAGTTCCACAGTACCTTCCTTCGAAAGTTCTCATTGTCCTGTGGGAACCACAGTTATTACTAAGTAAAAGTAAGCCTACATTTTTATATATTGATTGGGTTAGCGATTTGCAGTAATAGTACAGTTATTCTTTTTTTACAATTATATCAGTATTAGATATGACTTACAATAAAGGATTTTTTTTATGCCTTACCAAAAGTCATTTCCCAAATAATCTCAAAGGAGTTACAACATTTTGATCCAGGATTGGGTAAAATGGACAAATTCAGGTACATAACTGCTCAGAGAAGCAAACTAAATTTAGTCAGATAGATGACAACAGACTCAATTCTATAGAAAAACACAGTGTGTCAAAGACTGGCATGGTACAGAGATATGAGTCTGCAAATTGACACAGGCAGGGCAAAAGTATCAGAAGGACAAGGGCACAGGGACAGACAGGGACGGAGACAAACTCACACACAGAGAGAAAGAATTATGGGCACATAACAAACATGATTTTCATTTGAAACAGAGAACACCTCCAAGACTCTGACAATGAGAAACAACAAGTATGATTCCGTGATATTCAGGCAGAATGCTCACAGATTCGTCAGGTGACACTGTACTTTGTGGCCCCTAGGCACTGATAATCAGTGAAAGAAAAAGTTAGGAAACTTGGGTAACTTTCTATAATAAGAGCCCCACATCAGTGCTCATGTGAATGTACTAATAGGGCGGAGTTACACCTAAACCTTGAGGAAGAAACTCAGTAAGCTGCAATCACTAGTGTGGACAAGGAGGCCAACCCACCTGATACCGGCATTCAAGTCAAGAGGAGACACCTAATGATTTTGCTACCTTCTGCATGACAGGTTTGTCCCCACTTCATTCCACGACTGGGCAGACTGGTAAAGAGCCCTGCCATTTAATCTTCTTAGCAAAATCTATTTATCACCATGCCAATCTGCTAAGCTCCAACTCAGATGTCCGCATTGCAGTTTACAAGAGAAGGGAACGTACTCATAATGGTGTTCCTTATTGTGTCTTTACCTAATATAGGGTTTTATATAGGTAAGTCCTCCGAAATTTCCTGGTTTACAGTTCCTGGAGGACCACACAACTTGCCTTCCCATTTCCATCTAGGGTGATTAGAGCAGTCTCCTTTAACCAGTGCAATAGCATTAGAGGTTTCACTATGTGGGAGCTGTAAAGATCCCCGCAGGTTGGGGTCAAGTTTTGAAGAACTCATTGCTCAGCATCTGTGCGTCATGGAGACAGTAGCCAGAGCATGGCCAAGGCTCCCTCTTGAGAGCCTCAGATGACCAAACCCAAGCAGCAGCAAGGCGAGTTAGATTTTAATATCTAAAAGCTGATATCTATGAGAAGGTTTTCCATGCAGATTGCAGGTAGAAAATATACACGTGAACTCTGCCAAACACTCATCCCTGAAAGACCATAGGTCTTCTCACAAAAGCTATGGGCCAGGGAGGTAGTTCATGTTGGCCAAGAATGTGTAACTACAGTATTAGTGTGTTACCGGCAATGGGGCCCACGTTGGAAATGATTTATCTGGGAATAAGTACAAATTTTCTGGGTTAAACCCTGAAATGTCCCTTCATCTCTGGCAGTCAATCCCTTGTTCTGTGCGGAGACGCACTTATTTCTGGAAGCAGCTACCCACTGGGGAAGGAGCACCCTGAGTTTTGTCATTCTGGGTGGGGCTTGTAACTCATGCTCTGCAGGCAACCCCAGTTCTTTCCCTTTTCACTACTTAACCACACACGTGGCCTGTGGAAAAGGCCACAAACGTGGACCCCTCAGGTTATAGAAGCAGTGTGCAGCGTGTTTCACAGAGATGTCCTTGTTGCAGTTTACTTGAGAAAGTAATGTACTCATGATGGTGTTACTTGTTAAGTTGTTGAGTCTTCACCTAACATAGAGTCTCATGGAAAAGACTAATCCATCCCAGAATAGGAACACTGACAGTAGCATCTGCGACCTGGTTCATTTAGAGAAAGGCAGCACACATGTGGATCACCTGGTGTTGTGTATGAATGACTCCACCCATCTGTTTCCCTCAGCTCTGCCTGTTTGCATTTTTTACCCACACTGAGTCACTTGGAAACAAAGACTTTCTCATGAGGTCATGCATATGAGGAATGTGGTTGATCAAGCCTTTGTTTTGTTTTATTTAGGCACCCCTGCCAGAACGAGAAAGTCGTATGTTTCCTATCCTCCCCTGTACCTCTGTGTTCTTTCCCAGAACCCCACCCTATGCTCATTTCTTACAACATTGCTGGCAAACCTGGTCCTGTGAGGTTCATTGTTCCAGCAAAGAGCCATGCATTCATCTAATGAGGACAATTAATTCAACTGTGAAACCAACATAAAAATATCCATCATCTTGTCTTGCCCTCCTGTGTCTTGTAATATGCAAGCGTAAGGATCACTGGAGGTACCTTATAAAACCAAATTGAGCACTGAATTATTTCAGGTCCCTGACCACTAGCCACTGTCATCAAACTACCCTCCTTTTCTCTGAATACAAGTAAGTCTCCAACTTAGCTAGCTTCTCTTCTCTTCCTCCCCAATACCTGCCCTGTAGCACAAATTCTGACCTCAAATGGAAATCCCAAAAATGACACATCCCCCCTCTTACATCATAGGCCTTGATCCTCTTTGGTAAACTCTAACGCAGAATACATAGATAGATGCATACGTATATGTAATTACAGATACAGAGAGAGCTTGATGCATACAGATACATAGACATAGACAGAGGTATTTTAAACTGACCCCATTCAGTACATTAGCAAACACTCAGACACACATTCGCACACTAGATAGTGTTTATTTTTTCTCCCTTAGTACAATGCAAATTCATCCAGATGTCTTGCTGTCTGCAGTTTTCACCACCTGATCCGATTTTCCTTTATTTTCTCTGACTTTGATCGTATGGAGTAGTCATCTCTTTCAGCTCGAGTAGCTTTGGGGGGGGGCTCTAATAGTTTAGGCAAATTTTCTGGCTTCACCATATTCAACTCCAAACTGTAAAGTGTCCTAAAACACACATAAAAATGCATTTCCTCTGAAAAATACTAAAAGTTATTCTAATTTCTCAATTCCCTGACCAAGATGCTCTCTTTCCCTTCTGTGACCTCTTCAATTGCCTTCTAACCTTGTTTAACAAGTGCTGCCGATAATCCGGCCCCATCCCCGCTCTTCTCTGTGTGTCTCCAGTAAGCTTAGATTAGACATAAGGAAATTTAAAAAACCCAGACATTTGGTGGTAAAACATGGGAAAAGATGGCATTCATATCTACAGCCATTGTGGAATGTGTAACAGAAAAAAATATGTAAGATTGACCCCTTAAGGGAGAAGAAGGACAACCAAGGGTAGGGTTGACTGTAATAGAAGGCAGTTCTAAGAAGTGAAATTAGTGATTCTGCCTTGCCTCTGTCTGAGTGACTCTGGACATTCACTATGCTTCTATGGGCTTAAGATTCCCCAGTTATCAGCTGGTTTGCATTGCAGTCCCTAATGTTCCTGTTTGACCTAAGGCCCTGGACGACCTGAGTTCTGTTCACTTCCTGTCTTCCTCTGAGCATTAATTTTTACCTCTGGGACATGAATGTCCAGGTCCCTGACAACAGGCATTTGAACCCTCACTTCCTGAGCGTCTCACCTGTCCTCTGTTTCTTCTGCAGGTGCCTTCATTCTTGTATAGTAGCACAAGGGAGTGAGACACAGGTCTTCAGTGAGGAGCTATTAGGGAAATCAGAACAGGTCAGGCAAGGGTTTGTGCAAATGTCACAAGGAGCTGTCAAACCCACTTAGGCCATGTAAGACATTCCCCAGGAAGGTCCCACCTCAGCAATCGTGTAAGAGTCCGTAAAGTTGTGGTCAGAAAACCAGTTGAAGAAGTTAAGACTGCTGTTCTGGTGTGGGTGGCTGTGGGCCTCATGCTCATAATCTTGATACCACTGAACTGGAATGGAATGAGGTACTCTGTATTCTGTAGGAAAATGGGCATGAAGGAAGGAGCTAGGGCACATGGGCACTGATGAACCCACCATCCTCACGACCCATCCAGAGAGTCACATCTTACCAGTAATGTTAACGAGATATTCCTTGGTAACCACTTTTTTCGGGAAGTAGGTTTTGTTCCCGAAGAACAGCAAGATCCTGTAGCAGCTTTTGGGATGCTTGATTCCCTCCACCTGCCAGCCGGAAAGGGAAAGTGAGCACAGCTTAATTCTCTAATCAAGTGACCTTCTGTTTCTTGCCTGTAAGAATTAATTATCTTCCTCGCCATTCCCCTCTAAACCCACCAACCTACGTTTCCCAGGCCTGACCCCCAAATGGATCATGTAGCTAACCATGTCCTCCTCTCGGACACTGACCAGGATCGACATCTGGGGCTGTTTCACAAGCTGCATGAGGTCAAGGATCCTTCATATGCTGAGAAGGAAAGGCTACAAACAACAGAGCAATTCTGGAAAGAATACAGCAGGGTAGGGTATATCTCACACACCTGCTACCAAACCTCCTTTTCCCCTTTTCCTTCTCCTGCATTAAGGACATTAGATGGAAATCTCGTGCCTATGCCAAGAAGAGACTACCACTACTGAGGAACAGAAGGGCTACTTCTTGTGAGTTCATGCTCTCTTCTCTTTATGTCCCAGGCACGGCAGAATCATTCTATATCATGTATGAGCACTGTCCCTCTTCTGACTGATGCGGGTGGACATTCAGCCCTCCTTCCCTTTAGCATTATTCTGAGGGAAACACCTGCTATTTGAATCTCCTTCGTGGTAGGCAGCATTATGATTCAAACCTCTGCCCATCACCCCAATAGTGTATTTGTGCCAGATACACGGGAAAAGGTGCTGCTCACACGCTGTGTTTTTTTATTGAGACAGGGTCACAGTCTACGCTCAGACTGGAGTGCCTTGGCCTCATCATACCTCGCTGCACCCTCCAAATCCAGCCTAAACAAATGCTCTTGCTTCAGTCTCCCGAGTACCTGGGACTACAGAGAAGTGACACAATGCCAGCCTTGTCCTTCTTTATATAATATGTATATATATATATATATATTTTGAGACAGACAGAGTCTCACTCTGTTGCCCATACTAGAGTGCTGTGGCGTCAGCCTAGCTCACAGCAACTTCAAACTCCTGGGCTCAGTCGATCCTCCTGCGTCTGTCTCCCGAGCAGCTGGGACTACAGGCATGCGCCACCGTGACCGGCTAAAATTTTTCTGTACATATTTTTAGATGTCCATAAAATTTCTGTCTATTTTTAGTAGAGACGCGGGTCTCCCTCTTGCTCAGGCTGGTCTCCAACTCCTGACCTTGAGCGATCCTCCCACCACGGCCTCCCAGATTGCTAGGATTACAGGAGTGAGCTACCGCGCAGGGCCTGTACGTTCTGTATTAACAGACGGAAGGCAGGGAGAATGTTAGCCTTCCAAAGCCTGCCCTTGTCGCCTCTCAGCCCACGGATGGCACTCTGAATCCCGTGACATTCCTTCACTCAGCCGAATTCTTCAGCACTCCAGCCCCCCACTCCCGTGCCACAGGAGTTCCTTCTCATGGCAGAGCCATCAATCCTGTTGTCACACGTGTTGTAGGTGCCTAGGCAGACCGTGCCCTGACCCCGAGGACACACAGAATCGCCTATCACCTCGGGAGGGAGGGACAAGATATGTCCGTGTCTAAGGCGACGTCCTGTCGGTCACGAAGAGGTCTGCGAAGACTAGTATCTGCCAGGCATTGAGCCACATGACATGGGACGCGGGCGTGTTCCCTCACTTAGGTGGTGGCCTGTGTTGATACTCGCAGAGGATAATAAACCCACTCGCGAGCCGGCTGACCACCCCCCCGTGTCTCTTCCTGTAGCCACTGAAGGAAAAAAACCACAACGAAGGGTAGAAGAGCACAGGGAGGGAAGAGAGCCCGTCGCTCTCCCTACGTGACCGTCCGGATTGCTCGTTCAGATGGGAGGAGGTGTGTGTTTCATTGATTTTGGTGCCATCTTTTCTCTGCCGCTGCGTCGGAAGACAGCGATTTTCCGATTTTCACTCCACTAGGTGAATTTCCTTTTCAAGAGAATGTCTACGGGAAGCTCACGGTTCCCCCGCGTGGGTGGCCCTCCTCTAGAAATGAAGCTCGCTTCTTGAACGCAGGGGATCTGTGTACGCCATCATTCTTTCGGGACGATTTCTCAGAGGCTAGCTTCGGACCTCCACATAGATGCCCCCGACATTGCTTCAAGGGTCCTAACCGACCGTCCCCAGCCTGCCCACTCAAGGGAACTGAGCCCCTTCTGATCTGTCCGCCCACCGTGAAGCTCCCTCCCGAGGGTCCGAAAGCCCACCTGTTTCCCAGTTCGGTTGAAGGATGGGGCACCCGGGCAGGGCACTGGCACCGAGTGACTCGGTTCTGAGTCTGTGTGCTCTGGGGGGCGAGCGCGCGGGCGGAGAGGGGGGGAGAGGAAGGGGATGATGGTGGCGGTGGAGTGGGGGGGAGTTCCATCTCGACAGGTGGCCTCCTAGCGACTGACTCTATGGGACGGACCATTCTCACTCAGGATCGTGTACCTTCTTGGTCTAGGCACATCCCGGCTCTTAAAGCCACTCTCGAGGACCCTCTCTGACGTACAGATAGATGGCCTGCACGAGTGCTCTTCCTTTCCCGAAACACTGGAAATCTGTCCTCAATTTTACCTGACCTGATGGTGTGTTAAAGGAGCATAGAACCCTCAGCCACTCTGCACCTTCCCGCTGCCTCCAGAGACAGTGCCGAGCGTGAAAGTCTATCCCTGACTCTCCCTTGACTCTCCGTGTCCACTGGAACGTGGCCTGACTGCAGTGACACCAGCTATGTGAAGTCGTTCCCTGGGTAGGGAAAGAACTTAACCAGATTGGCCCTATCGATCGCTTATCTGTTCTGATACTTTTGTGGCAGCCATTTCTTGCCCCTTTCTTTTCTGTCTCTCTGCCCCACCCCCACCCCCACACTCTTTCTAAGAAGACATTTAGGATGTCAGATTCTGGCCACATGCCTCCCTAGGCATAGGGGCCCAGCAAACACAAAGGTGCGGAGCGCCCCTCGTCCTGGGAAAAGGGGTGTGGCCAGAAGGGCGGCTGTCCTCCTCGCCCGTCACTCAATGCCCGTTCCTGGGGAACCTGGTGCTAAACCATTCCTAGAGGACCTGCTTCTGGGTCGGGGTTTCGTATGTAGCAGAGCAGCTTCCCCGCTGCGATCTATTCAAAGTCAGCCCTCGACACAGGGTTTGTCCCGGCGGATGCGCGCGGCGCGTGTGTCTGGCCGGAGGCGGCCCGGTGGTGCGCGGGTCTCTCCCGGCCTGTGACTGTCTCCTCCGCCGCTCCCGTCCCTCTGACACTCCGCGCCAGGAGGTGGTGGTGAGGGGGGGTGCGATTAAAGTCACGCCAGGTCCCCGGGATAGTTCGTGAGCGTGATAACTGCGCGTGTGCGGAGGAAAAGAGGGGGCGGGGGGGACGCAAAGTAAGGAAGAGCAAACGAGGGTGGGGGGGAAGGCACACCATCGGCCACGTAGCGAGGCAGGGAGGCGGAGGGATTCGGAAGCCTGCGACGACAGAGCCCTCTGGCGGTGACCGCTCGCATTCCGTCCACGAACCCGGCCCCGCAGAGACTTAAGTGTGACGGGGACGTCTGGTCGACCCCATGTACCATGGCGTCCGCGGCCAGGCTATGGTAGGGGGTGGGCGTGCGGGGATACGGTGTGTCCATCGAGGGCGCCGGGGAAGGAAGAGGGGGCGCAACTCGGGGGGACACACTCCCCTCCACTGGGTGCCCGGCGTCCCACCTCGTGGTGCCCCCCCCACCGCCCACCACTCCGCCTCCTCCCCGCGCACCCCGCCGAGGCTGGTCCCCCAGGCTGGGACTGGGTTTCTGGGGAGGAGCACAGTGGTGGTGGGGTCCAGACAGGGCGATCAAGGCGCAGGCGGTCGACGGCCAGGCGGGGCCGGCACAGTGCCGCCCCTGTGCTCGGGGATGGCGCCGCGCGGGCCTGGTGGGGGCGCCCATCCTGCCGCGGCCCTCTCTCCCGCCCCGGGGGCGGTGGGAGTCGTCGTCTGGTGGAGACCCGGCCTGCCCCCCTTCTTTCCCCCGAGAGTCGGGGTCGACCCGGTGGCCGCCGGCCGGCGAGCCCCCGTGCGAGTAGATGGGGAGAGTCCCGCGGGCGCGGCGCTAGCGCCTCCACCGGTGCCGCGCGCGGACGCCACGGTACATGCGGTCGACCAGATGTCCCCGTCACACAGTCTCTGCGGGGCTGGGCTCGTGGACGTCATGCGAACGGTCACCGCCACAGGGCTCTGGCGTCGCAGGCCTCTCGACTCCCTCCGCCTCCTTTCCTAGCTACGTGGCCGATGGTGTACCTTCCTCTCCCCCCCGCGCCCTCTTTTCCTCCGCACACGCGCAGTTATCACGCTCACGAACTATCCCAGGGACCTGGCGTGACTTTAATCGCAACCCCCCCCCACCTCCTGGCAGAGAGCACACTGGCTGTTCGTCCAGATGTGCCTGGTGCAGGCGGCCTCCGCGTTGGTTCCCGCTTGACGGGATGTCCGGTCTTGTGGCTGCCCTGGCGGCGAGGTGTGTTCGGGACCGATTTGGTGTCTCTGGCACCGCCGGCCCCAGGGTCGCCCCGCGATGCGTATTCTTCCGGCGCGGGCCGAGGGGCGCACCGCAGCGTTCCCCTCCTCTCAGAGTTTCTGTGTGCCGTCTCCGACTTGCTCTCACTCCCCTACTACCTCTCCGACTGTGTGACTTTCTTTTTGGCCCTATTTTATCTATCTATTCTCTCTTTGGGTTTTCCTGCCCCCCTTCTCCCCCCGTATTCATAGTTTCACGGCAGCGGGGGATGTGCCGACACACCAGGACGCACATCTCACACGTGCGTGTGAACACGCAATCACCACGTTTATGAACTAGAAAGGGATCTGTCTGGGTGACTTTGCAATTATTTCCCCTCCCCTCCTCCCGCGCTGCAGACGCCGTGGCCCCGGGTCCGCCGCATGTTGCCCTCGGCCTCCCTTGGCACAGTGCCCTGGGCTCCACCAGATGTCTCTGGCGAATTGGGGCCGCAGGGTGCCGTTCACGGTGTGGTCACCAGGTGTCGCTCTGGGCTCAGTAGTCTTCCTTCTCCCTGGGACTTTGGTCTCTTTTTTCAAAATTTTTCTTTCTTCCTCTTTTTCCGTGTTTCCATTTTCCCTTTTTAATCTCTTTCTCTCTTTTTGTTGCTTTTTTCGCGACACATGGGTGATGTGTGTGTGGAGGAAACAGGACGTGAGGGAGAAGACACATCTCACACGTGCGCGGGAACACCCTGGTACCGAATTTTTAATAGTTTTCTCCTCTCTCTCTCTCTCTCTCTCACTCACCTCCTCTCCTCCCCTCCTTCTCTTCCCTCCCTTCCTTCCTTCCTTCCTTCCTCTTTTTTTTTTTCTCTTTCTTCTTTTTTTTGTGACAGAGTCTCCTTCTGTTGCCCTCGCTAGAGTCCGTGGCGTCAGCCTAGTTCACAGCAACCTCAAACTCCTCGGCTTAAGCGATCCTTCTGCCTCAGCTTCCCGAAACCTGGGACTACCGGCACGTGCCACCGTGCCCGGCTAAGTTTTTCTATATCTGTTTTTAGTTGTCCAGAGAATTTCTTTCTCTTTCTTAGTAGGGACGGGGCGGGGCGGGCCGGGGCGGGTACGGTGCCTCGCTCTTGCTGAGGCTGGTCTCGAACTCCTGACCTTGAGCGATCCTCCCGCCTCGGCCTCCCAGAGTGCTAGGATTACAGGCGGGAGCCACCGCGCCCGGCCCTATTTTCTATTTTCTATCTTTTTTTTTTTTTTTAGTTAGTTGAGACTGACGGTGAGCACTGCCTGCCTGTGTTCTCCTTAGACCTGATGGATGAAGTCCCCAGCCTGTAGCCTGTAGCTGACGGATGCCACCCTTGTGTGTGTGTGTGTGTGTGTGTGTGTGTGTATATTTGGAATCAGGGTCTTCTCTTGGTCTTTAAATGATGCCCTCCAGTAATCCTCCCTTCTCAGGCTTGCGAAGTGTCACCAACTTTATAGATGACATTTTCATTAGCATGACTTAACACTTTGCCTAGCACACGTCTCTACAGCACGATCTAGACCAACAATCAAAAGGATAGGGCTTTGGCCCAGAAGCCAGATTGTCCCGGATGATGGACATCCTGTGGTCAAGGTGAGCCTGCCACCTTTGCAACACCCTGCACATCAGCCGAGCGTGGGCCTTGCTGGCTTGGCTAGTCACTGGCTCCAGATCTAACTGAAGAGCTTCCAGGGCCTCCAGTGTGGTCTGGGACATCCTGGGGCAGATCCCTGCCTCTGCCTGCTTGTTCTTATCCTCCTCTTTCTCCTGCACTTCCTCCACCCGCTCTTTCTCCACATATGCCCCACGCTGCTCTTCCAGGTGTCTTCCTCCCCCTCGGCCCCTGCCCCCACCGCCCCCACATACCCAGTCTCCGCAGAGCCACACATTCCAGTTGACCCTCCATGCTGAGGACGACCCACCCTTTGGTCGTCACACAGACCACCACCTGCATTGCCCACCCCACTGCAAGGGCACCACAGGCCCCAGGGGTCGGCTCTCCTAGGGGGGGGTAGGCCTTGCCTTCCTGAAGGGCCCTTGGAGGATCTCACCTGTTCCAGGCTTGGGGGGTAGACTTGCTGTCCCAAGGCCCCCGCACACTTGCCATATGGCCCTGGTGCTGAGCACAGTCAGCTGAGACAGGAACTGAAGGCAGGCAGGTCAGAGACGTGCACTGGCAGAACCCGGCGGCAGCAGGCACAGCTGCCCAGTCTATGCCAGCGCGGTGCCAGGAACCCACCGATCAGGGCAACTGCCTAGAGCATCCCAGCCGGCCTCTCATCTGTGGGCATGCTGGGCTTTGTCCTGTGGACCTTCGCCTGCCAGGAAGGCCTGGGAGGCACCCCTACCGGGTTATTGTCCAACCGCTGCTGATCAGAGAGAGGGTGGAAGGGGTCCCACTGGGTGCTCCCTCCCTCGTCCTCAGGCCTGCAGCTACCCACACTCCTGGGCACTTGAGCCTGGTTCTGCCAGGAGCAGCTGTGGGTGCCCGGGCTTCTCTTGTCAGGAGTGTTAAAAGTGCATATCTGCTCCGTTGCTCTCTGGTCGCATCCCTGTATATTAGGTGACATGGGGCCACTAGAACACAGAAAACCCTCAAGGGTATGTGTTGTGCACGAGAGATGGCACGTGATATCTCACAAGGAGACAACAAGGGGAGGGAACTGGCTGGTGCTGCGCGGGTGGGTGGCAGCTGCCCGAAGCCAGGCTACAGCAGGAGACCTGGGCCCAGAGCAGACAGCACTGTCACCACAACTGGCCCATGTCCCGGACCATACAGACCATATTCACAGGTCTCCTGCCCGATGACAGCACTTTCTTTCCCAGGACAACAGAAGACAACAGTGGCCTGCACTCTTGGCCTATGGGAGACAGCAGGACAGAATGCCTGGTTCCAGTGTGCAGCTCGGTCCTGGGAAGAGAAAGCTGCCAGACGCAGGTGGCTGTCTACTAATCGGTAGGAATGTGGTTGGTGGGACTTGGCATGACTCTCCACGTGGGCTGGCCTTGAGGAATTCCAGGGCCTTGTGAGTGTCACAGAAACATAACACAGCTGCTGCCAGGTGTGCCCTGTAGCAAATATCCTCAGGACTCTGTCTGCAGTTGTTGACCCTGGGCCAGGTCAATAGGGAGCTTGAAGATTCCCAGGGTGGAGACCCAGTAAATCCCATGGTGTCCTGCCAGTCCAGGTAACAGTGCTAATAACACAGGGGAGCTCAGGCTGCAACTTCCAGCCAGGCCCCAGATGGAGGTGTGTGGGGATCGCTGCCACCACCCCCACAGTGGGACTTGGGCTAGTGAATGAGCTGAGGGCCAGGGTCAGAGGCAGAGCAAGGGACAGAACTGGAATAGAAAGGCAGAGAGAAGAGAGAGCGAGGAGACTGAGGGAAAGAGTGGACACAGGTGGAAAGGACACAGAATGAGGCAGTGGCACTGGCTCTGTGAGCGGGCTAGATCAGACCCTTCCTGAAGCTTGATTTCAAAATGATGGCAGGAACGCAAGGAGGAGGGTGGCATCCAAACTGCAGCCTTCCCAGCTGCCCACCCCACGCAGCACAGCTGAAGGGACTTCTTTATGTCCAGAACACCACAGGTAATTAATTGTGTCCTTCTGCATTCCTTCTTGGAGACACCTGTGTCCCGCTCTGCCACCAACTATGAGGCCTTCAGCAGATATCCAGTGATATCCAGAATCATCCTTATCCACAATATTTTCAGATGAATTTCAAGGGAAGAAGAAAATAACTGAGGCATTGTACGAAGTAAGTGTGCAGGATATGATAACAGTCGCCATATCATAACCTCACTAAAACTTCTCCTATCTTTACTATTGATGACTCAACCTTGGTAACTTTGTTGTACTAATTCATTCCTTTGTGTTTGTTTCTCAGAAATGGTTGAATCTCCTTGCAGCCATGAGACAACTACAGAGTCTCATACCACCTGTTTCTCCACAGAACAGAAGCAAGCACTACCCCACCACAGATTGTGTCCTCGGACCCATTGAGCCTGTGCACATGGCTGAATGAATCACCAATACTAACCCCTAGCTCATTATAGTACTGAAATCCCCACCCTGCAAAGGACTTATCTGTCATGTTTTTGATCATGGGATGTATGTACTAGAGTGCTTTCTCCCTGCACTTGCCTGCCCTGCACTCCACCCCAAGCACCTAATGATGCTCACACCCTTCAAGCATTATTTCTTTCACCTCCAGTAGAAACCATGCCCCCTGTGATCAGAGAGGCAGGTTTGACACATCCCATACCTCCCCTCTCCCATTTGATGCATTTCCTGTAATAAATCCTTTCTTCTTTGACGATACTTGTCATGTCCAGTAATGTACTTTCTGTGCAGGGGGCAACAGTGAATCCCACTTGTGGGTTCATTAAGGATAGTAAGCACTGACATTCCTTTTAAGGAACTTGGGTATGTGGAGGTGAAATTAGGAAATTGCCTCCTTTCTACCTGAGGTAAGATTTTATGTAATACACAAAATTTTGGTACCCTTTCTAACATGGGTGGTAGGAAGATGATTATAATAAGAGTTCCTAGTTTATAGGCTTTCAACTGTTATAAAAATAAAATTAGTAGGTTAGGTACACTGGATAATGATTGGAATAGTGAATGTTACTAGTTGAGAGAACTATGCAGTGAGATTATTTTTGATTAAAGGAATTGACATAATATATATTATCTTTAGTTAAAAATTATACTGTCATAAATTCAGAGAAAGTATGTAGTGTTACTGCTGGGTTGAGAAACGTGTCAAGTTACTGTATTTGTTTATGTTGCTTTCAACATTATAAACATGTCAGTCTAAAATATGACTATTCTCTTTGATTCCAAAATAATTCTTCATCTTTCCAAATGTAGTTCTTTTAACCCAATTTACATAAAATCTGTTTGAGATACACTTTTATTATTCACATTTTATGTTTTAAGTGTATATTCAGGGTCACTGTATACAAACAGAATGTTATTCAATCATCACCTCTGTCTACTCCAAGAATCTTCATCCACTAAAGAGAAACCCCAGAGGCACTAGGAATTCCATTTCCACTGCCCATGCAACCCAACTGTTTGTACCTGGAAGTCTGCTTTCTATCTGTCTGTATTTCCTGACTCTGGATGTTTCATGGAGATGTATTTGCAATACATTATCTGTAATGTATTGCTTTTTAAAATTTTCCTTAGGATTATTGGGAATGTCCATGTTGTACCTTTCTTTTTTCTTCTGCTTACAGAAGATAGCACACTGGTTTACAAATGTATGGGAATAGTGCATTTTGTTTACCAACTCATCAGTTGATGGACATTTTCCTTTTTCCAAATTTTAATAATTGCTAAACATGCTGCTATAATAATTTATTTATAATTATTTGCTTAAATGCACTTTTCAAATACTTTGGATAGATATATAGTGATAGTATTGGTGTGTTATATGATAATTCCATGTTTAACTTGCTAAGGAATAAATTGTTTTACCCAGAAGCTGCACAATTTTAGAGTTTCATTTACAATACACAAGGATTCAAACTTGTTCAGTTATGATCTCACATGTGAATGTCTGGGGTATTTTGTTGTTATTTTCTTGTTGCTTGTTTGTTTTATCATGACTATGACTAGTGATTGTAAAATGGTGTCATTTTGGTGTTTATTTGCATGTCCCTAATAATAGAAGAAGTTGAATATTTTATATGCTTACCAAAAATTTTATATATTCTCTCAAGAAAAATATATAAAGTCTCTATTGCTTTTCTGCTTGTTTTTACTTCAATATTTGATACATAATTTGCAAAACGTTTCTCCTTGTCCTTGCTTTGCCTTTTTAATTTTTTGATAGCATATGTGACACAAAAAGGTTTTAATTATTGTTTAAATTATTTATACATTAAAATGTATATATAATCTGCGCATCTGTATTTACATACACAGTGCAATATCGTACAACCATTAAAATGTAGGAAGATACAAAGTTTTTTAACTTACATTTTCTTGATAATTAGTGATACTGAACATATTGTACAAACACCTTTGGCCATTTGTATCCCTTTTGAGAAGTGTCTATTCAAATCCTGTGCTCATTTTTAAGTTCACTTTTGATTTTTTTTTCTTTTGAATTGTCTGGTGGGCGTGTGTATGTATGACATATATATACACACACACACAGGTATGTATATGTATTTATAAATACATATTTATGCACACACATATATACACACACCATACACACATATATGTGTATATATACATTTATATAGCTAATAGGATACACATATATATATGCAGTTACATTTTTATGTCTTATATGCATCTATTTTGAGTTGATTTCTGTGTATGGTTTAAAATAAGTATCTAGTTTTATTATGTTGTATGTGTAGTTACTTCTATTTTAATACCATTTATTGAAGGGACTGCTTTTAGTCAGTGTGTTTCTTAGTACCTTGGTCAAACTAAGTAGGTGGATTTATTACTGATCTGTCTATCCTATACCATTGATCTATATGTCTGTCTCCTCATTAGCATTAGCTGAAAGTTTATTAAATCATGTATACATTATATTGATCCTTTATCAGAAATACTATTTAAATATGCTCCCACTCTGTCCATTCTATAGGTTTTCTCTTTTCTCTTCACTTCATTGTTTCCTTGCTGTGCAGTAGAGTTTTAGTGGATGGTATCTCAGATACAAACAATCATTTTCCATACCAATGTCAAGATGTTTTTCTTTTCTTTCTTTCTCTTTCTTTCTCTCTCTCTGTTTCTTTCTTTCCCCTATCCCTATCTCCTCTTTCTTTACTGCATGCTTCCCTCCCTTCCTTTCTTCCTCTTTTCCTCCCTTACTTCTTTTCCTATTTCTTTCGAAACATAGTCTTTCTATGTCTCCTGGGCTACAGTGCAGTAGTGCCGTTGTAGTTCACTTCAACCTAAACTCCTAGGTTCACGCAATCCTTCTGCCTCCGTCTCCCAAGTAGCTGGGAATACAGGCATAAACCACAGCACTAAGACAAGGAGATTTTCTCTCTGTTTTCTTCTTGTATATTTACAATTTTATGTCCTTCAGTTACATTTTTATGTTTTCCATGCATCTATTTTGACTTGATTTCTGTGTATGGTTTGAAATAAGTATCTAGTTATATTATGTTGCATGTGTAGACACTTCTATTTTAACACCATTTATTGAAGGGACTGTTTTTAGTCAGTGTGTATTCTTAGTACCTTGGTCAAACTAAGTAGGTGGATTTATTACTGATCTGTCTATTCTATACCATTGATCTATATGTCTGTCTTTGTTTCAGTACAATGCAATTTTGATTACTCTAACTTTGTATTATATGTTGTAGTCAGTTATTATGATTCCCCCAGTTTTGTTCTATTTCTCTATTTCTATTATTTTGGCAATTTAGGGTCTTTTCTGTTTCCTCTGAATTTTAGCAGTTTTATTTTATTTTTGATAAATGTCATTGGAATTGTGACATGCATTGTAAATTGCATTGAATCTACAAATTGCTTTGTGTAATATAAACATTTTGATGATATTATTTCTTGAAATTCAATAAACATGGGATATCTTATATTAATGTGTATCTGCTTCAATATATTGTATCAATGTTTCTGTAGTTTT
Source organism: Lemur catta (assembly GCF_020740605.2). Lineage (NCBI taxonomy): Eukaryota > Metazoa > Chordata > Mammalia > Primates > Lemuridae > Lemur > Lemur catta. The sequence continues at coordinate 1,229,702 of NC_059156.1, forward strand.
CAGTGTAGAGGTCATTTAACTTCTTGGTTAAAATCATTAGTATTTTTAACTAGTTTATTTTTTCATAGATTTTGTGAGTGGAATTGTATTCTTGAGTTATTTTTTGCATAGTTTGTTGTTAGTGTATAGGAATATTACTGATTTTTATTTTACGCATATTTATCACTATCATTATTATTATGATTATTATTTAATCTAACAGGTTTTTTTGTGGAGTATTTTGGTTTCTTGTATGTAAGACCATGACTTCTGGCTAGGCGTTTTAGTATATTATGTTGAATAGAAATGGCAAGAGTGGTCATCCTTATCTTGTTCTGGATCTTGGAACAATTTCATCCTTTCACTGCTGAGTATGAAATAAGCTGTAGGTATGTCATATATTGCCTTTATTACAAAAAGGGCACTCATTCTATATCTAATTTATTTTGTTCTTTCTTGTTAGCATTTGCTGAAAGTTTATTAGATCATAGCACTAGACTATGTAATTTACAGGTATTCAACTATTTATTTTTATTCAATACAGAGTATGGTCTGTATTTATGGGATATACAATAGACATCATATATATGCACATATATATAAATATAATTCTTTCTATAGATAATGTACTTAGAGTTTTTAATCATGATAATATTGATTTTTGTAAAGTTTTTATGCTCACTGAGATTTTTTTTTATTGGTAATATTTTGTTAAGGGGATATATCCTTTTATCTCTGGTATAAATACCCCCTTGGTCATGTTGAATGATCCTTATGATGTGCAGTTGAATTTTATTTGCTAGAATGTATTTTGAGCATATTTGCATTTATATTTATTGGTCATATTGGCCTGCAATTTTCTCTCCCTTCAGTGTTTTTGTATGGCTTTGGTAACAGAGTTATCCTGGCCTTATAAAATATGTTTAGAAGTATTTCTTCTTCTTCATTTACGAAAGGGATTTGTAAAGTATTGCTAATTACTCTTCTTTAAATGATTGGTAGAGTTCAGCAGGGAAACCATCAGCTCCTAGGCTTTTGTTTGATGAGAAGTTATTTATCATAGATTCAATCTTTTTATTGCTCTGTTTAGGTACAGTATTTATTTTGACTGTGTGTTGGTAGGTTGTACATATCTAGGAATATATTCAATAATCTAGATGTATCAATTTTGAGATATTATTGTTCATGTAGTATCTTTTATAATACTTTCCAACTGTGGCATCAATTATAATATCTTCTCTTTCATTTCTAGTATTTATGTAAATCTTCTATTTTTGTCTTATTAATTCTGGCTAAAACTCTCTTATCTTTTGAAAAGTGAATTTAAATATGTTCATGTTTACTCATTTGTGTACTTTCTATGTCACTTAATTCAGGTCTTATCTTAACTATTATTATTTTTTCCCTCTAACTTTGGGTTTAGTTCTCTTTTTGGTTAATTACTTTAACTGTATAAATAACCTCATGTTGTTTCTATAGATATTCTTCTTTAATATAAGCAGTTGTTGCTATCAACTTTCATCTGAAAACTGCTTGTGATGTATCCCATAGATTTCGGTATTTTGTGTTTCCGTTGTCCCTTGCCTTAATTTACTTTTAAGTTTAACTTTTAATTTCTCCTTTGATTTACACATAGTGTAAATTTTCTAACTTTATTCCTTATTTACTTTTTGATAACATGGTAGACTGAGAATATACTACTTAAGATTTTAATTATCTTAAATTTTTATGACTTGGTTTGTAGCCTACCATATAATTATCCAGGAGAATGCTGTATATTTAAGAAGAATGTATGCAGATGCTTCTTGTCATGATATAAGTCAATGTACTGAAAAATCCATGGTAAGTTGAAATATTACAGGTTGAAAATGCAGCTCACAGTGTTTTGGGTAGAGGAACCCAACAAGGAAATACCCAATCCTGAGAATCACTTGAAGTCCAAGTGGATCCTTTGCTTCGTATAAGAAATAAGTCAGGAGTAAGCTGACAGTATATAGTGAAAGTGAGTTTTATTTAGTTAGGTATAGAAAACCTACTCCACAGAGTAGAGGCTCAGTTCTCCATGTGGATGAAAACTGGCTCCCGAGTTCCTTTAATCACCCCATTTAAACAACAGCTTGAACATAGGCTAAATCAGGGGCAGAATATTCATGTCATTTGTTGTAAAGGGGTGATGTCTTCCTGGAAGAAGGGGGATGCACTTCTTTGGACCAAATATGTTTAAACTGGAAGTGTCACGGTGTCAGGTGTATGATAGGAGTGAGAGATTCCTTACTAATTTTTATGGTAATTTTATCTTAATGAGGGTACAGTGAAGCCACAAGGTCAAAGGCAGTGAAGTTCTCTGCCATCTTGATTTCTAACTGGTTGGTACTTGCCCTGTGTCCATCTTGTTTTGATCAGGGTAGCTCTAATCAAAGCTTTGAGGCTTCCTGACTCAGGGAAGCAATGCTGGCACAATAAAGCAATGCCTGCAACAATGCTTAAAGCAGTGGCTCTTCCCTGTCTCAAAAGGACTTTGGTGCTTAAAATCTTGACACTCTGTGATGGCATATTGTTTTCCCTTTGTAATATCAAAAAGTCAAAAAAATTGTCGGTCAAATTATTGTAAGTCACGCATCATCTGTATTAAGTCACGCATCATCTGTATTTTGCAGCTCTCTCTCTCTCTCTCTCTCTCTATATATATATATATGTATATATAATCTGCTATGTCCTTTTGGGTGACAGTGTTGTTTTAAATCCAATATTAATTTTCTGTTTTGGTGATCTGTCCTTTAATCTGTTATCATTAGAGTCCCTTTCTTTCGATATTATGGCTCATCTCTCTCTTCAAATATATTATTTGCTTTATATTTTTAGTGTTTCAATGTTGAGTATGCATACACTTACAATTATTATGTCTTCTTGATGAATTGACTGTCTTACCGCCATGTAATGACCATCTTTGTCTCTTTTCATAGTTTTTGACTTAAATTCCATTTTATCTGATGTAAGGATGAGTACATCTGCCCTTTTCTTGTCCATTTGTATGTGTAGGCAGCTATAGTTGAGTTCTTTTTCCTAAACAACATAAAAATCTTATGTTGTTTCATTGAAGAATTTAGTCTAAAACCCTTCAATCAAAAAACATAGAGGTGATTTTATGGTAATTATTGGTAAGGTATATCATTTAAAGATTACTGTTTATTTTGTAGATTTTTTTTAGGTCCTGTCTTTCTTATCTCTTCCTTTTTAATTAAGATATTTCCTCTGGTACTATGCTCTGATTTCTTATTTTTTACAGTTTTTGTTTCATTTTGCTTTTTTTTTTTCTCTATATCTACTTCACGTTTCTACTGTGTGGTCAATATGAGGCTTACAATAACGTCTTACATTTATAACAAACAACTTTTCATCTAGTAACAACTTTAATTGCCTAAAACTTCTATGTTTTTCCCTCACCACCATGCACACATTGGAAACATTTTGTCACAACGTACGTCTTTTTATGTTGTTTGTTCTTTACAAAATTATTTTGGCTTCTATTTTAATAGTTTTCTCTTTTAAGCTTTATACAAAATACATGAGTTATATACAGACCACCATTGGAGTATTATACCTTCACCAGTACTGACTTTTTACCACTGCTTTCTTTTACCAGTGAGTTTTATACTTGCGTATGTTTTAGTTCTGGTAATTGTCATGCTTTGCTTTCAGTCTGACGAATACCTGTGAGCATCTTTTAAAGGCAAGTCTGGTGACAATTAACTCCCTTAACTTTTGTTCATTTAACAAAAGTCTTTATCTCTGCTTCATTTCTGAAGGGCGACTTTGCCAGTTATTACAATATTACTGATTGGAATTTTAAAAAAATGTTTTGTTTTGTTTTCTTCAGCAATTCAAAAATATCCTTTCACTCCCTCCTGGCTGTAACATCTCTTGAAAAAAATCTGCTGCTAGCTTGGAACCTGTTTATGTGCTACCAGAACTTCTTTACATGCTACCAGTTATTGTCCTATGCTGCTTTCAGGATCCTGTGTTTTTTCTTTATTTTTGACAGATTGATTATACATCTTGTCATAGCCTTGTTTTGGTTGAATTTTATGGAGACCTTTGACTTTTTAGCTGTATAGTTATATATTTATCAAAATTTGAAGTTTCTATTACTTTTTTTTTTTGAGACAGAGTCTCACTCTGTTGCCTGGGCTAGAGTGAGTGCCATGGCGTCAGCCTAGCTCACAGCAACCTCAAACTCCTGGGCTTAAGTGATCCTACTGCCTCAGCCTCCTGAGTAGCTGGGACTACAGGCATGCACCACCATGCCCGGCTAATTTTTTCTATATATATTTTTAGTTGGCCAGATAATTTCTTTCTATTTTTAGTAGAGATGGGGTCTCATTCTTGCTCAGGCTGGTCTTGACTCCTGACCTCGAGCAATCCACCCGCCTCGGCCTCCCAGAGTGCTGGGATTACAGGCGTGAGCCACTGCGCCCAGTTTCTATTACTTCTTTAAATATGCTCTCTATGCCTTTTTACGTGCTCTTGGCTTTTACAAACTCCATCTATAAGCATTCTTTATTAATTTTATTTGTTTTTGTTTTTTCTCCTCTATTTTCAAAAATTCTGTATTTGGCTTATAGATTCTTTCCTCTGCTTGAGCATTTCTGCTACTGACACTATTTATTTTTTCATTTTATTGGTCATATTTTTCATTTTTAATAACTCCATTTTCCTAGATTTTCTGTATTGGCCAATTTACTGTTTTTCTGATAGGAATTCGATCTGTTTGTCTATTTAATTTTTAATTCTCATATGCCAATTCATATATCTCCATTTCTTTGATTCAGCTACCAGAAGATTATTTTGTTCTTTGGGGTTTTATGTCTTCTTGTAGTTTTCTACATTCCTTGCTGTTTTATGTTCAAGTCTGTTTATTTGAAGAAGCAGGTGCTTATTCCATTGATTGTACGCTGGCTTTTTCTGGGAATATATATTTTTTTAACAATCAGCCTGTCCAGTGTTTCTGGACAGGTTATCTGGCATGGCCCATGGATGGGTGCCTGGTAGACTCCTTGGCCAGGCTGACCTGGTTCCTGACTGAACAGGCTGTTTGTCCTGCATGATCTACAGATTTGGGCCTACAGATTAGAGTCACTAAGCTGGACCTTTTGTTTGGGTCTGTGCAGATGGACTAGGAGTCTCAGTCTACAAGGGTGGGCTTAGAACCAGTATCTGCAGCCAGAACCCTGAATCCATAAAGCCTAACCTGGCATGGAGTCAGTCTTGAGTCTAAGTTTTCAGAGGCTTCTGAAAAGCTGGAATTTGCCTGATATTTAGATCCAACGGGTTGGACTTAAGGGGTGAGTGCATGTGGGCTGACATGGAACCTGCGAATGCAACGCTACTCTCAGTGTCTCTCTGCCCCTGGTGTCTACCTAGGCATAAGTTTACTGCATCTTAAATGCTGGATTTGCTAGAGAACTTGAACCAGAGACCACTGGAACCAAGGACCAGGCAGAGGTGGGGCTGTGGAGATAAGCCTAAAACCCATGTCCACTGGTAACAGCCTTGAGCCTCTGTGTGTAGGTGCTATCCTAGATGTTAGAACCAAGGTAGAGAGACTGGGATCTGGGTACACAGGAGATGTCCTGGAGTTTGGGTCAAGGGAGCCAATTCATGGCTAAAGTCTATGTATACAGGCTTACAGCCCACATCTAATAAAGTATGGAGGCACAGTGCAAAGATTAGAGGGTGGAACCACAGGGACATCATGGAAGTTCTCCTGCTAGAAGCTATTGTTTGCAGCTGCCTATGTATTATTTGATTCCAGGGGTCCCGACCTGGTGTCAGCACTGGCCTGAGCCTAGAGTCACATTGATAGGCTTGGTTCAGGGTGGGCCTAGAGACCATATCTGCAGGGGCTATACTGGATAGTGGCTCTGCAAGTATTGGCGTGATGGCTAGAGTAGGAGAGGTTGGTTTAGTGATAATACCTGAATCCAGTACCCTTGTGGCCCATATACACCTATAGGAAGACCATAGCTGAAGTATAATGATTTTTATTATTCTAAAACTTGTTGACATGTCCCTAATCTTATTTATGATATAAGTTAATTGCCTCTTTTCTTTTGTAAATGTGACCAAAAGTTTTCAAATTGATTCATCATTGAAAAGAGTCAGGCTTGCTTGACAGATTGTTCTGTAATTTTTACAGGATATTTCATTCACCTCTAATATATGTGTTCTTTTTTTCTCTGTCCTGGTTGTGAGAACTAATTAAATTCTTCCTCTTCCCCAGGGACAGACACTTCCAAGGCCTCCAGAACAGGTATGTAAAATTAGTTTGTCAAGCACAGGGAGCACACACAGACACATGCATATTCAGGTCCACATACACATGCACACATTCACACACACACACACACACACACACACACACACACACACACACACACCTATTCAAAGACACTTACATTCACATATAGTTGAATACACATAAAGACAACACACACAACATGTACACAGGGGCCCATGTATAAAGATGACTGTGTCTCTGAACAATATTCACACCCGTAGGTGTTGATGCCCAGATTCATCCCCTGGACTCAGTAGGCCTTACCACTCTGTGGGGCCTTTAAGTACGCATCCTGCATGCCCCCCAGTGTCCTGCCCGGATTCCCTGTACAATGGCCCGGCTTCCTGCCTGGCCTGCAGTGAAGGTGTGAGCATTGAGGAGAAAATCCAGCGGAGGCTTCGGTTGTCACCTCAGAGAGTGACAGGAGGCACATCACCATCTCCAGCAATCTGTAGATATCTAAGGGCAGGCTCAGAGGGATGTAGGGAACCCCACTGCATGGCTGCTAGCAGGCTTTATGGTGGGAGTCAATGCCATGGCATGACAGTTCAGAAATACACAGTGTCCAGTTAAGCTTTTCCTCCTCCTGAGTGATCTCAGACCTTCATGTGCCGAGGGCCCTCAAGTGGCTGGAGGGCCCTCGGGGATAACAGGTTGGCATCTCAGGTTGCCAGTGTTGCTCTCCAGATTTCAGGATGACCTGCTTTTGACAGTGTAGTCCCTCTGAGTCTCAGGTTCTTCTCTGTGCCCTGGGCACCTGACAAGCAAGGCTTTTGGCCCCCATGCCTGGGCTGCTCACATGGCCCCCTCTCCATTTCTCTCTCCAGGTCTTCCTCCCTTGGATACTTGTACAACGGATTGACCCACAGGTCCTCCCTGATGATCAGGCAGAGGAACAGAGACCAGTTGGGTGAGGGATCAAGCCCATTTTCCAAGAATCCTAGGAACCCAACAAGGAGAGTTGTGATGGTACCCAGGACGACCCCACATCAGCACTCCAGTTATAGCCCGGGCAGTTGTGCTTGGACAACCTGCTGAAGAAGCTCTGGCATGTGAAGTCCTGCTCACCACTGGGCACTTCACCCACATAATCACAGAGTCACTGGATGACCCATGACCAAGATGCCCTGTATGCTGGAGGAGGAGGAGGAGACAAGGAAGGAGCTGAGTGCAGCCTAGGCACCGTCACTCCACCTCCCCCCCTCCAGAGAGGCATGTCCCACAAGCAATGCCAAGGTGATACTCCTTCCTGATCACTTCACGCCAGAAGTAGGTATTGGGAGGGAAGGAAAACTTGTATCCTGCAGTGGTACCTCAGAAGAATGACCGCCTCACACTGCCAGGTAGAAACGGGTAGGGAAGGAGAAAGGTGTGCTCAGGTGACCTGTTTCCTGTTGCCATGACTCCCTTCCCAATGCCACCTCTGCCAGTCCAACCTTCCCAGAGGGAACCACAGAACCTACCCTGACCAGACTGTCTCCCAGCCCTAACATCCAAATGCATCATGTAGCTGAGCATGTTTTTGTCTTGCTCCATGATCACTGTTGACATCTGGGGATGGTTTACAATCTGCCTCAGGGGAAGGAGCTTTTCCACACCAGGCAAAGAGGATCCAGGAGCCATAAAACATATCTGGAGAGCATGGAGAGTGTGGGAGGGTGGGGCTAGTAGAATCCCCAGAGGTCCAGGCTTCCAGGCCTACCGTGGACTTCCTCAGCCCCTGCCTCCCCCCAGATATCCTCAAGACTAGGGTTCCTATGTGTGTGGGTAAGTCTGAGACTGCCTGCAGCGAGTCAGGAAGGGCTGTTTTCTGAGGCCTTCTGAGCCCTAGGTGGCTCTCCTGTGCTGGCTGCAGGACACACACTGCTGATGTCTGCATGGGCCTGTCCTCTCTTCATGGCGTTTGCCAGCTTCAGCTCCTCCTTAGAGATGGCTGTCTCCCTTGAAGGTACCACTGAGAGTTCCAGGGGCAGCTGACTGTGTGGGTGCCAGGGAGGGCACCTATGCCATATGCCCAGGACATACACCAAGGGAGGAAGCAGCATGGGGCAGCAAAAGCAATTCTTGGGATCTGGAGCCTTGTTGAGAACAGAAGCTTGTACCAGGCCAACCCAGGAGCCTCCAACTCCTGTGTAGGCACAGAGTTGCTGGAATGAGTCTCCATGGAGGTCTCCACGGCTGGAAAGTCCATAGGGAATCCCAGTGCTCCAGGGTATTGCACAACAACTGTCCTTCAAAGTTCTACTCTGTAAGAAGGCCTCTTTCTGTCTCCGGGGCTATTCCTACTGCTGAGCCTTCACCTTTGCTCCTAGTGCCTAGGGCATGTTCACGTACTGCCAATGGGTCCACAGGATACCCCCCACAGTGGTTGGTGACAGATGCTTCAGCAAGGCCAGATGGTCTGCGTCCTATTACCGCTCTGCCTCTTCTGACCTTTGCAGACCCCTTCCCCACTTGCGTGGCTCCCTGCATGCTCTTCCCCCATTCCCCTAGGGGGCCACCTGCTGAATCAGTAGCAGTAAGGATAGGGCTTTGGCCAAGAAGCCAGGGATACCCTGGAGAATGGCTCTCCTGCGGTCAAGGTAAGCCTTCTGCTAGTGTCCCAGCCAGTGCTTTAGTTGAGCACAGGCCCTGTTGGCTTGGGTATTCACCGTACACATTTCCAACTGAGGACCTCCAGCGCCTCCATTTTGGACCCGGACCTCCAGGCACAGCGCCCAGCCTCTGCCTCTCCATTTTCTTCCTGTTCGTCCTCGCAGTTGTCTTCCTAGTCTTCGTCCTCCGCCACCACTTCCATGTTGTCCTTCACCACCAAAAGTGCATCTTCCCCCATTGGGGTTTCATCGTTATTCTCCCCCAGTGAAACAGATTCCGGCAGACCTCCACCTTGATCATGATGCCCTCCTCAGTGCTGCCAGAGACCATGGGGTCTGCTGCCCACCCTACCATGCTAGCACCACAGGACCCCGTGGTTGGCTCCCCGGGAGGACCGCGGGCCTCACCCTCCTGAAGGGCCCTTCCGTGTCCTAAGCCGTCCCAAGCCTCCCGGGGAGGCTCTCTGTCGCCAGGCCCCATCTCACTCTCCACGTGGCCCTGGTGCTGATCTGGGTCAGAACCGACGGGAACTGCAGGCAGGCAGGTCCAAGCCCTGGACTGGCAGAATGCTGCCAGCAGGCTCAGCGGTCCAGGTTATGCCTGTGCAGCGCCCAGAGCGCACAGCCCCTGGGACTGGTCTGGAGCCTCCTAGTGGGTTATGTGACGGTACTGATGAGCACACTGACCTTTGTGTCATCAGACCTAGGGTGGGCGGGAAGCCTGCGGGAGCCATGCCCAAAACGCCTTTCTCCGACCACCTCCAATCAGAGCGAGGGTGGAAGGCGCCACACTGGGCGCTCCTCCCCTCAGCCTGCGATGGCCTGGGCCTGCAGCTACCCAATCTCCTGGGCGCTTGCGCCTGGTGCTGCCAGGAGCAGCTGTGGGTGCCTGGTAGTCTCTTGTTGGGAGTGTTAAAAGTGTACATCTGCTCCCTTCCTCTCTGATCACTTCCCTGTCTATTAGGTGACATTGGCCCACAGGAACACAGAAAATGCGGACGTCGGGACGGAAGCTGCTGCCTGCTGTAGGGGTGGGTGACAGCCGCTCGATCCCTGGCTGAAGCGGGAGAGCTGGGCCCAGAGCAGACAGCACCGCCGCCACAACTGGCCCAGGTCCCGGATCATGAAGACCTAATTCACAGGTCTCCTGCCGGATAACAGCGCTTTGTTTCTTAGGACAACAGAAGAGCGCACTGACCTCTGTGCTTGGCCTACGGGAGGCGACGGGACAGAATGCCTGGTTCCATTGTGCAGCTTGGTCCACGCAAGGAGAAAGCAGCCAGAGGCAGGTGGCTGTCTCCAAGCCAGGAGGAATATGGGTAGTAGGACTTGGCGTGACTCCCCACGTGGGCTGGCCTTATGGAAGTCCAGGGCCTTGTGAGTGCCACAGAAACATAATACAGTTGCTGGCAGGTGTGCCCTGTAGCAAATATCCTCAGGCCTGTGTTTGCAGTTTTAGACCCTGGCCCAGGTCAACAGGGAGCTGGTGGATTCCCGGGGTGGAGACCGAGTAGATCCCATGGTGTCCTGCCAGTCCAGGTGCCAGTCCTATGACAAAGGGGAGCTCAGGCTGCAAATTCCAGCCAGGTCCCAGATAGAGGTGTGTGGGTATAACTGCCACCACCCCCACAGTGGCAGTTGCATTAGTGAATGAGCTGAGGGACATGGACAGAGGCAGAGGAAGTGACAGAACTTGAATAAAAAGACACACAGAGAGAAGGGAGAGCGAGGAAACGGAAGGAAAAAGAGTAAACAGACGCAAAGAACACAGCAGGAGACAGCGGGACTGGCTCTGTGATCAGGCTAGGTCAGCCACTTCCTGAAGCTTGACTTGAAAAGAGGGACAGGGGGGCAAGGAGGGGGGGTGGCGTCCAGACTACAGTCTTCCCAGTTGCCCACCCTAAGCAGCACAGGTTGAAGGGACTTCTTTATGCCCAGAACACCACAGGTAATTTAAGTTGGTCCTTCCACATTCCTTCCTGCAGAGACCTGTGTCCCACTCTGCCGCCAACCAGTCAGAACTTCAGCAGAGTGTCCTGTCCAGCCATGTCCAGAATCATCCTGACCCACAACATTTTCAGATGAAGTTCAAGGGAAAAAAATCAATATGGTGTGTTATAAGAGGTAAGTATGTGGGACATGAAAATGCAATCACCATAACATAAGCTCAATATAACTTCTTCTCTCTCTACCCATCAGGAGAAGGTCTCGTCTCCCATGGGGCAGGAACCTGCCATGTGTACTTGAGTGGGAGGACATTTGTCTGCAGAATGTTCCCTTTGTGCCTTGGTGAGTTTAGCAGGTCCATGCAGGAAGGCTGTCCTGCAGGTCTCCTCCTCCTCCTCCTTACCCCCATATTGAGGCCTGTTGCTTCAGAGTTGGAAAGAAGCTAATGAGCGTAGTTGTACTCATGACATCTTTGGTGACTGAGGTTCCCTGGCTTGGCATCTGACAACCTGGTGGCACAGTGTACGTGCACCCATGTGTCGGGTGGTTTCTCCCCGGGTGCCAAGCTGATTCTGGAGAATGTTTGGCAGCACCTACTGGCCCAAGTAGGAAACATGAGCTTCTACATGTCAGGCTGATGAGATGAGAAGGACCCTGCCAGCAAGGATGGATGCTCAAAGAAAAGCTCTATGACACTGTTTGTGTAACGTTCCCACCCTACTGCTTTGTTGCTGTTGCCCTGGATAGGTGAACACTGCAAAGTAGAAACTCGTCACACTATTCTTTCCTTACAGATCCATCTGCCCCCAGGTCACCACCCTGGGAACAGCACTCTTTTCTGGTCTGTAATCCTGCTCTGTCTTTGTGAAGTGTTTGATAGGCATTCAACCCTCACTGAGCATCCCCTGGACAGGTCCTGCTGCCCAGCTGGGACAGTGTAGTCCCTGTCCTAAACATAGGCCTTTTCCTACCTAGCAAGCTGGAGAAGGCCACAGGAACCAGCTCTCTGCAGAGCATACCTCTTGATCCAGGAAAAACACAAGAATAAATTTTCTGGGTAAATATCCCTTGGGGTTCTTGAAGCTAGGGTGCCACTGGGGTGTGTGCAAAGTAGAGGTTATTTAAAAATCCGGGATATTCAGGTGAATTTCCTCCTGTCTTCTTTAGAATTCACAGAGGAATCCAGCAGACAATATGAAGCTGGCTTTTCTATAGAACTTCTCTCCTCCCTGCTCCTGGAAACACAGAATTCTCACATTGCTCACAACCCTCTCACATTGCTGCCAGAACAAACAGGTCTTTCCATCCAGAGGCAGTGGCTGAATGACTGCTTCCCCCTGGATTCCTGGCAGAGACATGCTATGTGTCGGTCTTCGAGGGATGTCTTGGTGGGCCATGCCCTAAAGCAAAGTATAGCTGCTGGTTGCCCAGGCAGAAACTACAAACTCCAATAAACAGATGTCTTAGCTCACATGAGAGGATTTCACTCTCAGAGAGATTGACTTCCAGAGTTGGTCAGAGAAAGAGATACAGAGTTGAGAGGAGAGAGAAAGTGAGAGAAGAGTCTGAGGGAAAGGACAAAGCAGACTCACAGACACACATACACACACACACACACACACACACACACACAGAGACACACACACCCAGAGAGAGAGAGAGGGAGAGAGAGAGAGAGAGAGAGAGAGAGAGAGAGAGAGAGAGAGAGAGAGAGAGAGAGAGAGAGAAACAGAGAGAGTGAGACAAGCCAATACACATTCATAATGTGAACTCATAAGGAGAGTTACACTGATGCCCTGACTGATCCTGACCCTGAAAATACTTCCATTCAAGCAAACTGAGCACAAAGACTCATGATTTCATGTGGAGCTTCTTGGTGAGATGTGAGGATCCAGAGACACTGTATTGGGGTGGGACAGGGGAACAGGTCGGTGACTGCTTCTGCTGACACCAAAACCAACGTTTAGAGCCTTTAAAATGGCTGTGGAGATGGGATCCCACAGACACACCTGGGGCACCCCTTGGGATCACCCATAGCCACCTGTGGCAGAGTTACTCTCTCACCTTGTGGCCAGGCTCCAGGAATTTTTGGGAAGTGGCTCCTTGCTGCAGATGAGCCCTGGGGGAGCTGGCCATGGCCAGGGTGAGGCTTGAAGCCTCGGGCCCCTGTCCACTGAGTGGAATACCAGGAACTCCCAGGATGGCATCCCATGGGCAAGACAATCCTGTGGGGCACACAGCTTGGTCATGCCTCACACCCCTGTCTGCTCAGTCCCTACCACAGGCCACAATGTTATGTCTTGTATTGAACTGTCCACCGAGCTTTCCCCTGCTCACGCCACAGTAGGGAGAAGGCCAGCCTCCCTGCCAGCTCCGTGCCTGCCATGTCCAGGGCCTCCTCCTCTTTCAGGGGCAGCCCACTAGCACACACAGGGACCGGCAAGGAATTCAAGGGCACCCTTCTGGGTCCCATTTACTCACAGCCTCCTCCCAGTTCCCAAACTAAGGCCAGGGAGAGATACTAGAAGTTTTTAGAATTTATTGCCCTCTTACTGCCCCTGCAGGCACATGGAAGCTCCTGTACATAACCCACAGCAGCAGTCCGTTCCTCTAGACTCTTCCCAGTCTTGAGAACCAAGAAGACTTTTCACGTCCTGCAGCAGCAGAGGGACCCAGGTCTCTACTGCTGACATCTCAAAACCTGTGAGTCAGGCCGGGTGTGGTGGCTCACGCCTGTAATCCTAGCACTCTGGGAGGTCGAGGCGGATGGATTGCTCGGGGTCAGGAGTTGGAGACCAGCCTGAGCAAGAGCGAGACCCCGTCTGTACTAAAAATAGAAAGTAATTATCTGGCCAACTAAAATATATATAGAAAAAAATTAGCCAGGCATGGTGGCGCATGCTTGTAGTCCCAGCTACAAGGGAGGCTGAGGCAGTAGATCGCTTAAGCCCAAGAGTTTGAGGTTGCTGTGAGCTAGGCTGACGCCACAGCACTCACTCTAGCCAGGGCAACAAAGCAACACTCTGTTTCAAAAAACAAACAAACAAACAAACACCTGTGAGTCAAACCCAGGAGTTGCAGCACAGATAGATACATAATGAGACACACAAACACACGTATATGCACACACAGGAATACACTTTCACATAAACACAGATATTGACACATTTTTGCACATACACATACATACACACACAGAGGCACACACCTTCAAATAAACACATATATTGACACGTATTTGCACACACACGCACTCACACACACATACGACACACATACACAGGATCACAGTTGTAAAGACCCCTCTTTGTTTCTGAAGAGTATTGAAACCCGCTGGTGTTGATGCCCAGATTCCTCCCTTGGACTCAATAGAATTATTTTGTGCTCCTTTGGAATCTCACTCTGGAGGTCTCCCAAGTGGGGTGCCTGCATTTCCTGTACAATGGACCTCACTGTCTCCCTGGCATATAGTGCAGGTGTGAGCACTGAGGAGAAAATTTAGAGGAGGCTTGTGTTGTCACCTCAGAAAGTGACAGGAGGGGCATCACCATGTTCAACAATGTGTAGACCTCTGCCTGCAGGCTCAGAGGGACAAAAGGAGCCCCACTGAGTGGGTGCTAGCATGCTCTGGGGACTGGGGGTGGATGCCATGGCATGAAAATTCAGAGAAACACAGTGTCTGGTTAAGCTGTGCTTCCTCCTCAGTGCTCTGAGACCTTCATGCCATTCAAGTGCCAGGAGGGCCCCCGGTGCTAACTGGTTGCCATCTCAGGTCCCCAGTGTTCCTTTCTCTCCCACTTCCAGGTTGACCTGGGCTGTGTCAGTGCAGTCCCCCTGAGCCTCATGTTCTCCACTGTGCCCTGGGCACTCGACAAGCAAGCCTTTTGGCCCCCACGGCTGGGCTGCTCACCTCGCCCCCTCTCCATTCCCTGAGTCAGGGTCTTCCTTCCTTAGGTTGTGATGCAAGGGATTGAGCCACAGGTCTTTGCTGATGATCTGGCAGGGGAACAGGCACAAGTTAATTCCAGGATCAAGCCTATTTTCCCAGAAGCCTAGGAACCCAGCAGGGACCCTTGTGAGGGTACCCAGGGGAGCCCCACCTCAGCAATCCAGTTAGAACCTGGGAAGTTGTGTTTAGACAACCAGTTGAAGAAGCTGAGGTCAGTGGTGTCCTGCCTGTGCCTGGAGACTTCACCCTCACAATCCCAGAACCAGTGTGTGGCAGATGAGTGAGAGACCCTGTATCCTGGAGGAGGAGTAGACAGGAAAGGAGCCATGTGCAGCCTAGGCACCCTAACTACACCTCCCCCACCATCCATGGCTGCATGTCTCACCAGGACTTCTAAGGTGATACCTAGATATAGAAGTTCAAGAAGCTCAAATGACCCCTGGGAAAGTCATTGCAACTAGGAAGACACCATGTTATGTGGTCATCAGACGACCAAAATATCCACTCAAGAGGCACTTATTCGAGCCATAAGGAGAAACAAAAAAGTGACATTAAAAGGAAAGCTCATCAGAATTACGCCAGATTTCCCAACTGAAACCTTACAAGCAAGAAGAAACTGGGGCCCCATTATCACCCTTCTGAAACAGAATAATGCCCAGCCTAGAATATTGTACCCAGCTAAGCCAAGTTTTGTACATGAAGGAGTAATTAAGACATTCTCAGATAAACAAAGCCTGAGGGAATTCACCAACGCAAGACCAGCCCTCCAAGAAGTACTCAAAACAGAGTTACACACAGACCAGCACAAGAAAGATCCACAAATGTAAAACTACTGAAGAGCTAAGAATCAAAAGCCAGAAACAACGACTCAAGAGAGAAAACATAGTAATGAAGTTCTACCCAAAAGGATGAACTGAAATCTGCCCTACATATCAGTTCATTCAATAAATGTGAAAGCTTTGAATTTCCCACTGAAGAGACATAGGGTGGCAAAATTGATAAAAAAAAAAATACAAGCTAAGTATCTGCTGTCTCCAGGAAACTCATCTAACCTGAAAAGATGCATTTAGAATGAAAATAAAAGGGTGGAAATCAATATTTCAAGCAAACAGAAGCCAAAAGAAAGCTGGCATGGCAGTTTTAATTTCTGATAAATTAGTTTTTAAATTAACAAAGGTAATGAAAGACAAAGGTGGTCACTATGTACTGGAGATGCGTACAGTTCAACAAGAAGACATAACTGTACTTAATATGTATGCACTGAACTTAGCTGCACTGAGATTCCTATATCAAATGCTACTTGATCTAAAACAAACGATAAAAAGCAACAGTATAATACCCGGATACTTCAACATCCCACTGACAGCACAGGACAGATCCTCCAAACAAAAAATAAACAAAGAAATAATGGACTTAAATAGAATGCTAGAACTAATGGGCCTGATTGACATCTACAGGACATTCTACCCCAAATCCACTGAATATACTTTCTTCTCATCAGCTCATCGGACATTCTCCAAGATTGACCATATCCTAGGATGTAAAGCATGTCTTAAAAAATTTAAAAAAATAGAAATTATACCATGCATCTTCTCAGATCACAGTGGAATAAAAGTAATAATGAACCCTAACAGAAATTCTCATTCCTACTCAAAGTCATGGAAGCTAAACAACCTTCTCATGAATGATTATTTTATAAATGAAGAAATCAACATGGAAATCAAAAGATTCTTTGAATTAAATGAAAAAGGAGACACAACTTATCAAAATCTGTGGGACACAGCTAAAGTGGTCCTGAGAGGAAAATTTATTTCCATAAATGCCTATATCAAAAAGACAGAAAAGTTATAAATAGACAATCTAATGAATAAAATCAAAGAGCTGGAGAAGGAAGAACAGATCGATCCCAAACCCAGCAGAAGGAGAGAAATTATTAAGATCAAATCATAACTGAATGAAAATGGCAACAAATAAACCATAAGGGAGATTAATAAAACAAAAAGTTGGTTCTTTGAAAAAATAAACAGGATTGACACATCGCTGGCTAGGCTTACCAAGAGCAGAAAAGAAAAAAGTCTAATAACCTCCATCAGGAACATGAAAGGAGAAATCACGACCGATGCCACAAAGATACATGACATCAACTATGAATTTTACAAAAATCTTTATGGGTGGTGGAGGGAGGGGATGGGGGTATAACTACATGATGAGTGCAATGCGCACTGTCTGGGGAATGGACATGCTTGAAGTTCTGACTCAGGGGGATGGGCGGGACAAGGGCAATATATATAACCTGAACTTTTGTACCCCCATAATAAGCTGAAATAAAAATAAATAAATAAATAAACAAACAAATTTGATCAGGTTGCTATTATCTATTTTTGTTGTTGCTGTAATTAATTTTGAGGTCTTCATAAATTCTTTGGCTAGGCTGATATCTAGAAGACATAGTGTTGTGTCAGTTGTAATATCTCTTTTTTCATTTCTGATTGACGTTATTGGGGTCCATTCTTTTCTGTTTCTGGTTAATCTTGTGAGAGATCTAGAAATTTCGTTTTTAATTTCAAAGAACCCACTTTTTGTTTTATTATTTTGTGGACTATTTTGTTTTAAATATCATTTAGTTTTGCTCTGATCTTTGTTATTTCTTTTCTTTGGTTGGGTTTGCTTGGTTTCCTCCTCCTTTTCTAGTTTCTTAAGATGATTTATTAGACTGATGATTTATGAACTTTCTGTCTTTCTAATATAGGCATTTAAGGCTAAGAATTTTTTTGCTTAGGACTTCTTTTTCTGAATTCCATATAATTTAATTACTTGTGTCCCTTTTGACATTTAGTTTGAGGAATCATTTGATTTTCTTCTTAATTTCCTCCTCCACCAGATAATCATTCAGCTATAGATTGTCTAATTTCCGTGACTTTGTGTAGAATTGAGCTTTTTTTCTGTTGTAGTTGTTTTCTAATTTTATTTCATGGTGGTCTGAGAAGCTATATGATATGATATATATTTTTTTGACTTGTTGAGGCACATTTTTGGCCTAAGATGTGATCAATCTTAGAAAATGTTCTCTGTGTTGATGAGAATAACATATATTCAGTAGTTTGGGGGGAGATAGGCTAATTTTCTCTAGAGACCCATTTAAGTTCAGATTTTCTTTGTTTATTTTCTGCTTGGAGGATCTGTTCAGCTCAGTCAGTGCATTGTTGAAGTTCCTATCTATTATGATACTGTTGCTTATCCCTTTGTTTATATCTCATGGAGTTTGCTTTATGACACTGGGTACACCTCTGTTAGATGCATAAATATTTAGGATTGCTATGTCTTCTTGATTATCTTCTTATTTTTGTTCTGCCTTTTGCCATTATATCATGGTCATTTTTGTCTTCCTTTAACGTTGTTGAAGTCTGTGTTGTCTGTTATGAGGATGGGTACATCTACTTTCTTTTGATTTCCATTTGCATGGAATATTTTCCAGCCCTTCACCTTGAGTTTGAAGGAGTCCTTATGGGTTAGATGTGTTTCATGGAGACAGAAAATACTTGGTTTGCATTTTTTAACCTATTCAGCCAGCCAATGTGTCTTTGATAGGAAACTCAAAGTAGTGTTCACCTTTGTAGAAAAAAATTGTTAAGTAGGTTGCATTTCTTGCATCCTGGTGGGTATAGTCTTTTTCTTTTTTAACTTCTTGAGCTATTTTTACATATGGGCTCTGTGTTTTAGCTTTTGGGTACATTTAGGTCATGGGAGTCTATTGTGCTGATTAATATGTAATGCAGATCTGCGTACTGCCTGCAGGGCATGTATGGCCTTGAAAAATTCCCTCAGTGTTTGATTTTCTTTATTTCTCCCTCACATGAAAAACTTAGTTTTGCATTATGCAAAACTCTAAGCTAGCCAATACTTTATTTAAGATGACTGAGATGGCACCCTCATCCCTTCAGTTGAGAAGTCTGCAATTAGCCTGATGGATATTCCTTTGAAAATTACCTATTTTCATACTACAGCTCACATGAGTTCCTGCTTCACGAGAACTCTGACAAGTCTGATGACTATGTTTCATGGTGAACACCTCTTTACAATCTCCCAGGTGTTTGTTCAGCTGCTAGTACTGGATATATAAATTTCTAGGAAGACTAGGGAAGTTTTTCTCAGTTATTACCTCATATAGGTTTTCCAACCATTGTATGTTTCTTCTTCACTCTCAGAGATGCCTATGTTTCTTTTGTTTTGCCTCTGTACATAATACAATATCCTTGTAGGCCTTCGTCATTTCTCCTATTTCTCTGTTCTTTATCTTTTACTGATTTGTTTAATTCAAAGGTGCTGTGTTCAAGCTCTGAGAGTCTTTTTTCTGCCTGGTCTACCTATTTTTTAAAACTTTCTGCTCTGTTTTGTATTTCCATGACTGAATTTTTTTATTTCCATAAGTTCAATTTTATTTTTTAATAGTTTTATTTCTTTAGTGAATTTTTAATTCATTTTCTTTATTGTTTTTGTGGTTTCTTTGTGCTAGGTTTCTATTTTATCTTGTATTTTGTTGAGCTTCTCTATAATCTGAGTTTGGAATTCTTTATCTGACATTTCAATATTTTAATTTTGGCTGGTATCCATTGATAGAGTGTTGTTTCCTTTTTTAGGTGAGCTTTTGCTCTTGTATTTTGTACTTCCAGAGGTCTTTCACTGATTCCTTATGTGGCCTGTCAATTGAGTCCTGCGTGTACTGGGCCTAGCTTGTGGTCCTGTCCCCATGTACCCTGAAATCTATCTCTAGCATGCTAGGGAGAAGAGGACTGGTCCCTGGTTGCCTATGGTGGGGTGTTAAAGCAGGTTTGATGATCCTCTCAGGTTCCTCTGTCCTATTGTCTTTCTGTCTCCCCAGGAGTGTTACTTGTATTGGGTATCCCGGCTTAATATCTGATATTGAGGTGGTACTTGTGAGTACATATCAGCCACACCCTATTTGTTTGAGTTGAACAATTTTATGATGAGCTATGGAATTGTTCTCCCTCTAGTTGTTGGTTTTTTGTGTGAAAGAGCAAGACGACTTGCAGATACTCATTTTTCAGCAGTCCACTACACTCTCCCATCAGATCTGTTCATATAGGTTTCCTTGCCACCTAAGTACAGCTCCCAGACTTCTTGTGTGCACCCCCTACCCTTTTTGAGTTCAGGGTGCAATAGTACTGGCTTGCTTTTCTGAGCCACTTGTGTACAGGAAGGTTCCACCACAATTTGTAAAAGGAAGATGTGTGGGTCTCACTTTTTCTAGAGCTCTCAACCTGGGATGCATATCTATCAGAGAGAAATGTCAATTTTCATACTTCTCAGCTCAGACTATGCTGAGAGTTTTAATGTCAGTTGGGACTGCTGATCCTAATCAGCCTCACCTCAATCTGCTTTTATGATTGTGGTGGAGATGGGAGGTGAAGGGGAGGAAGTGTCTGGATGGGAGAAATCCAGTACTCCCATCTCTTGTGGTACTCTCCCAGGGAAGTGACACTCATGGAAAGCCCAAACTCCTGGGGCTTGCTAACTCACCCCACTATTCCATATTTGCCACCATCCTAGGCTTGTGAAGAGTATAAAAACCTCCAGCCAACCTGAAGTCCCACTGTTTACTAAAGGCACATATGAGGGGGAGAGGAATTCCCTCTTAATCTTTCACAGGGCTTCAAGCCTTTCTAGGCTTGATCCTCACTGATATCTTTCCCTCTTTATCTTCTTCCTTCTTGGCTTTCCAATTTTCTCCATGAAGCCCCCAGCCATTTCTGGTGTCTCTCTGTGATCCACACATGAGCTGTGAGTCTTCTCACTTCTCCTCTATCTTATACCCTGCCTTCCTGCTGGGTGGCCCAACAAGGGATGTCTCTAGTCAAGTATCTTGCCAGACTACCTGTGATTTCTTTTCATCTGTAGTTTTCTTGTAGAGATCTTTCACCTCCTTGGTACTTTAAACAGTATTGAGATTTTGGGTTGAATTTCGACTGTTATTAGTATATAAAAATAGTATTGATTTATGTACATTAATTTAAACTGGGACGTTACTAAATTCACTTATTGATTCTAGAAGTCTTTTGGTAAAGTTTTTAAGGTTTTCTTGGTATAAGATCATATGAGCATCAATCAGCGACAGTTTGACCTCCTCTTTCTCAATGTGGATACTCCTTATTTTTTCCTCTTGCCTGATTGCTCTGGCTAGGACTTCCACTATTATGGTGAATATATGTGGTGTCAGTAGGCTTTTTGCCTTGTTTCGGTTCTTAGGAGGAATGTTTCCAACTTTTCCCCATTCAGCATAATGTTGGCTGTGGGTCTATAATTTATACGGTTTCTTATCTTGAGATGTGCTGTATTTATGCCCAGTTTGTTGAGGGTATTATTTTCAAAAACTATGTTGGATTTTGTCAAGTGCTATCTCTGTTTCTATTGAGATTATCATCCATATTATTTTTAATTTTGTTTATGTGATAATCACCTTTATTCATTTTCATATAAGGAACCATTCTTGTACCCTGGGATGAATTCCACTTGATCATGGTGGATTTCTTTTTATTGCTGTTGCATTCAACTTGGTAGCATTTTATTGAAGATTTTTACTTCTATATTAATAATAAATATTGGTCTTTAGTTTTCTTTTTTCTTTTTTTGCTGTTGCATCCTTTCCAGGCTTTGATATTAGGGGGATATTGGCTTCATAGAAGTAGTTAAAGAGGATTTCCTCCCAATTGATGTTATGGAACAGTTTCAGAAGAATGGATGACAATTCTTCTTTGTAGGTCTCATAGAATTTTTCTGTGAATCTGTCTGGTCTGGTGCATTGTTTTGTTAAGAGTTTTTGTTACAGTTTCAATCTCATTATTCATTATTGGTCTGTTAAGAATTTCTATTTATTCCTGATTCAAGCTTTGAAGAACATGTGTTTGCAAAATATTTTTCCATTTTCTATAGATTTTAGAATTTGTTAATGAAGAAGCTCTCATAATAGTCATCGATGATGTTTTGTATTTCTGTAGTAGAAATTGTAATGTCTCCTTTTTATTGTTTAAACATATTTAGATCACTCCTCTTTATTTTTGGTTTATCTAACTATGGATCTATCAATTTTGTTTATCTTTTCAAACAACCAACTTTTTGTTTTATTTATTCTTTGCACTGTTTTTTGGGGGGTGGTTACCTTGTTTTTGGTTTCCATTTTATTTAGTTTTGCTCTGAACTTTTTGTTTGTTCATTTGTTTGTTTTCTGTTAGCTCTCAATCTTCTGTTTCTAGTTCCTTAAGGTGTGGCATTTGAGACTTCTAATTGGAGTTGATTTCTAGATTTAGTCTATGGTGATATGAGAAGACACATTTGCTTTTTTAAATCTGCTGAGGCTTGTTTTGTGAGCTAACATATGGTCTATCTCAGAAAATAGCCCATTAGCTGATGAGAAGTATATTTTGCAGTTTTGGGTAGAATGTTTGGTACATGTCTCTAAGGTCCAGTTTTTCTAGAGTTCTGTTTAAGTACAGTGTTTATTTGTTTATCTTTTGCCTCAATGATCTATCTAGTTCTGTCCATGGAGTGTTGAAGTCCCCAGCTATTATAATGGTGCTATTTATTTCTTTGTTTAGATCTAGTAGTATTTAATTTATGAATCTGGGAACTCTTATTTTAGTTATTATATATTTAGGATTGTTATATCTTCTTGTGAAATTGCCCACTGTAATACAATATGATGACCATCTTTTTGTTTACCATTGTTGATTTAATTGTTGATAAAATCTATTTTATCAGATATGAAAAAAGGTACTCCTTCTCCCTTTCGGTTTCCATTTATGTAGAATGTTTTTTCCACCCATTTATCTTTAGACCATGGGATTTATTGTGATTTTGATAAACTTATTGAAGATAGCATATACTCTTCTTCATCCAGCCAGCCAGTCCATATCTTTTAAATGGTGCATTAAGACCATTTTTAAATTCAATGTTAGTATTGATATGTGAGATATTATTCTGCTCATCACATTGAATTATACCTAGTTGCTTTTTTATTCCCTTGTGTTACTATTTTATAAAAATTGGGATTTTTAACTTTTGGATTTTACACCAGTGTGTATTGATTGCTCTGTTCCATGTATAGTACATTTTCTGAAGGACCAGTCTTGTGGTGGTAATTATCTTAATGTTTGCTTTTATTATAAAGACTTAATTTCTATAATTCAGTTGCAAAACTTACTTTTGCAGAATACAAAATTCTTGGCTGGCAGTGATTCAATTTAATGAGACCTAAATATGAAACCCAATGCCTTCTGGCTTAAAAGATTTCTTCTGAGAGATGTGGTGTTAGTCTGATGGTTTTATTTTGTAAGTAACTTGTTGCTTTCATTTCACAGCTTGCTGGACTTTCGCTTTGTCTTTTCTCAGGCTGACGGCTACATGTTTTGGTGATGCCCTATTTGCTATGACTCTTCTAGGTATTTGATGACTACTTTCTATCTGCATATATAAACCCCTAGTGACACCAGGGAAGTTTTTCTTTATTATCTTCTTGAATAGGTTTTCCATGCTTACTGCTTTTTCTTCTCCCTCTCAAATAGCTTCATTGTCCCATATTTTTCTCAGTGGACTTTCTTTATTCCTGTTTTTTTTCATGCATTTTTTACCTACTAGATAGTTTAGAAATCCTTATCATCCAGCTCTGAAGTTCTTTATTCTGCTTGATCTGCTTGCTGTTGTAGCTTTCTGCTGTATTTTGAAATTCCATAAGTGACTCATTTTTAAAAATTCTGTCATCTCTTTTCTAATCTCTATCTATCTCTTTAGTGAATATTGTATTGATGTCCTAACTTTTTTATTTGAGATAGGTTTCTATTATCTCCCCCAATTTCATTCATGTTATTTGCCATCTATAATCTAAATTCCATATGTACTATTTCAACAATTTCCTTTTAGTTGAAGTTCATTGCTGTAGAGCTATTGTGATAATTTGGGTCTGTAGTTACAGCATGTGTCTTTGTGCTACCAGAGTTTTATGCTGGTTCTCTCTCATCCAGGGCCTCGGCTCTCAGATCAAAACAGAGACCTGATATGGTGACCTGATTTTCTCTGCTGAGCACTCTGTTGCTTGGTGAAGATGGGAATTAATCCTTGAATAGCATGCTTTTCCCTAATAAAGAAACTTAACCAGGCTGGAGAAGGGCAGATGCCCTGTGAGCATTTAATGCTGTTGACCTTCTGCATCTCCCCTCTCCCCTTTGATTCTCACAGGACCACTTTGGCCATACTGGCCCTTTGTCCCAGGTGAATATGAGAGGTGTGCCTGGATGGCTCGCAGGACAAGGCATACATTCAGGATGCAGGAGATTGGCTAGGGATGCATGCATGCAGGCCTTGGAGGTCAAGGTGCCAGGTTTGTGGATGGGCTGAGGTGTGAACATGGTGTAGCAAGTGCAAAGCAGGTCTGCAGGACAGAGCAGGCCCACAGGGGGCAAGGTACAGTGGTCACCTAATGTGGAGTGGGCCAGTGGATCACAGCTCATGAATGGGATGTAGCAGAACTCCTAGGAAAGAACAAACCCATTGAGCAGGGCACATATGCAAAATGGATCAGGGCCACAGGGCATAGTGGTCATGCATGCAGGACAAGGTAGTCATGGGGCAGTGTACACAGGCAGTGCAAGGTGAGCTGTCAGAGAAGGGCATAACCAGGTCATGGCTCCCAATGCACCTGCATAGAATTACACAAGTCTGTGGCGTGCAGTCTGCCCAGATCAAAAGACAGCAGGTGCACTGGGTTTCTCCCTGACTGGGACCTTTCAGGCAGTGGTGGCAGTGACAGTACAGCTTCCCCAACAGGAAGCTTATGGTTCCAAGAACTGTGGGCACATGCTCTGCCTGGGGCCTGCAGGAAATACAGCTGAGTAGGTACACACAGGCCATAGCAGGGTTTGAAAAGCCTGTGGTCTTTTGCTCTGCCCAGGGCCCCAACCAGTAGCAATAGGATTGATACATTTTACCTGCCCACGGGGTGCATGCAAGCACCAGGTTTCTCCACTCCCTTCTTACCTGGCAGGGGCAAGGGACAGGCAGCAGTCATAGTCTGACCCTGGCCAAATGTAGTGTTCTGGGGTTGGTATGTTACAATGGTGCCAGTTGCAGTGCTCAGGACTTGTAAGCCAGCCATCCATTCTCTCTATGACAATGCAGCTGCGCAAATTTCAGTTAAGCATCTGTATCAGTTCAGAGGCCTGCTGCAGTGAAGGAGCCCTCTTGCTGCTTCAGTTGCAGTATTATCAGTGGAAAAATAGAATCAGGATTCTCTCCTCTGTTCTTTGCCCACATGTGGGGACCTTCTCCAATTACCTCCAGTCCTCCTGAGCAGCTCATCCCACTTCTACCTTTTTAACTTCACTCCACTCTATGTGGATTCCCAGTGCTGTTATTCAGATGATCACCTGTCATCGCCTCACCATTCACCCCCAGTGCTCACGATCTGTGGTTGGGCAGTCAAAATTTTTGGGGTCCACAGCCTAAACGCTGGGGTGTGATAGGGTGTTGGGCAGCTCCCTCCCCTAGTCCACGGACTCTGGCTAGGAGCTCCGCCATTGTGTGAACACTGAGTGCTTCCCCAGTCAGGAGATATTAGAGTGTGGACCTTGCAGACATTGGGGCAAGGCAGACCATCGCCTGCAGGATCTGCAGCAGCTGGGTCACTGGGCAAACAGTGGCTCCACCCCCTCACTCTAGCCAGTATCTTTCACGTGACAAGAGGTAGAAACCACCTCTGAAGAAGGAGAGACAAGAAAAAGACACTTTCTCACTTCAACCAGTGTGAAACTTGGCTGCAGATCAAAAGTCATCAGCCCAGTGACTTAACTTGTTAAACTGGTTTAAGGTCAAACAATACACTGGGGCTGGAACCACCAGGAAAATTCTCCCAATTGTGGTAGAAGCATCCTGAACAACACATCAGTGGCTCCCCCTAGTGACAAAGGAAGCAATACACCTAGGCTGTTATGCAGCATAGGAATGGAGCACAAGACATGTTACCATCCAGAGAAAAGTTGAAAGGAGAGAAGCAAACATTGATCCAGATGGGAAGGACTCAGCAAAAGAACTCTGGGAGTATAAAGAATCAAATGGAAATCACACACCCAAAGAGGAACACCAGCACTCTAGCAATGGATACAAACAAACTCAGAACACTGCAATGTCACAGGAAGAATTTTAAACATGGATTGTAAAAAAGCTGAATGATATGCAAGAAAAAATGGATAACCTACACAAAGAAACCCCCCAAAAATAAAAATCCAAGACTTGGAAGAAAAATCCACTAAAGAAATCAAAATATTAAAGAAAAATCAAACTGAACACCTGGAAATGAAGAATTTATACAGGGAGCTATGAAACACAGCAGAAAGCCTCAAGAGCAGGGTAGCACTTTCCAATTAAATAAGTCAACCACTGAGATAGAGCAAAGCAATAAGAGAAAAGACCAGAGTATTCAATTAATCTGGGACTATGTGAAGAAGCCTAATGTGAGAGTTATGGGCATTCCTGAGGGTGAAGAAGACAATAAACAAGGGTTGGATAAGCCATTTGAAGATATAATTGAGGAAAATTTCCCAAGCCTTGCTAAAACTCTAGATATACAGGTTCAAGAAGCTCAAAGGATCCTGGAAAGATTCATTGCAAATAGGAAGACACCATGTCATGCAGTTATCAGACTGACCAAAATATCCACTAAAGAGGCACTTCTTCAACCATAAGGAGAAAGAAACAACTAACATGCAAAGGAAAGCCCATCCAAATAATGCCAGATTTCTCAGCTAAAACCTTACAAGCAAGAAGAAACTGGGTTGCATTCTCATTCTTCTGAAACAGAATAATTCCCAGCCTAGAATCTTGTACACAGCTAAGTTAAGTTTTGTACATGAAGGGGAAATTAAGACATTCTCAGATAAACCAAGACTGAGGGAATTCACCAAAACCAGACCATCCCTCCAAGAAGCCCTCAAAACAGAGTCACACATGGACCAGAACAAGAAAGACCCATGAATGTAAAACTACTCAAGAGCTAACAAAAATTCCAGATACCAAAATGGCTCATGAGACAAAACAGCAATGAAGTTCTACCCAACAGGATGGACAGAAATTCTGCCCCATATATCAGTTCTTTCTATAAATGTGAATGGTTTGAATTCCACATTCAAGAGACACAGGTTGGCCCAATGGATAAAAAAAATACAAGCCAAGTATCTACTGTCCTCAGGAAAGTCATCTAACCTGCAAAGACACATTTAGACTGAAAATAAAAAGGTGGAAATTGATATTTCAAGCAAACAGAAGCCAAAAAAGGCTGCCATGGTGGTTTTAACCTCAGATAACTTAGTTTTTAAATGAACAAAAGTAATAAAAGACAAAGGTGGTGACTATATACTAATGAAGAGTAGAGTTCAACAAGAAGACAAAACTATATTTAATATGTATGCACTCAAATTAGGTACTCCCAGATTCATAAAGAAAACCCTACATGATCTAAACCAAATGATAACCAGCAACACCATAATATCTGGGGACTTCAACACCCTGCTGACAACACAGGAGAAATTGTCCAAACAAAAAATAAAAAATAATGGACTTAAACAGAATGCTAGAAAAAATGGGTCCGACTGACATCTACAGGACATTCTATACAAAATCCACTGGATATATGTTCTTCCTGTCAGCTCATGGGTCATTCTCTAAGATTGACCATCTCCTAGGACACAAAGCATGTCTTAAAAATTTAAAAAACTAGAAATTAAACCATGCATATTCTCATATCACAGTGCAATAAAAGTAGAAATCAACCCTAACAGAAATTCTCATTTCTACTCAAAGTCGTGGAAGCTGAACTAACTTCTCCTGAAGGATCATTTCATAAATGAGGAAATCATGACAGAAGTCAAAAGATACTTTGAACTAAATGACAAAGGAGACACAGTTATCAAAATCTTGGGAAAAAATTTTTACATACTACACATCACATAAAGGACTGATAACAAGAATCTATTTAGAACTCAGGAAAATCAGTAAGAACAAATCAAACAACTCTATCAAAAAGTGGGCAAAGGACATGAATAGAAATTTTTCAAAAGAAGAAATAAGAATGGCTAACAAACATATGAAAAAATGCTCAACATCCCTAATCATCAGGGAAATGCAAATCAAAACCACAATGCAATATCACTTAACTCCAGTGAGAATGACCTTTATCAAAAAGTCCCAAAACAATACATGTTGGTGTGGAAGTGGAGAGACAGGAACACTAATACACTGCTGGTGGGACTGCAAACTACTGCAACCCCTGTGGAAATCATTATGGAGATACCTTAAACAGATTCAAGTAGACCTACCATTCGATCCAGCAATCCCTTTATTGGGCATCTACCCAGAAGAACAAAAGTCATTCTATAACAAAGACACCTGTACCCGAATGTTTATAGCAGCACAATTCACAATTGCAAAGATGTGGAAACAACCCAAATGCCCATCAATTCCCAAATGGATTAGTAAATTGTGGTATATGTATACCATGGAGTATTACTCAGCTGTAAGAAATAACGATGATACGACATCTCTTTGGTTCTCTTGGAGAGAATTGGAACCCATTCTATTAAGTGAAGTATCCCAAGAATGGAAAAACAAGCATCACATATACTCACCAGAAAATTGGTTTCCCTGATCATCACCCAAATGCACGTGGGGGAATGATACCAACTGGATATCAGACTGAGGCGGGGTGTGGGGGAGGGGATGGGTGTATGCCTACATGATGAGTGTGTTGCGCACCATCTGGGAAATGGTCATGCTTGAAAGTGCTGACTCAGGGAGGTGGGGGGTGGTGGAAGAGGATGGAGGTATGACTACATGGTGAGTGCCAGGCGCACTGTCTGAGGAATGGACACGCTTGAAGCTCTGACTCAGGAGAATGGGCAGAATATGGGCAATATATATAACCTGAGCTTTTGTACCCCCATAATAAGCTGAAATAAATAAAAAAATCTGTGGGGCACAGCTAAAACAGTACTTAGAGGAAAGTTTATTTCCATAAATGCCTATGTCCAAAAGACAGAAAACTTACAAATAGACAACTGAATGAATGGACTCAAAGAGCTAGAGAAAGAAAAAGAGACTGACCCCAAACCCAGCAGAAGGAGTGAAATTAATAAGATCAAATGAGAACTAAATGAAATGGACAACAGGAAAACTATATGAGAGATTAATAAAACAAATAGTTTGTTCTTTGAAAAGGTAAACAAAATTGACAGGCCTTTAGCTAGACTAACTAAGACCAGAAAAGAAAAATCTCTAATAACCTCCATCAGGAATATGAAAGGAAAAATTATATCTGATGCAACAGAAATACAAGATATCATTTATGAATTCTACAAAAACCTTTATGCAAGCAAATTGGAAAATATGGAGAAAACGGACAAATTTTTAGAAACATACAGACTCCCTAGGCTCAACCAGGAGGAAATAGAATTCCTGAACAGACCAATATCAACAACTGAAATTGAAACAACAACAAAAAAATCTCCCCAAAAAGAAAAGCACAGACCAGATGGCTTCACACCCAAATTTTACCACACCTACAAAGAAGAACAGGGGCCTATCCTACAAAAGATATTCCACAACATAGAGAAAGACTAAGTGTCTCCCAACACATTTTAAATGTCAACATAACTCGAATATCAAAACCAAGAAAAAACGCAACAAAAATAGAAAACTACAGACTAATATCCCTCAAAAATACTGATCCAAATCTTCTCAATAAAATCTGGGCAAATCGAATCTAGGTGCTTATCAAGAAAATAATCCTTCACAACCAAGTGGGATTCATCCCAGAGATGAAGGGATTGTTCAACATACACAAATCTATAAACGTAATACACCACATAAACAGAGGGAAAAACAAAGACCATATGATCCTCTCAATAGATGCAGAAAATGCATTTGAAAAAAATCAACATTCTTTCTGGGTAAGATATGAATAGAATGCTTTATGATAAGAAAGCTTAACTAAATAGGCATAGACAGGACCTACCTAAAAATGATACAAGCCATATATCACAAACCCACAGCCAACATAATACTGAGGAGAAAATTTGAAAGGCTTCATATTTAGAGCTGGGATTAGACAAGGTTGTCCACTGTTCCCACTGCTATTCAACATAGTGGAAGTCCTTGAGAGAGATATCAGGCAAGAGAGCAGATTCAAGAGTGTCCAAACAGAGACAGAAGAGAAAAAACTCTCACTCTTTGCTGATGATATGATATTGTACAGAGAAAACCTCAAGGATTCAAACAGGAGACTCCAGGAACTCATAAATAAATTTAGTAGAATCTCAGTATACAAAATCAATACACACAAAAACAGAGGCATTCATATATAACAATAACAGTGCAATTGAGAACCAAATCAAAGACTCAATACCCTTCATAATAACAAAGAACAAGATAAAGTACCTAGAAGTATATTTAACTAAGGAGGTAAAAGACCTCTACAGGGAGAACTATGAAACACTAAGGAAAGAGATAGCAGACCATGTAAACAGGTGGAAAACCATACCATGCTCGTGGATCGGAGGAAGCAATATTGTTAAAATGTCTATACTGCCCAAAGTGATCTACAGATTCAATGCAATACCTATTAAATTACCAACATCATTTTTCACAGATATCAAAAAATAATTTTATGCTTTGTATAGAACCAGAGAATACCGCATTTAGCAAAAGCAATTTTAAGCAAAAAGAACAAAATGAGAGGTATTAATTTACTAGACTTCAAACTATAGTACAAAGCTGTAGCTCTTAAAACTGCTTGGTGTTGGCATAAGTGCAGGGAGACAGAACAGTGGAACAGATCATAAAATCCAAATATAAAATCATCCTCATATAGCCACCTAATCTTTGACAAAGCAGACAAAAACATACTCTGGGTAAAAGAATCCTTATAAAAAATAGTGCTGGGAAAACTGGATAGCCACATGTAGAAGACTGAATCAGGACCCACAGCTTTTACCTTTCATAAAAATCAACTCACGGTAGAAAACAGACTAAAACCTTAGGACTGAAACAATTAGAATTCTAGAAGAAAATGTGGGAAATACTCTTGTATACATTGGTCTAGGCAAGGAATTTATGAAGAAGACACCAAAGGCAATCACAGCAAAAACAAAAATACATAAATGGGGCCTGATTAAATTAAAAAGCTTCTGCACAGCCAAAGAAACTGTCATAAGAGTAAATAGACAACCTACAGAATGGGAAAAAAATTTTGTATGCTACACATCCAATAAAGGCCTGCTAACTAGAATCTATTTAGAAGTCTGGAAAATCAGATAAAAAAAAAATCAAACAACCCCATCAAAAAGGTGGCAAAAGACATTAACAAACATTTTTCAAAAGAAGACAGAAGCATGGCCCACAAACATATGAAAAGATGCTCAATGTCTGTAATCATCAGGGATATGTAAATCAAAACCACAATGAGATATCACTTAACTCCATTGAGAAAGGCCCTTGTCAAAAAGTCCCATAACAACAAATGTTGGCATGGATAAAGAGAGACAGGTACACTCATACACTGCTGGTGGAACTGCAAACTAGTGCAACCTCTGTGGAAAGCAATATGGAGATACCTTAAATAGATACAAGTATACCTGCCATTTGATCCAGCAATCCCGTTATTTGACATCTATGCAAATGTACTAAAGACATTCTATAAAAAAGAGATCTGCACCCGAATGTTTACAGCATCACAATTCTCAATAGTGAAGATGTGGAAACAACCCAAGTGGTCATCAATACATGAGTGGATTAATAAAATGTGTTATATGTATACCATGGAGTACTTCTCAGGTATAAGAAACAATGGTGATATAGCACATCTTGTATTTTCCTGGAAAGAGTTGGAACACATTCTACTAAGTGAAGTATTCCAAAAATGGAAAAATAAACACCACATGAACTCAGCATCAAATTGGTTTCACTCTTCATCATCTAAGAGCATATTTAGGAATGACATTGATTGGGTTTCAGGCAGATGTGTGTGGGGGAGAGGATGGGCGTGTACATACATAATGAATGTGATGCACACTGTCTAGGGTTTGGACACATTTGAATCTTTGACTTGGGGGTTGGGTGGGGAAGGGCAATATAGGTAACCTAATCTTTCATGCCCCTACAATATGCTGAAATAAGAATTAAAAAAAAAAAACAGTAAAACACCTGACATATAGTAGGAAAAATAACAAAACAAATAATGGACTTAAACCTTATGCTAGAACAATTGGCCTGACATTTACAGGACATTCTACTCAAAATTCACTGAACATATGGTCTTCTCATCAGTTCATGGGACATTCTCTAAAATTTACCATATACTAGGTCACAAAGAATGACTTAAAAATTTTTTAAATATAGAAATTATACTATACATCTTCTAGATCACAGAGAAATAAATGTAGAAATTAACCCTAACAGAAATTGTCATTCCTACTTAAAGTCATGGAAGCTAAACAAACCTCTCCTGAATGATTATTTTATAAATGAAGAAATCAAGATGGAAATCAAAAGATTCTTTGTATTGAACAACAACGGAGACACAAGTTATAAAAATCTGTGGGACACAACTAAAGCATTCCTGATTGGAACATTTATTTCCAAAAATTCCTGTATCAAAAAGATGAAAAACATACAAATAGATAACCTAATGAATAGGCTCAATGACCTGGAAAAAGAAGAACAGACTGACTGCAAATTCAGCAGAAACAGAGAAATTAATAAGATCAAAACAGAACTAAATGAAAAGGACAACAAAATTGCCATAAAGGATATTAATAATACAAAAAGTTCGTTCTTTGAAAAGATAAACAAAATAGACACACCTCTCCGTAGACTAACCAGGAAGAGAAAAGAATAATCTCTAATAACCTCCATCAGGAACATGAAAAAAGAAATAAAAACCAATGACACACAGATACAAGATATCATCTATGAATTCTACAAAAATCTTTATGCATACCAACTGGAAAATGTGGAGGAAATGTACAAATATTTATAAACACACAATCTCCCTAGGCTCAAACAGGACGAAATAGATTTTCTGAACACTCCAATATCAAGAACTGAAACCCAAACAGCAATAAAAATCCTTCCTAAAATAAAAAGCCCTGGACCAGATGGGTTCACACATGAATTTTAGCACACCTGCAAAGAAGATCTGTTGCCCATCCTACAAAAATTATTTGCCAACATCAAGAAGTATGGAATTATCCCCAACATATTTTATGAAGCCAAAATAACTTTGATACCAAAACCAGGAAAGGATGCAATAAAAAAGAAACCTAAAGACCAATTCCCTTATGAATATAGATACAAAAATTCTCAATAAAATCCTAGCAAATCGAATCGAAATGCTTATCAAGAAAATAATCCACCATGACTAAGTGGGATTCATACCAGAGATGCAGGAATGGTTTAACATACATAAATCTATAAATGTAATTTACCACATGAATACAAGCAAAAATAAGGACCATATGATCCTCTCAATAAATGTAGAGAAAATATTTTACAAAATCCCACACCCTTTTATGATAAGACTGCTTAACAAAATAGGCATAGATGAGACCTATCTAAAAATGATACAAGACACAAGCCATATATGACAAACCCACAGCCAGAATCATACAGAATGGGAAAATTGAAAGCATTCCCACTTAGAACTGAAACGAGACAAGGCTGCACACTATCCACATTACTTTTCAACATAGTATTGGAAGTCCTTGCAAGAATTATCAGGCAAGAAATCAGAATCAACAGTATCCAAATAGGGACAGAAGAGATCAAACTCTCACTGTTTGCTGATGATATCATATTATCTCTGGAAAACCTTAAGGATTAAACCAAAGACTCCTGGAATTGATCAATGAATTCAGTAAAGTCTCAGGATACAAAATCAATACACACAAATCAGACACATTCATATATGCCAAAAACAGAGAACCAAATTAAGAACTCAATACTCTTCAGAATAGCTAGAAAGAAAATGCAATAACTAGTAATATATTTAACTAAGGAGGTAAATGATCTCTACAGTGAGAACTATGAAACACTGAGGAAGGAAATCACAGAGTACGTAAACAGGTGGAAAACCATACCATGCTCATGGATCGGAGGAAGCAACATTGTTAAAATGCCTATGCTACCCAAAGTGATCTAAAGATTGAATGCAATACCTATTAAATTGCCAACATCATTTTTCACAGATATAGAAAAAATAATTTTATGATTTGTATGGAACCAGAGAAGACCCCGTTTAGCAAAAGCAATTTTATGCAATAAGAACAAAATAAGAGGTATTAATTTACCAGACTTCAAACTATACTACAAGGCTGTGGTTATTAAAACTGCATGGTATTGGCACAAGTCCAGGAACACAGACTAGTGGAACATAATAAAAAATCCAGATATACAATCATCCTCATGTAGCCATTTAATGTTTGACAAAGCAGACAAAGCCATAGTCTGGAGAAAAGAATCCTCATTAAATAAATGGTGCTGGGGAAACTTGATAGCCACATGTAGAAGACTGAAACAGGACCAACACTTTTCACCTCTCACAAAAATCAAATCACGGTGCATAAGAGTCTTAAACCTTAGGTGTGAAACTATTAGAATTCTAGAAGAAAATGTGGGAAAGACTCCTATAGACATTGGGCTAGGCAAAGATTTTATGAGGAAGACCCCAAAGGCAATCATAACAACAACAAAAATAAATACATGGGACCTGTTCAAATTAAAAAGCTTCTGCACAGTGAAAGAAATTGTCATGAGAGCAAACAGACAACCTACAGAATGGGAAAAAATTTTTTGCATACTACACATCAGATAAAGGACTGATAACAAGAATATATTTAGAACACAGGAAAATCAGTATGAAAAAATTGAACAGCTCTATCAAAAATTGGGCAAAGGACATGAATAGAAATTTTTCAAAAGAAGATATAAAATGGTTAGCAAACATATGAAAGAATGCTCCACATCTCTAATTGTCATGTAGATCAAAACCACAATGCAATATCACTTAACTCCAGTGAGAATGGCCTTTATCAAAAAGTCCCAAAACAATACATGTTGGCATGGATGTGGAGAGACAGGAACACTTATACACTACCGGTGGGGCTGCAAACTAGTGCAACCCCTGTGGAAAACAGTATGGACATACCTTAAAAAGATATGAGTAGACCTACCATTTGATCTAGCAATTCCATTATTGGACATCTACCCAAAAGCACAAAAGACATTCTATAAAAAAGTCTCTGCACTCGAATGTTACAGCAGCACAATTTTGAATCACAAAGATGTGGAAACAACCCAAGTGCCCATCAACACATGAGTGGATTAATAAAATGTGGTATATGTATACTTTGAAGTATTACTCACCTATAAGAAATAATGGTGATATAGAATCTCTTATGGTCTCCTGGATAGAGTTGGAACCCATTTTACTAAGTGAAGTATTCCAAAAATGGAAAAATAAGCACCACATGTACTCACCAGCAAATTGGTTTCCCTGATCATCCCTTAAGTGCACATTTGGAAATAACACCAATTGGCCGTTGGGCAGATGTGGGGGGGCGGAGAAGATGCGTGTATACATACATAATGAGTGCAATGCACACTGTCTGGGGAATGGACTTGCTTGAAGCTCTGACTCAGGTAGGTGGGGGGCATGGCAAATATACATAACCTAAACATTTTTACCCCTATAATATGCTGAAAAAAAATTGATAAAAAAAGGACACCGTGGATGCCATGTGACCAATATTCTTCTCCCTGGCATGGTAAGGGATTAATTTCTGGGACTCTCGTGATGGGCCTACAGGCCATATCTTGTACACCCAGTTCTTGACTACATCACCAAGGAGCAAATAGGAGATAGTTGTTAATTAGTCTTGTTAGGTGTGAGATTTTGTGGGAGTGGAACAAGGAGAAGAGGAGTGTGGATCCCAGCTGTGGTTAACTAATTGGGCACTAATTCTCCAAAGGGAAGTCCATGCAGCTAGAACAGGCTGGGCCACTGCCAAGGGAACCTTCTTGCCTGCATTTAGTCATTGCATCTAGCTTGATGACTTGATGTTCTACAAGCAGACAGAGACCCAGGAGAAACTGGAAATTGTGAGTGCTGAAATGAGTAAGTCTTGCTCCAGGCTACTGGATTGCTGGTCTCAAACAGTTCTACCTCAACACAGAAACTCTCTGGTTAAGTAGGCTACTTTAGCCCCTCCTATGAAGCTTAAGAGGCAGGAGAAGAATCATTCTTTAAACCCTAATGTCCCTTACTAGCATTTGTACACATGGAGGGCTGGTTCACCCCATTCAACCTAATTCCCCTACCGCCTTTGCTGAGTGAATAAAGGACTCTTCTGGAAGTTCCATGACCACACCCACCACTTTGGGAATTAGAGAGCTTCTCCTGAGGAACCATATCTTGTCCTAGAATCCAAAAATAACAGTGCAGTTGTTCCCTCCAGTAAACATGACCAAATATCAGGGAAGTCAATTTGTACATGCATTATAGCATTTTGTAACTCAATCTTAGATGACGTGATTGACTCACACCCTCTGTGTGTCAGCAAAAAGCAACATCTATTTGAGATGAGAAAGAACTAATGAAGGAACTCTGGAATTATGAAGAATCATAGTGAAAGATCAACACCAAAAGAGAACACCAGCTCTGTAGCAATGGAGACCAGTGAAAGGCAGAAGACAGATGAAGAATTTGTAACACATATCTTAAGGAACCTCAATGAAATACAAGATAAAATAGAAACCAAACACCAATAAACCACAAAAACAATTCAGGAAGTGAATAAAATATTCACTATAGAAATTGAATCATCAAGAAAAAAAAACAACAGAAATTCTGGAAGTAAAAAATGTATTCAAAGAAGTACAAAACATAGTGATAAGCCTTAATTACAGATTAGAACAAGCAGAAGAAAGAATCTCAGAGATTGAAGATAACGCCATTCAACTAAACAAGTCAGTCACAGAGATAGAGCAGAGAATACGAAGAATAAGCAAAGCCTAAAAGAAATATCAGATTATGTAAAGAGGCTTAACATAAGAATCATAGGCATCCCTGAGGGTGAACAAAAGAACAAACAAGGGTTGTATAATTATTTGAGGGAATAATTGAGAAAAATTTCCCTGGCCTTGCTAGAAATCTAGATATTCAGATACAAGAAGTTCATAGGACCCCTGGGAGATTCATCATAAAGAAGAAAGCACCATAACAAATAGTAATCAGACTGGCAAATATAAACGCAAAAGAACTGCTCATATCAACCATTATGCAAAAGCATCAGGTAATTTACAAAGGAAAATCCATCAGACTAAAGGCAGACTTAGCAACTGAGACCCAACAACCCACAAGGATTAAGTCCCCATTCTCAGTCTTCTCAAAGAGAATAGCACCTAGCCTAAAATTCTGTATCCCACAAAACTAAGTTTCCTATATTAGTGGGAAATAAATTGTGTCAAACAAGCAAACACGAGAAAAATTCATGAAGAAAATACCTGCCCTGCAAGAAGTACTCAGAATTGCATTAGTCATGGATCAGCACCATAAACACTCAACAATGTAAACAAAACAATAAAACTTCAAAGCTGCAGGTGAAAGGCCAGATACCACAATGCTTCAAGAAATAAAGCAAAGCAGCCAAGTTCTACTCAGTGGGATGAAAAAGAAATCCACCACACCTATCAATTCTTCCAATAAATGTGAATGGATTGAAATTCCTACTAAAGAGAGATATACTGGCCAAAATTATAATTATATACAAACCAAGTATTTGCTGCCTTCAGAAAACATATCTAACACAAAAGGACTCATTGGACTCAAGGTGGAGGGATGAAAATATTTTTTCCATGCTAATGGAAAGCAAAAGAAAACCTTCATAGCATTTATCACATCAGATAACTTAGTCTTTATATCAACAAAAGTAATGAAAGACAAATATGGTCATTATATAATAATAACAATTCAACAAGAATTTATAACAATCTTAAATATCTACAAACATAACACTGGAGTGCACAGATTCATAAAATATATGTCAACTGATCTAAACACAATGCTAGATAGCAGGACTGTATTAGCCAGGGACTACATCACCCCTCTGACAGAATTTGAAAGAGCCTCCAAACAGAGAGTTACAAGGAAACAAGGGACTTAAATAGAACTCTAGAACATATGGACCTGACAGACATTTATAGAATATTCTACCCTCAAACCACCAAACATACATTTTTTTCTTCAAGTCTTGGGACACTCTTTAAGATTGACCACATCCTAAGCCACAAAACAGATCTCAACAAAATTTAAAAAATAGAAATTATACCATTTATCTTTTCAGACCAATGTGGAATAAAATTGGAAATTAACTCCAACAGAATACTAATTTCTATGAAAATTTATAGAAACTAAACAACTTACTGCTGAATGATTGGCATGTCAAGAAAAAAATTAGGAAGAAATACAAAATATTATTTTAACTAAATGATTAAAGGGACACATGTTATTAAAATCTGTGGGATGCAGCTAACATAGTCCTGAGAGGAAATTTTATAACCAAAAATGCTGACATACAAAAGACAGAAAGATCAAAAAGCAGCCATACAATGAATAATCTCAAAGATATAGAAAAGGATGACAAAACAAATCCCAATCCCAGCAGAAGAAATAACCAGTATCAGAGCAGAACTAAATGAAATTGATAATGAAACAACAGAAGATCAAGAGCACAAAAGTTGCTTCCTTGAAAGATAAACCAAGTTGTTATGCTTCTCAATAGATTAACCAGAGGCAGAAAAGAAAGTACTCTAGCAAGCCAAAGTAGGACTTATAAAGAAGAGATTATAACTAATACCACAAGAATATAAAATATCATCTCTGAATATTATAAAAATGTCATTGGTGAGTACATGTGATGCTTATTTTTCCATTCTTTGAATACTTCACTTAATATAATGGGTTCCAACTCTCTCCAGGAGAACCAAGGGGGTGGGGGGAGGGGATGGATGTATGCCTACATGATGAGTGTGTTGCACACTGTCTGGGGAATGGTCATGCTTGAAAGTGCTGACTTGGGGAGGTGGGGGGGAGGGGATGGAGGTATGACTACATGGTGAATGCCAGGCGCACTGTCTGGAGAATGGACATGTCTGAAGCTCTGACTCAGCGAGATGGGCGGGACACAGACAAAGTATATAACCTGAGCTTTTGTGCCCCCATGAAGAGCTGAAATAAAAAAAAAGATGAGTAACAAAACAAAACAAAAACGTCATTTTACATAAGCTTGAAAACATGGAGGAAAGGGACTAATTCTTAGAAACACAGTCCTCCTAAGCTCATCAGGAAGACATAGAATTCCTGACGACACCAAGATCAAGTACCAAAATTGAAGTACTAATGAAAACCCTTCCTAAAAAAAAGTCCTTTGCAGGGAAAAATAAAATAGCAAATTAATGTGACCTGCTGGCTTTCTGCTACCAAAGAAGGAGGAGAGGAACTCCAACAACTGCACATGAGTTTATTGCTCTTCCCACCCTCAAGATCAGCATTGTGAATCTGCACGGAAACAGTGTGGGCCACACAGCAAAGGAAAAAAGGTGAATGGGAGATACAATCACAAAGACTGGAGAGTGCAAGATATACAATAGGGAATAGAGTGCAGGAGGACTGTGACCACCTGTCTAGACAGCACAATGTGATCTGACCCCCAGGGGGATGACGAGCTCCTCCAGTGACCTCCACACCCACTCAGACAGGGACACCCCTGAAGTAAGTGCAAAGTTGTGGCAAAGGACAACAGGCTCTGTAGAGAGGAGACAATAGTGAGAAACATTTTAAACTTCCTTGTACTCTGTGCTAGGACTGTGCTGTGTAGGAGAAAGACTGGTCTGAGTGGTTACTTCCCACAACCATGCAAGGGAGTTTGGAGATAGGTACCTTACTTCTAGTGCTCAGTGGGGCCAGAACAAAGAAAGTGAACACTGAAAAGAGTGATCTGCCCCTGGAAACCGATGAAAATTTAGCTGAATCAGGGTGGGACAGAGAAAGCAAGAAACTCTGCTAGGTAGATATGAAACTGTGGGACTGTGATGCAGAGGGGACAGCTCGCAGCCTGTTGATTCAGGCTGCTGAACCAGCATGTGGTAAATCCTGAGTGGTTGACCCCAGACCTAGCCACTGCAGTTTTGAACAGCAACATTCCACAAGCCTGGGGACTTTTTTGCCATTCAAGGTGGGCTCTGCCCTTGGAAGTGGTAAGAAGCAAGAAAAGCCATATTGTCTGTGTGGCTGGCATGAATCAGTGGGACTTTGCTGAAAAACAGTCTGCAACCTGTTGGTTCAGCTGGTGTCGGCAGGTGAATCTTGAGTGCTTCTCCCCAGTGCAAGTTTACCAGAGGTGGGTGGCCACTATCTGTGGGATTCCCAGCCCAGAGACACTGGAGCATATGGCAGCCCAGTCTACACCCCTCCCCAAGCCCAGCGAGTTTCACACTGGGCAAAGGAGGCTCTGCCCTTGGAAATGGAGAGATATCAGAAAAGCCATTCTATCTGTGTGACTGGCATACAGTTTCAGGGCTTTGGTGCTGAATAATAGTTGATGGCTTGTTGATGCAGCCTGCAAGAACAGTTTAGGTCATCTAATAAGATCAAAAGTATAGGGCTTGTTCTCTGCATCTGGGTGGCTGCTAACATTGGGGTTTGTGGACAGGGAAAACAAACTGGCCAGAGACCTCAGCAATTGCACAAACTGACCCCTTCATTCAACAGCAGACTCACAAGTCTGGTGAAAGATCCCT
The DNA here is from genome assembly GCF_020740605.2 of Lemur catta. Classification (NCBI taxonomy): domain Eukaryota; kingdom Metazoa; phylum Chordata; class Mammalia; order Primates; family Lemuridae; genus Lemur; species Lemur catta. The sequence goes on from NC_059156.1 coordinate 1,270,416, forward strand.
GAATGACATATTAGTCATTCCACCTAGAGGCAGATCAAACAACCATACAAGCATACACACCCAGGCTTGCTGCAACGAACTGAGATCTCTGTTACCTTTACACAACTAATTTTTGTATTATTTCAGCTTATTAAAGGGGTACAAAAGTTCAGGTTATATATATTTCCCATGCCTCCCCATCACCCCGAGTCTGAGCTTCAAGCGTGTCCATTCCCTAGACAGAGCACATCACACTCATGACGTAGGTATGCACCCATCCCCTCCCCACCCATATCCCCCAGTCAGAACTTCAAGTGTGTCCATTCCCCAGACAGTGCACCTCACACTCATCATGTAGGTATACACACATGCCCTCCCCCCAGCCCCCACCTTTGTCTGATACCCAATGGGTGTTCTTCCCAAATGCGCACTTATGTGATGATCAGGGAAACCAGTTTGCTAGTGGGTACATGTGGTGCTTATTTTTCCATTCTTGGGATACTTCACTTAATAGAATGTGTTCCAAATCTCTCCAGGAGAACCAACGAGATGCCATATATATCACCGTTATTTCTTATAGCTGACTAATAGTCCATGGTACATGTATACCACATTTGGCTAATCCATTCGTGAATTGATGGGCATTTGGGTTGTTTCCACATCTTTGCAATTGTAGATTGTGCTGCTATAAACATTTGGGTGCAGGTGCCTATTTTATAGAATGACTTTTGTTCTTCTGGGTAGATACCCAATAATGGGATTGCTGGATCGAATGGTAGGTCTACCTGAATCTGTTTAAGGTATCCCGATATTGTTTTCCATAGGGTTTGTACTAGTTTACAGTCCCACCAGCAGTGTATGAGTGTTTCAGTTTCTCCACATACACGCCAACATGTATTGTCTTGGGACTTTTTGGTAGACGCCATTCTCACTGGAGTTAAGTGGTATCTCATTGTGATTTTGCATTTCCCTCATGATTAGAGATGTTGAACATGTTTTCATGTGTTTGTTAGCAATTTTTATATCTTCTTTTGAAAAATTTCTATTCATGTCCTTTGCCCACTTTTTGATAGGGTTGTTTGATTTTTTTCTTACTGATTTTCCTGAGTTCTAAATAGATTCTTGTTATTAATCCTTTATCTGTTGTGTAGTATGCAAGAATTTTTTCCCATTCTGTAGGTTGTCTGTTTACTCTCATGACTGTTTCTTTTGCTGTGCAGAAGTTTTTTAATTTAATCAGGTTCCTTTTACTTATTTTTGTTGTTGGTGTGATTGCCTTAGGGATCTTCTTCATAAATTCTTTACCTAGGACAATGTCTGTAAGAGTCTTTCCTACATTTTCTTCTAGGATTCTAATAGTTTCCCACCTAAAGTTTAAGTCTGTTATCCACTGTGATTTGATTTTTGTAAGAGGTGAACTCTGTGGGTTCTGTTTTTGTCTTCTACATGTGGTTATCCAGTTTTCCCAGCATCTTTTATTAAATAAGAAATCCTTTCCCCAGAGTATGTTTTTGTCTGTTTTGTCAAAGATTAGATGGGTATATGAGGATGGTTTTATATTTGGATTTTCTGTTCTGTTCCACTGGTCTGTGTCCCTGCACTTGTGCCAATTCCAAGCAGTTGTATTAATCGCAGCTTTCTAGTTTAGTTTGAAGTCTCACAACATAATACCTACCATTTTGTATTTGATACTTAAAATTGCTTTTGCTAAATGGGGTCTTATCTGGTTCCATACAAAGCATAAAATTATTCTCTCTATATCTGAGAAAAATGATGTTGGTAATTTAGTAGGGATTGCATTGAATCTGTAGAAACTTTGGGCAGTATAGACATTTTAACAATGTTGATTCTTCCAATCCATGAGCATGGTATGGTTTTCCACCTATTTACATGTTCTGTGATTTCCTTCCTCAGTGTTTTGTAGTTCTCCCTGTAAGTGTTCCTTTACCTCCTTAGTTAAATATATTCCTAGGTATTTTATTTTCTTTGTTGCTATTTTGAAGAGTATTGAGTCCTTAATTTGGTTCTCCGTTTGACTGTTATTAGGCATATGTGAATCCCTCTAATTTGTGTCTGTTGATTTTGTATTCTGAGACTTTACTGAATTCATTGATCAATTCCAGGAGTCTCTTGGTTGAATCCTTGGGGTTTTCTAGAGAGAATATCATATCATCATCAACAAAGCGTGAGAGTTTGATCTCTTCTTTCCCTATTTGGACTCCCTTGATTCTGCTCTCTTGCCTGATAGCTTTCACAAGGACTTCCAATACTATGTTGAAAAGTAAGGGGGACAGTGGGCAGTCTTGTCTGTTTCCAGTCCAAAGTGGGAATGGTTTGAATTTTTCCCCATTTAGTATGATGGTGGCTGTGGGTTTTTCATATATGGCTTGTATCATGTTTAGATATGTCCCGTCTATGCCTATTTGTTAAGTATTCTTATCAGGAAAGGGTGTTGAATTTTGTCAACTTCTTTTTCTGCATCTATTGAGAGGGTCATATGATCTTTATTTTTACTTCTATTTATGTGGTGAATTACATTTGTAGATTTGCATATGTTAAACCATCCCTGCATCTCTGGGAGAAAGCCCACTTGGTTGTGATGAATTATTGTTTTGATAAGCACTTCGATTCGATTTGCTAGGATTTTATTGAGAATTTTTGCATCTATATTCATAAGGGATATTAGTCTGTGGTTTTCTTTTTTTGTTGCATCCTTTTCTAGTTTTCGTATTAAAATTATGTTGCCTTAGAAAATGTGTTGGGGAGAATTCTGTCCTTCTCCATGTTGGAGAACAGTTTATGTAGGATGGGTACCAGTTCTTCTTTGTAGGTGTAGTAAAATTCGGGTGTGAACCCATCTGGTCCAAGGCTTTTCTTTTTGGGAAGGTTTTTTATTGCTGTTTCGATTTCAGATCTAGATATTGGTCTATTCAGGAATTCTATATCTTCCTGGTTGAGCCTGGGAAGGCTGTGTGTTTCTAAAAGTTTGTCCATTTCCTCCTCATTTTCCAATTTTTGTACATAAAGATTTTTGTATAATTCATAGATGACATCATATATCTCTGTGGCATTGGTTGTGATTTCTCCTTTCATATTCCTGATGGAGGTTATTAGAGTTTTTTCTTTTCTGCTCTTGGTTAGTCCAGCCAGAGGTGTTTCAATTTTGTTTATTCTTTCAAAGAACTAACTTTTTGTTTTATTAATTTCTCTTATGGTTTGTTTGTTTTCCTTTTCATTTAGTTCTGATTTGATCTTAATAGCTTCTCTCCTTCTGCTGGATTTGGTGTTGGTCTGTTCTTCCTTCTCCACCTCCTTGAGTTTATTCATTAGATTGTCTACTTGTAACTTTTCTGTCTTTTTGATATAGGCATTTACGAAAATAAATTTTCCTCTCAGGACTGCTTTAGCTGTGTCCCACAGATTTTGATAAGTTGTGCCTCCATTGCCATTTAATTCAAAGAATCTTTTGATATCTGTCTTGATTTCTTCATTTATAAAATAATCATTCATGGGAAGGTTGTTTAGCTTCCATGACTGAGTACAAATGAGAATTCCTGTTAGTGTTCATTATTACTTTTATTCCGCTGTGATCTGAGAAGATGCATGGAATAAGTTCTATGTTTTTTAATTTTTTAAGACATGCTTTACATCCTAGGATATGGTCAATCTTGGAGAATGTCCCATGAGCTGATGATAAAAAAGTATATTCAGGGGATTTTGGGTAGAATGTCCTGTAGATGTCAGTCAGGCCCATTTGTTCCAGCATTCTATTTAAGTCCATTATTTCTCTGTTTATTTTTTGTTTGGAGGATCTTTCCAGTACTGTCAGCAGCGTGTTAAAATCTCTGACTATTAAAGTGTTCTTATGTATCATTTTGTTGAAATCAAGTAGGCTTTGCTTTATGAATCTGGGTTCACCTATGTTGGGTGCATATATGTGAAGTATAGCTATGTCTTCTTGTTGTATTGTACCCTTCACCAGTATATACTAACCATCTTTGTCTTTCATTACTTTTGTTGATTTTAAAACTATGTTATCGGATATTAAAACTGCCATGCCAGCTTTCTTTTGGCTTCCACTTGCTTGAAATATTAATTTCTACCCTTTTATTTTCAGTCTAAACGTATCCTTGCAGGTTAGATGAGTTTCCTGAAGACAGCAAATACTTGGCTTGTATTTTTTTAACCATTGGGCCAGTCTATGTCTCTTGAGTGGAGAATTCAGTCCATTCACATATAATGAGAGAATTGGTAAGTGAGACTGATTTCTGTTCCTCATGTTAGGTTGAATTTCATTATTCTGTTTTCTCACTTGAGCCACTGTGATAAGTGGGTTTTTATCTTCTCTTGGGTAGTTTTATATTTGTGGGTCTTTCTTGTGCTGGTCCGTGTGTAGCTCTGTTTTGGGTACTTCTTGGAGAGCTAGATTTGTCTTGGGGAGAATGGTTTAATTTCACCTTCATATATAAAGCTGAGCTTAGCTGGGTATAAGATTCTAGGCTGGGCATTATTCTGTTTCAGAAGAGTGAGAATGGGACCCCAGTCTCTTCTTGTTTGTAGGATTTCAGTTGAGAAATCTGGCGTAATTCAGATGAATTTTCCTTTGTATATTACTTGTTTCTTTCTCCTTACAGCTCGAAGAAGAGCGTCTTTAGTGGATATTTTTGTCACTCTGATAACTGCCTGACATGGTGTCTTCCTATTTGGTATGACTCTCCCAGGGATTCTTTGAACTTCTTGAACCTGTATGTCTAGAGTTTTGGCAAGGCCTGGGAAATTTTCCTCAATTGTATCTTCTAATAGTTTATCCAACCCTTTCTTATTGTCTTCTTCACCCTCAGAAATGCTGATAACTCTCATGTTAGGGTTCTTCACATAATCCCACATTTCTTGCAGACTCTGGTCTTTTCTCTTATTTCTTCGCTCCATCTCTGTGACTGCCTTATTTAATTGGAAAATGTTATCTTCATTCTCTGAGATTCTTTCTTCTGTTTGATCTACCCTGCTCTTGAGACTTTCCACTGTGTTTTGTAGCTCCCTGAATAAATTCTTCGTTTCCAGGAGTTCAGTTTGAGTTTTCTTCAATATTTGGGTTTCTTTTTTGAATTTTTATTCCAAGGTCTGGATCTTTTTGCTAGTGTCTTTGTGTTGGTCATCAATTTTTTCTTGCACAATATTCAGCTTATTTATTATCCATGTTTGAAATTCTTCCTGTGACATGTTGCTATTTCAAATCTGGTTTGTGCCAATTGGTAAAGAACTAGTAATCCTCTTTGTGGCAAGGTTTCAGCTTGATTCTTTGTCGCACCGCACTTGCCTGCAAGGACGACGCAACAATCCGGAGTTCTTCCAACAGTGGTTTATTGGAGCAAATAGCTTAGTTACATGGCAAGAGACCTCGAACAGGAAGCGTTGTAAGCTTATATGCTAGTGCAAATAGTCGTGGCAAACGGTGGTTGGTGAGTGACTCCGGCACTACACCCAATGGCGGTCTTTCTGGGTGCCTGCGTCACCTGTAGTCAGAGGCCGCGCCTCACAGCTCCCCCTTTTGTTTTAAGGCCCATACTATAGGATTCCAATCACCCGGTCCGGATCCGGGGGCAGGATTCCCATAGGCGGGCGTAAGGGCCACCTTCTCCCGTGCAATGAGCAAAGGCTCAGGGAGGTGCAAAGGCTGGCGAATAGACAGGGGGCGACATGCCACAGTCTGGTGCAATGGGGGAACCCCTCAGAGTGCAAGGGCCATGTCATGCTGAATAAGAGGTGAGCGGGCCGTGACCATCGGTACGCAACATTTGCAGCCAGATACCGGGGGACTGACCAGCCTCAAGGGCGGCCAATGCCTGAGTCACCAACACACGGTCCCTACGGCGCTGTGTACGAAAGCGCAGGAACCCCCAGGCTACAACGCTTGCCCCTAGAAGGCCGAGAAGTCCCAAGGACCCAAGGCCAGCCCAGTCTCTTACTCCACAAAGCACTGACTGCAGTGTGGGGAGAAGACCTTTGGTCACAGTCAAGTCCAGTCGGGTAGAGTTAATGTGGATGATTTCCAGTTGTAGTTGGCGGGTCAACGCGGTAAACTGAGTTGACCAGTTGCCCTTTAGCATTTCGGACAATTGTCGAGATAGGTTGGCAGCGCGGGATGCATTGTCAAACGGCACTGAGGTGACACACAGTCCTGTGAGTCGCCATTCACAGCCAAGCTGCGCCACTTGCCACAGGGTATCCACTTGTTCTTGGACTAGATCCACACGTTGATTCAATATCATGATTCCGCCTTTTAGATGTGCATTCATAAGAGTTTGTGTATCCAATGCAGTAGCTGTTGATGCTGATAAGTTATTTAGAGCCTGTGCAGTTTGGACAGTGCCTATGGCTGCTGCCATCGCGGCCGCCAGCGCAGCAGTCACCGCCGTTGCGGTGATAATGGCTGCAGTAATACCAAAATCTCTTCGGTGCTGGAAAAGAGTCAACGAATCAGGAGCCTCCACTGGCCATGGGACAAAGCGAGGCATGCGAGCAGCAATAGCTAGAGAATGGCTAGTGGCATTCCAACAGCGAGCATAGAAGCAGTTCTCCTTAGAGCAGTTCAACTCAATGGTCGAGTTGCTGTCAGCTATGATCCAGATGAAAGGGGGCCAAAGACAAACAGGCGTAGGGGGGAAGGACAGGTTCCTATACTGGAAAACAGAGACCCCCGTCTCAAACGGTTGGGACGCATTCCAAGTAAAATTGGCAGAGCCCACCATTCCCCCACGCACCATAGCCAGAGGGGACAGGTCAGCACAGCTACCGTTGACCCCACACAAAAGCCAAAGATCAAAAGGATTGGAAGGCCGACTCTGAGTGGGATTTTGGTAGGTAAAATTGTAGCCCTTAAAGGTGCTGTTGGTGCGTGTACTGATCCTAGGGGAGAACGTGAAATAAGGCTTTTTTGCCCAGACCACAGAGGATCCCTGACAGCCGGTCCAAGGGAGGGTCTCCCCAGGATCCCGTCGCTCCACACAATGTGGAGCCCAACGAGATTGCTCTCCCTCCCCAGGCACAGAGCGATTAGCCACAGCATCAAGGCTAGGCCACCAACCAGATATAAAAGTGCCGTTGGCGGTGGAGACGGCATCAGAGGGGGGGTCAACCCAAGCGGCAGTCTGGTTGCATAAAAAAATGCACCCTTCAGAGGCATTGGAGTGCCAACACGGAAGCATAGGGAACCTAACAGGGTAAATGACTCATTTTGGGGTACGGCCGTATTTTCAGGAGATCAAGGGAGAAAAGGAAGGTTTAAGGAGGCATTGGAAGTAAATAGTCGTGGAAAGATAAGAGCATCATGAGGCACTGGCATTGGCCTCGGGAACACCGACAGGAGGGCCCATCTCCTCTCCGCCGATGCTTGCACAATCAGCAGCAGGAGGGTCAGGAACTTCAACTTCTCCGCGACTGATCCCATTGCCATCTGTAGTGTCTGTGTTCACCGGCTGATGCACTCGCCTTGTCAGTCGCGCCGGGACCCACACTGGATCAGGAGCGTCCTGTGGAAAAACACAAATAGCGCCCCTGGATCGGCTAACAACCAGATCCGGACCTTTCCACTTATTAAGCAAGACATCCTTCCACAAGACCTGTTCTGATAGGGGAGAGCCAGGATCGGCATGGCGATCCGCAGCAGAATGCCCATGATCATCCAGCAAAAGAAAATTTAGAGTAAACAGAGTAAAAGATAAGATGGGCTTAGGTGTCCGTAGGCCCAAGGGACCCATCTCCCCCTTTTGTTTTTTCAGATATGCCTTGAGGGTGCCATGGGCCCGTTCCACAATGCCTTGGGCTTGGGGATTATAAGGAAGGGCCGTGCGGTGCTCTACACCGAGGCACGTGCAAAACTGTTGAAAGGCCTGAGAAGTGTAGGTGGGGCCATTATCCGTCTTAATAACACGAGGTTTCCCCCACGCCGCCCAAGCTTCCAAACAATGGATGATAACATGACTTACCTTTTCACCTACCAGAGGGGTGGCGTGGATAACGCCAGAGCAGGTATCAACGGAAACATGGACGTAAGAAAGAGAACCAAAGGAGGAGTAATGAGTAACATCCATTTGCCACAGATGAAGTGGCCGAAGGCCGCGGGGGTTGACACCTACATGGGGCACCGGGCGAAAGGGCGCACAGGCTGCGCACTGAAGCACAATGTCCCGTGCAGCCGCTCGTGACAGGCCGAATTTAAGGCGCAGTGTTAGTGAAGGAACCTGATATAGCAAGTGTAATTCACGAGCGGCCTCCAACGGAGAGCTGACCCAGAAAGCATGAGTAGCTTGGTCTGCCAAGGCATTGCCTTGCGCCGTAGGGCCAGGCAACAGGGAATGGGCCCGGATGTGTGTGATGAAGAATGGGGACCTGCGCGAATGGATGGCAGCACGGATTGCACAAAATAAAGGGAAAACCGTGCTGCGGGGGTTCAAGGCGTGGGCAGTCTCCAACAGACGAACAGCCTGAACGACATAGGCAGAGTCAGAAACTATGTTGAGAGGCTCCGGGACTGTACGAAGGACCAGCTCAACGATCGCGCATTCAACGTGCTGGGGGGAAGAGTAAGAGAATCGGGCTGTAAACACATGATCATTAATCACATAACTGCCGGTGCCAGTAGAGGATCCGTCAGTGTAAACAACTGTGGCTCCCACAAGGGGTTCAGGGGAAGTTAAATGAGGAAAAATAAGTTCATTGCGGAGAGCAAATTGGAGGAGTGGGTGCTTAGGATAGTGATTATCGATCTCCCCTGGAAAGACACATCGAAGCACTGCCCAGCCATCCAGGGAAGAGCAAAGAACCTGGACTTGGGACGTGGTGTATGGGCAACAGATAACAGCAGGGTAAACACCAAAATGAGAAAGAGACAACTGAAGCCCAGACAGGGCCAAGTCTGCAACTAAAGTAGGATAATGCCCCACAGCGCGCCGTAGTGAAGCATGCGAATGAATCCACAGCAAAGGCCCCTCCTGCCATAACACCGCTGTAGGTGAAGCTGGGGAAGGCAGGAGGCAAAGGGAGAAGGGGCGGTCGGGCTGGAGACGGACCAATTGGGCCTGTTGGAGAGCTTTCTTGACCTTGGCAAGGGCCTGCCGCGCTTCTGGAGTTAACGATCGGGGGGATAAGATGTCTGGTTCGCCCTCCAAAAGTTGAAACAAGGGGCGCAGTTCAGAGGTGGGCAAGTGCAGGTAGGGGCGAATCCAGTTGATGTCGCCAAGTAGTTTTTGGAAATCATTTAGAGTGTGCAAGTTATCCTTTCTAATTTCAATTTTTTGGGGTCGAACAGAGGAGGGACCAATATGGGCTCCTAAAAAATCGCCCACATCGCCCTCCTGGACCTTTTCTGGAGCGATAGCAAGGCCAAAAAAAGACAAGCTCCTATGCAGCGCAGCATAGGCCTTGTGTAGGACTGAAACGTCAGAGTGACAAAGTAAGAGGTCATCCATATAATGTAAAATTTTAACTGAGGGAAATTCCCGTCTTACGGGTGAGACGGCCGCCGCTACATACAGCTGGCACATGGTAGGGCTGTTGGCCATACCCTGAGGCAGTACTCTCCATTGATATCGCAAATCAGGTTCCTCATAATTGAGTGACGGGAGCGTGAAAGCAAAACGCTCCCGGTCATTAGGGTATAGCGGTATAGAGAAGAAGCAGTCTTTGATATCAATAATAATAAGTTGCCAATGTCTGGGTAGGGTGGAAAGAAGTGGGAGGCCACGCTGCACAGGCCCCATCACTTGCATTTGGTGGTTGATCGCATGGAGATCGTGCAAAAGTCGCCATTTACCAGATTTCTTTTTGATGACAAAAATAGGAGTATTCCAGGGAGAGCGGGACGGCTCCAAATGGCCCATGCGGAGCTGCTCAGAGACTAACTCTCGAGTGGCTGCAAGTTTATCTGAAGGCAGGGGCCACTGAGATACCCAAACCGGCTCCGCTGTCAGCCACGGTATGGGTATGGCTTGTTCCTCAGTGACCCCTAAGAAAAACCCAACCCCTGTCGCGGGGGGCGCGGCCTGGGTATAATAGGCTCTGCGCGGCCCTGCAGACGGGGGCCCAATCCTCTTCCAGGAACGCAACCCATATCCCGCATCATCTGCTGACTCTGAAGAGAAAATTCATTAGTTAAACGGAAGGACATTTGATTTAAAAGATCTCGACCCCATAGATGGACAGGTATAGGCATGACATAAGGCTGAAAAGTACCCTCATGACCCTCCAAATCCCTCCATTTGAGGTGCGAGGCGCTCATAGCTGGAGCGGAGGCGTAGCCGAGGCCCTGCAAAGTATGTGTGGAGGGGACAGTGGGCCAAGAGGAGGGCCACCAATGACTAGACATGACACTGGAATCTGCCCCAGTATCTAAAATGCCTTGAAATGACTTACCCTGAACCTGAAGCGTGAGTGCAGGCCTCTCACCTAAGTCGAGGGATAGGTAGGCCCCTGTGCCCCCCGAAGAACCAAAGCCTCCTTCCCCTCGAGCCCGGGGGACACTAGGGAAACGTGAATGGAGACTTGGTAACACAAGCAATTGGGCAATCCTGTCACCAGGGCAGACGGACACCACACCTTTAGTGGCGGAAGCCAAGATTTGAACGGTGCCCATAAAGTCCGAATCAATAACCCCTGGGTGGACCACTAAGCCCCTTAGTGTGGAGGAAGAGCGGCCCAACACCAACCCCACAGATCCCGATGGGAGAGGACCTCGAAAGTCCAAAGGAATGGGCTGGCACCCCATCCCGGGGGTCAATACTGTGAGGGAGGTGGCACAGAGGTCCAGTCCTGCGGAACCCGGAGTGGCTCTCCGGATGACCCCGGGGGCGTCAGTGACGGCAACTGTATCTGTTGGGGCATTGGTGGCTGCTGGAAGACCCCATACATTTGCGGGCCCTGGGATCGTGGGCCCCTCCCCCCGTTTTTTGACTGGTTAAAAATCTTAGGGCGAACAGTGAATGCAGATGCCAGTGGCTCGAGTGGCCATCCTTTAATATCCTTTACAGACCGACATTCTGAAGCCCGATGGCGGCCCTTTCCACAACGATGGCAAACCTCTGGCACCCGGGGTTGGGGCTCTGGCCGGGGACGCGGGGAATTTCGGCACTGCTTTCGAATGTGTCCCCGCTGGCCACACTTAAAACAAGTCACTTCAGAACTGCCCCTGGCAGCTATAATAGCAGCGGCTAAGCCCGCATTGGTGTGGGGGGGGCCTCCAATCTCCCTGCAAGCTTTTAACCATGCGCTAAGGCCTTTTCCTTTCCAGGGGGTGATGGCATTGCGACATTCTCTTGTGCACTGCTCAAAAACCAGTTGTTCTACCAACGGCATAGCCGCGTCTGCATCGCCAAAAATCCTCGCCGCAGCCTCCACCATCCGGGCCACAAAATCGGAGAACGGCTCCGCAGGACCCTGAATGACCTTAGTTAGATTGCCTGCAACCTCCCCACGATTCGGCAGCTGCTGCCATGCCTTTATAGCCAGTTGATTAATCTGAGCATACACTTGAACAGGGTAGGCAAGCTGGTTGTTCTGCCAGCGACCCTGTACTAGAAGCATATCGGCATCCCAGTTAGGTTGGCCCTGCTGAGCATTCTGCCGGGCCTGGTTAACACAGGCATCCTGATATATAGATTTCCAATCTAAATATTGGCCCATAGACAGACAAGCTCGTACTGTGCTAGCCCAATCACTGGGGGTCATGGCATGAGCACTCAGTCGCTCCAGCAGGCCACGGGTATAAGCTGCATTGCACCCATAAGCCTTAACGGCCTCTGCCAGATTCTTCAATTGTTTGTAATCCAAATGCTCATGATATCGACGCTGGTTCGCATCCTCAAAAACAGGAAAAGCCATCCTATTTTTCTCCTATCTCGGGGGGGCACAAAAGAGGTCCCGCCCTCCGTTTCCGGAGGGGCGGATCCTCTAGCGGAAGGAGGCGCGGGGGCATACGGAGGCGGGTGATACTTTGCCGCTGCCTCCTCCAGCTCCGCCTTTTCCTGTGGAGTTAACCCCCCCTCCGACTCGCGAGAGCGCGAAGAGGAAGAGGATCGAGAGGAGGAAGAAGAAGATAAGCGGGAAGAAGAAGAAGAAGAATCAGACATGCAGAGGGAGGCCATTTTGAAGGCTACCCTCTCTGGCGTGGCAGCCGCCACGTCAGACTCTGGCGACGGGCGTCCCCGCCGCCGTTCAGGAATCCCTTTTTTACGCACTGACTTTCGTTTCCTTTTCGGCCTTTCCTTCGGCCGACCTGGCCAGCCCGGATCCGTCTTGCCCATCTCGGACACACTATCTTGATGATCACTGAGTGCCTGTTGACCTTCCCAAACCAGACCGCTACAATGGTCGTCCTCTAGACAAGAGCGCACTAGTGCCCACACGGGGAGGGTACACTCCCGCAGACAGCCAGACTCTCGGGCACGACGAAGGTCTTTCTCCAGTTTATCCCAACTCAGAGTCGTCAGAGACCCCCAGTGGAGAAACCAGGGAGCCATCTGGTCCACCTCCTGCATAAAGTGTCGCAGGACACGATCGGGGATACTAAGCTCTCCGGCGGCCAAAAGGCCCTGTAGCGCTCGCAGCAGTTGGCAACTAGGAGAATTTCCCATAGTGCGGACGAGAGCCGCTCAGTGTCACTATCACGAGAGGACAGGGGCCCGAAATCGAAACTGCCCCTACCACTGCGGTTCTGAACTCACCTCCCAAGAGGTCATCTCCGCCGGTGGCCGAAGTTCCCGGATTTCGGCACCAGTTGTCGCACCGCACTTGCCTGCAAGGACGACGCAACAATCCGGAGTTCTTCCAACAGTGGTTTATTGGAGCAAACAGCTTAGTTACATGGCAAGAGACCTCGAACAGGAAGCGTTGTAAGCTTATATGCTAGTGCAAGTAGTCGTGGCAAACGGTGGTTGGTGAGTGACTCCGGCACTACACCCAATGGTGGTCTTTCTGGGTGCCTGCGTCACCTGTAGTCAGAGGCCGCGCCTCACAATTCTTTATACTCCTAGAGTTCTTTTGCTGAGCCCTTCCCATCTTCTTTCAGCTTTAGCCTGGATAGAGGCACACTGTGCATGCTGATCTTTGGCTGTGCAGTAGTCCAGGTAAGCTGCCTCCTCTGTCACTAGGGGGAGCCTTTCACATGTTGTTCAGGATTTTGCTACCTCAGCTGGGGGGCTGCTCTTGTTGGGTCCAGCTCCAGAGAATTAATTTGACCCAAAACCAGTTTGAGAGTCCAGTCACTTGGCTGATCTAATTGCAGATGAAAAGTGACTTTTTCCTCGCCTCTTCCTTCCCTGAGTTGGTTTCTGCCTTTCTCTGCATGAAAGACAGTGGCTAGGGCCAGTGCACAGTGCCCTCATTCGCCCAACACCCCAGCTGCTGCAGCTTCCAGGGGCAATTTTCTGCCCCACCGCAATGTCCACAAGGTCCATGCTTCACACTCTTATGACTCGGGAAGCACTCAGTGTGCATGTAAAGGCGGAGCTCCTCATGGGGGCCCACATACTAGGGGAGGGAGCCACCCATGGAGCCACTCAGTTCGCAATCGCTCCACAGTGGCTAGGCTGTGGACCCTGACAATGGTGGCTGCCCACCCGCTGGTGGCTGATGCTGGGGGTGAATGTTCAGGGTCCGGCAGGGGCTGGAGTAGCTGGGGATTGAGAGAGCCCAGCCACCCACGTAAAGGAGATAGTTTGGCATCCCCCAAGTGTCTTTCACTGCAGCCTAGGGCAAACCTTCTCCCACCAGTTACAGTCCACCCACAGAGCTCTGGGTCCAAAGTGCCTCCCGCTATTGTCTCCTCTGCACAGAGCCCCATGTCTCTTGTGGTGATTCTACACTGGCTTTAGGCAGATCCCTAATTGATTGGATGTGGTGGTCATTGGGGAAACAGGCCACTTTCCTGTGGGGCTGAACCCACCTTACACACTGGTGAGGTGGGTACTGCTGTCCCACACTCCCCTCTCTATTTTCCGTCCCACACTCTCTAGATTTTCACAATCTGATATCCCATTCACCTCACTCTTTTCTTGGTCTCTGTGTCCCACACTGATTCTCCATGGATTCACACCACTGGTCTTGTAGGGGTGTGATCCTCTAGCGTTATGGCAGACTGAAATCCATGCCTTCCTCTCCAGGAGCATGAATCCAAGAAGTCACCACCACTCCACCATCTTAAAAGCTTGTCTTTATCTTGTTGCTATAGTACAGCCAAGCTCAGATTCTGATGTTCAGGACAGGGTGGCATAAACACCTCTAAGACTGTGCTATATACATGAGCCTATTTCATTTAAAAATCTCAAAGAATTGAAACAAGTTTCTGTCTCCTTACACCAAAGGCTTGCTTGTAGGATTGGCTCCAACAGAAACATTAATTCCTTGGGATTGGGAATCTCCATTAGGGATAGTTTTATGTCCCTCTGAAATTTTACAGTTCACACCTGGTGGAGGGATGAGGCTCACCAGCAAGCCTAGGTAAATCAGTTCCAAGGTCTGCCAATAGATATCTCAGCAGCACAAATTACAGGACAAGGAAACTGGTTTGGCATAAATGCTGAATGAAAATATGGTGATCAGGCTATTGCTCAAATCTTGCAGTGCTGTACTAGAGCATGGGAAATAATAGCTTCTCCTGTACAAACTGTGCCTTCCTGCATAAATATTAAACAAAATGTTAATGTACCTTATGTGGATTTTATTACTAGATTGCAAGATCTTGTGTAAAAAATGGTTATGCCTCCTGATTTAGGAAATATGGTGTTCCTTATGTTGGCTTTTCATAATGCTAATTCAAAGTGTTGGTGGCCCTTACTTCCGTTGAAGTGAGACAATGTGCCACTCAAAGAATACTTAAAAAATTACTGAGAAGTCGAGTCAGACGCTTACAAAATGCAAATGTGGGCTGAGGCTATCTGGGGGAGAAAAGCAATTCTGGAGGACAAAGAACTGCCTCTAGGTATTTTAATTGTGGCCATAAGGGTCATTTAAAAAAAGATTGTAAATGTAAGGTTTTTGGATGGTCGGTGCCAGAGAAATGAAGATGAGCAGAGTTGAAAGGGTTAAGCAACAAGGCTTTATTTGAGCCCTCCCTGGTGAGGGTAATGGGTCCCAAGAGAGGGGCCTGGGCAACGTTCCTGGTTCACAGGAGAAACCAGAGACTCAAGAAGTCACACTGTCCAGGACTGAGGCAAGGGTTTTTACATGCAGTGAGGGAGAGAAGTGGAGGTGGCTTCCTTTTTAGGTGGTTGTTTAAGTGGATTATCAAGTTCTCAGTAAGCAGGATTTCTGTGGGGCTGCAACAGGATGTCTCCAGGGTTGGGTAGACAGTGTGGGGGCTGGGTGTGCTTCCAGTCACAGGATGTGGCTGGGGCTTGGTGGGGCCAGGTGCTTGTTCAAGCAGAAAAGTGGAGCTGACTCACTGCTTAGGGCAAAGGGGTTTGTAGCAGGAGAGGAGGTTACATGCCCCCACCCACCCACCTTACAGTAAACAGCTTCCTGGGGCATTTAACAATGGACAGTCTGCTGTTTCTGCTCCTGGACTTTGCACCCGCTGTGGTAAAGAATACCATTGGGCCAAAGTTGCCATTCTAAATTTTAGGCTAATGTCCATTCCCTTATGGAACAGGGAAATGGGGTGTGGGGCCCTGCCCAGGGCCACAAGAAAAATATGGGAAATTGCTTTGTCCAAGAGTTCCCATCTTTGCAGCCCCAGACTCAGGAGAATAATGGCCTGACATGCAGCCTTGGCCAGCAGCCCCCACAACAGTTTCAAACTTGGGTTCCACAAAATTAAGCGTGATTGATCTAACACCTGCTACTAGGGGAAGCAGGACTATCGATTTACCATCTCGGGACAATGGCCTTTTAACACCATCTACTGGCATATGCAAAGTACCTATAGGTATATTTGGCCTGATTCCTCCAGGCACAGTAAGGTTAATCAATGGCTGATCTCACTTACATTAAAAGGAATTTCAGTACATTTCACTGTAATTGGTTCAGACTGTTCAGGAGAAATTTCAGTTATAGTGAGTTTCACTTCTGAATATCCTATTTAGGCTGGAGATCATATTGCACAAATTCTGTTATTATCTGATACACAAATTAGAATATCTAATGTTCTAAGACAAGGAAGTTTTGGAAGTACTGGAACTAAGGAATATTGGCAAGCTTTTATTAATGACCAGAGACCTCAATTAGAAATTAAGCTAAATGTCAAATCTTTTGTTGGATTTGGAGATACTGGAGCTGATGTTACAATTTTTTCTAGAAGTTTTTGGCCCACTATTTGGCCTTTACAACAAGTTTCTATGATACTCACTGGAATTGGAACTATGACTAATATATTTCAAAGTTAACAAATTTTAAATTGTTCTAGACCTCATAAACAGACAGCTTCTTTAAAATCTTACATGGCTGACATGGCTATTAATCTATGAGGAAGAGATTTGTTACAACCATGGGGTGCCTACATCAGTATGCATAATGTTTCTGCTCCTGCTAAACAAATAATGCTTAAAATGAATTATAATCCTTATTTTCATTTGGGTAAAAGTAGGCCGAGGGGCTAAGACTTTCATGGCACCAAAAGCACATTCTTCTCAGAATGGTTAAGGCTATCCAAATTTTGGATAGTGGCCACTGATGCAGAAAGACATAACTATGGATTGGCTTTTAATTTGATATCGTGAAAGCCTATATGGACAGCGCAGTGGCTGCTAAACCAAGAAAAATTGGGTGCTCTTCAAATAGTAGAAGAACAATTACAAGCAGGACATATAGAGGAGTCCATCAGTCCATGGAACTACCCTGTATTTGTTATTTAAAAGAAAACTGGTAAATGGAGAATATTAACTGATTTAATAAAGATCAATATCCAATAATGCTATTGCTGGATCAAGTGTTAGGTCTACTTGAATCTGTTTAAGGTATCTCCATATTGCTTTCCACAGAGGTTGCACTAGTTTGCAGTCCCACCAGCAGTGTATTAGTGTTCCTATCTCTCCGTGTCCACTCCAGCTGAAGCTCTGACTTGGCGGAAAAGGCAATATATGTATACGATTATTGTGGTACAGTGAAACCCAACAAAGGGGGCACTAAAATTAATAAATGGAAGTTGGGACAGAAAGCCCTCCCATGTGTATTGGAAAAGGTATTTATTAATTGTTTAAAACCTGCTACTCAAACCTGGCTAGTCACCAGCAATTCAACCAATGATAAAATTAAACCTGGTTATTCCTTCTAACCTATTTGTCTCTTCTTTTTCTTCTTTTAGGCATTCTAAAATTGCACCCACAGATGTACCCATTTGTAAGGAGGTAGTAATTTCTGACCCTAAAACCTGGGTACAATGAGAAAATTGTAGAACCCACATAGGATGTGTTCTTACTGGCTCACCATCTTATGGTTATGTACTAGACTGGACTCCTGACTGGACATTCTGCCTCCTCTCACAATCTTAAAAAGCTTCATTGGAATAAAACTTCCACCTCAATATATCTAAAAGACACTGACTTTAAAAGTTATGTTACTTGGCTCAATAACGGTATGAGCTCTCCAGTCCCTCATATTTTAGATGCCTCTATTCATGATCAATTGTGGAAATTATTGGCTGCTTTGCACCCTTTGCAGGCCTGGAGTAGCACACAAACATTATATACAAAAAATAGCCAAAAGTGGACTTTTAATTTAAACTCTACTCAGTATATGCAAGCTTGTATTAAACTGCCTTCCTTACTCACGATTGGGCACGCTGTCTATAATGAACTTGCTTCTTAGTGACTTGTAAAAACTGTTCTTATTATACCTGTACTGACAATTCAATAAAGTTTAATCCTTAAAAGAAACATTTTATATTATCAAAGCCAGAACAGGACTGTGGGTACCTGTTAAAATCAATAGAGTCTGACAAGAAACCCCAGCAATGTTCCTTTTGGATAACATGCTTAACCACATTCTTAAACATACAAAAAGATTTGTTGCTCTTTTAGTAGCAGCTGTTTTAGGAATCATTGCTGTCATGACTTCTGTGGCCACTGCAGGTGTGGCTCTGAATCAGACTGTCCACACCACTGAATTTCTTCAAAATTGGCATCATGAATCAAATCAATTATGGTCTACCCAAAACCAAATTGACAGCAAATTAGCTACTCAAGTGGCTGACTTACAACAAGCAGTCACCTTACTGGGAGACCAGGTTATAAGTCTACAAAAGAAACCTAGATTCTGTTGTGATTGGAATATCACTCAATTTTGTGTTACACCTCATATATATAATCGTACTCTATTTCCTTGAGAAAACATTAAAAAAAATCTAGTTAGTCAAGGAAATCTGACTGAAGAGATTGGAAACTTACAACAAGAAATATTAAGTACCTTCAATCACAAACTTAATTTGCTCTCTGAGGCTGATATTATTAATGGCATCTCTTCAGGTTTGGAATCAGCTGATCCACTTTCTCGTCTAAAGATCTATGGGAGTTTCACTTTAGTAACTTTTGGCATTATTTTAATCATTTGCTTGTGCTTATTTATAGTCTGGAGAAAACTCTGAAGCAGACAAGAATCTGGATACCAACACCTTGCTGTGATTGCTGTCCAACTTCATCAATTTATTTCTAAAATAAAGAGTAGAGATGTTGCTCCATAGATCATTATTGCTATATTAGAGACAGAAATGATCTCAGGAGTTTTGCAGGCCTTGCCCTGAAGGAATATGTGAACATGTTAGTTCATATATCAAAAGCTGCCTCACCTCATGAGGGCATCTCAAAGGCCAGTGGCAGCTGCTTTCCAAGGTGATGCCGCAGTCTCAAACCTGTGGGTTTTGCCTGTTTTTTTTTTTTATGACAAGGAAGGTTTGCATGGAGCCACAGGATGAGAGCTGATCAAAGAGTGCCCGCCTGACAAACAGACACTTTTGGCTAAAAACAATTAGCTGAAGGGACAGTTCCTGCTTGACTCCTGACTACCTGTCTCCATCCACAATAACTAGATAAAGAAATATGAAGCAACTATATCTCTGTTTAACTCTTCTGTTAAATGATAGCTTTATCTTAGAACTTAGAAGTTGGTATTTGAAAGATTTTTTAACCATTTGCTCACTTAGGTACAGTTAATTATGGGATCTAAAGAAGCATTTTGGGAGACTTTTAACCTAAAACAAACTACCTGTTATTATGTAAATCTGTTACCCCTGGAAACAGATCACTCTCTCCATAAATACTGATGTGAAACTTTACTCATGGCCTCACAGTTCATTGAAATGCTGTGGGGTCTCCTGAGCCCCCCTTTTCATAAATCCATTCTTTATAAAACTATACTTTCATCTCTGTATATTCTTTTATTTCTATACTCTATTATTTTAGATTTTCTGTTATTTCCTTATCCTTTCTGATGACCCCTGCCTAAGGGATGCCTATTCTTGCTGGGAGCATAGCTAACTCTCCACATGCCACTAATCTTTTACTGTCTTGACAGTTTAGCATATTCCAGAGTCTCATATATTTGGAATCATACAGTATATAGCTTTTTCAGATTGGAATTTTTAACATAGTATTATACATATTTTTCTCCATATCTTCTTATGTCTTGAAAGCTCTTTTCTTTGTGCTGAATCTTCCATACTTTATTTATTCACTCATCTACTTAGGAACATTTTTGTAGCTTCTAAATTTTAGCAATGTTGAGTAAAACTTTCATAATAATTTGTATACAGAGTTTTGTGTGGACAAAAAATGTTAAACTTCTTTTTATAAATATCAATGTGTTTTGTCTATCAAATGGTATGGTTTTTAAGAAGTTTCTCAAAATGTCTTTGAAGTAGTGGTGCCATGCTGCATACCCATGAGCAGCAAATTTGACTTTTTGTTGCACCATATCATTGCCATTACCTGGTGTTTTCAGTGTTCTAAATTTTGCTATTCTAGAGGTTGTCAAAATGTATTATTATTGCTTTAATTTCCATTTTACTGATGACATATGATGGGGATCATATGCCATTTGTCACCTGTATACCTTCTTTTTTTTATTTCAGCATATTATAGGGGTCCAAAATTTCACATTATGTATATAGCCCTTATCCCCTCACCTCCCCCTGAGTCAGAGCTTCATTTGTGTCCATACCCCAGACAATGTGTATCACACTCATTATGTAGGTATACACCCATCCCCTCCCCCACACATCTGCCCAAAACCCAATTACTGTTATTCCCAAATGTGCACTTAGGTGATGATCAGTGAAACTAATTTGATGGTGAATATATAAATGTGCACTTAGGTGATGATCAGTGAAACTAATTTGATGGTGAATATATACAGTGCTTAATTTTCCATTATATATTCTTTAGTGAGATGTTTGTTAAAGTCTTTGGACAGTTTTAAAATGGGTTTTTTAGAACTGGAATCATACAAGGTTGCACTTTATCACTTCTTCTATTCAACATAATTCTGGAAGTCCTGACCAGAACAATTCAACAAAAGAAAGAAAAAAAGGCAACCAAATAGGGCAAAAGAGGTAAAACTATCACTCTTTGCTGATCATATGATTTTATAACTAGAAAACCCCAAAGATTCTGCCATGAGACTACTAGAATTGATAAATTCAGAAAAGCCTCGGGTTACAAAATCAATGCACAGAAATCAGTTGCATTCCTATACACCAACAACAGTCAAACTGACAACAAAATCAAGGATGCAATAGTCTTCACAATAGCAAGAAACAAAGTAAAATGCCTAGGAATATATTTAACTAAGAAGGTAAAAGAACTTCACAGGGAGAACTATGAAACACTGAGGAAGTAAACAGCAGAGGCCACTAACAAGTGGAAAACCATACCACACTAATGGGTTGGCAGAATCAACATTGTTAAAATATGTATATTAACCCAAGTGATCTACAGGTTCAGTGCAATACTTATTAAAATTCCAATATCATTTTCACAGATCTAGAAAAAATAATTCTATACTTTATATAGAACCATAGAAGACCCCATATAGCAAAAGAAATCTTGAGCAAAAAGAACAAATTGTGAGACATCAATTTACCAGACTTTAAGCTATACTACAAGGCTATGGTAACTAAAACAGCATGGTATTGGCACAAGAACAGAGACATAGACCAATAGAACAGAACTGAGAACCCATATATAAAACCATCCTTATATAGCCAACTAATCTTTCACAAAGCAGACAAAAATATACACTGGGGGAAAGAATCCTTTTCAATAAACAGTGCTGGGAAAAGTGGATAGCCACATGTAGAAGACTAAAACAGGATATGCACCTTTCACCTCTCATAAAAATCAACTAATGGTGGATAACAGAATTAAACCTAATGTGAAAAACTATGAGAATTCTAGAAGACAATGTTCAAAAAACTTATAGACATTGGCCTAGGCAAAGAATTTATAAGGAAGACCCCAAAGGCAATCACAGCAACAACAAAAATAAATAAATGGGACCTGACCAAATTAAAAAACTTCTGCATAGCCAAGGAAACTATCACAAGAGCAAACAGACAACCTACAGAATGGGAGAAAATATTTGCATGTTACACATCCAATAAAGGGCTGATAAATAGAATCTATATAGAACTCAGGAAAATCAGCAATTAAAAAAACAAACATTCAGGTGCAGGTATCTTTGTTATAGAATGTCTTTTGTTCTTTTGGGTAGATGCCCAATGATGGGGTTTCTGGGTCAAATGGTAGGTCTACATGTATCTGTTTAAGGTATCTCCATATTGCTTTCCAAACAGGTTGCACTAGTTTGCAGTCCCACCAGCAGCGTATGAGTGTTCCTGTGTCTTCACATCAATGCCAAGAGCACATTTAGGAATAACATTGATCAGGTGTTGGGCAGATGTGGGTGGGGGAGGGGATGGGTGCCTTCATACATAATCAGTGTGATACACACTGTCTAGGGAATAGACACTTTTGAAGCTCTGACTCGGGGCGGGGGAGCCAAGGGCAATTTACATAACCTAAACTTTTGTACCCCCATAATATGCTCAAATAAGAATAAAAAACCCTATAAAAAGTGGACAAAGGACATGAACAGAAACTTTTCGGAGGAAGATAGACTAATGACTAAAAAATATATCCAAAGAGTTCTCCACATCTCTAACCATCAAGGAAATACCAATCAAAACTATACTGAGGTATCATTTATTTCCAGTGAGAATGACCTTTTTCAAAAAGTCCCCAAACATATAATGTTGCTATATAAGCAGAGACATAAGAACACTCATACATTGCTGGTGGGACAGCAAACCAGTACAATCTCTTTGAAAAACAATACGTACATACCACAAGGATATACAAGTAGAACTACCATTTTATCCAGCAATCCTATTACTGAGCATCTATCCAAAAGAACAAAAGACATTCTATAAAAAAGACACCTACACTCGACTGTTTATAGCAGCAGAATTCACAATTTGCAAAGATCTCGGAACAACCCAAGTGCCCATCAATACATAAGTGGATTAATAAAATGTGGTATATGAATACCATGACATTCTACTCAGCCATAAAAACCAATGGTTATCTAGCACCTCTTTTATTATCCTGGATAGAGCTGGAACCCATTGACTAAGTGAAGTATCGCAACAATAGAAAAACAAGCACCACATGTACTCACCATCAAATTGGTATTAACTGATCAACACTTAAGTGTATATGTAGTAAAAACATTCATCAGATATCAGGCAGATGAGAGGGGTAGGAAGAAATTGGTATGTAGACACGTAAGCAGTGCAGTGCACACTGTCTTGGGAATGAACACACTTGAAGCTCTGACTTGAGTGGGGCAAGGACAATATACATAATCTAAGCATTTGTACCCCAGTAATATGCTGAAATAAAAAATAAATAAATAAAATCAGTTTTTTGCTTTTCTTAGGGTGTTTTAATAATTCTTGAATATATTCTATAACAATTCTTTTAAAAAATTATCCCAGTCAATGGCTTCTCTTTTCCTTATATTGACAGTACAAAAGTTTTAATTTAAATAAAGTCTAAGCTTCTCCATTTTTTAATATTAATAATTGTGAATTTTGTGTCATATTTTAAAACTCATTGCAAAGTTATGATGATTTTTTGTCCTCTAATTGTAGTTTCTTGTTTTTCCCTTTACATTTAAATCTATCATCCATTTAGGGCTAATTCATTGAAGGATATAAGTTTTGTGTCTAGATTCATATTTTTGCTTTTTGATGTCCAGTTTTTCAGCACCATTTTGTGTTAAGACCATATTTGGTCCATGGTATTGTCTTCGCTTCTTTGTCAAATATCAGTTAACTATATTTATGTGAGTTTTCTGGTCTCTCTATTCCATTCGTCTATTTGTCAATGTTTTGCCAGTATTACTCTATATTATCACTCCAGATTTATTGTAAGTCTTGAAGATTGGTAATGTCAATAATTGAGTTTTTTCTTCTTCAACATTGTATTTGATATTCTGGGAATTTTTTCCTCAATGTAGTTTATTTACTTAGTTCTTTTAATTTTAATAATTTATGTTTAGTTGACAAATCATAAGTTTATATATTTATGAGGTAAAATGTGGTCTTTTGATATATACTTTCATTGTAGAATAATTTAATCAATCTAATAACCCTAACCACCTCACTTAACACTTTTTGCAATGTGGGCATTACAGATATATTCTTTTGGCAACTTTGAAATATATATATATTATTATTATTAACTGCGGTCTCTGTGCAGTGGAATAGATGAGTAAAACTTATTCATTCAGTCCAATGGAAACTTTGTATCCTATGATCAACACCTTCCCTTTTCCTATCCCTCCCCATTTGTAGGCTGTTTTTACTACTTTCTACTGTCTGTTTATGTAAGATTGACTTTTTTAGGTCCCACATGGTAGTAAGGTCATACATGCTTGTCTTTCGGTGCCTGGATTACTTTGCTCAGCATAATGTTCTCTCTTTTTTTTTTTTTTTATTTCAGCTCAATATGGGGGTACATAAGTTTAGGTCATATACATTGTCCATGTCCCACCCATCCCCCCGAGTCAGAGTCCCAAGCGTGTCCGTTCTCATTCTCCAGACAGTGCGCCTGGCACTCATCATGTAGTCATAACTCCATCCCCTCCCCCCCCACCTCCCCGGGTCTGCACCTTCAAGAATGACCATTCCCCAGAGGGTGTGCAACGCACTCGTCATGTAGGCATACACCCATCCCCTCCCCCGACCCCCTATCCCAGTCTGATATCCAATTGGTATCCTTCACTGATGTACATTTAGGTGATGATCAGGGAAAACAGTTTACTGGTGAGTACATGTGATACTTGTTTTTCCATTCTTTGGATACTTCACTTAATATAATGGGTTCCAGCTCTCTTCAGGAGAACCAAAGAGATGTCTTATCACCGTTATTTCTTATAGCTGAGTAGTACTCCATGGTATACATATACCACAGTTTACTAATTCATTCGTGGATTGATGGGCACTTGGGTTGTTTCCACATCTTTGCGATTGTGAATTGTGCTGCTATAAACATTCGGGTACAGGTGTCTTTGTTAAAGAATGACTTTTGTTCTTCTGGGTATATGCCCAATAATGGGATTGCTGGATCAAATGGTAGGTCTACTTGAATCTGTTTAAGGTATCTCCATATTGCTTTCCATAGGGGTTGCACTAGTTTGCATTCCCACCAGCAGTGTATGAGTGTTCCTGTCTCTCCGCATCCATGCCAGCATGTGTTGTTTTGGGATTTTTTGATAAAGGCCATTCTCACCGGAGTTAAGTGGTATCTCATTGTGGTTTTGATTTGCATTTCGCTGATGATTAGGGATGTTGAGCATTTTTTGATACGTTTTTTGGCCATTCTTATGTCTTCTTTTGAAAAATTTCTATTGATGTCCTTTGCCCATTTTTGATAGGATTGTTTGATTTTTTCTTGCTGATTTTCCTGACTTCTAAATAGATTCTTGTTATCAGCCTTTTATCTGATGTGTAGTATGCGAAAATTTGTTCCCATTCTGTAGGCTGTCTGTTTATTTTCGTGACTGTTTCTTTGGCTGTGCAGAAGCTTTTTAATTTAATCAGGCCCCAGTCGTTTATTTTTGTTGTTGCTGCGATTGCCTTAGGGGTTTCTTCATAAATTCTTTGCCTAGACCAATGTCTGTGAGAGTCTTTCCTACATTTTCTTCCAGAATTCTAATCGTTTCCCATTTAAGGTTTAAATCTGTTATCCACCGTGATTTGATTTTTGTGAGAGGTGAAATCTGTGGGTCCTGTTTGAGTCTTCTACATGTGGCTATCCGGTTTTCCCAGCACCATTTATTGAATAGGGACTCTTGTCCCCAGAGTATGTTTTTGTCTATTTTGTCAAAGATTAGATGGTTATGTGAGGACGGTTTTATATTTGGGTTTTCTGTTCTGTTCCACTGGTCTGTGTCCCTGCCCTTGTGCCAATACCAAGCAGTTTTAAGAACCACAGCCTTTTAGTATAGTTTGAAGTCTGGCAAATCAATACCTCCCATTTTGTTCTTATTGCTTAAGATTGTTTTTGCTATACGGGGTCTTCTCTGATTCCATACAAAGTGTATAATTATTTTTTCTATGTCTGTGAAAAATGATGTTGGTAATTTAATAGGAATTGCATTGAATCTATAGATTACTTTGGGTAGTATAGACATTTTAACGATGTTAATTCTTCCAATCCATGAGCATGGTATGGATTTCCACTTATTTACGTGTTCTGCAGTTTTCTTCCTTAGTGTTTCATAGTTCTCTTTATAGAGGTCCTTTACCTCTTTAGTTAAATATATTCCTAGATATTTTATATTCTTTGTTGCTATTTTGAAAGGTATTGAGTCCTTAATTTGGTTCTCCGATTGAATGGTATTGGCATATATGAATGCCTCTGAATTGTGTGTATTGACTTTGTAACCTGAGACATTACTGAATTCGTTAATTAATTCCAGGAGTCTCTTGGTTGAGTCCTTGGGGTTTTCCAGATACAACATCATGTCATCAGCGAAGAGTGAGAGTTTGATCTCTTCTGTCCCTATTTGGACACTTTTGATTCTGCTCTCTTGTCTGATAGCTCTCGCAAGGACTTCCAATACTATGTTGAAAAGTAATGGGGACAGTGCGCAGCCTTGTCTGGTTCCAGTTCTGAGTGGGAATGCTTTCAATGTTTCCCCATTCAGTATGATGTTTTCTGTGGGTTTGTCATATATGACTTGTATTATTTTTAGGTAGGTCCCATTTATGCCTATGTTGTAAAGGGTGTTGAATTTTGTCAAATGCTTTTTCTGCATCTATTGAGAGGATCATATGGTCTTTATTTTGCTTCCATTTATGTGGTTCATTACATTTATAGATTTTTGTATGTTGAACCACCCCTGCATCTCTGGGATGAAGCCTACTTGGTCATGATGAATTATTTTTTTAATCAGCACTTGGATACGATTTGCTAGGATTTTATTGAGAATTTTTGCATCTACGTTCATGAGAGAAATTGGTCTGTAGTTTTCTTTTTTTGTTGCATCCTTTCCTGGTTTTGGTATCAATGCTATATTGACTTGGTAGAATGTGTTGGGAGGATTCCATCCTTCTCAATATTGAAGAATAGTTTATGTAGGTTGGGCACCAGTTCATCTTTGTATGTATGGTAAAATTCAGGTGTGAACCCATCTGGACCAGGGCTTTTCTTTTTGGGAAGGTTTTTTTCTTGCGGTTTCAATTTCAGTTCTTGATATTGGTCTATTCAGGAATTCTATTTCTTCCTGTTTGAGGTTGGGAAGGCTGTGTGTTTCTAAAAATTTGTCCATTTCTTCCTCATTTTCCAATTTGTGTGCATAAAGATTTTTGTAATATTCATAGATAATGTCATGGATCTCTGTGGCTTCGGTTGTGGTTTCTCCTTTCATGTTCCTGATTAAAGTTATTAAAGATTTTTCTTTTCTGCTCTTCGTTAGTCTAGCCAGTGGTGTGTCTATTTAATTTACCTTTTCAAAGAACCAACTTTTTGTTTTATTAATTTCCCTTATAGTATTTTTGTTGTCTTTTTCATTTAATTCTGATTTCATCTCAACAATTTCTCGCCTTCTGCTGAGTTTGGGGTCAGTCTGTTCTGCTTTCTCCAGCTCTTTGAGTCTATTCATTAAGTTGTCTATTTGTAAGTTGTCTGTCTTTTTGAAATAGGCATTTATGGAAATGAATTTTCCTCTCAGGACTGCTTTAGCTGCATCCCATAGATTTTGATAAGTCGTGTCACCTTTGTCATTGAATTCAAAGAATGTTTTGATTTCTGACTTAATTTCTTCCTTTACAAAATTGTTATTCAGGAGAAGGTTGTTTAGCTTCCATGACTTTGAGTAGGAATGAGAGTTCCTGTTAGTGTCCATTATTATTTTTATTCCATTGTAATCTGAGAAGATGCAGGGTATGATTTCTATTTTTTTAATTTTTTTAAGACTTGCTTTATGACCTAGGATATGGTCAATCTTAGAGAATGTCCCGTGAGCTGATGAGAAGAATGTATATTCAGTGGATTTCGGGTAGAATGTCCTGTAGATGTCAGTCAGGCCCATTTGTTCTGGCATTCTGTTTAAGTCTACTATGTCTTTGCTTATTTTCTGCTTGGAGGATCTGTCCTGTGCTGTCAGTGGGTGTTAAAGTCTTCAACTATTAAAGTGTTGCTGTGCATGATTTGGTTTAGATTGAGTAGAATTTGCTTTATGAATCTCGGTGCGCCTAGATTGGGTGCATATATATTAAGTTTGGTTATGTCTTCTTGTTGAATTTTGCGTTTCACCAGTATGTAGTAACTGTCTTTGTCTTTTATTACTTTTGTTGGTTTAAAGACTAAGTTATTGGAAATTAAAACTGCCACACCAGCTTTCTTTTGGCTACCATTTGCTTGAAATATCAAGTTTCATCCTTTTATTTTCAATCTAAATGCATCTTTGCCGGTTAAGTGAGTTTCCTGAAGGCAGCAGATACTTGGTTTGTGTTTTTTTATCCATTGGCCCAGTCTATGTCTCTTGAGTGGGGAATTCAGGCCCTTGACATTTAGTGAGAGAACTGACAATTGGGATAGATTTCTGTATATCTTATTGGGTAGAACTTCATTGCTATGTTTTCTCTCTTGAGCCATTGTGGTGGCTAGAATTTGATCTTTAGCTCTTGGGTGGTTTTACATTCATGGGTCTTTGTTGTGATGATCCGTGTGTAACTCTCTTTTGAGTCCTTCTTGGAGGGGTGGTCTTGTCTTGGTGAATTCCCTCAGTCCTTGTTTATCTGAGAATGTCTTAATTTCTCCTTCATATAGAAAGCTTAGCTTAGCTGGGTACAAGATTCTAGGCTGGGCATTATTCTGTTTCAGAAGAGTGAGAAGGGGGCCACAACTTCTTCTTGCTCGTAAAGTTTCAGTTGAGAAATCTGGCGTAATACTAATGGGTCTCCCTTTGTATGTTACTTGTTTCTTTCTCCTTACAGCTTGAAGAAGGGTCTCTTTAGTGGATATTTTGGTCAGTCTGATGACTACATGGCGTGGTGTTTTCCTATTTGCTATGAATCTACCAGGGGTTCTTTGAGCTTCTTGAACCTGTATATCTAAAGTTTTAGCAAGGTCTGGGAAATTTTCTTCTATTATGTCTTCAAATAGTTTATCCAGCCCTTGCTTATTATCTTCTTCACCTTCAGGGATGCCTATAACTCTCACGTTAGGTTTATTCACATAATCCCACATTTCTTGAAGACTCTGATCTTTTTTCTTATTTCTTTGCTCTATCTCTGTGACTGTCTTATTTAATTGGAAAGAGTTACCTTTGATCTCTAAGATTCTGTCTTCTATTCGATCTACCCTGTTCTTGAGACTTTCCACTGTGTTTTGTAGCTCCCTGAATAAATCTCTCATTTCTAGGAGTTCAGTTTGGTTTTTCTTCAATCTGTCTGTATCTTTAGTGAATGTTTCTTCCAAATCCTGGAATTTTTTTGCAGTTTCATTGCGTTGGATGTCAATTTTTTCTTGTATATCATTCAGCTTATTTATAAACCAAGACTGAAATTCTTCTGGTAACATGTTGGTATTCTGAAACTGGCTTGTGCCAATTGGAGGAGAGTTGGTATTTCTCTTTGGTGGCTAAGTTTCCATTTTGTTTTTTGTGCTCCCCATGTTTTTCCACTGAGCCCTTCCCATCTGGCTCTATTGTTATATCTTTTCTCACAGCTTTAGTCTAGTTAACAGCACGTCTTGTACTCTGTTCTTAGGCTGTGAAACAGTCTAGGTATGTTGCTTCCTTTTTCTACAGGGGGAGACTGTTGTGTGCTGTTTAGAGTTTTTTTTCTATCTCAGTTTGGGGACTGCTTCTGATGGGTCCACCCCCAGAGGGTTGGCTTGATCTAAGACCAGTTTGGCAAGTTAAATCCCTGTGTTGTGGACTTTCAGTTAGTAGGCAGGATTCACACTATTTGCAAGGAGAAAGCCTCTTCTCCCTCTCTTTTTCTTTTCTTCCCCCCCCCCGGCTTTTGGTTCTTCGTCTGGATGTGTGGTTTCTGTCTCTTTCTGCAGGAAAGACACTTGCTAGGTGGAGGAGGCAGTGCTCTCACTCACTCAGTGGCCCAGCTGCTGCAGCTCCCATGGGCAAAGGTCTACACTGTCCCAGTGTTCCCAAGGTCCGGCCTCCACACTCTTGCGTCTGGGGAAGCACTCAGTGTTCACACCTGGGAAGGGAACCTGGAGAGGGTCTATGGATCAGAGAATGGAGCCTCCTGGGGGGCTGCCTGGCACCCTATGGCTCTGCAGCAATTATACCTTGGCCTGCACAATTGTTTCTGCCCACCCGCAGATCACTGGCACTGGGGGGCAATTTTCAGGGTCTGATAGGAATCAGAGCTGGGGGTCTGAAGCACTCAGGAGTATACAGTAGCTCCTGGGCTGGAGGGCCACTGTAAAGGAGAAAAGAAAAAGAAAGGAAAAAAGAAAAAAAAAGAGAGAAACAATATGAATAACAAGAAGAAGAAAGAGAAAACAATAAAGAAAAGAGAACGAAAGAAAGAAAGAGAGAGATAAAAAAAAATCCCGCTTTATTATTTCACGCTCGCGGCCCCTCATCTCGGTGTAGGTCTGCGTCTGTCCCTTTAAGAGATAGGGCACTGGCACCACCGAGACCCGCCAGACTCCAAGGTACTTTCCGCTTAGCTGTGGGAACCGAGATGACGACCACGCATCCGCCGGGGGAGAGCAGTTCAGAGCTCGGCAGGCGCCAGGGCCCACAGCGGGTCCCCGGGCAGAAAGCCGCCGTACGGGAAGAAAAGAGCAAAAGAGTCCCGCTTTAATATTTCACGCTCGTGGCCCCTCGCCTCGGTGCAGGTCTGCGTCTGTCCCTTTAAGAGATAGGGTACCGGCACTGCGGAGACAAGCCCAAGTCCAAGCTCTCTCCCACCTATGTCACCTGTCCTCAGATCTCCACGTCTCCCACGGTGATTCTGCACCAATTTCAGTCAGATCCCTGACCAAGTGGATGTGGGGGTCAGTGGGGAGATCAAGCCGCTTTGCTGTGGAGCTGAACCCGCCCCACTCACCGGTGAGGCAGGCATGGCCATCCCGCACTCTGCTGTCTGTTTTCCGTTCGGCACTCTCCAAATTATCTCGGTCTGATTTCCCACTCGCCTCTGTTTTTTCCTGTTCCCCATGTCCCATGGTGATTCTCCGTGGGTTCACCCCACCATTCCTGTGGAGAAGCAATCCTCTAGTGTTGTGGCAGGTGGAGATTCACGCCTTCCTCTCCGGGAGCACAAATCCAGGAGGTCACCTCCACTCCGCCATCTTCTCTCTCCCATAATGTTCTCCAGTTCCACCCACATTGTCACAAATGTAAGAATTTTCTTCTTTATTAGGCTACATAGTATTTCATTGTGTATATATACATATATATATATGTATATATATATATATATATATATACACACACACATATATATGTGTATATATATATGTGTGTGTGTATATATATATATATATATATATATAAAACATTTTCCATATTAATCTTCTCATTGATGGATCTACTATTGTTTGGATATTTGGTCCTTCAAACCTAAATTGAAAATTTTCCCCCCATGTTGGAAGTGGGGCTTCATGGGAGGTATTTGGGACAAGAAGATAAATTCTTTATGAATGGCTTGATGCCATTCTCCTCATAATAATTCTTGCTCTGATAGTTCCCATAGTAGTTCCCTTGAGGTTGTTATTGGCACCTCATACCCCTTTTTCTTTTTCTCCTTTCTTTCTATGTGATCTGCATGTGTCAGTTCCCTTTCACCTTCTATTATGAGTGAAAGCAGCCTGAAGCCCTTACCAGAAGCAGAAGTTTGTGCCATACTTCTTTCACAGCTTGCAAAACCATAAGCCAAATAAAACTTTTAAGAAAATACCCAGTCTCAGATATTTATTTATATATCGATACCAAATGAACTAATACAGACATGTAGATTGCTTCCATGTCTTGGTTATTATGAACAATGCTTCAGTGACCATGGGTGTAAACACATCTCTTCAACATATTGATCCCAATTACTCTGGCATTTAACAGATTTCTGGATAATATGGTAATCCTCTTGTTAGATTTTTGAGAAAACCCCATACTGTTTTCCAAAATGGCTGTACTAATTTACAATAGCATCAACTATGTATAAGTTTTCCTTATTCTCCCCTTATCATGAACACATTAATCATTTAGGTTTTTTTTTTATTTTTTATTTTTTTTACCATTTTTACAGCTATATTTTGTTTTTAATTGACACATAATTGTACATGCTTATAGGGTACAAGTGATGTTTCCATACATGTATGCATTGTGTAATGATACACTCAGGGTATCATTTATTATATATCACCTCTAAGATTTATGATTTTTTTACTTTCAAAAATTTTGATATATATTTGTATTTTTTATTGGCATATAATAATTGTGCACATTTATGGGGTACAATCTGATGTTTTAATACATGTATACATGGTGGAATAATCAAATCAAAATAGGTAACAGAGCTACCACTTAACATATTTATCATTTCTTTGTAAAATGAAACACAAAATCGAACTTTGATCAAGATGGCAGAGAAGAAAAACTGCCAGCCAGAGTGTCTTGAAAAGAAAGACAATTTTTAGAAGAAACTGAAAAAAATAAACAGGTAGGCAAACATAGATCAGATAACGGTTGGAAAGAAGGGTGACTGAAACTACAGGAGACTCAAAAGAAAGAAGTTGCAGAGGAGAACTGGAAGGAGAAAGGCCCCTGAGAGACTTGGAGACCAGCAACAAGGGTAGGTGGAGCAGCTACATTTCCCCTTGCTTGCATTTTGGACTGTGACTGGGATCCTGAACAGAGAGACCTGCCCACACCAGCCCAGAGATGGCCACCGCCAGTGAGCCATGAGCCTCTTCCAGACAGGGCACCAGGCTCCTATCTCCCTCAGACCACTTCCTGGTCCACTGACCTAGGCCAATTGGCAGGCATCATATTGCTTCATTTGCCCCTCCCCTTTCCCTACTGGCCACAGCCAAGAGAAAAATTTAGCCATGACCTGGAGGCATCTGAAGGGAATGGGATCTTTCCTTTTGGGGACCTACAGCAGACTTAGGGGTACTCAGATTGTGGGCTTCCCTACCCACCAGCCTTCATAGGTGCTGCTTACCTGGTGACTCCAGGAGAGCAGGTCAAATCCCAAGGTGGAGAGACATCAATCCAGCTTGGGCACCCCATGAGTGACTTAAGACCAGCAGTCCTCTCCATGGAAGGGTCAGGGATTGATCTCCAAGGCCCAGGGGACAGGCCTGCAGACCAGATCTCATACACTCAGGTCTCCATCGCATGGCCCTGGGGCAAAAAAAGGATATTTGTGAAGAACCCTACTGAGTCTGTGTGTCTTCAGGGGCAGATCAGCATGCTTGAGAGGAAACCTTCCTCTCACAGGAAGGCTGTGTGCCCTACCCAGGCTGTCATACTGGGCTGACAACCTCCTGGCTTGCCTGAAAGCCAGGGTAGATCCACTGGCTTAAGGTCCTGCCTTCTGGCAGAGGCCCCAGAGAAACTGTGAAATAGGGGAATGTGGAAAGGAGCAAGGCCTGCTCTTGACTGTAGGTCTCAGACAGCCCCACCCCAACACACAGACTTTTCTGCTGAAAGGGGCCATTCTAGCCCTTCCCTGACAGTTTTGCCCAGAGGCAAAGAACAGACTTTTGACCCCTGCTAACAGCATTTGTGGAGATTGAGGGCAGGCTCACCCAACTTAGCTCTGCCCAGACTCATGCCCTGATCTGCCTCCACTGAGGTGCAGAATACACACCTAGAAGTTCCAGGGCCCCACCCACCACCTGAGGAACTAGAGTGCCTCTCCAGAGGAATGAGAGCTGGTAACATGACCCCAAAACAACATTGCACCATGCCCCTCCCAGTAAGCACCATCTACTGACAGGGAGGTAATACTGCACACCCTTTTACTGCATTTACTGACTCATATACAGTATGGTCAAATCTCACCCAAAAACACCTCCTGCTGGCTCAGAGACTAAAGAGGGTGTATCATCATCCAAAGAAAAACCTAAAGGTAAGAAGCAACAGATGATCCATATGGGAAGGAATCAGCAAAAGAACTCTGGAAATATGAAGACTCAAACAGAAAGCACATCCACAAAGAGAAACACCAGCTCTCTAGCAAAGGGCATTATCCAAATTCAGAACACTAAAATGAATGAAGAAGAATTTCAAACATAGATCATCAGAAAACTCAACAATATGCAAGAAAGAATGGATAACCAATGCAAAGAAGACACACAAAAAAAATACAGGTCTTGAAAGAAAAATTCACTAAAAAAATCAAAATATTAAAGAAAAATCAAACTGAACACCTAGAAATGAAAAATTTATGCAGGGAACTATGAAACACAGTGAAAACCCTCAAGAGCAGGGGAGATCAAACAAAAGAAAGAATCTAACAGATTGCAGGTAACACTTTCCAGTTAAATAAGTCAGTCACAGAGATAAAGAAAAGAAATAAGGGAAAAGACCAGAGCCTGCAAGGAATGTGGGATTATGTGAAGAAGCCTAATGTGAGAGTTATAGGCATTCCTGAGGGTGAAGAAGAAAATATGGAAGGGTTCAATAAGCTATTTGAAGATATAATTGAGGGAAATTTCCCAAGTCTGGCTAAAAATCTAGATATACAGGTACAAGATGTTCAAAGGACTGCTAGGAGATTCATTGCAAATAGGAAGACACCACATCATGCAGTTATCAGACTGACCAAAATATCCACTAAAGAGGCCCTTCTTCAAGCTATAAGGACAAAGAAACAAGAAATAAACAAAGGAAAGCCCATCCAAATAATACCAGATTCTCAACTGAATCCTTACAAGCAAGAAGAGACTGGGGCCCCATTCTTACTCTTCTAAAACAGAATAATGCCCAGCCTAGAATCTTGCACCAAGCAAAGTTAAGTTTTGTATAAAAAGAAATTCGGACATTCTGAGATAAACAAAGACTGAGGGAATTCATCAAGACAAGTCTAGACAACCAAGAAATACTCAAAACAGAGTTGCACATGGACAAGCACAAGAAACACTAATGAATGTAAAACAACTCAAAAGCTAAAGATCAAAGTCCAGATACCAAGAAAAACAAAACATAGCCATGAAGTTCTACCCAATAGGATGAACAGAAATCTGGCCCATTTATCAGTTCTCTCAATAGATGTGAATGGCTTGAACTCCCCGCTCAATAAACATAGGCTGGCCCAACAGATGAATAAATACAAGCCAAGTATCTGTCGCCTCCAGGAAACTCATCTAAACTGCAAGGATGCACTTACACTGAAAACAAAGTGGTGCAAATTGATATTTCAAGTAAACAGAAGGCAAAAAAAAGGCTGGCATGGTGGTTTTAATTTCAGACAACTTAGTTTTTAAATCAACAAAAGTAACAAAAGGCAAATACGGTCAATTTATAATGATGAACAGTGCAGTTCTGTAAGAAGACATAGGTACACATAACATGTATGCACCAAACATAAGTTCACTGAGATTCATAAATGAAACCCTACTTGATCTAAATCAAATGATAAAGAGCAACACCACAATAGCTGGAGAATTCAATGCCCCACTAACACCACAGGACAGATCCTCCAAACAGAAAATAAACAAAGAAATAATGGACTTAAACAGAATGGTAGAACAAATGGGCCACACTAACATTTACAGGATATTCTATCCAAAATCCACTGAATATATGTTTTCTCTTCAGCTCATGGAACATTCTCTAAGATTGACCATATCCTAGAACATGAAGCATGCCTTAAAAAATTAAAAAAATAGAAATTATACCATGCATCTTCTCAGGTCACAGTGGAATAAAAGTAGAAATCAACCTTAACAGAAATTCTCTTTCTACTCAAAGTCCTGGAGGATAAACAACCTTCTCCTGAACGATCATTTTATCAATGGGGAAATCAAGATGGAATTCAAAAGATTCTTTGCACTAAATGACAAAGGAGACACAAGTTATCAAAATCTATGGGTCACAGCTGAAGCAGTCCTGAAAGGAAAGTTTATTTCCATAAAAAGTATAACCAAAAGACAGAAAATTTACAAATAGACAATGTAATGAATAGACACAAAGAGCTGGAGAAAGAAGAACAGACCAACTCCAAGCCCAGCAGAAGGAGAGAAATTAATAAGATCAAATAAGAACGAAATGAAATGGACAACAGGAAAACTATACAGGAGATTAACAAAACAAAAAGTTGGTTCTTTGAAAAGATAAACAAAATTGACACACATTTGGCTAGACTAACCAATAGCAAAAAAAAAATCTTTCATAACCTCCATCAGGAACATGAAAGGAGAAATTTCAGCTGATGCCACAGAGATACAAGATATCATCTATGAATTCTACAAATACCTTTATGCACACAAACTGGAAAATGTGGAGGAAATGGACGAATGTGTAGAAACACACAGCCTCCCTAGGGACAACCAGGATGAAATAGAATTCCTGAATAGATCAATATCAAGAACTGAAGTGGAAACAGCAACAAAAAACCATCCCCAAAAGAAAAGCCCTGAACCAGATGATTTCACACTCGAATTTTACCACACCTACAAAGAAGAACTGGTTCCTATCCTACAAAAGTTATTTCACAACACTGAAAGTGATGTAATGCTCCCCAATACATTTTATGAAGCAAACATAACTCTGATAGCAAAACCAGGAGAGGACAAAACAGAAAACAAAAGTACAGGTCAACATCCCTTATGAATATACAGGCAAAAATTCTCAATAAAATCCTAGCACACCAAACTCAGGTGCTTGTCAACAAAATAATCCATTATGACCAAGTGGGTTACATCCTAGAGATACAGGGATGGTTCAAAATTCAGAAATCTATAAATATAATTTACCACATAAATAGAAGCAAACACAAAACCCTATGAACCTTTCAATAGATGCAGAAAAAGAATTTGACATAATTCAACACCCTTCTTTGATAACAACACTTAACAAAATAGGCATAGATGGGGCCTACCTAAAAATCATACAGGCCATATATGATAAACCCACAGCCAACATCATACTCAATGGGGCAAAATTGAAGTCATTCCCACTTAGCACTGGAACTAGACATTGCTGTCCACTGTCCCCACTGCTATTCAACGTAGTGCTGGAAGTCCTTGTGAGAGAAATCTGGCAAGATAGCAGAATTAAGGGGGCATCCAAATGGGAGCAGAAGAGATCAAATGCTCACTCTTTGCTGATGATATGATATTATGTCTAGAAAACCCCAAGGATTCATCCAA
Organism: Lemur catta; assembly: GCF_020740605.2. Lineage (NCBI taxonomy): Eukaryota > Metazoa > Chordata > Mammalia > Primates > Lemuridae > Lemur > Lemur catta. Next base: position 1,307,240 of record NC_059156.1, read on the forward strand.
GAGACTCCTAGAACTAATAAATGAATTCAGTAAAGTCTCAGGATACAAAATCAACACACATAAATGAGAGGCATTCATATGTGCCAATAATAGTCAAACTGAGAACCAAATCAAAGACTCAATGCACTTAACAATAGCAATAAAGAAAATAGAATACCTAGAAATGTATTTAACTAGGGAGATAAAAGTCCTCTACAGGGAGAGCTATGAAACACCGAGGAAGGAAATTGCAGAGCACAGAAACAAGTGGAAAACCATACCATGCTCGTGAATCACAAGAATCCACACTGTTAAAATTTCTATAATGTCCAAAGTGATGTACAGATTCAGTTCAATCCCTATTAAATTACCAACATCATTTTCAACAGATACAGAAAAAATAAGTTTATGCTTTGTATGGAACCATAGGAGACTCCATTTAGGAAAAGCAACTTTAGGAAACAAGAACAAAATGAGAGGTATTAATTTACCAGACTTCAAACTATACTACATGGCTATAGATTAAATTAAAAGCTTCTGATTTAATCAGCTTAGTATTGGTACAAGAACAGGAACACAGACCAGTGGAACACAACTGAGAATCCAGATATAAACCATCCTCATATAGCCATCTAATTTTTGACAAAGGAGAGAAAAACATACACTGGGGACAAGAATTTTTATTAAATAAATGGTGCTGGGAAAACTGGATAGCCACATGTAGAAAACTGAAACAGAACCCACACCTTTCACCTCTCACAAAAATCAACTCACAGTGGAAAACAGACTTAAACTTTAGGACTGAAACGATTAGAATTCTATAATAAAATGTGGGAAAGACTCTTACAGACATTGGCCTAGGCAAAGAATTTATGAAGAAAACCCCTAAGGCAATTACAGCAACAACAAAAATAAATGAATGGGACCTGATTAAGTTAAAAAGCTTCTGATTTGTGCATATTGATTTTGTAACAAGATTTTGCTGAATCCATTTATTAATTCCAGTAGCCTATTTGCAGAATCTTTGGGGCTTTCTAGATATAAGATGATGTCATCAGCAAAGTGTGATATTTTAACCTCCTCTTGCCTCATTTGCATACGATGAATTTCCTTCTATTGCCTGATTGCTATGGCTAGGACTTCTAGCACTATGTTGATAAAAAGTGGTGACTGTAGTCACCCTTGTCTTGTTCCACTTCTAAGTGAGAATGCTCTCAACTTTCTACCATTTAGTATAATTCTGGCTGTGGGTTTGTTGAATATGGCTTTTTTTATTTCAGCATATTATGTGGTCCAAGAATTTAGGTTATGTATATTGCCCTTGCCCCCTCCCCAGATCACAGCATCAAGCGTGTCCATCCCCTAAATGGTGTGCATCACACTCATTGTGTATGTATACACCCATCCCCTCCACTCCCACATCTGCCAAACACCCGATACATCTATGTCAATTTTGGTAAGAGGTTTTTTGTTTGTTTCTTTGTTTCAGTGTATTATGAGGGTACAAATGTTCAGATTTTTTTATTTTTATTTCAGCATATTGTGGGGGTACAAAAGTTTAGGTTAGGTACGTTGCCCTTGCCACCCCATCACCCTGAGTCAGAGCTTCAAATGTGTCCGTCCCCTAGACAGTGCACCTTGCACTCATTGTGTATGTATACACCCATCCCTTCCCCGACCTGCATCTGCCCTACACCCAATCAATGTTATTCCTAAATGTGCTCTTAGGTGAAGATCAGTGAAACAAATTTGATGGTGAGTACATGTGGTGCTTATTTTTCCATTCTTGAAATACCTCACTTAGTAGAATGGGTTCCAAATCTTTCCAGGAAAATACAAGAGGTGCTACGTTACCATTGTTTCTTACAGCTGATTAGTACTCCATGGTGTCCATATACCATGTTTTATTTAATCAAAATTGTACTAAACTCTGTTGAATATTTTTCTGCATCTACTGAGATAATTATATGATCTTTGTTTTTGCTCCTGTTTATATGGTGAATTTATGGATTTACATATGTTGAACCATCCTTGCATACATGAGATAAAGCCCCCCTGATTGTGGTGAATTATTTTTTTGATGTGCTGCTGAATTTGTTTTCCTAGAATATTACTGAGAATCTTTGCTTCTATATTCGTAAGGAATATTAGCCTGTCATTTTCTTTTTTGTTGTATTCTTTCATGGCTTTGATACCAAGGTTATACTGGCTTTAAAGAACAAGTTGGGGGGTGGGATTTCTTCTGTCTAGAGGTTATGTAATAATTTCTGCAATAGGAATACCAATTCTTCCTTGTAGGTCTGATAAAATTTGGCTGTGAAACCACTTGCCTGTAATTTTTTTTTATGATAGAGAAATTCTATTCAACAATTCTGGTAATTTCTTTTTTTTTTATTTCAGTTTATTAGGAGGGTACAAAAGTTTTGTAATTTTTTGGAGGTATTTTATAGCTGTTTCAATTTCATTGCTCATTAATATTCTGTTCAGTAGTTCTATTTCTTTCTGATTAAGCCTCGAAAGTTTGTGTGTTTAAAAGAATTTGTCTATTTCCTCAATGTTTTCAAGTTCATATGTGTGGAGATTTTTATAGTATTTAGAGATATTTTGTCTTCCATTAGTATCAGTTGTAATATCTTCTTATTCATTTCTGAGCTTATTTGAGTCCTTTCACATTTCTTATTAATCTGGGTAGAGGTCCATCAATTATTTTGTTTATCTTTTCAAATAACCACATTTTTTAATTAATCTTTTAATATATATTTTTTATTTGTGATTTCATTGACTTTTGGCCTGACCTTAGTTAATTGTTTCCTACTACTAAATTTGGGATTAATTTGTTCTTCCCTTTCTAATTCCTTAAGATGATTCATTAGATTATTGATTTGTAATCTTTTTGTCTTTTTGCCGTAGACATTTAAGGCTACAAATTTCCTCTTGACTACTTTTGCTGAATCACACAAATTTTTATAACGTGTGTACACTTTGCCATTTATTTCAAGGAATTTGTTTTTTATTTTCATCTTAATTTCCTTCTTTATCCATGAATCACTGAGCATTAGTTGGCTTAAATTCCATGGCTTTGCATAGAATTAAATTTTTGTGTTTGAGTTGATTTCTAATTATATTCCACTGTGATATAAGATACATAGTATAAAATCTATATTTTTTAATTTTTTGAGACATGTTTTGTGGCCTCAGATGTGATCAATTTTAGCTAATGTTTTCCATGTGCTGATGAGAAGACTTTATATTCATTAGTTTTGGGGAAGAATGCTTTGAATATGTTTGTTAGACCCATTTTTTCTAGCATCCCATTTCAGTCTAGTGTTTCTTTGCTTATTTTCTGCTTGGAGAATCTGTCCAATTCCATCATTGGAGTGTTTAAATCCTCATCTATTATGATGCTACTGTTTACTGCTTTGTTTAGTTCTAGAAGGTTTTGCTTTATGTATCGGTGTGCATGTGTTAGGTGTATAAATATTTAGGTTCATGAAGTCTTACTGACGAATTTCTCCCTTTTCTATTATGTTCCATTTTTCTCATTCTTTACTATTTTTAATATGAAATCTCTGTTATCTGATATAAAAATGGCTACACCAGCTTTCTTTTAATTTCCATTTGCATGGAATATTTTTTCCATCCCTTCACCCTGAGTCTGAAGGAGTCCTTATAAACAAGATGTGTTTTCTGGAGAAAGCAGATACTTGGCTTGTATTTTTTTTTTATCTATTCATCTAGCCTGTGTCTCTTTAGTGGGAAATTCAGGTCATTCATGTTCATTGAAAGAATTGATAAATCGGTAAATTTATGTATAATCTTATTCTTTCTTGTTATTTTTTTTTCTTTTTAACTCTTGAAGCATTATGCCATATGGGCTGTGAGTTTTAGCTTTTGGGTGATTTTACATTCAGAAGTGTGTGTCATGCTTATGGATGTACAAGGCATATCTGAATACTTTTCTTAGGAAAGGTCTGTTCTTAAAAAATTCTCTCAGTGTTTGTGTGTCTAGAAACTCTTTAATTGTCCCTTATATAAGAAACTTAGTTTACACAATACAAAATTCTAGGCTGGCTATTATTCTTTTTGGTAAGACTGAGAATGGAGCCTAAATCCCTTCTTGCTTGTAAGATCTCTGTTAAGAAGTGTGCAGTTAGTCTGACAGGTTTTTTGTTTGTTTGTTTGTTTCCCCTCTTATTTCTCTGACTTTATCTTTGACTGAGTTGCTTAATGCAAAAGTGTCGTCTTCAACACTTGAGAGGGAGACGAGTGCTTGTGCCAAGTTGCTAAGCTCTGAGATTCTTTCTTCTGTATGATCTAGTCTATTCTTAAAACTTTCCACTGTTTATTTTTTCTCCTACATCTTGTTTAAAAATTTTTCATTTCCAGAAATTCTATATGACTTTTGTAAAAAACATTTTTTCAGTTAATTTTTCTTTTTTTTTGCTGTTCTTTTACCAATTTTGTCTCTCTACTGTAACAATAACAACAAAAATATTTATCTTGTATTTTAGCATTTCCCAAAAATATTTAAAATCTTGAAAAAATTAAGATACAGTTCCTGAAATGTGAATTATGGATTAATTCAATATAAATGCTGGAAAGAATCTCAGAGATGATCGAGTGCAACTTTTTCATTTTATAGATGAGGGAACTGAGGCACACAGAGAGACCTCAGTTTGCTCAGGAGAAGAGCTAGAGGCATATTCAGAACCAGAACTCCTCACTTGTCTCACTCCAGAGCCACCTGAAGCTTCACATTGCTGTTGAAATTGACAGTTAACAGAGCCATTTCATACTTGCTATTCATAAAACTCTGGGTTTGTTCCAAATCAGGTTGGTTAAAGTGATTTGCCTAAAATCACATGGTTACTATGACAGCTGTACACCAACCCCAGATTTCTTAGATTCCAATGCCAATGCCCATATCACTCTGTAAACATGGACATGTGGAGCTTCCCCCCAAAACATATGACCTGTGGAATAAGTTGAGAACATAAAAATAAATGATTACAGCAGAAAATTTCTCTTTGGTGTAGTCCCAGATAGCAAACACAAAGCTCCCAATGTCAAAGCTGTAAATAGAACTCTTCTCAGAATGAATGTTAAATGAATCATCTGTTTTTATTTCTTTAAATAGGTAATAATGTACATGGCCCACCACATACCAGTGCAGAACACTTTCACACTTAGGCCTTTACTAGCACACATGGTCTGTGAGTCAAGGATGAATAATTATTCCCTCTACTTCATATGTGAAACTGTGATTAACTCTATTGTTTTTGTGGTTTCCTTGTATTGGTTTTCCATTTTCTCTGGCATTTTTTTGAGCTTCCTTATAATCTATATTTGTAATTCTTTTTCAATTTTTTATTTCAGCATATTACAGGGGTTTAAATGTTTATGTCATATTACATTGCCTTTGCCCCATCTGAGTTAGAGTTTCAAGTATTTCCATCTGCCAGCTGGTGCACACCACACCCACTAGGTGTAAATATACCCATCCTATCCTCTCTCCTCTAAACTGCCTGACATCTGATGAATATTACTACTATATGTTCACATAAGTGTTGCTAGTTAATACCAATTTGATGGTAAGTACATGGGATGCTTGTTTTTCCATTCTTGGGGTATTTCACTTAGTAGAATGAGTTCCAGCTCTATCCAGAATAATACAAGATGTGCTAGATCATCATTTTTGTGTGTGTGTGGCTGAGTAGAACTCCATCGTATATATGCCACATTTTATTAATCCATTCATATATTGATAGGCACTTGGGTTGTTTCCAGATTTTTGCAATTATGAATTGTGCTGTTACAAACATTGAGGTGCAGATGTCTTTGTCATACAATGTCTTTTTTTCCCTTTGGGTAGATGCCCAGTAATGGGATTGCTGGACCAAATGGTAGTTCTACTTGTAGTTCTTTGGGGTATTTCCATATTACTTTCCATAATTTATCAGTCATTTAAATATTTTTATTTTGTTTGATATGCATTGCTAAATGAAAGTTTTCTTTTGTGAGTCTCCTCTGATTTTTCATATTTCTGGAGTTCTTTCTCTGATTCTTTCTCATCTGGCCTCTCAATCAAGACCTGGGGCTATCAGTCCTTGCAGCAGGTCTGTCTCTTGGTCCCCCAAAATTCATTCCTAACCATGGGAGGGAGAGGGATGCTGGTGCTGAGTTACCTATGGTGTGTTCAAGCAGGTTTGGTGAACCTCTCTGGTTCCCTCTGACCTTTTGTCTTCACTTCTTCCCAGCAATGTGAATTGTTTGGGTTCTCCCACTTAATCTCTAAAATGGTAGGTGGTAATTGTGAATATAAGTCAGCCAACCTTATTTACTTGGGTTGGAAGACACTATGCTGAGTTATAGAGCTGTTTTCCTGTCATTAGATGATGTTTGTGTGGAAAAGCCAGCCACGGAGGTGTCCTTTTGTGTCTCTGGTCCCCAAGGTGGGGAACACAAGTGCTCCAAGCTTTAGGAGATACTTTTGCTCCCAGGGGGTTGCTTGAGCTCTACTCCCACTGAGGTGAGGGAGGAACAAATCAGATTATGGCTACATTGTGGAAACCTTTTAAGTTTCCCCTTTTCCACCACAATTTCCCGGAGGGAGAGTAGTGTGCCTCTATGTTCAGAGGAACTTCAGCAAGGAACATAATCCTCCTATAGAGAAGTTGCCAGTAGTGAGTTTCTTGTCTTAAGCTGCACTCCCTGTTACAATTAGTTGGGGAAGGGCCTGCAGCTACTGTTCAGCATGTGCACCTGAAGAATTTGGTTTCCACACAATGTTTTGGCTTTCCAAAACATTGGAAGGGTTCAACGGTTGCTTTTATGGATGCTTGGGGAAGGCACTGAGATATGGTTCAGGGCAAGGTATCCAAACCAGGATGTCTTTTCCTGAGGGAAGATCCTAATACCTTAAGCGCTAAGAACTCAAGCTGAGCTCTCTCCTCCCTTGTCAACTACCATAGTTTATCTGTGGTGAAGAGGCAAATGTCCTTTCAAATCACAGCTTTCTGGAACCCCACAGCACACTCCCACCAGATCAGTCCCCATGAGTTCCCTTACCACCTGAGTCAAACTCTTCAACTTTCCCCCCATCCATGGGTCTGACCCACTACTGTGTATCTCCATGAAGTTCTGATAGACAATGAGTTCCCCAATTGTGTGCCCCTTTTCCACCACAATTTCCCGGAGGGAGAGTAGTGTGCCTCTATGTTCAGAGGAACTTCAGCAAGGAACATAATCCTCCTATAGAGAAGTTGCCAGTAGTGAGTTTCTTGTCTTAAGCTGCACTCCCTGTTACAATTAGTTGGGGAAGGGCCTGCAGCTACTGTTCAGCATGTGCACCTGAAGAATTTGGTTTCCACAGTACTGAGAGCTAGGCTATTTCCCTCTGAATGCCACACCCCTGTCCAATATGATTGTTTTCCAGGTTGGGGGAGGATAAGTGTGCTCACAGATCCCTGTTCCTCAGCACCCCACCAAACTCTTCCATAGGATATGTTCTTTAGAGCTTCTTCACCACCCAAATCCAGGCCCAAGACCTCTCTCCTGCATCTCTCTGCACTGCTCTAGAGTTGGGGATTGTGGAAACGTGGCCATTTATCTGATTCACCCATGATTCCAGGTTACTCCCAAATTGTGGAGGACCACACTCTCCATTACAAGCCCAGCCTGGGGCATACATCTGTCATCGAGAAGCTGTTCATGAGCTTCTCGATTGAAAGTACTCTCGTGGTTGCAATGGGGGGAGTTGTGGCTCCAGGTAGGACTGTCATTGCTTTTTGGGGTGCCCAATATGGACCACCAAACTCCTGGGGCTCACTGATTTACCAAATTATTCATAATTTGCAGCTGTACCTGGGCTCATGGAGGGTTGGAAAGTTTTCAGTATTTAATACTTTCTGTCCCATTATTCATTGAAGGCATGTAGGTGTGTGAGGGGTAACTATCCCTCACCCTTTAGCTCATCTCTGAGCTTCTACGGGTTTTATCTGTACTGCTATCTTCTTTTCTGTATCCTCTTCTTTCTCAGCTTAACAGATTTTTTTCCATGAAGCCCCCTGTAATCTCTGTCATCTCTCTTGTGACCCTCACATAAGCTGTGACTCCTCTCCAGTCTCCTCAGTTTCATATCCTACCTTTCAGCTGGGTTGGTCCCACAAGCAATGTCTCTAGTCAGACATCTTAGTTTTCTCTCCTATATTCGGATCTTTTGGTGATTTTATAAAATCAGATTTTTTTCTGTAGAGTTATTTGAGTTTATCGTATATTATATGCATAAATGCCTGTCAAAAAAGAGTTTAAATATTTTCTCTCCTTCTAAAAGTTGTTTCTTCAGTGGTTGATTCATTCCTTTGCTAGGCAGTTTTTAGTTTGATACAATCCCATTTGTTTAGTTTTACTTTGATTTACTGTGCTTTTGAATTTTTGTCTAAAAAATATTTGCCCAGGCCAATATTATGAAGTGTGTTCACTGTGTTCTCATAGGATTACAGTATTGTGTACTACATTTACATTTTAATCCATTTTGAGATGATTTTTGTACGTGGTGAGAGACAAAGATTTAATTTTTTTCTTCAGAGTATGTATATCAAATTTTCCAAGGACAATTTATTGAAAAGAATGTTCTTTCCCTAATGTATGTTCTTGGCACATTTGTCAAAAATTAGTTGTCTGTTCATATGTGGATTTATCTTCATTCTCTATTATGTCCCATTGGTCTAGGTGTCTGCCTTTATACTACAACCTTGCTGTTTTTGTTTCATACCTTTTCAGAAAAATTTAAAGTCAAGTAGTGCAATGCTTTCAGCTTTTCTCTCTCTCTCTCTCTCTATATATATATATGTATACATATACATATATATATTTCATTAAAACATTGAATTTTATTGTATTTAATAATCTTAAATTTCACTATGTATGTATGTATTTATTTATTCTTTTTTTTGAGACAGAGTCTTGTTCTGTTGCCTGGGCTAGAGTGAGTGCCATGGCGTCAGCCTAGCTCACAACAACCTCAAACTCCTGGGCTTAAGTGAGCCTACTGCCTCAGCCTCCCGAGTAGCTGGGACTACAAGCATGCAGCAAGATGCTCGGCTAATTTTTTCTATATATATTTTTAGTTGGCCAGATAATTTCTTTCTATTTTTTAGTAGAGATGGGGTCTCACTCTTGCTCAGGTTGGTCTTGAAATCCTGACCTTGAGCAATCCACCCGCCTCGACCTCCCAGAGTGCTAGGATTACAGGCGTGAGCCACGCGCCTGGCCTATTTTTTTTTTATTATTATTTCAGCATATTGTTGAAGTACAAAAGTTTAGGTTGTGTATATTTCCCTATGCCCCCCAACACCCTGAGTCAGAGCTTCAAATGTATCTATCCCCTAGACAGTACACATCACACTCATTATGTATGTATATACCCATCCACTCTCCCCCATCTGCTCAACATCTGATTAATGTTATTCCTGAATGTGCTTTTAGGTGAGAATCAGTGAAACCAATTAGATGGTGAGCACATGTAGTGCTTATTTTTCCATTCTTGGGATACTTCACTTAGTAGAATGGATTCCAACTCTATCCAGGAGAACATTTCCAAGAGTTTCTATATCCCCATTATTTCTTACAGCTTAGTAATACTGCATGGTATACATATACAACATTTTATTAATCCACTCATGTATTGATGGGCATTTGGGTTGTTCTCACATCTTTTCTTTTTTTTTTTTATTTCAGCTCATAATGGGGGTACATAAGTTCAGGTCATATACATTGTCCATGTCCTGCCCATCCCCCCAAGTCAGAGTTCCAAGCGCGTCCGTTCTCATTCTCCAGAGAGTGCGCCTGGCACTCATCATGTAGTCATAACTCCATCCCCTCCCCCCACACCTCCCCGGGTCTGCACCTTCAAGCATGACCATTCCCCAGAGGGTGCGCAACGAACTCGTCATGTAGGCATACACCTATGCCCTCCCCCCACCCCCCATCCCAGTCTGATATCCAATTGGTATCCTTCCCCGATGTACATTTAGGTGATGATCAGGGAAACCAGTTTTCTGGTGAGTACATGTGATACTTGTTTTTCCATTCTTTGGATACTTCACTTAGTATAATGGGTTCCATCTCTCTCCAGGAGAACCAAAGAGATGTCGTATCATCGTTATTTCTTATAGCTGAGTAGTACTCCATGGTATACATATACCACAGTTTACTAATCCATTCGTGGATTGATGGGCACTTGGGTTGTTTCCACATCTTTGCGATTGTGAATTGTGCTGCTATAAACATTCGGGTACAGGTGTCTTTGTTAAAGAATGACTTTTGTTCTTCTGGGTATATGTCCAATAATGGGATTGCTGGATCAAATGGTAGGTCTACTTGAATCTGTTTAAGGTATCTCCATATTGCTTTCCATAGGGGTTGCACTAGTTTGCATTCCCACCAGCAGTGTATGAGTGTTCCTGTCTCTCCGCATCCACGCCAACATGTGTTGTTTTGGGATTTTTTGATAAAGGCCATTCTCACCGGAGTTAAGTGGTATCTCATTGTGGTTTTGATTTGCATTTCCCTGATGATTAGGGATGTTGAGCATTTTTTGATACGTTTTTTGGCCATTCTTATGTCTTCTTTTGAAAAATTTCTATTCATGTGTTTTGCCCATTTTTTGATAGGATTGTTTGATTTTTTCTTGCTGATTTTCCTGACTTCTAAATAGATTCTTGTTATCAGCCTTTTATCTGATGTGTAGTATGCGAAAATTTGTTCCCATTCTGTAGGCTGTCTGTTTATTTTCGTGACTGTTTCTTTGGCTGTGCAGAAGCTTTTTAATTTAATCAGGTCCCAGTCGTTTATTTTTGTTGTTGCTGCGATTGCCTTAGGGGTTTTCTTCATAAATTCTTTGCCTAGACCAATGTCTGTGAGAGTCTTTCCTACATTTTCTTCTAGAATTCTAATCGTTTCCCATTTAAGGTTTAAATCTGTTATCCACCGTGATTTGATTTTTGTGAGAGATGAAATCTGTGGGTCCTGTTTCAGTCTTCTACATGTGGCTATCCAGTTTTCCCAGCACCATTTATTGAATAGGGACTCTTGTCCCCAGAGTATGTTTTTGTCTATTTTGTCAAAGATTAGATGGCTATGTGAGGATGGTTTTATATTTGGGTTTTCTGTTCTGTTCCACTGGTCTGTGTCCCTGCCCTTGTGCCAATACCAAGCAGTTTTAAGAACCACAGCTTTGTAGTATAGTTTGAAGTCTGGCAAAGCAATGCCTCCCATTTTGTTTTTATTGCTTAAGATTGTTTTTGCTATACGGGGTCTTCTCTGATTCCATACAAAGTGTATAATTATTTTTTCTATGTCTGTGAAAAATGATGTTGGTAATTTAATAGGAATTGCATTGAATCTATAGATTACTTTGGGTAGTATAGACATTTTAACGATGTTAATTCTTCCAATCCATGAGCATGGTATCGATTTCCACTTATTTACATGTTCTGCAATTTCCTTCCTTAGCGTTTGATAGTTCTCTTTATAGAGGTCCTTTACCTCTTTAGTTAAATATATTCCTAGATATTTTATTTTCTTTGTTGCGATTTTGAAAGGTATTGAGTCCTTAATTTGGTTCTCCGATTGAATGGTATTGGGATATATGAATGCCTCTGATTTGTGTGTATTGACTTTGTAACCTGAGACATTACTGAATTCGTTAATTAATTCCAGGAGTCTCTTGGTTGAGTCCTTGGGGTTTTCCAGATACAACATCACGTCATCAGCGAAGAATGAGGGTTAGATCTCTTCTGTCCCTATTTGGACACCTTTGATTCTGCTCTCTTGTCTGATAGCTCTCGCAAGGACTTCCAATACTATATTGAAAAGTAATGGGGACAGTGGGCAGCCTTGTCTGGTTCCAGTTCTGAGTGGGAATGCTTTCAATTTTTCCCCATTCAGTATGATGTTTTCTGTGGGTTTGTCACATATGGCTTGTATTATTTTTAGGTAGGTCCCATTTATGCCTATGTTGTTAAGTGTTTTTATCATAAAAGGGTGTTGAATTTTGTCAAATGCTTTTTCTGCATCTATTGAGAGGATCATATGGTCTTTATTTTTGCTTCTATGTATGTGGTTAATACATTTATAAATTTTCGTATGTTGAACCACCCCTGCATCTCTGGGATGAAGCCTACTTGGTCATGATGAATTATTTTTTTAATCAGCACTTGGATACGATTTGCTAGGATTTTATTGAGAATTTTTGCATCTATGTTCATGAGAGAAATTGGTCTGTAGTTTTCTTTTTTTGTTGCATCCTTTCCTGGTTTTGGTATCAATGTTATATTGACTTGGTAGAATGTGTTGGGGAGAATTCCATACTTCTCAATATTGAAGAATAGTTTATGTAGGTTGGGCACCAGTTCATCTTTGTATGTATGGTAAAATTCAGGTGTGAACCCATCTGGACCAGGGCTTTTCTTTTTGGGAAGGTTTTTTTATTGCTGTTTCAATTTCAGTTCTTGATATTGGTCTATTCAGGAAATCTATTTCTTCCTCATTGAGCTTGGGAAGGCTGTGTGTTTCTAAAAATTTGTCCATTTCCTCCTCATTTTCCAATTTGTGTGCATAAAGATTTTTGTAATATTCATGAATAATGTCATGGATCTCTGTGGCTTCAGTTGAGAAATCTGGCGTAATACTAATGGGTCTCCCTTTGTATGTTACTTGTTTCTTTCTCCTTACAGCTCGAAGAAGGGTTTCTTTAGTGGATATTTTGGTCAGTCTGATGACTACGTGACGTGGTGTTTTCCTATTTACTATGAATCTACCAGTGGTTCTTTGAGCTTCTTGAACCTGTATATCTAAAGTTTTAGCAAGGCCTGGGAAATTTTCTTCTATTATGTCTTCAAATAGTTTATCCAGCCCTTGCTTATTATCTTCTTCACCTTCAGGGATGCCTATAACTCTCACGTTAGGTTTATTCACATAATCCCGCATTTCTTGAAGACTCTGATCTTTTTTCTTATTTCTTTGCTCTATCTCTGTGACTGTCTTATTTAATTAGAAAGAGTTATCTTTAATCTCTGAGATTCTGTCTTCTATTTGATCTACCCTGTTCTTGAGACTTTCCACTGTGTTTTGTAGCTCCTTGAATAAATCCCTCATTTCTTGGAGTTCAGTTTGGTTTTTCTTCAATATGTCTATTTCTTTAGTGAATTTTTCTTCCAAATCCTGGAATTTTTTTGCGGTTTCTTTGCGTTGGATATCAATTTTTTCTTGTATATCATTCAGCTTATTTATAACCCAAGACTGAAATTCTTCTGGTAACATGTTGGTATTTTGAAACTGGCTTGTGCCAATTGGAGGAGAGTTGGTATTTCTCTTTTGGGGCGAGGTTTCCGTTTGTTTTTTTTTGCTCCCCATAGTTTTTCGCTGAGCCTTTCCCATCTGGCTCTATCGTTAGATCTTTTCTCACAGTTTTAGTCTATTTAACAGCACATCTTGTACTCTGTTCTTGGGCTGTGAAACAGTCTAGGTATGTTGCTTCCCTTATCTATAGGGGGAGACTGTTGTGTGCTGTTTAGAGTTTTTTTTCTATCTCAGTTGGGGGACTGCTTCTGATGGGTCCACCCCCAGAGGGTTGGCTTGATCTAAGACCAGTTTGGCAAGTCAAATCACTGTGTTGTGGACTTTCAGTTAGTAGTCAGGATTCACACTATTTGCAAGCAGAAAGCCTCTTCTCCCTCTCTTTTTCTTTCCCTTCTTTCTTCTTTTTTTTTTTCTTCTTATCCCCCTGACTTCTGGTTCTTCCTCTGGATGTGTGGTTTCTGTCTCTTTCTGCAGGAAAGACACTGGCTAGGCAGAGGAGGCAGTGCCCTCACTCCCTCAGTGCCCCAGCTGCTGCAGCTCCCACAGGCTAGGGTCTACACTGTCCCAGTGTTCCCAAGGTCCGGGCTCCACACTCTTGCGTATGGGGAAGCACTCAGTGTTCACACCTGGGAAGGGGACCGGGAAAGGGTCTATGGATCAGGGGATAGCGCCTCCTGGGGAGCCGCCTGGCACCCTATGGCTCTGCAGCTGTTAGACCTTGGCCCGCACAATTGCTGCTGCCCACCCGCAGATCACTGGTACTGGGGGGCAATATTCAGGGTCCAATAGGAATCAGAGCTGGGGGTCTGGAGCACTCAGGAGTATACAGTAGCTCCTGCGGTGGAGGGCCACTGGAAAGGAAAAAAAGAAAAAGAAAAAAAAAAAAGAGAGAGAGATAGAAACAATATGAATAACAAGGAGAATAAAGAGAAAACAAGAAAGAAAAGAGAAAGAAAGAAAGAGAGAGAGAGATTAAAAAAAAAATCTCGCTTTAATATTTCACGCTCGCAGCCCCTCGCCTCAGTGCAGGTCCGCATCTGTCCCTTTAAGAGATAGGGCACCGGAGACCCGCCAGAGTCCAAGCTCTTTCCCGCCTATGTCACCAGTCCTCTGAGCTCCAGGTCTCCTGCGGTGATTCGGCACAGATTTCAGTCAGATCCTTGACTGAGTGGATGTGGGGGTCAGTGGGGAGATCAAGCCGCTTTGCTGTCTTCACATCTTTTCAATTGTGAATTATGCTGCTATAAAAATTCAGGTGCAGATGTCTGTTTTATAGAATGTCTTTTGTTCTTTTGGGAGATGCCCAATAATGAGATTGCTGGATCAAATGGTAGGTCTACTCGATCTCTTTAAGGTATCTCTACATTGCTTTCCACAGAGGTTGCACTAGTTTGCTGTCCCATTAGCAGTGTATAATGCTCAACATCTCTAATCATCAGGGAAATTCAAATCAAAACCACAATGAGATATCTCTTAACTCCAGTGAGAATGGCCTTCATGAAAAAGCCCCATAACCATAAATGTTTGTGTGGCTACAGAGAGACAGCTTTACTCTTTTTGCTTTAAATTGCTTCAGCTACTTGAGGTCCTTTGTGGTTGTATATATACATAGTAAGACAGTTCTTTATATTTCTTTGAAAATGTTATTGGCATTTTGATTGCAATTCTATTGAATCTGTAGATTGTGTGGTATAATTATTTTAACAATAGTCTTTCAATTCTTAAAATGAGATGTCATTCATTCTTTTCATTTCTTTGATGTCCTCAATTTCTTGTATGAATGTTTTGTAATTTTCATTGTAGTAATTTTTCACCTTAGTTAAGATTACACATAGAAATTTCTGTTTTTGTAGCTGTTGTAAATGAATTTTTTTTTCTCTTGATTTCTTTTTCAGCCAGTTTCTTTTTGGTGTATAGAAAAGTTGTTGATTTTTTAATGTTGATTTTTTATGCTGCAACTTTTTTATTTATTAGTTCTAATAGTTATTTTGCCGAAGTCTAGGTTTTTCTTACATCTAAAATTATGTCATCTGTGAAGTGGAACAATCTGACTTCCTCTTTACAATGTGGATGTCCCTTAGTGTTTCTGTTGTTTAACTGCCCGAGCTAGAACTTTCTGTATACTATGCTGAATAAAAGTGGCAAAGTGGCATCTTTGTCTCAATTCTTAGAAAAGAAAGTTTTTATCTTTTTTTCTTATTCTACATGATTTTATCCATGAGTTTGTCATACATGGAGTTTATTATTTTGAGCTATTTTGCTATATTTAAATTGTTGAGAGTTTTATCATGACCTGACATTGAATTTTATCAAGTCAATCTTAATTTATATGAAATTGTCATATAAATTTTGCATATGTTTTAAGCATATAAAAGATGCTTAAAATCACTAATCATTAGGGAAATGCAAATCAAAGCTATAAGGAAATACAATTTTACACGCATTAATATGACTATCTTATGGGTAATGGGTGCAAAAATATAGATAGATAGAATGAACAATATTTGACAGAAAAACAAAGTGACTATAATCAAAAATAAGTTAGGTATACTTTAATATAACTAAGAGTAGAATTGGAATGTTTCTAATACAAAGAAATGATAAGTGCCTGTGGTGATTAAATACTCTAATTACACTACTTTAATATAAACTCTATGCCTATATAAAAAATGACATTCACCCTATAAATATATATAACCATTATGTACCATTATAATTAAAAAGAGTTTATTTAAAAATGACTACCTTGTAAAAAACAGAAAACAAGTATTGGCATGGATGTAGAGAAACTGGAATCCTTGAACATTGCTGGTGGGAATGTAAAATTTTGCAGCCACTATGGAAAACAGAATTGAGGTTTTCGAAAGAAATCAAACATAGAATTATCATTTGATCAAAAAAATCACTTCTTATATATTCAAAAGAAATGAAATCTGGAAATTAAACAGATATTTGTACACCACTTTTTGTGGCACCATTGTTAACAATAAATAGGAAGTGGAAGTATCCAAGTGTTCATCAATGCATGAATGGGTAAATAAAATGTGGTACAAAGATTAGATATAAATCAGCCTTAAAAATAAAGAAAATTCTTACATATGTAACATAGATGAATGTTACAAGATATACTACCTGAAGTAAGCCATTTACAAAAGGAAAAACAGTTTATGATTCCACTTAAGTGAGATACATACAGCAGTCAAATTCTGAGACAGAAAATAATAGCAATGGTTATCACAAACCACAGAAAAATGGGAATTATCCTTTAATGGGTAGAGTTTCAGTATGTTGTGGAGAAAATTCTAGAAGTGGATAGATGTGATGCTTGCACAATAGTTTGATTGTATTTAATGCCACTGAACTGTACAATTAGAAATTATTAATCACAAATTTAATAAAAATACAATTTTTCTTATGGAAAGAATTGTTTATAGATATTTACTGCACAAAATACTGAAGGTAATACATCAGGAAAAAAATAATAGGACACAGTACAGCAATTCAAATAATTTTTCTTTTATTCCAGCTTATTGTGGAGGTACAAAAGTTCAGGTTATATATACTGGCCATATACCACCCATCCCCCAGAGTCAGAGCTTCAAGCATGTCCATTCCCCAGAAAGCGTGCATTGCACTCATCATGTAGTTTATATCCCCATCCCCTTCCCCCACCCCCATCCCCCAGAATCAGCACATTCAAGCGTGACTATGCCACAGATGGTGCACAACGAACTCATCATATACGTATACACCTATCCCCTCCCCCCAGCCAACACCTTAGTCTGATACCCAATTGGTGTCATTCCGAAATATGCATTTAGGTGATGATCAGAAAAACTAATTTGCTGGTGAGTACATGTGGTGCTTGTTTTTCCATTCTTGGGGAACTTCACTTAATAGAATGGGTTCAAATTCTCTCCAGGAGAACAAAAGGGATTCTATATCAACGTTATTTCTTATAGCTGAGTAATACTTCATGGTATACATATACCACAATTTACTAATCCATTCATGAATTGATGGCCATTTGGGTTGTTTCCACATCTTTGCAATTATGAATTGTGCTGCAATAAACATTTGGGAACAGGTGCCTTTGTCATAGAATGACTTCTGTTCTTTTGGGTAGATGCCCAAAAATGAGGTTGCTGAATCAAATTGTAGGTCTACTTGAATCTGTTTAAGGTATCTTCATATTGCTTTCCACAAGGGTTGCACTAGTTTGCAGTCCCTCCAGCAGTGTATGAGTGTTCAGGTCTCTCCGTATCCATGCTAACATGTGTTGTGTTGGGACTTTTTGATAAAGGCCTTTCTCATTGGAGTTAAGTGATATCTCATTGTGGTTTTGATTTGCATTTCCCTGATGATTAGGGATGTTGAGCATTTTTTCATATGTTTGTTAGCCATTCTTACACATTCTTTTCAAAAATTTCTATTCATGTCATTTGCCCAAGTTTTGATAGGGTTGTTTGATTTTTTTCTTGCTGATTTTCCTGAGTTCTAAATAGGTTCATGTTATCAGTCCTTTATCTGATGTGTAGTGTGTGAAAAAAATTTTTTTTCCATTCTATATGTTGTCTGTTTATTATTGTGACTGTTTCTTTGGCTGTGTAGAAGTTTTTCAATGTAATCAGGTCCCATTCATTTACTTTTGTTGTTGCTGTGATTGCCTTAGGGGTCTTCTTCATAAATTCTTTGCCTAGGCCAATGTCTGTAAGAGTATTTCCTACATTTTCTTCTAGAATTCTAATAGTTTCACACCTAAGGTTCAAGTCTGTTATCCAGCATGATTTGATTTTTCTGAGAGGTGAAAGCTGTGGGTCCCATTTTAGTCTTCGACGTGTGGCTATCTAATTTTGCCAAGACCATTTATTGAATAAGGATTCTTGTTCCCAGAGTATGTTTTTGTCTGCTTTGTCAAAGATTAGATGGCTATATGAGGATGGTTTTATATCAGGATTTTCTGTTCTGTTCCACTGCTCTGTGTCCCTGCACTTGTGCCAGTGCCAAGCAGTTTTAAGACCACAGCCTTGTAGTATAGTTTGAAGTCTGGCAAATTAATACCTCCAATTTGGTTTTTATTGCTTAAAATTGCTTTCGCTATACGGGGTCTTCTCTGATTCCATACAAAGTGTATAATTATTTTTTCTATATCTGTGAAAAATGATGTTGGTAATTTAATAGGGATTCCATTGAATCTGTAGATCACTTTGTGTAGTATAGACATTTTAACAATGTTGCTTCTTCTGATCCACGAGCATGGTATGGTTTTCCACCTATTTACATGTTCTGTGATTTCCTTCCTCAGTGTTTCGTAGTTCTCCCTATAGAGGCCCTTTACCTCCTTAGTTAAATATATTCTTAGGTATTTTATTTTCTTTGTTGCTATTTTGAAGGGTATTGAGCCCTTAATTTGGTTCTCTGATTGACTGTTATTGGCATATATGAATGGCTCTGATTTGTGTGTATTGATTTCATAACCTGAGACTTTACTGAATTCATTGATCAATTCCAGGAGTCTCTTGGTTGAATCCTGAGGGTTTCCCAGATATAACATCATATCATCAACAAAGAGTGAGAGTTTGATCTCTTCTTTCCCTATTTAGACTCTCCTGATTCTGCTGTCTTGCCTAATAGTTCTCGCAAGGACTTCCAATACTATGTTGAAAAGTAATGGGGGCAGTGGGCAGTCTTGTCTGGTTCCAGTTCTAAGTAAAAATGCTTTCAGTTTTTCCCCATTCAGTATGATGTTGGCTGTGGGTTTGTCATATATGGCTTGTATCATTTTTAGATAGATCCCATCTATGCCTATTTTTTAAGCATTCTTATCATAAAAGGGTGTTGAGTTTTGTCAAATGCTTTTTCTGCATCTATTGAGAGGATCATATGGTCTTTATTTTTGCTTCTATGTATGTGGTTAATACATTTATAAATTTTCGTATGTTGAACCACCCCTGCATCTCTGGGATGAAGCCTACTTGGTCATGATGAATTTTTTTTTTTTTTTTTTTTTTTTTTTTTTTTTTTTGAGACAGAGTCTCACTTTGTTGCCCGGGCTAGAGTGAGTGCCGTGGCATCAGCCTAGCTCACAGCAACCTCAGACTCCTGGGCTTAAGCGATCCTACTGCCTCAGCCTCCCGAGTAGCTGGGACTACAGGCATGAGCCACCATGCCCGGCTAATTTTTTTGTATATATATTTTTAGTTAGCCAGATAATTTCTTTCTATTTTTTTTAGTAGAGACGGGGTCTCGCTCTTGCTCAGGCTGGTCTCGCACTCCTGACCTTGAGCGATCCACCCGCCTCGGCCTCCCAGAGCTAGGATTACAGGCGTGAGCCACCGCGCCCGGCCTGAATTATTTTTTTAATCAGCACTTGGATACGATTTGCTAGGATTTTTTTGAGAATTTTTGCATCTATATTCATAAGGGATATTGGTCTGTAGTTTTCTTTTTTTGTTGAATCCTTTCCTGGTGTTGGTATGAAAATTATGTTGGCTTGGTAAAACATGTTGGGGAGAATCCCATCCTTCTCGATGTTGGAGAATAGTTTATGTAGGACAGGCACCAGTTCTTCTTTGTAGGTATGAGATAATTCAGGTGTGAACCCATCTGGTCCACGGATTTTCCTTTTGGCAAGTTTTTTTTATTGCTGTTTCAATGTCAGATCTAGATATTGATCTATTCAGAAATTCTATATCTTCTATATCTTCGCAGGTTGGACCTGAGAAGACTGTGTGTTTCTAAAAATTTGTCCATTTCCTCCACAGTGTCAAATTTGTGTGCATAAAGATTTTTTAGAATTCATAGATGATAACATGTATCTCTGTGGCATCGGTCATGATTTCTCCTTTGATGTTCCTAATGGAGGTTATTAGAGATTTTTCTTCCTGCTCTTGATTAGTCTAGCCAGCATTGTGTCTATTTTGTTTATCTTTTCAAAGAACCAACTTTTTATATATTAATCTCCATTATGGTTATTTTTTGTCCTTTTCATTTAATTCTGATTTGATCTTAATAATTTCTCTCCTTCTGCTGCATTTGGGTCAGTCTGTTCTGTCTCCAGCTCTTTGAGTCTATACATTAGGTTGTCTATTTGTAAGTTTTCTGTCTTTTTGATATAGACATTTATATAAATCAATTTTACTCTTAGGACTGCTATGGCTGTGTCCCACATTTTTTAATAAGTTGTGTGTCCTTTGCCTTTTAATTCAAAGAATCTTTTGATATGCATCTAGATTTCTTCTTTTAGAAAATAATCATTCAGGAGAAGGTTGTTTAGCTTCCATGACTTTGAGTAGGAACAAGAATTTCTGTTAGGGTTCATTATTACTTTTATTCCACTATGATCTGAGAAGATGCATGGTATAATTTCTATTTTTTTAATTTTTAAAGATATGCTTTATGTCCTAGGATATGGTCAATCTTGGAGACTGTCCCATGAGCTGATGAGAAGTATATTCAGTATATTTTGGGTAGAATGTCCTGTAGATGTCAGTCAGGCCCATTTGTTTTAGCATTCTATTTAAGTCCATCATTTCTTTTTTTTATTTTTTGCTTGGAGGATCCGTCCTGTACTGTCAGCAACATGTTAAAGTCACTGGCTATTATAGTATTCTTATCTATCATTTCGTTCAGATCAAGTAGGCTTTTCTTTATGAATCTGGGTTCATCTAAGTTGGGTGCATATATATTAAGTATAGTTATGTCTTGTTGTTGAATTGTGCCCTTCACCAGTATATAGTAACCATCTTTGTCTTTCATTACTTTTGTTGATTTAAAAAGTAAGTTATGGGAGATTAAAACTGCCATGCCTGCTTTCTTTTGGCTTCCATTTGCTTGAAATATCAATTTCCACCCTTTTATTCTAAGTCTAAATGCATCCTTGCAGGTTAGATGAGTTTCCTGAAGAGAGCAGATACTTGACCTGCATTTTTTTTCTGTTGGGCCAGTCTATGTCTTCTGAGTGGGAAATTCAATCCATTCACATTTAATGAGAGAACTGATAAGAAAGATTTTTGTTCATCTTATTAGGTGGAACTTCATTGTTATGTTTTCTCTCCTGAGGTATTGAGAAAACTGAGTTTTGACCTTTATCTCTTTAGTAGTTTTCCATTCGTGGGTCTTTGTTGTGCTGGTCTGTGTGTAACTCTGTTTTGTGTACTTCTTGGAGAGCTGGTCTTGTCTTGGTGAATTCTCTGAGTTTTTGTTTATTTGAGAGTGTTTTAATTTCTCCTTTGTATACAAAATTTATCTTACCTCGGAACAAGATTGTAGGCTGGGCATTATTCTGTTTCAGAAGAGTGAGAATGGGGCCCCAACTTCTTCTTGCTTGTAAGGTTTCAGTTGAGAAATCTGGTGTAATTGGGACCAGCTTTCCTTTGTATGTTACTTGTTTCTTTTTTTTACAGCTCGAAGAAGTGCCTCTTTAGTGGAAATTTTGGTCAGTCTGATAAGTGCATGACGTGGTGACTTCCTATTTGATATGAATCTCCCAGGGGTTCTTTGAACTTCTTCAATCTGTATATCTAGAGTTTTGGCAAGGCCTGGGAAATTTTCATCAATTATGTCTTCAAATAGCTTATCCAAACCCTTGCTTATTGTCTTCTTCACCCTCAGGAATGCCAATAACTCTCACGTTAGGCTTCTTCACATAATCCCACATTTCTTGTAGACTCTGGTCTTTACTCTTATTTCTTTGCTCTATTTCTGTGACTGACTTACTGAATTAAAAAATGTTATCTTCGATCTCTGAGATTCTTTCTTCTGTTTGATCTACCCTGCTCTTGAGACTTTCCACTTTGTTTTGTAGCTCCCTGAATAAATTCTTCATTTCCTGGAGTTCAGTTTGATTTTTCTTCAATATTTCAATTTCTTTAGTGAATTTTTCTTCCAAGTTCTGGATTTTCTTTGTTATTTCTTTGTGGTGGTTATCCATTTTTTCTTGCATAATATTCAGCTTATTTAGTAAATTTTTCTTCCAAGTCCTGGATCTTCTTTGTAATTTCTTTGTGGTGGTTATCAATTTTTTCTTGCATAATATTCAGCTTATTTATGATCCATGTTTGAAATGCTTCCTGTGACATGTTCTATTTTGAATCTGGTTTGTGTCAATTGGTAGAAAGCTGGCAATCCTTTTGCGGGGCAAGATTTCAGTTTTATTCTTTATATCTTCAGAGTTCTTTTGCTGAGCCCTTCCCTTCTTGATTAATCTTTAGATCCCTTCTTTCAGCTTTTTTTCAGCTTCAGTCTGGATAGAGGCAAGTCATATGTGCTCTTCTAAGGCTCTGTAGCAGCCCAGGTAAGCTGCCCCCTGTGTCACTAGGGGAGCCCATCACATGTTGTTCAGGATTTTACTACCTCAGCTTGGGCGCTTTTCCTGTTGGGTGCAGCCCCAGAGAATTAATATATTTAACTAGGAGGTAAAGGACTTGTATAGGGAGAAGTATGAAACACTGAGGAAGGAAATCGCAGAGCATGTAAATATGTGGAAAACAATGCCAGGCTCATGGATTGGAAGAATCAACATTGTTAAAATGTCTATACTGCCCAAAGTGATCTACAAATTCAATGAAATCCCTATTAAATTACCAATATCATTTTTCACAGATATAGAAAAAGTAATTTTATGCTTTTTATGGAACCAGAGAAGACCCCATTTAACAAAATCAAATTTAAGCAACAAAAACAAAATCAGAGTCATTAATTTGCCAGCTACAAGGCTGTGATTATTAAAACTGCTTAGTATTGGCACAAGTGCAGGGACACAGACCAGTGAAACAGAACAGAAAATCCAAATATAAAACCCTACTCATATAGCCATCTAAACTTCAACAAATCAGACAAAAAACATACTCTGGGGAAAAGATTCCTTATTCATTAAATGGTTCTGGTGAAACTGGATAGTCACATGTAGAAGAGTAAAACAGGACCCTCAGCTTTCACCTCTCACAAAAATCAAATCACGGTGGAAAACAGACTCAAACCTTAGGTGTGGAACTATTAGAATTTCAGAACAAAATATAGGAAAGAATCTTACAGATATTGGCCTAGGTAAAGAATTTATGAAGAAATCCCCTAAGGCAATCACAGCAACAACAAAAACAAATGAATGGGACCTGATTAAATTAAAAAGCTTCTGCACAGCCAAAGAAACAGTTACAAGAGTAAACAGACAAGCTACAGAATGGGAACAAATTCTTGCATACTACACAGGAGATAAAGAACTGATAACAAGAATCTATTTAGAACTCAGGAAAATCAGTAAGAAATAACCAAACAACTCTATCAAAAAGTGAGAAAAGGACATGAATAGAAATTTTTCAGAAGAAGATATAAGAATGGCTAACAAACATATGAAAAAAATGTTCAACATCTCTAATCATCAGGGAAATGCAAATGAAAACCACAATGAGATATCACTTAACTCCAGTGAGAATGGCCTTTATCAAAAAGTCTGAAAACAACACATGTTGGTGTGGATGCGGAGAGACAGGAACACTCATACTCTGCTGGTGGGACTCTAAACTAGTACAGCCCCTGTGGAAATTAATATGAAGATACCTTAAACAGATTCAATAGACCCTGCATTCCATCCAGCAATCCCATTATTGGACATCTACCCAGAAGAACAAAAGTCATTCTATAAAAAACAGCTGCATCCGAATGTTTATAGCAGCACAATTCACAATTGCAAAGATGTGGAAACAACCAGAATGCCCATCAATTCATGAATGGATTACTAAAATGTGGTATATCTATACCATGGAGTATTACTCAGCTATAAGAAATAACAGTGATATGGCATTTCTTTGGTTCTCCTGGAGAAAGTTGGAATCCATTCTCTTAAGTGAAGCATCCCAAGAATGGAAAAAGAAGCACCATATGTACTCCCCAGCAAATTGGTTTCCCTGATCATCACCTAAGTGCACATTTGGGAATAACACCAATTGGGTATCGGACAGAGGTGGAGAGTGAGGGGAGGAGATGGATATATACCTACTTGATTAGTGTGATGCGCACTCTCTGGGGAATGGACACACTTGAAGTTCTGACTGGGGATTATAGGAGTGAGTGGAGGGGATGGATGTATATCTACTTGTTGAGTGCGATGTGCACTATCTGGGGAAGGGACCACGCTTAAAGTTCTGACTCAGGGGGATGGGGGTCGGGGCTGGGGGCATACCTACATGATATGTGCGATGTGAGCTGTTTAGGGAATGGACGGGCTTTAAGCTCAGACTTGGGAGGATGGAGGGCATGGGCAATAGATATAACCTGAACTTTGGTACCCCCATAATAAGCTGAAATAAAAAACAAATACAAATAGGGGAGGGGTAAAAATGGCAGACTATGGGCAGCCTGCCAGCTCCCAGATCCTAGCTCCCAGGGAAGAGTTGAAAGGTGAAGGCATCTGCCTATGAGATTGCTTCCTCCAGAAGTAGCATTGTGAATTCACAGAGAAGCAACATGGACACTCAGTGGGGAAAAAAGATGACAGGGTGATACATATACAAAGATCGGAGGACTCTAGGAGAAAAATAGGAGAATAGAGTTCTGGAGTGCCTGGATTGCTTTGCTGGCACAGTGTCGTCTGAACTGTAAGAGACCATCCACCACTTACACAACCTACTACCTGCTCACACAAACATGGGGGAGTTGGTGCAGAGCCATTGCACTAGAAATAGGTACTGTGGATATGAGACAATAGCTGGGGCCATCCTGAACTTGGATGCATCATCCTGGGAATACACTGGTGTATGCAGGGACTGGACTGATTTGTGGCTTCCCAGAGCCATATCCTGAAATTTAAAGCCAGGTACTTCATCCCTAGACCACAACAGTACCTGAGCATGGGAACTTACCAGAGAGCAACAGGTGCTGATCTGAGAGGCCATCGGTGACCAACTTCAGTGGGTTCTGTGTGGGGGATGGGGAGCTGCAACCTATGCACTTCTAACCTGGCATCTGCTGGGTCCTTTTGCCTTGGAAACAACCCTCAATGCCCCAAAACTGCCCTCCAGATCGCAGCTGCTTCCTGCCACCTGGCCCTGACTCCACTCTCCAGGTTGGGTCAGCCTGCCATCTCTACACTCCAGAGCTCCTGGAGAGAACTTACATTGACATGATCCCAAAGACTGCTGCTGCCAGTGAGCAGAGAGGTTTTTACAGATAGGGCCCAAGGCTTCGTGCACAGCCTCTCACCTCACATACTTGAGCAGGATGGCAGTTGCCATATTGCTTCTCTACACATGGTGCACCTTTGTCCTCCCAGCTTCAATCCCTCAGGTTCTGTCTTGCTAGTTTCCACATACACAGTGCCCAACTCTGGCCAAGCCTGCAGGAGCCACAGGGGTCCAGTGAGTCCCACATAATCTGGCTGACTCCAGAGTCTGGTAATTCTGGGCAGACTACCTCATGGAGAGGCTCGGAGATGACCAAAGTATTTTCCCCATCTAGACCTTTTTATTTCTTTCCACTATGCAACTCTGGGCTGCCAAGAGAGACGATTGAGCCACCACATGAAGATTTCCACAGGGAGCATGGCTTAGACCATTCCTCTTAGGGTCCTGCAATGAAATGAGGGGTGTTTGGACTGTGAGCTCCCTGCTTCCTGCTCTTCTCTGCTGCCGCTTGCCTGGTAGCTCAATCAGAGTGCTACACACACCAAGGCAGAGGGATATCAAGCCAAATTGGGCATAATGTGGATGACTTGGGACCAGCATCCTTCACGCTGGCATGGTCAAGGATTTATCTATGGGAACCCAAGGATGGGCTACAGGCCACAACCTGCACAACCATGTCTTGATCACATAGCCCAGGGACACAGAGGCAATATTTCTGAATTAGTATCAGAAGGTGTAGGTGCCTGCTGGAGTAAATCATGAAGGAGAGTGCAATGTGGATCCTAGCTGCGGTGTGCTCATGGGGCATCCCTTCTCCCATGTAGGGCCACACTCCTAAGTCAGGCCAGGATCCTGGGCAGGGAACCTCCTAGCCTGCATCACAGTCATGGATGAGAGTGCTTGGCTTGAAATTCTTCCTGCTGGCAGAGGCATAGGAAACATCAAAGAATGGGGATTGGAGTGGGGAAAGGAGTAAGGCCTGCTCATACTGAAGGATTGCATGTCTAAGGCAGCCCTTCCTCCACATGCAGACTTTCTGGTTGGATGGGGCCACCTCATTCCCTCTCTGGTAGCTTTTTCCAGAGGCAGGGAATAGACTGTTGATTCCTGCACATATCTTGCAGCATTTGTGGAGCTTGAGGGCAGGTTTATCCAACCCAGCTCTATCCAGACTCACTCACCCTCCTGACTCTACTGAGGTGGAGAATAATGACTCACTTGGAAGTCCCAGGACCCATCTACCACCTGGGGCAGTAGAGAGCTTCTCCTGAGGAACTAGAGCCAGTCACAAGACCCCCAAACAAGATGGCAGCTTGTTCCTTTGGGACAGTGTTACATCTGACAGGGGGAATCAATATTCATGACTTTCATAGCATTTATTGGTTCATCATACATGGTGTGGTTGATTCTCACCCACAAGTGCCACCTACCATTTCTGAGGTTAAACTGGGCATGTCATTATCTAAACAAAAGAAAATCCAAAAGTAAGAAGCGACAGTTGCTCCAGATGACAGTGAACCAGGGGAAGAACTCTGGAAGTAGGAAGAATCAGAGTGAAAGGACACCCCCCAAAAAGAAAACCAACTCTCTAGCAATAGATACCAACAAAAAGTAGAATGCTGAAATGACAGATGAAGAATTTAGAACATGGATTTTAAGGAAGCTCAATGAAATACAAGATAAAACGGAAACCTACCAGAAAGAAACAAGAAAAACAATGCAAGAAATTAATGAAAAACTCACTAAAGAAATTAAATTATCAAAGAAACATCAAACAGAACTTCTGGAAACGAAAAATTCATTCAAGTAATTACAAAACACAATGTAAACTGATGGGGATAAGACCGTCAGGGTTTACGGACCCCATTTTTTAGGGTGTGGGAGGAGAGGAGGTGAAGGAAAGCTGCCTGAGCAAGAGTCAGAGATAAGGGCAGAAGTTAATTGCCTAGGTGAGGGACATTCCAGCAATCTGGGAGTATAGCAAACCAGACTCCCACTTTAAAGCCTGAGAGGCCTGATGCCTAAAAGCCATGGAGTGGCTTAACATGAAAGCCACCCATAGCTGTAGAGGAAGATTACAAAATGTCAGCCTAGAAAAAGGGATGCCAGGCTTCAATTCTTAAAAAATGCGAGGTTGAGTTCCTTCCCTCCCCTTTCTCAGCTAGAATGCCTTAGTTAATGAGGAGATAACCTCCCAGCAGGAAGTACTAATCTCTTTGTTCCTTAGTCTAATGCACCATAGCTGCTGAGTTCAGAAATACTATCTGTACATACCTTATGGTGTAGTTGTGCTTAGTAATAAGCTATGTGTTCCTGCTTCTATAGATAAAGAATAATTAGCTAAGGCTTCTTGTGACTTTTAGGGAAGACTTGAAACTTCTACACATTGTAACCCAGGAGGCTTTCATGCGAAATCATTGTAATCTATAGCATGAAAAAGAGAATATAAATAGGTGCTAGATTTCAGTCAGTACCACCTGGGTCATGGGAATGCTGGTGGTCCCCTGACTTCCCCACACCCTTTCACCTTACTTTTTGTGTCTATGTCTTTGTCCCATCTCTAGCAGCACACACTGCCCTGGGACCTGGTTATATTGGGGACGTTGCAAACCTCTGATAGAAAGCCTTAAGAATAGGTTAGATCAGTCAGAAAAAAGAATCTCAGAGCTTGAAGGCAACACCTTTCAATTACACAAGTCAGTCACAGAGATATAGCACAGAAATAAGAGGAATGAGCAAAGCCCACAAGAAATATGGGCTATGTGAAGAAGTGGAACATATGAATCACAGGCATCCCTGAGGGTGAAGAAGAAAATACACAAGGGTTGGAAAATCTATTTGAAGGAATAACTGAGGAAATTTTCCTGGCCTTGCTAGAAATCTAGCTATGCAGGTACAAGAAACTCAAAGAACTCCTGAGAGATTCATTACAAAGAGGCAAACATCATGACACACAGTCATCAGACTAGCCAAAATAAAAATGAAATATGTGTTCCTATGAGCCGTAAGGCATAAGCACCATGTAACTTACAAAGGAAAACATATCCAATGAACTGCAGTCTTCTCAACTGAGGCCTTACAAGCCAGAAGGGACTAGGACCTCATTCTCAGTCTATTCAAACAAAATAATGCCAGCCTAGAATTATGTCTCCTGCAAAACTAAGGTTCATATATGAGGGAAAAGTAAAGACTTTTTCACACATGCAAACACTGAGCAAGTTTGTGAATACAATGCCTGCCCTGCAGGAAGTACTCAGAACTGCATTTTTCATGGATCACTATAATAGACATGAAACAATGTAAAATCACTTAAAAGCTAAAGGTCAAGGCCAGATATCATAATGGTTCAAGAGAGAAAACAAAGCAACAAAGGTCTACTCAATGGGATAAAAAGAAATCCACCCCACTTGCAATTCTTTCAATAAATTTGAAAAGCTTGAACTCCCCCCCTTGAAGAGACATAAGCTAGAAACATGAATAAAAAAAATATAAGCAAGTATCTACTGTTTCCAGGAAATACACTCATTCTGACTCAAGATGAGGGGATGGAAAACAATATTCCATGCAAATGGAAACCAAAAGAAAGCTGGTATAGCTAGTACAGTACTCATCAGATAACAGTCTTCAACAATAATAAAAGTAATGAAACACAAAGATGGTCATTAAGTAATGCTAAAGCAAACAATCCAGTAAGAAGACATAACTATTCTAAATATTTACCCACCTAACACAGGTGCTCCCAGATTCATAAAGGAAATCCTACTTAATCTAAAGAAAAGGATAAATAGCACCATCATAATATCTGGGGACTTAAACACCCTCTAATGGAACTGGACAGTAGTCCAAAAAGAAAATAAAGAAACAATGGAATCAATCAGAATTCTAGATCAGATGGGTCTAATAGACATTTGCAGAACATTCTACCTGCAAACCACTGAATGTACCTTTTCCTCAACAGCTCATGGGACAGTCTCTAAAACTGACCATATCTTAGAACAAAAAATATGTCTCAAAAAATGTTTTAAAAAATAAATTATGTCATGCTTCTTTTCATATCACAGTGGAGGAAAATTAGAAATCAACTACAACAGAAACACTCATCTCTAAAAAGTCATTGAAACTGAATATCCTACTGTTGAATGATAGCAAAAGGGAGAAATGAAGATGAAAATCAAAAGATCCTTTGAACTAAATGATTAAAGGGACACAAGTTATCAGAATCTTGAGAGATACAGTTAAAGCAGTCCTGAGAGGAAAATTTATAGCCATAAATGCAGGCATCCAAAAAACAGATAGATGACAGATCAAAAATCATCTCAAGGGACTGGAAAAGGAAGAGCAAACCAATCCCAGACCCAAAAGAAGAAAATAAATCAAGAAGACCAGAGCAGAACTAAATGAAATTGATAGAAAAAGAACTATGCAGAATATTAATGAAACAAAAAGTTTGTTCTTTGAAAGATAAACAAAATTGACAGTTCTCTTGCTAGACTAACCAGAAGCAGCAAAGGAAAAATTCTAATAGGCCCAAACTGGAATGAAAAAGGAACAATTACAATTGATACCATGGAAATACAAAATTTCATCTCTGAATACAATAACAATCTCTATGCATACAAACTTGAAAACATGGAGAAAATGGACAAATTCTTACGAACCCACATTTTCCATAGCCTCCATCAGGAAGAAACTGAATTACTGAGCATACCACTATCAAGTAATGAAATTGAAGCAACAATGAAACACCTCCCCCAAACAAGTTCCAGACCACATGACTTCTGAGCAATTACCAGACCTACAAAGAACTGGTACCTATCCTGTAGACATTATTCCACAACATTGAAAAGGAAGGAATCCTCCCCACGTTTTATGAAGCCAACATCACCTTGATACCAAAGTGGGGAAAGGACTTACCACCACCAACAAAAAAGCCTATAGACCGATATCCCTTATGGATATAGATGCAAAAATTCTCAATAAAATCCTAGTAAATAAAATTCAGCTGCTTTTCAAATAAACCGTCACGAGCAAGTGGTCTTCAGCCCAGAGATGCCGTATGGTTCACCATACACAAATCTGTAAATATAATTCACCACATAAATAGAAGTAAAAACAAAGACCATATGATCTTCTCAATACACACAGAAAAAGGATTTGACAAAATTCAGCACACTTTTATGACAAGAATGCTTAACAAAATAGGGATAGATAGACAGGACTTTTTTTTTAAATTGTAAAAGCCATATACAACACCACCACAGCCAACATCATACTGAATGGGGAAAAATTGAAAACATTCCCACTTAGAACTGGAACAACACAAGGTTGCCATCGATCACTGTTTCTATTCAACATGGTGCCAGTACTCCTAGCCAGAGCAATCAGACAAGAGAAGGAAATCTGGTTATCTGTATCAGGGCAGACGAGGTCAAACTATTGCTCTTTGTTGTCAATATGATCATATATGTTTTTTAAAAAGCAACGATTCTGCAAAGAGACTACTGGAATTGATAAATAAACCAGCCAAGTCCCAGATGACAAAATCAATATACACAAATCAGTAGCATTCATATACACCAACAGTCAACCTGGGAACTAAATCAAAGACTCAATACTTTTCACAATAGCAACAAAGAAAATAAAATAACCTAAAAATATATTTAACTAAGGAGCTGAAAGACCTCTACAGGGAGAACTATGAAACACTGAGGAAAGAAATGGCAGAGGACATAAACAGAAGGAAAAACATACCATGCACCTGTATCGGTAGAGTCAATACTGTTAAAATGTCTAGGCTACCTAAAGTGATTTAAAGATTCAGTGAAATCCCTATTAAAATACCACCATCAGTTGCATGGCTCTAGAAGAAATAATTCTATGCTTCCTTATGGAACCAGAGAAGACCTCATGTAGCCAAATCAACATCTACAGAAAGAACAAATCAGGAGCCATCAATTTACCAGATTTCAGGCTGTGTTGTAAGGTTACAGTAACCAAAACAGCATGGTACTAGAACAATAACAGAGACATATACCAATGGAACAGGAATGATAACAGAGGTATAAAACCATCCTCATATTGCCATTGGATCTTTGACAAAGTAGACAAAAACATACACTGGGGGAAATAATTCCTATTCAATAAATGATTGTGGTGAAATTGGATAGCTGCAAGACTGAAACAAGATCTGCATCTCTCACCTCTCACCAAAATTAACTCACAGTGGATAAAGATTTAAACCTGAGGCATGAAACCACAAGAATTCTAGAAAAAATGTTGGTAATACTCATAGATGCTAGCCTAGGCAAAGAATTTGTGAAGAAGACCCCAAAAGGAATCACAGCAATAACAAAAATAAACAAATGAGACATGATCAAATTAAAAAGCTTCTGCACGGCCAAACAATCATTAGAGTGAATAGATAACCTACAGAATGGTAGAAAATATTTGCAAACTACACATTCAATAAAGGGCTGATAACTAGCATCTATATAGAACACAAGAAAATCAGCAAGAAAAAAATTAAGCAACATCATTAAAAAGTGGACAAAGGATATGAACAGAAACTTTTCAAAAGAAGATAGACTAATGGCTAAGAAAACTTAAAAAATGCTCATCTCTACCCATCAGTGATAGACAAATTGAAACCACAATGAGACATCACTTAACTCCAATGAGAATGGCTTTTATCAAAAAGGCCCAACACAACAAATATTGGTGTGGTATGGAGACAGAAACACTCATACACCATTGGTGAGGCTGCAAACTAGTACAACCTCTGTGGAAAGTAGTATGGAAATATCTCAAAGAGAAAAAAATAGAACTATCATTTGATCCAGCAATCCTGCTACCAGCTATTTAGCAAAGGGAAAAAAATGACATTCTATAAAAAAGACAGCTGCACTCAAATGTTTATAGCAGGACAATTCACAACTGCAAAGAGGAGGTGGAAACAACCCAAGTGACCATCAATACATGAGTGGATTAATAAAATGTGGTGTATCTATACCACAGAGTACCAATCAGACAGGAAAAAAAACCATGGTGGACTACCTATTGTAGTATCCTGGATGGGGTTGGAGCCCATTCTTCTAAATGAGGTAGTGCAAGAATGAAAACACAAACACGACATGTACTCATCATTAAGTTGTTATTAATCAATCAACAGTTAGGTGCACATACAGGAGTGACATTAATCATGAGCCATCAGGTGGGAGCGGGGAGGAGATGTTTGGTAAATTCCCACCCAGTAGGTACAGTGTGTGCTCTGGGGGACGGGCACACTTGAAGCTCTGACTTGGGTGGTACAAAGGCAATTTACATAGAGCATTTGCATCCCCATTGTGAAATTTAAAAAAAACACAACCATTTTTATATTATTAGATGCTGAAATAATATTTTGAACACATCTGGTTAAATAAAATATGTTATTTAAAAAATACAAGTAGGTTGAAAATATAAATGAAATCAACATGCAAACAATAACCAAAAGAGAACTGGAATGCCTAAATATATATCAGACACAATAGACTGCACCTATACAAATGGCCAAAAAGCATACAAGATGCTCCTCAGTTATCCATAATGAAAATGCATATCAATACCACAATGAGATACCACTTCATACATGCTAGGATAACTATTATCAGAGTGATGTGTTGCAACACTGCTGGTGTAATATAAAATGTGCATCTGCTTTGGAAAACTATGGCATTTCCTGAAAAGGCTAAATGTAATTATCATATGAGGATGCAACAATTCCACTCCTACGCATATACCAAAAAGAAATAAAAATGTATGTCAACACAAGAGGCAAAAGTGAAGTAAACTGAATTGTCAATCACTTGATGAAGAGTAATATTCCTTAATGCTATAATCTGGATGAGAGTTGAAAACAAGTATTATATGATTCCATTTATATGAAATATCCAGAGCAGGCAAATCTCAAGACACAGAACTATATTAGTGTTTCTAGAACTTGGAGACGGAAATAGAGCAAAGACAATTAAGCTTTCTCTTGCAGTGATAAAAATACTATGAAATTTTATATTGGTGATGGTTGCACAAGACTGTGAATATATCATAAACTGGTGGTAAACTTCATATATGAACCATATCTCAATAACAATATTTATGTAAACAACGTATGTATATCTATGTATGTATTATACAAACAGAAAAACTGAGTTTTTTAGGTAGAACTCTGGTTGAATATAATTCCTTGTAAATATCCATTTTGATTTATAAGTTAAAATAAAATTATCTCTAGGAATTTGTCAACTTTTTGAAAAATATCAGTAACAAAATGTTTTAGGATCACATAGTACACAAGACACTTTATCTTTTAACTTCCTCAACCGTTTTACTGCCTTTCAGAAAATTGTTGTAAAATTGTTACAAAGGAAGAGATTTCCTTACAAAGTTCAAATAAATTATAAACACACAATTTAAAATTTTCACTTTATTAACATTTGAAAGAGAACTCAACTTATGTTAATTTTCCATATTTTATTGTCAACATAAAAATAGCTCAGTCTTCTTTTAAAAACACTATAACGTATTTCACTTTGGTACATGTAAAATAATTTCATAACTTTTAAATTATTAAGTACATAGAATTTGTTATGTGTAGATGTAATTGAATTTGAATTATATCCAATAGCACATAGCTGACCTGAGAAGATACTCTGTAAACAAAATCAAAGGTTACCTAAAGTGCCTTTACAAAATTTGTTCTCCCAAACATTTCTCAATTTTGATTACGTCACTTATAAATATCAATAGTCAGTGTCATCAAGGCTTTGTGTGGAAAAGAAGTAAGATTTTTTTTATCTTATTATATTTTCCTTAAAAAAAAAACAAATAAAAATGCTGATTCGGGCCAACATATTGGAAGGCTGAGGTGAGAGGACTGCTTGAGGCCAGAAGTTCAAGACTGGCTGGTGCAACATAGTGAGACCCATTCCTCTACAAAAAATAAAAATAAAAAAATAAATAAAAAAAAAACTAGCCAAGTATGGTTAGTGCACACTTGTAGCCCCAGCTACTCAGAAAGCTGAGGTAGGAGGATCACTTGACCCCAGGAGTTTGTGGCCAAAGTTAGCTGAGACCACACCACTGTATTCCATTCACTATTGACAACAGAGCAAAACCTTGTCTCAAAAAAAAAAAAATGTCTCAAGAGAAAACAAATTTATTCCAAAGCAGCCTCCATAAATTTAAAAGAAAAGAAACATTTTAGCAATTTCTGCAACAACCATTTTTCTTACATAAAAGAGATATTTTCATATATAATAATGTCCCTTATTTACAGAAATGGTTCTGTTTTGGCAAAATACACAAAGATTAACACTACAACATAGTATATAAAATGGGACTGAACTACTCATCAGTTGTCCTTCTCCAAGGACATATTCTTGGGATTTAACCATTCCACAGAGGAGCCAAGAAGAATCTGAAGTTCATTTGTGAATTCAACCAAATCTAATAGTTCCTTGCTTTCTGGATTGAAGGCTTCCAAGTCCTCTGAGCAAGAGAACAATACACTTTCTGAAACTTGCATATAAAACTCTGCCTCTGCAATTGTGACAATTTCCACATTTGGAAAACTGCAGCGGAATATGCAGGATGACATTTTCAATTTCTTAAGCACATCTGAAAGCAATAACCAGTTTCGTGGCCTACAAAATAAAAAGAGAAGTAGTTCCCATTTCTGGCAAAATTAAAAGTGCTCCCAACACTTAATTAGTATCCTTAAAAAATGTCTATAGCCATAACAAAAAGCACTTTGAACCTCTTGTCATTCCTCCTACCGTATCTACTTGCTGACCAACATTCTTTTTACAAGGTCAGGATAAATATCTACTTTTTGTGAGAATAATTACAGACTCATATGGTTTTAGGACAACATCTAGAGATTTATAGAAAGCAAAAGGAAAATCTCAAAGAGAATCAATGTAACATGCACTTCATTGTTCTTGCTGCTGGTGAAAACAGCTAAAGTTCTATCCATCCAGCTCTGAAGAAAATTCAGTTTATGACTCTTAATATGTCCCACTATACTCACTGAGAGAAATGTTTGTATCTCAACCCAAAAAGACTAATCACAAACACTTTTTTGATCTTTCCTCTCCTCTCATCTTTACTAACAGAGCATGTTAACCCACAGAAGGTTGTCTCTCTTTTCCCACATTTCCAACCATATCCTCCACATAAAAAGGAAGATGTTACATTCTTTGCATACACTCTGCAATACAACTTTATTATTTTTTTCTTTAAATGTCTGGTTTATTTCACTTAGCATAATGTCCTCCACATTAATCCATGTTGTTGCAAATGTTAAGATTTTCTTCTTTTTAAAAGGTGAATAATATTCCATCATGTGTGTGTATCACAGTTTTTTTCAGGATATTATGAGGGTACAAACATTTTGGTTACATTTTATGTCTTTGCCTCACCCAAGCAAGGATTAGAGGTATGCCCTTCCCCTCTACAATGCTCACTGCATCCATTAGTTGTGAGTTTATCCCCCTAACCCCCTAATTCCTGTAGAATATTACTACCACTACCATGTGAGCACCATAGTGTTGATCAGTAAGTGCCAATTTGATGGCGAGTACATGTGGAGGCTATTCTTCTGATCTTGTGATACCTCACTTCGGATAATGGGCTCAGGCTCTATCCAGGAAAATATGAGGTGCTAGATCACTGTTGTTTCTTATTATTGAGTAATATTCCATTGTATACATACATGAAATTTTAATAATCTACTCATGAATTGAGGGGCACTTGGGTTGTTTCCACACCCTTGCAACAGTGAAATGTGCTGCCATAAACATTCAAGTGCAGATGTCTTTATTACAGAATGGCTTTTGCTCTTTTGGGTAGATGCTGATTCAACTTTATTATTTTTATTTCTAATACAACACAGATAAAACAAAACAGAAAATATCACTTTACCCCCATTTGAATGGTTACTATAAAAAAGGTAAAAAATAAATGCTGGTGAAGATGCTGACAAAGGAGAACATCCATACACTACTGGTAGGTTCTCAACATAAATAAATAAATAAAAATAGAACTATCATATAAGCCAGCAATCTCACTACTGGGAACATATTCAAAAGAAAGGATATCAATACATCAAAGAGAAATCTGCACCCCCATGTTTATGGCTGCACTATTAACAAAGTACAAGTCAACCTGTGTCCAAAACCAGATGAAAAAATAAATAAAATGTGGTACATAAGACACAATTTAACATTATTCAGTGACAAAAAAAGAATGAAATCCTATTATTTGCAGAAACATGGATGGTACACAAGGTCAGAATATTAAATGAAATAAGCCAGGCATAGAAAGAC
Organism: Lemur catta; assembly: GCF_020740605.2. NCBI lineage: Eukaryota > Metazoa > Chordata > Mammalia > Primates > Lemuridae > Lemur > Lemur catta. Next base: position 1,344,063 of record NC_059156.1, read on the forward strand.
AAATTTCACAAGCTCTCATTCATATGAGGGAGCTAAAAAAGTGGATTTCTTGTTGAGCTAGAGAGTAGAATAGTTGTTACCAGAATCTGGGAGCAGGAGAAATAATGAAGAGTGGGTGGTTAAATGGGTTCAAAAATACAGTTAAATAGAAGGAATAAGTTGTAATATTTGATATTACAGTAAGGAAACTGTAGTTAACGATACCTTATCATATATTTCTAAAGGAGAGAATTTATAATTTTCCTGAGACAAAGAAAAGATACATGTTCAGGATGATGTATATTTTAATTACCATGATTTCATCATTAGACATTATATGCATGCAGCAAACTATCACAGGTACACCTAATGTTCCCCAAAAAGGCTCCACAACAGGTTAGTGAAGGACTCCTAGGACTCTTTTACAAAGAATTTAATAAACAACAATTTAAATGCTTAAGCTCTGGAGCCTTACTTTCTTGATGGTGTTCTGATGAGGTGGATAATTTATACTATGCTATGAAACCAATTAATTGAGTGCAATTAATCTTTTCCAGAAAAAATCTACTGTACTATGTAAAATTTTAAGGACATAAAAATTTATAGAACACACATACACATATCACTTTATCTACTTAAAAATATTTTTAAATCCTGTTCCTATCCAAATAGCTGCTCAAATAATTTTCAGCCACATGACAGCTGCTACTTACCCCTGAGAAACAGACACTTGAACATTATAACATGGTAATAGGGGGCTATCTGAAAATTCAAATTCAAACACATTGCTGTTAGCCTCATTTTCATCATCCTGATCCTCTGGTCCCGGGGGGTCTGCCAAAACATTATATCCAGCTTTATTATCTGGTTCTAATGGAAGGAAGAAAGAGAGAAAGGAGTCAGTAGTAGTATTTTAGCTGTCATCAAATGACTCTAAATGAAAATAGATCCTTTCCCAATAGAGACATGTGTATAGCACCCATCATGCACCTCATCTCACTCACACCTAAGAGAAATGTTCTGTGCCTTATTTACTTCCCACTGAACTAAAAACAATAATGTTGCTCACCACAGACAGAGCTGCCATAAAACTCCCAAGAGCCATTCAACTCACTGTCATTGCAACCCTGTAGGTCATTTAAATAATCTGGAGAGGAGAAAAAAAATGAAGATTTTAAAAATGTTAAAACTAAATTACTGAAATAAATTCAGTAAAGTTGCAGGACACAAAATCAAAATACTATAATCAGTTACATTTCTATACAATAACAATAACAACGTAAAGAGGAAATTAAGGAAATTGTCCTATTTATAATAGCATCAAAAAGAATACTTAGAAATAAAATTAACCAAGAAAAGATATGAACACTAAAATTTATAAAACTTTGCTAAAAGAATTCAAAAAGATACAGATAAATGACAACACATCCAATTTTTATGGACTGTATGTAGATTTATAATCCCTGCCAAAAATGACATTAAATTAAAATATAGAAACAGAAAAAAAATCCTAAAATTCAGATGGAATCTCAGACATAAGTGTACTATCAAATGGCTAAACAGCAAAATAATTAGTTTTACTAGAATAATTTTTTACACTATACAAGGAACCTCATATAACAAAAACAATCAAGAACAAACAGAGCTGGTAGACTCAGACTTCCTGCTTTCAAAATCCATTATAAAGCTAATCAAAACAGTGTGATGTAGTGTGGTACTAGCATAAAGACAGACATGTTATAACCATGTTATAGACAAAATGGAATAAAATAGTGAGTCCAGAATTAAACTTTACCTTATACTGTTAACTATGGTTCTAACATAGGGAAAAAAAATTAAGCAAGGATTCCAAGAACTTTCAGTAAGGGAAAGGACAGTCTTTTCAACAAATGATGCTGGAAAACTGTATATCCAAATATAAAAGAATAAAACTAGAACTTTACCTAAGATTAAAGATGTAAACATAATATCTAAAATTATAAAACCTTTAGAAGAAACCAAACAATGAAACTTTATGACACTGGATTTGACAAGGATTTCTTGAATGTAACACCAAAGGCACAAGCAACAAAATAAAAAAAAATAGACAAATTAGAGTTAATGAAAATTTTAAGATACTGTGTATTAACATATCAACAGAGTAAAAAGGAAGCACACAGAATGCAAGAAAGTATTTACAAATCACGTATCTGATCAAGTCCTGAAACTCAACAACAAAAAACCTGATTCAAAAACGGGAAAAAGAGTTGAAAACACATTACTCCAAAGAATATATATAAATGACCACCAATGAGCACAGAAAAGAATGCTCAGACTAAGTTATCATTAGGGAAACTCAAATCAAAACAACAAGGAGATAGCACCTCACATCCATTAAGAGGGCTACTATTAAAAAATAAAATACAATAACAAGTGCTAGCAAGGATGTAAAGAAACTGGAACTCTTGTGCATCAATGGTAGGAATGTTAAATGGTGCCATATAAACCAGCAATTACACTTCTGGATATGTACCCTAAAGAATTGGAATGAGGGGCTCAAAAGGCCCCCCATCATGTTCATAGCATCCCAGTTAGGGGTTATTTTTCTATAAACTCAAGAAAAAGCTGACAGGTCACTTAGTGTCCACTCCAGGAAACTCCCTTTATTCACACTGACACAATTTTCTGATACCCTGTTCTCTGCTGACCTAACTAAAACATATACCTAATCACCTATCTTCCCTAGGGACAAACAACTCTGACACTTTGGCCACCCCAACAAAAGCTAGATTGGCATGCTAAGAACTTGGTTACCAATAATATGAAAAAATAAATGAGGTCTTCCTTTGAAAAAAGACGAACCTATCTTTTCCAGTTGGTTAAGTCTAATTCAAGGAAAACAACTGTGTAGTGGCTTTCTTTAGAAGTATCTGTATAAGGAGTTTAACTGTTCCTCATATTCACAGAAACTTTATGTTCTGTTTCAGGGATCCAGTAACGACTGAAGCTTAAATGATGGTTATTGTTCACTGAACAATACAGAGTTATTCAAATAACTTCATGTATGGGATGTTTGAATGTTTCATCATCCAAACTCAAGATGTAAATGTATGACTCATGTTTAGGTTAAACATGGCTTGTAGAAAATGTAAATAATTTTAGGAGACCTTATAAAGTCCTAGTAAAAATACATCACAGTAAATGTACAATCAATGGCTCATCACCAAAATAACTAGATTCACTAGAATAATCTGTTACACTTTACAAAAAGCCACACTGGGCTGTCTTAAAGCCTTAAGCTTTTTAATTTGTGTGTAGCAAAATACAAATCTCAAAAATCTGTATACTATCTAAGTTTTAAATAAAGACATTCCTTGAATTTTGTCATTCCTGTTTCTTCAAGTGACCTACCTGTAAGAAACATTTCCATAAGTTTGCTGTTAGTCATTTTCATTATGGTTCTACCTGAGTACGTGGCCAATGTGGGGTCGGCACCATAGGAAAGGAGTAGGCGAACAATTTCCAAATGATCATTTTCAACTGCATCATGGAGAGGCCTAGCAAGAGACATGTAATGGAATTAAACTCATGCACAACTTGCTTATTTCTGGAGTTTTTCACTTTGGATATATGTATATTATGTGTGGTAAGTTTCCTAGGCACAATATTTCACCAAGGTGACAGGTATTCTTACTGCCATTGCACAGACAGGGAAATAGACACAGTAACTCACTCCAGGTCAAGTGACAAACTACTCTGTTATTTCTAAATTATTTGTAAATGTATTTATTTATTATTTATTTATTTATTATTTTCTAAATGTATTTATTATTCCCAAATTTATTTATTTCTAAATGTCTAAATTTCTTAGCCCTTTAACACTAAACTACAAGTGAAGAGTCTATGTCAGTATTAACTACCAAATGCAAATCTACCTTAATCTAAGGCATAAGGAGAAACTTAAGACAAAAAAATGTCTTAAAGGAACTCAAGTAGTGACAGACTGTATAAGATAACTCAGGAAAAACATCTTACCATTATGGAAGCCAATACAACAAACAATTGTCATATAATTTAAAATATGCCTACTCTGTTTTTAAAAATAATCTGAGTACAAATGTAATTGATTAGTTAAGCCTGATCCCACGACTTTTCATAGATCAATGATCAAATTCTGGTCCAAAACCAGAGTCATCAGGGTCAAGGTGAGTTCTCAGGAGAGTACAAAATTCTTTCCTCCATGTTCACTGTAAGATAGAATATTTCCCAGAGTCCCATGCTGAGGGAATACTCTTTGGAATCTGTGGAAGACCAAAATACATTTTAGGTTTGCTATTTTTATGACTATAAGGAAAACCTTAATACTAGCTTTCCAACAGCTACCATATCCACACAACCAGGAATAACTCTGGCTGACTCAGACCTAGGTTTCTGATCGATAAACTGGGGTCAAGAACAGGATGAGGCAACAGCTACAAATGCGGGTGGTGATAAAAGGTCTTGCCAAACTAGTGGCAGTGGCCCCTCTGTACTCTTGGGATTTGCAGCTCACATATATTTTAAATACAGTGATGATGGAGAGTTCAGGATCTTATAAAGAAATGTTATGTATTATTTATGCAGGTCTTGACACTGGGAGAAAGACACACATACACAGAAGTATGAAGAAGATCTCCAAATTGCCATCAAATGGTCCGTAGAGGCCTCAAGTAGAAGATTGAAGGCAATGAGGAGTTTGAGTTTGGACTTACCGGGAGACAATGCATGAGGCCAGCCCTCATGAAGCAGGAACCTTCTTTTGTTGGATTACAGTGGAAAGTTATGCCAATTCAAAGAAAAAAAGTGACTAAAATAATATCTCATTTTCCTATCTCAATTGTATGTTATTTTTTTCTCCAACCTTTGGAGATGAAAAGTTAAAAATAGAGGAAAAAGGTTAAGATTTTTGAAAACAGGAATATTACAAAACCAAAACAATAAATTAGTTCAATAATAATAGGGAAACATAAGCTATCTGTCACCAGCAAACACACATATATACACAATGCACTCAGAATCAGAATCAATCCTTTAAGGGTAACCAGTTGTCATTATTTTTAGCATTAATATCATTCTAAGAAGTGAGAATATTTTAAAGTAGCAGCCTGGTATGAAAGGAAAAGCAAACTGAGGCTAAACATTTATTAATATAAACGTCATAAATCTTAGTAAGTTTTAATTATTTATATTCTTAAAATATAAAAGTGGTAAAAATATACATAACAAATTTATCATCTTAACCATTTGTAAGTGTTCACTTCACTACCACTAAGGCCATCACATGGTTGTACAACCATCACCACCATTCATCTATAGAACTTTACACTGAATCTCTAGACCTATTAAACAATAACCTCATTACTCCCTGCTGCCAGCCTGAGCGACCACTGTTCTTAGTTTGTCTCTAAAAATTTGACTTCTCTAAGCAATTTTGACTCCAATCTTCATATAAGTGAAATAATACAGTAACTATCCTTCTCTGACTATTTTATTTCACTTAGAAAAATCTTGGGGTTTATCCATGTTGTAGCTTTTGTCAAAAATTCCTTCCATTTTAAGAATAAGTAATACTCATATATGTATATACCAAATTTTGTTTATCCATTCATCTGATAACACATATTTGGGTGGTTAGCTACCTACCTAACCTAGCTACCTAGGTACCTAGCTATCTGTTTTCAGTTCTTTTTTTTTTTTTCCTGTGTGTGTGTGTAGGTCTCTGTGTGTGTATGTATGTATTCCGGATATCCAAAGTGAAATTGCAGGATCATGCAATAGTTCTATTTTTAATTTTTTGATGAACTTCTGTTTTCCATAGTGCCTGTACCATTCTGCATTCTTACCAGCTAAATACATGGATTCCAATTTCTCCATACCTTTGTGAACATTTACTATTTTCTGTTAAGAAAAAAATCAAAACTAGGTATACTAACAGATGTGAGAAGATATCTCAATATGGTTTTGATTTGCATTTCTCTAGTGATTGAAAATGTTGAGGTCCTTTTCACGTGAGGCTATTGACAACAAAAGTAACTGTCACTTGTTACAAATCAAAGAGGCTGTAGTATAACACACAGACACCAGAAATATCAGATTAGTGGCTCTTGAAAACAGGGCCAAGTCATTTAACTGAGAAAGTATAAGCCCAGAGAACACATACCCCAGAAAAGATGTGATAGGCCACCACATTCTTCAGCTGTGATGAGTGGTAAAGAATTCCCCTGTATGAAGCAAGTCTGTAAAGACTGCGGAAAATTGCTTTTTTAAAATGCTCAAATCTCAACAAAAGATTATAATGACTACAAAGAAACAGAAAAAAGGTCCAGCCAAATAAATCTTCAATAACTAATCTTAAATAAAAAGAAATCAAAGCATTACCTGACAAGAAATTCAAATTAACTGTGGCTGATAAATTTTTGAACAAAATATAAATTGGTTGACTGGATTAAAAAAATCCATCTGGAAATACAAATCAAACTCACAATTAGATAGCACTTAACTCCACTGAGAATGGTCATTTTTGGGACCATCAAAAAGTCCCAAAACAAAAAATGTTGGCATGAATACGAAGAGATAGGAATGCTCATACATTGCTAGTGGTACTCAAAATTAGTACAACCTCTGTGGAAAGCAATATGGAGATACCTGAAACAGATACAAGTAGAACTACCATTTGATCCAGCAATCCCACTACTGGGCATCTACCCTATGGAAAAAAAGACATTCTATAATAAATGCATCTGCACTACAATGTTTACAGCAGCACAATACACAATTGCAAAGATGTGGAAACAACCCAAGTGTCCATCAATGCATGAGTGGATTAATAAAATGTGGTATATGTATACCATGGAGTACTACTCAGCCACAAAAAACAGTGGTGATTGAGCACCTCTTGTATTATCCTGGATAAAGATGGAACCCATTCTATATATATTCACTCCCTCCTGGCCTCCAAGGATTGCTTCTATATGCTTTCTTACTGCTCTCAAGAGTGTGTCTGTGTCTGGACAATTTAATTGAAACATACTTCAACATGAATCCTAGAGTTTATTTGCTTTTGGTCACTGCACTTCTTGGATGTTTATATTCATGTCTTTTATCAAATTTGGAAAATTTTCAGCCAGTATTTCTTCAAATAATTTCTCTCCCCTTTCTGTCTCTCTTCTCCTTCTGGGCCCCCAACATGTATATGTTAATCTGCTTGTTGGTGTCCTACCGGCCCTTTAAGATCTGTTCATTTCTATCTCTTTACTGGTATTCTATATTCATCAATTTTCTTGACTTAGTCCACATCTTCTTTTAACTTTTTGACCATCTTTAACACAATTAATTGTTAGTCTAGCACTTACCTTCTGGTCTTTCTTTAGAAAAAATGTGTTGACATTTTGCCTTTGAATGGATCTCACTTCTGGTTTTTTGTCCTGTGATTATTTTCTGATTGAACACTGGACATTTGAATCTTATAATTTGGTTAATGTGGTTTCTAGCGCTGGTTTTTTAAATTATATATATACATATATATAGATAGATAGATGATAGATAGATATAGATATAGATATATAGATATATATATGCCCATGACTTTCTAAAAGCCCTCATATACAGAGGTTATTTAGTTCAGTTTTGTTTTTAATTCATTTTTCCCAGATTTATTGGGTTATAGCTGTCATAAAATTGTGTATTTTAAGGTGCACCATGGGATGTTCTGGTGTATGTATACATTGTGAAATGATTAACACAATTAATCTTAATAGTAACATCTCCACCATTTCACATAGTTAACTGTGGGGATAACATTTAAGATCTACTTAATTTCTATTAGCATATTTCAAGTATACATTATTATTACTAACTATAGTCATGATGCTGTACATTATATTCCCAGAACTTATTCATCCTGTACAACTGAAACTTGGTACTCCTGGACCAAAATCTTTCTATTTTGTGACTGCATTTAATGTCCTGGTCTTTATATGTATAGCTTCCAAAAAAAGAAAAAGGAAAAATAGGGTGGAAAAAAGACATTGGCAATTTAAATTCACTAAAAGTCACGTCAACCAGAGGAGGATCTCATAACAATAGTTGCCTGTCTCTGTGTCCGCATCTCTCATGATCAAAAGCAGCAACCAGAGATCAGAACAGATATCTCCAATATTTAGTTGACAGGATGCTTTTTGCCCACACTGCTTCGTGTGACCTTCATGCAAGCTGTTTCAGTAATGTGTACATAGTTCCTTGCCATGGAGCTAGGCATGGAGGGCAGGTATCCGGTATGGATATTGAGAGCAATTTACCCTGGAAGCTGCAAGATTTCAATGGACTTCAGAGTTTCAAAATAGTAACATCAGACAAATTCTACTAGCATAATTGCTTAGGTAGGGAGGCACTGCTGGTGCTACTCCATCTACTTCACTCTTCTCATAAACTTTTAATGTTATATCTACTTTGGTAGAATTGTATGATTTAATTTTAAATGATTTTGCCATCAGTGTACTGCTTATTCCTCTTTCCTCTAGGCTTTCCTGCATACCCTTCAAATCACTGCCTCTGCTCTGAGCTGAGCCACGAGGCTTAAACACACCACTAACCTGGTTCCATCATGGGCACTGCAGTTGACATCAGCAGCATATCTAAGAAGGTGTTGTGCAATGTGGAGCCATCCATTTGCACAAGCTTCATGAAGGGCACAGTAACCTGCATTGTCTTGGTGATTCACATCACAAATCTTGTTCTCCAGGCAGTACAAGACTAATTCCTATGGAGAAAGGAAGAGGGAATAGTATAAGATCATTGCACAATTAACCCTATAAGTGGGACTTCTCTTTAGCTCGTGTCACTTTCAAATGGCCCAAGAACCTACTGTGGCTCAGGCAGGCCATGGATACCTTCATGAGGGACAAATCAGTGTGTGAAGATCTTTTGACAGGGCAAGTGTAGTCTAGGACTCTGTAGGATGGTGATTGTGCTCTGCTTCCCCAGATGCCTGGACATGGGGAATTAAGCTTCACATTCTCCAACCCTACATTTTCTCCTCTCTAAAAACAAGGAGAGAGGCCCAAGATGGTGGAGGAGTAGAAGCCTGTATGAACCATTCTCTGAGAGAGGATTGAAAGTGGTAAGTGAATGTACACCTTCAGATTGAGCAACCTAGAGAGAACTTTGAGAATCAAAAGAGAGGCAACAGGACCAGGAACTGTGGAGAACTTAGAAACACTGAGGAAAAAAACTGCAGAAGATACAAACAAATGGTAAAACATATGCTCAAGGATAGGTAGAATCAACAATGTTGAAAAGTCCATACTACTCAAAGTGATTTAAAAAATGCAATCACAGCAACAACAAAAATATATGAATGGGACCTGATTAAATTAAAAAGCTTCTGCACAGCCAAAGAAACAGTCACAAAAATAAACAGACAGCTTACGGAATGGGAAAAAAATTTCGCATACTACACATCAGATAAAAGACTGATAACAAGAATCTATTTAGAACTCAGGAAAATCAGCAAGAAAAAATCAAATAACTCTAACAAAAAGTGGGCAAATGACATGAACAGAAATTTTTCAAAAGAAGATATAAGAATGGCTAACAAACATACGAAAACATGCTCAACATCCCTAAGCATCAGGGAAATGCAAATCAAAACCACAATGAGATACCACGTAACTCCAGTGAGAATGGCCTTTATCAAAAAGTCCCAAAACAACACATGTTGGTGTGGATGCAGAGAGACAGGAACACTCATACACTGCTGGTGGGACTGCAAACTAGTGTAACCTCTGTGGAAAGCATTATGGAGATAGCTTAAACAGATTCAGGTAGACCTACCATTCGATCCAGCAATCCCATTATTGGGCATCTACCCAGAAAAACAAAAGTCATTCTACAACAAAGACACCTGTACCCGAATGTTTATAGCAGCACAATTCACAATTGCAAAGATGGAAACAACCCAAATGCCCATCAATCCATGAATGGATTAGTAAACTGTGTTATATGTACAAATAATGGTGATACGACATCTCTTTGGTTCTCCTGGAGAGAGTTGGAACTCATTCTATTAAGTGATATATCCAAAGAATGGAAAAACAAGCATCACATGTACTCACCAGAAAATTGGTTTCCCTGATCATCACCTAAATGCAAATCGGGGAAGGATACCAATTGGATATCAGACGGAGATGGGGGTTGGGGGGAGGGGACGGGAGTATGCCTACATGATGAGTGTGTTGTGCACCGTCTGGGGAATGGTTATGCTTGAGGGTGCTGACTCGGGGAGGTGGGCAGTGTGGGGAGGGGATGGAGGTATGACTACATGGTGAGTGCCAGGCGAACTGTCTGGTGAATGGACATGCTTGAGGCTCTGACTCGGGCAGATGGGCAGGACATGGACAATGTATATAACCTGAACTTATGTACCCCCATGATGAGCTGAAATAAAAAATAAAATAAAATAAAATAAAATAAAATAGGCATATTAGGGTAGGCTGGTACAGTGAAGAAGAACTCAATTCAGAAGCTCTTTGTGCCTTTCCAACACTGAACTTAAGCCCTCCCTCATATAAAAATACAAAACTTTAAAGCCATTGATCAAAAGGGTTTTTTGCTATTAGCCTATTAATACTTAAATATAACAATTTGTTATTTAATAGAAAAATCAACTTTATGCTTTACAATGTTAACATCAATAACAATAAAATAATGGGCCAAAACTTTAAAAAAATAAAAAAGAGGCATCTGCACTTGAATTTTTATTACAGTAAAATTCATAACTGCAAAGGTGTGGAATCAACCCAAGTGCCCATCAATTCAAAGGTGGATTAACAAAATGTAGTGTAAGTATACCATGCTATACTACTCAGTCACAAAAAGAAGATAAATTCACACCTTCTGCCACAATCTGTATCGAACTGGAGACCATTCTCCTAAGTGACGTATCTCAAGAGTAGAGCCATGAACACTACATGTACTTACTATTAAATTGGAAATAACCAAGGATCACACATGAGCACAGGGCACACGTAGGGATAGATGGAATTCAATGGAATTCAAAAACCTACTAACCGGTACAATGGACCCTATTTGGGTGATGGGCACAGCTACAGCCAAGACTCAACCATAACAAAATAGATTCATTGTACTAAAATATATGCACCCTCTTAATATTTTGAAATGAAAAAAAGAACAAATGTGGAGGCATCACATTATCAGACTTCAAACTAAACTCCAAGGCTGTAGTAAACAAAACAGCATGGCACTGGAACAAAAATATAGACACATATCAATGGAACAGAACAGAGAACTCAGGTATAAAACCATGTACCCTCAGCCAACTGCTCTTTGACAAAGCAGACAACAACATTCACTGGCAAAAAAAAATCCCTGTTCAATAAATGGTGCTGAAAAAATTGGATGCCATGTGCAGAAGAATGAAACACGATCCCTACTTATCACCGCTCACAAAAATTAATTCCAGTTGGATAAATGACTTAAACCTAAGGCATGAAACCATAAAGATTCTAGAAGAAAATATATAGAAAACTCTTCCAGATAGTGTTCTAGGAAAATAATTTATAAGACCCCAATAGCAATAACAGCAACAGAAAAAGAAATAAACAGACATTTATCAAATTAAAAACAGAATAGTGCTGGGAAAACTGGAGATCCACATGCGGAAGAATAAAATCTCTCTCTGTCTCTCTCACCATATATAAAAATTCAATGAAGATTGATAAAAGATTTAAATGTGAGACATGAAGCCATAAAAAATTCAGAAGAAAATGTAGAAAAAACTCTTCTAGACAGCTGCCTAGGCAAATAATTTATGACTAAGACCCCAAAGGAAAATACAGAAACAGTAGACAAAACAAACTGAACTTAATTAAAAACCTTCTGCACAACTAAGGAAATAACAGAGGAAACAGACAACCTATAGAATGATAGAAAATATTCACAAACTACACATCTGATAAAGAGCTAATATTCAGAATCTACAAAGATATCAAACATTATCAGCAAGGAAATAACAAACAACCTCATTAAAGAGTGAGCTAAAGACATAAACAGAAGCTTTTTAAAAGAAGTCAGATAGAGGAGGAGGCAAGATGGCAAATGAGAAACACCTCCAGCTAGAGCATCTCTGCAAGAAAGAGAAATTTTAAATGAACGACACCAGCCTGAGCAAGAGCGAGACCCCCATCTCTACTAAAAATAGAAAGAAATTATATGGACAGCTAAAAATATATACAGAAAAAAACTAGATGGGCATAGTGGCGTATGCCTGTAGTCCCAGCTACTCGGGAGGCTGAGGCAGGAGGATCACTAGAGCCCAGGAGTTTAAGGTTGCTGTGAGCTAGGCTGATGCCACAGCACTCACTGTAGCCCAGGCAACAGAGTGAGACTCTGTCTCAAAAAAAAAAATACCAAAACAAACGAACAAAAAAAAAAACAGACGACACACACATAGCTGGACGAGGGTTGGAAGGAAGGGTGCCTAAACCTACAGAGACTTCACAGGAAGATGTTGCAGAGCAGAACTGGAAGGAGAAAGGCATCAGCAGGGATTAATCCCCCCAAAGCATGGAAACCAGCCAGAAGCGCAGGTGCAGTGGTTAAAATCTCCCTCCCTTGCATCTTGGACTGCTGGTGCGCCTCTGAGCTGATGGAGAGACTTGCTGACACCTGCCCAGAGAGACCTGCCACCAGTGACCAGGGTGCCTCTTGTGGACAGGGAACCAGGCTCCCAGCTCCTTCAGGGTGCTTCTGCCCCGAAGAACCAAGTCAGCTGGCGGGCTCCATATTGCTTTTCTACCCACTAGGTGCTTTTGTCCTCCCTTGGGGGTCTCAGTTCCTCAGGATTCCTCTTGCTGGTCCCCACACAGGCATTTCCCAACTCCGGCCAAGAGTGCAGGAGTCACAGTGGTTCAATGGGCCCCAGGAGATCTGTGGGACTCCAGAGCCCAGTCACTCAAGGAGGACTGCCTCCTGAGGAAAGGGTCGGAGACTACCAGTGCGCAACCCTTTCACCACCTAGTACTTTTTCTCCCTATCCCTTCCTCTACCCATGGCTGCTGAGAGAGACAGTTTAACCACCACCTGGAGGCATCCACAGAGAATGGGGCTTGGATCTTTCCTTTTGGGGACCTGCACTGTACTGAGTGGTGACCAGACTGTGAAGTCTCTACCTGGCAGCCCTTTTTAGTGCTGCTTGGCCAATGATTCCACCAGAGCAGGACATACCACAAGGCAGAAGAACATTGATCCAGCTTGTGCACCCTGTGGGGGACTTGGGACCACCATTCTTCTCCCAGGAATGGCCAGGGATTGTTCTCCAGAGCTTGGGGTACAGGTCTGAAGGCCAGATCCTATATATCAGGTCTCAGTCACATTGCGTAGAGTCACAGAGGAGATATTTGTGAAGTAGTCTACTGAGATGTAGTGTGCCTTCAGGAGCAGATCAGAGTGGGTCCTAGCTGCAGCGTGCTCATGGGGCACCCCTCCTGTCACAAAAGTACCAAGCTCCCAGCTCAGGCCAGGATCCTGAGAAGGGAACCTCCTAACCTGCATCATAGTCATGGGGGAGCTCAGTTGGCTGGAGGTCCTGCCTGCTGGCAGAGGCCCAGGAGAAACTACAGAGTAGGTGAGATGGAAAGGAATGAAGCCTCCTCCAGACTGCAGGTCTCACACAGCCCCAACTCCACACACAGAATTTCTGGTTGAGTGGGACCACTTCAGCCCCTTCCTGGCAGCTTGGCCGGCAGATGGAAAACAGACCTCTGAGCCCTGCTAAAAGTATTTGTGGAGCCTGAGGGCAGGTTCACCCCACACAGCCCTGCCCATCCTCATTCCCCCAACTGCTCTTGCTGAGTTGCAGAATAAGGACTCACCTGGAAGTTCCAGGGTCCTACCACCACCTGGGGCAGTAGAGGGCTTCTTCTGAGGAATTAGAACTGGTCACAAAACCCCAAACCAACATTGCTTGTTTCTTGGCGCAAGCACCACCTAGTGACAGGGAGGTCAATTTGCACATTCTTTTACTGCATTTATTGACTGATCATACAGGGTGTGGTCGATTCCCACCCACAAGCACCACCTACTGGCTCAGAGATTAAATGGGCATGTCATTATCTAAATGAAGGATCAAAGGTAAGAAGCAACAACTGCTCCACATGGGAAGGAAACAGCAAAAGAATCCAGAGGTATGAAGAATCAAATGTGAAGGACACCCCCAAAAGGGAACGCCAGCTCCCTAGCAAAGGACATCAACTGAAATCAGAACACTGAAATGACAGATGAAGAATTTTGAACATGGGTTCTAAGAAAACTCAATGAAATCCCAGAGAAAATGGATACCTCACACACACACACACACACACACAAAAAAAAAAAAAAAAAAAAAAAAACTACAAGAAAATCCAAGAGATGAAAGAAAAATTCACTAAAGAAATTGAAATGTTAAAGAAAAATCAAACATAAATTCTGAAAATGAAGAATTTATTCAAGAAATTACAAAATAGTGCAAAGCCTCAAGAACAGGGTAGATCAAGCAGAAAAAAGAATCTCAGAGATTGAAAACAACAACTTTCTATTACATAAGTCAGTTGCAGTGATAAAGCACAGAAATAAGAGAAAAGAACAAAGACTAAAAGAAATGTGGTATTACGCAAAGAAGCCTAACATAACAATCACATAGCCATCTTGAGGGTGAAGAAGAAAATACACAAGGGTTGGATAAACTGTATGAGAATATAATACAAAAAAATTTCCTTGGCCCCGATAGAAATCTAGCTATTCAGGTACAAGAAGCTCAAAGGACTCCTTGGAGATACATTTCAAACAAGAAAATGCTAAAACATGTAGTCATCAGACTGGCCAAAGTAAACATGAAAGAGGCCCTCCTACAAGTTGTAAGGGGAAAGCAGCAGGTGAATTTACAAAGGAAAATACATCAGACTAACTACAGACTTCTCAACTGAGACCTTACAAAGTTGGGAGGGTTTGGGGCCCAATTCTTAGTCTTCTCAAACAGAATAATGCCCAGACTAGAATTCTGAATCCTACAAAACCAAGTTTCTTATATGAAGGAAATAAAGACTTTCTCAGACAAGCAAGCACTGAGGAAATTCATCAAGAAAAGACCTGCTCTCCAGGAAGTACCCAGAATATCCTCACAGACAGATAGCACGATAGACACTGAACAATGTAAAATCACCTAAAAGCTAAAGGTCAAAAGCCAGATGGCTCAAGAGAGGAAATAAAGCAACAAAGTTTAACTGAACATTATGAACAGAAATCTGCCCCACTTACCAATTCTTTAAATAAATGTGAATGGATTGAACTGCCCACTAAAGAGACATGGGCTGGCCAAATGGAAAATATATATAAGCCAAATATCTTCTGTCTTCAGGAAACACATCTAACCTACACGGATGCATTAAGACTCAAGGTGAAGGAATGAAAAACAACATTCCATGCAAATGGAAACCAAATAAAGCCGGCATAGCAGTTCTGATTTCAGATAAACATAAGCTTCAAATCAACAAATGTAATGACAGAGATGGTTGTTATAAGATGATTAAAGATAAAATTCATCAAGGCAGAATAATTTGTAATATGTATGCACCTAATTCAGGTGCACCCAGTTTCATAAAGCAAATCCCACTAGATCTAAATAAAATGATAAACAGCAGCACTGTAATAGTTGGACACTTCAACTCCTCTCTGATAGAACAGGACTGATTCTCTAAGCAGAAAGTAAGCAAAAAAACAATGAACTTAAATAGTACTCTAGAACAAATGGGTCTAACAAGCATTTAGAGACATTTCTACCCCCAAACTACTGAATATACATATTTCTCATCAGCTCATGGGACATTCTCTAAGCTTGACCATATTCTAAACCATAAAACATGTCTCAACAAATTAAAAGGAAAATAGAAATTATACCATGCATCTTCTCAGACAACAGTGGGATAAAGTAAGATATCAACTACAACAGAAACACTCATCTTTACACAGAGTCATGGAAACTAAACAACCTTCTGCTGAATGATTATTGGGTCAAGGAGCAAATTAAGATGGAAAGTAAAAGATTCTTTGAACTAAATCATAAAGGGGACACAGGTTATCGAAATCTGTGGGACACAGCTAAAGCAGTCCTGAGACAAAAATTCATAGCCTTAAATGCCTACATACAAAAGATGGAAAGATTAATAACCAACAATCTAATGAATCCACTCAAAGAACTGGAAAAAAAAAAGAGCAAACCAATCCCAAACCCAGAAGAAGAAAAGAAATAATCAAGACCAGAACAGAACTAAATGAAATTGATGATAAAAGAACTATATCAAAGATTAACAGAACAAAACACCAGTTCTGGGAAAAGATAAAATTGACAGGTCTCTCAGTAGATTAAGCAGAAGCAGAAAATAAATGACTCTAATAAACTCACTCAAGAATGAAACAGGAGAAATTACAACTGATAGCACAGAATTATAAAATATCATTTATAAACACTATAAAAATCTGCATGCAAGTAAACTTGAAAATGTGGAAAAAATGGACTAATTCTTGGAAACACATAGCCTTCTTAGGCTCAATTTGGAAGAAATAGAACTCCTGAACAAACCAAAATCAAGTGCTAAAACTGAAACAGCAATAAAATATCTTCCTAAAAAAAAGTCCTGGACCAGATGATTTCACACAGACATTCTACTAGACTTACAAAGAACTGGTATCTATCCTACAGAAATTGTTTCACAACATCCATGTTTTATGAAGGCACCATCATCCTGATACAAAAGTGAGGAAGAAACTCACAAAAAGATAAAACTATAGGCCAATATCCTTTATGAATATAGATGCAAAAATCCTAAATTAAATCCTAGCAATTGAATTCAGCTGCTTATCAAAAAATAATCTAGCATGACCAAGTGGGCTGCATCCCAAAAATGAATGGATAGTTCAACAAACACAAGTCTATAAATGTAATTCACCACATAAATAGAGGTAAAAACAAAGACCATATGATCTTCACAATAGATGCAGAAAAAGCATTTAAGAAAATTCAGCACCTTTTTATGATAAGAATGCTCAATTAAATAGGCATAGATGGGACTTACTTCAAAATGATAAAAGCCATATAGGACAAACCCAGAGCCAACATCATACTGACTGGGGGAAAATTGAAAGCATTTCTGGTTAAAACTGGAACCACACAAGAATTCCGTCTATCACCACTTATATTCTAAGTCCTAGTCAGAACAATCAGACAAGAGAAAAAATTCAAGGGCATCCAAATGGGGGCAAAAGAGGTCAATTATTGCTGTTTGCTGAAAATATAATCTTATATCTCAAAAAACCCAAAGATTCTGCCATGAGACTACTGGAAATAATAAACAAATTCAGCAGGGGGGTGAAAAATGGTGGAATAGAGGTGTCTGGCTCTCTGTTTCCAGAGAAAGAGGTGAAGAACTCGAAAAGCTACACATGAGTGGATCACTCCACCGCAAGAACAGTGTTGTGAAACTACAGAGAAACAGCATGGGACACAGAACACAGGGGGAAAAAGGGTGAATAGCAGATATGATCACAAAGTCTGGAGAGTACGAGATAAACAATAGAGAATAGAGCATGAGATGGCTGCACCTGCCTGGCCAACAATTGCAATGGGATTTAACCCACATATTCCCCTACTGAATCCACACCTGCTCAGAGAGGGATGTTCCTGAAGTTGGTGCAAAATCACAGCATGAGATTGCGGGCTCTGTGGAGAGGGTACAATAGCAGGAAACATCTTGAACTTCATAATGCTATGTGCTAGGACTGCAGTGGGCAGGGGAGGGACTGGTCTGAGCAACCACTCAAGGGAGTTGGGAGACAGGCACCTCTCCTCTGGTGGTTAGAGGGTCCAGAACAAAAGATTAAACACTGAAAAGGGGGCGCTACCCTAGAAACAGGCGATGATTAGGCTGGCTCAGGGCAGGTCAGAAAGAGCAAGACCTCCTGTTGGACAGGTGCAAAATTGTGGGTAACTCACAGACAGTGGGCATCCTGTTACTCAGCCCTGATCCAGAACCTGCTAACTCCAGAACAGTTGTCCCTAGTGCTAGCACTGTGTGGGTAGGCAGCTGCCATTTTGGGGGCCCACAAGCCAGATGCTGTGACACCCTATGGTTTCTGGCAGCACCCCTCCTCCAGCCTGGGAATTCTCTTGCTGGGAGTGACAGGCTCCACCCTTCTGCGATGTATTGTCAGCTAGCTGGGTGTATTGATGGGTGAATTTTGAGTGCTTCCCCACTCTAGTTCACTGGGCGTGGGAAGCTACCACCTGTGGGATTCTCAGGGGTGGGACATTGGCTGGTCTTGGGCATCATCCCTTCACATCTAGCACAAGGACTTTCAAGGACAGACTGGTGGGCTATACCTCTGGAGGTAGGGACAGGCAAGAAGAGCCACCTTCCTCATGCAACTGGCATGAATCTTTGGGTTCTTAATGGAGATCAATAGTTGACAGCCCAGTGATTTGAAGTGTCAGGCTTAGGTCGTCAAGTAGGATCATAACTCCAGGACTTGTTCATTTTGTCTGTGCTGCTGCCAACAGTGGGGTTCATGGTCAGGGAAGAAAAATCCTGACCAGAGACCCCAGCAGGAATACCAAGTAACCCATCCCATCAGGAGCAGCCTCCCATCTGTGATGGAAGAACCCTAAATACCTACTAGCAACTCCCCCTAGTGGCTGATCAAGCAAACATAAAAGCACACACATCCAGGCTGGTAGGCAGCAGCTGTGATTTGCCTTGCCCCTACACCACTTTAAAGGGAAACAGGAGTACCAGTAATCCTCGGAGTTGGCAAAATCCTTCCTAAATATCGGGGCAAGAGTATTCCCCACCCAGGGACCAGAAACCAACACAGAGGCATCAAATTATCTTCATAACTGGCTCCTCCATGCAATCTACAACCAAAAAAGGAGAGGGTCACCCCATAGCTTAACATAGTGCCCTCCATTTCAGGCTATTAAATGGCAGTGGAGTTATACACACAAGTGTGATTCACCATGTGGGCATTTAAGCTGAGGGACCAAACTCCCTAATCTTCATTAGCAAGAGGTGAAGACAACAAGTCAGAAGTAACCCAACTTGCCAAAATACCTCTAAGGCAATAGAAGACCAGTGTGCCTCCTCCAACCACTGTTAAGAAAAGGCCCTTGGGAGTTTTAAGTTAAGGGCAAAAACAGTCGTAGCACTCCCAGTTTTAAATTACCATGATGAGAAAGAAGCAGAGAAAGAACATAGGAAATATGAAAGAGCAAAGAGAAAAGTCACCTCCAAAAGAAATCATGAGACCCTCAAAACTGAATACTAATTTAAATGAAATGATTAAATTGACCAAGGAAAAAATCTGAATATCGATTGTAAAGAAACTCAATGGAATTGAAAAAAGAATAGAAACATAACACAAAGAAATCATGAGAACAATAAAGAAAGTGAATGAAAAATTCTCTAAAGAAATTGAAATATTATGATAAAACCAATCAGAAATCTTGGAAATAAAAGAGCATTCAAGGAACTCCAAAACACAGTGGAAAGCCTCAAGAGTAGAATGGACGATGCAGAGGAAAGAATCTCAGAGCTTAAAGATAATGCCTATGTGCTAAACAAATCAGATGAAGAAAAAGAACAGAGAAGCAAGGGACAAGAATAAAACGAACATGAAATGTGGGATTATTTAAAGAAGCCAAATATAAGAATTATAGACATCCTGGAGAGAGAAGAAGATAATGCACAAGGGCCAAAAATTTATGTCATGGAATACTGGAAGAAAATATGCCTGGCCTGTCCAGAAACCTAGATATCCAGATGCAAGAAGCACAGATAACTCCTGGGAGATTCAATGTGAAGAGGCAATCACCACTTCACATAATTATTGGAATACTCAAAGTAAATATGAGAGAGGAAATCCTTCAAGCAGTAAGATGAAAACAACAGGTAACCTACAAAAGAAAACCTATCAGACTAACTGCAGACTTCTCAACTGCAACTGAATAAACCAGATGTGACTGGAGACCCATTGGCAATCTTCCAAAACAGAATAACAGAATTCTTTACCCAGCAAAACTGAGCTTCAACTATGAAGGAGACATAAATACTGGCCCAGACAAGCAATCAATGATGTAATTTGCGAAGACGAGGAATTATACACTGAACAGCACAATAGATAGTCAGCAAGTAAAATCACTAAGGAGATAAAGTCCAGATCCCAGATTCCACAATGGCTCAAGAGTCAAAACAAAATAGTAAGAATTTACCCAACACTATGAACTGAAATCTACCCTAAATATAAATCCTCTCAACAAATGTGAATGGCTTGAATTGTCCTTTGAAGAGACTTAGACTGACTAAGTGGATAAAAAATTATAAGACAAGTACCTGCTGTCTCCAGGAAATGCATCTACCCTACAAATATCCTTTCAGACTCAAGGTTAAGGGATGAAAAACAAACTTCCAGACAAACGGAAGCCAAAAGAGAGCAGGGGTAGCGAGCGATTCTGACTTCAGACACCATAAATTTTAAAATACCAAAAGTAAAGAAAGACAAAGATGGTCACTACATAATGGTGGAAAGAAAGGTCCAACAAGAAGAATTAACAATTCTTAATACCTTTGCATTCAACACAGGAGCACCTAGATATATAAAGCAAACCCTGTTTGATTTAAATAGCATAATAAACAGTAATGCCATAGTAGCTGGGGATTTTAACACCCCACTGTCCGAATTTGACAAATCCCCCCAAAAAATTAAGTAAAGAAATAATGAACTTAAACAAAGCTCAAGAACAAATGGGTCTAACAGACATCTACAGAATGCTTCACCCAAATGTAGCCAAATATATATTCTTGTCATAGGATCATGGAACATTCTCCAAAATGGAACACATCCTGGCCACAAATCAGACCTCAACAAACTTAAAGAAATAGAAATTTTACCATGTATGTTCTCAGATCAGAGTGGTATAAATCTAAAGATCAATTCCAACAGAAATGCTCACCACTTCACAAAGACATGGAAATGAAACGATCTGTTGCTGAATGACTACAGTCAAGGAAGAGATTCTAATGGAAATCAAAAAATTGTTTGAATTAAATGATAACAGGGACACAAGCTATCAGAATCTGTGAGACATATCAAAAGCATTCCTGAGAGGAAAACTAATAACATTAAATGCTCACATTCAAAAGACAGAAAGTACACAAATCAACAAACTAATAAACCACCTCAAAGAACTGGAAAAGGAAGAGAAAATTAATTCTAAACCTAGCAGAAGAAAGGAAATAACTAAGATCAGAGCAATATTAAATGAAATTGAGAAGAAAAGAACTATATGGAACTATAAAACCAAAAGCTTCTTTTTTGAAAAGATAAAAAAATTTGATAGCGTGCAGATCCGCGTCTGTCCCTTTAAGAGATAGGGCACTGGAAACCCGCCAGAGTCCAAGGTTCTTTCTGCTTAGCTGTGGGAACCGAGATGGCCTGGAAGCTAAACAACCTTCTTCTGAATAACTATTTTGTAAAGGAAGAAATTAAGTCAGAAATCAAAACATTCTTTGAATTAAATGACAAAGGTGACACAACTTATCAAAATCTATGGGATGCAGCTAAAGCAGTCCTGAGAGGAAAATTCATTTCTATAAATGCCTATTTCAAAAAGACAGACAACTTACAAATAGACAACTTAATGAATAGACTCAAAGAGCTGGAGAAAGAAAAACAGACTGACCCCAAACCCAGCAGAAGGCGAGAAATTATTAAGATCAAATCAGAATTAAATGAAAAAGACAACAAAAATACTATAAGGGAAATTAATAAAACAAAAAGTTGGTTCTTTGAAAAGATAAATTAAATAGACACACCACTGGCTAGACTAACCAAGAGCAGAAAAGAAAAATCTTTAATAACTTCCATCAGGAACATAAAAGGAGAAATCACAACCGAAGCCACAGAGATACATGACATTATCTATGAATATCACAAAAATCTTAATGCACACAAATTGGAAAATGAGGAGGAAATGGACAAATTTTTAGAAACACACAGCCTTCCCAACCTCAAGCAGGAAGAAATAGAATTCCTGAATAGACCAATATCAAGAACTGAAATTGAAACAGCAATAAAAAACCTTCCCAAAAAGAAAAGCCCTGGTCCAGATGGGTTCACACCTGAATTTTACCATACATACAAAGATGAACTGGTGCCCATCCTACATAAACTATTCTTCAATATTGAGAAGGATGGAATTCTCCCCAACACATTCTACCAAGCCAATATAACATTGATACCAAAACCAGGAAAGGATGCAACAAAAAAAGAAAACTACAGACCAATTTCTCTCATGAACGTAGATGCAAAAATTCTCAATAAAATCCTAGCAAATCGTATCCAAGTGCTGATTAAAAAAATAATTCATCACGACCAAGTAGGCTTCATCCCAGAGATGCAGGGGTGGTTCAACGTACGAAAATCTATAAATGTAATTAACCACATACATAGAAGCAAAAATAAAGACCATATGATCCTCTCAATAGATGCAGAAAAAGCATTTGACAAAATTCAACACCCTTTTATGATAAAAACACTTAACAACATAGGCATAAATGGGACCTACCTAAAAATAATACAAGCCATATATGACAAACCCACAGCCAACATCATACTGAATGAGAAAAAATTGAAAGCATTCCCACTCAGAACTGGAACCAGACAAGGCTGCCCACTGTCCCCATTACTTTTCAACATAGTATTGGAAGTCCTTGCGAGAGCTATCAGACAAGAGAGCAGAATCAAAGGTGTCCAAATAGGGACAGAAGAGATCAAACTCTCACTCTTCGCTGATGACATGATGTTCTATCTGGAAAACCCCAAGGACTCAACCAAGAGACTCCTGGAATTAATTAACGAATTCAGTAATGTCTCAGGTTACAAAGTCAATAAACACAAATCAGAGGCATTCATATATGCCAATACCATTCAATCGGAGAACCAAATTAAGGACTCAATACCTTTCAAAATAGCAACAAAGAATATAAAATATCTAGGAATATATTTAACTAAAGAGGTAAAGGACCTCTATAAAGAGAACTATCAAACGCTAAGGAAGGAAATTGCAGAACACGTAAATAAGTGGAAATCCATACCATGCTCATGGATTGGAAGAATTAACATCGTTAAAATGTCTATACTACCCAAAGTAATCTATAGATTCAATGCAATTCCTATTAAATTACCAACATCATTTTTCACAGACATAGAAAAAATAATTATACACTTCGTATGGAATCAGAGAAGACCCCATATAGCAAAAGCAATCTTAAGCAATAAGAACAAAATGGGAGGTATTGATTTGCCAGACTTCAAACTATACTACAAAGCTGTGGTTCTTAAAACTGCTTGGTATTGGCACAAGGGCAGGGACACAGACCAGTGGAACAGAACAGAAAACCCAAATATAAAACCATCCTCACATAACCATCTAATCTTTGACAAAATAGACAAAAACATACTCTGGAGACAAGAGTCCCTATTCAATAAATGGTGCTGGGAAAACTGGATAGCCACATGTAGAAGACTGAAACAGGACCCACAGATTTCACCTCTCACAAAAATCAAATCACGGTGGATAACAGATTTAAACCTTAAATGGGAAACGATTAGAATTCTAGAAGAAAATGTAGGAAAGACTCTCACAGACATTGGTCTAGGCAAAGAATTTATGAAGAAAACCCCTAAGGCAATCGCAGCAACAACAAAAATAAACGAATGGGACCTGATTAAATTAAAAAGCTTCTGCACAGCCACAGAAACAGTCACGAAAATAAACAGACAGCCTACAGAATGGGAACAAATTTTCGCATACTACACATCAGATAAAAGGCTGATAACAAGAATCTATTTAGAACTCAGGAAAATCAGCAAGAAAAGATCAAACAATCCTATCAAAAAATGGGCAAAGGACATGAATAGAAATTTTTCAAAAGAAGACATAAAAATGGCCAAAAAATGTATCAAAAAATGCTCAACATCCCTAATCATCAGGGACATGCAAATCAAAACCACAATGAGATACCACTTAACTCCGGTGAGAATGGCCTTTATCAAAAAATCCCAAAACAACACATGCTGGCATGGATGCGGAGAGACAGGAACACTCATACACTGCTGGTGGGAATGCAAACTAGTGCAACCCCTATGGAAAGCAATATGGAGATACCTTAAACAGATTCAAGTGGACCTACCATTTGATCCAGCAATCCCATTATTGGGCATATACCCAGAAGAACAAAAGTCATTCTTTAACAAAGACACCTGTACCCGAATGTTTATAGCAGCACAATTCACAATCGCAAAGATGTGGAAACAACCCAAGTGCCCATCAATCCACGAATGGATTAGTAAACTGCCGTATATGTATACCATGGAGTACTACTCAGTTCTAAGAAATAACGGTGATACGACATCTCTTTGGTTCTCCTGGAGAGAGCTGGAACCCATTATACTAAGTGAAGTATCCAAAGAATGGAAAAACAAGCGTCACATGTACTCACCAGAAAACTGGTTTCTCTGATCATCACCTAAATGTACATCAGGGAAGGATACCAACTGGATATCAGACTGGGATGGGGGGTGGAGGGAGGGGATGAGTGTATGCCTACATGACGAGTGCGTTGCACACCCTCTGGGGAATGGTCATGCTTGAAGGTGCAGACCCGGGGAGGTGGGGGGGGAAGGGGATGGAGGTATGACTACATGATGAGTACCAGGCGCACTGTCTGGAGAATGAGAACGGACGCGCTTGGGACTCTGACTCGAGGGGATGGGCAGGACATGGACAATGTATATGACCTAAACTTATGTATCCCCACGATGAGCTGAAATAAAAAAAAAAATTGATAGCCTTCTTGCTAGATTTACAAGAACTAGAAACGTAAGGACTTTAATAAACTCAATCAGAAATAAAAAAGGAGAGATCACCACAGACATCATAGAAATACAAAACATTATCTTTGAACACTATCAAAATCTATATGCCCCAAAACTACAAAATGTGGAGAAATGGACAAATTTCTGGAAACACATAATCTCCTAAGCTCAATCAGGGGGAAACAGAATTCCTGGACAGACCAATATCAAGCACAGAAATTGGAGTAGCAATAAAAAAAATCTTCCCCCGCCCTCCAAAAAAAATTCCCAGACCAGATGGGTTCAAACACAAATTTTACCAAACATACAGAGAACTCATACGTATACTGCAGAAATTATTCCAAAACATTGAGGAGAACTGTAATCTTCCCAACTCATTCCATAAAGCCAATATCACCTTGATACAAAAGTCAGGAAAGAACACAACAACAAAAAAAGAAAACTACACACCAATATCCCTCATGAATATAGATGCAAAAATCTTCAACAAAATCATAGCAAACAGAACCCAAGTGCACATCAAAAAATAATTCATCTTGACCAGGTGGGCTTTAAGCCAGGAATGAAAGGCTGGTTCAACATACACCAGTCTATAAATACAATTCACCACATAAATAAAAGCAAGAACAAAGACCACGAGATTCTCTCAATAGATGCATAAAAACATTTGATAAAATCTGGCACAGGTTTATGATAAAAACCCTTAAAAAATAGGCATAGATAGGGCATTGCTTAAAATTATCAAGGTCATATTTGATAAACTCACAGCCAATTTCATACTGAATGTGGAAACACTGAAAGCATTCCGCTTAGAAATGGAAACAGACAAGGCTGTCCACTATCTCCACTTCTATTCAACATAGTACTGGAAGTCTTTGCCAGAGCAGTCAGACAAGAGAAATTTATTAACGGTGTCTGAATGGGGGCAGAAGAGATCAAACTCTCACTCTTGATGATATGCTTTTATTCCTAGAAACTCCCAAGGATTTAACCAAAAGACTCCTGGAATTGATAAACGAATTCGGTAAAGCCTCAGTACACAAAATTAATGCCCACAAAACAATGGCTTCATATATGCCAATAACAGTAAATCCAAAATCAAATGAAAGATGCAACACCTTTCACAATAGCATGAAAGAAAATTAAATATGTAGGGATATATGTAATGAAGGAAGTAAGAGATTTATAGGTAGAACTACAAAACACTGCAAAGAGAAATAAAAGATGTGGACAGATGGAAATTCCTACCATGCTCAGGTATTAGTTGAATCAATATTGTTCAAATGTCCACTCTACCTAAAGTGAACTACAGCATTTATGCAATCCCTATGAAAATAACATCAATATTCTTTACAGATTTAGAAAAACTATTCTGTGCTTTGTCTGGAACCAGAGAAGACATCGTATAGGCAAAGCAATCTTAAGTTAAAAGAACAAACTGGAAGGTATTAGTCTACCAGACTTCAAGCTGTACTACAAGGCTATATAGTAACTAAAACATCACGGCACTGGCACAGAACAGAGACACAGACCTTTGGAATAGAACTGAGAATTCAGAGACGAAAACAGCTGCATATTGTCACAGAATCTTTGACAAAGCAGACAAAAATATACACTAGGGGAAAGAGTCTATTTTTAATAAATGTTACTTGGAAAACTGGGCAACTACATGCAGAAGACTGAAACTGGATGTCACTTCTCATGTCTTACAAGAATCAACTCATCATGGATAACAGATTTAAATCTAAGATGTGAAACTTTAAAAATTCTGGAAGAAAATGTGATGAAGACTCTTAAACATTGGCCTAGGTAAAGAATTTATGAAGAGGACCCTGAAAGCAATCACAGCAGCAACAAAAATAAACAAATGGGACCAGAGCTAATTAAAAAGCTTCTGCACAGGCAGGGAAACTATCATTACAGCAAACGGACAACCCACAGAATGGGGAAAAATATTTGCTTTCTACACATTCGATAAAGGGCTGAAAACAAGAATCTATATAGAACTTACGAAAATTAACAAGAAAAAAATCAAACAACCCCATCAATCATCAATAAATGGGCAAAAGACATGAACACAAACTTTTCAAAAGAAGACAGATTAATGGACAAAAAACATATAAAAAAGTGCTCAACATCTGTAATCATTAGGGAAATGCAAATCAAAACCATAATGAGATACCACCTAACTCCAATTAGAATGGACTTTCAAAAAGTCCCAAAGTAACTAATGCTAGCATGGATGTGGAGAGAGACTGGTAGACTCTTCTCATACTGCTGGTGAGACTGCAAATTAGTACAACCCCTCTGGAAAGTAATATGGAGATACGCAAAAGAGCAAAAAATAGAAATACCATTTGATCCAGCAATTCCACGACTAGGCATCTATACAAAGGAAAAAAAGACATTCTATAATAAAGACATGTGCACTGGAATGTTTATAGCAATACAATTCACAACTGCAAAGATTTGGAAACAATCCAAGCACCCATCAATACATGAGTGAATTAACAAAATGTGGTATATGTACACCATGGAGTACTACTCAATTATAAAAAACAATGGCGACCTAGCACCTCTTATATTACCCTGGACAGAGATCAAGCCCATCCTTCAAAGTGAAGCATCACAAGGATGGAAAAACTTGTGCTGCATGTCCTCGCCATCAAACTAGTACTAACTGATCAACACTAAGACATTCACACGGTAGTAATATTTACTGGGTGCCAGGCAGCCAGCAGTGATGGGGGACTGAGGATAGAGGGTTTTGGGAACTAACCCATGGCTAATGGAAATGGAGTGCACTGTATGGGGGAAGGAAAACACTTGTGGTGCTGGTTTGGGTGAGGCAGATGCATTTCATGTAACAAAAATATTTGTACCCCCATAGTATGCTGAATTTAAAAAAATCTTTATTTTATGGATTTAAACACACTCACTTAAAAGTTTTTTTGAGTCTGTTAATTGAAAATTCCAATACACTTGGCATTTATTATTCATTCTCACTTTTTATCTATAAAGGTTGTGCTCTACTATTTTTAAATGTATTTTTTTTTTTTTGAGACAGAGTCTCTGTTGCTTGGGCTAGAGTGCCATGGCATCAGCCTAGCTCACAGCAACCTCAAACTCCTGGGCTCAAGCGATCCTTCTGCCTCAGCCTCCCAAGTAGCTGGGACTATAGGCATGCACCACCATGCCCGGCTAATTTTTTCTATAAAGGTACTTTTTAGCTGTCCAAATCATTTCTTTGTATTTTTTAGTAGAGACGGAGTCTCGCTCTTGCTCAGGATGGTCTCAAACTCCTGACTTCGAGTGATCCTCCCACCTTGGCCTCCCAGAGTGCTAGGATTACAGGCGTGAGCCACCACGCCCGGCCTAAATGTATTTATTACAAATACTAAATTTCTATTCTTGATGTTGCATAGTCATGTAGCTTAGGGATGCTTTCCTCCAAAAATATTATATTTTTTTCTTCTGCACATCAAACATTGTGAACCACCTGAGACCACTTTAATCTGCATTCTAAAGACAAACTTTTACTATGTGGTTAGTGTTATTTTGTTCTCCAGAGCCTCACGAAAATGAGCCTGTGGATACAAATGAACAGTTTCAATGGAAGAAAATAATGTTGATTATCACTTATATATTAAAAGAATTTTCCTCACATTTTTTACCACAATAGAGACATTTTACATTCAATACAAGTATATTTCCATCTTATTCCAACAAGGGAATATAGTTCCTTTCAAAAACACTTAGAAGAGCAAAAGATGATGGAGTGGAGGTAACCTCCTGGATTCCTGCTCCCAGAGAGGAAGGCATAGATCTCGGTCTGCTACACATGAGTGGATCCCTCCCCTGCAAGAATAGCATTGTGAATCAATGGAGAATCAGTGTTGGACACAAAAAGCAGGAAAAAGAAAACGTGAATGGAAGATAAGATTGTGAAAATCTGGAGAGTGTGAGACAATCAATAAAGAGTGCAGTGTGGGATGGCTGCGCCCTCACTCGCCAGTTAGTGAGGTGGGATCAGTCCCACAGAGAACGTCTTGCTTCCCCACTGGCCTCCACTTCCACTCAGACAGGGATCTGCCTGATGTCGGTGCAAAATCACTGTGGGAGACGTGGGGCTCTTTGAAGAGGAGACATTAGCGGGAAGCATCTTGAACTCCCCGAGCTCTGTGCTAGGCCTGCACTAGGCAGGTGAGGGACTGGTCTGGGGTACCACTGGATGCAGTTAGGAGACAGGTAAATTGCCTCTACCACTCAGTGGATCCAGATCAATGGAGGTGAAAACTAAATAGAGGACTCTAACCTGGAAGCTACTGCAAGCTAATAGGCCCACTCTGGGTGGATCAGAAAGAGTGAGAGCTCCTGCTGAACAGGCATGAGATTTTTGGAGGGCAACATAAAAGAGACAAGAGGGCATCCTTATGACTCAGGGCTCTGGCCTGGCACCTGCCATCCCCTGAACAAACATCCCCTGGTACTGGCACTCTGCAGGTGGGCAGTCACCATTTTCGGGGTACACAGCCTAGCTGCTGCAGTGTGATATGGTGTCGGGTGGCTTCCTTCCCCTAGCCTGGGAACTCTCATGACGAGCTCTGCCCTTACATGACCTAAAGTCAACAGGCCCGTTTTGATGTGTGAACTCTGAGTGTTCCCCCAGTTGTCAGAGACTACCACCTGGATCTTGCAGGCACTGGGGTGGGGGAGGCTATTACCAATGGGATTTGCAGCCACTGGGGCACTGGGAGAACAATGGCACCAACCTCTTGCTCTAGCCAGCGTCTTTCACCAGGAAAGTTGTCGATGCCACCTCTGGAGATAGAAGAAGACAAGAAAAAGCAACTTTCTCTCTGCAACTAGTGTGAATCTTGGCTGCAGATCAAAAGTTGAGAGCCCAGTGACTTATCTCGTCAGAGCAGTTTTAGGTCAAATCAAAAACCTGCAGCTGGATTTATACCTCCTGCTGGCTGCCAACATTGGGTTTAGCAGCCAGAGGGGCAAAAAAATCCTGTCAAGAGACCAAAACAGGGTCCCCAAGTTACCCCTGCCATGAGGAGCAGCCCCCTAGCTGTGGTAGAACAACCTTGAACAACACATAAGTGGCTCCCCCAAGAGACAAAGGAAGCAACACACCTAGGCTGTTAGGCAGCCTAAGAACATGGCCTGCACAAGGTGTGTTATTTCCCAAATAAAAGCTGAAAGGTCGGCAGCAACCATTGATCCATATGGGAAGGGCTCAGCGAAAGAACTCTGGAAGAATGAAGAATCAAATGGAAAACACACCCCTAAAGAGGAACACTAGCTCTCTAGCAATGGACAGTACCAAATTCAGAACAGTTAAATGACACAGGAAGAATTTCAAACATGGATTGTAATAAAACTGAATCATATGCAAGAAAAAATGGATAACCAACACAAACAAACCACAAAAAAAAAAAAAATCCAGGATCTGGAAGAAAAATTCTTCCAGAAATATAAATATTAAAGAAATATAATATTAAAGAAAAATGAATTTTTCTTTAATATTAAAGAAATATAAATATTAAAGAAAAATGAAACTGAACACCTGGAAATGAAGAATTTATTCAAGGAGCTACAAAACACAGTGGAAAGACTCAAGAGCAGGGTAGATCAAACCGAAGAAAGAATCTCAGAGATCAAAGATAATTTTGCAATTAAATAAGTCAGTCATAGCGATACAGCAAAGAAATAAGAGAAAAGATCAGAGCCTGCAATAAATGTGGGATTATGTGAAGAGACCTAATGTAAGAGTTATGGGGATTCATAAGGGTGAAAAAGATAATAGGGCCGGGCACGGTGGCTCACGTCTGTAATTCTAGCATTCTGGAAGGCCGAGCTGGATGGATCGCTCGAGCTCAGGATTCGAGACCAGCCTGAGCAAGAGCGAAACCCCATCTCTACTAAAAATAGAAAGAAATTATCTGGGCAACTAAAAATATATATGGAAAAAATTAGCCAGGCATGGTGGTGCATGCCTGTAGTCCCAGCTACTTGGCAGGCTAAGGCAGTAGGATCGCTTAAGCTCGGGAGTTTGAGGTTTCTGTGAGCTAGTCTGATGCCACGGCACTCACTCTAGCCCGGGCAACAGAGTGAGACTCTGTCTCAAAAAAAAAAAAAAAAAAAAAAAAAAAAAGATAATAAACAAGGCTTGCATAAGCTGTTTGAACAAAAATTTCCCAGTACTTGCTAAAAATCTAGATATAAAGGTACAGGAAGCCCAAAAGACCCCTGGGAGATCCATTGCAAATCGGAAGACACCACATCACGCAGTCATCAGACTGACCAAAATATCCACTAAAGAGGCACTTCTTTGAGCTGTAAGGAGAAAGAAACAAGTAACATTCAAAGGAAGCCCATTCAAATAACGCCACATTTCTCAACTGAAACCTTATAAGCAAGTAGAGATTGGGGCCCCATTCTCCCTCTTCTGAAATAGACTAATGCCCAGCCTAGAATCTTGTACCCAGCTAAGCTAAGTTTTCTATAAGGAGGAGAAATTAAGACGTTCTCAGATAAACAAAGACTGAGGGAATTTACCAAGACAAGACCAACCCCCTAGAAGTACTCAAAACAGAGTTGCACATGGACCAGCACAAGAAACACTCACAAATATAACACTAGTCAACAGCTGAAGGTCAAAGGCCAGATACCACAATGGCTCAAGAGAGAAAACAGAGCAATGGAGTTCTACCCAACAGGATGACCAGAAATCTGCCCCACCTATCAGTTCTCTCAATAAAAGTGAATGGTGTGAACCTCCCACTCAGGAGACATAGGCTGGCCCAATGGATAAAAAAATACAAGCCAAGCATCTGCTGTCTCCAGAAAACTCATCTAACACACAAAGATGCATTTATACTGAAAATAAAGGGGTAGAAATCGATATTTCAAAACAGAACCCAAAAGAAGGCTGGTGTGGCAGTTTTAAAGATAAAGTTGGTCACTATATAATGGTAAGGGTAGCGTTCAACAAGAAGACATAACTGTACTAAATATGTACATTTAGGTGCACCCAGATTCATAAAGCAAACCCTATTTGATCTAAACCAACTGGTAAACAACACCACCATAATAGCCAGAGACTTCAACACCCCGATGACACCATGGGACAGATATTCCACACAGAAAATAAACAGAGATATAATGGACTTAGGAGAACCAGGAAGATGGCAGAGTGGTGGTAACCTCCTGGATACGTGCTCCCAGAGAGGAAGGCATAGCTCTTGGCCTGCTACAACATGAGAGGATCGCTCCCCTGTAAGAATTGCGGTGTGAATCCATGGAGAATCAGCATGGAACACAAAAAGCAAGAAAAAGATAAGGTGAATAGGAGGTAAAATTGCAAAAATATGGAGAGTGAGAGACAAACAATAGAGAGTAGAGCATCGAATGGCTGCACCCGCCTCACCAGTGAGTGAGGTGGGATCAGTCCCACAGGAGAACGTCTTGCTTCCCCACTGACCTCCACACCCACTCAGACAGGGATCTGCCTGAAGTTGGTGCAAAATCACTGTGGGAAATGGGCTCTGTGGAGAGGAGACATTAGCAGGAAGCATTGTAAACTCTGAGCTCTGTGCCAGGACTGAGGTTGGTGGGGGAGGGACTGGTATGGGCTACCACTGGAGACCGTTAGGAGACAGGTATATTGCCGCTACCACTCAGTGCGTCCAGATTGACAGAGGAGAAAATTAATTAGGGGACTCTAAGCTGGAAACCATTATGGGCTATCAGGCCCACTCAGGGTGGATCAGAAAGAATGAGAGCTCCTGCTGAACAGGTGTGAGATTATGGGAGGGTGGCATAAATAAGACACGGGGGCATCTGGATGACACAGCCCCCAGATCTGGCACCTGCC
Source organism: Lemur catta (assembly GCF_020740605.2). Taxonomy (NCBI): domain Eukaryota; kingdom Metazoa; phylum Chordata; class Mammalia; order Primates; family Lemuridae; genus Lemur; species Lemur catta. The sequence goes on from NC_059156.1 coordinate 1,376,923, forward strand.
AACCCCTGAACATTCACTCCCACTGCTTGTGATCTACGGGTGGGCAGTCGCCAATTTGGGGGTCCACAGCCTAGCCACTGCAGTGTGATAGGGTGCCGGGCAGCTCCCTCCCCTAGCCCGCAGACTCTCCTTAGGAGCTCTGCCCCTGTTCAACCTGTGGCCAATGGTCTGGTTTTGATGTATGAACTCTGAGCGCTCCCCTCATTGTCAGAGATTAGAGTATGGACCTTGCAGACATTGGGGCAGGCCAGACCATCATCCACAGGATGTGCAGGAGCTGGGGTACTGGGCAAGCAGTGGCAGCACCCCTCCCCCCATCCAGTATCCTGTGCGAAAAGAGGTAGACACCACCTCTGGAGAACGACAGACACTTGTCAAACTGGTTTTAGGTCAAACAATACTCTGGGGCTGGAACCACCAGGAACAGCACCCCAACTGTGACAGAAGAATCCTGAACAACACATCAGTGGCTCCCCCTAGTGACAAAGGAAGCAACACACCTAGGCTGTTACGCAGCCTAGGAACAGAGCACAAGGCGTGTTACTATCCAGACGAAAGCTGAAAGGAGAACCAAACATTGACCCAGATGGGAAGGACTCAGCAAGAGAACTCTGGGAGTATAAAGAATAAAACGGAAAACAAGCTCCCAAAGAGGAACACGAGCTCTCTAGCAATGGACACAAACCAAATTCAGAACACTAAAATGTCACAGTAAGAATTTCAAACATGGATTGTAAGAAAGCTGAATGCTATGCAAGAAAAAGTGGACAACCAACACAAAGAAACCACAAAAAAAAAAAAAATCCAGGACCTAGAAGAAAAATTCACTAAAGAAATATAAATATTAAAGAAAAATCAAACTGAAATCCTGGAGATGAAGAATTTATTCAGGGAGCTACAAAACATGATGGAAAGCCTCAAGGTTAGGGTAGATAAAACAGAAGAATGAATCTCAGAGATCGAAGATAACACCTTCCAATTAAATAAGTCAGTCACAGAGATAGAGCAAAGAAATAAGAGAAAACACAGAGTCTGCAAGAAATGTGGGACTATGTGAAGAAGCCTAACATGAGAGTTATGGGCATTCCTGAGGGTGAATAAGATAATAAGCAAGGGTTGGATAAGCTATTTGAAGATATAATTGAGGAAAATGCCCCAGTACTTGCTAAAAATCTAGATATACAGGAACAAGAAGCCCAAAGGACCCAAGATTCATCGCAAATAGAAAGACACCACATCATGCAGTCATCAAACTGACCAAAATATCCACTAAAGAGGCACTTCTTTGAGCTGTAAGGAGAAAGAAGCAACTAACATACAAAGCAAAGCCCATCCAAATAACAACAGATTTATCAACTGTAACCATACAAGCAAGAAGAGACTGGGGACCCATTCTCCCTCTTCTGAAACAGACTAATGTACAGCCCAGAATCTTGTACCCAGCAAAGCTAAGTTTTGTATATGAAGGAGAAATTAAGACATTCTCAGATAAACAAAGACTGAGCAAATTCACCAAGGCAAGACCAGCCCTCCAAGAAGTACTCAAAACAGAGTTGCACATGGACCAGCACAAGAAAGACCCACGAATGTAAAAGTACTCAAGAGCTAACAAAAAGTCCAGATAACAAAATGGCTCATGAGAGAAAACATAGCAAAGAAGTTCTACCCAACAGGTTGAACAGAAATTCTGCCCCACATATCAGTTCTCCCTATAAATGTGAATGGTTTGAATTACACACTCAAGAGACACAGGCTGGCCCAATATATAAAAAAATACAAGCCAAGAATCTACTGTCTTCAGAAAGTCATCTAACCTGCAAAGATGCATTCAGACTGAAAATAAAAGGGTGGAAGTCGATATTTCAAGCAAACGGAAGCCAAAAGAAACCTGGCATGCAGGTTTTAATATCAGATAAGTTAGTTTTTAAATGAACAAAAGTAATGAAAGACAAAGATGGTCACTATATGCTGGTGGTGGGTACAATTCAACAAGAAGACATAACTATACCCAATATATATGCACCCAAATTAGGTGCACCCAGATTCATAAAGCAAACCCTACTTGACCTAAACCAAACGATAAACAGCAACACCATAATACCCAGAGACTTCAAAACCCCACTGACAGCACAGGACAGATCCTCCAAACAGAAAATAAACAAAGAAATAAGGGACTTAAACACAATGCTAGAACAAATGGGTCCGACTGACATCTACAGGACATTCTATACAAAATCCACTCAATATATATTCTTTTCATCAGCTCATGGGACATTCTCTAAGATTGACCATATCCCAGGACACAAACCTTATCTTAAAAAATTTAAAAAAATATAAATTACACCATGCATCTTCTCAGATCACAGTGGAATAAAAGTAGAAATAAACCCTAACAGAAATTCTCATTCCTACTCAAAGTCATGGAAGCTAAACAACCTTCTTCTGAATGATTATTTTATAAATGAAGAAATGAAGATGGAAATCAAAAGATTCTTTGAATTAAACGACAAAGGAGACACAAGTTATGAAAATCTGTGAGACACAACTAAAGCATTCCAGATTGGAAAATTTATTTCCATAAATGCCTATATCAAAAAGACAGAAAAGTTACAAATAGACAACCTAACTGAATAGACTCAACGACATGGAGAAAGAAGAACAGAACAATCCCAAACCCAGCAGCAGGAGAGAAACTAATAAGATCAAATCAGAACTAAATGAAATGGATAGCAGAAAAACCATACAGGAGATTAATATAACAAAAAGTTGGTTCTTTGAAAAGATAAACGAAATTGACACACCTCTGGCTAGACTAACCAAGAGCAGAAAAGAAAAATCTCTAATAACCTCCATCAGGAATATGAAAGGAGAAATCACAACCGATGGCACAGAGATACATGATATCATCTTTGAATTCAACAAAAATCTTTATGCACACAAACTGGAAAATGTGGAAATGGACAAATTTTTAGAAACACACAGCCTTCCCAGGCTCAACCAGGAAGATATAGAATTCCTGAATAGACCAATATCTAGATCTGAAATCGAAACAGCAATAAAAAACCTTCCCAAAAAGAAAAGCCTTGGACCAGATGGGTTCACACCCGAATTTTACTACACCTACAAAGAAGAACTGGTACCCATCCTACATAAACTGTTCTCCAAAATGGAGAAGGACAGAATTCTCCCCAACACATTTTACCAAGCCAACATAACTTTGATGCTCAAACCAGGAAAGGATGCAACAGAAAAAGAAAACTACAGACCAATATCCCTTATGAATATAGATGCAAAAATTCTCAATAAAATCCTAGCAAATCGAATCCAAGTGCTTATCAAAAAAATAATTCATCACGACCAAGTGGGCTTCATCCCAGAGATGCAGGGATGGTTTAACTTATGCAAATCTATAAATGTAATTCACCACATATATAGAAGCAAAAATAAAGACCATATGATCCCCTCAATAGACACAAAAAAAGCATTTGACAAAATTCAACAAATCTTTTTGATAAGAACACTTAACAAAATAGGCATAGACGGGGCCTATCTAAAAATGATACAAGCTGTATATGACAAACCCACAGCCAACCTCATACTCAATGGGGAAAAATTGAAAGCATTCCCACTTAGAACTGGAACCAGACAAGGGTGCCGACTGTCCCCATTACTTTTCAACATAGTATTGGAAGTCCTTGCGAGAGCTATCAGGCAAGAGAGCAGAATCAAAAGTGTCCAAATAGGGACAGAAGAGATCAAACTCTCACTCTTTGCTGATGATATGATGTTATATCTAGAAAGCCCCAAGGATTCAACCAAGAGACTCCTGGAATTGATCAATGAATTCAGTAAAGTCTCAGGATACAAAATCAATATACACAAATCAGAGGCATTCATATATGCCAATAACAGCCAAAAAGAGAATCAAATTAAGGACTCAACCCTTCAAAATAGCAACAAAGAAAATAAAATACCTAGGAATATATTTAACTAAGGAGGTAAAGAACCTCTATAGAGAGAACTATGAAACATTGAGGAAGGAAATTGCAGAGCATATAAATAGGTGGAAAACCATACCATGCTCGTGGATTGGAAGAATCAACATCCTTATTCTTTCAAATGCACATTTTCCCTTGTGATTATCTTTCAAATTTTGTTTTAGAGCAACATTTGTGAAACCACGCGTAAGTCAAAAATTCATGTTATTTTTCTCACATGAGTTCAAGACAGAAATATCAACAAAGTGTTTGGGAAGGATGTGGTTAAGGAATGCATAGTATGTCAGTGAGAAGTTCCATTCTCATAATTTTAATCTTGAAAATGAGTTATGTGGGTGAACTGACACCAAGGAGGATAATTATTAGCTGAAAGTCATAGTGGAAGCAAATCCATTTTAAGCTATGCATGAATTAGCAGCCAGGGTTTTCATGACTATTCCTACAATATTGGACCATTTGAAACAAATTCGCAAGGTAAAGAGACAGATAGACAGGCACCACATGAATTAAACAAGCATCAGGAGAGAAATCATCTCAAAGCTTGCCTTTCTTTGTTTTCACAACATAAAGGTGAACCATTTCTACAAGATATTGTTCTGTGCGGTGGAAAAAATTGATTCTTTTTAAGAATTGCAAGAGTTCAGCATGTGGTTGCATAAAGATGAAGTGCTGAAACATAGTCCAAAATCGAATAGTCATCAAAAAAAGCTAATGGTGTCTGGTGGTCCAGCACTGGTATTATCCACTACAGCTTCAGAAACCTGGTCAGTTGATTACAGCAGATGTTGACTGTAAGCAATTGGACAAAATGATGAGGATGCTTGCGATTACACAGCCGAGATTGGCCAATCCTCTTGAAAGACAATGCTTGACCACAAGTCTCACAAACAATGCTGCTCAAATTAGAAAGGCTGGACTTACAAACTCTCTGTCATCCACCATGTTCACCAGACCTTGCACCAACTGACTGCCACTTCTTTCAGGCTTTGGACCACTTCTTCCAAATATAAATATTCAATTCTGAACAAGCTGTGGAAAATGCCTTTTGCATATTTCATTACTATTCACTGTCTATGCTTCTTTGCTGCTGGCATAAACAAGCTACCGTTAAGATGGCAAAACTGTGTGACAGTTTAGTCACACTTTGATTAATTGTAGTTTGTTATTTGAGATATAATAACCTAAACTTTTGATTCAAAATTGAAAATTTCATATTTAATAACCTAGTAGTACAACTTCTATGGGAAACAGTATGGAGATTCCAAAAAGAGATAAAAGTAGACCTTGCATTTGATCCAACAATCCCACTACTTTCCACCCAAATGAAAAGAAATCATTTTATCAGAAAGACACCTGGACTCAAATGTTTATTGCAACACAATTCACAGTTGCAAATATGTGGAAGCAACCCCATGTGCCCATCAATTCACAAATGGATAAAGAAAATGTGACACACACACACACACACACACACACACACACACGATGGAATACTACTCCACCATAAGAAAGAATTAAATAATGACATTCAGAGCAACTTGGACAGAAGTGGAGACCATTATCCTCAGTGAAGAATCTCAAGAATGGACAAAGACCGCATGTTCTCACTAATAAGTAGGAGTTAAACAATGGGCACACATGGGCACAAAAAGATACAAAGGACATTGGAAACCAGTAAGGGAGGAATGTGGGAGGGGTGAGTGATAAAAACTTGCCTGTCATGTAAAAGAAACACTGTTCTCCTGCCAGGCACACTGAAAGCCCAGACTTCAGCATTACAGAGTGTATCCATGTAATAAAAACTTTTGTATCCCCTTAATATTTTGAAATTTTAAAAAAGAGAGAAGGCTCTATTTACTATATAAAATGCTTCAGATAATCCTATCCTCTATTTTACCTCATTCTGCACTTCACTCGGGGCTGAGTCAATACAATAATTTCACATTTACTTAAGTTAGTAACAGGAATCTACTATGCCAGATACTGTAATCTACACATGAACTAAATAAAAGTCTACCCTTCCACCCTGTCAGAGTATGTTATATGTAAACAGTTTGCATTAGAATTATTGTCAATAATTTTACTTCACTGGTATGTTAAAATAATTTTTTAATCCTGGCTTGGGTGAGGCAAAGTCATAACATGTAACCAAAATGTTTGTACCTCCATAATACCCTGAAATAAAAAAAAGAACTCACAGACATAAGGAATGAAGCCCATCACTCTTGTTTATTGAATTGATGTATCAGTTATAACAAAGACATCACACTGATGCAAACTGTTAATAACAGGAAAAATTTGGGAGGTGAGAGAGAGAAGTTGGGATATGTAACAACTCTGTACTTATACTGAATTCTTCTGTAAACCTAATGCTGCTCAAACAACAAAGTATTAATTAAAATACATATGTATCACCCATACATTAATATAATCTGTTTTAAATAAGCAAAGAAGGAATTTATTCAACAATTTTCTTACTTTTTTTTTTTTTTTTGAAACAGGGTCTTGCTTGGTCAACCAGGCTAGAGTGCAATGATGTGATCATACGTCACTATAGTCTCAAACTTGTGGGGTCAAGCAATCCTCCTGCCTCAGCCTCTCAATTAGCAAGGACAACAGATAGACACCATCACATTCAGGTAATTTTTTAGTTTTCTTTATAGAGACACATTCTCACTATGCTGCCTAGGCTGGTCTCAATCTCCTAGCCTCAAGTGTTCCTCTCTCCTCAACCTCTCAAAGTGCTGGGGGGTTGGTTATATGCATGAGCCACTATTTCCTGTCCTTATTCAACATTTTATTACCATGATTAGAAAGCTTCCAACACATAGGACAGTATCTACCACCAGAAAATAGGTTTCTTTATTTTCCTACAAGTTATGTAATACAGAGAGCTGTCAAGTTCTGAAACTGGGAACAAGCAGAGCACGTGAGTGGCCCAACACGTGGTGCACTTGGTAAGGGGGACTCCATGTGTCACAGTAGGCCTCCTTTCCCAAGAACTCTTAAATAACTCATCTGTTAAACCTAAAATAGGTGACATCCCAGCTGCCCACAAATGTGAGGTGAATTCTGAAAAACCTTTGTGTCCTTATAGGACATGCCAATCTAAGATGATCACTCACTTGGGTGTTAGAATGTTTCATATGCCACCCCTATGAATCTAAGGCTGCACGATGGTAAACCTGGCCATCCATGCCCCTGTTGCTTCAGGTCACTGAAGCAGTTCCCTTCCAAAACAAGGGGAGAAAGAAAGAAGGCATGCCTATAGAATTTTCTTCTGTTAGGTCTTAACCTGCCAGAAATCCCACAATCATCTAAGCTCCCAGGTCCCTTGCCCCAAGCAATGATGTCCAGCACACTGCATGAATCTGCTGCTTTTAGCAGGCCCTCACTAGGCAGATTCAAGTGATGATTGCAAGGTAATGAGTTGTATGCCCCAGCCAGGGAAGCATCTTGTCACATGACTCTATCAATCAGTTTCAAGCACCATCAACTGCTGGAGGAAAAGCAGGAATAAACCAACCAAAAGGTTAAACTCTGTCATGGTCTGTCCTAACTCAATCATGTTACAATCAATTGTACTTCGCATTTCCTCAAATTATTATACTACATCTTATGTTAGCTCACAGTAATAGCTATGAGATGCCAGGGAAAGGAGACAGTATTACTCTCACTTGACACTTAGGAAAACTGAAGATCAGAGAGGTCTGAAGCCCAAATTCAAGTTTACATTAAGTAAAAGATGTCATATTTCTTAGTACCTGATCTGCTGGTCACCATCAAAAGACTCAATCAAGTGGCCTCAGTCACAGAAATGAAACTCTGTCATGAAAAGCATCTCTCAGAACCTTTTCTCTTGTGGTCAAGCATGCTAGTGATATTATTAGGTTGCTGCAAAAGTAATTGCAGTTTTAGCATTGTTGATATTTGTCGTTTGATATTTATTTAAGTTTGAACTCTTAAATAAATGTGGTTATGTTATACATCATTTTAATGTGCATTTCTCACTTTATTTTTTTTTGCTAATGACTTATTGCTTGATATTTATTTTATATTTATCTTAGACTACGGAAATCATGTTATACTAAAAGCAAATTTGAGCAATTTTCTTTTGTAAAGCAGGGGAGACAACTCACAACATCAACAACACAGTTGGCCCAGGAAACTGCTAAAGAACAGAAAAGTCTGTCCACTAAATACATTTCTTGATTTATTTTTTTACATTTGAAATTGGAGTGTTTGAAGGACAACCCACTCATTCCCAATAAAAACCAAACTGTTTGGGGGCAATTCTCTGGCAAGTGGTTGTAAGTCTAATACCAGTAACCGCAAAATGTAACAATAAAGGCAAAAACCTAACTTTTTTTTGTATTTATTTATTTATTTTTTATTTCATCATATTGTGGGGATACAAAAGTTTAGGTTACGTATATTGCCCTTGACCCCTCCCCGAGTCAGAGCTTCAAACGTGTCCATCCCCTAGACAGTGCACATCGCACTCATTATGTATGTATGCACCCATCCCCTCCCTCACCCACATCTGCCTGACACCCGATTAATGTTATTTATTTCTGAATGTGCTCTTAGGATAGAGGTGGAACCCATTCTACTAAGTGAAGTATCCCAAGAATGGAAAAATAACATCGTTAATTAAATATCCCAATAACTTTAAAAAACCATATTTATTCAATTCATAGAAGATTTAACCATAATTACCAGTGCATAAGCATATGGTTGCATATTTGCATTTTAGTCTAAGAAACAGAAGCCTTTTAATGGAAGGGAAAGGTTTGACTGCCTCTACTAATTCAGTCTATTTAATACAAAGCTAAAGAAACTAGGTGTTTTTAAGCCAAGAACCAGCATTAAACTGAAACAAAGTTCAGACAGCTTTTATATTGCTAATGATCCCTAGCTAAGCTGTAAAAAGTAAAAAAAAAATATTAAAGACTAACTTCTTTAACCCACCCAAAGCTTTGGAACAGAACCAGGTTAAGCAAATTTTTGCTCAACTTAGAAAGGTTTGAATTGCTGCATCTGATCCAGCCATCATCCTAAAATATAATTTTTCTCGAAAAAATATAAATCCGATAATGTAGGATTCAAAATTGAAAGCTTTCTTCTTGTAGTTTAGAGGTTAGATATCAAAAGTGGTGATCTAGATATTGCCCTGGTACTAAACAGCCTCTGATCTCCACATGCCTGGAACCCCTCTGATATCCCCCATGTCCACCCAGAGGGCTGCAGCTGCATACTGGTTGGAAGTAATGATGCAGTAGGGTTGCCAGCACTCTAGCCCATGTAGTGTCCTACATCTGAGGAAAAGGGTGTACAGTACACCAGGAAGACTGCCCCAGGGACAAAAAGAGCTGAAGCATGCACTCACCAAATGGACAGCCATATGACTGGAGCCACTGTCACAGACAGCAACCCTATGTCCTCCAACAGCAGGGCTGTCATACACCTGCATGTGCCTTAGTGGGCCTAGAATCCAATCCAGCTGGGAGTAGTTTCTACAAACAGGCCTATCACTCACCACCAGCAAGCTGGCATCCAAGTGTTAACATCCCAGGACTGGGGATCAACCATCCTGGCCTGCTTCAGACTGCACTACACAAATCATAAGGAGAAACTGAGGACAGAACTACATAATGTGATACTGCCGAGCCCAAATATGCCATTAGCCCAACAGCCAACAATGGTGTACATCTCCCAGGTTCCTGAAGACAGGCCCACCCAAGCCTGTAGCCACCACTACTACCACCAGCACACACCTCTTAGCAGCCTAGAAACTGGCCCATTCAGCCCACCACTGCCATTACAGGTGCCTGGTGATCAGGAGTTACTCTACCACCTCTATCCAATATCAGGCGGGCCACCAGGGGCCCAAAAAACCCACCTGCCTACCCAGCCCATCACTGCCACTGCTGGTACACAAGGAAGTCATCTGAAGGCCCAAGACTGGCCAAGCGGGACCCATAAACACTAGTGCAAGCATACAATGCCTGAAAGTCCAAGGACAGACATGCTTGCCCAACCACTACCACAACTGGGTACCAAGTGCTAGACCAGCTGGCATACCCATCCCCAGAAGAGCCTTGTCACAGCCTCCACTTACAACCCCATCCTAAGTCACTAAGAAACTCACAGATACCACTCATGCTAATTATAGCTGAAGATACCAATACAGAGACTATGCAATCATGTGCACCCAGAATCAAAGCCAACACGCAACCCAACCAAATCCTATGGATATACAGGAAAAAGTCTACACTACATATGTATCTATAGGAAAAGCCTTTGACTACAAAAGCCAGCCCCATAAAATAAGAAGAGACCACTGTATCACTTGTGCAAACATAAATATAAGGAAGATATATGAAAAATCAAGAAAATACACCTCCAATGGTATATAATAATTCCCCAATAATAGAGTCCAAGGAAAATGAAATGAGAATTAGCTGAAAAAGAATTCAAAATGGTGATATTAAAAAAACCTAGTGAAAAACAAGAGAACACAGGTGAACAACGCAAAGAAATTCAGAAAAACAATTCATTATCTGAATGAGAAATTAAAAAAAAAAGATAAGACAAAGTAAAGAATCAAACAACAGTTGTGTAAGTGCAGAATTCAATGAATGAAATAAAAATCTAATTGAGAGCTTCAATAGTAGACTACATCAAGCAGAAGAAAGAATTTCTGAACTTGAAAACAGGTTTTTGGAAATAATCCAGTCAGACAAAATATGTAAAAAAAAAAACCAACATTAAAAAAAGAATGAAGAAAGCCTATGGGACATAAGGGCATCATAAATCAATGAAATATTCAAATATGGGGAGTTTTAGAAGAGAAGATAGGCAAAGGCATAAAAAGCCTGAAAACTCCCCAGGACATGCAAGAGATATAAGCTCAGAGATCTTCAAATAGATACAACTCAAAAAAAAAAAAAAAAAAAAGATCATCTCCAAGGAACATTAGAGTCAAACTCTAATGTCAGAGAAAAAGAGTCAAAAGTCAGAGAAAAAGAGAATTCTAGAAACAGCAAAAGAAAAGTATCAAGTCACATATAAAGAAATCCCCAGACTAACAGCAAATTTCTTAACAGAAACCTCACATGCCAAAAGAGAATGGGGTGATATATTTAAATTGCTGAAAGAAAGTATCGGCCAGCCTAGAATACTACATTCAGAAAAGCTATCCTTCAAAAAACAAACAATAAAGTAAATCCTTATCACACAAGTAAAAACTGAGTGAATTCATCACCACTAGATTGGCCCTACAAGAGATGCTGAAGGAAATCCTATATCTGGAGGCAAACAGATAGTAATCACCTTCATGAAAACACGCAAAAGAGTTAAAATTTACTAATAAAGCAGATCAGCAGAACAGAATAGAGAACACAGAAATAAATCACACATTCATAGCTAAGAATTTTTGAGAAAGGTGCCAAGAATACATTTCAGTGAAGGTCACCCTCTTCAATAAATGTTGCTGGAGAAACAGGGTAATCATATGCAGAAGAAGGAAAATAGATTTTTATCTATTGTCATACAGAAAAATAAAATCAAAATGTCTTAAAGATTTAAATTTCAGACCCCAAACTAAAAAAACTACTAGAAGAAAATGGGGGAAATCCTTCAGGACATTAGTGTAAGCAAACATTTCTTGACTAAGACCTCAAAAGCACAAGCAACAAAAACAAAAATAAACAAATGGGAGTATGAACTTCTGCACAGCCAAGGAAATTATCAACAGAGTGGAGACAATCTGTGAAATGGGACAAAATACTTGCCAAACTATTCATCTGACAAGGGACTAATATCTAGAATAAAAGAAACTTACCTCAAAGGCAAACAAACTAGTCCCCAGTGGGCAAAGGATCTGAATAGACTTTCACAAAAGACATAAAAACGGTCAACAGGCATATGAAAATGCTCAACATCACTAATCGTCAAGAAAATATAAATCAAAACTACATGAGATATCATCTCACCCCAATTAGAATGACTGTCCAAAGACAAAATATAAATTCCAGTGAGTATTTGGAGAAAAGGATATTCTTACACACTGTTAGTAGGAATGTAAATTGTAAAATCATTATGTAAAACAGTACAGAAGTTTCTCAAAAAAAAAATTAAATACAGAAGAACCATACAATCCAGCACTATTGGGTCTTTACTTAAAGGAAATTAAATTGGTATATCAAAGAGACATCTACATCCCCATTGTTACTGCAGTAATGTTCACAATAGCTGAGATATGGAATCAACCTAAGTATCTACCAGTGGACAAATGGATAAAGAGAAAGTGATACATACACAACAGAATACTACTCAGCCATAAAAAAAAATGAAATCTTGCAATAACTGGAGGTCAATGTATTAAGTGAAAAAAGCCAGGCACAGAAAGACAAATATAGCATATTCTCACTTCTAGGTGGGAGCCAAAAATGTAAATCCCATGGAAGTAGAGAGTACCACGGTGGTTACCACAGGCTAAGAAGGGTGGTGCTTGGGAGTGAAGAGAGACTGGTTGATGAGTATAAACATACAGTTAGCAAGAAGGAATAAGTTCTAATCTTCAATAGCAGAACACAGTGAGTACAGTTAACAAAAGGTCAATTCAAAATAGCTAGAATAAAAGGTTTGAAATGTCCCCAACACAAAGAAATGATAAATGTTTGAGGTGATGGATATCCTAAATATCGTAATTTGATCATTACAGATTATGTGCATGCAACAAAATATAACATGGACTCCATAAATAAAGTTACAGTGTATCAATATTTTTTTAATTGGGCTACTGTGTAATTTACATATTGAATATTCATCTTTTATCTGAAAATACTACTATTTTTCTAACTATACAAGTATTAGTAATTTGAAACAACAAAATCAGCTATCCTTACATCAAAGTCTCAAAACCAAATATGCCATTAAAAGTCTGGTAGCATAAAAATATTCAGATGTGGAGTTTGTTCAAGATGCCCCTTGGTCCATGCCCCAGATCTATCAGCTCTATAATCACAACCAAAATGGAAACTATTCCTTAGAGTACCTTCCAGGGTCTCTGAAGTCTCTAGCTCCAAAAGGGGTGAGACTGATAGAAATGAGGTCAATATTAAAGAGCAGGCCAAGAGCCCTTCCCTGTAAGGCTAACAGAGCTATCTGTCCTCGAGTTATTTCTCACCTTTGGTTCTTGTGGAATCTTAAGCTTATTTTCTCAATCACAATTAGAAATTAGCAGCCCCACTTGATGGAAGGGAATGCTTAGTACGCTACATCTAGCTTTTCCTCTTAGGTACTGCTCCTCTCCTCTTGGGGGAAGACAACTGGTTGCCAGTTGCATTTAATATGTAAGTAACTGAGCTAATTACCAAATCCTTCCAGGCAGTTCTCTCCAAAATAATCTAGAATTCTCAGAAAGATACATATTGGTACAAACAAACCAGGGCAAAATGCAATAAGAAAAGCCCTGCTGTTGCTTTAAAGAACCATCCCACAGATGTGAGCCAACTTCTAAGCTTCTACCCACACAGTCATGTCTCAGGGTGGGCTCTGGGTCAAACAGCTCTGGCCAAATCTTGGGAACTCACAGGCTAGTGTGGCCCAGCATGTATCCTGCCATACATGCTCTGTCATACCTCCACACTCAGCTTGCTGAGCTGTACTTTATTTTTACCATTCAATGCCCAAAGTGCTGATACCAACAATGCTTTTCGTGTGTGGCGGGGGAGATGCACAGAAGCAGAGGGAGTAATTTATTTCAAAAATGTTTTGAACTATAAAAAGTGCAATTCTGATATGAGGCAGTCCGGGAAAGGAGGCAGGTTCAGAGGCATAACTGGATGGCTGGGCTTTGGAGCCAGGATGCTCTATTAGTATCTGTCCAAGTCATATAACACCTATGGGATTCAGTTTCCTCATCCAAGAGCAGGAATAATACTAGATACTACCATGCAAAGATGATGAAAGGATGAAATGGGTTACTCCAGGTCATATGGGCTTAGAAACAGCATACAGTAGAGTGCTCAGTCAATATAAGCTGTCATTTTCATCCACCCTACTGAGAGGGGGATGAGTAGGTGCAGAAGTGAGTTGTGTGGAAACCCTGAGTCCCCTGTCTTCAACCACAGGGTACCTTAAACTCTCTCAGAAAGAAACCACTGAAGTCTGCCCCATGGCTCTATTTCTATGTCCCAACTCTGAACAGTCACTTCCCTCCTGCTCCCCACACAGGGCCACCTCTCCACCAACAACAGCACAAGGAACTCCAGATAGAACTCATAACTTCACTTCCCCTTGCTAAGCACAATCCAAAAAAGCTCATGAAAATTCCCCAGTTGCCAAGCCCCGTGTTATGTCAGATTTGATATCAGAGATAAATGAATAAGACTAGAGTATAGCAAAGCAGCCTACCTGCCTAAACACCAACTGAACTTCAGAGATGTCTGTCTTTCCACACCTCCAATGAACAAGTCACCAAAGAGATAGCAGCAAGAATGGGGCTAACAAAAACATCCTGCTGGAATACCAGCCCAACCTCCTGATCTGGAGGGGGCAGAGCTCTGCTGCTAAAGTCCCTCTCCTTCCACTTCCCCTACCCTGCCTAGGTGGCCTACCCCCCAACCTGGAACAGCTGTCACCCACAGGGACACTTACCTCATTGCCCAGCCTGGCTGCCCGCTGCAGGAGGGTTTCACCAGTGTTCTTATTGACAGGAGGTCTCCGTGCTCCTAGTGGCATTGGGCGAGACCGGATAGTTTCTTGAGGATAACTTGAACATGGCAGCTGTGATGACTGGGAAGCTGGTGGAAACTGCTCCAAGTGGTCGAAGGGCTTTGGCTCTTGCTTGGCTGGTGGCAGAACACAGTCCAAACTGGACTCTGGCCACTTTCTGAATCTCTGGACAGTCACCTATCGCAAAACCAGACAGCACACACAGTTAAAGTTGTGTCCTTCCTACACGGGCCAATTGCCTTCTTCCTCCCATAAGAAAAACCTGCAGTGGAGGAAAGCATGATTTTTCCCTTGGGAGGAGGAATATCAAGGGAGGAATTTCATAGATTGGGGTATGAGTTTAAACCTTAATAGTATGCAGGTTCACCACCATCCAGGAAAAGTACACCTATGAGACAGGGAATTTTTTTGTCAGAGAACTCTAAGAAATCCTTTATCCCTGAAAATCAGGCAGGTACAAACTATAGGCTGGCATGGGAAATACCTGCACAAGAACAAGAAGAGAACAGGGGTCAAGAGGTACCTTGCCATCAGCATTCTCCATATAGTAGTCTTGTGTCAGTGACAACCCTTGCCTGGGTTCCTGGGGTATCAAATGCTTGGTTTTACACAGTCTCTTCCCAGATGGTTTCTCACTCTTGTTGGTACATTTCTCCAGCAGGGAGGGAGCCTGCCAACCCTCTTCACCAGTGCACAGTATATCCGTTTTAAGGGTTTCTTTAATTTTCTGCTGTTTGGCAGGTGGCCTCAAGGCTGGCAGGGAGTTTGGCTGAGTCTGCTCTTTGCTGCTTGCACTGGTGGATGAAAGGCTCTTCGTGGGCAGACAGCAGGAGAACACAGGCAAGCCTAAATACAGAGGGAATGGAAACATGGTGGGACAGTGATGGGAAGTGGACAAAAAGCTGGCATTACATAATTGTAGCCAGTGCAGACAAAAAGCCCATTGTTAACACTTATCACTGGAGTCGCTTTAGTTTTTAAATATATACCAATCATATTTTCAAGGCATTACTACTTTAATTATTCCACATTCAAGCCACAAAGAGGTTAACATACAAAATGCCAAGTAGCAAGTTTATTCAAAAGGCTCAGACAAGAGAATAGAAGCCAGCTCTTCCTATACCTTCCAGAAGGAGGTGAAGAAGATAGTCAAGGATGGCCTCCACATACCTTGTTTATTGTCAGTGGATCTGAGTGACTCCTCCAACCAGCTTCTGCTGCCTTTGGCCTCTGCCCTTTTCCTGCTGTGTTTCTCTTCAGTGATGTTATTCCCCTGGCCAGTGACCTCACGCTGAACTGCCTGAACCATTTCCTTCCTGCTTTGCTGGCTAGGTTTGCTCTCTGCTGCTGATACCTGTGGTTCCCACCATTCTCTAAGGTCCAGAGAGTGGTGGTGTGTTTTAGGATTGAGCCCTGTTAATTAAATGCACACTTTCAGGTTGGTCAGCTCACTATAATGTGAGTCTTTGAAGTGGTTACAAGAATCATTTGTCATTTCCCTCTCAGGCCAGTTATCTAATAGAGAAATAACTATGAATTAATCAAGCCCCCTTTGTGGGGGGACAAATTGTCTTACATATCACTAATGGGGTAAGAGGAAAGGGATGGATATGGTCATTGTCTCTGCCTGAGCATGTCACCAAGCCTTGGAAGTAAAGCATTCCTTCACTGACTCTGTCTACAGAGCAGCATGCCTTACATTGACACCTCCTGTCTATACACAGTGGCCACATGGAAAGGCCCCTGGCATAGGCACACGAAACCGACCAAGCTCACCTTTAGAGACTCGTCTTTGTTTGGCTTTCAGCAGAAGGTCCTCTGGCAGATCTACCACAGTAGTCTCAGTATGGCTGCTGTAACCTGAGACTTTGCGTTTCCTGTCCAGCTGAGGGGTAAGGCTATGTGACATGTCTGCAGATACCTCACTGATGGGCAGCTCTCTTACAAGCTGTCTCTCCATGAAGTATGTCACAGGAAGATCTTCATCCTCTGAGGCTTTAAAGGGATCATGGTGTTTATTTCCACCACTATAGTCACCTAGGAGGAAGAAAGGCAAGAATTCATAAATGAAGATCCAAAGGCCACCCTGTGAGAAGGCAGGATTTGGGGAACAGGTAGGATCACCATGCCCAAGGTAATTTTCTATTGATAGACCCTTCTTTGGAGATTGGGGTCCTCATGCATTATTGGCACAAAACCCTGAGAAACAGAATTTTCCAAAGAAAGGGCACACTGATGACAAACAACACGTAAAGCAGAAAGTAAGGTATAAACCACACTTGTAACTTCCAACTTCTACACTTTTTATACTTGTGGTCATGAGGGTACCAAGAAAGGACATGAGGCATCCACATTATCTTTTTTAAAGCACTATAGTCTTCTCCTTTTATCTCGTGAGAATGGCCTTTATCAAAAAGTTCCAAAACAATAAATGTTGGACACAGAGAGATAGGAACACTTCTACACTGCTGGTGGGACTGCAAACTAGTATAACCTCTGTGGAAAGCAACATGGAGATGCCTCAAAGAGACACAAGTAGAACTACCATTTCATCTAGCAACCACATTACTAGGCATCTACCCAAAAGAACAAAAGAGATAAGAGATTCTATAAAAAAAAAGCACTCTGCTCTTCAATATTTATAGCAGCATAATTCACAATTGCAAAGATGTGGAAACAACCCAAGTGCCCATCAATCCATGAGTGGATTAACAAAATGTGGTATATGTATACCATCAAGTTCTACTTAGCCATAAAAAACAATGGTGATCTAGCACATCTTGTATTATCCTGGATGGAGCTGGAGCCCATTCTAAGTGAGGTATCACAAGAATGGACAAACAGGCACCACATGTACTCACCACCAAATTGGTATTAACTGATCAACACTTACGTGCACATCTCGGAATAATATTCATTGGATATCAGGCAGGTAGGAGGGGGAGGAAGCAATGGCTACATACACACCTTATGGGTGTGATATGCACCATCTAGGGGATGGACATGCTTGAACCTCTGACTCAGGGGTGGGAGGCAAGGGCAATATATGTAACCTAAACATTTGTACCCTTATAATATGCTGAATAAAAAAAAGATCCAACTAAGCCTGGGTTGACCTATAAATCTATAATGGAACGTTTGCTGAGATTATTATTTTAAAATAAACATAAGGCTGATATAATAAATTAAATATACCCAAAATGTCATCTGCAGAAGAGAAAACACTATGGTCAACAGGGGACATGATGAAGAAAGAAGGATAGGAGACAAAGTGTTAAAAGAAACCCAGAAAGTTGACGGGGTGAAGCAGACATCTCTCCTGAAGGAAGGGGCTGCTAACACTTCCTCTCCAAGATAGGGGAAACCCCCTGGGGACATTGATCACCCCAGTTGGCACTCCTCATCTTCATGCCTTCCTTCATATGCAAGCATCTACAAACACGACCCTATGACTTTCAGTGTTGGGCATCTTTTCTATGTGAAGCCAATGCTTACAAAATTGCTCACCCCAGCATCCCTGTACTCACCCTAGCATTGCCACGGAGCTTTTTCCTGAATCATCTCAGCCCAGCATTACTTATCATTTTTTCTCTAACTCACAATCTACTGCTTTTCTGGTCACAATTTTTCTAATACTGAATAACTCCCATAAGGTTAAGGTATTTGTCCTCAGCTCCCTAAAATGATCCTGCACATCACCAGGGGTATAGGTCTGGGATCTTGGTAACGCTCAGCTGAGTTGCTAACTCAATTTCTAGATAAAATAAGTAGACGCCTCGTATGTTGATCTCATCCCTCTTCTCCCCAGCCCACTCCTACTCCTGACCAGCCCCATTCATCCCCTCATAAGTTTCCCCTGGGACTATTCCCAGTGGTTAGTGGCAGTCAGCTGTGGAGGCAAGCTTCATATTGGCCTGGGCTAACCTGTGTGCTCAGTGGTGGAAAGATCCATTCACTACCTCTTCAAGGGTGTCCTAAGGAGGGACAGATAGGCTCCATATACTCCTATAAAAGAATGGCAGAGTCTCCCCAGCCATTCCTCTACCTCCTAACTCACAATGGTGCACCACACGGACTGGTATGGCTGGGCCATGCACACCAGTGCATACCATCCTAGGTCTCTATAAGTATACCCAAAACTGGGTGAGCACCCAAAAACATGCCCAGGAAGGGTCTTCTGTCATGGCAACAGTAGGAGAAAACACACAGTTTGCCCAAACCTCTGATCTATGCCTACCTAACAATGCAGACAAGATGACCACTGTACCCAGCTTAGCTTAGGCATATAAACGGGATGCACTGCAGGTTTGTCAGTAGAGCTGCTCTGTGACCTTAATTGCTATGGCAGTAGCAGTGCTATTTTACAGCTCAGCCCCCTTCATCTATAAAGTGGGATCATTACTGCAAGCCACTCCTCCAGATGGGCTTCACAAACATAGGCTGAGCAGGGCAAAGGGAAAGTCCAGAAAATTTCTTTAAAAAGACTCTTAGCTCCCCCCCAGATTAACTTGAATTTTAGTGCCAAGATTTACAAAATTTTAAGATGTAAACTGCTAAGGTTTGAATGTGTCCCTCAAAGTTCATATGTTGGAAACTTAATCGCCATACAGCAGTGTTTAGGCCTTTAAAAGATGACTAGGTCATGAGAGCTCCAACCTCATGGATGCATTAATACCATTATTGTGGAAGTAGTTCCTTATTAAAAGTAAAGTTTAGCCCCCTTTTGCCCTATGATGCCCTCTGTCATATTAAGACATAGCAACAAGGTCTTCACCAGATGTAGCCCCTCTACCTTGGACTTCCTAGCCTCTAGAGTCTTGAGCCAATAAACCTCTTTATAAGCTATTCAGTCTCTGATATTGTATTATGGTAAAACAAAACACACTAAGATAGAAAACTGTTCTAAGATGCAGGCCTGCTGCCATAACAAATACCTAAAAATGTGGCAGTGGCTCTGGAATTGGCTTATGAACACAGGGTGCTAGAGTTTGGAGGAGCAGCTACAAAAAGACTATTTTCACAAACAGAACATAAAGGGTGATTACAGTGAGGGCTCAGAAGAAAGAACTGTATGGTGATCTAGTAACTTTTCAAAAACGTGGATGGAATTGGAGATCATTCTTCTAAGTGAAGTATAGCAAAATAGGAAAAAAAAATAAACACCACATGTACTCAATACTAAATTGGAACTAATTGAACAACACTAATGTTGCACATATGGAAATAAAATTCAAGGGAAATTAAGCAGGTGGGAGGCTGGGGGAGGGCCTAGATAAATGCACACCTAAGATGTATAATGCACACTAACTGACTGAAAGGCACAGTTAAAACTTTGACTCAAAGTTTACAAAAGCAAATTATGTAAGCAAAACATTATGTACTCCCATAAAATTCTGAAATAAAGGAAAAAAGAAGAAAGAACTGTAGGGAAAATATGAATCTTCTTAGAAATAATTTAAATAGTTATTATCATAATGTTGATAAAATATGGACACTAAAGGTCATTGTGATGAAGTCTTAGAAGGAAAGGAGGACTATCTTATTGTAAGTGAGAGAAGGCCATCCTTGCTAAAACAGTTGCAAAGAACTTGAAAATACTGTGTTCTTGTTGGAGAACTTTCTGAAAGGCAGAACTTAAGAGCGCTGAATTTGGATATCTGACAGAGAAGCATCTAAGCAGCAGAGTATTCAAAGTGCTGCAAGACTTCTTTTGGACACTTACAGTAAAATGACAGAGGAGAGAAACAATTTAAGGACTAAAGGAGAGAACAATAAAAAAAATTAAAAACTATAGCCATGTAAAGATTTTAAATGTGTACTGGGGACAGAATGTGCTTGGTTATGGCAAAGTGAACATTTGCTAAAGATAGTAAGATATGAGGAAACCAGGTGTTCATCAAGACAATAGGAGAATGAACCTAATGGCATTCTGGGGAGCTCAGAGGTAACCTAAGGCACTGAGAGAAAGGTTTCCAGGGAGGTGCTCACAGGACCTCAGCATTCCCTGTTCTGAATCACCTCAAGTTTCTTCTCCCTACATTCTGGTGAAGTGAATGTGGTAAACAGCCTGGGGGCCCAGGTATAGACTTGTCACAGAAGTGCAGCTACCACAGCGAGTTTCTACTAGTGCAATGCCTAGCAGAACTTAAATGTGGGGCAGCCCTCAAGCCCACAGAACTATATGGCTAGCAGTGTGCACCTCCAGCCTGAGAGAGCTACAGACACAAAATTCCAACTTGTGAGAGCTGTCACATGGGCTGAGATCAATAAAGTCATGGTGGTAGGGCTGCCCAGAGCCTTAGCGGTCCAACCTTTACCCCAGTGCATACAGAATGCAGGACATAAAGTCAAAGATTCTTCTGGAGTCATAAGATTTAATGATGTTCACCCCATTGGCTTGGACTTACTTGGGACCAGTTAACCCTTTCTTCTTACTACTTCTCTCTTTTAGAACAGAATGTCCATCCTATGTCTGTTGCACCACTGAATTTTGGAAGTAGATAACCTATGTGATTTCACAGGCTCACAACTGGAGGGAATCTGCCTCTCAGGACAAATCATGCCTGAGTCTGATCACATCTGATTGTAGATGAGACTGGACTTTGGGGTTGGTGCTGGACTGAGTTAAGTCTTCAGGGCTGGTTGGGACAGAACGAATGTATGTTGCATGAAAGAAGGACATGAATTTTGGGCACCAGGGGCAGAATGCAATTGTTTGAATGCATCCCTCAAACTTAAATCCCAATGCAACAGTGTTGAGACGAGATCTTTAAACAGTGATTAGGTCATGATACCTAGTCATTAATTAATGTTATTATTGTGGGAGTGGGTTAGTTATCTTGAGACTAAGTTCTTGATTAAAAAAAATAGTTTAGTCCCCTTCTACCCTTTCTTTTGTGCTCTCTTGCCCTTCCACCTTATGCCATGGGTGACACAGAAAGATGGTATTCACCAGATGTGGCTCCTCAATCTTGGACTTCCCATATTTAGCATAGATAGGAAAGTGAGAAACAAGCAGAGGAGGTATGAAAAGGCCCATGTAAACAAACAGGATATTCACTAAAAAAACACACTGCAATATCAGGGTAATCACAAGTGTCACAGAATGTTAGCATAATAAAAATGACACATGAGGAGCAGAAAAGACGGCTGATAAGAGGAAATAACTGCCAGATCATCTCAGAGAGAAGGAGAAGGTTCACCACATTTTATTAACCCACATCAATACATGAGTGGATTAATAAAATGTAGTATATGTATACCATGGAGACTACTCAGCTATAAGAAACAATGGTGACATAGCATCTCTTGTATTTTCCTCGAAAGAGTTGGAACCCATTCTACTAAGCGAGGTATCCCAAGAATGGAAAAATAGGCACCACATGTACTCACCATCAAATTGGTTTCACTGATCATCACCTAAGAGGACATTTAGGAATAACACTGATCGGGTGTCGGGCAGATGTGGGTGGGGGAGGGGATGGGTGTATACATACAAAATGAGTGCGAAGCCCACTGTCCAGGCGATGGACACGTTTGAAGCTCTGACTGGGGGGGGGGGGGTCGGGGGCAAGGGCAATATACGTAACCTAGACTTTTTACCCTCTCAGTAGGGTACAATATTGAGACCTCCGCCGCAACCAGGCCACTGGGGAAACAACGCCACGGGATCCCACCGGCCCAAACTCGAGAGCGGTCCCGCAACGCGCCCGTGGTGCCAGCCAGCCAAAGCCTCCGGCAACCCCTCGACCCTCCCACGGGGCCACGGCCTCACCACCGGGGCCGTCCCAAGAGCGACCTCGGCCCTTCGGCCCTCGGCCCCCAACGCCGCCGCGCCTGATCCCATTCTCGTCCATTCCCAATCCGGTCTCGCT
Organism: Lemur catta; assembly: GCF_020740605.2. Classification (NCBI taxonomy): domain Eukaryota; kingdom Metazoa; phylum Chordata; class Mammalia; order Primates; family Lemuridae; genus Lemur; species Lemur catta. The sequence continues at coordinate 1,399,538 of NC_059156.1, forward strand.
CCGGGGAGCACCGCGCCCCAGTGGAACGACCCCCACACGTTGGCCGGGCGGTCCCCCCAAGGCGCGGTCCACAGGCGCCAGCACGGGAGCACCCATCCATCCGCGGCCTGGCACGGGACCAGGTGGAGGACCGCACGCTCACAGGGGAGGGGGGGCGTGAGACGGGCTCTACCCCCCGGTCCCCCAGCGCACACCGGGGCGACCCGCGGCCGCGGCACGCAGCGCACACACGTGCGCTGAAAAAAGAATATGCTGAAATAGAATAAAATAAATAAATAAACTGGTTTCCTAAAATGAAACAAACAAACAAACCACCACCATAGATCAGGTGTAGTTCCAAGGGAAAAGTGCCAGAACCTATCAGAGATTCCATGGGAAGAAGGTGTGTAACAGAGAAGGAAGGAGCAAGATATCAGCAGAGGTCAACGCTAGGAGGCTTGGAGTTCAGCAAAAAGGGTAGGTGGGGCAGTTTTTTTCTTCCTCCCTCATATCCCTAGCCGTCAGCAGGCTTCCGAGCTGCTGGAGGGCATTTCTCTCTTCATGAACCCAAAAGATCCTGCTGCTGCCAGTGAACTGAGAGCTTCTTGAAGACAAAGCACCAGGGCAGAAACCCCAAGGTCTCTACAGACCAAAGCTGAGATGGCAGGTGCCATACTGCTTCTCCACCCCCTGTGCACCTTTGTCCTCCCCATGGGGCTTCAGCTCCTCAATTTTCATCTAGCTCATTCCCACATAAACATTTCTCAACTCCAGCCCAGACTGCAAGAGCCACAGGACACCAGTGTGTCTAAGGCGATCTGCATGACCCTAAGCCTGGACATTTTGGGGCATCTGCCTTCTGGAGAGAGGGACAGAGATGACTAGAGTGCTAGCTTCCCTCCATATGGACCCTTTTCCCACTTCTCCTCACCACACTTTCAGCTGAAGAGAGAGATCTTGAGCCAGAGCTCTCAGGAGCTGCTACTTCCCCTTAGTTGGAGCTTCCACAGAGATTGGGGTGTGATCCTTTCCTCTTAAAGACCTGCAGAGGACTAAGGGGTACCCAAACTGAGAGCTCCCTGCTCACCAGCCCTTTCTGGTGCTCCTTGACTGACTGCTTGCTTCATCAGAGCAAGGCACACCTTGAAGGAGAGGGACATCAAACCTGTTTGAGCACCCCATAAGCAACACGGGACCAGCACACTTCTCCCAGGTATGGTCAGGGACCCACGGACAGCTCATAGGTCAGATCTTCTACCCCCAGGATTTGAGCATGTTGCTCAGGGTTATAGAGGGGAGACTTGTGAAATAACTCTGAGAGGTGAGGGAACCTGAATGGGCAGAACTTAGAGAAGATACTGTGGGTCCCAGCCACAGCACACTTGTGGAGCACCTCTCCCATGACAGGAAAGCCATGCTGTCAGCCCAGGGCAGGATCCTGGGACAGGGAAGTTCCCAGTCCACAGTGCCAATGAAGTGGGGAAAAAGCTGGTTTGGGCTCATGACTGGTGACAGATGCTAGAAGGAGACCACAGAGTAGAGGAGGGAGGAGAAGAGCGAAACCTGCTCTAAACAGCCAGATTGTGGATCTCAGATGGGCCCCTCACCACAAGCTGACTTTCTGGCTGGGCAGGGCCATGGCAGCCCCTCCCTGGTGGCTTTTCCAAGTAGCTGGTAGCAGACCTTTGACATCTTGCTAAAATAGCAACCTTGCTAGCTCTTATGAAGCCTGAAGGGAAGCTCACCCAACACAGCCTTTCCCAACCTCACTCCCCGCCCCTGCTGTGGAAGAGAATAAGGATTCACCTGGAAGTTTCAGGCCCCCACCCACCACCTGGGCGATTGAAGTACTTCTCCTCAGGAACTGGGGCTGGTCACAGGAGGCAAAAACAACACTGCTGCTGGTTCAAGCGCCACCTACTGACGGGGGGGTTAATTTGCAGCCCTTTTACTGCATTTACTGAGTCATGATAGAGGGTATACTTGATTCTCACCAACAAGCACCATCTACTGGCTTAGAGTCTAAACTGGGTGTGCCAATGCAATTCATGCTGTTAAGAAGACCACAGGGCTTGGGAAAGGGAAAGAATCTCAAAGACCTCCATCTTCCCTCATCAGAGAGACAAGGAATCTGCCTACACATAAATTTCACCACTTGCACAGCCTACAAATAACCAGCAACTGAGAAAACCACTACACTAAGGATATCTATAGGCATCTATCCAGAACCTAGACCTCTATCAAAGCACACACAGGCAAAGCCAAAGGTTCTTACCCAACATATGCTACAGATACACCCTTATAACTGAAGGGACAAGAAAAAAAAGCCCCATTTAAACAAAAGAAAAACAAAAAATAAGAAGCAACAGCTGTCCCAGATGAGAAAGGATCAGTGAAGGAACTCGGGAAGTATGAAAAATCAGAGCAAAAGGACACCTGCAAAAGGGAACACCAGCTCACTAGCAAAGGATACCAACCAAAATGAAATTACTGAAACAACAAATAAAGAAATCCAACTATGAATTATAAGGAAGTTCAATGAAATCAAAGAGAAAATGGAGAACCAACTCAAAGAAACCCCAGAAAAACAATTCAGAAAATGAATGCAAAATTCACTAAAGACATTGACATACTTAAAAAAATAGAACTTCTGGGAAAAAAATTTACTTAAGAAAATACAAAACACTGTGGAAAGTTTTAATAACAGGCTAGGTCAGAGGTGGCAACAGCAGCAGCACTTGGACACACAGAAGCAGCCACAGGGCCCTTGTGCCTTGGTAGTGATACACCATCCCCAAAAGCCACTCATTCCACTACCCTCAGCTCTGCCTGACCATACAGGTGACCAGACTCCTGCAATCAGTCTCACCAGTACCCCCAGTTGTCCTCCAATTCACTCTCAGCCTTCTGTGCCAGCTGCAGACACAACTGCAATGCCACCCACAGCCCCAGCCACAGGCATAGCCACTGGCACAACACCAACCCCTGTTCCTGCTGCAGCTCCTCCAGGCACAGTCCCCGTGCCAACACCCTGGAGGTTGAGATGCTCTTACATAAAATCAACTCACTTGCCCACCTGCATGCTGCACCCTGCAATGACCCGCACACCACCAAGCTGGCATCCAGCAAGGAGAAGGAGCTCCTGGAGTCGCAGTACCAGGTAGGTCCACTACTGGGCAATAGTAGCTTCAGCTGGGTCTACTCAGGCACCTGTGTTGTCAACAACTTGCTGGTGGCCATCAAGCATGTGGAGAAAGACTGGATGTCTGACTGCGGAGAGTTGCCCAATGGCACCTGAGTGCCCACAGAAGTGCTCTTAACCACTTAACCAAGGAGGAGAAGATCTATACAAAGAGAACTATGAAACAGGAAAGAAACTAGGAAAGAAATTGCAGCTGACATAAGCAAATGAGAAAATGTAACATGCTTATGAATTCATAGACTCAGGATTGTTACAATGTCCATACCACCCAAAGTAATTTATAGATTCAATGCAATTCCCATCAAAATACTAATGTCATATTTCATTGATATTAAAAAAAATAATTCTATGCTTTGTTTGGAACAAGAAGAGCCTACATAGTCAAAGCACTCTTAAAGAAAAAGAACAAATCAGGAGGTATCATATTACCAGACTTCAAACTATACTACACAGCTATGTAACCAAAAGAGCATGGTATTGGCACAAAAATCAAGACACAAAACAATGGAACAGAACAGAGAACCCAGACATAAAACCATCCACATCCAGCTAACTGATCTTTGACAAAGTGGACAAAAATATACACTGGACAGAAGAAGCTCTGTTCAATAAATGCTGCTGGGAAACTTGGGCAACCACAAGCAGAAGAAAGAAACAGTATCTATATCTCTCATCACTCAGAAAAATTAATTCAAGACAGATAAAATACTTAAATGTAAGCCATAAAACCATAAGAATTACAGAAGAAAATGTTGGAAGTACTGTTCTAGATATTGGCCTAGGCAATGAATTCGTGAAGAAGATCTCAATGGCAATCAAAACAACAACAAAAATTAATAAATGGGAGTTTATTAAATTAAAATGTTTCTGCACACCTAAGAAAATGATCAACAAAGCAAAACAGACAACTTACAGAATGGGAGAAAATATTCAGAAACTATATTATCTGATAAAGGACGAATAACCAGAATCTACAAAGAATTCAAGCAAATCAGCCAGGAAGAAACAAACAACCCCACTAAAAGTGGGAAAAAGGCAGGAACAGAAGTTGTCCAAGAGACAATAGACAAATGGCCAATAAACAAGAAAAAATGCTCAACACCACTAATTATCAGAGAAATGCTAACTAAAAACACAACTAAGTATCACTTCGCCCCAGTTAGAATGGCTTTTATATAAAAAGTCCCAAAACAATATATGTTGGCATGGATGCAGAGACAAAGGAACCTGTTGGTAGGACTGCACATTATACAACCTCTACGTAAAATAGTATGGTGATTCCTCAAAGAACTTAAAATAGACCTAACCATTTGATCCAGCTATCTCACTACTGGGTATTTAACCAAAGGAAATGAAATCATTTTGTCAAAAAGACACTGCACTTGAATGTTTATTGCAGCACAATTCACAACTGCAAAGATGTGGTATCAACCCAAGTTCATGAGTGGATTGACAAATGTGGTACACATATGCTATAGAATACTACTCAGTCATGAAGAAGGATGATGTAAGGTCTTTTGCAACAATTTGAATGGAACTGGAGACCATTATCTTAAGTGAGGTATCTAAAGAATGGAAAAACAAACACCACATATACTTGTTATTAAACTGGAACTAACCAGTGAGCAAACATTGTGCACAGAGGGAAGTAAACTCAGTTAAAATAAAGCCAGCGGGATAGAGGATGGGATGGATGAAAACCTAACTAGCAGGTGCAATGAACACTATCTGAGTGATGGTCACACTTTTAACCCTGACTCAAGGAACAAAATCAATAGATGAAATCACTCTGGTTGGTTGATGCCCCTGTAATATTTTGAAATTTAAAAAAAAGGACAAAAAGTGAGACAGGAGCAGAGAAAATAGAAAAGCAAACAACATAAACATATGGATTGCTGAGTAAGAGACTATACTGTAAAAATAACAAGATAAAGGGTAACCACAACTATCATAAGAAACATAACAGAAACAAAACAGTGCACACTGTACATTACAGTTTGTGCCTTCCCCCATGGGGTTTGGACACAGCAACACATCTGTGCCTAACTATGTAAGGTGGAAAATTCCCTTGCCCGACAGCAGGAAGGAGAAAACATGCCCATTGATTAAGAAAGAAAAAAAGAGGAAATACAATGTCATAAAGGAGGGAAGGCCAGCAAAGAGAAAAGGAATGACACAGAGACCCCAGTGCCACTGTCCACCCATTCCTACCCCTTTGAGTATAATATCACTTGCTGATTAGAAAGCCAAATAAACTCCAGGCCACAGTCTGTTCAGACATGTGCCTGCTCTTAAGAGTGAATTTTATTTTTAATAAACTTTGCTGCGTGCTCCTTCAACACTGTCTCTTGCTTTCATACTTCATTTCTGAGAAAACAAGAACTGAGGAGTTCAACAGTTGGTAACCCCATGAGACAAATGAATTTCTGTTAATTGTAAATTACCCAGTCTATGACATTCTGTTACAGCAGTACAAAATGGACTAAGACATAAACTCTCATAGTTAACTTCCCTGTTCCAATCATCCTTCCCTGAAAGCCATGTGGGAGGAGGTGGAGATGTAGTGTAAAAATATAAGGACTTTCTTAAGAAGCATCATGACTTGAATGAAACTGGAGACTATTATCCTAAGTCAAGTATTTCAGGAATGGAAAAACAAATGGCACCCATTATAATTTATAAGTGGTACCCAAATTATGGGTGTACAGGGTCATACGAGTGGTATAAGGTACTTTGGAAACTCAGAAGAAGGGAAGTTGGGAGGGGGCTGATAAGTAAAAAAGTTCCGGTTGGATACAATGTACACTCCAGATGATGGGCATATTAAAAGCCTAGACTTCTCCACTATATAATTCAGCCATGTGACAAAAAATCACTTGTACCTCCTAAATCTATTAAAATAATTAAAAAACTAAATAAATATTTTTAAAAAGAAGCACTATGTGCAAATTTAAAATTATGTTTAACTTTTACAGTACTCTCTCCTTCCCTTTTTCAAGGCAGAAAAGATGGTAAGGCTGAAGTGGTTTAAAGAGGTGACTAGGTGATACCACAATGCCCTCCAGAATCATAATCAGGTAGTAGTTTAGCTAGAATGGAGTCCTATCCAGAATTAACTACTCTTCTTTGCCTTCTCTCATCAGACATCACCACCCACCTCCAAAAAATCAGATTATGAATCTCTCAACCTTAATATTTCAGATTCAACTTTTTTACACCTTGCACTTGAACTCCAAGTCTCATATAATCAGATTCAACTTTTTTATACTACATAGTCACCTGTATTTGTAACTTTCTCAACCCTAAGCCATCTTTTTCAGTGAGGTTTTCCACTTAAGTTTTAACCCCCACTGCAAAATTCCCACCTAAGGGTGAAAGGAGTTTATAGCTCAATCATCGAAACTTTTTTCCCAAACTGTCCACATATTTTAACAACAGAAAACCACCTGGAAGAGCTGTGATCACTTATTTCACAGACTGGTGTCAATAGGCAGTAATCAACAACTCAATGAAGAAGAGCACCCCTTTAATACAGCCCAGCTTGACTCTGTCTGTCTAGGGTTTCCCACACTGAGGGTGTGGCAGACTCTCAATCACACACTACCCTCTGTTCCCCCATTCATGGGGAGACCAGTAGGCAAGGACAGGAAGTGTGCTGTGCACAACCTTGCTCCAAATCCACATCATTTTCCATTCTACCAGGAATGGCATTCCTATGGCTGGGAGGCTGCAGCTAACCTTACAAATGGTGCATCCCTGCCTCATCCCAAGGCACCCCAGAGTGTGATGTCTATGGTTCTTCATTCTGAACTATTATCAAGACTACTCCTTTTCCAAGTCCAGGGTTCACTGATATGCACACTCACACACAGTTTAGCTACATCTCAGTCTGCAAAAGGATTTTTTTTTCCAAATTAGTTCTATTCACTCTTTTTCAAAATTTGCAAATCATTATGAGAAAAGAAAATGAAAAGACTTGAGACATTTTCACTACTGCCTTTCAGGACAAGGATTCTGATTCCTTTAATTAAATCCTACCATTCCCCTTACAGATCTCACCTGACTTTACACATGCTAGCAATAACCCCTGAATCACACCAACAGTGACTTCCCGAAATTCACAGGCCACCAGCTACAGGAGTATGCATGTCACACTACTGCATACTTCAAATTGGACCTTCTCAAATGAGGCCATTTTAACTGTTACCCACAGCATTGCCCAAAAGGACAAAGGGCAGAGGGGCAGACAGGGGATCCTAAGAATTAGGCTCCATCATCTCTGCTTTCAGCCATTCTAAAAGGAGGAAACCATATGCCCATTGTCACATAATGTAGGCACATATGAATGTGGCTGTGTTGTTCAGTTTAACAGCTCTTACCTGCAACATGGCTATATGATACACAGCACATATATCCCACAGTTTATCATGGTTGTGCCACAGCACTACCGCAAACAAGCACAACCAAGACAACATTTACAAGTTGCCATGGCAACAAAACAACTTTGCCACCACTGCAGCTATGCCCAGTGAGTCCTGAACAACATGGGAGAGCACTAAGACTTTTAAGGGTTGCCCATGATGTCTGATCCCTCTGCAGATAATGATGTAAAACTCCAGTAGAGGATAACCTTGATATAATTTACAGCCTCTGCAGCAGAGGCTATGGCCATTTCTCAGCTCAAAATTCAAAGAAGTCCACAAAGTATTTAGGTGCTCTCCTGGAAGAGAAGTTTCCTGAGCCAAGAAGTCCCATGAAGCCCTTTGACTCAGGCTTTCTCCAGCTCCTGTCCAAGTGTTGCCACTGAGCAGGTCTTAGATCTACTCCAGCCACTGGCTGCCAAGGGAAACAGATACTCCTTTTCAAGAAGGAAGGACTCAATGCCTGTGTGATGCCTTGTCTTCAAATGCCACTTTTGTTCCTACTGATAAATTTTCAAGTTTGATAAGCCTCCAAACTCATTTGTTTAACTTCTAAAATGAAAATTTAACTCAGCCATGAGCCCTATAATAAAGAGTAAATGACTATCTTTGACATTTTCAAGTTAATTCACTTTTCTTAAATCAGCCACTACAAATATGACACACACACACATCTGCAGCCAGCTAAAGCTGTGCAAGAAGCACCTGTCACCTTAGAAGCTACTGGTGCTGCATGAGTGGATGGCTACCTCAGAAGGATGAAGGTTTCCTTTACCCTCTTTTTGACCCCTGCCCACACCAGATCCCCAGCCCAGCTCCAACATGCTCACTGCTTGGCTCTCAGCCACCGTGACACCCATGAGGTGATAACTGGTGAAGGGACCCACGCAGAGCAGAGCCAGAGCCCATCTGAGAGATATAATATCCAAAGCCCAGGAAGAAAATCAGAGTAGTAGAAGCAGTGCCTAAGGCTGTGAAGTATTATTTCACTGCTACAAAATGAGACATTGTAACACAGTTGTGTCTCCCATTCCTCTTATTATTTTATAATGAATTATGTTGTTTCCAAATACAGGACCAACACTGTTTTGGAAAGGGAGACCTATCCCATGAAATAGTATTTCATAAATGGCTCATTGCTGGTTTCCACAACACTGTGAAGGACAATCAGCTCTTCACTCCATGGATGGCAACAACAGCCCATTTTTCTGAGCAGATGCCAACTGGACATCATGTCATTTTGTTCAATTTCTAAAACAAAAATTTAACTCAGCCACCAGCCCTATCATAAAGAGTAAATGACTATCCTCGATGTTTTCAAGCTAAATCACTTTTCTTAAGCCACTGCAAATAAGACACACACAACACATCCATTTTAAATGGATCACTTTCTCTTACCTCTCTAGGCCCTGGAAGTAGGATCATCTGTTCTCAGGGATGTGACACCACAAACAAGCTGCTCAGGTTTACTTACATTTCTCACTGTTGTTTGAGTTGGCAATGGTCGACTTCAGCTTTTTGTCCTGATTTCCTTTCCATTGTTCACAATCAACTGGACTAAATTTGGATATTTTGGAGTCTTTGGTTGCTGAGTGGCCACCTTTTCTCTCTTTCATCTCTAACTCTGAGAAGCGCATCATTGCATGCTAAAAAGAGAATAAAGAAGAAAAAAGAACATCTTGCCATAAAAGCTATTTTGTTTGCCTTACCACTAAAGGAAAGTATTTTCAAAAAAAATTTGCTGAAAACCAGTCATAATTTATCAGACAAATTCTTTAAACACATTGTTTTCATAAAATTTTAAGCATATAGACATATAAGGTATATGCACGTATGTTAATGCACACATTATTGAAAAGAGACAAGCATTCTCTTTTGGAGATAAATAAAATAAAAACACAATGCAAAGAAAAAAAGACAAAAACGAAAAAATTCACAACAAATAAAAATGAAGTTTATAAGATAAAAACTTCCTTTTATATATTTGGAAATGAAATTAACTCTAAAACTATATGTAACATTCTTATAATAATAATTTGTAAATAAAAATTTCACAAACTGACTTCATAGCAAACAGTAGTTAGACATAAAATATCTTCCTCGCATAATCCTTCTATTTGTGTAAAGTTGACACTCAATGGGTCATTTAAATATCATTCATTTTTATAAACATAAACCAACTTTTTTCTTAACCTTACAAAAACAATAAGGTGTTCTTCATCTTTTACATAATAGTAAAACATCTAAAGAAATTCCTACACAACCTGTATTATAATTAACTAGCAAGTTAAATATATGCTATATCCCATTATACAAGAGGTAGGAGTGTGTGTGTGTGTGTGTGTGTGTGTACACAAATATTGCATGAATTCCACAAACAAGCAGCTGCTACACAAGTGTCAAGCAAGGCATTCTAAGGCAGAATTTCTATGTATATTTTTTATCTTACAAACAGGGAAATCAAATCAATTGATAGGTACACATCACGCAGTCTTTAGATCTTCACAATATTAAAATTCATTACAGGTTGAGTACCACTTATCAGAAATGCTTGGAAAAAGAAATGTTTCACATTTAAGATTTTTTTCAGAATTTGGGATGAACATTTGCAAATACAAATATCATGGAGATGGTACCTAAACCTAACCTAAACATAAAATTCATTTCTGTTTCACATATACCTTACACACATAGCCTGCAGGTAATTTTATTCAATATTTTTAATAATTTTTGTGCATGAAACAAAATTTGTGTTGAGTAATTGTGTATAGACTTATCCACTTGTGGCTTCATGTTGATGCTCAAAAACTTTTGGATTTGGAGCATTTTGGATTTTGGATTTTTGGATTAGGAATGCTCATCTGGTATCAGCATTCAAGTTACTATTCTCCTATAACCTACAGAATAACTTAAAGTATCCAGACACATGAACCTCCTAAGTGCTACCATTCACATTCCCTTACTGTACACAGTGCATATATTCAAATTACCCAACGCTTCATTAACCAAATTTGCCTGGTGCCCTGCCCTATTATACTCCCCAAATGCTGTTTACACATTAAACATTGACATCCGATAAAGTTACTAAAACTCAGGTGAGCAGCTCACCTGCAATGCCCGCTGCTCCCTGTTGAGCTGACTGGAATCTGCATACAGTTCAGTAGTGATACACTTCAATCGGTCACCCACATAACCTGCTGAGTTTGCAATTCTCTTTGCCAGCTTAGAGGCCTTCAATTTCAGAACTCTGCCATCATTTGATTCTGCTTCATCAGTTCCACCTCTGGTATAAGTGGGGGTGACATCCACACTCACTGTGGCACTGCCTACACAAAGTGGCTTGGGATCCTCTTGGGTTTTATCAAAAGTTATGGCACTACCATCACTCACCAGGGTTGGCTCCAGGAATGGAGTCAAGATTGGCACCCCTAAATTCTCTTTCTCAGTACCTGCTGGAACACTGTCTGTGCTTGAGCTGAAGACTGACTGGCCTGTAGTCTGTTTGAAAGTATAAGCTTCATGGAAGTCACTGATGTGCCCCAACTCCTTTCTCATGGTGATGAAATTGCAGTGTTGCTGCAGTGCTGGATCATTTGGGGGATTGGTGGGCTCAGCACTTTGGCCAACACTCTCCACTGAAAAGCCAGGTTTAGACACATTTGTATCTCTTTTAGTATCTAGTTCTTCTTGTAGAATGTCTACATGGACAAGCTTGTCACTTTTGACAATAGTCTTCCCTTGATTCCATGCGGGGTTCAACTTTAGGTTTTTGTCATTGGGAACTTCTGTACGTAACTTGATGTTGCTAGCTTCCGAAATCTCAGAAAACTGATTATGGAGGTTTGGGTGCTCATAGCAGTCGCTCTCATGGGACCAGGAATTCCTCTCTGGTTTCTTCTCTTTAGTGATCTCTATGGGTGTGTCTGGCATTAACATGGGATGCACCCTGCCCAACCCCATGGCACCTTGGTAGGTAACAAACTCTGACCAGCCTGTGGGCGGCCCATAGGGCAGTCCAGGTTTGGGGGCAGGGTGCCCAGGAAACAGACTGCCACTGGGTAACAAATCTGGGTGGGGGTAAACAGGTCCTTCACCATGTAAGGAGAGGGAACTTACAGCAGCACCCTCGGGTGCCAAGAAAGGGGGATTACTCCTAGGGCAGGAAACTGGAGGGGACCTGAATGCCTCATTTGGAGATAGAAATATTAAGTGCGGTGGGAGGCCATTCTCATTTGCTTTGAAATTTGGTTTTTGATCCCTGGCTTTAGCACCCCTGCTGTTGGTGCTTCCACTGTGCTTGGCAGGCATTCTCAAGGGCTGGCCCAGATATTGAATAACAGATGTAGTGGTTTCCATAGAGCTCCTGTTGACATTGGTGCCATATGTACTGGCACTGAGGGCTGGCAACATAAAGGCTGGGTGGGTCTCTCTCAACACTGACCCTGAAACATTAGTGATCATGGCGTCTGTGTCACCCATGCAAGGATATGAAGAACTCTGCTGCTGAAGTATTTTCCAGTCCAACATCTCATTCTTCAGCATGCTTTTGCTATTGTTTGCTTTGCTAGGACTTGGCCTGGGCACCACCCAGGATGAGGGAGCAGTGCTAGTGATTTCAGATCTATAGACAGCACAGCCAGCTCCTGGAGGAATCTCATTTCCAGAGAGCACTAAGCCACTTCCAGTCTTACTGTGATTTGGGATTGTGGGAACCATCTTTTTCATGTGCTCAGCTTTGGAAGAATTTACATCTAACATTTTAAAGGACATGTTCGGTGGCTTATTTGTGATATTTTTGGTGATGGTCTGCTTCTCCAACAGAGGAGATGAGCAACAATCTTTCCTGTCTTGAATGACTGTCTCCCAGGCATTTTCACCCCCTTCCAGAGCCTTGGGACACTTGCTGTTGGAAAGCCCGGCCGTGGGGAACTCACTGCCGACCATCATATATGGCTTCAATGCGGTGAATGAAGGAGAGGTAGAGATCCTGGCACAGTGCTTGTGGAACTCAGAGTAGGTATCTGCAGCAGGCTGGGTGGGAAAGTGGACCTGGGATGACAGCTGCGGTGAGGGGGAGAAAAGGAGAGTCTTGTTCTCTGGCAAGCAACTGGTGACCACCTTGGCAGAGAAGACCCTAGGCTGTTTACTATTTTGGATATGTGGATAGGCATAGGAATCAACACGGTTACCAGGACTGACACCCATCGTCCACAGCAGACTTTTCTCTGCACAGTGGACAGCAGGTGGGATGGCTGGAGAGCCCAAAGGTGTTGAAAGACTCTTGTGTGATGCCAAGGATGACGAGATGTGGGGATTGACATAGTGAGGTGGTGGCAGACACACAAAGCACTCCTTATCAGTGCAGACAGGTGAATATTGTGGCTGAGCCAAGCTGTAGGACTGCTGAGGTAGCAAAGCATTGCATACGTTCTGTGAATTCGTATTTGGTGAGTTAAGGAAAGGGTTGATGGCTGGTATGGCACCCTCCATGTAAGGATTAACCCAGGGCAGCTGCAGGTAACTAGCACCACTGATGTTGAGAGGGTTGACTTTGTTGCTGGCAGGATTGTCCAAGCCCAGTGTTTCCACTGTAACTACAGCACTTTTTTCTATTTCAGGCAGTGTTTTGCATACAGCACTAAAGTCTTCTGGGGGTTTTCCAGAAACAGTAGAAGTTGCTACTGTCTTGTGTATACTTGGTTTTAACTGCATCTCTGGATTTCCTTCTGAAGAAAACCCAAGGCTACCTGGAATGCTCATGAGAGCCTCTAGATCTTGTTCTGAGTCCAGTCCACACAAGCTAGAATAGATAATGTTTCCTGGCACCTGTAGCCCTTTCTGGTTCAGGCCAGTGTGATCCATGCTCAGCACTTCCAGCTCATTAATCCAATGAGGCGTATTTGCAGCCACCTTTGCAAAAGAGCACACAAGTGTTACTTGGGACACCTATTCAAAGCAGTAGTGCATGTTCCAAAGAGACACTGCCAACTAATTCAACCTCACATTAGCCTAATATCTGAACATAAAAGGTTAAAGATGAATTAAAAAAAAAGTACAGAGCCTGCTTTTTTTCCCTCATCCAAACGTTACAATGGCAGTGTGCTGCCTGCTTTCTTCATATCTTGGTTTAACTTGAATTCTAAAATTACATAAAACATTTATCCTTTTAGATTTAAAGAATATTAAGTGATCTATTAACCCTGGATATTGTACATTTTCAACAAAAATTCACTGCTGCAACTAAGAAGACAACAACTCCAAAACTCTCATTACTACCCTCATGGATACAGAACTTACACTACCCTTCCAGGGATTGTTAGAGTAGGGAAGACATATTCCCTTCCTGGGTGTTAAGATGGCATTATTTAACAGAATAAGAAACAAACTTCAGTGGACAACAGGAATAAAGGACTTTATCTGTCTCATTTCTAAATCAATAAACAGACTGTGGGCCAAACTGTGATTGTGGTTTTTTGATTTCTTCTCCCTGGTATGTGAAGAGATGATCCACTGTTTCATACTTTACCAGACAGGTAAGCCCTAAGGGGCTACTTGGAGGCTGGAAATTTGTCCAGCTGGGATCACTTACGTGGCACACAACTTACAGAAGAAAAGGAGCACACAAGTCACCAATCACTAGAGGATGGACACATATGTAGTGAGCTTGTTGCATAAGATAGGAAGGGTTTAGGTGGGGCCCTGGACTAGAGGCCCTGGACTCAGAGCCCTACTCTGAACCCTCTCTTCTACCACCCAGCCTTGCCCTTTAATGGTATGCTATTTAATACAACTAACTATACAACACTGATAATTCAGATGTCACATCAATAGAAGCTATTAATCTTTTACTGAGTTACCACGAAGGGATTCTCTTCCCTCAGTTCCAGTCTAGCTTTTAAAGCATCACTATCATTTACAGAAATTTTCCTTTCTAAAAGGACACACCAACTTCCTGAAAGCATTGATCACTTATTTCATTTTCATAAATCTCCCCAGAATAAAATCTTCATGTTAAAACTTCTATTAAAAAACTCCTCCCCAACAATCCATAATAAAACTTCACCTAAAGAATTACTCAATTAGACTAAGAAAAACCAATAAAAGGCATAGAGGTACATGGGGACATGAAATCATAAATATATCCCAACTTGGAAAAGCCAGAAATTAAGCACAACCAGTTCTTCCATCCATCTTTTCTCTATAGAAGTGAAAGGAAAACAAGTAAGCCAATCTGAGCTTGGCCATCCCAGCCAACCCCTATAAATTCTACTAGAGGTCAGGTATTAAAAACCAAAGCAGCCAAAGACCAAGAAGAGCCAGAAGGCTGGCTTCATCATCAGACAGTTCTGTGGTACACAGGAGGCAAAGCTTTCAAAACTTTTCCTAAAACAAAATTAGAGAAAATGTCCAACAAAACTGGGTTCCATGGTGAAAAGGAAGCCATATTTTACTGTGTTTATCAAAATGATAGGGGATACACATTACAATAATACAAATGTCAGCTGCTACACACTGGAAAGGCAGCTGAGTATCTCTACTATTGTGGATGTCTTGGGACTCTTTTTCAGAAGGTGCATGAATAAAGTGCTATCCTTCAAATCTGCAGGATAAAATCACTGACATGAGGTAGAAAAAGCTGCAACATTACCACAAAGTACAGTTTCAATCTATGCTTAGATGCTTTTATGCCAAAATCCAAAACTATTGATTAGAAAGCATAACAGAGCTTCCAAGTAATTAAATCAGCAGCAAATGTCTTCAGCAAGCGGACCACAAAGGAAAAATAGACTTTGGGCTTCAATATGGTAAATGGTTACTATCTACTCATTTATTACTGAGGAAACTGTATGCTTTTGAAGTATACCAGGGAGAGTGTCATCAGCAAAATGGCAGAACAGGATGCTCAAGTCCAATGGCAGTAACACAACATTCTCAAAGTGCTGAAAGAAAAAATATAAAACCCAAAAATGCTATAGTTAGAAATAGTGTCCTTCATATAGGGAAGAGAATTTAAGACATTCTCAGATAAGCAAAAACTGGAGGAGTCCATTACCTCCTGACTTCCCCTACAAGAAAGGATAAAGGGGGTCCTTCAAACTGCAATGAAAATGTTAAAAAGTAACTTGAAGCCGTGTAGAAATACAAAAATTTCTAGTAAAGATAAATGCATGGGCAAATATAAAAATCAGAACACTATATATTTAGTTTATAACTTCACTTTTTATATTTTATAGTATATAAAAGACAAATGCATAAAAATGCAGTTGTGCCTTGCTACATGCAGGACTCCCTGAGAATGCCAAAATCCACATATACTCAAGTCCCACAGTTAGCCTTGTGGAACCCACGTAATAAAAATAATCAAACCTCTGTACATCCTAAGAATTACTGTACTTCTGAGTCACATTTGGTTGGAAAGAAATGTGCACATAAGTGGACCCATGCAGTTCAAATCAATATTGTTCAAGGCTCAAACATAACTAAATTTATGTTAATGGGTGCACACTGTATACACATGTAATCTGTGATATCTATAACATAAAGAAAAGGGAGTCGTGAAAAGATAAAATTTTGTATATACAATTGAAATTTAGTATCAAATTAAAATAGATTATTATAACTTATGAGGTTACCAGTAATCCCTGCAGTAATTACAAAGAAAATACCCACAGCTTATAAAAAGGTAAGAAATTAATCAAACAGTGACATCAGCAAGATTGCAGAAAAAGTGCTCTCTAGCTCCACATCTCACCACAGAAATCCACCTAGGAACCATCCATATGCAAGAGTAATTTCACGAACATCCCAAATTCAACAGAGAGGCTGAGTCACAGCTCCACTGGGAAGAAATGAAGACAACAGGGCAGAGATAACCCAAGAGGCTCATCAAACCAGTTAAAATACCCCAAAGGCAATACAGGGGAGAAGATGGGTATAAATATACATAACGAGTACAATGCACACTGCCTGGGGATGGACACTCTTGAAGCTTGACTGGGCGGGTAGGGAAAGTGCAACATATGTAACCTAAACATTTGTTCCCCAATGATACGCAGAAGTAAAAAAAAAAAAAAAAAAAGAGTTGGCAAAAGACACAAACAGAAACTTTTCCAAAGTAGATAGACTAATGCCCAAGAAACATATCAAAAATTTCTCAACATCTCTAATCATCAAGAAACGCAAATCAAAACCACAATCAGATATCACTTCCATTCAGTGGGGTCTTATCAAAAAGTCCGAAAATATCAAATGTTGGCATGGATGTAGTGATAGAAACACTCCTACACTGCTATTGGGACTGCAAATTACTACAACCTTGTGGAAAGTAATATGGAGATACCTCAAAGAGTTAAAAGTAGAACTACCATTTGGTCCACAATCCCATTACTGCGCATCTACCCAAAGGAAAAAAAAAGACATTCTATAATAAAGACAACTACACTTACAAGTTTAGAGCAGTACAGTTCACAATTGCAACTGTTGTGAACAAAAATCAAGTGCCCAGCTATCCATGAGTGAAATAATAAAATGTGGTATATGTATATACCACGGAGTACTACTCAACCACAAAAAACAATGATAAATGAATACCACCTATATTATCCTGGAAGGAGCTGGAGCCCATTTTTTGAAATGAACTATCACAAGAATGGAAAAACAAGCACCACATGTATTCACCATTAAATTGGCACTACCAGAACAACATGTACATGAACATATGTAAGAAACATTTATCAGGTATCAGGCAGGTGGGAGGGCAGAAGAGAGGATGGGTAACAATTCAGTTAACACTTTAATGGGTGCAGTACACACTTTCTGGGGCATACTCATGCTTGTAACTCTTGTCTTGGGTGGTGCAAAGGCAATATATGTAACCAAAGTATCTGTACACTGTAATATTCTAAAACAATATTTAAAAAAATCACCTTGACTTGATTTTTGTGAAAGCTGAAAGGTTCAATGCACACTGTCTAGGGGATGGACACATTTGAAGCTCTGACACGGGGCGGGGGGGCGGGAAAGGCAATATAAGTAACCTAAACTTTTGTATCCCCACCATAATAATAAATACATAATTTTGAAATTATTCTGAAATAAAACAATCAAAAATACTTTGAAATGAATAAAAAGACAATATACCAAAACTTATGCAATGCAGTAAAAGGAGTAAATTTATAAGAAGAAAATTTATGAAACTACATTCTTATAGTAAAAACAAAACATATCACAAAAAACAATCTAATCTTATACCTCAAGGAAATGAGAAAAAAAACAAGCTATGCACAAGATTAGCAGAAGAAAGGTAATAACAATCAGGCCACAAATAATATAGCAGGTATAAAAGCAACAGGAAATATCAGCAAAACTATCAGTTGGTTTTTTGGAAAGACAAAGAATATCAGCAAACCCTTACCTACAGTATCTAGAAAAAAAAGACCATTCAAGCAAATAAGAACAGAAATGAGAGGGGAGACATTATATGTAATGCCATTAGAATACAAAGGACCATAAGAAACTATTATATACAATTACATGCCAATGAGTTGGATAATCTAGGAAACATGGAGAAATTCCTAGACATCTACAACCTACCAAGACAGAATCACAAAGAATTAAAAATGTCAGCAGAACCACTATGAGAAAGAAGGTTGAATAAGTAATTAAAAACAAACAAAAAAACCAAACAGTTTCCCGTCAAAGAAAAGCCCTGGACAGGATTGCTTCTGGAAACAAAGGTAGTTTGATATATACAGATCAGCAAATATGATACATCACATTAACAAAATGAAGGGAAAATGTCCTATGATCTGGCTGGGCACAGGTGCTCACACCTCTCATCCCAGCACTTTGGGAGCTGAAGGTGTGGAGAGGATCGCTTCAGCCTGGGAGCTAAAGACTGTGGTGAGCTATGATCACACTATTGCCCTCCAGCCTGGGTGACAGATCAAGACCCTGTCTCTTAAAAACCACCACCACCACCAACAACAAAGATAACACCTCTGATCATCTCCAGAAACAGAAAACACTTTGACTAAAGTGAATACTCTTTCCTGATAAAATCTCCAAACCGATCAGGCAGGAAAGAAAGGTACCTCAACAAAATATAGGCCACATACGACAGACTCAAACTCAACACTGACAAATTGAAAACCTTTCCTTTAATATCAGAGACAAAACAAGGATGCCCACTCCTTACCAGTTCTTTTCAGCATAGTACTGGAAGTCCAGCAAAAGTTATTAGGCAACAGATAGAAATGAAAGATATCCTAATAGGAAAGGAAGATGTGAACTCGTCTCTATTTTCTGATGACATCATCCTATATTTAGAGAATCTCTAAAGGCTCTGTCCAAAAACCTCTAGAACTAAATACACAAATTCAGTGAAAGTGCAGGACACAAAGTCAGCACACAAAAGTCAATACCATTTCTACATACTAACAAACTATCTAAAATGGAAACTAAGGAAACAATCCCACTTACAAGAACAACATTAAAAACTAAATACTTAGGTGTAAATTGAACTGTGGGGGTAAAAGACGTCCATACAGAAAACCATAAAACACTGATGAAAGAAGCTGAAGAAAACAGAGACAAACAGAAAGGGATCTGTGTCAAGGAATGGAAGTACTAATACTGAGAAAATGTCCATTCTACTAAAGTAATCTACAGATTTGGTGCAATCACACAAAAGACCTTCAATAGCCAAAGCAGTCTGGTGCAAAATGAACAATGCTAAAGGAATCACATGCTCTGATTTCCAGACAAATTACAACGCCAATGGAATGAGAAAACCATGGCACTGGCACACAAACAGACATATTGACCAGTGAAGCAGGAAGGAAAACCCACAGATAAACTCACGCATTTAATGCCAATTAACTTCTGACAAAAGTGGCAGGAACACACGATGGGAAAAGGACAGTCTCTTTTACAAATGATCATGGGAAAACTGAATATCCACATGCAGAAGAATGAAATTAGACTCCTACATCATATACAAAAATAGATGAATGATGTAAACATAAGACATAAAGTGGTAAAAGTACAAGATAACATACAGGAAAAGCTCCATGACATTGATTTGGGCAATGGTTTCTGGATGTGATCTCAGAAACACAGGTAAGAAAATCATAAACAGACTAACACTTTGACTGTTATTGGCATACACGAATGCCTTTGATTTTTGTATATTGATTTTGTATCCTGAGAGTTTACTGAATTCATTTATCAATTCCAGGTTGAATCCTTGGGGTTTTCTAGATATAATATCATATCATCAGCAAAGGGTGAGAGTTTGATTTCTTTTGTCCCCCATTTGGACACCCCTAATTCCACTGCCTTGCCTAATTGCTCTCGCAAGGACTTCCAGCACTATGTTGAATAGCTATGGAGACAGCGGGCAACCATGCCTGGTTTTAGTTCTAAGTGGGAATGCTTTTGATTTTTCCCTATTCAGTATGATATTGGCTGTGGGTTTATCTACAGATTCAATGCAATCCCTATTAAATTACCAAAATCATTTTTCAGATATAGAAAAAATAATTATATGCTTCATGTGGAACAAGAGAAGACCCTGTTTAGCAAAAGCAATTCTAGGCAATAAGAATAATATGAGAGGAATCAATTTACCTTACTTCAAACTATACTACAAGGCTATAGTAATTAAATCAGCATGGTATTGGCACAAGAATGCAGACGTTGACCAGTGGAACAGATCTGAGAACCCAGATATAAACACCACCCTTATACAGCCACTTGATTTTTGACAAAGTAGACAAAAACATACACTGGGGAAAAGATTCCTTATTCAATAAATGGTGCTGGGAAAACCGGATAGCCACATGAGAAGACTAAAACAGGACCCACACCTTCTACCTCTCACAAAAGTCACCTCACGGTGGGTAACAGACTTAAACCTAAGGTGTGAAACTATTAGAATTCTAGAAGAAAATGTTGGAAAAACTCTTATAGACATTGGCCTAGGCAAAGAATTTATGAAGAAGACCCCAAACAACAAAAATAAATAAATGGAACCTGATCACATTAAAACCGTCTGCACAGCCAAAGAAACTGTCACGAGAGCAAACAGACAACTTACAGAATGGGAGAAATTTTTTACATGCTACACATCCAATAAAGGGCTGATAACTAGAATTTATTTAGAACTCAGGAAAATCAGCAAGAAAAAAATCAAACAACCGTATCAAAAAGTGGGCCAAGGACATGAAAGAAACTTTTCAAAAGAAAAGAACAATGGCCAACAAACTTATGAAAAAATGCTCAACATCTCCAATTATCAAGGAAATATCAATCAAAACCACAATGAGATATCACTTATCTCCAGTGAGAATGGACTTTATCAAAAAGTCCCAAAACAATAAATGTTGGTGTGAATGTGGAGAGATAGGAACACTTATACACTGCTGGTGGGACTGCAAACTAGTGCAATCTCTGCAGAAAGTAATATGGAGATACCTTTAAGAGATACAAGTAGGCCTACCATTTGATCCAGCAATCCCATTACTGGGCATGTACCCAAAAGAACAAAAGACATACTATAAAAAAGACATTCTGCACTCGAATGTTTATAGTAGCACAATTCACAATTGCAAAGATGTGGAAACAACCCAAGTGCCCATCAATACATGAGTGGGTTAATAAAATGCGGTATATGTATACCATGGAGTACTACTGAGCTATAAGAAAGAATGGTGATATAGCACCTCTTGTATTTTCCTGGATAGAGCTGGAATCCATTCTACTAAGTGAAGTATCCCAAGAATAGAAAAATAAGCACCACATGTACTCACCATCAAATTGGTTTCACTGATCAACACCTAAGAGCACATATAGGAATAACATTAATCATGTGTCCAGCAGAAGGGAGTTGGGAGAAGAGGATGGGTGTATACATACATAATGAGTGCAATGCACACAGTCTTGGGGATGGATATGCTTGAAGCTCTGACTCAGGGGCAGAGAAGGGCAATAATATTACCTAATCTTTTGTACCCACGTATTATGCTGAAATTAAAAAAAAATTAAAAAAAAAAACCCAGACAAACAGCATGTCATCAAACTACAAAGATTCTGCACAAAAAGGAAACAATTAACAAAGAGAAGAGAGAACCCATAGAGTGGGAGAATATATTCATAAACCATGCATATAATAAAAGGAGTTAATACATATCAAGCAAAACATATAAATAACTCAGTAGCAAGAGAACAAATAATCTGACTAAGGAATGGGGAATAATTTTACTACTAAGACTTTAAAGGCACAGGAACAAGAACAAAAATAGAAAATGGAACCAACTAAAAAGCTTTTGCACAGCGAAAGAAACTATCAAGAGTGAAGAGACATTAACCACATATAAGCTTATGAAAAGAAAAGGAGTGAAGAGACATCTTTCAGAATGAGAATAAATATTTGCAAACTATTTATTTGAGAAGTACCTAGATTATCAAGGAACTCATCCCAACAGCATAAAAACAAATAATCCCATTAAAATGTGGGTAAAGGATCTGATTATACTTTTCTCAAAAGAGGAAATACAAATCACTAACTGGTATGTGAAAAATGCTCAACATTACTAATCATTGGGAAATGCAAAATATAGAGTCTTTGTTTAGAAAATGAAAAGTTTGGATTTTGGAAACTGGTTGTACAACAATGTGAATATACTAAATACTATTGACTACACACTTAAAATGATTAAGCTAGTAAATATTATGTTATTTATTCCCACAATTTAAAAACTTGAAATATCTTCTTAAAACGGATATTATCTGAAGGGTGAAAAAGCAACAGAATAGGAGAAAAGATCTGCAAATCATATATCTGACAAGGGATTAAAATCCAGAACATATAAATTATAACAACTAAATAACACTATCAAAACAACTCAACTAAAATATGGGCAAACAGCTTAAACAGACATCCAGCAAAGATACAAAATGGTTGATAATCACATACAAATGTGTTCAACATCACTAATCATTAGAAAAATATAAATTAAAACTATAATGAGATACCACTTCACAACCATTACGATAGCTATTACCAAAAACAAAAACAAAAAAACAAAATAAAAATCATGGGGAAGATGTGGGAAAATTGAGGCCCCTTATTTAATTGCTAATGAGAATCAAAATTATGCATTCACTACAGAAAACCATATGATGCTTTCTCAAAAAAACTTAGACATCAAATTACCATATGATCATGCAATTCCATTGTTTTCATATAACACAAAAGAATTGAAACAGGAACTTGAATAAATATTTGTATACCAATATTCACAGCAGCACTATTTACAATATCAAAAAGATGGAAACAACCCAAATGATTGCTGACAAATAAATGGATAAACAAAATATTGTATATACATACCATGGAATATAATAAGTCTTTAAAAGGAAGGAAATTCTCACACATGTTGCACATTAATGAACCTTGAAGATATTATGCTAAGTGAATTTGACTTGTATGAGGCACCTAGAGTAGTCAAATTCATAGACAGACAGTAGAATAGTGTTACCACAGGGAAATGAGGAGGTAATGTTTAACTAGGGTATAGATAGACCAGAGTTTCAGTGATGGAAGATAAAAACATTCTGGAGATAGTAGCAACGGTTGCACAAGGTAAACATATCTGATGATACAGAACTGTACACTTAAAATGGTTTAAATGGTAAATTTCATATTACATATATTTTACACAATAAAATAAAAGCATATCAAGGAGAGGATTTAGATATAGGAAACCTTAAACTATTGGTAAGAATGGTGCAGCCACTATAGAAAACAGGCTAAGAATTCATCAAAACAGTACACACAGAATTACCATATCATCCAGCAATTCCAGTAACAACCCCTAACCCTGTACTCTCCATCCAAACCAAATCAAGGTAGTGTGCATCTATCAGTGCTGTTTGTTAAAACAAAAGAACTCTGCCATTTGAAATAGATTTCTGTATGGCTTATTAGCCCTCTTCCAGAATTTTCTCATTGTAGTAAATTAATGAAGCACAATTACCCCAACCCTTTCCTCAGATGGAAATAAAGGTTGTTTAGACTCCTAGAGTTGGTACCTATGCTACCCATAGTCCTGCCCTGGCCATGTGCCTTTCAGCAGAGATATCTATAAGCCTCTTTGCATGTCAGAAGACAAGCCTGTCCTGTGGCCCACAGCACAAGGGTTCTTGTGTTTTGGAAATTGCCCTCCTCATTGAATACCTGCCTCACTAATCAAAATGTCTCTTTTGACATTTGGTTAAATTGAGCATTTCCATAATCATTGTTAGTAGTGCAAATTACATGACTAATCCCTTAAATAGATTAAATCACTAAACACTTATACCAGGCTCATTTTATGGCTTACCAAAGACATTACTTTTTTGTATAAACTTTCCACTAGAAGTATACCTCCACTAGGCACAAATCCTTAAGGCATTCTCTCTCTAAAGAATGCCTTACACTTTTTACATTGTTTTGAACAATGGCTTTTTACTAGGCCAGTATTACTTTTCATCTTAGCTCACTGATGACGTCCACAGTGTATAGCCTGGGTCTTTCCTACATCTGAACACACCTTGGTTTTGTTCTAGGTCCCCTCAGAAGCAAGGTGAGGGTGGGAATGCACGGAGAGGAAATTATTTTCAAGACTGTTTGTTTTGTACAACAGAAGCTGACGCCAAGTCCAGCAAGTCAAAGAGTAAGTTTCAGCTAGTTTTGGCTGTGATTTAAAGCTTAGTTTAATTAGAGAAACTGCTAAGCACTTACCAGTTCTGTACAAAGGCAAACTTGAATAGCTCTAGGCCTACCTCACTTAATAAATAAATGAAATATAGAAATTTTCCAAACTATGTAAATTGTAGAATAGGCTATCCTTTCCATAAACATAGGACAAGTGCCAAGGCATTTCCTCTCAAACTTATCTATAAAACCAGCAGCCTCCAACCTTTCTATTTATTATTTTATTAACAGCCTTTTACACATCATTTAACAAAGCATCTAGACTCACAGAAAAAAAGTGTGAAAAACTAATGACGGTGGGAAGGAGTAACCCATAGAAGAGCTTTCTTGCTGCAGAAATTACCTTCAGATAGGTACGAAGAAGCAACATGCAGGGGATATTTTGACTGGTAAGAAGTAAAAGCCTCACCTTGTCTGATGGTAATAAGGAAAAAAAGCTGTGCATATGTAAAGTGTCTGGTCTCTGTTTCCCTTACAAGAAGGTAAAATGTGTCACGATACTCTGCCCATCAGTTATTTGGTAATTTTCAAAGAATCCAGAACTGATTTTCTTCTCATGCTAGCAACTTTTGGGGAAAAAAAAATATCAACATGAAGCAACAATCCCTGGTAACCTTTACTGAAAACCACACTGAGCCCTCATAATATCCAGACTTAATCCTTATCAAATAAACTATGGGCACTTCTGGCCTCTGCAGTACGCCACACCCACTCATTTCTTCCAGCCAAGTCTTTCCCCTCTGGCAGCTACTTATTCCATCCTCAAAATAATGACCACAACACGTGCCAAATAGCATCTAGATGAAGGTTTTGAAATAAATTCCTAACCACATAATGATCTTACTTAGGGGAAAAAAAAGATTGAGTCCTATCATATTAAATTCTTTAAAAAGAATGTAAAGAACTGTAACAAAGGGAAAGAGGCAAACCCTGAGGAACATCTTCATACAGGAATATGACTAGCTAGCTAAGGTTCATTGTTTACACTTAAAGTGAACTATGTCCCTAATATTATTCTTTAGTATTAAGGGTGAGTAATTTTTCAGTCTTATAAAAAGACAAAAAACAAAACAGAACAAACACTTGAGACTTGAGGATCATAACCAATGTGCCCCTGAGGACTACAACTAGTAAAATGGGTCACTCAAACTCAGACCTGGAGGCACAGAGAGGAGCCAACTGCTGGTATAATTGTCCATTTGACATCACTGTTTTCAAATACTGTATTCTTGAAGGAGTTTGGAAGATTTCCTTAGTCCTCTTACCTAAATACATGGCAAAAAGATACATTTAATTCCTAGAAAGTAGTTCCACAAGGAGATTTGAACCCAGTTTCTCTTACATCCAGTAATCTGTCAGTCCATTTTGAAGTCTCACCCTACAGAGGACAATTTCACAGTAGGAATAGTATAGACTTTAGTGAAAAATTAAGGGAAGAAGGTGGAGGAAGGTTGGAGAAACTATAGGGAAGAGGCTTGCAAGATGTTGGGCCCTACTAGACCCCAGCATGCCCCCACAAAAAACCAACCCCCAAGACAACCTGGAGTACACTTTTCTCTCCTAAACTTCTGTCCCAGGAGTCAAAACCACTGAAGCACCAGGGTGGCAAATATCGATAACAAACATGCCCTCCTGGCTCCATCCCCAATTTCCACAACTGGCTCAGACTTTCACTGAGAACTACCCATACCCGAGGCCTCAGGCTCCAATGCCGCCAGCCACCTCCAGCTCAGCTCCGTGGAGACCCGCAGCGGTACCAAACATTTGGCCACCCCTTAAGGCTTCCCAGCCTTTAACTCGTTGATCCTGCGGATGCGAGCGCGCGAAATGGATGCGTGATGAGACTGAGACACAGAGGGCCTCAGCGGTGGGAATGGCGAAAGACCGATGGCGGCGCCCAAACTTTTACTCAGGGAGGCAACCCAGAACATCCCTCCAGGCCTGCTAGCCCTTGGCTCCGGGCCAACTCTCTCTCTGCAAGAAGTTTTCTTTCTTCCTTAAATTTTCCAGACTTGGCGATCCGGCAGGGTTTCCAGCCCTCTCAACTCAGGGCGAGACTTCCCAACCCCTCTATTGAAGTAATCCCCAATCCCAGAACTGCCAGATTTGGGCCAGGCAACCTCCTTCCTCCATCTCATTGCACTCTACCCAACATCACCCCACCCCACCCCCGCCTACCTGAGCCACCTGGAGCTAGCAGCTTCCTGAAGCGATGGATGCCCAGCCGAGTTTGGGATCACAGCTTCTAGGGATGAACTCACCGCGCCAACCGTCCTGGCCCGCCCTCTACAGGATTGCCCTACACAGTCATGCTCTCTGGGAAAGGTCTACGCTTTCCGGGAGGAGGGGGAAGACTGAAGAAGCAAAGCGGGGAGGAGTACCCTTTTTTTTTTTTTTAACTCTTCCGATCTAAGTTCTTTTGTGTTTCTGGCACACTGCTAGTGCTCTGAAGTACAATTAAAATTTGGGTTTAAGGGGTGCCCGAAGGGGTGCAGAATGACCCCTATTACTGTAAATAAATCTCCCCTCATAGCAGTTAATATTATTAAAAGACCTCAGTTCCTTCAGTGCAATAGTACCTTTTTTAAACTTTTGTTTTCAGTTCCTGCAGTGCAATAGTGCCTTTTTTAAACTTTTGTTTTCCCTAAACACTTACCCCTCTCCTCATTATGAAATCACCAGAGTAAAGATCACTCCCAAAGTTGTAAGCTACAGAATCTCTTGCTCTCACCTGCCCTGGTCCCCAGGCCCTGACCTGACTCACTGTTTTCCCCAGCAGTTCGCTTAGTGTGCACCTAAATAATAAATTTGTTTTAGCTTCTAGTCTTCAATTTTAGCAGGAATCTTCATGCATGCAAATCAATATGGAAATTGCTATAAAAGCTCAACCTGCCATGGGTCAATGTAAATTAATAATTGCCTTCCTATTGACTTTGGGATCACAAATTATATTTTAAACTGCCAAAAACTGTCCATCAGACTATCCTGCTATTCTAATCATGGGAAAGTGGTGCAAACAGGTGCACAATGGTCATGTTGGATGGGAAGACAAAGTTCTAAAAAAATAACCAGTTAACACCCAGTACTGAGACCTTTGACGAACTCTCATCAACAAAAAGTCATACATCCCTTTACAAGGGCCACACTGGAAACAACCACCCAAAGAAGGTGAGATGTGCTATAAGTCTGGAAAAAAAGATGGCTGAGCCACCAACAGGAAAGAATGAAGGAGGGCATTAATCCACATCTGAGTGCTTCTCCTGCTCTGCTACCTGTGCATCAACAAAGCACCCGACTTCCCAAACAAACAGAATCCAGCCAGCCAAAAACACTGGGAGAAAAGCCAGGATGAGTTGTGACCCATCTTGACTCCACGCCCTCTTGGGGAAGCCCCAATCAAGCCTGAATAGTAAGAAGACAGGCTGCAGGGCCCTGGATACAAGAAGATTCTCTGTCTCAGAGAGTATCACTCACTTGACCCTGTGGGACCCTCACCCACACAAGTGAAACCCTGGGGCCTAATAAAAGCTGCCTGAACTCCTTTGGGCCTCAGCTTGGCTGGGAGGGTTAAGACACCATGGCAGATGTGATCTTATGCAATCCCTCACCCCACTGTGCCTGACAAAACCACAAGCATGGCATTGCCAGGGCTGCTAGACACCCCTGAGGAAAATCCTGGCATCCCTGAGTTCTGGTGGCACTGTGGCCAGCAAATCTCCTGCCCCAGGTGATCTCTAACCTAGAGTGCTCTTGACAGTAAAAGTTGGAATTTCCGGCTGTGCCCAAACAGCAGAAAATCAGTGCCCAGGGCAAACCAAATCCAAACTGGAATTTACATGAACTTTTGAGGTGATGTGAGTGCCTGCTAATCCACCCTATGCAGGCCTTCCTAGCATGTTCTCCTCCAGGGGGAAAAAAATTAAACCGTATCTTCTTTTCCAGATGACACTTCTTATGGTTTTGTTTTTCCCAGTCCACTAGACCCTGTACCATCTGAGCGCAGAACCCATAAAGATCCCAGATTCACTCAGAACAAGAAAATGGAAAGATATGCCTCTCTTTTTCCACCATCAACCTAAGTACTCTCAGTTAAGAACTCAAAATCTCTTAGAAATGTTCCTTTGTTCTCAACACATCTTTTCTGCTATAGAATGAACAAAATAACAACCAGAAGAAACCATAATAATTGAAGGCCACCCACCTGTTTTTGTCATTCAGCCTGTGTTCTAAGCATGGATAGATGTGTATGAAATTTTTTGTGTGTTTCTAGAGTGAACTTCTTTACACTTTTAACACATTAACTGCCATGAGAATTGTATTTAACACTCTCTAGTTTTGACCCTGGTGCAGGCAGTGTGAAACATATATAAAATCTTATTGATGTTTTTACTGTTACAATTAATATTGATAAATTTAACTCTAAATACATGGGTTAAATGAATAGAAGTCAATAAATGACCTCCTTCTATTTATGTTTACCTGTAAATTATACTTGAAATTTTTATTCTATTTTCGTAATAAAACACTGAGGCTCCAAGGAAAAGTTTCTGGCTTTTTTGTGTAGCAGTCAATGTGTTAAATAGGCTTTTGTCTCTACAAACATCTTACAGAAATCTTGCTCAGTTTCCAATTAAACAAAATCCTGTACTTCCTCTCAGAATATACTTATACTTCATGCTTCTGCATTTGCATATTCATGTTTACATATCTAGTTCTGTACTGACATCTGAGCCCAAGTGTCTTGATTTGGCTCAGCACATGTTAATTACATGCACATCTTATTTATTTTTTCTTTTTTTAAGAGATGAGGGCTTCAATATGTTGCCCAAGCTGGTCTCTAAAACTCCTAACCACAAGCAATCCTCCCAGTTCACCCTTTGAAGCAGCTGGGATCAGACGCACAAGCCACTGAACTGAGTAAGGTGCACATCTTAAACTGAACATTCCTGACACTGATGCATACAGTTCCCTAAATTCTTAAATTTGCTTATTCTATGAACTTTTAATAACACAACATATTCCCAGGCCACAGCAACATGTGCTTTCAAGGAAAAAAATGAAAAAAGGGGAACTGAGAATTAATAACAATTATAGGGCATAAAATATTTGAGATGTAATTCATCAATCAATGTCAAACTCTGCGTATGCATCTTCTTAAATTCTTAGACTGATCAAATATTGGCACCCCATATCATTCACACATCAGTCTCCACCTCCTAATTGAAGGCTTTTTCTTGCACATTTCTAATTCTTTCTCCCCACGAGTTCAAAGATTGTGTATTGTACCTTTTATACCAACAACTCAAGGACTCTTTTACTCTCTCCAATGCCTACCTGTACACAGCCTTCATCAGTTTTGGTCAGGACCTCTACCGATCCTACAGCCCTGAACAGATCCTCCTATACTTGATCACCAGCATGCATCCTCTCAGAGTGAGGTTTATATCTCCTTCTCCCAAAAACACATCCTTAAGTGAGTGTGCTCACTGCCTGCGTTCTCAGCTCCCCCACTAAGACTATCTACCATCTGCTTTTGGTTTGTAAAGTATCAAGCCCCATACAGGTTGTGAAAGTGCACACACAGGAGAAAAAAAGAAAATCTTAAGCCCAGATTCCTGTCCTCCCTCCTTGGGGATACTATGCTTCCAGAAATTTCCACCAAGCTCTTTGCTCCCTCCCTTCCCCCATTATACTATTCCACTATATTTAAAGAGTTAAGGGCATGGAAACTCTAGTATCCTTCCAACTTTATGAGAAAAATAACCGCTACAGCGTTTGCTCACCTTCGTCTACCGCCTTCTCCTCTGCTATCTCCCAACTTCCTCTCCTCCCCTTTTTTCAGCCAGGAGAAAACCTTTAAGTTTGTCTAAAGGTAGCACAGACGTCAGGAAAGAAATTCCACGCAGGTCCTCCGGCGAGCGTAGTACATGGCGGACAGAAGCCCACGAGCCAGCGTAAAGACGCCTGCGCAGTGGCGGGGGAGTGGGGGAGTGGGGGATGGGGGGTTGTCGAAGGACTAGTATTCTTCCGCGCAAGGTCAGGAACTCAAAATCAAAATCTTGAGTTGTCCTCACCAGTTCCTGTTCTTTAAGCTCCAACCAAGCCCTCTGCCCGTGCAGGGTAACAACTCTGGAACAGACTTTTATGTTTGTTTTGTTTTTGTTTTAAATCTTGTCGAATTGAAGAGTACAGGCGTTATGCTTAGAGAACTACAGATAAAAGAGGGAGGTGAGAAGAGGTCAGGCAGCTACCCGAGTGGGAACGAGTTAAAGATACAAGGCGACTGAAGCAGGAAGAAAAACCCGGTTGCTCTGCCTTCTTGACTGCTCTCCCCGGCAGCGCTAGAGATAGGAAGGACAGCAAAATTCCTGGCAACATGGGTAGCGAAAGTCCTATCGATCGTGACGGGGCCTTGAGAGAAACATTTAGGGGCTCTGCCGCCCATTTAACTGGAAAAGCCTTCCTGATTAACTATGCCATCTACTAGCATTACCACGTCAAAAGGCAGCATTCAGAAGTACTGAGACCCACCAGCGACCTGCTAGCATAGCACCGAAACCTGCAGGGTCTTCTACCCATCTGTCTCAGGCAATCCAGATGTGTGACGGTGTGAAACCACACGTTACAGAACATTTGGAATAAACCACGACCATGTAAAAATTGTCGCTATTTCTACCCTCCTCCTGGTGAAATTGTGCCCTGATCAGAAAACAAGTTGGGAGTGGAGTGGGAAGTCCCAAACATTTAATTACTGACTATTTAAATGTCCTTCACATACGGAATTCTGTTGACAATCCGAATCCAACACCTTTATAAAGATTGATTTCAGCAGACGGTGTCCATTTCTAGGGCCACGGGAAGTGTCAGATGGCCATAAACACTGAAGTCTGTCTGCTCTGCATAACGAATTACCCCTTATAGAATGGCCTATTTCTTCCTTGTTTTTACAAGGGCCACCAAGGGTATTCCTGGAATCACATATTCATATTTGATTATTAACCTCCTCTCAGGAAAAAAAAAAAGCATCTAAAAAAAAGCATCTAAAGTCTGGAGCTGTCTAGTTTAAAGCGGCAAGTCTGTTCAAGTAGTTCTGTTCGCAAATATGTATTTGAAAGGCTCTGGTTTAAGTTGTTTTTTCCTAAATGTACTACTCCTGCCATCTAAGTTTATTCACTCCTTCTAGCAAACCTCCTCCTCCTTCCACAACTTCCTCTCTTCCCCAAGAATCACTCTTCTGAGGCCTGCGGAGACCACAAGAGCTCACAACCTCTAGCTGGAGATCATGAACTTTCAGGAAAAAAAAATTAACAGTAAATTAAGCTCTGCATAGGCTTGGCATACAAGCTGGCGGAACTGGTGGTATCTAGAAGCTGTGCTCATGCAGAAAGCCCACCGGAACAAAGCAGGCCCAGCTGCAACAGAGGCGCAGATCTCGCCCACCTTTCCCAGTCCCTGCTCTCATTTTGCTTCCTTCGTCTACCGCCTTCTCCTCTGCTATCTCCCAACTTCCTCTCCTCCCCTTTTTTCAGCCAGGAGAAAACCTTTAAGTTTGTCTAAAGGTAGCACAGACGTCAGGAAAGAAATTCCACGCAGGTCCTCCGGCGAGCGTAGTACATGGCGGACAGAAGCCCACGAGCCAGCGTAAAGACGCCTGCGCAGTGGCGGGGGAGTGGGGGAGTGGGGGATGGGGGGTTGTCGAAGGACTAGTATTCTTCCGCGCAAGGTCAGGAACTCAAAATCAAAATCTTGAGTTGTCCTCACCAGTTCCTGTTCTTTAAGCTCCAACCAAGCCCTCTGCCCGTGCAGGGTAACAACTCTGGAACAGACTTTTATGTTTGTTTTGTTTTTGTTTTAAATCTTGTCGAATTGAAGAGTACAGGCGTTATGCTTAGAGAACTACAGATAAAAGAGGGAGGTGAGAAGAGGTCAGGCAGCTACCCGAGTGGGAACGAGTTAAAGATACAAGGCGACTGAAGCAGGAAGAAAAACCCGGTTGCTCTGCCTTCTTGACTGCTCTCCCCGGCAGCGCTAGAGATAGGAAGGACAGCAAAATTCCTGGCAACATGGGTAGCGAAAGTCCTATCGATCGTGACGGGGCCTTGAGAGAAACATTTAGGGGCTCTGCCGCCCATTTAACTGGAAAAGCCTTCCTGATTAACTATGCCATCTACTAGCATTACCACGTCAAAAGGCAGCATTCAGAAGTACTGAGACCCACCAGCGACCTGCTAGCATAGCACCGAAACCTGCAGGGTCTTCTACCCATCTGTCTCAGGCAATCCAGATGTGTGACGGTGTGAAACCACACGTTACAGAACATTTGGAATAAACCACGACCATGTAAAAATTGTCGCTATTTCTACCCTCCTCCTGGTGAAATTGTGCCCTGATCAGAAAACAAGTTGGGAGTGGAGTGGGAAGTCCCAAACATTTAATTACTGACTATTTAAATGTCCTTCACATACGGAATTCTGTTGACAATCCGAATCCAACACCTTTATAAAGATTGATTTCAGCAGACGGTGTCCATTTCTAGGGCCACGGGAAGTGTCAGATGGCCATAAACACTGAAGTCTGTCTGCTCTGCATAACGAATTACCCCTTATAGAATGGCCTATTTCTTCCTTGTTTTTACAAGGGCCACCAAGGGTATTCCTCTTTTGTTTCATTTTTGTGCTTTAATTCTGGCAAACAACACATAACATAAAATTTATAATCTTTCTAAGTATACAATTCATCAATGTTAGTATATTCACATTGTTGTACACCAATCTCATCTTTTTCTATCCTGCAAAACTAAAACTCTATACTCATTAAAATAGTCTCCATTTTCCTCTCCCCACACTCCCTGGCAATCATCATGTACTTACTGCTTCTGTAAGTTTTGTTACTCTATGTACCTCATATAAGTGGTATCATATGGTCGTTTTGTGACTAGTTTATTTCACTCAGAATTATGTCCTCAGGTTTCATCCATGTTGTAACATGTGTCGTAATTTCCTTTGTTTTGAAGGCTGAATAATATTTCATTGTATATATAAAAAACACATTTTGTTTATCCATTTATCTACTGATGGACAGTTCCTTTGGTTCCATCTCTTGGTTATTATGAATAGTGCTGGCTATGGGCATGGATAAGTAGATATCTCCAAGATTCTGCACTCAATTCTTTTGGATACATATATAGAAGTGGAATTGTTGTATTATACGGTAATTGTATTTTTAACTTTTTGAGGAATGGCCATGCTGTCCTCCGTAGTGACTACTGCATTTTATAGTCACACCAACCAGGTACATTCTCAGCAGAACTTATTTTCTCTCTTGTTTAAAAAAAAATTATACTAGTAGCCTTCCTAATGGATATGAGACAATATCTCATTGTGGTTTTCATTTGCATTTTCATAATGATTAGTGATTTTGAGCATCTTTTCATTCACTTGTTAACTATTTGTGTATCATTTTTGGAGAAATGTCTATTTAAGTCTTTTATCCATCTTTCCATTAGGTTGCTTTGCTTTAGAACTGTAGAAGTTCTTTTTGTATTATGGATATTAATACCTTATCAATACATGATTAGCCAATATTTTCTTTCCTCTTTTCTTCTCTTTTTTTTAAACTAATGTTTTGTTTTATTATTATTGTTTCAGAGTATTATGGGGTACAAATGCTTTGGTTACATAAATTGTCTTTGCACCCTCTGACAAGCATGCCCACCCTCCAGACAGCACACACCGTATGCATTAGATGTAGATTGACTCCTCCCCACCACCACTCACAGAACACCGTGTGAATGCTACTTCCATATGTGTATATTAATGTTGATCAATTTGTACCAATTTATTGGTGAGTACATGTGGCGCTTATTTTTCCATTCTTGTGATATTTCATGTAGAATAATGGGCTCCAGCTCCATCCAGGATAATATGAGAGGTGCTAGATCACCATTGTATTTTGTGGCTGAGTAGTACTCCATGGTATACATATACCACATTTTATTAATCCACTCATGGATTAATGGGCACTTGAATTGTTTCCACATCTTTGCAATTGTGAATTGTGCTGCTATAAACATTCTAGTGAAGCTATCTTTTTTATAGATGCCTTTTGTTTCTCTGTGGGATTGCTGGATCAAATGGTAGTTCTGCTTATATCTCTTTGAGGTGTCTTCATATTACTTTCCACAGAGGTTGCATTAGTTTCCAGTCCCACCAGCAGCGTATGAGTGTTCCTATCTGTCTGCATCCATGCCAACATTTATTGTTTTTGGACTTTTTGATAAAGGCCATTCTCACTGGAGATAAGTAATCTCTCATTGTGGTTTTGATTTGCATTTCTGTGATGGAGATGCAGAGCAACTTTTCATATGTTTCTTGGCCATTAGTCTATCTTCTTTTGAAAAGTTTCTGTTCATGACCTTTGCCCACTTTTTAATGGGATTTCTTGATTTTTTCCTTGCCAATTTTCATGAGTTCTTTGTAAACTGTAGTTACCAGCCCTTATCAGATGACTGGCATGCAAATATTTTCCCCCATTCTGTAGGTTATGTGTTTACTCTAACAATAGTTTCTTTGTCTGTGCAGAAGCTTTTAATTTGATCAGGTCCCATTTATTTATTTCTTGTTGATGCAATGATTACTTTTAGGGCTTCTTCATAAATTCTTGCCTAGGCTGATGTCTTTAAAAATTTGTCCAACATTTTATCCTAGAGTTCTGTGGTTTCATGCCTTAGGTTTAAGTTTGTTTTCCATAATGAGTTGATTTTTGTGAGAGGTGAGAGGTGTGGATCCTATTTCAGTCTCCTACACATGGCTATCCAGTTTTCCCAGTACCTTTACTGAATAAGGATTCTTTTCCACCGTGTATGTTTTTGTCTGCTTTGTCAAATATTAGACAGCTACTGAGGATGGTTTTACTCTGGATTCTCAGTTCTGTTCCATTGATCTATGGTTCCAGTCTTGTGCCAGTGCCATGCTATTTTAGTTACTATAGCCTTGTATTATAGCTTGAAGTGTGGCAAATTGATGCCTCCCAATTTGTT
Source organism: Lemur catta (assembly GCF_020740605.2). Lineage (NCBI taxonomy): Eukaryota > Metazoa > Chordata > Mammalia > Primates > Lemuridae > Lemur > Lemur catta. The sequence continues at coordinate 1,434,937 of NC_059156.1, forward strand.
CTTTTTGCTTAAGGTTGCTTTAGCTATGCAGGGTCTTCTCTGGTTCCATATGAAGCATAGAATGAATTTTCTAGATCTGTGAAAAATGATGTTAGTATTTTAATATGGATTACATTGAATCTTTACATCACTTTGGGTAGCAAAGACATTTTAACAATGTTTATTCTGCCAACCCATGAGCATGGTATAGTTTTCCACCTGTTTATGTCCTCTGTCCTCTGCTATTTCCTTCCTCAGTGTTTCATAGTTCTCCCTGTAGAGGTCTTTCATATCCTTATTTAAATATATTCCTAGGTATTTTATTTTCCTTGTTGCTGTTGTGAAAGATATTGAGTCTTTATTTTATTCTCAGTTTTACTGTATTTGGCATGTATGAATGCTGCTGATATGTGTACATTGATTTTGTAATCTGAGACTTTACTGACCTTATTTATGTTTTTTCCCATGCTATAAGTTGTCTTTTCACTGTGTTTATTTTGAGTTTTCATGCAGGAGTTTTAAGTTTTTATGTTGTCCCATTGTCTAGGTCTATTCTTATTACCTATACTTTCAGTGTCATACCTGGAAAATCCTTGACAAATTTAATGTCAGGAAGCTTTCTCCTTATGTTTTCTTCTAAGGCTATTATAGTTTCAGCTCTTACAGTTAGGTAATGGATCTGATTTAAGTTAATTCTTGTATATGGTGTAAGACAAAGGTCTTGCACATGGATATTCAGTTTTCCCAATGTCATTCATGGAATAGACTGTTCTTTCCTCGTTCAATGCTGTGCCGACATTGTCATGTTACATTGTAGAGGAGGCCGGAATTCTAAATGTTCCATTCTGTTCCATTGGTCTGTATGTCTGTCTTTATGCCTGTATCACACTGTTTTGATTGTGGTAGCTTTGTAGTAATTTTTGAAATTAGGAAGTGTAAGACCTCCAACTTTATTCTTTTTTAAGACTATTTTGGGTGTTCTGAATTCCTGTCTACTTGAGATTTTTATCTACCAGTGGAGAAGAAAAAAAGAAAGTGTTTCAATTATGTGGTTTTAAGGGTTTGTTGGCATCCTCATCCCCAATCACACTGGGGACTGCTTCCTTTATAGTGCTAAGGGGAAGAAATATGTGCTCTCCAGGTAAGAAAAACCTAGGCCTTTAGGCTGGACCCTACTCTTAGACTTTTTAGCCATATTTGGTATGCATGTCTTGGGGCAACCCTAAAGCTTGGTAAACAGGAAAGCCTAGCTTCTCATCAAAGAGACACAAAACATCTGTCCCTGGAGCAGAGGCATATGACCCCTCTCCCATGACATGCTACCTAACCTGGTGTTCACCCTGGGGCTCTCAGCACTACAGCTTCTAAGGTGGCAATTTTAAAGCCTACATTAAGCAAGGCCTACTGTTTCATCTGCTAGCCTCAATTATGTCAGCCACACATGGCCTTGGTGCTCCAGTCCAAGGCCCCCAAATTAGTCGCAGGCTAGCTTCTCTGTTTACTTAATTTGCCTCAGCAGGCAACCTGAGGACTCAGTAGTTTTGGCAGCACTAGTAGGGAGCCTACTGGCCCCGGAATACAGGCTTCGCATCCCACCCACATCCCTGTGCCTGAGTTTGGGTGGCATTGCTCCATCTCCCAACCCTCTTCAGGGTTTGTATATGGTGTCAAGATTTGTGTATGGTGCCAACTGTGTAACAGTGGGCATGTGTTTCAGTGTATTGAAATGCAGGAGGAAAAGTCCTTAAGGAAGTGTCTGTGTAGAGTCTTGAGTTTTTGGAGCAGTTTGATTTAGAGTGCTTGTGTTGCCTTTTGCAAAAATGTGAGAAAATTCGGTGCAATACCTTTGGAGGCCTAGGTCCCCTAAGCATCTACCTCTGAGGGGCCAGGGATGTCCACAAGAATAAGTTCAGGTACTGAGGGACAGAAAAGCAGTACATTAAGACTCATAAAACCCCATGGACTAATCACCGGCTGCCAACCCATTTACAAGCAGTGTCTTCTCCTGGACCTGGCCTCCAATGGGTTCATTCACCCCAGACTTGGCTACAGATGCCCAGTAGGGGCTAAATCAAGTCATCTCTCCTTTCTGTTGCCAGCAAGGGTTTCTCTTACCAGGTGACCTCCCCATCCTACCCTTTATATCGCTCCCCCCCCCCACTCCATGTCCCACCTGTTTCTTGGCGGAGGCCTCTGTGCTGCTAGCCAGGAACTCCTAAACTTGGACAAATAGATGTACAGGCACCAGTAAATCAATTATTAACTTCAGGAGAGGCCTGGCCAGGGGAGAGAGGAGAAGTCAGAGCCAAATTGGGAACCATACATGCTTGAGTGAACAGGTGAGTGAAGAGGGTAGTTGGCTTCCTGCTGAGGCCTCTTCATTCTTCAGAAGCCTCTGCTTCTTGGTCCTTTCAAGCCAGATAGGGCAGATTACTGCATGGCCCCAAGGCAAGCTTGAACATTAATGAACAGCCTCAGGCTTCCTTGTGTGCTCTTCTCCGGAAAGCCTGCTTCCCTATCTGAAATTCACTCTAAAATTCATAGAAAACTTTAAGTTCTCCTAAAGTAGAACCTTAAGGTTGTTCAGGGCAGCTTTATTTTTTGGAGCATAACATTAGACACAACCTTAAGATCCAGCAGTGATCTTGGTGATACTTTCTTACAAGAGAATATTCTGAAGCTATTTTTTTAAAATGAATACCTACTTTGTATACTGATTCATTGGGAATGATCCCAAGTTCTGTTCCTAATGGAAAAACCATAACGGTAAAACAATTTGTATAAAAAGTGTTTTACATATCTTCTCAGAATAAGCAAGAAGTAAAGAATACAGAGGATCTGGGAGAAATTTCAGCAAAAATGAGAAGTCCATGCCATTTCTCATAAGTTTCTTTGTAGCCTTCCCTGAATATATAGAAGATATGTGAGTATAAATTCATGTCTCTCACACATTCTTACTTTCATAATAAACCATTGCACATGAAGCTTTGTACCTGTCCTATGAAATCTATCCTTTCCAAGACTCTTAGAATTTTCACAGAACTTCACAGCTGTGCTCTTTAACTGCCTACTCTATCCTTTCTCCTTTTCCATTCTGCAGAAAGTGTCTAATACCACCAGTCACTTTGTTGTTTCCAGAAATTGTGGGCATTTTTCAGTCCTCTCCTTATTCTTTCTCTCAGAAGCACTTAACATGCATGATCACTCCCTTCTTACATCACTTGATCCTATTCAGTTCTGTATCCATAGGCCTATCCTTATGTGGGAGTGCATGCAGTCTTGTTGAGGGGATAGCTGCATATGGAGGAACTCTCAGAGCTTTTTAACGAAATGACAAGAGATCTGTTGCTGGCCTTCAGAGGGTGAGGTAAATAGGAGCAAGCAAAGAAGTTACAGGGACTGTAAACTTTATTAGGGATTTTGAGATTTGTCCTAAATGCAGTGGGACTTAGCAGGACTCTGACAGCTTATGTTTTTAGAAGATCTTTCTAGATGCCATGTGGAGGATGGATTAGAGGAGGGTAAAGCAGAGATCAGCCACAATAATAATCCTGAAGAATAATCTAGAAAAGAGATGATGGAGTTTCCTAAAGTAGATGAGGGAAAATGGAGAGAAGTAGATTTACTGGATGAAAAGTTTGGAAGTATGATCATGTTAGGTTCCGGTTCTCCAGGTTTCTGAACCTTTCTCTTATTTCTTGCTTAACTTTCCCTATAATCTGCCAGTTGCCTTAGGCTTTTATCTTCTCCTACTCTCTACCACTATCCTATTCTGACACATGTCTTTAAATACGTACTAATACTCCTTCCTCTACAGAAGGAACCAAATTTCAGAAAATAACTTAGTTGTGGGCATGTGTTAAAGGAAAGGGGCAGTGCCTAGGCTTTCTGGTAGAGTCTCTTTCGTTCTGGTGAGCACTGAAGCAAAAGAAAGTAGAAAGTCATATGAGGCCAAAGAATACATAATTCTCTGGGGCATTCCAAGATGCATAGGAGAATAGAATGCATATATATGGATATTTCTGCATGTATATGGATAGTGACCTTGATGTGCCTGCTGGTGAGAAGACCTTAGAAGTTCTATCCTTGTTACTGGAGAATAACATCTCCAAGAGATAAGAAAGGGATATCCTAGCCAAGAACAAGAAAAAGCCAGGAATGCTGGGCTATTGCCAACAACTTTTTCCTTACATGGAGGCAGAAGATTTATGTTATATTTTTTCCTTCAGACCCACAGAAATTAGAAGAGAGGGTTCTGGTCACAGTTGACCAGCAACTAAAGTCCTCTTTATTAAAAGGTCTTGTCTTTTGACCTCTAACAGTAACTCTATGTGTATACTGCATTTGATAGCAAAATAATTCTTAATTTGAATAATTTCTGCATGTTTAAAATATCTACTGTTTTTTGAGAGTCTTCACTGGTTTAAGTTACTTTATTATGTATATGTAAAGTTATTTCATATGATCATCAAAATAATGTTATAGGATAAGTATTAGTACTCCCATATTTATTAGAAAACTGAGGTATTACAGTTACTGAAAAACATACATACCTGAGGTAGTCGGAATTCTACCTAATTCAAACCTAGAATCTTGCAAGTAGAGTATATTGTTCACCTCCCATGTACATGCACTGTTCTCTAAAACTCTAAACTGTTTCTGGGATCAGATCCTACATAGCTTTTCCAGTTGTGCCCTTCTGAGTCATCCTGGCAAGTTACTACTTCAGTAAATATCATAAAGCAGATTCTTTATTTCTCATACCAGCAGGTGTCAGATTACTGTTGTATTGTTCATCATGAGAACCTAAAAATGTATTATCCCTATAAAGAGTTGTCTTTCTCCCAGGTAATCCTTGAAAAAGTGTAGAGCCTAGAAGTTCAAGCCTCCTTCAAAAGAAAAAGTAGTTTTTCCAGATCTATTTGAAAAGTTGCTGTATCCACACCCCACCCTCAATGATAAATTATGGCTCAGTGCTTGGCAAAATTATAAACTATCTTGCTTTTTCATACTTCTGGATAATAGTTTTTTCTGTTTTGACATTTGATAAAGATTACCCATGCTCTTACTATGGGAGTAACCATAGCAGGGTAGAGATCAAATGGGAAGAACCTACCACACAGCCCATTTTTTTTTTTTTAATTTAAGCTCTTCATGGGGGTACAAAAGCTCAGGTTATATACGTTGTCCATGTCCTGGCCATCCCCCTGACTCAGAGCCTCAAGCATGTCCATTCTGCAGACACTGCGCCTGGCACTCACCATGTAGTCATACCTCCATCCCCTCCCCCCACCCCCCACCTCCTCGAGTCAGCACCTTCAAGCATGACCATTCCCCAGGCAGTGCGCAATGCACTCATCATGTAGGTATACACCCATCCCCTCCCCCCACCCCCCGTCTCAGTCTGATATCCAATTGGTATCCTTCCCCGATGTGCATTTAGGTGATGATCAGGGAAACAAATTTTCTGGTGAGTACATGTGATGTTTGTTTTTCCATTCTTTGGATACTTCACTTAATAGAATGGGTTCCAACTCTCTCCAGGAGAACCAAAGAGATGTCGTATCACCGTTATTTCTTAGAGCTGAGTAATATTCCATGGTATGCATATACCACAGTTTACTAATCCATTCGTGGATTGATGGGCACTTGGGTTGTTTCCACATCTTTGCAATTGTGAATTGTGCTGCTATAAATATTTGGGTACAGGTGTCTTTGTTACAGAATGACTTTTGTTCTTCTGGTTAGATACCCAATAATGGGATTGCTGGATCGAATGGTAGGTCTACTCTTGAGCTTTGGGGATGTGGAAGAGAAGGGTCATTATATTTTTTTCAACACTTAGAATAACAATAGCTAGATTTATTAAGAGCTTTCTATTTGGTAGGCACAATTCTAAACACTTTATACACAGTAATAATCTAATATGGATAACTATTTTATAATAAAGGTACTATTATTATCCCTATTTTGTAAATGAGTAAACTGAGGCTTGGAAGATAATTAACTTGCCTATACATTCATTGCTACTTGGTCAAGAAGCCAGAATTTGAACATACTCTTTATATCCAGAGTTTAAACTTCTAATTACATAGTCATTGCTCCTGCCATTATGGTACAACCCGGACAACTCAATTTTCAGACTTTCTAGGCACCTACAATCAGTTTCATTGCTCTGCCAGTTCCACCCAGTAATTGGGTACTTTATTTGGATCTGAATACAAAGACCTTCACGGCATCCTGATATGCAAATGATGTCTCCTGAGAAGTTGACTGGAGTAAATTTTTCCTACAGGTCCCTGTGAGAGGCCTTTGCTTTTCTGCAGCTTTGTGAGATACAGCCCATTCAGGGAAAGAAGAAACTATGGTACAAACCATTGATAAGGTCGTCATCTCTGCTGCTTTCTGACAAAATGTGCTACTCAGTCAGCACATGCCATGGTCAGTTCAATAACAGTGGCTGCACTGGAATTTTGCTGTTTGCTGGCACAGGGAATACGCAACAGAGAAGATCAACCTCCAAGGTAATTTAGGTTCAGATTCTGCTTTATTTAAACCAGTCATTATCCTTTGCTAGGTCTGATGACTATGATTAATGCACCAAGTATTTCTTCTCTTCCTTGCTTTGGGTATTATTCTCCCACTATTACCAGAATTTCTCACAGAGTAAAGTAAATCATCACAGACTGGAGCACAGCAATGGTGTTGCTCTGAAAGCATCCCAGGTGGGTGATTACAGCAGGCTATACCTGGAATAGATGATATTACTGTGTAGTGTTCATTGGTAACCTACCACCTCCATCATTTAATGTCCAATACTTTCATTATTTTGAAAAAAAGACTGACAATTAAAGATTATAGGGAAGACAAGTAATAGGATCTTATGATCTAGTCTTCATTTGTAATTATGTTGTTATTTTTCTCCTTACTGTGTTCCCATAATGATTTAAGGCTGCTTCCAATGATCCACAAAATTCAACTAATTAATGCAAATAAAAATATGGGATATAAATTATAGTAGCATGCCTCAATCCATGTCCTGCACAACAGCTGGCAGTGACAACCACACCTGCAAATATTCATTGTTCTGGGTTTCAGGTACACTCTCAGGCACTTAACACACCTTGAAGATCAAAGCAGATGCTTGCCTTCATATTCTAGCAGGAGAGAAACTGATGATAAATAATTTAGGTAACAATTCACAAAATTATCTCAGATGGTACAAAGTGGTAAGTGCCATGGGAAAAAAATGGGAGCAGGCAGGGTGTGGAGAGAAGTTTGCAAGATTCAAATGGAGTAGGGGAGACCTCTATAAAGGTGAAATGAGAACAGAGACTTGAAGGAGGCTAGAGAGTGAGCCAAGAGGATTTCTAGGAGGAAGAATGTTGAAAGGGCTCATTATGAAGGAACAAAATACACTCCTGTCATTCCGTAGATTTTTAAGAGACCTCATCTAGGAACCAGAGACTAAGATCAGAAATATTTTTTACTATACCACCATATCTATTTCCTTAAAATGTATTCTCAGTTTGCATAGGTGTTATTTAAAGTGTATAGAATGAGAAATAGTTTTAATTATCAATCCCTTATCGCACATACACTTTGCAAATATTTTCTCCCATTCAGTAGGTTATTTCTTTGTTAATTGTTTCCTATTTTGTGCGTAATCTTTGTAGTTTAATGCCATGTTGTTTCTGTTATTATGATTATTATTTCTATTATTTCAGGATATTACAGGGGTACATACATTTTGGTTACAAGGTCTGACTTTGCCTTAGCCAAGGCAGGGCTAGAGAAATGCCCATCCCTCCTACAATGCTGACCATGTCCATTAGTTGTGAGTCTACCCACCCCACTGCTCCAGTCTCCAGGGAATATTACTAAAATGTGAGCACCTTAGTGTTGATCAGTTAGTGCCAATTTGATGGTGAGTATATGTGGGGCTTATGTTTCCATTCTTTTGATACCTCACTTAGGTGGATGGGCTGAAGCTCTATCCAGTATAATATAAGAGGTGCTAAATCACCATTTTTTTTTAATAGTTGAGTAGTGTTCCACAGTATTCCAATGCCCCATTTTATTAATCCACTCATGTATTGATGGACACTTGGGTTGATTTCACATCCTTGCAGTAGTGAATTGTGCTGCCATAAACATTTGACTGCAGATGTCTTTATTATAGAATGTATTTTTTTACTTTGGGTAGATACCTAGTAGTACAATTGCTGGATCAAGTGTTATTCCTATTTTTAGCTCATTGAATTATCTCCATATTATATTCCATATGGGTTGTACTAATTTTCAGTCCCACCAGCAATGTAAGAATGTTCCAATCTCTCCACATCATCGCCAGCCTTTGTAGTTTTGGGAATTTTTGATAAAGGCCATTGTCACTGGAGTTAGGTAATATCTCATTGTGGTTTTGATTTGAATTTCCCTAATGATTAGAGACATTAAGCTTTTTTTAAATATGTTTCCTGGCCATTATTCTTCTTTTGAAAAGTCTCTGTTCATGTCCTTTGCCCATTTATTGATGGGGTGGTTTAATTTTTTTTTTCTTGTTGATTTTTTTGAGTCCTTTATAGAATCTTGTTATCAGCCCTTTATTGGATGTGTAGAAACAAATATTTTCTCCCATTCTGTAGGTTCTCTTTTCACTCTACTGATAATTTCCTTGGCTGTGCCAAAGCTTTTAATTTGATCAGGTACCATTTGTTTGGGTTTTTTTTGCTGCTGTAGTTGATTTGGGGGTCTTGTTCAAAAATGCTTTGCCTAGAATGATGTGATGTCTAAGACAGTATTCCCCACATTTTCTGCTAGGATTCTTAAGATTTCATGCCTTAGATTTAAGTCTCTTATTCATGGTGAGTTGATTTTTTGTAAGACGTGAGAAGTGAGATCCAGTTTCAATCTTCTTCATGTAGTTACCTAGTTTTCCCAGTACCATTTATTGAAAAGAGATTATTTTCCCTAGTGTATATTTTTGTCTGCTTTGTCAAAGATTCAATGACAATATGCAGATGGTTTCATCTCTGAATTCTCAGTCCTGTTCCAAAGGTCTAGTCTCTGTTCTGTGCCAGTGCCATGTTTTAGTTACTATAGCCTTGTAGTACACCTTGAAGTCTGGTAGACTGATACCTCCCAGTCTGTTCTTTTTACTTAAGGTTATTTTGGCTATATGATGCTTTTTCTGGTTCCATACAAAGCCTAGAATTATTTATTCTAGATCTGTTAAGAATGATGATGGTACTTTGATAGGGATTGCATTAACTCTGTAGGTCACTTTGGATAGTATGGACATTTTAACAATATTGATTCTACCAATCCATGAGCAAGGTAGATTTTTCCATCTGTTTACATCTTCTACAATTTATTTTATTAGTGTTTCATAGTTCTCCATATATGTGTCTCTCACCTCTTTTGTTAAATATATTCCTACATATTTCATTTTCTTTGAAGCTATTGTAAAAGGTGGTGCATTTTTTATTTGATTTTCAGCTTGACTGTTATTAGCGTATATGAATCCATGTGATTTTTTGGTATTTATTTTGTATCCTAGACTTTACTGATTTCATTTATCAATTCCAGGAGTCTCTTCATTGAATCCTTGGGATTTTCTAGGTATAATATCATATTGTCAGCAAAGAGTGAGAGTTTGATCTCTTCTGCCCCCATTTGGATACACTTAATATCCCTCTCTTGTCTGATTGCTCTAGCAAAGAATTCCAGCACTATGTGGAATAGAAGTAAAGATAGTGGGTAACCTTGTCTGGTTCCAGTTCTAAGTGGGATTTTTTTTCAATTTTTCCCCATTCAGTATGATGTTGGCTGTGGGTTTATCTTATATTACCTTAATAATTTTAAGGTATGTCCCATCTTTGCCTATTTTGTAAAGAGTTTTCATCATAAAGCTGTGCTGGATTTTATCAGATGCTTTTCCTGCACCTATTGAGAGAATCATATGGTCTTTGTTCTTACTTTTATTTATGTGGTGAATTGCATTGTAGATTTCGTGTGTTGAACCAGACTTGCATCTCTGGGTCAAAGCCCACCTGGTCATGATGAATTATGTTTTTGATGTGCTGTTGGATTCGATTTGCTAAGATTTTGTTGAGGATTTTTGCATCTGTATTCATGAGGGATATTGGTCTGTAGTTTTCTTTTTTGGTTGTATCCTTTCTTGGCTTTGGTATCAAGATAATATTGACTTTGTAGAATGAGTTGGGCAGGATACCATCTTTTTCAATATTGAGAAATAATTTCTATAGTGTAGGTGTGAGTTTTCTTTGTAGGTTTGGTAAAATTCAGGTTTTAACTCATCTGGTCTGACCTTTCCTTGTAGGAAGGTTTTTAATTGCTGCTCCAATTTCTGTGCTTTACATAGGTCTATCCAGGGATTCTATTTTCTCCTGATCAAACTTAGAGAATTTTTCTGTTTCCAAGAACTTGTCCATTTACTCCACATTATGTAATTTTGGGGTATATAGATTTTTATACTATTCAAAGATAATATTTTGTATTTCTGTGATGTCTGTAGTGGCCTCTCCTTTTTCATTTCTAATTGAATTTATTAGAGTCCTTTCCTTTCTTGTTCTTGTCAGTCTAGCAAGAGAGCTGTCAATTTTGTTTATCTTTTTGAAAAACCAGCTTTTGATTTTACTGATCTTCTCTATAGTTGTTTTATTCTCAATTTCATTTACTTCTGGTCTGATCTTAGTTATTTCTTTTCTTCTGCTAGGTTCAAAATTAATTTGCTCTTCCTTTTCCAGTTCCTTGAGATGGTTTATTAGTTTGTTGATTTCTGAGCTTTCTGCCTTTTGGATGTGAGCACTTAATGTGATTTGTTTTCCTCTCACGAAGGTTTTTGCTGTGCCCCACAGATTTTGATAACTTGTGTCTCAATTATCATTTAGTTCAAAGAAGGTTTTGATTTCTCTCTGTATCTCCTCCTTGACCTAATAGTCATTCAACAATAGACTGTTTAATTTCCATGACTTTGTGAGGCAGGGAGTCTTTCTGTGGGAATTGATCTCTATTTTCATACCACTATGATCTGAGAAGATACATGATATAATTTTTATTTTTTTTTAATTTGTTGAGGGTTGCTTTGTGGCTTAGCATGTGATCAATTTTGGAGAAAGTTCCATGGGCTGATAAGAATGTATATTCAGCTTTATTTGGATGGAATGTTCTGTAGATGTCTGTTAGACCCATTTGTTCTAGAGCTCTGTTTAAATCCATTATTTATTTATTTATTTATTTATTTTTTTGCTTATTTTATACTTTGAAGATCTGTAGTGTTCAGTCAGTGAGGTGTTGAAATCCCAAGGTACTATGTATGGTATTACTGTTTGTCATGCTCTTTATATCAAACAATGTTTGCTGAATGTATCTGACCACACCTAAGCTGGATGCATAAATATTAAGAATTGTTAAGTCTTCTTGTTGGATATTTGCTTTCACCATTATATGATGGCCATCTTTGTCCTTCCTTACTTTTGCTATTTGAAAGTTTATGTTATGTGAAATAACTATAGCTCCCCCCCACTTTCTTTTGGCTTCCATTTGCCTGGAGGACTGTTTTCCATCCCTTGACATTGAATCTGCAAGCATCTTTGTAGGTGAGATGCAATTCCTGTAGACAGCAGATACTTGGCTTGTGAATTTTTGTCCACTCTGCCAGTCTGTGCCTCTTCAGAGCCATTCAAGCCATTCACATTTATTGAGAAGATTGATATTTGGGGTAGATTTCTGTTCACATTATTGGGTAAATTTCTATTGTTTTGTTTTACCTCTCGAGCCATCATGGAATCCAGGTTCTGGACTTTAACACTTGAGTGATATTACTTTGGAGAGTGTTACTGTGTTCAGTGTGTAATGTAGGTCTGAGTACTTCCTGCACAGCAGGTCTGATCTTCGCAAATTGCATCAGTGATTCCTTGTCTGGGAAAGTCTTTATTTTTCCCTCATAGAATTTTGTCAGGTAGAGAATTCTAGGTTGGCCATTATCTTGTTTTAGAAAATTGAGGATAGGCCCCCAGACCCTTCTAGTTTGTAAAGTTTCCTTTGAGAAGTCTTCAGTTAGTCTGATAGATTTGCCTTTGTAGGTTATCTTCTGTTTTCATTGTACTGCTTGGAGGATTGCCTCTTTCATGTTTACTTTGGTCAGCCTAATAACTTTGTGATGTGGTGATTGCCTTTTCACATTGAGTCTCCCAGGAGTTGTGTATGCTTCTTGTATCTGGATATCTAGATTTCTGGCCAGTCCAACCATATTTTCCTCCAGTATTTCATGAAATAAATTTTCCAGCCCTTGTGTATTTTCTTTTTCTTTCTATGGGACATCTATGATTCTTATATTTGGCTTCTTTACACAATGCCACATTTCTTGCATGTTTTATTCTTGCCTCTTGCTTCTGTGTTCTTTTTGTTCTTTTTCTTCATCTGACTGGTTTAACACATAGGAATTATCTTCAAGCTCTGAGATCCTTTCCTCTGCATCATCCATTCTACTCTTGAGGCTTTCCACTGTGTTTTGAAGTTCCTTGAATGCTCTTTTATTTCCAAGATTTCTGATTGGTTTTATCACAATATTTCAATTTCTTTAGAGAATTTTTCATTCATTTCCTGTATTGTTTTTGTGGCTTGTTTGTGTTGGATTTTTATTTTCTTTTCAATTCCACTGAGTTTTCTTACAAACCATATTTAGAATTCTTCCTGTGTCAATTGAATCATATTGCATAAGTTGGTATTCGTGGATGGAGATCAAATGTTTTCTTTTGGGGGGTGACTTTTCTCTCTGATCTTTCATGTTTCCTGCATTCTTGCACTAGTTCTTTCTCATCAGGCTACTTTGCTGAGAACTGGTCGTGTTGGGGCTGGTTTATGGCCCTATTTCCAGGTCCCCCAAAGGCCATTCCTTGATAGTGCTGGGAAGAGGAGTGCTGGTATTGTATTGCCTTAGAGGTATTTTGGCAAGTTGGGTTACCTCTGACCTGTTGTCTTCACCTGCTGCCAATGGAGATTAATGAATTTTGTCTCACAACTTAAGCTCCCAGGTGATGAATCACACTCGTATGTATAACTCCACTGCCCTCAAATAGCTTGTGATGGAAGGCACTGTGTTGAGCTATGGGATTACCCTCGTTTTTGCTTGTAGTTTCCATGGAGGAGCCAGTTATCAAAGTAATCTGCTGCCTCTGTTTTAAGCTTGAATTCCCCAAATGTGGTATATGAAAGCCCTGATCTTTGGGAAATGTCTTTTCACTCCTGAAGGTTATTTGAATCCTGTTTCCACTTGGAGCGGGATAATGACGACTAGTTCTTGCAAGCCTGATAGTGTATACTTCTTTGGTTGCTTCATCTACTCTCTTTGTCTGTTTTTTATTTTGTGACCTGTGCTTCTGAGATCACATCCAGAAATCATTAGCCAAATCAATGTCATTGACCTTTTCCTGTATGTTATCTTCTTGTAGTTTTACACCTTGATGTCTTACATGTACACCTTTCATCTATTTTTGTATGTGATGTAGGAGTCTAATTTCATTCTTCTGCATGTGGATATTCAGTTTTCCCATGATCATTTGTGAAAGAGACTGTCCTTTTCCCATCGTGTGTTCCTGCCACTTTTGTCAGAAATTAATTGGCATTAAATGCGTGAGTTTATCTGTGGGTTTTCCTTCCTGCTTCACTGGTCAATATGTCTGTTTGTGTGCCAGTGCCATGGTTTTCTCATTCCATTGGCTTTGTAATTTGTCTGGAAATCAGAGCATGTGATTCCTTTAGCATTGTTCATTTTGCACCAGACTGCTTTGGCTATTGAAGGTCTTTTGTGTGATTGCACCAAATCTGTAGATTACTTTAGTAGAATGGACATTTTCTCAGTATTAGTACTTCCATTCCTTGACACAGATCTCTTTCTGTTTGTCTCTGTTTTCTTCAGCTTCTTTCATCAGTGTTTTATGGTTTTCTGTATGGACGTCTTTTACCCCCACAGTTCAATTTACACCTAAGTATTTACTTTTTAATGTTGCTCTTGTAAATGGGATTGTTTCCTCAGTTTCCATTTTAGATAGTTTGTTAGTATGTAGAAATGGTTATTGACTTTTGTGTGCTGACTTTGTGTCCTGCACTTTCACTGAATTTGTGTATTTAGTTCTAGAGGTTTTTGGACAGAGCCTTTAGAGATTCTCTAAATATAGGATGATGTCATCAGAAAATAGAGACGAGTTCACATCTTCCTTTCCTATTAGGATATCTTTCATTTCTATCTGTTGCCTAATAACTTTTGCTGGACTTCCAGTACTATGCTGAAAAGAACTGGTAAGGAGTGGGCATCCTTGTTTTGTCTCTGATATTAAAGGAAAGGTTTTCAATTTGTCAGTGTTGAGTTTGAGTCTGTCGTATGTGGCCTATATTTTGTTGAGGTACCTTTCTTTCCTGCCTGATCGGTTTGGAGATTTTATCAGGAAAGAGTATTCACTTTAGTCAAAGTGTTTTCTGTTTCTGGAGATGATCAGAGGTGTTATCTTTGTTGTTGTTGGTGGTGGTGGTTTTTAAGAGACAGGGTCTTGATCTGTCACCCAGGCTGGAGGGCAATAGTGTGATCATAGCTCACCACAGTCTTTAGCTCCCAGGCTGAAGCGATCCTCTCCACACCTTCAGCTCCCAAAGTGCTGGGATGAGAGGTGTGAGCACCTGTGCCCAGCCAGATCATAGGACATTTTCCCTTCATTTTGTTAATGTGATGTATCATATTTGCTGATCTGTATATATCAAACTACCTTTGTTTCCCAGGGATAAATCTCAGTAGATTATGGTGGATGATTGTTTTAATGTGTTCTTGAATTGGGTTTGCTAGTGTTTTGTTGAAGATTTTCACATCTGTTCATTAGAAACATTGGCCTGTAATTCATGTGTGTGTGAGAGAGAGATAGAGAGAGATCGTGTTTTCCTCTTGTAGTGTCCCTGTCTGTCTTTGGATCAGGATAAAACCTGCCTTGTGATGCGAGTTTGGAAGTATTCCCTTCACTTCAATTTTTTTTTTTTTGGAAGAGGAGAGAAAATTAGTATTAGCTCTTCTTGAAATGTTTGGGAAACTTCAGCAGTGAAGCAGTCCTGTCCAGGGCTTTTCTTTTACGGGAAACTGGTTTTTTTGTCTGTTTTTAATTACTTATTCAACCTTCTTTCTCATAGTGGTTCTGCTGACATTTTTAATTCTTTGTGATTCTGTCTTGGTAGGTTTTAGAGGTCTAGGAATTTCTCCATATCTCCTATATTATCCACCTCATTGGCATATAGTTGTATATAATAGTTTCTTATGGTCCTTTGTATTCTAATGGCATTACATATAATGTCTCCCCTCTCATTTCTGTTCTTATTTGCTTAAATGGTCTTTTTTTTTCTAGGTACTCTAAGTAAGGGTGTGCTGATATTATTTGTCTTTTTAAAAAAACAACTCATAGTTTTGTTGATATTTTCTGTTGCTTTTATACCTGCTATATTATTTGTGGCCTGATTGTTATTACCTTTCTTCTGCTAATCTTGTGCATAGCTTGTTCTTTTTTCATTTCATTGAGGTCTAATATTAGATGTTTTTTGGTAATCTTTTTTGTTTTTGCTATAAGTATTATTTTTATAAATTTACCTCTTAGAACTGCTTTTGCTGCATTGCATAAGTTTTGGTATATTGTGTGTACATTTTCATTTGTTTTAAGATGTTTTTTGATTTTTAAATATTATTGTCTGTGTCATTGGTTTTTAGGAGGATGTAGATTAATTATTGTATGTTTGCATTTTTTTCTTAGGTTTTGCCGATTATTGACTTCTCATATCATTCCATGATAATTGGTAAAGATGCTTGATCAGTCATCTTAAATTTCTTAAGGTTTGTTTTTGTCTAACTTATGATCTATCTTGCTCATTGTTTTATGTGAACTTGAGAGGAATGCGTGTTCTGCTGTTGTTGGACAGAATGTTTTATATATGTCTTTTAGCTCCATTTGATCTAATGTGTAATCAAGTCAATTGTTTACTTATTGATTTTCTCTCTAGTTGATCTATTCCTTCTGTAAGGTGGGATATTCATATCTCATATTATTTCGGTATTGTAGTCTACCTCTCCATCTAGACCATTTACTAACTGCTTTATTTATTGAGGTGTTGCAATGTTGGGTTTATATATATTCACAGTTGTTATATTTTCTTAGAGCATTAACTGCTTTTTAATTTTGTAATTACCCTCTTTGTCTCTTTTTATAATTTTTGACTTAAAGTCTATTTTATCTGATATAAGAATAACTACTCCTGTTCTCTTTTAGTTTGCATTCACATGAAATACCTTTTTCCTTTCCTTCACTTTCAGGCTGTTGGTGTCCTAAAATTAAAGTGAGTATCCCATAAGCAGTGTATGATTATATTAATATCTTATTTTTTTATTCTATGCAACCATTCTCTGTATTTTTTAGAATGTAACCCATTTACATACACAGTAATTATTCATAGGTAAAGACTTTTTACAGCCTTTTTGTTGTTGTTGAGATGGGTGTCACTATGTCGTCCAGGCTGGTCTCCAAGTTCTGGGCTCAAGTGATCCTCCCACCTAATCCTCCCAAATGGCTGCATGCCACTATGCCCAGCTCACACAGCCATTTTATAATTTGTTTCTTGATTACAGCCTTTAATTCTTGGGCTCAAGTTATGATAGGGGTCCCCAGCCACTGTGAAACAGAAAAGAAAGAAAACAGAAAGAAATTCTGCAGACACTCTGTACCAGGAACTAAGGTTGTAAAACTTACTTTATGATTTCTGTAACTTACTTGCTTACAAAGAACAGGCTGGCACCAGAAAGATAAGAACTCAAGGCCGACATGCATGCCTGACCACTGCCTGCTCAGGACACTGCCCCCACTAGAAATTGAGATAATACATTGTAACTGTGCCCTTCACTCTTCCTAACAAATGTATAAAGGACTGTTACACTTTGCTCAGGGCTCAGAATTTGGACCCTGGTCCTCTGAGCCTCACGGGTGAATAAATGCTCATTTTCTCCCTCATCTGGTCTTTGGGACAGTCATTTTGGAGAATGATCCTCCTTCTCCTCCTGCAACAAAGTGATCATCCTGTATCAGGCTCTCAATGTACCACTATTCCTGGCTAATTTTTTAAAATTAGTTTTTGTAGAGATGGGGTCTTACTATGTTGTCAAGGTTTATCTTGAACTCCAGGGCTTAAGCAATTCCTGAACTTTTTAAAGAGGATTATTCTGCATTCTCTATCAGGCATTTCCTGTATCTACATTTTGGGGGGCCCATTGTTGGATTCATTAGTTTCTTTTGGTGGTATTGTATTTCTCAGATTTATCCTAATCCTTGTGTTCTCACATTGAGGCCTACACACTTCAGGAGATAGTCATTTCTTCCAGCCTTTGTAGATGTTCTTTGATGGTAATAGCCCTATTCTATTTAGTCTAGCACAGGATTCCAGATGGACTGGCTGGTATCAAATTCAGAGAGGCTGATCTTGGTGTCAGGTTTTCTAGTTAAGCTGGGTTGCTTCCTATACTTTTAGGTCAAATGGTACTGCTATCTGAGCTCTGTAGTCTAGTGAGACCGCTGACTGTTTTCTGTGCCATTAGGTTGAGCTTCTGGCTGGGTTGTATGATTTTTCATAATTAGAGTTTAAGATTGTGTTCCCGTGCTAGGAAGTACTGTTGTTTTGTAATCTGTAGTTGGGGAGGGGCATGTGCTTAGCTCCAAGGCTGGGTGAGGTCTCTGAAGTGCAGCTGAATTACATGGGGTTGGTAGGCCCACAGGCTCTACTCCACAGATCGGGTTGGAGTTGGGATTGACTCTGAGTTTAGGGTATGATTAAGCAGCACATCAAGGTTAAATGTAATCACCCCACTGCAGCTGGAGTTGGGTGATGCCAGATGTTCCTCAGAGGATTATCACTAATCTGCAGTTTTCTCCTGGTCTGGGGAGAACTAAACTGACTTCTGTAACTTGGTTGAATTACTTCTCCACCACTAGGGTTATGCAGAGAGAGCCATATGTTTTCTGTGTGGGTTGCTGCTGACCTGCAGTTGCTTCTCAACTTTGGAAAGATTTAATAAAGAACTCAGGGGCTACATGGGGAAACTGGCTAGAAATATGACCCTAGAAAACTGGAGGACCATGTTTCCTCAGTACAATGTTTTTGGATAGTCTCTCTAGTGTGGCACCTCCATTGGTTAGAATGCAGAGAAGCTGTCAAGATCCATGTGCTAGTCTCCATGAGCCCCACCTCCATTCTTTTTTTCTAACTGACTCCAATAATCTTGTTTTGTTTGTACCTCCAGTGTTTCCCGTGTGACAACACAGGAGTGAGCCTCCAGTAGAGGTTTCCAGAGTGGTGAGAGAAGCTAAATGTCTCCTTCCAACTTATTTTTTCACTGTAGAAACCATGGATCCAGGGGAATTCTATGTATGTGGTATTGTGCCAGATTGGAGGGGAAGGAGCTGCACAATCAAAAGCAAGCTGTTCCTGGATCGGAAATTTTCTCAGTTCTGGGGTCCTAGGGTGTGTTCTTAGCCTTATTTCCTTGTTCTTGGATATTCAGTATATGGATAGTTGCTAAGTGAATTTCTGTGGAGGGCAGCGAACATAGAGATCTTCTATTCTGCCACTTTGTTCACTTCTCCACAAAAAAAACTTATTTTTTAATTATAGTATATGTATGTATATATATACATGTGTATACTTATGTGTATGTATGTATATGTGTGTACATCCACACAAACATAAAAGTTGTCATTTTAATTAGTTTTTAGTTCACTACACACAAGCAATCATTATATTCACAGTGTTGGGCAACCATTACTACTATTCATTTCCAAAATATTTTCTTCCCTTCAACCAAAAAATGCACTTATTAAGCAATAATTCCCTCTACTCCCTCTCTTCAGCCCCTAGTAATAATCTAATCTAATTTCTATGTTACTAGATTTGCCTAGTCTAGATATTGCATGTAAGTAGAATCGTATAATCATACAATATTTGTCCTTTTATGTCAGGCTTAATAATATTTTAAAATTCATTCATGTTTTAATGGGTCAGAGCTTCATTCTTTGTTATGGATAAATAATATTCATATATATGTATATATGTATATATATGCACACATGTGTATCACATTGTGATTATCCATTAATCTATTGACAGACACTTGTGTTTTTTGTATTTTTTGGCCACTGTGAATAGTGCTGCTATGAACAATGGTGTACAAGTATCTGTTTAAATTTCTGTTTCCATTCTTTGGGGGTATGTTCCAGGAGTAGAGCTGCAGTCATATGGTAATTTTATGCTTAACTTTTTGAGTAACCACTAAATTGTTTTTAATATTGGCTGCACAATTTTATATTCTTAACAGCTGTTTGTAAGAGTTGTAGCTTCTCCACATTTTTGCCAACACTTTTAGAATCCAGTTTGAGTTTGTTTTTAGTTGTTTTTCTTTTCCCTAGTTTATAGCATCCAAGGAAATACAAAGTGGTAACTCAGTGTCCTTTTGGTTTACATTTCCCTAATGACTAGTGACTGAACATAATTTTATATGCTAATTGGCCCCTTCATATCTTCTTTGGAGAAATGTCTATTAAAGTTATTGGCACATTTTAAAACTTCTTATTTGTCTTTTTCTGTTGAGCTATGGGAGTCCCAACTAGACCTTTGTCAGAGATGTGATTTGAAAATGTATTCTTTATTCTAAAGGTTCTCTTTTCACTCCTTTGATAATGTCTTTTGAAGGACAAAAGTTTAAAATTTTGATGAAGTTCAATTTATCTATTTTTTTTTGTTGCTTATCTATTTTTTTTGTTGCTTTGATATCATATCTAAGAATCTGCTACCAAATGCAAGGTCATAAAGATTTATGCCTATGCTTTCTTCTAATAATTTTTTATAGTCTTAGCTTTTTTTCTTTTTTATAATTTTAGCTTTTGTAGAGAAGTTTTAGTTTTTATATTTAGTTAATTGATTCATTGTTGAGTTAGTATTTGTATATGGTAGAGTCCAATTTCACTGTTTTGCATGTGAAAATGATAGTCATTTCAGCATTACTGAAGACACAGTTCTTTCCATTTTGAATGAAATTGGCACCATGATAAACCTAGATGTACAGGTTTATTTCTGAACTCTATTTTGTTTATCTATATTTCTGTCTTTATGGAAGTATTACTTTGTTTAGTTTACAGTAATTTTATTAAGTTTGAAATTGAGAAATGTGAGTCTTCTAATTTATGTCCTCTTTTTCAAGATTTTTTTTAGAAGTTCTGGTGTCCTAATATTTCCATATGAATTTGAGAATCAGTAATTTTAACAAAGATTGCATTGAATCTGTAGATTACTTTAGGTAGCATTGACATTTTAACAATATTAATTTTTTACCCAAGAATATAAGCTATCTTTCCATTTAATTCTTCTTTAGTTTCTTACAGCAATATTTTTTAGTGTTCATTGTATAAATCTTGCATGTCATTGATTAAATTAAGTCACAGGTATTTTATTCCTTTAATGCTGTTGGAAAATGAAATTTTTAAAAAAACTTTTCAGATTGTTCATTACTGGTGTTTAGAAATACAACAGATTCTTGTTTGTTAATCTAAACCATTTTTCTTTTCTGAATTTGTTTATTAGCTCTAATAGGTTTTTTGAGATTGGTCTTTTCTTTACATAGGGCTATATCACCTATAAATAGAAATTTTGTTATATCTTTATTTTCAATTTAGATGTGTTTTATTTCTTATTTCTGCCTAATTACTCTAGCTAGAATTACCAGAGAAATATTGAATACCTATGGAAAAAACAGGCATCCTTTTTTTGTTCTTGATCTTATGGAGAACAATTTCAACATTTCACCCTTGAGTATAATGCTGTTTTTTGTTTTGTTTTGTTTTATAAAAGAGTTCTGTAATGCGGAGGAAATTCCTTTCTATTCCTAGTTTTCAGATTGTTTTTATCCTAAAAAAGTGTTAGAGTTCATCAAATGCCTTTCTACACCAATTGAGATCATCATGTGTGTTCACCCTTTTTATTACTAATGTGAAATATAGTGCATTGATTAATTTTTTATGTTGAACTTTTGTTGTATGTCTGTAATAATTGTCACTTGGTCATGTTTTGTTATCCTTTTAATATGTTGTCAAATTAAGTGTATTAGTATATGGTTTCTGATTTTTGCATCTATATTCATAAGCAATATTGTTCTATTTTGTTGTGTTGTCTATCTAACTTCACCATCAGTATAGTGTTGGTTTCACAGAATGAACTAACAAGGCTTCTTTCTTCTTTAATTTTTTGGAAGAGTTTATTTTTTGGAAAGAACTGGTATTATGTCTTCTCAAATGTTTCGTAGAATTTACCAGAATTTCTGATCCAACACATTGTGACCAAAACAACACAGTTGTTTTTAAGCTATAAAGTATTGGGGTAATTTGTTGCACAGTAATATTAAAAAAATAGATCCATATTATTATTTTCACTTCACAGAACAATATCCAATGATTCAGAGGGCTAAGTGATTTACCAACAATTGCATACCTACGTGTTAGAGGTAAAACTTGTACTCATGTGTCTCTAAATATAAATCATTTCATCACAGCTATTTCTCAAAATACCATGTATCTTCTCACTTTCCACAAGAGAACATGTTTTTCACATTCAACAAGTTTCCAAACCTGTCTGCACATCAGAGTTAGCTATAATGAGTATTAAGATAGAAATCTCTACCCCAAGCATACTGAGCCAGATTTTTTAGACATGGGGTCAGGAATCCACATCCTAAATTGGCTTCCCTAGGGACACTGAGACAGTTAGTTTGGGAAATAATCAGTGAGTCTGCTGCTTAGCCAGATTGTCATAGACAAATTAGAGGTTACTGTCAAGCTTTCCTTTGAAATATAACCCATGTCAGAAAATTGCACAGGATATGTGCTTATCTGATTAAATTTATATTTTCTGGGCTCCAATTTTTGCAAACATGTTTTGATCCTGAAAACTGAGAGACAGAACTTAAAGGTAGTATATGTGACCAAAAAGTATTTCTTGGATAATTCAACTCAATATGTTAACACCTTGCTAAATTCTGTGGTCACAGCCCTCTAAGAACTTACAACTGAGAAGGGGAGCTAAATATGAAATTGTTTCTGAGAAACAAAATGGTAAGTGGTTGTGACAATAAGCACAATGAGAATTAGAAGAATTATACCTAAATGTGGCCAGTAGTAGAAGTTTTGGAGGAACTCCATAGAGGAAGTTGTACCTGGAAATGGATATCCAATGAGTTGTGGTAAGCAAGGAAATCACTTCAGAAGTTCCAAGGCTAGAGAGGACAGAAAACCATGAGTAGACAGTGGGAAAAGTACTGTTTAGAGGATATAGTCTATGGCAGCTATGGAAAATAAAGGAGCAAGGCAAGGAGATTTGTGGCTATAGAAGAGCATTAAGCTTGATCCATATTTCTACTTTATCAGTTTCAAAAGCTACTGTTATTAAAGGTCAAGGACCAAACTCCACTGAAAATTTTAAAAATATATAGGATTTGATTTCCCAGAGCATTAGCTAAAATTTTTCCCATGATATTTTTACAGAAGATACTTGGAAGAATTTTAAGTGAAAAAGAAAAATTTGGTTTTGCCATTTCAAAATATAATAAGCCACTTGAAAATATAATAAGCCATAGTTTTTAGCCAGAAAATGACTAAAAAGTAAAAGAGAGAAAATTCCTTGTGTTAGCAAGGAGAACTCTCATGTATATCTGGTAGAAATAAAAAAAAATTGATAAACTAGTTTGGAAAATGTTCTGGCAGTATTTACTAAAGGTGAACATATGCAAACCCTATCATGTCAATTCTACTACTGGTTTTATACCCTACAGAAATGCATCTATATATATACTAAAAGACACATGCATAAATATAGATGACAACCCTATTTATAATGGCCACATCAAAAACTACCCAAATGTTTATCAACTGTAGAATAGATAATTAAATTGTGGTATAGTCACACGATGGAATACTATTCAGCAAGGAGCATGAATGAACCACGTTCATACACAACAATGTGAATAAATTTCACAAACATACTGTTGAGCAAAAGAATCCAAACACAACTGTGCACTTACATTTGTATAAAATACAAAACAAGTGAAGCCAATCTGTGTCGCTAGAAGTTAAATTAGTGATTATTTTTATGGTAGAAATAGTGGCTAGAAGGAGGTACAGAGAATTCTAGGGAACTGAAGTTGCTGTTTCCTAAGTTGGGTTCTGGGGACATGAGTGTTATGTTTCTTATCAAGATGTATGCTAATTATGTATGTACTAGCATATCTGTATGTTTCAGTTCAATACAAAGTTAAGAAGTTAATCTAATGGGGAATAAGAAACAATGCAATGACAAGATAAGGGCTTGAAACACAGAAATGCCCATGAGATCACAGTTGAGAATCATGAAAAACTTCAGTAAATTTGCCAGTAAAATCAGAGAAGAGACTATGTTGTTGTTATTTCTCAACACTCTTTATGGTGCTTGCTGGTCTATATGACGGTTATATCCAGTTGGTCAGTCCTTCTTCCAATTCTATCCTAGGATTATTTATAGAAGATGGGTCAGATCAAACACCTTTGGGACAGGAAACAGCATTCTGCCAACTAAATATATGATGATTAATTTCTACTGAGCTCTACCATTGAACATATCAGTTTTAGTCTCAGTGTGTCATTCTTTCTGCTTACAAGATGTTAAGTCTTGATGATGTCACTTTGAATTTTTATATTCCACAGTGAATTTTTTCTATTGGAATCACTTTGAGCAATGGTCACTAGATTTCATTAACACTGAGAATCGATTGAAATGTTAGCTTTTCTTTCTAAAGGGTAAAGCCACATCCCAGTACTTGACTGACTGAAGAGCTCTGCAGAATTTACTGAAGGGAAGCCAGGTTTCAAAAATCATCATTTCTGAAGAGATTCTTCAGAAATTCAAAGATGGCATGAAAAAGAGTGGGATAACACTGGAAAAAGAGAAATATGAATTTAAGAAAGAGCTCGAATTTTCATCTAGTGATCAGATTCTAATGCTTTTATATGACAGATGAAAGTATTTCCTAGTGACCTGGAAAGATTCTTTAACATTATGCTCAGTAGCAGATGGAGGCCAAGAGATGATATCTTGGGCACTATTCCAGGATTGAGCCACCCAAAGGAAAATCACTGCCTGGCAAGCCCATGTGAGAGGAAACATTCTATCGTGAACTTCCTCTTTCTTGGCATTGTAATGGTCTGTGTATGGCCCGTCTCCCCAGCTTTTATCCTACCCTGTAGGCACATTCTTTGTCATGTGAATGTGCAGTTCATTCCACTAGAGTTGGAGAACCTCCCTACCCCTGAGGTTAGGACACAGGATTGCTTTTGGTAAATAGAATGTGATCAGAAGTAACAGTATGCCAGTTCTGAGTCTAGCCCTTGAGAGTCACTGCATTTCCATTCTACCTTCTTGAATTGTTGTTATTGCTACGAGAGGAACAAGTCCTAGGTATCCTACTCATTCGTGAAGCATAAGAGACACGTGAAACAGACATGGACTCCAAACCACACTTGAAGTCAAGTCCAGTAGCACCCAGCTTAGATCAGCTAATCATAGCTGACCCACAGACACATGGATTACAGACACATGAGAAATAAATGTGTGTTGATATGGGACACTAAATTTTAGGTTGGTTTGTTAAATAACATTATTAACTGATATACCACTTGAGCACATTATTTTGTCAACCCAAGATTTTTTGCCCATATTGATACGGAGAATGAAAAATAAAAAAGGAAGGAAGGGGAAAAAAAAAAGATAGAAACCCAAGGTTTGTCATGCAAATTTTACATCTAAAATAGCACCTCATTTCTCTCTATTCCCTTACTCGTCTTAATTTTTTAGAGCATTTATTTAATGTTATAATCTGAAATAGTACATATTTCTTATGTATTGATTCTTTTTCTCTACACAGTAAAATGTAGTTTTATTATGGCTGAGATAATGTTTTGTTGCCTCAAATTAATGCTCAACATCTTGGTTGGTGCATGGTGGGTGTTAAATAATCATGTGCACAATGGATATACTATATGGTCCTTTTTTCTCTTTAGTTCAGTATGCATTATGTAACATTTTCCTGTGTATAGTTCAATGACTTAGTAACAGGAAAAAATGAGGAGGAAGAAATTTGTGGAGAAAAATGTAAGAACAGAAAACCTACAAGTATTGTCCCTGATGAAAAGTGAGTTATTTTTCCCCAGGACTCCAGTCATAGTTGTTGGCAAACACAGAAAAATAGAGAAAAAATACCAAGTGGCTTAGACAGTGTCATTAATGTAACCACAATGCAACTTAATTTCTGTATACTATATTAGATTTCTCATTAATTATGCCATGTCAGTGGATGGAGGAAATCTTTAAAGGGACTTTTGTGGCTTCTAAGACCTGTTAGAGTGCTTGACTTTGGCACCATATTAGTATCACATATCAATTAAATTATATGATAGAAACACCATAATGCCAAGGTCAGATGTTAAAGCCACTGAAGCCTACTATAAGGTGCAGTATTATATAGTGTAGAGCAAAGTATATCTTTAAACACATTTCTTTACTTTCGTGAGTACTTGCCTGTGGCTCACTAAGATACATACTCACCAATCAGTACTTCCTATATGAAGACCATCCCAGACAACTTTGTCCTGGGTTCTTTCTCTGGCTTACATAATTTGGTAGCCTCTTTAATTTGCATTAGAATCATTATCCTGTTCTATGCTGGGAAATGAAGTCAGGCCCTCCAAGAAAGGTAAAGTTGTCTCACCCTTAGGAGAACAATCTAATATCTGTTTATTCCATATCCTAGATTAGAAAAGGTTGGAAAAGGGGGAATCCCTTATTAAAGACTGTTCTCTGACCTTGATCACTGCCTGTAAATCCAAGTATAGGCTTCATTTAAAAGTGGGTCCTTAGGAGTGATTGATATTATTTTCTCTTTCCACAGCCCCATCACTAACTTCATAGCTTTCCTTGCTAAGCACATAAGAACTTAGTATCCCTGCTTGATCCTTTGAGGGCTCACACCACTGAGGCAAAATATGCCCAGCATGGTGCTTTGTACACAGCAAGTACTGTGTATAGATGTTTGCTAGATAACTGAACTACTAGGCATCTTTGATGACCATTAAGACCTTGGATCTTTTCTTAACTGGAAGTCATTTTTCTTCTCTGACTCTGTTTCTTGAAGTAGGGAGATGGTTCTGCTTTGGTCTCAGTTTTGTGACCCTGAGCTAATGTTTTTACCCTTTTGAACCAGGTTTCTCACTTAGGTAAAATGGGGATTTGATTAAATTTTGTGGTGATCTAAGAAGTTTGTACGATCTTCTGTTTTCTAGCTGTCAATTACTCCTGAGTCAGGCCATTTCATTCCTGGTTGGGTCCAGCTCTCAGTGACATTCCTCATCTTCCCCTCTGTTCATAGGAAGACCTGCATTCTGAGGATTCTCCTCTAGTCCTCTTAGGTCTATTTAGCTTCATAATACAGCCATGGTCCTTGGGCACTTGCTTCATTCTGTCCCCATAGCCATTTTATACCTGCTTCTGCATGATATGGGACCGTGGCACATGAGCAATAACTCTACTGCTACAAGGGCACCTAAATTATTTTTCAGTGTTTTCTGTTTAGGTACAAGGTAAACCAAAATTCCTCCTGCTTGGTGATGATATAATCCCTGCTTAGATATGTATGGGCTATGCATTTTTCCCCTGATTTTCATTTCTCCTTGATTTTAGCAAGAATATTAATGTGCACTGTAACTCTCTGCTAAGGGTATACGGAAAGTGCCATTAAAGGAATTCTTTCCTCCTCTCTCTCAGAAGAGTCACTTTTTCTGACTAAGTAAGATTGCCTTTTCCTTCCAGTTTCCTCTCAGCCTTCATGTATTTAGTGCTCATTTTCCTGGATAAAACATAATTAAGCAATGCACCCTGGGGCAAAAGCCAAGGACTCCTCTCAGATTGAGCAATGGGGCCCAGGCCCAACTCAGGAAACTGTAGCCAGCCTTCCTTGTTTGGTCTGCTGAATTGCAGGGCACAACCAAGGACAACATCAAGGACTAGTGGAAGGGTGGTCATCTTACTAATAACCTGTCTAACAGAGAAAAATAAACTATCAAACAGAAAGTAAGAGAAATAAACTCACAATACAACTACGTTTTGTTTAATTAGAACACCAGTGATCTAACTTGTCACCTCTTGAGTTCTTTGTCAGCTGTGAAAAGCCCTAAGCAGACAGTAACAGTGCAAACTTGTTGCTTCAGTTTCTGCCAAAAAAAACAGTTTTCAAGGACTCAGATAACTGAGCCTCACAGAGAAATAAAAAGAAAGAACTCTCTGACATGTTGCAGCCATTTTTGTTATTAGTTTGCTGAAGCAGAGGGAAAAAAAGCCATTTTTACCATATAAAACTGTGGCCCTCAACCCCTGGGCTATGGCCCATTACTGATCTGTGGCCTGTTAGGAAATAAGTCATGCATTGCTGCCTGAGCTCAATCCCACACCTCCTCCCCACCCACATCACACCATTGTCCCCCTATCCCAAGTCCATGGAAAAATTGTCTTCAATGAAACCAGACCCTAGTGCCAAAAAGGTTGGGGACCACTGCCTTAAAAGCACAAAGCAAGTTTCCTTTCTGCCTGACATTTCTTTCCTCCCTTAGTGTGCCATGGCCTCCCTGCTTTGGTTTTTCTTTTCTTTTCCTCCTTCTCTCCCTCCCTTCCTCTCTCCCTCTCTCTCTTTTTCTTTCTTTTCTTTTTTTTCTTTCTTCTTTCTTTCTCTCTCTCTCTTTCTTTCTTTCTTTCTTTCTTTCTTTCTTTCTTTCTTTCTTTCTTTCTTTCTTTCTTTCTTTCTTTCTTTTTCTTTCTTTTTTTTCTTTCTTTCTTTCCTTTATTCCTTCCTTCTTTTCCTCTTTCTCTTTCCTCCTTCTCTCTCCCTCTTTTTTCCTTTCTTTCTTTCCTTTGTTCCTTCCTTCTTTTCCTCTCTCTCTTTGCTCCTTCTCTCTCCCTCTTTCCTTTGATTTCTTTCTTTTCTTTCTTTCTTTCCTTTTTTTCTTTCTTTGCTCTCTTTCACTCCCTTTCCTTTGAGTGACTTCTTTCCTTCATGCCTTCCTTCCTTCCTTGCTTCCTTTCAAAAATAAATAAACTTTCACTTCTGTATATCCTAATCACTGAGAATTATTTCTCCTTCACCTATGGACTTCACATAGGAGAAGATCCCCTAAGATTTAGTGTGCCACATGGGGAAATCAAGTCACAGGGAAACTGAGTCACTTCTCTGCCTCTATACAAGAAACTCGGTTCTCAGCTCACCTGTCTTCTGTCTTGAGACTGCTCCCTCCTCACTAACTAACACCCAGGACTTCATTCTTGGTGCCCTCATTTGGAATCTTGTAAGTCTGTTGGGTTCTGAGTATGCTTTTATGTGCAAGGTACAGAGTGATAGCTTTCTGATTTGGTCAAGGAAAAACCTAGCACTGAGTTCACCACTCAGGAGGATGGCAGGGAAGGATAGCTCTAGCTACTCTTTCCTAGTCAATGGAACTGCCCCCATTAGTCTTCTCTTAGAGTTGCGGATGCCTGGCTTTGGGGGAAGATCACTAGGTTCCTGTCTGAGTCAGAACTTGAGGACACCCATTTTCTGGCCAGATCTCCAAGTCACTGTATGACTCACAGTTTAGGGAAACCTGATGTCTGATGAGAATTCCAGAGGTCATCCAAGTTGGGGATGCCCCCTCAGACTTCTGTTCTCAATATATGTTGTAAAAGGCCATAAAATGTCCTTTTCTCTTTCATAGTTGTTGTTGTGGGCAACATTGCATTAAGTAAAATTTGGCCTGAGAATGGATATCTTAATCATAATGTTATTCTGCGACTCAACCTTCTATTGTTATAAGCTTAGCAAAAGAATGTGGTCTGAAGTTCTCTATGTCCAGGCTTTCTTTCACCCTGCTAGATTTTCTAATCTTCACTGTGCATGCCACAGGTTACTTCTTCTCCAGCATCTATCGCTGTCTTCACTTTCCATATAAGGTTTCTCTTTTGGTTTCCCCTGTTCTGCCTCCTTCTTCTCCATCCCCACCACTCTTGCCCAGCCACACTTGCTAAGACCAGGCAGACCTTCTGCACCTGTACAACAAGTCCCTCTTTGGAAGGCTGTGGGATTAGAAGACATCATAAATCACTCAGAGCCAGGATGAAAATTCCAGCATTTTTCCTCTCATGACTGTCCTCTTTACTACTTTGATTCTTTCTACCAAGGAGGGAAAAACCAGCCTAACAAGGCACTTCATCTCCCAGTTAGCCTCCAGTATTTGGCATAGACTCCAAAAGCTTAAAACAGGGCCTCAGAGTCTACAGGTGGAGCTTTTAGATATGGCCTTCAAGGTCTTTAATAACCAAGATGGAGGAGAGAGGAAAAGAGAAAAGGAGACATACAAAGACTCTTAGAGCAGAAGGAACCTTTTCAAATGGTAGCCACCACTGTGTGAAAGGTTTTTCAGGGACAAAGTTACCTTAGAGGCTCAGGCAAGAAGACATCAATGCCACAACCCAGACTGGGAAATACACTCTCCTTTAACTGCTATAAACTAGGACATTGGAATAAGCAGTGCCCCAGGAAGCAGGATCCACCAGGATCATACTCTAACCATAAAAAGGAAGGGCATTAGAAGCAAAAATGCCCTCTTCCTAAAGCAGGAGATCACACTCTCATTTGGGACCCCACAGACCACCTGTTCTCTTAATGCCCACAGATCTTTTGGGATTACTTCAGTCTGATTGATAGACCCTGGCTTCAAACCCAGCTATACTTTGCAACATCAAAATGGCGGAGCCTAGGGTAACTCTGTCACAGGTAAGCAAATCAATATTCTAATTTAACAGCAGAGCCACTTATTCTATTCTCCCTGAAGTTTCAAGACGTCTGATTCTCTCCCTTATCTCCATTATCAAGTGGAAGGTAAAATATAAACCCCCTGTTTATTCCACAGTGCCTCTGATCACTGGGACATCAGATCTTGGCTTACTCCTTTTATTGCTTCCCAATTGCCCCAGAGTAGGAAAACACTGTGGGTAAGTTAGGCACCTAACTCCTTTAACAGCAAGGGTTCCTTTCTCAGCCACTAGAAAAGTTTAACTAAGACTTTGTGTACAACCTTCTTTTTCCCTTTATTTAGGCCTAAAGTCCTAAATCTATGCTTTTAGGAAGAAAGTAAAAACAACATAGAAGGAAACAGTAAATAGGGGAGGGAGAGATGTGAAGAAAGTTAAAGAGATGAAAATGTATTTTTTATAAGAAAAGTAAAAAGAAAAGGGAATAATTTTGTGTGGAAAGGATTCTGTGTAGTACATTTTTGTCCTGAAGTAACTGGTGGTTTAATTTGAGACAAAAACAGAGGTCTTACACATGTCATACATGATCCGTGCAAGTCAAGATAAGGTTTGTAGAGGGAAATTTATGAAAGAATTTTGTATGTGATCAAGTTGGCTGTAATTAAAAGGGAAATTTCTGGTTAAAACAACAAAATTTTCTGTTCCCAGTTATGGGACTTACATTTAAAACCTCCTAAATTTCTGTTTTTATATACATGTTCAAATTGATAAACAAATTACATTAAAGGTTCAATCTGTCACTAGAGAGTTAAAATGTAGACTTTCTTAAACTTTCTTTTGTCTGCTGAAGCTGTGGTTGCTACGTTATGGATGTTAAGATAAAGCTCAATGTCTATTTCTATGTTATCAAAATTCAAGGTCTGTTGAAACAGCCAGTTCTGGCAAGAGTGTGAATATTAAAAACTCATTTAACACTGAAGAAGAAAAAAAGTAAAAGAGGCCTGAGGTTTTTCTATAACATGATTTCTGTCCCACCTTTAGTCAGACTTTTAAAACTTTTAAAACTGTCTATTTTCAACCCTGTCACCCTACATAACCCAAATGGCTCTCAGCTCAGGTGGGGGCATCTCAACCTTCATGTCCAGGAGGAAGCAACTCCAGAAGATGAGACCTCCAGCCATATTATCCAGATTTTGACTTCATTAAACAGAATTTTTTTTAACAAAGAGAGGGGGAAAATGAAACGTGGTCTTCTTACTAATAACCTATCAAACAGAGAAAAATAAAACTATCGAACATAAAGTAAGAGAAATAAACTTACAACACAACCACCATTTGTTTAATTAAAACACCCATGGTCTATCTCTGAGTTTTTTCTCTGCCTTGAAGAACCTTAAGCAGTGTACAAACACCTCCAAAAAAACTTTCAAAAAAACCAGATTTGAAGGACTCAGATAACCCAACCTCACAGAAAAATAAAAAGAGATTAAAAAAACTCCCTTATATCCTGTAGCCGCTTTTGTTATCATTCTGCTGAAGCGAAGGAAAACAAAAACATTTTCAAATCACCAAGCAACTTTCTTCAGCACCTGACATTTCTTTCCTCCCTCTGTGTCATGGCTACTGTCTCTC
Source organism: Lemur catta (assembly GCF_020740605.2). Classification (NCBI taxonomy): domain Eukaryota; kingdom Metazoa; phylum Chordata; class Mammalia; order Primates; family Lemuridae; genus Lemur; species Lemur catta. The sequence continues at coordinate 1,466,488 of NC_059156.1, forward strand.
CCTCCCTCCCTTATTTTCTTCCTCCCTCCATCTCTCCTTCCCTCTCTCCCTGTCTCTCTCTCTTCCTCTCTCTCTCTCTTCTTTCCCAGGAAAATCAAAACACATTTATTTTTCTATATCTTAATCACTGAGAATTCTTTCTCCTTCCTAAGTATGGACTTCACACCCTAACACTAGTGTAATAGGCTGCATAAAGGATGGCAGAAGGAATGATAAGGTGTGTATGTGTGTGTGTGTTTACTGATCTCTGCCTTCCCCATTTTTTCATTCTTGCTCCCATTTTCTCTTGTCTTTTCTGTAGCTAGACCACTACAGTTGAGATTAGAAAGTCTTTGAATAAATTTATTTGTTTAAATAAAGAAATAATTTAAAAGCAATATATTTGCAACATTTAAGTACTAAACTAAATACCAAGTCAACTAAATACATTAGAAAGCATAAAATTCAGTTTGCAATAAATACAATTAACATATTCTTGGATGTCTCTAAGCCTTTGTTTGCTAAAGGCAAGACAGAGGAACCATAACCAACTTTAATACAGTAAAAGAAGGTATCAAGGCACAAAGGGAATGGAAATCTTTGGGGGTAAGACACAAAATACAAACAGAATATTTTGTTTTTAAAAAATTTTTGATAAAATACACATAATGTCAATTTAACATGTTAATCATTTTCAAGTGTATGATTCAATACAGCTAAGTATATTCATGTTGTATGAAACCAATCTCCAGAATTCTTCTCATTGCAATGCTGAAACCCTATACGCATTAAATTATTAACACAGATGCCCTTTACAAAGAGGAGGGATGCTTGAGTTTTAATAAATATGTTTTAAAATAGATATCCATCTTCTACAATTTCAGAAAATAGAAACAGAGGGAATACTTCCTAACTCATACTATAAGGTCAGCACTACCATAATACCAAAATCGAATAAAGACATTAGGGAAGACCCTCCCTTAGTGGTAGGGTCTTTCTCTGTGTGACTAGTATAAATCTATGGAACTTTGGAACTAAAAAATAACCCACAAATTATGGATTCGGCTAGTTGAACCAGAGTCAGTGGGCAAAGATTGAGCATCTCTCCTCAACACTGTTACTGTAAACCAAAGTTTGGCAGCAATCTTGGGCAGTGCCTTTTCCCCAACCTGGTGACTTTCCCACCAGCAGGATACGCTCCACACTTGGAGATGGGGAGAAATGAGAAAAGTTGCTTTCTTCCTGTGACTGCTGTGAATCTGTGGGGCCTTAGAACTAAGCAAGGGGAAGCCTGTTGTTTTGGTCCAGCAGGCTAGTTTTGATCACCTGATAAGAACATAAATCTAGGGCTTGTCATTGGAACCCAGGCCAATGCCAGCTTTGGGGTTTGTGGACTGGGAAGGAAAATCCTGGCCAGAGTCCTCAGAAATTGCACTAATTGATGTCCCCCACCAGGAGCTACCTTGCAAGTACGGCAAAAAAGCCCTGAATAACATATTAGCAGCACTCTCCTAGCAGCAGATCAAGAAACAATGGAAGTAAATGCTCTCAGGCTCACAGATACCTGTTTCCCTTACCCCACCTAAAGTGTCAATAGGGCTCAAGTAACCCTAGGAAATGACAAGACATATCCTAAAGATCAGGGTATTCCTATACCTCATTAGGGGGACTAAAGCCTAACACAAAAGCATCGGAATAACTTGATAATAGGCTTCACCATGCAAACTACTAGCAACAACATAGAGGGAAACCCTATAGCCCAACACAATGCCCTGCATCTTAAACTATTGGAGGGCAAAAGAATCACATACACACAAGAGTGATTCACAACCTGGAAGCTTAAGCTGGGGGCCGAAACTCACTAATTTCCTTTGGCAAGAGGTGAAGACAACAGGTCACAGGTAACTCAACAGGCAAAAACACATCTAAGGCAATACAGGACTAGCACACATCTCCTCAGCACTGGAGACGAGTGTCCCTTTGGGGACTTGGAGATAAGGACATAAATCAGTCCTAGAACCCCCATTTTTGACACAGTAGCCTGATAAGAAAGAATCAGTGAAAGAACACAGGAAACATGAAAGATCAGAGAGAATAGTCACCTCCCAAAGAAAACATTCCATCTCCATCAATGGATACCAACTTACACGATATGATTAAATTGACAGCGGAAGAATTCTGAATATGGACTGTAAGAAAGCTAAATGGAATTGAAGAGAAAATAGAAACCCAACAACACAAAGAAGCCACAAGAACAATACAGGAAATGAATGAAAACTTCTCTAAAGAAATTAAAATGCTACAAAAAACAAACAAACAAAACTAAACAGACATTCTAGATCTGAAAGATCATTTAAGGGACTTCAAAACACAGTGGAGAGCCTCAAGAGTAGAATGGATGATGCAGAGGAAAGAATCTCAGAGCTTAAAGATAATGCCTATGTGCTAAACAAATCAGATGAAGAAAAAGAACACAGAGACAAGAATAAAACATACAAGAAATGTGGGATTATGTAAAGAAACCATATATAACAATTATAGGCATCCTGCAGAGAGAAGAAGAAAATACACAAAGGCTGGAAATTTATTTCATGGAATACTGGAGGAAAATATGCCTGGCCTGTCCAGAAACCTAGATATCCAGATGCAAGAAGCACAGAGAACTCATGGGAGACTCAACATGAAGAGACAATCACCATGTTACATAATTAGACTGGTCAAAGTAAATATGAAAGAGGAAATCCTTAAAGCAGTAAGATGAAAACAACAGATAACCTACAAAGGAAAAGCTGTTAGGCTAACTGCAGACTTCTCAACTGAAACCAAACAAGCCAGAAGGGATGATGGACACATCCTCAATCTTCTAAAACAGAATAATGGCCAACCTAGAATCCTTTACTTGGCAAAACTGAGCTTCATCTATGAGGGAGAAATAAAGACTGCCCCAGAGAAGCAATCACTGATGAAATTTGTGAAGAACAGACCTGCTATGCAGGAAGTACTCAGACCTGCATTATACACTGAACAGTGCAATAGACATCCACCAAATTAAAATCAATTGAAGTAAAGTACAGAACCCAGATTCCACATGCCTGTGCTTATTTTGTTAAGAGTGTTTATCATAAATGTGTGCTAGATTTTGCCACATGCTTTTTCTGCATCTATTGAGAGAATCATACGGTCTTTGTTCTTGCTTTTATTTGTGTGGTGAATTGCATTTATAGACTTGTGTATGTTGAAACAGCTTTGTATCATTGGGACAAAGCTCACCTAATCATGACAAATTGTTTTTTGCTGTGCTATGGGGTTTGATTTGCTAAGATTTTGTTGAGAATTTTTCCATCTATATTTATGAGGGATATTTGTCTGTAGTTTTCTTTTTTTGTTGTATCCTTTCCTGACTTTGGTATCAATGGAATATTGGCTCCATAGAATGAGTTGGTGAGGATACCACCTTTCTCAATGTTGTGAAATAATTTCTGTAGTATAGGTATGAGTTCTTTGTAGCTTTGGTAAAATTTGGTTGTGAATCCATCTGGTCCAGGACTTTTCCTTATTGGAAGGTTTTTGATTGCTGCTCCAATTTCTGTGCTTGATGTGGGTCTGTTAAGGGATTCTGTTTTATCCTGGTCAAATTTAGAGAGGTTATATATTTCCAACAATTTGTCTATTTCCTCCATATTATGTAGTTCTGGGGCATATAGGTTTTTATAGTATTCAAAAATAATGTTTTGTCTTTCCATAATGTCTGTAGTGATCACTCCTTTTTCATTTCTAATTGAGTTTATTAGAGTCCTTTTCCTTCTGGTTTTTGTCAGTCTAGCAAAAGCATTCTTAATTTTATCTTTTCAGAAAATCAGCTTTGAATTTTATTCATAGTTCTGATCAGCTCTTAGTTATTTTTTTCCTCTGCTACTTTTGTGGTAGAGGTCCCCAGCCCCTGTGAAATAGGAAAAAAAGAAACAGGAAGAAATTCTACAGAAACTCTGTACCAGGAAAAAAGTTTTTAAAACTTGCTAACTTGCTTTATGACTTCTGTAAGTTACCTGCTTAGAAAGAACAGGCCTACACCAAAAAGATAAGAACTCAAGGCTGACATACAAGCCTGATCACTGCCTGCTCAGGACCCTGTTCCTGCTGGGAACAAAGATAATACATTGTAACTGTGTCCCTCAACCTTCCTAAAAAATGTATAAAAGACTGTTACACTCTTTGTTCAGAGCTCAGAATTTGGACCTTGTCCGGTGAGCCTTGCTGGATGCTCATCTTCTCCTTGCCTGGTCTCTGAGTCAGTCATTAGGAGAAAAATCCTACTTCTCCTCCTGCAACAGGTTTGGAACAGATTTGCTCTTCTTTTTCCAGTTCCTTGAGACAGTTTATTAGTTTGTTGATTCTTGAACTTTCGGTTTTTTGGAAGTGAGCATTTAATGCTATTAATTTTCCTCTCAGGAAGGCTTTTGGTGTATCCCATCAATTTTAATAACTTGTGTCCCTGTTATCCTTTAATTCAAGGAATCTTTTGATTTATCTGTATCTGTTGCTTGACCCAGTAGTCATTCCATAATACATTGTTTAATTTCTACAACTTTGTAAAGTGGTGAGTATTTCTGTTGGAATTGAACTTTAATTATATACCACTGTGATCTGAGAGGATACATGGTATAATTTCTATTTTTTTAAATTTGTTGAGGTCTGCTTTGTGATCAATTTTGGAGAAAGTTCCATGGGCTGATGAGAAGAATGTGTATTCTGCTTCATTTGTATGGAATGTTCTGTAGATGTCTGTTAGATTCTTTTCTTCTAGAACTCTGTTTAAGTCCATCATTTCTTTGCTTATTTTCTGCTTGGAAGATCTGTCCTGTTTAATCAGTGGGTGTTGAAATCCCCAGCTACTATGGTGTTATTGTTTGTTATGCTATTTAGATCAAACAGGGTTTGCTTTATGTATCTGGGTGCTCCTGAGTTGGGTGCATAAATATTAAAAATTGTTAAGTCTTATTGTTGGATGTTTCCTTTCACCATTATATAGTGACCATTTTTGTTATTCCTTCCTTTTGCTATTTTAAAGCTTATGTTATCTGAAACAAATATAGTTATCTTTGATTTCTTTTGGCTTCCATTGACCTGGAGGATCCTTTACATCCCTTGATCATGAGCCTGAAAGCATCTCTGTAGGTTCAGTACATTTCCTGTAGACAGAAGATACTTGGCTTGTGAATTTTTATCCACTCCGTCAGTCTGTGCCTCTTCAGAGGATGATTCAAGCCATTCATGTTTATTGAGAGGATTGATATTTGGCATAGATTTCTGTTAATATTGTTTTGTAAATTCTTATTCTTTTGTTTTAACTCTCAAGGAGAAAAAGCATCTGACAAAATCCAGCTCACATTTATGATAAACACTCTTAACCAAATAGGCATAGATGGGACATACTTTAAAATTATTAAGGCCATATATGACATATCCATAGCTAATATCAAACTCAATAGAGGAAAATTAAAAACACTCCTGCTTAGAACTGGAATGAGAAAAGGTTTCCCACTACTTCGATTTTCATTCAACATAGTGATGGAAGTCCTTGCTAGACCAATTAGACAAGAGAGGGGAATTAAAGGTGTCCAAATGGGGGCAAAAGAGGTCAAACTCTCACTGTTTGCTGATGATTTTGCTATTATACCTAGAAAATCCCAAGGACTCAGCCAAGAGACTGCTATAATTGATAAACTAATTCATTAAATCTCAGGATACAAAATTAATGCACACAAACAAATCAGAGGCATTCATATATGCCAATAATGGTCAAGCCAAAAACCACATGAAAAACACTGCATCTTTTGCAATAGCTTTAAAGAAAATGAAATATCTAAAATACTTTAACCAAAGAGTTTAGAGACATATACAAGTAGAACTACAAAACACTTAAAAAAGAAATTGAGGAGATGTAAACAGATGGAAAAATCTACCTTGCTCATGGACTCCCAGAATCAATATGGATAAGATGTCTATACCATCCAAAATGATCTACAGAATTAATGCAATCCGTATCAAAGTACCACCAGATCTACAAATAATAATTCTGCACTTTGTATGGAACCAGAGAAAAACATTGTATAGCCAAAACAATCTTAAGCAAAAAGAGCAAGCTGGGAGTTATCAGTCCACCAGACTTAAAGCTGTACTACAAGGCTATAGTAACTACAGTAGCATGGCACTAGCACAGAACAGAGACGTAAACCTTTGGAACAGAACTAAGACCCCAAATATAAAACCATCTTAATATTGTCATCTAATCTTTGACAAAACAGACAAAAATATACACTGGGGAAAAGAATCTCTTTTCAATAAATGATGCTGGGGAACCTGGATAACTGCATGCAGAAGATTGAAACTGGATCCCCACCTCTCACGTCTTACAAAGATGAATTCACAATGAATAGCAGACTTAACACTAATGCATGAAACATTTAGAGTTCTAGAAGAAAATATAGAGAAGATTCTTTCAGACATTGGCATAGGCAAAGAATTTATGACGAAGAGCCCCAAAACAATCACAGCAGCAAAAATAAATAAATAAATAAATAAATAAATAAATAAGTGGTACCTGGTCAAATTAAAATCTTCTGCACAGCCAAGGAAACTATCAGTAGAGTGAAAAGAGAAGCTACAGAATGGGAGAAAATATTTGGTTCTACATATCCAATAAAGGGCTGATAACAAGAGTCTATTAAGTTCTAAATAGATTCTAATTTTTTCCCATTCAGTAGGTTGTCTATTTACTCTCATGACAGTTTCTTTGTGCAGAAGCTTTTTAATTTAATCAGGTCCCATTTATTTATTTTTGTTGTTGCTGTGATTGCCTTTGGGGTCTTCCTCATAAATTCTTTGCCTAGGCCAATGTCTATAAGAGTCTTTTCCACAGTTTCTTCTAGAATTCTAGTAGTTTCACACCCAAGGTTTAAGTCTGTTATCCACTGTGATTTGATTTTTGTGAGAGGTGAAAGGTGTGGGTCCTGTTTCAGGCTTCTATATACGGCTATCCATTTTTCCCAGCACAATTTATTCAATAAGGATTCTTTTCCCCAGAGTATGTTTTTGTCTGTTTTGGCAAAGATTAGATGGTTGTATGAGGATGGTTTTATATCTGGATTCTTGATTCTGTTCTACTGGTCTGTGTATCTGCTCTTGAGTCAATACCAACCCTTTTTTAATAACCACAGCATTGTAGTATAGTTTGAAGGCTGGTAAATTAATACCTCCCATTTTGTTCTTATTGCTTAAAATTCCTTTTGATAAATGGGGTAGAACTCAGGAAAATCAGCAAGAAAATAATCAAACAACCCTATCAAAAAGGGAGCAAAGGACATGAACAGAAATTTTTCAAAAGAAGATAGAAGAATGGCCAAAAAACATATGAAAAAATGCTCAACATCTCTAATTATCAGGGAAATGAAAGTCAAAACCACAATGAGATATCACTTATCTCCAGTGAGAATGTCCTTTATCAAAAAGTCCCATAACAACAAATGTTGGAGTGGATGCAGAGAGACAGGGACACTGATACACTGCTGGTGGCACTGCAAACTAGTACAACCTCTGTGGAAAGCAATATGGAGATACCTTAAACAAATACAAGTAGAGCTACCATTTGATCCAGCAATCCCAATATTAGGCATCTACCCAAAAGAACAAAAGACATTCTATAACAAAGACTCCTGCACCTGAATGTTTATAGCAGCACAATTCACAATTGCAAAGATGTGGAAACAACCCAAGTGCCCATCAATACATGAGTGGGTTAATAAAATGTGGTGTATGTATACCATGGAGTACTACTCAGCTATAGGAAACAATGGTTATGTAGCACCTCTTGTATTTTCCTGGGAAGAATTGGAACCCATTCTACTAAGTGAAGTATCCCAAGAATGGAAAAATAAGCACTACACATGCTCACCATCAAATTGGTTTCACTGATCATTACCTAAGAGCACATTTGGACATAACATTGATCGGATGTCGAGCAGATGTGCATAGGGGAGGAGATGGATGTATACGTACATAATGAGTGTGATGCGCATTGTCTAGAGGATGGACATGTTTGAAGCTCTGACTGGGGGGGGGTGCAGGGCAATGGCAAATACATCACCTAAACGTTTGTACCCCCAAATATGCTGAAAGAAGAATAAATAAATAAATAGTCTATTAAGAACTCAAAAAAATCAATAAGAAAAAATCAAATGACCTTATCAATAAATGGGCAAAGGAATGAACAGAAACTTTTCAAAAGAAGACACAATAGTGGGTGATGAACATATTAAAAAATGCCAAACATCAGTACTCATTAGGGAAATGCAAGTCAAAACCACAATAAGATATCACTTAACTCCAATGAGGATGGCCTTTATCAAAAAGTGCCAAAACTACAAAGGCTGGTGACGATGTGGAGAAACTGGAACACTCTAACACTGCTGGTGGGACTGAAAGTTAGCACAACTCCTGTGGATTATAATTTGGAGATACCTTAAAGAGCTAAAAATAGAAATACCATTTGATCCAGCAATTTCACTACTAAGCATCTACCTAAAAGAAAAAATATATTCTATAATAAAGACATCTGCACTGCAATGTTTGTGGGGAGCATAATTCACTGTTGCAAGGATGTGGAAACAACCCAAGTGTCATTCAATCCATCAGTGGATTAATAAAATATGGTATGTATATATATATATATATATATATGTATATATATATATATATATATATACACACACACATATATGTATATATATATAGATCTATATATACATAAAAAGGAATACTACTCAACTACAAAAAACTGTTAATCTAGCACCTTTTATATTATCCTGGATAGAGCTTCAGCCCATTCACCTAAGTGAGGTACCACAAGAATGGAAAAATAAGCAGCACATGTACTTGCCATCAAATTAGCACCAAGTGATCAACACTAAGGTGCTCACATGGTAGTAATATTCATTGGAGGTAGGGGAACTGGGTATTAAACTCACAACTAATGGATGCTTTGAGTATTGTACAGGTAAAGGACTCGCCTTTACTCCTGGCTTGGTTGAGGCAAAGTTATAACATGTAACCAAATTGTTTGTTCCCCCATTATATCCTGAAATAAGAAAAACAGTATTGAAAAATAAAACAACAAATAAAGACATTACAAGAACAAGAATACACAGGTCCAGACAGTATTGTTCATGCCTGGAATCACAGCACTGTGGGAAGCTGAGGCAGAATATCACTTGAGGTTTGGAGTTCAAGAACTACCTAAGCAACATAGCAAGATACTGCCTCCTACAATAAATTAAAAATAAAAAAGTAGCCAGGCAGGCCAGAGCCTATTGTCCTAGCTACATGGAAGGCTGAAGCAAGATCACTTTAACTCAGGAATTCCAATCCAGTGAGTTAAGATTTTACGACTCCACTCCAGCCTGAACAACACAGAGACCCCCTATCAAAGAAAGCATAGTGGGAGGGAAAGAGGGAAGGAAGAAAAGACAGAAAGGAAGAAAGCAGAAAAGAAAAGGGAGGCTGGGAGGACACAGGACTACAGATCAATGTACATAGAAGCAAACGCTACTACCAAATTAAATTCAACAATGTATAAAAAGAATTATATACCACAACTAAGTGGGATGTAGTCCACATATGCAAGACTGCTTCAACATTGGAAATCACTTTAATTTATCACATAAACTAAAGAAAAACTTGTATGATCATTTTATTTAATTTTTTACATCTTATTTATTTAAATTTTTATTTTTTTATTTCAGCATATGGGGGTAAATATTGTGTATTGTGAAGGGTATAGTGACAAAGGTGTAGGTCACATATATTGTCTTTGCCCCACCTGAGTCAGAGGTTCAAGCATGTCTATCTCCCAGACAGGGTGCACCATACTTATTAGGTGTTAATATAACCAACTCCTCCTCTTCCCTCCCACCTGCCCAACACAAAATGAATGCTGCTACTGTATGTGCATGTAAGTGTTGATCAGTTAATAACAATTTGATGGTGAGTACATGTGGTGCTTGTTTTTCCATTTTTATAACACTTCACTTAGCAAAATGGGATCCATATCTATGTGGGATAATACAAGAGGTGCTAGATCACCATTGTTTTTTGTAGCTGAATAGAACTTCATGGTATCCATATACAATACTTCATTGATCTAGTCATGGATTGTTGGGAGCGGTCTCTGATTACGGGTGAGCACATAGCCAATAGAATCATTGCTGGGAGCCTTGTCAGGGCCCTCTACCAATCACTTCCCGCCACGACTACCTGCAATGGTATATAAGCCCACTGTCCTTCCTGTTCGGGGTCTCTCGCCATGTAACTAGACTAGATGCCTCATTAAACTGCTGTTGGAAGAACTCCAGTTTGTTGTGTCGTCCTTGCAGGCGAGTGCGGCGCGACAATGGATTGATGGGCACTTGGGTTTCCACATCTTTACAATTATGAATTGTGCTGCTATAAACATTGTATTGCAGATGTCTTTTTTATAGAATGTCTTTTTTTTTTCCTTTGAGTAGATGCCCAGTAATGGGATTGCTGGATCAAATGGTAGTTCTACTTTTAGCACTTTGAGGTATCTCCATATTACTTTCCACAAAGATTGTGCTAGTTTTCAGTCCCACCAGCAGTGTAGGAGTGTTCCTACCTCTCCATATCCACGCCAACATTTATTGTTTTGGGACTTTCGGATAAAGGCCATTCTCACTGGAGTTAAGTGATACCTCATTGTGGTTTTATTTGCATTTCCTCGATGATTAGAGATGTTGAACATATTTTCATGTTTGTTGGCCATTAGTCTATCTTCTTTTGAAAAGTTTCTGATCATGTTCTTTGCCCACTTAATGAGGCTGTTTGATTTTTATTGCTGATTTTCCTGAGTTCTATATAGATTCTTTTTATCAAACCTTTATTGGATGTGTAGCCTGCGAAAATTTTCTATCATTCTGTAAGTTGTCTGTTTGCTCTTGTAGTAGTTTCCTTGGCTGTGCAGAAGCTTTTTAATTTGATTATGTCACATTTTATTTATTTTTGTTGTTGCTATGATTGCTATTGGTGACTTTACCATAAATTCTTTTCCTAGGCCAATGTCTATTAGAGTTTTTTTTTCAACATTTTCTTCTAGAATTCTTGTAATTTCATGTCATAAGTTTATGTCTGTTATGCACTGTGAGGTGATTTTTGTACAAGATGAGTGATGTGGATCCTGTTTCATTCTTCTATGTGTGGTTAGCCAATTTTCCCAGCATCATTTATTGAATAAAGATTTTTTCCCAATGCATATTCTTGTCTGCTCTGTGAAAGACCAGATGGCTATATGAAAATGGTTTCATATCTGAGTCCTCTGTCTGTTCCATTTTCCATCTGTCTATGTCTCTGTTCTTGTGCCAGTGCCATGCTGTTATGGTTACAATAGCCTTGTAATATAGCTGGATGTCTGGTAAATTGATGCCTCCCAATGTGTTCTGTTTTCTTAAGACTGATTTTTCTATATGGCGTCTTCTCTGGTTCCATATGAAGCATAGAATTATTTTTTCTAGATCTGCAAAGAAAGATACTGGTGTTTTCATAGGGATTGCATTGAATCTGTAGATCCCTTTCGGTAGTATAGACATTTTAACAATGTTGATTCTGCTGACCCATGAGCATGGTATGGTTTTCCACCTGTTTATGTCCTCTGTTATTTCCTTCCTCAGTGTTTCATAGTTCTCTCTGTAGAGATCTTTCATCTACTTAGTTAAATATAGTCCTAAGTGTTTTAATTCATAGGTACTTTATTTTCTCTGTTGCTATTGTGAAGGAAATTGAGTCTTTGATTTGGGTCTTAGTTTGACTATTCTTCATGTAAAGGAATGCTACTGATTTCTGTATACTTATTTTGTAACCCAAGATCTTGCTGAATTTGTTTATCAATTGCAGTAGTCTCATGGATGAATCTTTGGCGTTTTCTAGATATAAGATCATATCATCAATAAAGAGTGGTAGTTTGACCTCTTCTGCCCCATTTGGATGCCCTTGATTTCCTTCTCTTATCTTATTGCTCTGGCTAGGACTTCCAGCACTATGTTAAATAGAAGTGATGATAGAGGGCAACCTTGTCTGGTTCCAGTTCTAAGTAGGAATGTTTTCCATTTTTCCCCATTCAGTATGATGTTGGCTGTGGGCTTGTCATATATTGTTGCAATACAGAATTAAGATACATGAAAAGTTTCAGCAGTTTTGCAGGGGTTTGCCTTGGAGGAATCTGTGGGCATGTTAGTTCACAGATCAGAAGCTGCTTAGCAACAAGTGGGACATTCTATTGATCAGAGACATCTGCAAACCAGGGTGACTTTAAGGCCTACAAGCCGTCACCTGGAGCTTGTGCAAGGAAGAGCTCAGCATTGGCCCAAGGCTAAGACACTCATCAAAAATGCCAGCCCAGCAGACAACTTGTGGGTGGGTACCTTAAACTTCAAGGCTATTCCTGCTTCACTCCTGAACATATATGTCTTGGTATATAGAGGAATAGATTAGATTAGTATACAGACTCAGTGTTCTTGCTTTATACGTTTTTATCTTTAGCTTCTATATTCAGCTAGGTCTATTCTTAATTTAAGGCTTAAAATGTTTAGCTTAGAAAAATTTTGTAAACATTTACTGCTGTAGACAAAATTAGGTAAATGTCCCTTGAAACCTTTGGAGAGCCTTGAAACCTAAACAAATGATCTACACACATAATTCTATGACCAAAGACAATTTCTTGCTGAAACAATAAATACTGATATGAGGCTTTACTCAGTGCTGCACAACTCACAGGAATGCTGGAGGACCCCTGACTTCACCATCACTTTAAACTACACTTTGTCTCTGTCTCTATTATTTCTAAATCTCTCATGACAATCCTGCCTGTAACCTGTTTTGGTGGGAGAGTACCTAACCCAGACTTTTCTTTTTAGGAAGGTTTTTTGTTGTTGCTTCAATTTTGGTACTTGATATTCATCTCTTCAGGAGATGTTTTTCTTCCAATTGAGTATGGGGAAGCTGTGAGTTTTTAAGAATTTGTCCATTTACTCCCTGTTTATAAGTTCACGTGCATAGAGGATAGTATTCATAGATGATATTTTGTATTTCCATGGTATCAATTGTAATTTCTCTTTTTTATTCCTGATTGAGCTTACATATGGTCATTTTAATAGATACAGAAAAAGCATTTGACAAAATCTAAAAACCACTTATGATTAAAAAAAACTCTTAGCAAACCAGAAATAGAAGGTTAATAGTGAAAAACTATAACTTTCCCCAAAATATCATGAATAAAGTAAGTCTGTCCCTTCTCATCATTTCTATTCATCATCATACTAGAAATTCCAGCTTATACAGTAAAAGAAGGAAAGGAAGTAAAAAGTACACAGATTCAGAAGAAAGAAATAATGCTATATTCACAGATGAAGTAATTGTCTAAGTAGAAAATCTCAAAACACCAATAATGACAAAAATCTCCTGGAACTAATAAATAATCAATACAAAGTTTCAGCATAAAAGGTTAATATGCAAAAGTCAGTCACTTTCCTACATACAAATTGAGCATCCCTAACCTGAAAATGTGAAATTTCAAACCTTTCCAAATCTGAAACTTTTTGAGCATCCATATGAAATTCAGAGGAAATTCTTATCGAAGTATTTCACCTTTTGCATATTTGGATTAGGGATGTTCACCTCGTTAAATATATGCAAATATTCCAAAACTGAAAAAAAGAAAATCAGAAATCTCAAACAATTCTGGTTCTAAGCATTTTATATAAGGGATATTCAACCTGTACCAGCAGTAACTTCTAAGTTAGAATTTAAAATTAAACGACAATATCATTGAAATAATCTATCTCAGTCCATTTTCTGTTCTTATAACTGAATACTTGAGACTGTGTAATTTATTTATTTATTTTTTTTTATATATTTTTTTTTATTTCAGCTCATCATGGGGGTACATAAGTTCAGGTCATATACATTGTCCCTGTCCCGCCCATCCCCCCGAGTCAGAGTCCCAAGCGCGTCCGCTCCCACTCTCCAGACAGTGCGCCTGGCACTCGCCATGTATTCATACCTCGATCCCCTCCCCCCCCACCTCCCCGGGTCTGCACCCTCAAGCATGACCATTCCCCAGAGGGTGCACAATGCACTCGTCATATAGGCATACACCCATCCCCTCCCCCCACCGCCCCATCCCAGTCTGATATCCAATTGGTATCCTTCCCTGATGTACATTTAGGTGATGATCAGGGAAACCAGTTTTCTGGTGAGTACATGTGATGCTTGTTTTTCCATTCTTTGGATACTTCACTTAGTATAATGGGTTCCAGCTCTCTCCAGGAGAACCAAAGAGATGTCGTATCATCGTTATTTCTTATAGCTGAGTAGTACTCCATGGTATACATATACCACAGTTTACTAATCCATTCGTGGATCAATGGGCACTTGGGTTGTTTCCACATCTTTGCGATTGTGAATTGTGCTGCTATAAACATTCGGGTACAGGTGTCTTTGTTAAAGAATGACTTTTGTTCTTCTGGGTATATGCCCAATAATGGAATTGCTGGATCAAATGGTAGGTCCACTTGAATCTGTTTAAGGTATCTCCATATTGCTTTCCATAGGGGTTGCACTAGTTTGCATTCCCACCAGCAGTGTATGAGTGTTCCTGTCTCTCCGCATCCACGCCAACACGTGTTGTTTTGGGATTTTTTGATAAAGGCCATTCTCACCGGAGTTAAGTGGTATCTCATTGTGGTTCTGATTTGCATTTCCCTGATGATTAGGGATGTTGAGCATTTTTTGATACTTTTTTGGCCATTCTTATGTCTTCTTTTGAAAAATTTCTATTCATGTCCTTTGCCCATTTTTTGATAGGATTGTTTGATTTTTTCTTGCTGATTTTCCTGAGTTCTAAATAGATTCTTGTTATCAGTCTTTTATCTGATGTGTAGTATGCGAAAATTTTTTCCCATTCTGTAGGCTGTCTGTTTATTTTCGTGACTGTTTCTTTGGCTGTGCAGAAGCTTTTTAATTTAATCAGGTCCCATTCGTTTATTTTTGTTGTTGCTGCAATTGCCTTAGGGGTTTTCTTCATAAATTCTTTGCCTAGACCAACGTCTGTGAGAGTCTTTCCTACATTTTCTTCTAGAATTCTAATCGTTTCCCCTTTAAGGTTTAAATCTGTTATCCACCGTGATTTGATTTTTGTGAGAGGTGAAATCTGTGGGTCCTGTTTCAGTCTTCTACATGTGGCTATCCAGTTTTCCCAGCACCATTTATTGAACAGGGACTCTTGTCCCCAGAGTATGTTTTTGTCTATTTTGTCAAAGATTAGATGATTATATGAGGATGGTTTTATATTTGGGTTTTCTGTTCTGTTCCACTGGTCTGTGTCCCTGCCCTTGTGCCAATACCAAGCAGTTTTAAGCACCACAGCTTTGTAGTATAGTTTGAAGTCTGGCAAATCAATACCTCCCATTTTGTTTTTATTGCTTAAGATTGCTTTTGCTATACGGGGTCTTCTCTGTTTCCATACAAAGTGTATAATTATTTTTTCTAAATCTGTGAAAAATGATGTTGGTAATTTAATAGGAATTGCATTGAATCTATAGATTACTTTGGGTAGTATAGACATTTTAACGATGTTAATTCTTCCAATCCATGAGCATGGTATGGATTTCCACTTATTTACGTGTTCTGCAATTTCCTTCCTTAGCGTTTCATAGTTCTCTTTATAGAGGTCCTTTACCTCTTTAGTTAAATATATTCCTAGATATTTTATTTTCTTTGTTGCTATTTTGAAAGGTATTGAGTCCTTAATTTGGTTCTCCCATTGAATGGTATTGGCATATATGAATGCCTCTGATTTGTGTTTATTGACTTTGTAACCTGAGACATTACTGAATTCGTTAATTAATTCCAGGAGTCTCTTGGTTGAGTCCTTGGGGTTTTCCAGATACAACATCATATCATCAGCGAAGAGTGAGAGTTTGATCTCTTCTGTCCCTATTTGGACACCTTTGATTCTGCTCTCTTGTCTGATAGCTCTCGCAAGGACTTCCAATACAATGTTGAAAAGTAATGGGGACAGTGGGCAGCCTTGTCTGGTTCCAGTTCTGAGTGGGAATGCTTTCAATTTTTCCCCATTCAGTATGATGTTGGCTGTGGGTTTGTCATATATGGCTTGTATTATCTTTAGGTAGGTCCCATTTATGCCTATGTTGTTAAGTGTTTTTATCATAAAAGGGTGTTGAATTTTGTCAAATGCTTTTTCTGCATCTATTGAGAGGATCATATGGTCTTTATTTTTGCTTCTATTTATGTGGTTAATTACATTTATAGATTTTCGTATGTTGAACCACCCCTGCATCTCTGGGATGAAGCCTACTTGGTCGTGATGAATTATTTTTTTAATCAGCACTTGGATACGATTTGCTAGGATTTTATTGAGAATTTTTGCATCTACGTTCATGAGAGAAATTGGTCTGTAGTTTTCTTTTTTTGTTGCATCCTTTCCTGGTTTTGGTATCAATGTTATATTGGCTTGGTAGAATGTGTTGGGGAGAATTCCATCCTTCTCAATATTGAAGAATAATTTATGTAGGATGGGCACCAGTTCATCTTTGTATGTATGGTAAAATTCAGGTGTGAACCCATCTGGACCAGGGCTTTTCTTTTTGGGAAGGTTTTTTATTGCTGTTTCAATTTCAGTTCTTGATATTGGTCTATTCAGGAATTCTATTTCTTCCTGATTGAGCTTGGGAAGGCTGTGTGTTTCTAAAAATTTGTCCATTTCCTCCTCATTTTCCAATTTGTGTGTATAAAGATTTTTGTAATATTCATAGATAATGTCATGTATCTCTGTGGCTTCGGTTGTGATTTCTCCTTTCATGTTCCTGATGGAAGTTATTAAAGATTTTTCTTTTCTGCTCTTGGTTAGTCTAGCCAGTGGTGTGTCTATTTTATTTATCTTTTCAAAGAACCAACTTTTTGTTTTATTAATTTCCCTTATAGTATTTTTGTTGTCTTTTTCATTTAATTCTGATTTGATCTTAACAATTTCTCGCCTTCTGCTGGGTTTGGGGTCAGTCTGTTTTTCTTTCTCCAGCTCTTTGAGTCTATTCATTAAGTTGTCTATTTGTAAGTTGTCTGTCTTTTTGAAATAAGCATTTATGGAAATGAATTTTCCTCTCAGGACTGCTTTAGCTGCATCCCATAGATTTTGATAAGTTGTGTCACCTTTGTCATTTAATTCAAAGAATGTTTTGATTTCTGACTTAATTTCTTCCTTTACAAAATTGTTATTCAGAAGAAGGTTGTTTAGCTTCCATGACCTTGAGTAGGAATGAGAGTTCCTGTTAGGGTTCATTATTACTTTTATTCCATTGTGGTCTGAGAAGATGCAGGGTATGATTTCTATTTTTTTAATTTTTTTAAGACTTGCTTTATGGCCTAGGATATGGTCAATCTTAGAGAATGTTCCGTGAGCCGATGAGAAGAATGTATATTCAGTGGATTTAGGGTAGAATGTCCTGTAGATGTCAGTCAGGCCCATTTGTTCTAGCCTTCTGTTTAAGTCTACTATGTCTTTGCTTATTTTCTGCTTGGAGGATCTGTCCTGTGCTGTCAGTGGGGTGTTAAAGTCTCCAACTATTAAAGTGTTGTTGTCTATCATTTGGTTTAGATCGAGTAGGATTTGCTTTATGAATCTGGGTGCACCTAGATTGGGTGTATATATATTAAGTATGGTTATGTCTTCTTGTTGAATTGTGCCTTTCACCAGTATGTAGTAACCGTCTTTGTCTTTTATTACTTTTGTTGGTTTAAAGACTAAGTTATCGGAAATTAAAACTGCCACACCAGCTTTCTTTTGGCTACCATTTGCTTGAAATATCAAGTTCCATCCTTTTATTTTCAGTCTAAATGCATCTTTGCCGGTTAAGTGTGTTTCCTGAAGGCAGCAGATACTTGGTTTGTGTTTTTTTATCCATTGGCCCAGTCTATGTCTCTTGAGTGGGGAATTCAGGCCATTGACATTTAGTGAGAGAACTGATAATTGGGACAGATTTCTGTTTATCTTATTGGGTAGAACTTCTTTTCTATGTTTTCTCTCTTGAGCCATTGTGGTGGCTAGAATTTGATCTTTAGTTCTTGGGTGGCTTTACATTCGTGGGCCTTTGTTGTGATGATCCGTGTGTAACTCTCTTTTGAGTACTTCTTGGAGGGGTGGTCTTGTCTTGGTGAATTCCCTCAGTCCTTGTTTATCTGAGAATGTCTTAATTTCTCCTTCATATAGAAAGCTTAGCTTAGCTGGGTACAAGATTCTAGGCTGGGCATTATTCTGTTTCAGAAGAGTGAGAATGGGGCCCCAACTTCTTCTTGCTTGTAAAGTTTCATTTGAGAAATCTGGCATAATTCTAATGGGTCTCCCTTTGTATGTTACTTGTTTCTTTCTCCTTACAGCTCGAAGAAGTGTCTCTTTAGTGGATATTTTGGTCAGTCTGACGACTACGTGGCGTGGTGTTTTCCTATTTGCTATGAATCTACCAGGGGTTCTTTGAGCTTCTTGAACCTGTATATCTAAAGTTTTAGCAAGGCCTGGGAAATTTTCTTCTATTATGTCTTCTGATAGTTTATCCAGCCCTTGCTTATTATCTTCTTCACCTTCAGGGATGCCTATAACTCTCACATTAGGTTTCTTCACATAATCCCACATTTCTTGAAGACTCTGATCTTTTTTCTTATTTCTTTGCTCTATCTCTGTGACTGTCTTATTTAATTGGAAAGAGTTATCTTCGATTTCTGAGATTCTGTCTTCTATTTGATCTACCCTGTTTTGAGACTTTCCACTGTGTTTTGTAGCTCCCTGAATAAATCCCTCATTTCTAGGAGTTCAGTTTGGTTTTTTTTCAATACGTCTATTTCTTTAGTGAATTTTTCTTCCAAATCCTGGAATTTTTTTGCGGTTTCTTTGCGGTGGATATCAATTTTTTCTTGTATATCATTCAGCTTATTTATAACCCAAGACTGAAATTCTTCTGGTAACATGTTGGTATTCTGAAACTGGCTTGTGCCAATTGGAGGAGAGTTGGTATTTCTCTTTGGGGGCGAGGTTTCCGTTTGGTTTTTTGTGCTCCCCATATTTTTCCGCTGAGCCCTTCCCATCTGGCTCTATCGTTAGATCTTTTCTCATAGCTTTAGTCTAGTTAACAGCACGTCTTGTACTCTGTTCTTAGGCTGTGGAACAGTCTAGGAATGTTGCTTCCTTTATCTATAGGGGGAGACTGTTGTGTGCTGTTTAGAGTTTCTTTTTTCTATCTCAGTTGGGGGACTGCTTCTGATGGGTCCACCCCCAGAGGGTTGGCTTGACCTAAGACCAGTTTGGCAAGTTAAATCACTGTGTTGTGGACTTTCAGTTAGTAGGCAGGATTCACACTATTTGGAAGCAGAAAGCCTTTTCTCCCTCTCTTTTTCTTTCCCTTCCTTCTTCTTTTTCTTTTTTTTCTTCTCCCTCTTTCCTCTTTCTTCCCTTCCTCTCTCTTCCTCTTTCTTCTTCTTCCCCCCCTGACTTTTGGTTCTTCCTCTGGATGTGTGGTTTCTGTCTCTTTCTGCAGGAAAGACACTGGCTAGGCAGAGGAGGCAGTGCCCTCAATCCCTCAGTGCCCCAGCTGCTGCAGCTCCCACGGGCAAGGGTCTACACTGTCCCAGTGTTCCCAAGGTCCAGGCTCCACACTCTTGCGTCTGGGGAAGCACTCAGTGTTCACACCTGGGAAGGGGACCTGGAGAGGGTCTATGGATCAGGGGATGGAGCCTCCTGGGGAGCCGCCTGGCACCCTATGGCTCTGCAGCAGTTAGACCTTGGCCCTCACAATTGCTGCTGCCCACCCGCAGTTCGCTGGTACTGGGGGGCAATATTCAGGGACCAATAGGAATCAGACCTGGGGGTCTGGAGCACTCAGGAGTATACAGTAGCTCTTAGGCTGGAGGGCCACCGGAAAGGAAAAAAGAAAAAAAAGAAAAAGAAAAAAAAAAAAAGAGAGAGAGAGAGAAACAATATGAATAACAAGGAGAATAAAGAGAAAACAAGAAAGAAAAGAGAAAGAAAGAAAGAGAGAAATAAAATAAAAAAAAAAAGAGAGAGAGAGAAACAATATGAATAACAAGGAGAATAAAGAGAAAACAAGAAAGGAAAGAGAAAGAAAGAAAGAAAGAGAGAAATAAAAAAAAAAAAAAAAGAAAGAAAAAATCTCGCTTTAATATTTCACACTCGCGGCCCCTCGCCTCGGCGCAGGCCCGCGTCTGTCCCTTTAAGAGATAGGGCGCCGGAGAGCCGCCAGAGGTTTAGCTGTGGGAACCAAGATGGCGACCACGCATGCGCCGGTTGCAGGCGCCAGGGCCCACAGTAGCTCCCCAGCCGGAGAGCTGCCGTGGGGGCAGAAAAAAGCAAAAAAAGTCCCGCTTTAATATTTCACGCTTGCGGCCCCTCGCTTCGGCGCAGGCCCGCGTCTGTCCCTTTAAGAGATAGGGCTCCAGAGACGCGTCAGAGGCTTAGCTGTGGGAACCAAGATGGCCGAGACTGTGTAATTTATAAAGTAAAATAATTTAATTCTTAGCATTCCAAAGGCTCTAAGTTTGAGGGCTCTGCATCTAATGAGGGCCTTCTTGCTATGGATGAGTCTGCAGAATTGTGAGGTAGTAGAAGGAACCACATGGCAAGAAGGCTGAGTATAGTAGCTCAGGTCTCCTTTCCTTTAATAAAACCACTAATATCTTCATTTATTTCTTGATTATCAATTCTATTCCCTTGGTCTATATACCTATTCTTAGGATAGTTTCACGCTGTCTTTATTACTCTGTCTTCATTTATATAAAATGTCCAGAATAGGAACATTTGTAGAAACAGAAAGTACAGTAAGGGCTAAGTATGGGAAGCAAGAGGTGGGAAGTGACTATTAAATGGGTACAGAGGTATTTTTAAGAGAAACAAAAAAACCCACTAATATTCCACCCTCATGACTTCATTTAATCTAATTACCTTCCAAAGATCTCACCTCTCAAATATCATAGTTGAATTTCCCACCCTCTTAATACTGTTACAATGCAGATTAAGTTTCAATAATAGTTTGAAACCCTAGCAACAGATTGAAAGAGGAAGAGAGAGAGAGAGAGAGAGAGACAGACAGACAGACAGACAGAGAGAAGAGTTTTTAAATACAATTCCAACAAATCGTATACAAGATTATATGAGGAATGAAAGTGCTTCAAGATACCTGACTGGAGACAAGATGCCTGACTGGCCTTGTTTAAAAGAAGGACCAAAACAGTGAGTGGATGATCACAAGTTGAATAGAGCATGTAAGTCAGAACACTGAAATTCACCAGGAACAAGATGGAGAACATCTAAGGCATGAAAAGAGAGAAGCAGAGCAGCCAAAATCATCAGGATTGGCTTGGAGTCAGGAGGGCCTCCCTAGAGTGTAGAAAGACCCTAAGTAGTTGACATCCCCACCACTGACTCCTGCAATCCTAGCTGCAGGGGAGACTACCCTTGGCCCTGATGTGCCCTGAGACTAGCATATGGAACTCCCTGGAGCCAGTGGGACAGCACTGTTCCAGAGAGGGAGGTTTGTGCTGAGTCCTACACTCCACATACTCAAGCAGCTGCAGCATGGCACCATTTGGAGAGCCCAGTCCCTACCAGACTGCATTCTACTCTGGGGCCAAAAGGCCCCCACATCTCCACATCCCAGGATCTTCACTGATACCCTCCACATCCATGCAGAAGGCTCTAACTTGCCATGCTGGCTAGACCCAGTGGTCTGGCCCAATCCCCAACACTGTAGCCCATGCAGTTTCCTAGGGAATGGGTGATGCAGCCCATGAGGTAGGCTGTCTCTGGGACAAAAGGAGCCAAAGTTCAGGCTCCACAGAGCCTAAGAGCTGCCTTTCTGGGGCCTTGCAACTGAGAGTAACCTCACCCCAAGCAGCGAGACTATGACATGCCTACATGTTTCTTCAGGGACTGGGAGACCAGCCTGACTGGGCACCATCTGGTTGCCTGAGATCAGTCTGCCCCACCCACTGCCACCACCACTCCTGCCACCTGAGTGCACCAATCAGCAAACAACCTGCCTGTCATCAGAGCTGACACCTCACTGGGGAGACTTGAGTACAGACTCTCCTGACCACTGCAACTGTCAATACTCACATGAATTGTGCAGGAGTCTGGGGATGAACTCACTCTGCCTGCTGTCTCTGTCACCAGGGTACATCATTGGCACCAACAATGGACCACTGTCCTGCCACTTCCAGCACCTGCACACAATTTCTAAGAACCTGAAGATAATCCCACCAAGCATGCTGCTGCCTGTACACACCAAAAGGATGACTGGTAGTTGACCTGTCCTTCCTACCTTGCCAGCAACTATGCATACCTACTGGGGCCCTGAAGATGAGCCTTCCCTGACTTCCACTGTCATTGTCAATGACTCCCACCTTCATAGACCACCTAGAGGTCTGGAGACTGGCCCATTAGGTCTTCCACCACCTCTGGTCACACCTATGCATGACACTTGTGGACCTGAGGATTTGCCCACCACCACTGCTGTCATTCCTGATACCACACCTGCCACCCAGGAGACCTGAGGACCCATCCAGCAGCCCACCCTACTGATAGCACTTCCAGCACTGCAGCAAGTCATCTAGAGGTCCATTGTTGACTATTTTGGACCCACTACCAATAGTGCCTGTGCACACCACCTGGGGATCCAAGAATAGGCATACCTATCTTGCTACCCTAACTACTCAGGCCCAAGGCTCACCTCGGCAGGCATCCCTACCCAAGCAAAGCCTGACCAGATTCTCCACTAACAACCAGGCTCTTAAGACACTGAGGAACTCACAGACATTATTGACACTAATTATAGCCCAAGAAACCATATGAAGATCACACTATAACACACATTCAGATTCAAACCCAAAGCATACTCCCTAGCCAACTCTACAGATGCACCTAAAGGAAAAGAGTTTTTCCTATCCAAGCCAATTTGGAAGAAGTGACTGTTGTCCCAGAGGTACAGGTACCAATGTAAACATATAAGAAACATAAAAAAAATCAAGGCAATTTGACAACTCCAAGAGAACATAAATTTCTATGAATATATGCTAATGAAAAAGAAACTTACAAAATACCTGAAAAAGAATTGAATATAATAATGTTTCAGAAGCTCAGTGAGATACCAGAAAACACAGATAAACAACACAAAGAAAGAAGAAACAATCCATGATTGAATGTGAAATTCAACAAAGAGATAGATATCATTATAAAAACAAAACACAAACACTAGAACTGAAGAATTCAATGAATAAAATAAGAATACAATGGAGAGCTTCTACAATAGACTAGATCAAACAAAGAAAAGAATTTCTGAACTTGAAGGCAGGTCTTTTGAAATAATCCAATAAGAAACAAACAAACAAAAAGAATTAAAGTGAATGAAGAAAGCCTATGTGATACATGGGGCATCAAAAAGTGAACAAATTTTTGAATTATGGAAGTTTCAGGAAATGAAAGGGTGAAAGGCATAGAAAAACTACTTGACAAAATTATACCCCAAAACATTTAGAGTTTCCTGAAAGATTTACACATCCAGACACAGAAAGCCCAAAATCCCCTATGTAGATTTCAGCCATGAAGATCTCTACAGCACATTAAAGTCAAACTGTCAAAAGTCAAAGACAAACAGCAAGTTCTAAAAACAGTAAGAGAACATATCAAATCACATATAAGGTAATTTCCATCAAATTAATAGCATATTTCTCAGCAGAACCTTACAAGCAAGGAGAAAATGGGATGATTATTAAAAGTACTGGGAAATAAAACTGTCAGTCAAGAATTCTACACCCAGGAAACTATCATACAAAAGTGAAGAAGAAATAAAATATTTTCCAGCCAAGCAAAAACTGAGGACATTAATCACTATCTGATCATCCCTACAAAAAGCGCTTCAGACAGTGCTACATCCAGAAGCAAGAAGATGGTATCTACTATCATGAAAACAAAAACACAAAACTTACTGGTGGAATGGACACACAAGTAAGAAAGAAAAAGCTGTCAAAATGTTAGAGCAAACTACCAACAATCATAAACAATAAAAGAGAAAGAAAAGAATAAAATATAGACAAAATAACCAGAAAATAATTAATTAAATCATAAGAAAAAGTCCTCACCTATAAATAACAATCTTAAATGTAAACAAATTAAACTCTTAACTTAAAATATATGGCTGAACAGATTTTTTAAAAAGTGACCCAATGGTAAACTTCCTGTGAAAACTCACTTTGTCTGTAAAGACCTATTTAAAGTGAAGTCATGGAAAAAGATATTCCATGCAAATGGAAACCAAAAGCAAAAGCAAGCAAGAATACCTATATTTATATCAAATAAAGAAGACTTTAAATAAAAAATTATAAAACATTATAATGTCATCATATAATAATAAAGGGGTCAGTTCAGCAAGAGGATAGAATTCTAAATATATATGCTCCTCCCAACACAGGAGCACTCAGGTATATAAATCTAAAAAGACAGAAAGGTCCAATATGATAATATCTGGTGCCTTAAACATCCTGCTTTCAACATTAGACACATCACTTAGATCAGCACCAAGGACATGTTTCATGGGAGACAATTATTCTACTAACTAGAAGGAGGTGGATAGTTTTGGAATTATTCAAGTGCATTACATTTATTGTGCAGCCAAGCCTCTCTGCTGATGATAATCTGTATTTTCAGTTGCTCCTCAGCACCAACACCTATGCTCCACCTCAGATCACCAGGCATTGGATTCTTATAAAATCTCACAACCTAGAACCCTCTCATGCCCAGTTTGCAGTAGGGTTTACACTCCTGGGAAATCTTATGCCACTGATCTGACAGGAGATGAGGTTTATGCAGTGATGGGAGTGATGGGGAGCAGCTGTAAATACAGATGAAACTTCACTGGTTCCCTTGTCACTCACCTCCTACTGTACGGGTGAGTTCCTAACAGGCCATGGACTGATACCTTGTGGGTAGAGGGAGGGGAACTCCAGATTTAGGCAGAAAATTCAACAAAGAAACATTTGATTTAAAATGAAGTTTACACCAAATGGACTTAAGACATATTTACAAAACATTTTATCCAATAGATGCAGAACAAATCCACATTCTTGTCCAGCATGGTGCCTGGAACCTATAATCCCAACTACACAATAGGCTAAGACAGGGTAATTGCTTGAGCCCAGAAGTTCAAGGCTCCAGTGAGCTTTAACTTTGACAGTGCACTCCAGCCTCTCCAGCCTAGGCACCAGAGCAAGACCCTACCTCTTAAAGAAAAAAAAAGTATAAATGTTCTTCTCATCAGCAGGTAGAACAATTTCCATAAGACTGCAAGATTGTTTGTAAGGCCACAAAACAAAAAACAAGTCTCAACAAATTTTTAAAAAGCAAAAAGTGTCACATATCTTCTCAGGCCACAATGGAATAAAACTAGAAATGAGTAAGAACAGGAAATTTGGAAACTGCAAATAGAAATTAAACAACATGCTTCTGAATGAACATTGGACCAATGAGGGAATTAAGAAGGAATTAAGAAGGAAGCAAAAATTTTTTGAAACAAATGAAAATGGAAAGAATACACAAAAACCTATGGGATACAGAAAACACAGTTCTAAGGAGGAAGTTTATTTCAATAAATGACTAAATCAAAAAAATAAAACCAGACATGGTGGCTTGCATCTGTAGTCCCAGGTACATGGGATGCTAAGTAAGGCAAGATGATCAGGCAAGCCCAGTAGTTTGAATCTATCCTGAGAAACACAGCAAACCGCCCCCCCCCCCACGTAGGACATTCCCCACTAAGAGTCAGTTTTGCCAGTCATTTCAATATTCCTTTACACCATATAAATTTGTGCTTCTCTGATTTCTCTTTTAAGGCATTATACCATCTTCCTTTTTTCTTCATTTTGGAGTAGATAACCTTCAACACCTATGTATTTTACATCTGTATGAAAGCTATAGTTTTACCGCGTTTCAAAAATTATCGTTTATCACTAAAGATACATTCATGTGTCTTTTCTTAGTAAGGTAAACAGATATTGACTTTGGAAAGTCCCAACTTGCCTTGGGACAGGCTTGGGTATTTCCCTGACTCTTGAACTTTGAGGAAACTAACTGTGATTCCCATGATATCTACCCAAACACTGGTTCTCCTCAATCACCCTTCCTTTCCCACTATGGCTTTGGCATCAGGGATCGCTCCAGAAGTGGTGAGGCTCTTGTCACTGGAGTGCACGCACACACACATGAGAGAGGCACAGGCACATTACCTAGGCGCCACCACTATACCTAGGTAGCCGGTGTTCTGGAATGCCTCTATCATTTTTTTCAGAGCATTCTTTATGAGTGTGGTCATCTACTATAAAGGACTTAGGGGATATTGTAGGGAGCACTTTTACAGGATTGAACAGAGGCAGAAAGAAGATGAGAATCAAACGCATGAAGAGTAGACAGTGTTTCATGTAGTGCTTCTGCCAGAAGGGTGGAAAAGATTTTGCCGAGTTGGGGTCTAACTGCTAATTCGAAAAAAACCCATTCGCTCCACAGTTACAAACTGAAATTTGAAATCACCTCCCCAAATCCCTGAAATGGGCTCCTTAATTGGTCCTCATAAGGACACCTTTGCAGAAATTGCCCTGCTGCATTCACGAGGGGCTTCAATCTTCAGGGAAGTTCCTTATTCATAAGTGTCTCACATTCCAAGACAACTGCAGTGGCTCACGTTGCTAGATTTTGGGGAGATATTCCCTTAAAAAAGGAGCTGACCATCCCAAATTGTGAAGAGGATGGGAGAAGCCAAAAAGCTAGGGCTCCCTGGAGGAGACGACACGTGTGGCCGTTCACTCTGAGCTATTGTGGTTCCTGACAGAGCCCCAGCAATCTTTCACCTTTCTTTTCAGGATTTTGAAAGCAACGCATGCAAATATCACCTTGCATTATCGGCTAAATAAGATGTGATTTATTTATGATTGTATGAGCAATTTATCATTGTGCAGGCTCCGGGAGCTTGGTGTTTGTGTTTGGCCTCTGTGGCTCTTGCTCATCTTTGCAGGTAGAAACTATTGGAGATCCATAGTGGCCCAGAGGCTTTGGGTGCTAGGATAGAATTACAAAGGAAAGGCTGAGCACTAGGCTGTCTTTGGGGTGGAAAGTTAACACTTGAGTTTCTTATGTTCCTGACATACTTATTGGAATCTCACTTTCTGCAAAGTTAGGAGGTCCACGAAATCAGGGGTTGAAAAAAAAAAAAAGGATTTTGGAGAAATACGAACCTAACAGACAGGCTCCTTTTATTTTTTATTTTTTTATCTTTTAAAAAAATACTTATATCATGATATTTTTATTAAAAATTTTTGTATAGAATTATTTTCCTTTCATCTAGTTTTTTTAAATTCTAATTTTAGCATATTACCCAAGTGTCCATCAACATACGCTTGAGGCTCTGACTCAGGGGGATGAGCAGGACATGGGCATTGTATATAACCTGAACTTATGTACCCTCATGATGAGCTGAAATTAAAAAAAAAAAATACACGAGTGGATTAATAAAGTGTGGTATATGTATACCATGGAGTACTACTCAGCTACAAGAAACAATGGTGATATAGCACCTCTTGTATTTCCCTGGAAAGACAAGCTCCTTTTAAATGGTTATGCATGCAGAGGCTCCTAGACTGCCCAGTGGAATTTCTCTGTGGTTAAAGTCTATTCTTCAAGGCCAGAAATCCATGTTTGCCTAAGCTGGTATCAGGAAAGAAAGTGCATACAAGAAGATTATTTTTATTCAGGTAATTGCTTTAGGTGTTTTTCTAGGGTGGCTTTGCCTTAAAGGGAAAAGTAGACAATTTACAGGTGGAAAAATTACAGTTGGGGTTAATTCTTCAATATTGGGAACTCCAGGTGAGTTAGTTGAACACGAAATGTTTTTCTCCATGTCTAGGCTTGACCACAGGGATATGTTCTGAGGAATGCATCATTAGGTAATTTTATCATTGTATGAACATCCTAGAGTGTACTTACACAAATGTAGATGGTACTGCCTAGTACATATCTAGGCTATATGGCACAGATTATTGCTCCTAGGCTATAAATCTGTATAGAATGCTACTGCACTAAATAATGTAGATAATTGTAACACAATGGAAAGTGTTTGTGTATTTAAACATATCTAAACAGAGAAAAGATATAGGAAAAATACCTTGTGACCACCATCGTATATGCAGTCCCATCAGCTGACTGAAATGTCATTATGCAGGGCATGACTATACTTGTAAGACATGATCTTGTATTCAGCAAACACTAGGGAACACACACACATCACACATCTAGTAATGCTAATATAAATGTTGCAGAGTTGCAGTAAACAAGATCAACACAGAAAGCCAGTTGTATTTCTAAATATAAATAATGAAAATGAAGTGAAGAAAACACTTTGTTTATAATGTCATCACAAAATAAAATATATAGAAATAAATTTAACCAAATAAGTATAAGATTTATCTAACTACAAAATAATGTTGAAAAAAATTAAAGAACTTCACAAAAACTAAAAGACATTTGTGTTCATGTATTAGAGGACTCCAGCATCATTATAATGCCAATACTCCCCAAACTAATATACACCTCCAATGTAATCCATTTAAAAATCTCATCTGGCTTTTTTTATCTGTTTGTTTTGTTATTCCAGAAATGGGAAACTGATCTGAAAGTTAATATGGAATTATAAGGAACCCAGAAAACCAAATCAATACTTAAAACAAAGTTAAAGAACATACACTTCCCAATTTCCAAACCTACTACAAAATGACAATAAAAACAATGTGGTACTGGTATAGGATAGACAATGGAATAAAATTCACAGTTTAGAAATACACTTTCACAAATATGGTGAGTTGATTTTCAACAAGGACAAAACAATTCAATGAAGGAAATATAGCCATATAGTCTAGATGTGTTCTTATAATCTTACACAAATGGTGCTAGTATAAGTGAACATCAACAAGGAAAGGATGATGTTGCATCCCTACCATATACAATATTTGAAAATTAATTCAAAATGGTTCAAAGTTATAAGTGTAAGAAATAAAATCATGAAACTTTTAGAAAAATAAATAGCAGTAAATCATCATGTCCTAGTATTAGGCAATTGCTTTTAAGGTATGACATCAAAAGTAGAAGTGAGCAAAATAGATAAGTTGGATTAAAAACTTTTATGGGGCAAAGGATACTACAAAGATAGTGAAAAAATAATTCACAGAATAAAAGAAATACTTTGCATATTACATCTCTCAAGGGACTTTTATCAGAATGCATAAAGAACTCATATCTCAATAATAGAAGAGAATCCAAATTTGATAGAGGCAAAGGATCTGAATAAGCATTTCCCTAAAGACAATATATAAATGGCCAATGAACACACAAAACGATGTTCATATCATTAACCATCAAGGAAATGCAAATCAAAACTACAAAAAATATATAATTATGATTTGTTAATTAAAATAAAAATAAACAGTAAAAATAACAATAAACAGAAAAGAACATTTTACCTCCATTTGGATAACTGCAATCAAAAGGGTGGACAATAACATTAATATTGAAGATGTGGAGAAACTGGAGTCTTTATATAATGCTAGTTGGAGTATAATATTGTGCAGCTGCTGTGGAAATATTTTGTCAATTCTTTGGGTAAGTTAAACAGAATTGTTATAGGATTCAGCAGTTCCAAAGAATTGAAAACAGACACTTAAATACTTATACATGAACATTTACAGCAGCACTAAAATTGCTAAAAAGTGAAAACAACCCACTTGTCCATTGATGGATAAACAAAATGTGATAACTCTAATCATTAGAATATTAGAGCAGTAAAAGGAATGAAGTAAAGTTGTCCCCTTTGGTATCTTTGGGAGATTGGTTCCAGGACCTACCTGGGATACCAAAATCCATGGGTGCTCAAGTCACTTACATAAAATGGTGTAGTATTTGCATATGAGCTAGGCATACCCTCTTGTATACTTTAACTTGTTTTAGATTACTTATAATACCAAATACAATGTTAAGGCTATTTAAATAGTAGGTTATACTACACTGTTTCGGAAACAATGACAAGAAAAAAAGTCTGTACATGTTCTGTGCAGATGCAACCACCCACTTACTTTTTCCAAGTATTTGTGGTCTGTGGTTGGTTAAATCCACCTATAGGAATTTAGAAATTCTGAACTCACCAATATGGAGTGCTGACTGTACTGAAAATATGCTACAAGCTTGAAACCCTGAAGTCATTATGGTAAGTGAAAGAAACCAGAAACAAAAGGCCACATGTCATGATTATATTCATATGAAATGTACAGAATAGACAAAATTATAGATACATAAAGTAGATTTAGCAGTTGCCAATTGCTGGGGTGAAGGGAAAAGAGGATTGATTTTTATTTTATTTTATTTTATTTTTTGCTGCTGTTGTTGGGATTATATAGTAACTTATAGTTGCACAACATGGTCAATATAATAAAAGTCACTGAATTGTATATTTAAAAGGGGAATTTTATGGTGTGTGAATTACCCTCACTCCCAAATCATGATTATTGGAATTCTGATTACATTAAAAGGAAACAGGTAATATTCTTCAGAGAAGCTTCATATTATATCAATCATATCATATCATATTCCCCTTCATATCAAGGAGAATATAGATTTAATAAACTTAAGGAAACAGATGGTGGAGAAAGTGGAATCCTTTACATGAGGTCTGCGTTCCAATAGCCAAGTCTCTGATGTGTGTGGTGGAGCGGCAGGACTCTTTAAGACTGTCGGAACTAGAATCATACGTTGAAAGCTAAAACACCTCCTCTTCATTTTATTTTATTTTATTTTTTTTTTGGACAGAGTTTCGTTATGTTGCCGAAACTTCTGCCCTCAAGAGATCCTCCTGCCTCGGCTTCCCAAAATACCGGGAGTACAGGTGTGAGCCAAGGGCAGCCAGTTCCACGTTCCCTTTAAAATTACTAAGTACTTCCCCTATCCTCAAATCATTATGGATAAAAACACCAGGTGATACTCCCACAGGATCAAGTAGCAAGAACGAAAGTACAACAACTTTATGACTACTTCCACCTGTCCCTGCTCCTGCACCCTCTCAAACACTGGAACTTTTTCTGGACCTTAGTACGCGCGGACACCGGAATACCGCCCTAGAAACTACAAGTTCCACTAGTCTGCACAGGAAACAGGGACTACCCTCCCCTTTTCAGAACACCGCACTGAGTTCCAATGCCGAGGCGAGGCGTGGCCGCACAGCCTGCTGGGGCTTGTGGTCTTCTAGTTTTACAGGCACCCACTCTTGCCACTTTTGGCTCCTGGGTGCTGTTGAAGCCCCGCCCAGAATCTGATGCTCCTCAGCCCCAGGCCACTGCTAAATAAAGTATGGTGTTGGGGGATAATGAGGTATTGGAGGGCAGGTGGGGCGGAGGCAAAAAAAAGAAAAAAAATGTATATATATGTATATACGTATGTAGCGCCTTTTCTGGTCACATGGGGTGCCTTCCTAACGGCGATTGGTCACGAAGGTTCCGGGGCTAAGCTGTAGGCCCACGAGCTTCCGTGATGCTACATTGACTGCCGGTTTGGCTGCTGTGTTAGCTCGTGGAGGAGCTGGTAAAAGCGGCAGCGCGGGGAAGAGGCATAGCTCCGAGAAGGCGATTAAGGCTGGACGGGGAAAACTACATCTCGGTCCTGGGGTGTGTCTCTGTGCGCGCCCGCTGCCTTTTACAGCATCTCCTCTTCACTCTCCGGTTATCTTTAGCCACTAGACGAACATTTGGCTCTCCTCGGTGCCACGTCGAGGACGGTGAGTGCAGTCGTGCGGGCGGGGTGTAGATAGGATAGGAATAGAGTTACGGGTGGGCTGGGGTCTGGACGCGGGGAGCGGGAAAGGAGGTCAGGGGGCGCACCATGTCTCAGGGCGAAGAACGCGAGGTGGGGGCACGCTGGGTGTGACAGCCACGTGTAGCCGGCACCTCTGGTCTCCCGGACACAAGCTATTCTGTCTCTCAGCCCTCGCTGTCGACTCACTACCCGCGCTGGACGCCGCAGTCTGGGGCTTGCTGGGGTCAGGATTCGTCCTCTACTGGAGCAAGAGAGTACGGCGTGCGTATGCTATTACGCGCTGGCTAGGCTTTTGCGTAGTAAGATAGCTGCCCTGTGGCTGGGGCTGCTCTTTGCAACCCCAACCCTTGGTGGTCTCGCTTCATTTTCAACCAGAGCGAGACCTGGCGGGCGCCCTCTGCGTAGTGGTGAGACCGCTTGGTCTCTGCGGGTCTCTTCCCTGGCTGCCCTTCAGTCCGGGGATGTGAAGTGACGCCAGAGGACCTCGGTCCAAATTGGAGAGCTTCGTCGTGTGATAACTTGTCTTGCCAGTGATCTTTTTTCTCCTCGTGTCTGCCTTCCTCCCTTCTTCCTTTCCTTTTGTGTGTATGTCCGCACGCTTATCCGCTAGCGAAAACTCAAGCGCCTTTAGTCTCAGGCTTGGAGACACACTGCAGCAGTTTCTGTTGTCTTTACTCAGGTCAAGAAGTGTTTGGTGTCGGAATACGTGAATATCAAGACCATTTTCAGAATGGATGAAATCCCTTTTGTTCGGGGTTTGCAGTTCGACAAATTTCTTACAACGAATAGTTTTTATGGAGTATGGGGTTTTCAGGGCCTTGGAGAGGAAAATTTCAAGGAGAGGGGACCTAAGAAGGTGGAAATATCGTTTTTTCCCCCTTGAATTTGAACATGTTGAAATGTTGAACATCCTGCTTGATCACTTCGAGCTATTTATGTGACTTAATTATGCACTTGAATACTAATAAAAATCATTTCTATCTGAAATTATGCAATATTTTTCTAATGTGTTTCGTGAACTTGAGAAGGGAGGACAACAATACAGTTTACATTTGAACAAAGTGTTTTTTTGAGTAAGTTTACATTTACATTATATTTACATTTGAGTAATGTTAGCTTTTGGGGGCCTTTTTTATAGTCAGGTATTTTTGTGTGTTTGTGCCTGAGAGTGTTACCCCTTAGCAGTTCTCTCTCTCTTTTCCTTTTTCTTCCTTTCCCCGTTTTTGTCCTTTCTCCCACCTTCTCCTACTTGTATTCTAGTGTTTGCAGGATTAGAAAAGAAGCTATGGACTGAATTTCACTTATCCCCAGTGTTTGATTTCATAGGCCCTCCTCTAGGAGAGAACTCTGATAAAAACAAAACAAACAAACAAAAAAAACACCATAATTTAGGTCATAAGTTCCTGTTTGTGCTCCTTGAGATGAGAACAGAAAGTCCCCGAAATAGAAACAAAGAACTAATCAGGGAGCATTTTAAATGACCAAGTTAAATGGTAAAACTAATGACCCTGCGAGTTGCAGAGCTCTGGCTCATAGCTGGATATGAATAATCAATCTGTTTGTGTTTCTACTGTCTACTCTTTCTTTTTCCTCCTTTTTTTTTTAATTAAAGTGTGAAGGTCTTGCTCTGTCCCTCAGGCAAGAATGCAGTGGTGCAATCATAACTCACTGTAACCTCAAACTCCTGATCTAAGGCAATCATCTAGCCTCCCAGAGTGCTCAGATTACAGGTGTTAGCTACCTTACACAGCCTCTGCAGTCTC